>NC_133011.1:8557500-9790625 GCF_048564905.1 Vicugna pacos
AAGAAAGACAAACTAAAATTACTCAGGGACTTTTATGCAAAACTTCCAATTTTGTGTCCTAAACTCTTTTACTCCAAAGTGAGTTCACAAACTCTGACAGATGTTTTATAACTCTGTTTAAATATTTAGTCAGTAAAAGGATGAAATAAAAAAAAAACTCAGAATGATTTCATTCTTCTCAAAAACCAGGGTGGTCTATGGGCAATTTTGGTACCAGTGGTGTTGCCGGGGGAACAAAATGAAAACAGGTGCCATCAAATTCAAATTAAAGATTTAGTTCTATTTTAAACCACCTTAAACAATGTTTCCATAAACTTTCTAACTGATACTACTATAAATTTGACAATATTTTATAACAAGAAAAGGATTATAAATTGTCTGTAGACCATCAAATTTTAACTGTAACAAATTTAGACTGATTGGCAACACTTCCTTTTAAAAAACTTTCTTTCGTTAAATATGCAGCATCATTTAAAAAATGGAATGACTATATAATAAACGGCAAGTCAAAATAGGGAATCAGAGCAAGTATAAATTTTGATAGTCTTTTCAGAAAGATTCTACCTTGATTCGAATCTACACAGTTTTAAAACTCAAAAATCAAACACTAAAAAAATTTAAATTCACAACACATAAAGGGAAAGTTATATAATTAATAACATGATGAAAAGCTTAACTCTTCCTCATAAACTTAATTGTGGTATAAGCTTTATTATTAAAAATCAAATGATGTCTTCTCTACCAAAAATTCCAGTAACTTTTGTTTTATTTTAATATTGAAGAGAATATAAACAGCTGGCTTCTATCATTAAACAGCATCTTTTTTTTTTAAACTCCTAAAAGAGATGAAGCAAGTGCCTCAATATTAAAGTTAATCAATGTTTCTAAAAGTACACTACACTATTAGACATTTTCTTACTTGTTTCACATGGCATCAGTGACAAAACGTTTTACTTTGTTAAAAAGTTTTCTTCTAAGAAATGAACTTATACGAAATTTTTAAATAGCTACTATAGAAGAGTCCTTAAGAAAGAGTTAAGTACTTTGCTCCCAATGAAGATCCTAGATAGACAGGTAAGATGAGGTGTACATTCTGCAGTATTATTAATTAGAAAATAATTTCTCTTTGTATCAGCTTCGATACTTAAAATTTTTAAACTGATAGAAGCATTTCATCTTGCACAGATGAGAATGCTTTCATTCTGATCATAAATAATCAAATTCTATTGTCATTTCAAATCTTTCATATAGTGCAAAGTTCTATTTTTAGCAATGCTCTGAGGAAACACAAGTTGGTTTATTAGTGTGGAATCATAACTTTCAGTCAGCTCCACTCATTCAGTTCTTTCCAATACTTCATCATGCTGAAGGTTTCATCAACTTAAAGTTTTCAGTATTAACAGAGAAATATCTTTGAAACTAATATTTCTAGTTTTAAATTTTCCCCCATTAAATTATATTTGCAAAAACAATAGAATCTTTTTTTCAGATTAACACTTGTAAGAATTTGAATCACAAGAGAAAAAATACACAGTATTATATGAAGTTGACCAATGTAAAACTTCCTTTACAGTTATGTTAAAGTTTCAAATAATCTCACTTGTGTATAATTATGAAATTGCTGTACTGGTCTACTGCTTACTTTGAAAGTGATTAATCAAAGTCAGAGAAAGCCAACCATCAACTGAAGTATGTTTCAAATTTCCTTCTCAGGGAAATGTCTAAAAAAGATGAGCTAATTTTACTTTAATTAAAACCTCATCTAAAAATACAAAAATAAATGTTTTCTGTTTAATTCCAATTATATTTCAATTGTGTCCAGGTTTCAAACTGCCTCTGCTACTTGATTACACGTGCCAAACTAATCTTTTCTTATGGATTCATGTAAAAAGACTTAAAATCAAAAGACTTAGATATTTGATTATCAAATAAGTATATAGTATTTTACATCTTATTCTAAATCAGACAGCTCAACAAAAAACAAACTATAAACAAATTAACCTCAGTTCATTAATGACTGTTTATTATAAGCAGTGCATATTTAAGAATACTTAAATGTTATCTTTCAAATTTTAGAAATCTCAATTTTTTTCTTACATTCTCCACCATCTCATTAGAGCACAACAAATTTATTGGCCTAAATTTCTTATTCTGTATTGCTTTCCCAGAAGAGTTAAAAGTAATTCTTCCTTCTAGAACTAGGATCTGTTTGTTATAGCAACCTAATCATAAAATACCCTACAATTTTGTGAACCAGGAAAGATTCCTTTAACACTAAATGATCATAATGTCAAACCCACAAAATATCCTTAGCTAAGTTTTAGGTACATGTATTTGGTTGCTTCAAATGCAAGAAGATTTGTCCTTTGTACATCCTAACATCTTTAGTGACATGTTTTCAAAAGATAAGAGGGTTGGGGAAACAGATTCACCTAAAATACTTGCTTTGCTAAAAAGCAGCAATCATCCAAAAATTAAAAGTGGAAATTTTAGAACAAAAAACACTTTCTATTATGTCTTCCTAGAGGGCTCCACACAGATAGGCAGGGAATCAATGAATAAGTAAGGGAACACAGAGCCTACAATGAAATCAAGCAACACACTGCATAACCAAAGGTAACACAACACCAACTCCCTACAACACATGAGTCAAACAATCTCCTGCTCTTCCCTTTCCTTCATTTACCTCCTTTTCTTTCTCCTATACTGTTCAATTTATGGCCTAGTCCTTCAAAGGCATCTGAAAGTAGGAAAGATTCAGGATACCTTTCACATGAGAGAAGAGATAACTCACTGACGACATGGAGAGATGTTCAGAGAGGGCTCAAGCTCCCAGCATCCTTCAACCATAAGCTGTTCCATCTATACCTCTACTAAATAACTGGATTTATTGTAAATAACCTGAACTCTTCAAGGGTTTCATGTTCACAAATATATGAAAATCCGTACTTACTACAATGTATAAAAAATGAATTCATATGGAAAAAAGAAAGTACTGACTCACAATAAGGAGTAATAATCAAGAGGCAAATAGAAATAATTAATTTTATATCAAATTCTTAGCCTCAGAAGCTTACTCAATCTAAGCAGATCAACACAACACTGTGTTTAATACAAAAGAAACAGTCAACACTAAAGAAAAGGAAGAGCTAGAAATGTATTACTGACGAGGCAAACGAAATCAGAGAATGTATAATAAAGTAGTCTGGGATGAGAACATTCTCGTAACATTTTTATCAACTGTCTTTCAGAAACATTACCTAGGAAGTTAGAAACCAGCCTGTAGGACTAGAAGGGCTAACTTCTTACATGGGAAGTTTGCACCTAGAATTATTGTCTAAACCCATCTGAGGAAAAAACCCACTTTCTGCTAGAAGCAAAGTAAAGATATAGTTAATTATAACTACATGCAAATGAAAATATCATAAAGTCAATGAAGAGTCCATATGAAAAAGAAATTAGCAACATGGTTACTTATATACATACGAAGACAGCAACAAGTAAAATTTTTTAAAATTATGTAAAACAAATGCTTAAGGACAGACTGATCAACTTCTCTGAGGTAAGTGATATCTGGATATAGATTCTTTACTGCCTATGGGGAGACATTTTTTATAATGTTATATATCTAAAATTATAATGAAATCAGGGCTCAAAATTATGTTTTACATAAAACCTCTCAACTGCATGTCATCAAGCTAATTACTAAGACACCATCATTATCTCTTCCATTAGTTCTAACAGATTCAGAAGAGAGTTTAGTGTTTGGTTTTCTTGTACTCAAAGTTCAGCTAAAAGTAAAGGCCTCTAAAAAGAAATCCTTATTTCTCCCAAAAATTTCAAAGTAATTGCTTCAGTAAATCAAAAAGATGATTTCTCTCTATTGGCCAAACCATATAATTTAGAGTAAAGGTAGTTATTTAAGATCATTTAACTTTTCTCAAACAAAGACGTGGAAAGTTAGGTGGTAATAAGGTTAGTTATCAAAATTCTGGGAAACTGTCAAATTCTGGCACATTCTGATCATCAAACTATTACTACTGCAAGGAGGGGGACATTCTTGAAGAACTTTTGATGCAGGCTTTAATTCTACATAAAGAGAAGCCATATAATTGTTGTGATGCTTCAGAGCTCCAAGAAGCAGCTACCACACTTTGCTGTGTTTCTTTAAAAATATACTTATATACATATTGACTTTAGGTGGTTTATTAGCTCCAAAAATACCAAAGTATCAGAAAGATAATGTCTCTAATTAACATTTGGTCTTACATGTTTTATGTATGGCCTCTAAACTTTCTCAAACTTTCTCAAATTACTCAAACATTCAGCTAAACCACTTAAATTTTCCAGCTGTCACAGAATTCCCTTTTCAATTTGGTTCAGTATATACTTAGGATCTACTTCATACAAGGATGAATACAATACTATCTCACATCTAGGTTAACAGACTAGAACCTGGAGTCCACTGCCTGGCTTCTAATCCTTGTTCTTCCAATTACTAGTTATTTAATCTCTCTATGCCTTATTTTTATCATCTGTAAACTGTAGATAATAGTAATAAGACCTACTTTACAGGGTTGTTGAGAGTGTTACTGGGACTCTCCCCCTGCTCAGTGTTCAGTTCTATTTAACTGCCTAACATTAGGAGTAAATATTAGTACACACAGAACACTAGAACACAACCAGAAAAAGATACAAAGTACTGATACGTGGATAAAAAAAACATCATGCCAAGTGAAAGAAGCAAGACACCAAAGACCACATACTGCATGATTCCGCACATGAAGTGTACAGAATAGATAATAAATCCACAGAGACAGAATGTGGACTGGTGGTTGCCAAGATCTAGAGGAAGCCGGAAATGAAGATGAAGTGATTAATGAGTACTAAATTTTATGTTGGAGTGATGGAAACATTTTAGAACTAGATAGAGGTGGTATTTGCACAACCCTGTGTGGTACTAAATGCCATTAAATTGTTCACTTTAGAATAGTAATTTTATATTACATGAACTTCTTCTCAGTAAGTTTAAGTTAAAAATGAAAGAAGTAATAAACTATTTGACACTAAAAAATGTTTAAATAGTGGCAGACATGTAAAAAAAGTTCAATGAATGTTATTAGTTAATTATTATTCATGCTACCAAAAAACTATTAAATACATAGGATACTATGTTATATTCCGAAAATTCAAATACATACTAAAGCTTAGAGTTTTATGTTTACTCTTATGTATGCATTTTATAATTTATTTCCCTTAAATTCACAATGGGTATTTTGTAATTTATCTACCAGGAACTCATTTTCTCAAAAAAAAATAAATTCATACAAAAAATACATTTGAAAAATGGCAACTAGAAAACTACTTTGTATGTTTACTGTTCAGGTTATCCAAGTTGTAAACATTAATTCTGACATATGGTGCACATATGGTGTTTATCTGGGGAAAAAGGAGCTAAATTATTAAGAAAATACATAGAAAATGGCAACCAAAGGGACCATTTTCTAAGTTTAACCCCACAAATTACAACTATTATATTGTTATACTTAGATGTTAAAATAATGTAATATGGAAACTACCACTAAAAGATTTACATATATATCTATAAACTTAATGGAAGGTTCAATTTGTGATGAATCTGAAAAATTCTTCATAATGGAAGACAAAGTGGGAATCAAGAACTGGGTCAGCCAGAGAAAGGAAATTAAAATTTAAAAAAAAGAATACAAAATCATAAGGCTATATTTATGGCTATCAAAGATCACAAATTCATCTTCCTGTTTTAAGGTGAAAAAAAGATATAAGTAGAAAAAAGTATTCCATATTCCAAACTTGAAGCCTTTATCCTACAGCACAGGGATAATATGTCAAAAAAAAAGAGGACATCACAGCTCCCAAACTATCGATTATAGCAGCCAAGAGATCAAGTCTGAAAACACTTCACCTCAAATAAAAAGCTACTAGAAGAAACTATGAGACATTTTCTACTAACATCTCAAAAGAAAAACCATGAACTATTGCAAAAGTAAGAGAATAGTTCATACTCTCCATTTCTTTGCCTCACATATTTGTTTTACTATTAGAAGGCTGTCTTTTTGTTTTCATTGTCATGCCTAATGTTTATCTTGTAAATTTCCATTAAATGTGTTACAAAAGATTCCTGTTGGGACTGAAAACTATATTTCAAATACACATTCATAAATAACAGAAAAGGAAACTGTCATTAATAATTTTAATATGAAATTAAATTGTTAGAATAAACTTTCAAATATTATATGTTGATATCAAAGAACTGGGGCATGAAGCATGTAACCTTAACTGGTTCAAAAGCACAGAGTTTAGGTCAAGCTTTTTAAAACAGCCAAATGTTTAACAATTGAAGAAAAACACTCATTAAATGCTTAGGAAAAAGGATACAAGGTTTGTGGGAAATAAAGCACTCCACATTCTATATCACATATCAACACTGTTAATAGCATTACATGTGCTATGAGAAAGAACTTTATAACTATAAAGATGATCATTTTAAAAATGTTACCTTTTTTCTGAAGATCTTCAATGAGGCAGCTAACTTCCTGAAATTTTTTAAATATGCTTCACACTTAATACAGAGATGTAATTTTCTTGCATCCCATGAAGTCCATAAATATTTTAATGAAAATATTATACATTCTGTATGCCCTCTGATCTCTATGTCTAATATCAGAAGAGTTGGGTGAGCTGTGGAAAACAATATGGTAGTTCCTCCAAAAATTAAACACTGAATTAATTATCATATCTGCAATTAAAAGCAAGAACTCAAACAGGTATTTGTACGCCACTGTTCAAGGTTCATAGTAGCATTATTTACAATAGCCAAAAGGTAGAAATAACCCAATTCACCATCAATGGATAAATAGATAAACGGAATGTGGTATATATACACATAATGTAATGCTATTCAGGTTTTAAAAAGACTGAAATTTTGACACAAGCCACAACATGGATGAACCTTGAAGACATTATGCTAAGTGGAAGAAGTTAGGCACAGAAGGACGATATTGCATGATTCTGCTTGTATGACTGAGGTGCTTAGAATAGTCAAATTCATAGAAACAGAAAACAGAATGGTGGTCACTCAGGTCTGGGGAGATGGAGTAACACAGAGCTACTGTTTAATGAGTACAGAGCAAATGAACCAAAATGTACTAACTACAGGAGACGAAAAGTTCTAGAGGCAGATAGTGGTGATAGTTACAGAATAATGTAAATGTATTTAATGTTACTTAAAAATGGTTAAAATGGCAAATTTTATGCTGTGCATATTTTAACCACAATATAAAAAGAAAAAAACTTTAAAATAAAATTCTGGAAATGAATGGTAATGATGGTTGTACAACAATGTAAAGGTATAGCTGACCCTTGAACAACACAGGCTTTAACTGTGTGGGCCCACTTATACGCAGGGGTTTTTTTTCCATAAATACTGTATATATCATTGAATTGTACACTTAAAAGTGGTTAAAATGGTAAATTTTATGTTATGTAGATTTTTCAACAATTGTTTTTTAAGAAGTTGAGTGAAGTCTTTCAGCAATTAGTTTCACTCTGAATTAATTATTTTACAGCAAGTCAGAATATAGTTGCTAAGACGTTTCTGAATACTTCTTAGCAACTGAACCACCACTACAGCTAACCAGCACTTCAAAACCAAGAACTGCCCAGCAACAGTATTGCTGCCCTTCAACCTACTGGCCTTGTCTAAGCCTGGTAACCATACAGAATGCTGTATGCACTGCTTTTGCAGCAGCAAATGTTGGGCTCTTAAAATACAGTACATGATGTTGAAAGCATGAGCATGTTATAAACAGAATACACTTTAAGTCTATTTTCCCCCATGGCAAATGACTGCACTTTCACTCACAATCACATTCCTTTCTACTTTGACCAGGGCCTTGTTCCACTGTTTGTCATCCTTGGCTCCCCCTCCTTATATCTTTAATCCTCTTCCTGAATTCTTCAACTCATTCTAAAATCAGATTAAGTCTCCTCATCCTATTAAAATCTTTCCTCAACCCTGATGCCTTTAAACTATTTCCCCAACTTCTCTCCTCTTCCTGGTTGCCAAATACCTCAAATAGATTCTACCAGTGCTGATTCTATTTCCCTACTTCCCCTTCAATCCTTTATCCCGCAGGAATAGACTTCTGCCCTATCACTCAACTGAAAGTTAACCATGGCCTCCACTCTGATAACCTCTTCAAACCACCCAATCTAAAGGCAAAAAAGAAGACAAACATTGGTTAAAAAGTCATCAATCACCTCCTTCTTAAAACTCATTTCTGCCTTGCCTGAAACGCCACATTCTTCTAATTTTTCTCTTACTCTGACTTCTCTTTTATCTCTCTCCCCCCAAATCCCAAACATGAGCACTTGTTATTCTGTCCTTCTTTTTTCCCTCTCTATTAGGAACTTTTCTTTTTGAAACTTTGCAAAATACTTTATAAATGCAGAGTACCATCAGGACAAGGCATACTAGGAGTCAGGTAGCTAGAGAACAATTACACTTACGCCAAAAACTAATTAGCTAGCAGTAAGAGGAATGCTTCCCTGCTGCATATGCATAACTAGTGTTCAAGGTTAAGAAAACCACATTTGTGTTTTTTGGCAGGTAAAACACATTTTAAATGAAAAAAACATTTAGAATGTTTTCTTTTTTAAATGATTGTACTGCTTGAAGGAAGTATCTAACAATCTGTTCATTATTAATTGCATGTTTTCTGATATGGTTAATTATTTAGGCTTGATGCAATCATTCAGCTGGTTAAGACTGCTAACTTGATACAAAGGTAAAGACAGAATGTATAAATTGCAATGTAAATATTAGCTTCTTAAGACTCAAAAATAATTTCTTCTGAAAGAGTTTTAAAAATAACACACAGAAATAAAAAATGAAGTCCACAGAGAATAATATACTATATCTTAATTTTAAAATTGTCACAATACTTATATTCTTTAAAAATAAAAATTTGTAATTAACAGATACTAATTTCTCAGTATTAAATATTAAAACCAAAACATTTTTACAATACTTAAGGATTGTTGACTAGCAATGGCTTCTTTACCTAAGTTGTTCCCTTTTGCCTTAAAAAAAGAAACTACTTACTTAAAAGTTTTATCACAAAAGTAAAATATATATGAAATTATTTCATTTAAGCAATTTTCTAAACATTTTAAGGCTTAAAAGACTTAAGAATATGGTAAAGTTATCAAGATATAGTGTTAGCAAGAAATGAAAATTACAAAACAATACAAAAATCTCATGATTCCAATTTTGGTTAAAAAACAGTGTGTTCTCATGGGCATGATTTATATGCAAAGCAAACAAGAGTACCATATATCAAAATGTTAAATATGAACCTATAGGCAGAACAAGTATAAGTGATTTTTATTTTCTTCTTTACATTTTGCTTTCTTCCTTTACTCCTTCCTTCCGTTCTATAATATACATGCATTACATTTGTAGTTGGGCTTCCTGGGAGAATAAACTCTACATTCCATTCAATTTCCTGCCTTATATTTTGACAGAGTGGAAAAGAGACCATCTTTCAAAGTTGTGCAGAATGGCTTTATAGTATTTTCAATGTTTTCATGCACCTGAGCCATCAACAAATCCTGTTAATCCTCTTTCAAGATATACCAGAAACTAATACTTCTTACTATCTTCACTGCTTTTACCAGCCTCATCCAATCATTTCTTGCCTGCTTTATACAATTCTCCTAAATTAGTTTATGTGATTCCGCCCTTATAACTCTTCAGGCTATTCTCAAGTCATCCCTCTACTCAGAAATCCTCAGTGACTTCTCATCCCATTCAGAATAAAAGCCCAAGTATTCACTGTAACCTTAAAGTCTCTATGATATGTACCTGGAGTCACCAGGTACACCCCCACTTCAGGACCACTGAGCTTGCAGTGAGCTGCCTCTGCCTAGTATATCCTGTACTTCATTTTCATTAAGTTTTTATTCAAGTGTCATCTTCTCAGTGAGTCCTTCACTAGCAATCCAATACTATACATCAACCACTCTACCCACTGCTGAAATTTCCTATCTTCACTTGCTTGTTTTATTTTTTCTACTTTAGGACCTATTACTATGTAATATACTATATTTTATATTTATTTCTCTTCTTTATCATCTCTCTCCCTCATTAGACTTATAAGCTCAATAAAGGAAATTTTTTTTTTTGCTGCTGTATCCTCAGTATCTAGAACAGTCCCTAGCACACAGTGAATGCTAAGTAAGTATCTGCTGAATAAATGAACAAATGCATCCTGTGTAAAACCAGAGTTTCCAGGTCAAAGGACAAGCTGGCTCAGCGAATGTCATAAATGACTGCAACTCATTTATTCATATTCTAAAAGTCAGTACCTAAAATGACTCTACAGAGGGCTAGGAGCTTAAGGACAGCTCTAGTAGACAATAATACGGTCATATTTTTTTGAGCCTAGAAGGGAGCATCTAGGATCTTCCCTTCAAAATTTAGCAATAAATTTATTATGACCTGATTTGATTTATCAAAGGTTCTCTGGGAGATCACACTGCTGTGATACATTATTGTTTATACTAAAAAGTAAGCAATATGGCTAAAACCGTACAGTTACTCTTCTACGTTTCCCACTGGAATATTCAATTCCAGTCTATGAGGCTGGATATAAAACTTTCCTTATGTGTAAACAAAAAACAAGCTGAATATCATACTACTATGCACCTGAGTATCTGTTATCTAAAAGATCTTGGGGTATTTTATAAACATCAATCAATGCTGTGCAAAGAAAGCTAAGGGGGAAAAGGCAATTAGATACTGTGAAAAACTGGAGGCAATCAGAAGAAATACGGTCCATGGTGGCAGTGACACAAGCTAAGCAGGAGGTATGGATAATCTGGGTAAGTGCCATGGAAAAATAAATATCATGATTGGACTTGAGGCAAATGGAAACAGTTCAAATTGGCTTCGTACAGTATTCTGTGGAACATATGATGTCCATATGTCCATTACCAACAAACTGAAACATGGAAAATAACAAAAGCCAATGCTGTGATGGCTGTAAGAACACACCCAATGCCAGTCTCTACCACATCACAGCAGCATAACTTACTACAGCTGCCAGGTAAGTTGGCTAAGAAGTCAGAAGTAATAAGAAAAGAAAAAGAGAAAGACCTAACAATAAACTGTTCTTTTTTCCGCACATAAGAAAAAGCCAGGATCTACACTACAAGTAAAATGTGGCCACATTAAAGGCTGAAAAGTGCAATTTTTTTTTCTGTAGACAGTTTCCAAAAGTATAAAATACTTTAGAATTAAAGAGGTCAGCATTTTATCCAAATCTACAAATGATTTAAGATCCAAAGAACTAAGTAAAATAAGAATGGAATAGAGTGGAATAAAATCCAAGAAAAAAAAAAAACACGTGTAAATGTGACCTTTCAAGTCTGAAACACATAACAGAGAACTGAAACAAACTGACGGGAAGATGTGCTGGGAATCCATTATGTTGTATGTCAGTGCTAACAAGTCTACCAAATTTTCTTTCCATATTCTCTAAGCCCCAAAGTGATTCAAGATAAAATCATAGTTGGTAAGAAAGAAGTTGTGCTTATGCAAATGTCATGAAGCACAATTTATACAGCAAAGCCAAAACTATAAGAAACTTATAAAAAGTAAACTAACATCTTAGAGCCAGCCTATCTGGTGGTCCTGACCTTTTCAACCAATCAAAACCAGATATTCCCAGCCAGGTGAACTGCATAAAAATAACCTCAGCTCTAATTCAGAAATATATTGATTGTCATTCACAGAAACTACATAGTAATAAAATCCAACAGTTAAAAATACATAACTATTCTATAGTAAATATCAATGTCATTCTTGTTTCAACCTGACTTCCCATTCTACCCTCAAACCCCCAAACTTGAAACCAAGTACAATTTCTCGAGTAGCTGGAGTGTGGTTAAGGAAAGGAAGCTATGCTTGTTTGTAAGGAATCTGCCATTTCCTCCCTGCCAAAACACTTGTTTAAAAAGTCATGTAATATTTCTATTAAATTGTAAATGCAGCCGACAAGGAAATGGCCTACTGGCAGTGTATTACCTTTGTGGCAGTGCCAACGGGCCTACAGCAAAATAGTGCACATGATAATTTCAACATGCATTCCCAAGAAACAAAATTGTGCTTTACATAAATACCACAGAATCTGAGCAAGATCCAGAAAAAGCAATGAAAATTTGCCCAAGCTTTCATGCTTGCCTATATCAATTGTATGTCATAACTAAAGCAAAATAGAAAAGCATCTACATATGTCCAAGAAGCTTGTGAAGTTAGATCATATAACCCTGGGAAAACTATTGCAACTTAAATCTGTGTATTTCTTGTTAACCACTGTAACAACTCACTAATAAAAATTAAGAAAAACTGTGGGTATCAAATGAACCTAAATGTACTAACTACATACAAGTCCTTAAAGACTGTAATGCAACTTATTAACAGGAACACATGTTCAGTGTAAGCCACAATTGTTATGTTAAATTACTTCTTCCTTTGATATCACTCATTTGATTACAGAATTTAAGAGATTCACAAAAACTGGTGACCTTCTGTTTATAAGTCACTTACTACAATGCTTATAGTCACCTCTGATCACTTACCCCTTACCTTTCATTACACAGCACAACTACATCTAATTATACTATTTAAATGATCCCAGATGTAATGAAGATGATTTTACTTATGTAAAAGTTATACTGAAAACTAAGTTAGCCTAATCAAACAAATAATTTGTAATTAATATAGTCCCTAGGACAGCTGAAGAATTCTATTCTGCAGGAATTTAACTAAAATATATAGTTTTTGCTTAAGTCAGATACATCCTATCTTCATTTTTTCAAAATATATCTGACCAGCCATGATTTGAAAAGTCAACTTTGCTATAGATGGCACTTCCTCCAAAATTATTATGAATTTTTAAGTGTTATACACTTGAAATTAAAGAGTCAACACTTGCCCTCAGATACCTCCCAACTCCCTAACACAAATACACCTAAATATTTATGTCTTCTAAAATAAATGCTAGCTTATGTCTTTACCCAAAACAGTCTCTATGACTGGTTTAAAAACAAAACAAAATACAACAAAACTTACTATGATCAATATAGTAAGTCTATACAACTGCTTTCAAGGCCTTCAAAAGAGTTAATGATAATATCCCCATTAGCAAACCAAAGCTACTGTCCAGAGGCCAACACTAAGCATGCACACTAGTCTTTCTGATCTCCTTCAGCAAGTAAACAGGATCTAAAGTACCAAAAAAAAATTAATATAAATTATATCAATTTAAAATTGAAATTTTAAACAAATAAACTACACTTAGTAAAAGTCTGCAAGTCAAGCATGAGCAATGACAGGGCTTTGAAGTTGTATTTAATTAGCATTTACTTTCATTTTTTAGTTTATTTCACTGATTCTTATTCTAAGTTATAAGTACAACATTATTATTTTAAGAAAGAAGAATCTGAACTTGCTAGATTTCAATATTAACATGACAAAGTATACCTGAGATAGGAAAGGGAACTGAGCACATATTCAACAAAACCATTTATTGGATGCTGTTATGTAAGTCACTCTGCTAGGTTCAGGTAGACACACAAAGATGAAATACATTTGCATTTAAAATGCAGATCTAGTAGGTGAAATAAGAAAACTATATAATCACTATAATACATAGTAAGTTAAAAAGAGCCATAAAAAATACATAGAAAAGATGATATGAGAATTCAGAGAAAAAAATGTTTTTAATCAGTGAAATAAGAAACTTTGAACAGTAATTAGATATACCTAAAACTAACCTTTCCAAGGTGTTGGGGTAGTTGAGGGGGTGGGAACCATAGATGTCATATGCATATGTATTTACTGGTTCTAGATGAAAATACTAAGAATAGTGACATGCTGCAATAAAGTAAATAATAAATAAAACCATATCCTAAAAATATACAATATAACAAGAAACTCTCTTCAAAATGTAGAATAGATAAACAAGATTATACTGTACAGCACAGGGAAATAGGGAAATATATACAAGATCTTATGGTAGCTCACAGTGAAAAAAATATGACAATGAATATAAGTATGTTCATATGTAACTGAAAAATTGTGCTCTACACCGGAATTTGACACAACATTGTAAAATGACTAAAACTCAATAAAAAAAGTTAAAAAAATTAATTAAATGAATTTATAAGAAAAAAATAAAGTAAAATAAAATAAAACAAAAAAACCCCAAGAAACTCTCTTCAAGGTCACTGATAACATGACTAACAGCCATAGATCTCAGTCTTTTGAGGTCAAGAAATCCTTATCTTCACTTTTTAAAACTTTTTATTGAAGTACAGTTGATTTACAATGTTGTGTTAGTTTCTGGTATATAACACGGTGTTTCAGTTATACATAAATATACTCTTTTTCATATTCTTTTTCATTGCAGGTTAATACAAGCTATTAAATTTAGTTCCCTGTGCTACAAGAGGACCTTGTTGTTTATCTATTTTATATATAGTAGTTTGTATTTGCTAATCCCGAATTCCCAATGTATTCCTCCCCCACCTTTTCCCCTTTGGTAACCATAAGTTTGTTTTCTATGTTTGTGAGTCTGTTTCTGTTTTGTAAATAAGTTCCTTTGTGTAATTTTTTTTTAGATTCCACATATGAGTGATATATGGTATTTTTCTTTCTCTTTCTGGCTTATCTCACTTAGTATGACAATCTCCAGGTCCATCCATGTTGCTGCAAATGGCATTATTTTATTCTTTTTAATGGCTAAATAATATTCCATTGTGTATATATACCACAAGTTATTTATCCAATCATCTGTCGATGGACATTTAAGTTGCTTCCATGTCTTGGCTATTGTAAATAGTGCTGCTATGAACACTGGGGTGCATGTATCTTTGCAAACTGGAATGTTCTCTGGATATATGCCCAGGAGTGGGATTGCTGGATCATATGGTAAGTCTATTTTTAGTTTTTTAAGGAATCTCCATACTGTTTTAAATAGTGGCTGCACCAAACTGCATTCCCACCAACAGTGTAAGAGGGTCCCATTTTCTCCAAACCCTTTCCAGTATTGATCTTTTGTGGACTTTTTAATGATGGCTATTCTGATCAATGTGAGGTGGTATCTAACTGAAGTTTTGATTTGCATTTCTCTTATAATTAGCGAAATTGAGCATCTTTCCATATGTGTATTGGCCACCTGTACGCCTTCATTGAAGAAATGCCTGTTTAGGTCTTCTACCCATTTTTTTTTAATTAGGTTGCTTGTTTTTTGTTGTTCTTTATTTTTGAGTTGTAGGAGCTATTTGTATATTCTAGAAGTTAAGCCCTTGTCAGTCACATCTTTTGCAAATATATTCTCCAAGTCCATAGGTTGTCTTTTTATTTTGTTTATGGTTTCCTTTGCTGTGCAAAAGCGTATAGGTTTAATTAGGTCGCATTTGTTTATTTTTGATTTTCTTTCTATTGCCTTGGGAGGCTGACCTAGGAAAACATTGCTACAATTTATGTCAGACAATGTATTGCCTACGTTCTCTTCTAAATTTACGGCGCCCTGTCTTATGTTTAAGTCTGTAAGCCATTTTGAGTTTATTTTTGTGTATTGTGTGGGGGAGTGTTCTAACTTCATTGATTTACATGTGGCTGTCCAGCTTGCCCAACACCACTTGCTAAAGAGACTGTCTTTACTCCATTGTATATTCTTGCCTCTTTTGTTGAAGATTAATTGACCATAGGTGTGTGGGTTTATTTCTGGGCTCTTTATTCTGTTCCACTGATCCATATGTCTGTTTTTGTGCCAATACCATGCTGCTTTGACTACTGTAGCTCTGTAGTATTGTGTGAAGTCTGGGAGGGTTATTCTTCCTGCTTCATTCTTTTTCCTCAGTATGGTTTTTGTAATTCTGGGTCTTTTGTGATTCCATATAAATTTGAGGATTATTTGTTCTAATTCTGTGAAAAATGTCCTAGGTAATATGCTAGGGATCTCATTAAATCTGTAGACTGCTTTTAGTAGTATGGCCACTTTAACAATATTAATTCTTTCAAAGCAAGAGCATGGGATATCTTTCCATTTCTTCAAATCTTCTTTGATTTCCTTTATCAGTGTTTTATAGTTTTCAGCGTGTAAGTCTTTCACCTCCTAGGTCAGTTTTATTATTAAGCTTTTTTTTTTAATGTAATTTTAAAATGAATTGGTTTTTTACTTTCCTTTTCTGATATTTCATCATTAGTGTAAAGAAATGCAACAGATTTCTGTATGTTAGTCTTGTAATCTGCTACCTTGATAAATTTGTTTATCAGCTGTAGTAGTTTTGAGTGGTGTCTTCAGGATTTTCTATATATAGCATCATGTCATCTGCACATAGTGACAGTTTTACCTCTCCCCTTCTAATTTGGATCCCTTTTATTTTTCTTGTCTGACTGCTATGGCTAGGACTTCTAATACTAAGTTGAATAGAAGTAGTGAGAGAGGGTATCCTTGTCTTCTTGTTCCAGATTTTAGCAGGAAGGTTTTCAACTTTTCACTTCTGAATATTATGTTGGCGGTGGGTCTGTCATAAATAGTTTTATTATGTCATAAATAGTTTTATTATGTTGAGTATAGTTTTATTATCTATACTCACTTTAGTAAGAGTTTTTTTTCTATCATGAATGGATGTTAAATTTTATCACATGTTTATTCTGCATCTGTTGAGATGATCATGTAGTTTTTGTCCTTTCTTTGGTTGATGCAGTACATAATATTGATTGATTTGTGCATGTTGAATTATCCTTGTGACCCTGGGATGAATCCAACTTGACTTTAGTGTATAATCTTTTATGTGTTGTTAGATTCAGTTTGCTAATATTTTGTTGAGAATTTTTGCACCTATATTCTTCAAAAATATTTGTCTGTAATTTTCTTTTTTGCTAGTGCATTTGTCTGATTATGCTATCAGGGTAATAGTGGCTATATAGAATGAGTTTGGGAGTGTTTCCTCCTGTTCAATCTTTTGGAAGAGTTTGAGAAGGACTGGTATAAGTTCTTCTTTGTATGTTTGGTAGAATTCTCCACTGAAGGCATCCAGTCCTGGGCTTTTGTTTGCAGGGAGTTTTTTAACTACAGATTCTATTTCACTTCTAATGATCGGTCTGTTCAAATTATCTATTTCTTCTTGATTCAGTTTTTGTGGACTGTATGTTTCTAGAAACCTGTCCATTTCCTCTAGGTTGTCCAATTTGTTGGCATATAACTGTTCATAGTATTCTCTTATGCTTTTTTGTATTTCTGTGGTGTTGGTTGTAATTTCTCCTCTTTCATTTCTTATTTTGAAGAAAGCCTTATTTTTATTTGATGAAAATTGTAAACTCTCTCATCAGAAAAAATGTACATCTGCACAAACAGCAATATTAAAAGCAATTAGGGGGTCTATTGACTCTGAATTTTCTGCCCCAGAAAAAACTCATCCCACTCTCTTGTGACTCACAGTTCCCATCACGGAGCTAGTATATAGTGGAAATGGAGTAGAAAACATCTGTATATCATAGTCTGATGTTAGAAAAGAGAGAGTCCACATGTATCTGTCCTCATGGACTCATTATTTCCATAGAATTTCCAGTAGAGGCTGCAGAAGTCATCTCAGCAGCCATAGCAAGGGCTTAAAAGCTTACAGCAATCTCTCCTAGCTGGCAATAAATTTCCATGGGTAGTGTATAAGGTCCCAACACCTCCCACCCATCTTGATAACCCAAAACAAAATCAAGTGATGATAAAGCAACTGCCTGATCCATCCCATATCCAAAAACTTCCTAAGTAACAATGATAAATATTATTAAATAGGCACCCACTGCAAGAACTGGCACTAATTTACAATCTCAATTTGAGACATGAAAACTTAATAATGCTACCTAATATTTCTATAGAATTTAGTATTTTACATGTGTTTCTCACTTATATTATCTTGTGTATATGATCTTCACAACAATTCAGTGAAGAGGACAGATGAGAGTCCATTATAACTAACTCACAGATAACAAAATTGACTCAGGACTCACAAGTTTCAAATACCAGGTCACATCACTACTATGTGGCAACAATGAAAGCACTGTGGCATTAGAAGAATTCAGATTTCCAAAGGCTGGTACAGCAATTCCTGCTCTTCAAATGTAAGTTACAAATTAATACCAGGTCATAAAATCAACTGAATGGATTTGAATCACCTATTTTTTTTTAATGAAAAGATGAAACAGAAGAAGAAAAGAGAAGACTGTGATAGAACAGAAATCAGAGTGGATCACAAATAGTGATTCACAGTATGAAATGTATTTCACATTGTGACCCATTATGCACATGCATAGTAAGTACTGTTTTATGTATATTTCGGTTCAGTTGTGTGTGCACGTACATGCATGCACACATGCACATAATAGGTCACAATGTGAGATACATTTCCTACTATGGATTACAGTCAAAAAAGTATGAAATCTTTCCATCATTAGTAAATCAATTTAAACTGTCTCCGGTAAATGCTCCCACACAAAAACAGAGAAGCATTGCCTTTGTCAGTATCCCACATTAAAATCTTAAAAAGAGGGTTTCTAGTGTAACTCCTTCTCAATAATTCTTTCTCTAAGCAATACTTAATGGAAATATGCCTTCAACATACAATTAATATTCATGTAATTCATATTATATGTCAGTGAGAAAAGGATGACTGCTTCCTCAGTAGTTAACAAACTAATCATGTTTACAGAGGACTTGGCAACACCAGCAGCAAGGTTTGACTATAAATTAACAGTGGGAATTTGTCTTCCTTGTGAAACCCTCAGGGGTGACCCCAGCAACTCAACCAAGAGAAGCTGAAATTTGTTTATTCTGTTCTCTTTGCTTATTCATCTATTCAAGAATAATAACTCCAACTTTGGACAAAAATACATTGAAACTGTCACTGTAATAAACCTTAATCCTCAGTTTTGGGGCTGGAATGCCTAGTGCTCCCACATGTATTAGGACCATGGGGCAGAACAACCCTACCACTGAAATAGAGTGAAAAAACATATGTCCTGAAAGTAGTACTACAATTCTCCAATGATCCAATTTGCCCCACTCTTGCAGATCCTTGGCTATTTCTGATCTGAAAGTATGGTTAATATAATCAAGGTATCACTTAAAATAATTAGGCAAAAAATGTAGGGAACAGATAGGGAGGAAGAAAAGCAATAGGAAAAGAAACAAAAGTAAGGTGTGCAAGGGATTACGTGAACATTCACGTACCCACACCGTCAAGGGACAGGAGCTAAAGGAAATAAAGGCAGCAGTGGGAAGAGAGGGGGAAAAAAAGAAAGATGAGAAAAACCAGTAATGTATGTAATGACAAAATAATAAATATCATATAGTCATATCATCCTATACAATTTGTAATATAGATACATATATAATTGAGTAAAAGTTGTTTTAGTGTATAGTCCTATATTCTAAACTGAGTATATATGTACACTCCCTACACACACATACACATAGAGAAAGCTAACTAATTCTAACGTGAGAATGCTAATTATCGCTGGACTGTAAGTTCCAAGAGAACAGGAAACATACCTGTTCTGTTTACCACTGCATCCTCAAAGTCCAACTATGACATGACAAACGTGCACTAAATATTTGTAGAAGGAAATAAAGAAAAGGGGAACAAAAGTAAAGGAATACAAGAAGAAAATCATGGGGTATTTGTCTTCAAAAATCAAACATCCATACTTAAATGACATTTAGTTTCTCTTACACAAAACAACCAATGTAGAACAAATGATATATTCTCCAACTGGCCCAAAGATTAACTTCCTCACCTCCACATCAGAATACACATTTCTTCTATTTTAACAATAACACTGAATCAAAAATATTTTAATATTAATGATTAAATTTTGTATTTTTTGCTAAAATGGTTATGTCCTATCATAAAAATATACAATTACATGGCAGATAAGTTTCAAAAGTGTTATTCTCATCACTAAAGGAATCATTAAAATTATTTTTTTTAAATTCAAAAATTTTAAATGCTAATTTACAACTATTAAATATTTACACAAATTCTCCAGAACACATCTATGGCACAAAGCAAAGTAATACATATAACCTACCCTATGCTTATAGACTAGCAAGTATTTGCACATATAAACAGGAAGTTAGAACCATTTTGACTCAAAGTCTCGCAGTGGATGGATTACAAAGGAAGAATTATAAAGGCTCTTGGACTGAGTATTAGAATTGGAGTACAAAAAATGATAAGGGGACAGCTGGAAGGGCAATAAACAGAGACTACCTGTCTGCCAAAAAAAAAAAAAGTCAAAAGACTAGAAGACTTCAGTCAGCAAATAGAAAAAGGCAGATTAATAAAAATGAGATCCGAAATTCAACAACAATCAAAAACAACCCAATTAAAAAATGGGCAAATGATTTGAATGGACTTTTTCCCAAAAAAGATACACAAATGGGCAATAAATACGTGAAAAGATGCTCAACATCACTAGTTATTAGGGAAATGCAAATCAAAACCACAAGATAACACTTCGCTCCTGTTAGGATGGCTATTATCTGAAGATAGAAAATAAGTGTTGACAGGAATATGGAGAAACTGGAATCCTTGTGCACAGCTGGTGGGAATGTAAAATGGCACAGTGCTGTGAAAAATAGTATGCAGGTTCCTCAAAAACTTAAACATAAAATTACCATAAGATCTAGCAATCCCAGTTTTGGGTACATACCCATTAAATTGAAAGCAGAGTCTCACAGAGATAATTGTACATCCATGTTCATAGTAGCACTATCCACAGCAATCAAAAGATGAAGCAACTCTAGTATCCATATATGGATGAATGGTTAAACAAAATGCGGTATACATATATACCATGGAATATTATTCAGCTTTTAAAAAAAGAATGAATTCTGATGTATGTTACAACAGTGGATGAACCTTGAAAACACTATGCTAAGTGAAAGAAGCCAGACACAAAAAGACAAACATTGTATGATTCCACTTATATGAGATGCTTACAATAGTCAAATTCATGAGTCAGAAAGAGAAACTGGTTTTGAGGTATTCAGGGCTGAGGGATAATGAAGTTATTATTTAAAGGGTACAGAGTTTTAATTTGCAATGATGAAAATTTCTGTAGTAGATAGTGTGATATGAATGTACTTAGTGCCACTGAATTGTATACTTAAAAATGGTCAAAATGGTAAATTTTCTGTTATGTATATTTTACCACAGTAAAAAAAAAAAAAAGCCAAAACACAAGGAGATATGTCCTGAAATTAGTCATTATTAAACTTAAACTATACATAATTTGAAAAAACAATATATTATGGGGACATAGTGGGTTGAACAGTGGCCCCAAAAAGATATGTGTACATCCTAATTTCCAGAACCTCTAAATGTAACCTAATCTGAAAGGGAAAAAAATCTTTGTAAGAGGTGGTCATCCTGGATCATTGGAGTGGATCCCAAATTCAATGACAAGTGTCCTTTTAAGAGAAAGGCAGAGGGAAATTTGAGATGGACAGAAGAGAAAAAGACACAGAAACACAGAGGAGAAAGTAATGTGAATATATAGGCACAGACTGGAGTGATGTAGCTACAATCCAAGGAATGCCAAGGACTTTTGGCAGCCAACCACCAAAAGCCGGAAGACGTAAAATAAATAAATAAATAAATAAATAAATAAATAAATAAATAAATAAATAAATAAATAAATAAATAAATAAATAAAATGGAGTCTTGTTTAGAGCCTCTGGAGGGAGTACAACTCTGTCAACACTTTGGTTCAAACTTGTGGCCTCCAGAATTGCGAAAGAATAAATTTCTATTGTTTTAAGCTACCAAATTTGTAGTAATCTGTTACGACAGCCCAGGGAACTATCACAGAGGGTAAAAAGATAAAATAAAAAGTGAGGGAGTAGACCTCATGAGCACAGAACATGTCATTCAAGCCAAAATTTAACTATAAAAAGCAAAAGAAGAGGGGGATCTTGGGCTTCGCCACTAAGTCATAGTCCCTGGCTACAATGATGTCAGAGGGCAAAGTGCTGAAGTCCCCTATTCAGGATGTGGTAGAAGTATTGTTGGCACACACTCCTGGCCCCATGTTTCCAGGATCTGGCACAGCACCCCAGCAGGGGCACCAAGATGTCAGACCACAGGGGAAGGGTGCACTCTGCTGTCTCAAGCTTTAAGAGAGAGGTCTTGATCCAGGACATTCCCATCAAGTCAATTTAATTCTGTGATTAACACCCCCATATTCCTCCGTCCACTCCCAAAATTAAGATACTTGTCCTCTGCACCCCCATGTTAAGTAATCTTCCAAGAGGCAGTGCCATGCACACACACTAAGATGGCCCAGGTATCCACCCAGTCATACACAGCAGGAACTGGGAGACAGGAAGATGTGTAAGTGTGTTGGGTGTGGTATTACTTAATTCACACCCCCTAACCAAGCCCAGTCTTCCAGAATTTCTCAACTTAATTTTATTATTAATTGGGCAGGAAAGAGGTCATGGATTCATTTTTTTAAATTAACAGATAGTTAACTCAGTTTTCACTTCTTAAATAGAGATATAATTACCTTTTTTGTATGTCCTTTTTTTTTCCCCTAAAGAAACCATGTTGGATTAGGAGTATACTTGGTTGTGAAAAGAGCAGTGTCATATAATTTTCGATGGAGAAAGCTACTGTGAATGTGTTCTCTTTTTTTTAAACAAATTTTTAAAAATTTTTTTTTGGTGGGGGGAGGTAATTAGATATGTATGTATATATGTATGTATGTATGTATGTATTCATTCATACTGGGGATTGAACCCAGGACCTCATTCATTCTAAGCACTCACGCTACCACTGAGCTACACTATTCCCCACCCAGTGTTCTATTTTTTTAATATGCACCATAAAGAGTGATTTTTTAATCTCGTATTGTCTGTTTTTTACCTTGTGTATACTGGAGCAATTATTTTACTTACTAAAATGCTATGTTTCTCAAAAAAGGGGGGGGGTGGAGACACCAGTTGGAAAAAATAATGAGGTTAAGGTAAAGAGTTTTCAGAAAAGAAAGATAACACCATTTTCAAAAATATCATTCATCAAAAATTACTTTTCCATTTTGAAAACATCTACAGGGTTCCTTTCTTCGTAAGTGGTGTGAAGACAAACACATACACAGACACGTCTGTTTTTAGTCTAAAGTAGCTTCTAATTTACTCTTAAACAGAGATTGTCAAATTGCATATAAGCTGAATTTCCAGAAATTTGCCATTTAAATGGCTTCGTCTCCTTAAGTCACATTCGACATAAATCTCCCTAAAACATGCCATATATTTGTACATCTTATTTTTTAAAGGTAATAGACATTCAGTATTGAGTAAAAGTCTTAGTTTGATTTTCTGTCCTTCAGTTGATGTCAAGAAAACATCAGTCACTTTGCCTAGGTCCTCAGTCTGACTCTAACTGTACTTTCTTTGCCCCTTTCTCTACGGCTGAGCAATGAGTAGCTGAAACATAAAAGCTTGTAAAAGAAAACACAGCAAACTATGTTAAAAAAATAATCAATATGGTCTTAACGATGTCTAAGTGCTTAGGTTTGGTGGAGGGGGACAGTAATCGACATTTAGAAAAATGATACTATCACTCGTTTCCTGTTTTTGAAAACTGTACTTCCTAAAGGACTGAGACAGATAAAAGATTGATCTTAACAGAACTACATGATTAACTGAGTTCAAACTTCATTTTTTAAATCTTTTATTTATTTAACTGACCAAAATTAACTTAGTGGCTTCATATTTAACTTTTCAAAATACACTGAGTTTTCATGAAATCTGTCCCCCTTAACATCTTGAGCAGATTTACTTCCATTTGCCATTACTCACTAATTTTAAGCTAATATCTGGATAACACATATTTTTATTCCTCTCCTGTTTACAAAGCTTTACATGTTTTTCCCCCTTTTTTATTGTTTTTATATTTGTTTTTGTTGTTTATTGTTTTATTGTTTATATATTTGATTTACAATACTGTATTAGTTTCTAGTGCATAGCATAGTGATTCAGTTATATATAAATATATACATATTCTTTTTCATTAAGATGACTACAGAAGCTTTACAGGTTTTAATGTGTACACCACTGCTGCCCTTTACTAGACAGATAATTATCACTATGTACCACAGTGAAGATTTGCTTTACATACAAGTCTTTCTTCAAAAAAAGAGAGAGCTGTATCAAAATTAATTTAGTTTATCCCTTGCCATCAAATAAATCCAGTGTTTTTAATCACCCTTTTTAGTAGGAAATTCTTCCATGAGTATCTACATTCCAAATACTGTTTATTCTCTCAGGAATGATTAAGTATCAATCTCTGATAAACTAAACCCTATAAAACAAATGACCTTGTCTTTAAAACCTTCATTAGACCCATTCTCAATTAACTGCCAAGTTCCAATTTAACTTAATCACTTCTATTTTCTAATTCAGTGCCAACTTTAAGTCCTTCACATCCCTTAGGTTATGACACTCAAAACACATCTCCTACAGAACAGCTAATCAGTGAAAAAGCACCATATTAATCTGTGATTCTTTAGGCAAGAGCAACTCCATTATAAATTATCCAAAGTTGATGTATCACTTGTTGCCCGTAACTCTTGCCGGTCTAACCAAGAACGGGTCTCAAGCACATCGGGAGCCTGGGCTACTAAAACAATGGCACGCCTGGAAAAATGACCAGGAAACCAAATCACACTTCACTCAGTCTAGGAATTAGCACAGCTGTTCTGGGGTTGTTCCTATCACAGGCATCCAGAGAGCAGGCATAGTGGAAAGGGCTACACCCTTAGGAGAAGGGCCAAAGGGAATTTCAGAAGACTGAATAGAATCCTCACTCCAATCACACACTATCAACAGTGGCTGGACACCCGCCCACCCCCACCCCGGACCTGGCCCGTCACCTCCTAACTTTGTCTCTTATTTTAGATACCCACTATATGCAGTACACTAAAATAACTTGCATTCTTTGCCTCCATCTGCTGTAGTGACCTTCTTATAATAATTATAAATGGAGCATAACCTCCAAAAATTGAGAATCACTGTGTTGTACACCTGAAACTTACATACTGTGTATCAGCTACACCTCAATTTAAAAAAACTGTAAAGTGTATTTTCACTATGTGTTATATGTGTTAATTTAAACTGTCAAGTGATATTTCAAGATTCTGAAAGACAAGGGGCAGATACTTTAATTCTTTGCTTTCTACTAGAGAGAGTACCTCACGGTCAAATTTGATATGTTACCAAAGATATCTAACAATCAGAAAAGAAAGGAGAATGTGTCCTGCTGATTTTATGCTGACCTTGTTATTTTTCATGTTAGAATTTTCAAACAAACAATTCATGTTATTTTTATGTTTCACTCTAGCAAAAGGAAGTTATATGCACAAAGAAGATGATACATATTATATATAATTATATTACTCAAGGAATTTTCTTGAAAGTGGCAGGTAGATTTTTAAATATTTCCAGTCTAGTACAGTATTACCTACATTGTTGAAATTCAATCCACAATAGCACTGTAGTATCAGATACAAATCCAATTTTTATATGCTTCAGATATTCCAAACACTGCATTCTTTTTCCTCCCCTGTTTACTTCACACACTTCTCCAGTCACCCTGAAACCATCATCTCTTCTCTTTTCTATACACACCCACACACTCACTTTCTCTCTCCCTCTCTCCCTTCATTCCTATATCCTTTCTTCTTGAGGTGACTACAGCCACTAGAGGGCAATAAGTTTACAAAGATAAATGTACTTATCAATAATGAATTGAGATTCACATACTAATAAATTTTAAAATTATATCATCACAAATCCTAAAGTACTGGCAATAAGACGTGAATACACAAGGTATGTACTTCAAACTCAAAAATTATCCTGGAAAAAGAGTTCATAGAAGCATATAATAATGTTCAAAAAAGGAATTCCATTTTCTCACTAAGCACTAACTAAAAAAATAAGATTAATTCATTTACAGATACGTAGCAATGTTAGATTTTTTAATTTTTTAATATTAATATTAGGAATTTTTTTAATATAGCCAGTCCAGAGAAGAAAAAAAGGGAAAAACAAAAATACAAAAAGATAGAATTTACAGGGTGGGTAGAAAAGAATCAATTTCTTCCAATGCTACATTCAAAATACAATGAACTGAAGAATGTAATCGATTTACCAACCCTTTCTTCTATTCAAAGTATGGGGAAATTTAACGGTGATTGGAGAGAGAAATACAGGCTTCACTTCTCTCACAATTAAGGATGTGGGGGGAGAGAAAGTAACAGTCACTAATCTCTGACAGAAAATTTTACTATCTTTTCGCACAGACCTCAAATTCAAATGACCTTCTTCGTATTTATTTACACTGATATTGCAAAACTGCAACAGTTTTAACATTGACATTTTCCATCATTTTCTTACCCTCATTGGATGTATATCAGCATAAGGAGGTTTTCCTTCCGCCATTTCTATAGAAGTAATGCCAAGGGACCAGATGTCAGCCACACAGTTGTAGCCTATTTCTTGAATTACCTCAGGAGCCATCCAAAATGGAGTTCCTATCACAGTATTGCGTTTTGCCATTGTATCCTGCAAAACCATTACACAGACAATAAATACTACTACAAAAACCTAAGGAAATTTGGTTGTTAATATAGTCTTTACACAACATGCATGAAACCCTCAGATACTACAGATAATCTCTGAAACTATTTGCCTAAAATTTCAACTATTTGTGACATGACATATTTAGAAATTTTGAATTCTGAAATAACCAAGAATCTATAAATGTCTTATCTCCACCACCTTCATTAAAGACAGTCATTAAAGATAGCACTATAACAATAAAATCTACAGAAATGAATCGATGTAGCTTTCCTTTCTGAACATTTAAGCATTTCTTGATGATAACATATATTTTCATATTTATTCAACATCTCTTTAATTATAAATAAAAATAATAAATAATACCTAAATTATGGCTCCTTCTCCCCAAGAATAATGATGTTATGCGTTTCTTTCCATAACCGCAAAAGAAGTTATCAAAGTTTAGCCACAATCAAACCACATATAAACCAAAAAAAATGTTTCCAAAAAATTATTCACTTACTGTTAACTGACCAGCAACTCCAAAATCTGCCAATTTCGCATGTCCTTCTGTATTGAGGAGAATATTTCCAGCTTTTATATCTCTGTGTATTTTTCTCATAAAGTGTAAGTATTCTAGTCCTTTCAAAGTCGATTTAAGAATAGTTGCAATTTCATCTTCTGTTAACTGGAAAGAAATAGTTTAAAGACTTAATTGAAATACCACATTAGATAAACTCTTACAAGAGCGTACTGTTAACAAGGACTTCTTTCTCATGATCATTAAACCTCCAGGAAAAGACTAAAAGGTAAAGAACCAAGAATCTCTTTCTCTGATGAAAGAAAATTTCATCATTAAATTTCTCCTTTTTTCGAATTTATCAATGTCACTCCTAAAGCACATAACATATCCCAAGAATCAACGTGACCCTAAGAAACCACTGTCTCCTACATCGTCTATCTCTGAGATGGCAATATTGCCATTATCCGTCCTGAAAAAGTAAATTCAGACACTCCTCCCTGTGATACCTCCAATTCTTGATGAAAATAGAAACCAACAATGTTACATAAAGGAGAGGAAATGAAAAAAGGTGGCGGCTTGCCAAGGGTGTCCTGATGAAGTGTTCACACCAACAGCACTCCTCCCACTTCCAGCCGGGTCAGTCCTAATCCACCCAGGTCCTGGATTCTGACCCTAATAATGAGAACTCAGAACTGGAAACGTCAGAGAAAGACCAGGAAAGTGGAAACACAAACACAGGCTCTCAGAGAAGGAAAAGGTGGGGAGGGAGGGAAAAAGAAGGCCAAGGAGGAGAGGGGAGGGAAAGGGGATATTCTCAGCAGTTGCAGCAGTACAGCCAGTGCTATCTGTACTAGGCACTGTGCTAGAGTTTCGCACGCACTATCCTACCTATCATTATAACAAGCCTATAAGGTAAATACTGTTAGCACCACTTGACAAACGAGCAAGTTATTTCATAGGGGTTTGGTAACTTCCTTCTGATCACACACAAGTAAGACAGAACCAAGATGTGAGTCCTCTCTGGTCATAATCTATGCTTGGAACCACTACATTGTAGTGCCTCTCGATAAACCTTACTCAAGTGCAATCTGTGAAAGTCTCTATTTTTATTGAAAGCATCTTATTTTTTTAATACATCCAAGTGATATCAGTTGCTCAGGATAATGAAACCTACTTCTCACTGAAAGCACAATCACTATAAGCATAAACCAAAGAAATAAGTTGAGGGAAGGGAGAGAGTCTCAGTCTATACAAGAGAAAGAGAAAGAGGAGGAAAAAACACAAAACAAGAAAATCAGAAACAGTTCCAATGGCTATAACCAAAAAAATAGAAAACAAGTGTTGGCCCCACAATGGGATAATAGGAAGAAAATATAAAGACTCTTGAGAATGTGAAAATAACTGCTTGAACAAGCTTGCTTCTGTCACCACCACCAACCCTACAGTTGGTGTCTGTCTCATAAAGAATTAACTTGGGGGACAACTAGATATTCACATGCAAAAAAAAAATGAAGTTGAACTCCTAAATCAGATCATATACAAAAATTTACTCAAAATGAATCAACAATCTAAATATGAATTAAAACCATAAAACTCTTAGAAGAAGACGTAAGAGTAAATCTTCATGACCTCGTGTTGAGCAATGTATCATTAGATATGGCATCAAAAGCACAAGCAACAAGAAAAAACAGGTAAACTAAACTTTATCAAAATTTAAAACTTCTGTGAATTAAAGGACATTATTAAGAAAGTAAAAAGACAACCCAAAGAATGGGAAAAATATTTACAAATCATATATCTGATAATGGTCTAGGATACAGAATATATAAAAACTCTTCCAACTCAACCAAAAACAATCCCTTGGGCAAAGACTTGAGCAGATATTTCTCTAAAGATATACAAATGGCCACACATGAAAAGACAGACGTTCAACATCATCATCATTACTCAGTAAGGAATGCAAATCAAAGCCACAATGAGGTACTACTTCACACCCACTAGGATGGCTATAATCAAAAAAATAGAAAACAACAAGTGCTGGGAAGATGTGAAAAAATTGGAACTCCTGTGCATTTCTAGTGGAAATATAAAATGGTACAGCTGCTGTGGAAAACAGTATTTAAGATCCTCAAAAGTATTTTTTTTTAAAGTTAAACACAGAATTACCAATTTCATTCCTAGGTATATACTCAACTGAAAACTGGTATTCAAACAAATATATGCACATGAATGCTCATAGCACTATTATTCACAATGGCCAAAAGGTAGGAACAACCCAAATGTCAATCAACAGATGAATGGATAAACAAATTATGGTATATACACACACTGGAATATTATTCAGTTATAAAAAGGAATAAAGTACTGACATGTGCCACAATGTGCATGGACCTCGAAAACATTATGTAAGTGAAAGAAGCCAGACACAACAAGGCACATATTGTATGATTCCATTTATATGAAATATTCAGAATAGGTAAATCCACAGAGAAAGTAGACTGATGGTTGCCAGGGGTTTGGAGAGGAGGGAGAATGGGGAGCAACTGCTTAATAGATAGGGGGTGATAAAGACATTTTGGAACTAGATAGAGGTAGTAACTGTGCAATATTGTGAATGCCACTAAATTTTTCACTTTAACATAGTAAATCTTATGTTACACGAATTTCACCTCCATGAAAAAAAAAACCTTATATTAAAATTTCTAAGCAAATTGGAAGGTGGTTTACATTTACAGACAACACCAATATATGTCATAAACATATATGTTTATCTGTATGTAGTAATCTTAACGTGTTAGCTTAGGATCAATTTGCTTTCTTCATCAAAACAAACAACTTGGACCTTCTTCCCCCAAGCTCTAAAGTACCAATTACCCATAACACTTTCCAGATTAAAAAACCCTAAGGCTACTCTAAACCATCTCTCAACTCTACACTTCAGTGGTAATCTAAGAATCTTACCCACTTGATAAATGCACTCCAGTGCAAGATACCCGACCTAGAATGCCATTTATTCACTCAGTAAGTATTTATCAAGCACCAACTACAGGCTAAGAATTACTATGGTGGCTGAGAATAAGCAGTGAATAAAACAAGAAGTATCCTTGCTCTCATGGAGCTTATATTCTACAGGGGAAGGAATAATATGATGATAATTTGATAGGAAACAAGGTAACACAGGAAAACATCAGTGACGATTGAGAACAGAGAATGACTAAGAAGCTACCTGCAGTAGACACCAAAGAAGGCCTGATAGATATTTTTGCTGAGGTCTAAATGACAGGGAAGAGCCAACTGTGTGACTGGCTAACTGGGAACTTGACATTCCACACAAATGAAAAAGACAAAAATGCCACTGATTCAAGAAAAAGCCTCCCACAACTGAATTCAAAACAGAAAGCTGAAGTTCAGTGAACGAGGAGGAGACTACTTCAAGATGAGATGTTGAAGGCCATGACCAGATCACATAGTTTTACAGGCCATGGGTAAGGAGCCCAGATAACTTGAAAATTCTCACACTTCTAAGAAATCATTCTCTGGCTCAGACCAGATGGTCTGACTTGATTATCCACAGAAACCAACCACTATGCTCTCAAGCTGCACTATCCAATACAGTAGCTCGTAAGAATTTGAAATGTGGCTAACCCAAATTGAGATACTCTATAAACGTAAAATATACATCAAAGGCTTAGTACCAAAAAGAGAATGCAAGGTGTCTCATTAATAACTTTTAAATGAGATTTATATATTAATTATTTTAGAAAGAAGTATGCTTAATGTAAGTTGATATTAATACTAGATACTACATTATATAACATTAATGTTACATATTAATATACTTAATGCATTATTAAAATTAATTTCACCTATTACTTTTTCTTTTTAAATGTGAGTACTAGAAAGTTTAAAATTATATATGTAGCTCATGTGATGTTTCTACTGAACAGTACTACACTAAGACAAGGGTCCACAAGAGCAGAGATCTTTGTTTGGTTCACTGATGTATCTGCAATGCTTGGAATCATGCCTGGCATATAGTTAGCACTCGGTAATGAATGAATGGGTACAGACTTGTAGTTACAAAAAAGAAAGGAGATACCCACATCTGATGTTCCCAGCCTTTTTAAATTCGTGGTTTGCAGCCAAGGTGGGAGAGTGGGAGGCAGGTGTGCTGTTTAGGGCTGCCACACCACACCACCGCAGCAGGAATGCGAGATGGTGGTGCTGTCCTCCGCGCCTGGGCTTTCGCCCCTCTCCCTATTCACCAGTCCCCATAAGGATTAAAGAGCTTGGAGTGTTAAAAAGGCAGTACCAGTCCATAAAATTCTGTTGTGTACAGTTACTTTAACATTGACCTTTTCAGATACCTGGATTTCAATTTTTATCCTCTAAGCATTCCACTAATTCCAACCAATAAGTCACTATCCTTTATTAACTCATTGATTTGTTATCTCTGTTCCTGTACCCTGTATTACAGAGCTATACTAGAGAAAGTTCAGAATTAAATAGACACACTATACTTCAAGGTCTCAGGAATCTATCTGACTTCAGTGCTGTAAAGCATTTGCCATTGGACAAATCCAGTGAGACCAAAGGAAGACTAGCCAGAGATATTACACTGATTCATGAACTGTTTGGCTTTGCTAGAAGATTTCAAAGGTTCATTCCAACTCTATGATTCTATAATACATTAATAAAAGATCTTCATAGTCTTTTCCTAACAAATAATAAATCCACATGAATTTGGACATCCATTTTTACTCTTTCAACAAATACCTACTTCACTGGCCCTCTCATATAGATCCTGTTGAAGGTGCTGGGTATACAGTGGTGAACAAACTGACAGTCCTAGTTTTTATGAAGCTTACAGGAGTACTTGAGGCCATTCCTTGTATTTGCCCCTGAATTATTAAAGATGGAAAGGACAGATCTGAAGCACATGTGTAAAGTTTCTAAAGTCCCTCTTTCATTATGCTTTTCTCCGTTTGGTAATGAACCCCTCTCCCTACTTCAGGGGGTCATTTTACACGTTTCCCTAATCAAAAAATGATTCAATATCCAATCATTCATACTAGCACATGGATATGTTTTAATTTAAAATTATTTGTGGTACAGTATTATTCAACAATCCACTTGAATATTAAGGCTCAAATGTGGTATCTGCACTTTAAGACTTTTAACTTCAATTAAGAAATGAAAGCTCTCTATTCCTCAATAAAATCATTTTAAACAATAAACAAGAAATATTTCCTAGAACACAGGGATACAATATTGACTTAAATTTTTACATTACTTTACAGTTACAGAGTATTTTATGAGTTTCACACAATTAAGTAGACAGAAATGTATTATTGCCCCTTCTTATAGATGAGGAAACAAATTCAGAGAAATTAAGTGATCTGTCAAATGTCACACATATTAAGTGGCAAACCCACGTGCCTTATGAATCTACAGTCTACAGACTATTACACCACTGCCAGATGTCACAAACATGAATGTATGAATTAGTCTCAATATAAGAATCTACAGTCTACAGACTATTACACCACTGCCAGATGTCACAAACATGAATGTATGAATTAGTCTCAATATAAGAAAATAGGGAATTTCAAGACTTGTTCCAAAGGTGATATTCAGAATACATATTCAACAATCAGTAAAGGCAATGTCTAACCAGAACAGTCATCAGCCATAATACCAACCAATCAGAACAGCTACTGGTAGTTAACAACAGTAAGAATAGATACCAGGCATCAACAAAGGCTAAAACTGAATAGCAGCCCTGCATAACAGGCAGAGTTATCTCTGCCCCATCTCAATATTAAAATTTAAATTATTTTCATTGGTGTTTCAGCCAAACAAAGCAAGTATACCTGTAAATGAATTCTGCAAATAAGCAGACTCACCAGGACTGAAAAATAACCCTAACTAAAGACATTATAGGTAGTTTTTATGAGTGTTTTATTGAAAACAGATCACCGGACCACCAAAATGAACACATAGATCAATTATTTAAACATTTTAAAACACTTAAATAAAAACAGACAAAACTCAAAGTATCAAATAGTAAGAAGAGTTTTTAATCAAAAAAAGCAAATGGATAATTATGAGAATTTATTAGCTTTGTCTACATAAAAACTGTAAGTTTAGAACACTTAGAAAAATATTCACAACAAATATAGTAAAATATTTAGTGTATAGAATTTTTAGAACGTAAAGAGCTCACTTACATAAACCCTCAGAAAAAACAATAAAATCCCAATAAATAAATAGGCAAAGACATGAATATTCTTTGAATTCACAAAGTTAAAATAAAGCTAGTTAATATACATGGAACATATTAAATTGCAGTAATTATCAAAGAAAAGCAAACTGAAACAATGAAGTATCGATTATAAAATTATCCCATATGGTTCACAATGTTGCTGAGAATAAAAGTAACATGTGTGTCACCTACAAGAGTATAAACCATGTGTAAAAGTGATCTAAGAATGCATAAGTATTTTTCAAAAAGACCTAGATAACATTATTTCACTGAAAAAACATTTACTGAGCACCTGCTCTATGTTGAATTTGAATCTGGAAATTCTCTAACCTAGCCTCACAGAGTTCCAATCTAGCATGAAAGACAGACTTAGAAACTCATAAACTATTATAAAAGCACTTTCCAAGTGAAATGGAACCACAATGGAGAGCAACTAATTAGGGAAGGAAAGAGGAACTGGCATTAAAATTAGGCTTTGAATAAGAAAAGCAGTTCACTGTCCAGAGAAAGGAAAGGCTGTTGAAAGAATAACTCAAATAATTAATTGAAGAACAGAAATATAATACTTATAAAGTGACACTCAGATATCAAGTGAGGCCCATTTTCTTTACTTCCACTAAGATGCAAAAAACGGCAAAAAGTGGTGGGTCAGATTTCAGCCTTGAAAATGCCAAAATGCAGGTAAATCTTAGCGAATTTAGAGGAATAAGTGTTTACTGGTCTTTTTAAAATATCAATAGCAGCAAATGAACTTTGGAAAAGAGCAATATTTATATCAACATTTAAACCATTGTACAAGTATTTTGTGTCACTAATGGAGAATAAGGAGGAGACAGGAAGCTGTATATATTTAATGGACACTATACAGAAGGCCTTGATCTAGATGTGCATTTCACGTCCTTTAGACACACACTGATTATTTTCATAAAGGAAAGAGAAAGAAAAAGAAGGAAAGATGAAAGGGAAAAGGACAGGGAAAAGAGAGAGGGGAGAGGGGAGGAAAGGAAAAGAAGAAAGAAGAAAGTGGGTTCATTGACATTGTTTTCAAAGAATCTTTAAACGCTTCTAACAAATTTCATTCACATACAAACACAGCCAGTTACCAAAAGTGGCTAGATTTCTATTTGGCAACAGAGAGAACTATGTCTTCCCATTACTGTAAAAATTTTAAGTAGTACCTTTTTCATTTCTATAATTAAGACTTTTCATCGATTCAGACAGACCCATAGCCAATATTTCAAAATCATGATATTTACATCAAAAAAATTAGGAAGAAAAGAAAAGACTCAAGAGAGAGGATCTGCCTTACACACAAAGAGGTAACAGATTTCAGTTCTAAGATGGAAAATCTCAGATCCATTCTCAAACTACAGCTAACCCTTCTTTTAGTAGTATCTGTCAAGAATCCTTTCCACTGAAAGATTTTTATCAACAGAGTATTTCATTTGTGGATCTAGTTAGGTTATCTTCAATACATTACAGGTTTAATTTTATTTCCGTCACTATACACATGGGACAATGTCATTTTAAAATCATGTGAATCACATTTTATAGCCTAAATTTTAAAAAGAAAGAAAGAAAAAAAGGAGAGTGGAAGAGGATAATAAAACATGAATGAAATGCTCAGTAATCAGAGATGGAAATAAGACTTTATAGATGAGCTAATACATTAAAAGACAGAAGTCTACATCTGGTTTCAATACTGGTATGAATTCATTGGCAAATTTTAAAAGAATCTCATTGTACAAAACAAAAAGATGGTTTTGATAGGCTTTAGTCCTCTGGTTACTTTTGTTTCTAGAGTCATATGATTAGTATAATAATATGATACATTTAATATGTTACTGTGTATATGGTTTTGATAAAAATGCACCCACCAACTTGTCTCAAAGGCACACGCACAAGCTGTTTTAAAATACACATATTGCCTTAATGTTTTTACATCAGTAAAAACAAATTCAAATGAGGTTTTGTAAGTTCATACAAAATTAAGAATTTCAATGTTCTGAAAATGAATCTTTGACAACCTTGGATAAATCCTACCTTTTTAACATATTTATGCACAGAAAATAATACATTAATTCTGTATCTCATACTTATTATCTATTAAGGAAACAAACCAAAAAATGAGACATAGTTTCTCCTTTCAAGAGCCATAGACTGACAACTATAGATACTTTATTATAAAATTTTTAAGTTTCAACTTTCACAGTGACTTTTCACAAACTCTTGAAAACCATTTGAGCAAAACTCACCAATATAATCCAAATAAAGTGTTCTAAGGCCTGGATCAAATCTTGCCTCTTTCAAGAAATCACCCTAATTCCCCAAGTCAGGATTTACCTATGCAGTGATGATAATGATAATGCCAACAACAGATTACACTTACCGAGTTCTTACAGTATCAGCCACATCGTAGGTGTCATTTCACTTCAAACACAACAACAAAAGGTAGGCAGTGACAAAAATTTACTGAAAGCCTGTTACACTGTCCTTGCCTTCACGGTGCTCATAATTCAGTGGGAAGGGAAGGGAACAGGAACAAATAATTACCATTTTAAGCAATGCCTGCTACAGTAAGATTAGCCATAGAACACTCCAGAACAGCAGTCCCTAAGCTAATTATGCAACAGAACCAAGACTCTTAAAATAAAACCCAATGATACACTTCAACACTCAAGGCTTTGAACAGATACACATCCTGCCAGCCTTGACAATCTCACACTGCTCTCCTCACTACAGAATTCTTCACAGAGGGGGTGACTTGTGAAGAATGAACAAAGTTTGTCAGGAGATCAAAGAGGGACTGAAACACTAGGTATAGGTAAAGGCAATGGGCATAAAAATACACCAAGCCCTGTGCCAGGGAATGGCTCTCTGTGTTTGAATGTGGCGTGTCCAGGAAAGCAGTGCAAAATGTGCAGGCAGGTTAGGGCCAAACGCCGCTTTATGTGCCTACACGTTTTTAAATGGAAACGTGATATGATTGTACTTGAACTTTTAGGAAGGAAATTCTGATGTCAGACTCCCAGCAAAGACTAGAAGTAGGGAAGCTAGTGCAGAGGTTGTAACAATAAAATGACTTGCAGCAGCAGCAGGAGCAGCAGCAGCAGGAGCAGGAGCAAGAGCAGCTGCGGCAACAGCAGTGCTAGCTAACAGGTATGTAAACTCACTGAAAAATCCCAAACGAGTTTTTAGTCAAATTTTCTAATGTTGCGATGGAGAGATGTCACAGCATGCAGTGAAGCAATGTAGTGAAAGCAAAACCCAAAGTTCTGTCATAATTCAAACTGAAATCACCTCAGTACTAAAAAAAATAACACAGGGCTTAGCACACTCTGCACCGAAAAAAAAAATAAAGAAAGAAAGAAAAAAAAACTGTCCTTAAAAATAAACATGCCCTCTAACACAGTTATTCCATTTCTCAGAACATACCCAATGGCCATAAGCACACAGGTAAGTCAATATATACCTACAAAAGTTTCCTACTAGATTAAAACAACAAAAACTGGTAAGTTGACACTTATTTTATCCAAATACTAAAAAAAAAATTGTGTTACCTACACACAGACCTATACGCACTGCTATGGGAAAATCTCTTTAAGATATAGCAGAACTCAAAAAACAGAAAAAGCCAAGGTATGGAACACCACATGAGACAGTATGAATCCCTTGTGTAAAACAAGGTATGTATACATATATGCTCAAAGAGCCCACGAGAAACTTAACTGACATCATGTCAAGGAACTATAACTGAGAGGTGAGGAGGAGACACTAAGTTCCTCTTCTGTACTACTTGGAATTTTTACAATGTGTTTATATTACTTTAATTTTTTCCTTAACTTATATAATTAAAATGGGAGAGGTTTACACATTCTGGCTAGAAGTATAAAGAATTACGCAATACAATTTTTAACGAGCTCCATCTTAAAAGAAAAAAAGATTTCCATTTAAAATTGTTAAAATTAAGAGATTTTATATCTAAGGACCTAAATTTCAACTTTCCAAAATTAACTTAGATATATTTCTTGATTTCCTAAGATTAAACAAGACTTCACTGCATAAGACACAATGATCTTTTAATACACTTTTCTAATAATGGATAATATCCACTATTTCAACAAATATCATAAAATTCTTAAATTACTAGTAATTAAAAATTAAGTATCATTTTTCAAGTTTTTGCCTTAACAGTAGTAAAACACAATTTACATTTGTACAGAACTTTATAGGTTACAAAATGCTCTGACATACATCATCTTTTTTCTCACAAGAAAACACTGAGGGAGGTAACGCAAGTAATATGATATTAGATCCATTTCAGGATTAGGCATCTGAAGTTTAAAGGAGTTATACAATGTACCCAGGGTCACAGAGCTAACAACTAACAACCCAGGAACCGACTGACGTTTGGTCTTCTGATTCAACATCCAGGAGTCCTTCCTCTAAACCACATCATTCCAAATAACCTGTGCTAAGGGTCAGGCTTATGACAGGGAGGGAGGGCTCATCATAGATCTGGCAGGGACAGGCAGTTGGCCAGGACAGGAATGTACGATATAAAAATAAAGTGCATGAAGGTGGGTCTGACTTACGAAAGGGAAATAGAACTGGGAGAAATGCCAAGGAGAATAGCAACAAAGGTGAAGACTGGGCAACTTACCAATAAGGGAAGCCAAGTAAATACCTTTGTAAGCTTAATTTACTTAGTTAAGGTAGAAGAGAAAGTCTACTGGAGGGACAATATTGCAGTATGGAAAGATCATAAAGAAAAGTGTTTATAATCTAATCAAAAGATTTAGAAAAGATGTAATGGAGCGTGATGTATATGATGTATTTAGTCAGAGATTAAGATGTGACACATGATTGCTATGAAATATGCGAAGGGTCTAATCCTACAGTGCATGGTCATGTTAATGCTGTGGCTTAGAACTTTAAGAGGTACGTGAAATATACTTAGAACTCAATCTCACTCTATGGGAGATACCAAATAAGGATCAAGAATTATTTTCCACACAAAAAGGACTCACTCTCCTAAGATTCTAGTACAGCACTGAACAGCAGTACCTGCTCAGGGTGAGAAAATCCTTGTATGAGAAGGGGCCATGGACACCAGAACTAATATAGGGTTACGTGACACTGGTCTAAATGGAACAATGGGTCTTTAATCTTGATAAACAGACTTTCCAGGAGAATTATTACAGCAAACATTTACTGCTGACACAGCAGAAACAGGATCCTTGAGATACATCAACCTGGCTGTCCCTAAATATACTTTATTGTGACAAAAGGGGGGAAGGGTTAAGGACCACAGAGTTTTAACTCCCAAGGTCCCCAGATACCTCTTCTAACATTTAACATTCATTTTGTGAATTATTTTGGAGGGGTGTGTGTGTGTGTTTTATTTTTGATACATCTTGTTTAAATTTTAGATGAGGTACATAGAAATGCCATTTTTATCTGTTATTTTTTGTCATTCTAACAACCATTCACCCTTCTCCTGCTAACATATTCTGATTTCTCTTTAGGAAATCACTACTTTCTCATCCTCATACAATGTATTTCTAGCCATCAGCTCCATCCTAGCTCCAGGTTAGACACATGTCCTAGATCTCATCCAATTATCACATCACATTCCAATGGCCACAAGAGTTACATGAAAGGTACATGATCCATTCAGAAGTAGAAAGGTACATGATCCATTCAGAAGTAGTGAGGTACAAGACTGGTGGATTTCAACTAGAAAGGTATAATCCAGGTGGCTGCTGGCAGCCATCTTGTAACTATGAAGCAAGAGTCTGAGAGTGAAATCAATACACAAGGATCAGAACAAAGAGATGAATTCACGTAGTTCCTTTCACCCTAAATCAAGCCATGTATGAAACTGGCTCTGAAAAGATTTGTAGTTATGAGAGCAAACAAATTCCCTTTTTGGCTTAAGTCTGTTTAGGCTGAGTTTTCTGTACTTTATAACCAAGAGTTAAAACTAATGTAGTAAATTTCAGGTAGATGCCAAAAAGCAGGGAAGTTCTTGGAAAAGAGGTTTGTAAAAGAGCACAAACCATTGACCAACTCTAGAAATGCTAGAGGTCATTTCAGGTATTTAACAGCATGAGATCTCTGAAGTTGATTTCTATTTTCTGCTCCCAAACTAAAGGGTTACAATAACTGGGGACAAGAAAAATAGAATAAATGTGTCTTTTAAAAGTAGCATGCAAAAAAGTCTCCTTTTTGCCTTCATTTTCCTAGCACCACCTATCCCAGACAACAAATGTTTACTCTAAATTGTATTCATATTGCATTTAGATATCTCATTTACAGAACTCCTTTCAGGGTTCATTAGTTTTTATGACATACATGATAAAATCAATACACAATGATAACTAAAACCCCCTGCTAAAAATCAATGGTTTAGATAAACTTGAGGAGTTAAGTAGCAATCTCTGAAATAACTAAATCTCATAAGAAATACTTAAGTTTACATATAAGACTTTATCTGAACATTCATCAAGCTTCAGATTTCAACTTCTTTACAATCAAAATTTCTCCCCCTCTTACTCTTTCTCTCTTGGGAAAAACAATACATATATTTAATGGGGCCCTTAGGTATTCAACATGAGGAAAACACTGGAAAAAAACAACAGAGCAACTCAGTAATTCCCTTCCACCCTTCACCACTCTATCTTACCCCATCCAAAAACAGGATGGTTGAAGGTATAAAATAGCCATGGTTTTAAACAATAAAAAATGTACAGGATTCTTTCAGAAAAACACAAATCTGCTCAACAGACAGTACATACATTAGGAAACATAACTAGAATATTTCAGCCATTATTATATACAAAAGGGCAGAGAGAGGTTGTCTTTCACGAAATCTGGATTGCAGATGTCTGACAAAAAAAAAAATTAATACTCTATCACAAAGTCCCACAACTAGTGATTCAAAATGAAAGCTTTCACTACTTACACCATATGTAAATATACATATATACACGTTGCTTATAATCCCTTGATCTGAGGAGAAAGAGAACTGATACTCTACTGTGAAAATGGTCAGTGGGCAGACATTTTAAAATCCTTTCCCACATGAAAAGATTCCTGAAAAAGAGATCAGAAGACAACAGAAAAGCACTCAATATATATGGAGTTGTAAAGCCCGTATGAACTCGTATCTATTACACAAAGGAGGAACATGCAACACAGTGATTAGGGAAGTCAAACATGAATTAGTCCAATAACCAAGAGGCAAATATAAACCCTAAAAAGCACTTTAGGGAATAGAAATCCACACATATCAAAAAGATGTCTATAATTAACAATGAAATAATAGTATCAAACTCTGAAGCACCAAATAAATCTTAAATCAGTAAGAAACTGGTACGCCTTCACCAAGGGAAAAAAAATCTGTTTGAAGAAGTACATAATTAACATCAAGGCAAAATACATATTTTTAAAATACGACAAATCAAGCATTTACTAAAAAGGCTATTATGTACAAGGCATCAATTCTAAGGGTATTAAGATAAAATATCCTAGTATATTTTGAATAGCCACTGCCTGATTCTATTAAAGAAACCCTCACTGTACCTGAAAATGTAAGCTCCTTCTCATGGAATATATACCTCCCTCATGAGCAATGATAATTCAAAGTACCAACTGTGAATGCCAGGATTCTGTCCTTGGTTCCATAGTCCTCTGAATATTCTACTCAAACATATCATCTGATAATGTTCACAACACAAAGACATTCCCATCCAAGTGGGAAGACAGGATGACAATGACAATATCAACAGCAAATACCTATCAGGCTTTTTATGTACCAGGTGCTGTTCCTAGCACTTTACATTGGCATAATCTTCAAAACAACTCAATGAAGTACAGCAGTGTTCTGATCCCATTTAGCTGATGAAGAAAATGACTCACAGAAAAGCTAAGAAGCTTGACCATGTTCACACAACCAGTATATAGCAGAGCCAGAATTCAAGACAGTCTGGCCCTAGAGTCTATGCTCCTAACTACTGCAGTTCAATTCCAGCAGTTAGCTATCATTTCAACCTTTTCTTCCCTCTAATCTACTTTACCATTCTGATTCAGCTTCTCATCTGGAAAATGCATCAATAATAGTTTCATCTCACACTGTTGTTCAGTCCTTACATGAAGATTAAATGCAATAATCCATATTATGTGTTTAGAATAGTGCCTGGCACATACCAATACTACAGTAACGGTTCTCACAATGTCTACCAAACATCTGTCACTTGAGTTGAGAATCACTGTTATAAAACTAACCATCAGGAAGAATTTACTAAGCAGAATGGTCTCAATGTGTTCTTCACACTTCTAAAGTGATGCCTAAATAAAACTTGACTTTCCCAATTATTTCCATTATATAATAACAAGTCCATCACCAGCCTTAGGAATTGCTCTCTTCAGTCTAGAATATCCACTCCATTATTTTGTGTTCCCTCAATGCCCCTTCCTCCATCCCCCACCAATCACAGAAATACATCTCATTCTGGTAAAAGTAGACATTAAAAATTTCTCTTATATACCAAACTGGACATTTATATAAGTTTTCAGACACAAATTCGACTTGGTATTTTAATGTCATTCTCATCTACACAGCTGGGTACTGGGTACTTTGAAAGGTTTCAACCAGAATACTGCTCTCAAGAGTTTGCCCTCACCAAAGAGATACAAATGATGGAGACTAAAGGAACAAAAGCAATCCTCTAGTCCAGGGTCTAGTGCCAACCAACATTTAAGTTTGCTCCTAATTTTCTCTTGTGAGAAAAGTCTGGGATATGTCTCACTATACAATTGCGCAAGGATTTCTCTAAGAGCAAGATGGAAGAGGAGAACCACTGGGCGGATCCTACTTTGCTTACATAGTCAATTTTACAATGGATTATCAAACTGGCAAGACTAGAATCAGATAAGCGGAACAATAACTCCAGTGGAAATAGAGATGATTCAGGAAACAGAAAATAAATTTTTCAAAAATTTATTTTTTCATAGAGTGATTAGAAAAGCTTTTGCATCCAAATCTCAGCATCAAGAGACTACAAAAATGGAATAATCAAAAACAAAAGAGTTCCTGCAAATTAAAATATAACTGCTGAAATAAAAAGTTCAGTTAGAAGAGTCAGAAATAAACAGAAGAAACTATCCCTTGCCCCACCCCCCAAAAAAGGACAGAAAATTTAGAAGAAAAACAAGAATAAAATTCAGGAGATGTCACTAACCAATGTAGAAAATAGAGAGGAAAATTATCAAAGAAATTTTTCCAAAGGTGAAGAAAGACACAAGTGTTTATTTGAAAGGAACTACTGAGTTCTAAGCATAACTAATAAAAAGGACTCACAACCAGGCACACCCTTGTGAAACATCTTCTCCCTTATGCAACATCAGAAACATCAGAATAAAGAGAAAAGTCTAAAAAGTTCCACAGGGGCTGGGGAGGATCTACAAATAAATAAGACTCTGACAAGTATCAGCTATAACATAAGCAACACTGGCCACTAGAAGATAATGGAGGAAAGCTATCAAAGCTCTGAGAGAAACTTACTTGCAATGTAAAATTCTTCACAGGCTACTATAAACCAAGTGTGAAAGCAAAATAAAGGTATTTTCAGATAGGCAAGCATCCAGATAGTTGACCTCTTACTCTTGTACCTTAAAGAAGACAGTTTGGGAAGAATACAAATAAGAATGAAAAGCCAAAGAAATAGGAAATACACAAGAAAATGGTGGCACTAACCCAAGAGTCCAGGGAAAAGAAATTCCAAGGATGCAGCTGTACAGCAGACCTAAAAAGCAATGAGTCCACATTAGAACAGGAAATCAGGAAGCTCCAAAGAATGTTTTCTCAAAGAATAACATAAATTCCAAGAAATAGATAAAATGAGTGAGAAGCTAGAAGATATCAGTGAAATGATAAAGATGGCATATGCTGCTTCTTTCAACATGAAAAAAAAACGGAAAAACAAAAAATATATATGAAACATCATGATCCTAACATAAATCCATCAAACTAATATATGGCAATGATTTTGAGAAATTTAGTGTGAGAACAGTAAACCCATTTAAATGAGATGCTGGGAACATTTTCCTTCAGGTGACCTAGGAGTATGACACTGGACTTTTAGAGATGGAAATATAATTTTAGCATATCTTTGCTTCCTCTTCCAAGATGTCCTTTACCCTCTCTTCTCTGAGTCATCCATCCATTCATTCATTTATTCATTCACTCATGCATGCAACAAATATTTACTGAGCATCCTACACATCAGGCACTGTTAAGAGGAGCGGAGATAAAACAATGAACAGAGAAGATAAAGCACTGCCTTGTGGAACTTGCATTCTAAAGACGCAAGACTCCTCCTCTTCCAGTATCTTGCTAAGGAGTTCTCTCTTCTATGAAGTTTTCACTGAACTTCCATCTTAGGCTAAGTGCCTCTCCTTTACTGCCCCTAACTAACTCTTAACTCTTTACAGAATCAAATTTAGCTTTTTACATACGTATTACCTCAACTAGTAAACAATGCAACAACAGCAACATTTATTAGTTATTTGTACCTCTACAGCAGAGCACTGGGCCTAGAACAATAAATGTGCTTTGAAACTTTCCATTCAACCAAAATGTAAATAAAAGCACCGAATAAAATGTAAAGCACTGAGCTAATGTTACTTATTATTTAACAAATGAGGAAGCTGAAGTTCCCAGATTATAAAACTAGTTTGTGGAAGAGCCAAAACTAAAATCCATAGTGGTAGGTTGAATTAAAATAAGTGGTCAAATCAAAAAATGGGCCAAAATGGGAGAGACAAACCTTAGGCATTTTCTGAGAACATTCCCAAATAGACAATAAACATCTAAGACATAGATTCTATTTCTTCCATATGTCAAGGCACAGTTTAACAATTATGTAAAGATCATTTTGAAAGCCTCTAATCAAAAATATAATCTATCTTTTAAAAGTTTCCATTTCACAAAGTTGTGTATTTCTATTTTGCAGTATATACTTGAAATACATGTTTATTTAGCTGTTAAATGGCATTTAACATAAAATATATTGGTTTTTAAAATATTTCCTCACAAGGTAGCCTTCAAAATCACTGCCATAAATATTCTATGTATTTATTCCCATAAGTACTGGACTTTTTATTCTTTCTAAACTCAAAAACACTGAAATAGAAAAAAAAAGTAATGCTTACATTAACTTCCAATAACAACAAAAAGGCAGATTTCATTTTCATCAGCCAAAGGAGGCCTATGGTTAAAGTTATCAAGATATACATTTGTAAAAATAAGCAAAAAATTAAATTTACATATATATATATGTAATATATATATATATAAAATTTCTGTAAATATCAGAGAACTGATGCAACAGATCCTGTTATTTCACATCTTCCAAGGTTACTGGTAAGCACACTTTTTGCATCCTTTCTGGGGTATATGATATCTGTTCAATAACCTAGAACATTAATATTAAATAGTAGTAGCCATGCAAATTACAATTTATCTAAAAAATGTAACCACTGAATAGATGAGTAGGATTTTTTAATATTCACATAATAAGCAGCCAACGAATCAATCCTATTTCAGTTCAACAAACATTTATCAAAGCTTGCTAGATGCCAGTTGCTACTCCAGGCACTTGTAATATTTCCAAAATTAATATATAAAAATTCCTGCCCTTGAGTGGTTTATAGTACAGGAAGCCAATTGCAGTTACTCTTCTCCTAAAGACTAAAAGCTGACTAGTTAAGTGTGATTTCCAAGTACAAGATATCACAGGAAGGTTATCTACACATAGGGTTCACCAAACTTAAAAGACGGTTTTAAATAATGTAAAAAAAAAAGTGAGTTACTAAAGATATATGAGATCAAGACTTGAGCTGTGTTTGTGAGTCTGATCACAGAAATTAGGAATTTAATTCACATATACTTATTTATAGATCCTCCACTACTTATAAACTGAAAGATTCAATGAATACTAACTAAATAGTGAATTTTACTCTAAATGCAATCAGGAGACTCAAAGAAACTTTTATGACCCACTGGAATATAGGAGAGTTTCACCTTCATTTTACCTCCAGTATCACTACCATTAATTACCACAATTACCATTCATTATCAGCTCAAGTGCCAACTGTTAAGCAGCAGCACTTTAACAGACACAACACAAACCCAACCCTTTGGGATTCAGCCCCAGTTTCAATCATTGGAATATGCCTAATTAATTAAACTCAATTTTATGCCTCTATCTTTCCCTAGATGTTTTCCTCTCAAAAAAGAGCATAAAACCTCTGAAAGAGATATTTTAAAATTCCTTCTTTAATATCTATGGTGACAATCAAATAACTGGCTCTTTGACTTTTAAAATGGTATGTGATGTACTCATGTAACTACTAGCAAACTGTCAAGCAATCCTGAAATCTAATAAGAAAAAGACCACCACCAACATCAATACAAGGCAAACTACAGGCACAAAAAGGAAATAAAAGAGGCAGTACACATATGAAAAGATGCTATCTACTAGCAGTCAAAATATGTAAACTAATAACAGTAAAAACTGTAATGATAGTAGCTGGAATTTATTCTGCTCTTTATGTAAAAATGAATATGCAATAAAGATTTACCTAATTAATTAATCAACAAACTATAGAACAGATAAAAAGCTACCTATGAAAATAGGGAAAGTTTCAAAGAGGAGTTGGTCCTTCATGGGTACAAATTCACTAGGCAAAGACTGGGGATAGGGGAAACACTCGGAGGGGGAGAGGATGAGGCAATAGTATATACCAAAACACCAAAATATGCATCCAGTTTTTATTCTAGGAGCCAGTTCTTATTGTGAAGCTGGAGTCTGAATAGCACAAAAAAAGTGACAAGTTATGAAACTGTACCGATAAAAGGGAGGTAAAATATAAAGTGTTATATACTTCAGGCTAAAAAGGTTGAACTTAAATTTTTTTAAGTGTGTAATCAGATTTGTATTTTCCTTTGCCTTTAATTTTCAAGGAAACATTTGATAAAAAAACAGATAGCAACTGAATTAAAATCAAAGACAAGCATAAGTCTACAAAAAGTGCATTACTTAGGTGGTTTTCCAAGAGTCATTCCTCTTAAAACAAATCAAAAATGTAAAAGAAACTGCCAATCTAGAATTCTTTACCCAGGAAATATGTCATTCAAAAATGAAATGAAATAACATTTTCATTTAAAAAAAAAATGAGATGTTATCATCATCATACCCATACATAAGGGAACACTAAAGGACACTGTTCCTCAAACAACTAAGAAATGCAGAAAAGAATAGAGATTAAAAAGCGTAACTGTAAGCACTGGTAATAGAAAACAATAATAAGAACGCCTTGTGCTGTTTAAAACATATATAGAATGAAAAGAGACAATAAAGCATATAAGGAAAGAGCACATAAACCCTAAAAAAAAAGTTCTCATACTCTTAGGAAAAGACTGATTGTTCTGTGATGATAAAAACAATTAACTGCTGGAGTAGTAGGTTTTAACATATCAAGGACAACTGTTTCACTGGTCACATTTTTGAAAGCTAGCCAATCAGTAACAGCCATGCCTCTGAAATTCAGACAACAAAGATTATCACGCCAGTGAACACTCCCATAAAATGACCCAATATTTACAATGTCCAAGTGTTTAAAAAAATTAGAAAGAGGGTGATCCATATCCCCTTATACTGCCAACCTTCGTAACAATGGTACTCTTTTTAGGGAATACATAAATCAAAGAAAAGTAACATGAGTAGCATACAAATATTCTTGAGATTTAACAGGAGCTGTTATCAAGGCAACACCCAGACATAATACACCTACAGCTCCTGAGCCCTCTCATGCAGCTCTGGGATCTTTTCCATATCTGGGAATCAAACTCTTCTCTGCCACCCCAGTCCCAAGGATAACTGTTCCGTGAGAATAATTAGACTATTCCAAATGTGTGGCCCCAAACATGTTAGGTGGAGTCTGTCTTCTAAAGAATAATGCAAATAGGGTAAAATTTTTCCTTTGATAACTGGTAAAGGAGATTCCTGAGGATAATGATCTCATCCATATCTATCTTTTAGAACTACAGTATACCTCTACGGTTTGTATTTATTAGCAACAAGAAATAAAGTACTTGGATCAAATACTCCTATCTACTCAAAATGGTAAAATTAGCATTTAAAATAAAGAAAATGGATTTTCCATTTCACATAGTTTTACTTCCCATTTCTGCTTGATAATTTTAATACCAAATGCACTGAGTTTAGCCCTGAAATGGTTTTAAAACACTTCTCTAACTGGAGTATAATTATTTTCAATTAAAGCATTGTTCTCCCACTCAAGAGTCATCTGATTTACATAAATGTTAGTTAAGCAGCACAGCAATTCTAAAATATATAATTATAATGTCACAAATCATTTAATCCATTCTGTCAAAACAGGGATTATTTTAACTTCTGTTTCACTTCCTTCCAAAGAAATCCTATTTACTTTATTTTCTCTAACAGAAAGAAAAATTAGTAGGATAAATTTACAATATACTTCCCCAATCAAACTTTAAAACGATTCTGGTTAACCACAAATTGACTCAAGTAGTTAAGTATCTTTCTGAATGTATTTTACTAAAACTTGTCTGACAACATATAATAATGACATATAGTAATTGGGTTACTGCTTTACAGAATTACAAATTAGTTCAGTAATTTATTCTTAGTCATTCTAAGATTTTAAAGGTGGGGGGGCATTTTTGTCCTTATAAATTATCCAAATAAATTAGGTACATTGCTAACATAAAGTAAACAATTCTGTAAACAGCTCTTTTACTTAGGGTTAAATCATAGCCATAAAAAGTTATTAAATAACACATTTTACTAACCTCAATTTACCAGAAAAAAAAAATCTAGCCCTTTTAAGATTCATAAACATAAAACTTCCAACTTTTTACCAGCCATAGGTTGAAAACTTAAGAGAAAGAAACACCACAAATATTACAAATTTTAAATAAAATTCTAGCCTACCTCACTGAACTCACATTAATAATGCAGACATGCACAGACATAGAGAACAAACTTATGGTTACCAGGGGTGGGAAGGGATAAACTGGGAATTCGAAATTTGCATCTCTTGGAGAGTGATGAAAATGTTTAACTATGTTGTAGTGGTGGTTTCACTGCTAATACACATCTGTCAAAATTCATCAAATTGAACATCTGAAATACGTGTAGTTTACTGTATAGGAATCATACTATAATAAATTTGTTAAAAAAAAAAAACAGTAATGCAGACACGCACATTGATTCCAAGTGAAGAAGAGGAGTGTCATGGTAGTTTCTCAGTGACTAACCAAAAATTACCCTAATTAATAAATTGAACAACCGTATGACTCCTGTATTTGCCATACAAAGATATGTGGCTGATTCTGACATCTCATACTAGTTCTCTTTACATTGTAAAATCTTTTATTTTCACACTAATATTTTCTTTGTAACAAAACACTACCTAGTCAGATTCTCAAATATGAATCTTTAGAAATGAGATTAGCAAAACAATTTAAAAATACTTACTGTTTTGTTTCGTAATCTAATTATGTCTGAGACAGAGCCAGCTCCACAGTACTCCATAACAATCCAGAGGTCTGTATTCTTAAAGTAACTGCCATAATACTTTACAACATATGGGCTAAAGAAAAATATAATTAAAAAGATAATTAAAGTTAGTTAATTCCCAAAGAAAATTATGTCTTAATCCCAATGCAAAGTATTTTCAACATTTCATAATGTTCCAATAATAAACTTACTAAGTAAACTACTACGGTATATCGAATTGTCTCTATGTAGGGCTCACCAATTGTGTATAATCAGGCTTTAATTCACGGATGAAATTTAAGAGGATTACAAACTAGAGGAGGTCCAAATGTTCTGAGTGATTCCCAAGAAAATAAAGCTTTGTTTGGCAAAGGATATGCTATTTAATATAAGGAACAAATGAAAATCTAAAGCATTTTAAATACAAATCTTCTAAAAGACTTTGCATCCAGCCAACTATTAACACTCAACTTTAAAATACTTTATATTTCAATGAGGACAAAACAAAATTTTTTAATTCTCTTTTATTTTGACCTTTAAAATTCTGGAGAGAGATAATTATTTTTTTTGCTTTAAATTCAGATAATTATAACTATTAACAATTTAAAATACTTCTGAGCTGAGGCTTTATGTCTTTCAGAGCAGAATAAACTATTTTATAGCCAATTTGTTTTTAGAAAGGCTGAGAAAGGGACAGATGACCATCACCATTAATATTTATTAAAGATATGCTTTATACATCGATATGTAAAACATCTTGCCCAACTCAACAAGGCAGAATATCCACACTCACAGAGTACATAGAAAGATGAAAAATACAAGGTAGCATAAACTAAGTAGTACACAGCTTAAATGCTGTAAGAGCTAGAAGAAGGAAGTGACCATGGTGGAGCCATTGGAGAGAACTTCGTAGAAAAGATGGCATTTAAATTATGAAAAAGGGATTAAAACTTCAAAATGTAGGTGGAGAAGAGAATTCAGAGAAGAGAAAGGCCATGAGCAAAGGCACAAAAATAGAAGGGGAAGAACCAAGAATGGTATGTTTAGGGAATAACTTGTTCAAACGATATTTCTATCTAGAAGTAGCCGTCATGAAAAGTGGCATCAGTGTAAGATAAAATAAGACATAGGAATCAAGTAAGTGAAAGAGAATTTTTTAAAATAGAAAATATTATAAAAGACCACATAAAGATACAACTGAAAGAAGAGGTTAATAAAAAATGGTCAGGGAAAGACTTCTCAGTAAAGTCTTTACAATTTCAGCCAAGTCTTGAAGTCAAGGGTAGAGGAGACTGGTTGGAGCTTTAGGGCCTGAACTACAACAGGTAGCCACAGGGCTAGAATTCAATCCTGTTTTATCCCTGCTGCTCCTCATTACTTCTTGCACAGACCTGCTTCAGTCTCCTTGTCATGGTTTTCTCCATTTAATCTACGCTCCACATAGTTGACAAGGTAACTTTCCTTCAAAACAAAAGTAAAATAAGCTGATCATATTGCTCTCCTGATGTAAAAACAAACAAACAATACAAAAACAAAACTCTCCAATGGCTCTCCATTACCAGAAGGGAAAAAACATAACTGCTTCATATTACATACATGACCTTTCAAAGTTTTTTCCTCTCTACCCACATCCCTCATTATTCTCCATCTCACACCTTAAATTTGCAGACAACTTTCCTAGGTGTTGGGAATAGAAAGTACACATTTTAAGAGTTCATAAATATTCACTGAAACATTTAAAAGTGTTTACAAATGAATCTAAACTACAGAGCCAGAACTTCAACTCATGGGAAATATAAAAAAGCTTTCAGTACATACACTTCTTTGGGGTATGAGTGCCTGTGTAGAAACCATTATAGGAAGTACTGCTCTTACACCGGCACCCAACCGTACATCAGAAACACCTGTGACCCAGGCACCCACACCTTAGAGGTTCTAACTCAGTAGGTCTTTCAAAACCTTTACAGGTGACTTTGATATACACCCACAATTAAGCTTCACTCCAGAAGACAGACTGCATGTCCTTTACAAAAATTCTTTAAATATTAACTTTCTTATTCAAGATTTTCAAAGGTGTTAAGTCAGCAATGAGTTAGAGATTATGTTCACTGACAAGCACACAGAAAATGCATATTTTAATCTTACAATCTACACTAAGTAATCAGTAATTCTAAGGGTAGGATTGACAGCTCCTATGAAAATTAGGGATTCTAATCTGGGCAGCTGCCTAAAAAGGCAGCTTGCTCTCTATCTTTAGAGATGAGCCAACAACTTCAGGGAAAAGTAAAATTGTCTTCAAAAAACATTTTGTGGTCCTTTCTAATATACAATCAAGTAGATGAATCAAGGTCCAACAGTCCTATATCATAAAAGATGGCCTCAATAATTTTAAGCTAGAAAAATATTTAAGCAGATAGGCCTAAGCAGTCACACACCCCCAAATACAGCTTCTATCATTCATTCATTGACCCTATATTCAAGTCAGGCATTAGACCAGATGTTCGATCTGCAGTGATAAAGCAGACAGACACAATTCTGACTCTCATACGGCACACACCAGCATGAGAAGTATTAGAGAAGTAAACCCACAAATAAATATAATTACTAACTGTGGTAAGAAGGAGTGCCGAGATAAACTGGCTGAGATTTTACTTTGCACTCATCATTTCTACAAATAAAACTGTTCCTAGTTCATAAAGAATGGAATAATACCCATATTCTATGGTAGCCCCTGACTTGGGAAGCACTGGAGTATATGAAAAAACTTCAAAAGTAGACATGAGTGAGCTTTAACAGTAACATATCGGGGGTGGGAAGGCATAGACTGGGATTTCAAAATGTAGAATAGATAAACAAGATTATACTGTATAGCGCAGAGAAATACATACAAGATCTTATGGTAGCTCACAGAGAAAAAAATGTGACAATGAATATATATATATGCTCATGTATAACTGAAAAATTGTGCTCTACACTGGAATTTGGCACAACATTGTAAAATTATTATAAATCAATAAAAAATGTTCAAAAAAAAAACAGTAACATATGCTCCCTCCATTGAGTGGCTGTGGATTCCAAATTACATTTGGAAAAGAAAGAAATGTTTAAACCCCAAAGTTTATATGTAATAGTGGCCTATTACTGGTCATCTTCTGATATCTTCTGTATCAATACTTTATTTTAAAGAACTTACAACATCTTGTAATTACTTTTCATTGACTTTCATCTTTCTCCCCCAGAAAAGAAGCTCCATGAGGACAGGTGCCAATCTGCTTTCCTCCATTTTTGCCTCAGTACCTCCCTTCTTATATGCACAAACAAAAGCAATGAATAAGCAAACAAAAGAACAATCACAGAAGAAATAACAGAAGGGACCTAATTCAAGCCTCCCCAAAGGAGTAACGTTTAAGCTAAGAGTCAAGGGTTGGCTAGAAGTTAACCAGTTATAAAGAGAATCCAGATACCAAGAATTGACTACGCGAAGGCCCTAAGGAAAGAAAGAGTAAACCACCTTCAAGGAATCAAAAGATCAGCGGGATGGAATAAAGTGAGTAAAAAATAAGGTAGAACACAGCAGATGGAGGCAGGAGCCTGGTAATGAAGGGCCTCAAAATCAAAGTAAGAAAACCAGGCTTTAATAGATATGCAAGAGAAGATCAATAAAGAATTTTAAGCAGAAGAATAACATAATCTAATTTATACTTTTAAGATATCTCTGGCTGTTGATTCAAAGCTGGATTGTAGGAAAGCAAATATGGATACAGGTAGACCAGTCAGCAGGTTTTGTTGGTCTAGGCATGCAAGAAATTGTATTAAGTACATCCTTTTTATTTTCTGTACTTGTGATACTTGGACATCTGGGAATGACTGACAATACCTCCACTGCCCCTCTCTGGGTTAGCTAATTCCTAGCATCTGTGAGCATACCTTTCACACGCAAACAAGCCAATCTTGAGTCTATACTCCCAAACACCTCCACAGTCACTGCTTCCCAGCCCTAATCACCCCTGGGCCATGTACCAAACAACTAGGAACAGCCCCAGAGCCCAGAAATTATTTAAACTAGCCAATCCTAAACCTGTTTACCCACTCTCACCCATTCCTTCCCACAGAAACCACAATAAAGACTCTTACCCACATTTCCCCTTCTCTCCTCTGCCTCCTAACCCTGGTGCTTCCCTGTATGAGTCCTCCTTCCCTTTCTCTCCCTCTTTTGGGATCTGCAAGTATAACAATCTATCTCCTGATCTGCTGGCCTCACCATACCTGAATAATAATAAAACCTACATTTTAAAAAAGAGATGGTGGCTTAGAGTGGGAGTAGAAGAAATAGAAAAGAGAACAAATTCAAGAGATATTTTCAAGGCACACCCAATGTAATTTGATAATGATGCAGACTGGCAAGTTGGGAGACAGTAAGCAATGTTTCTACTGTGTTTTATCCACTGTTCCTCCCTTCAGTTGCACACTGAATATAAATTTAAAACTGGCAAATTAAAGATTAAAATTTAGAGCCCTCACTTTGAAAAATTACAAACCCAGATACAAATAAGCTCAGAGAGTTCAAGACCTGGGAGTTCTAACTCAGTCTGTTTCCAGTGACATAGATACCATTCCCTCATCACTCATTCACATATCATTTTAAAAATAATCAACAAATATTAACTGAACAACATATATACCCTAGTGGCAGATGCTAGGGAGAAAAGTGGGTAAACTTCAGACTAGTGACAAAGAAAAGGCAGTCTAGGCAAGGGAACTCCAATGATGGAGTTTATGCAAGAAAATAAGACAATCAAGTATCATTTAAAAAGGATTATCCTGTTCAGGATTGTCAGGGCCAAAGGTGACTGTTCATTCTAGCACAGAAGTTAGCTAACTGTACAATTATTTAGGTATACTAACATCTGTTTTTTAACCACACATTGATTATCAAAGGCTGCAGAGGAGGCAGAAAGCATTTTCTTCAAAACACCAGTTCGGTGTTATTTTAACTTTAAGCAACACCCAAAGTTTTAATTCAGCCATAATACCTAAGAATCTTGACTAAGCCACCATATGGACTTACAGGACACACAAGAACCCAGCAACTCTGCGTATTGTTGGCAAAGTAAGATAGTTAAACATGACTTTGAAAATTCCATTGTATGGAGGGACAAGAAAGACACAAGGCAAATTACAAGATATACCAGAAAGCAAAGGTGAAACAGGATGCCGTGATAACAGGTGAAACGCATTAGGCATGGTCTACTCCTGTCTCCTGTGCCATCCCCCTACCGTTTCATTCTCCTGTCCCATTCATTTCTTTCCTTTCCCTACTTAGCACCTTCAGCCTAATGAAACTATACAGCATGTTTCCCTTTTTTGTCTTTTTCTCTTTTTATTTTTTTGGCTTCCTCTCATCTCATGCCTAATGTATCATATTCCTGCCATTCTTCTGTCTCCATTTCCTAGCATCCATAAACCCTTATCCTCACAGTCTTCCTCTAGTATCAACTCAAAATAGTAGTATGAAAAGAGAAGTGAGGAAAAAAACAGAAACCACAGAGGAAAAATAGAAAAAGCATTACAGACTTTTCTTAGCTATTTGCACCTTTTATAGACACTACACGTGATTTAAGTAATTTGGATTGAATCATTATGTTTAAGCCTCTTATAGACATTCAAATGTTAATTTTTAACTGTTTAAAAATAACATTTTTATATTAACTTGAATTTCATCTTCATTGAAGAAAACCACATATTGCTAAAGGCATTCTTCAAATAAATTTTTACTTTTTTAGAGCAGGTTTAGGTTCACAACAAAACTAAATAAAAGGTACAGAGATTTATCATATGCCACTTGTCCCCATACACGCATAGCCTCCCCCATTGTCAACATTCCTCACAGGAGTGATACACCTGTTACAACTGAAGAATCTACACTGACACATCATTATCACCCAAAGTCCACACTCTACATTAGAATTCACCCTTGGTGTTGTACATTCTTTGGGTTTGGACAAATGTACAGAGACTGTATCCGCCATTACAGTATCATACGGAGGAACTTCACTGTTCCATCTATTCATCCCTCCCACCCCTCAACCCCAGGCAACCACAGATCTTTTTACTGCCTGCATAGTTTTGCCTTTTCCAGAATATCAAATAGTTAAAATCACGCAGTATGCAGCCTTTTTAGACTGTCTTCTTTCAATTAGCAATATTCATCTAAGTTTCCTCTATGTCTTTTAATGGCTTGATAGGCCATTTCTTTTTAGTGCTAAATAATACTCCATTGTCTGGATGTACTATAGTTTATCCAGCCACCTACCGAAGGACATCTTGTCTGCTTCTACATTTTTGGTAATTATGAATAAAGCTGCTATAAACATACATATGCAAGTTTTTGTATGGACATAAGTTTTTAACTCCTTGGGTAAATATCAAGGAGCAAGGCTGCTGGATCATATGGTTAAAAGTATGTTTAGTTTTGTCAGAAACTGCCAAACTGACTTCTGAAGTGGCAACACTGTGCTGTATTGCCACCAGCAAAGAATGGAAGTTCCTGTTGCTCCACATCCTTGCCAGCACTTGGTGCTGTCAGTGTTCCAGATTTTGGCCATTCTAATAAGTGAGCAGTGGTATCTCAATGTTGTTTTAATTTGCTTTTCTCTGATGACATATAATGTGGAGCATCTTCTCATATGCTTATTTGCCATCTGTATACCTTTTCTGGTGAGGTTTCTGTTAAAGTCTTTGGCCTATTTTTTAATTGGGTTGTTTGTATTCTGATTGAGAATTCTTTGTATATTTTTGATAACATTCCTTTATCAAATAGGTCTTTTGCAAATATTTTCTAAGGTATATTTTTAATGATCCCATTATGATCACGTGATAATTAAAATACTAAAGAAATGACTATTTTTCATTATATAAGTTTCATTAACATCCTTCTACCATCTTAATAGTGTTCTAAACTTCATAGGGTTAATACAGTGTTTTCACAAAGGCAATGTGAATATTCTATGAGAACTGAATTGTTTCCAATATAAATCTAAATCACAGCACTTTATTTCTTGGCCCACCCAAAAATGAATATACATACACATGAACTGATATAAACTGCCAGAGTTCACCACAATTCCTTCAACATGGTGAGTTTCAAACTTTTTTTTTTGACATCAGAAACAGTGTTCAAATGGAATCTCACCCAGAAACATCAGCAAACAGAACAGATGGGTGAGGAACTGCTCTGGTAGAAGACTGAGCAGATAAGCTAGAAACGCACTATTCCCACCACAAGGATCGCCTCTCCTCTCTGCCCAGCAAATCTAAGTCATCTTCCAGAACTCAGCTTGGGTATGATCTCCCTGAGGAAGCTTTACCTGAATCCCCAGTGGTGAGCTGTTAGATATATCTTTCAACCTACACAGTTCCCCATATCTACCCCACCAGAGCTCTTATCACACTGTACTGAAACAGCCTGTCCATCCAACTGTCTGGTCTATCTGACTGAAAGTCCCTCTAAAGTCTGAGACTCATTCATTTTTACATTCTTACGCACAGCACATAAGGGCTACCTTCAGTAGGTACTCAACATATATTAGTTGAATACATTTATTTATGTAATAACATATATAAGTTGAATTTATATAGTATATACATACAGAAATTGAATAAATTAGATGAATAACCGTGTGCCCTGATGCATGTGTTAACAACACATTTCTCTTCGTTTAGATATGAGAAGTTCCTTCTCTGAATATAAGCACCAGGAATGTAGGAGCTGGGTCAGTTTTGGGTCCCTTGTATCCACACTACCTGGCAGACAGTACTCACAAGTATCGCTGATCAGCTCTTGCCTCCACCCCTACACCATGGCCTTGACAGTGCTTTACTTTGAACTGTCAGAATTTTTGTATAGATGCTGCTTTCTTCAGCACTGGCCCACCTGTCAGCAAATGTGGGTTCTTAGAGCAACCTAGTCATTAACCAGCTGTGTGATCTAGGACAATTCCCATAAAATCCCTAGGTCTCATTTTCTGTAACTATAAAATAGTTCTTAATTATCCTTTAGCATTAGAAGTCTTTCCCTCAAATAAAATTTTTGAATGAGCTCCAATATAGAGAAAAGATTAAAAAAACCAAGAGCTAAGTTTCTCCTTCTGCTCAATTCTTTACTGTTTAAGGTAAAATATCCCTAGAAGAAATATTCCTTAGAGCTGAGTACATTTGAAAAACTCTAAATTAGTAGACCTACAGAGGTCTAGTGTAGCACTAACATTCTATGATTTATACATTCCACAAATAGTTATTAAATGCCTACTCTGTGCTAAGCACTGGACTAGACACATAAGACTCAGCAATAAACAATGCAGATGGGCTCCCGCAAATATCTATGCCAAAATGCAATACTGAACTCATGTTTAGTATTCACTAAAATGAACAAAAAAAATTAAAACACTCTCTGGTTTCTTTTTAGAGTGTAGAAAGCAAGACAATTTGCCAAATGGTCAAACAACTGAACAGAATTAAGAAAATATTTCAGTTTCAGAAATATAAATCTCATTTTTCTCTAACCAAAATTCCAATGTCTTACGTGGGAATTTTTCAATTTGTACTGCTTTCTTCCTAGCCATTTTTATACCAATTCTCAGTAACACATTTACACTAACACTAGTAATTAGTAGTTAAGTGTAATGGGTGCTCCTGTCATTTCCTAGTTTTTCACCTGCCCTATCTTTTAGCATTTTCCAGATCTTTTAACCAACTAATTTTTTGATCTTTCACTATTTCACATGTCCAGTATCAATGTAAAAGTGAAATCAAGACAGGAGCCATTTTTTATCGATATTTGTTTCTCCATCTATTTCATTCAACAAATATTTGAAACATACTTATTATATACAAGACATTCTGCTATAAGGTGGTACAAAATTTCTAGAATTTATTCACATTTTCTTCCTCTTCCATTCATTACTTTTCTTTCCCCTTAGTAGCTTACAAGAACAAGGACCAGATTTCCCTAGGGTTCCCTTAACCTATAAATGCTCTTCCACACATACATACATACACACACACACACGTACCATATATGCATATATATATATATATATATATATATATATATATACACATGCCATATATACATACATATATATACCATATATACATACCATATCCATTTACATTCATTCAACAAAAAGTACACCGCTAGGCACTGTAATACACGCTAAGAAATGAGATTCCTTCTCTTAAGGAATGAAGAAAGGATAAAGATAGTGAAGACATTTCAGAAGGAGACTCTACAAGACTTGGTGTCATCAAAAGTATTAGAAAAAGAAATAGATGACTCTCAGTTTTGTTGAAAGACTAGGTAGATAATGATGCCATTAACAAAACAGGAATTTGAAAGGCTTGTCTGCAACAATTAAAAATTTGGTTTCAAAATGTTAAATGTGAAGTTGCTCCTGGATATTCCAGTTGAGTCACCCAGATAGGAATCAGTAATACTCGTCCATACTTGAGTAACTACTATGTAGCAGGATCCAAGGGCAATGAGTAAGATATAATCCCAAATTTAAGAGTCACATCACAGAGAATGCATGTAAATAGGTTCTTAAAAGAAAAACTCATGTAAGAGAAAAGACTGGAAGCATAAACACTACCCAGATCATGAAGGACCTTCTATGCATCCTTAGGAAACTCAATCTATCTAGGCAATGGGGAGCCACTAAAGGTTTTAAACAGGGAACAGCTTGATTAGGTTTGCATTTTAGAAAGAACACTCTAGATTCAGAAAAGAAAATGGGTTGGAAGAGGCAAAAATGAAAGACAAAGTGAAAACACAGGAAGCTGCTGCAGAAATCTGAGCAAGAGCTGATAGGTACTAAGATGCACAAAGGTTAGGGGAAGAGGTGTATAATAGGTAATACTGAGACACTGCTTTTCCTAGATTACACTCAATTAAAATCTCTAAAGCACAACTCTGGTCCCTGAACTACTGTTAACCATAAAAAGAAAATAATAAGGCAACATGGAAGTATTAAGCACCTGATAGACCCAGCAATACACTATGCTCAAATCTTACCTTTTCTACATCAAACTACAGGAACCACATTTTTATCAAGTTACCAAATTAAGAACAAAGTCTGGGAAAACTTTGCAATTACATATTTTGATCTGAGAGCTGAGGAATGTATTGTTTTTTTCTATAACTACTTCAATGTCCAGTTATATGGCTGTTATGGAAAATATGTAATATAATCTAAATATATACCAAACAATAAAGAAAAGCAAAATTGAACAGACCCAACCAACAAAGAACCTCTAGGATTATTCAGTCACTTCATTGGCCAAAGAGCTTATAATATATGGACTTATATACTGTTGGAAGAGAAACTCTTCCATAGCTCTCTTACTAATAGGGCTCTGATTTGATTAGGGTGCACAATGTGTCCAGATTCCCCTAAGTCTCCATGTGACTGACTTCTGATGAATAAAGCATGAGCTGTGGGTTTCTGAGAAAGCCCTTTCCTGTTTCTTCTTGATTGGAATGCAGACATCAGGCTGGAGCTGGAGCAGCCTGCTATAACCATGAGAGAATATGCAGAAAACAAAGGTCACCTGCTAAGGACGGCAGCGTGTAAGGAAAGGAGTCTGACATAGCTGTCACTTCATTGCTGCTATACCAGCCCTACCTCTAGATCTTTCCTAAAGGGAGAATAATGAATCCCTCTTTGATTAAGTAATTATAGGCTAAACACAGTCCTAATTTAAATACTCTGCATCCCTTATAAAGCCCAGGCTACTCAGTAGGGTACTTAAGACCTTTCATAATCAGCTCCACTTACCTATCCAACCTCATTTCATACCAATCTCTCTTACTTTCCACTCTAGTAATTCTAAACCTCTTCAAAACAGCACATAACAGTGAGCTGTTTTCCACCCCTCTACCTTTTATTTTCTCTACTGTCTCTCATCCCTCCATTTCTTCTCCAAATTAACTCTTCCTCAGCATTCCAGACTTCCTGAGTCCTGGCGGAGGCAGGTGCCCTGCCTCCTTGTTCTCACATGATCTCATACACCAGTCAGTAAGTATAACGACTGTGCTGTATTATAGCTATTTGTTTAAGTATCTGTCTTCTCAACTAGATTACCAGCCCCTCAAGAAGAAAAACAATATCTTAGTTCCCATGGTATTCCTAGATCCTGGCAAAGTATCTAGCCCACTGAAGATGCTCAGTAAATGTTTGTTAAATAAATTAAAGTTACATAAAACATGACTGTTTTTAATTAGTAAAACCAATTAAATTAAAGGGACTATTAAATGACTTCTCCTTAATATCAAAAAATAATTTTTACCGATAAATCTTCCCTGAAAGTGAGATAACTGATTATTTCCTATCACCACATACTGCTCTATGACATCATTTCTGCTTGGGGGCTGTAAGTCTTGAAGAAAACCCTACAAAGCTATTCTCATCTGTCTGTAAAGATTAGTCTCACTTACAATGGGAAGTAAAAAAAGAAACTAAACAGATGACCAAAGAACGTATTTTATCATTCATTATTAGCAAAACTCATCAAAATTAAGGTAAATAAAGAAATAAAATCTCTTCATACCTGTCACATTGCTGCATTATGGAAATTTCTTTGATTATTTCCTGAAGATCTGACTCAACAGGTACTTGTTTAATTGCCACAACTTGACCAGATTCCTTATGTATTGCTTTAAATACACTTCCGTAAGACCTAAAAGAAACCAAGACATTTCTTTATTTTCTTTTTCCTTTCAAACATAACTATTAGAGAAAAACAGTCTATGACAAGTTTTTGCATGTAGTCTTTTCTAGTTTAAAATACTATTTAATGGTGACAAGTCAAAGTAAACAAATTTAAAAAGTGAATTATACCTTAGTTTTAATGCTTACATTATAGACTTAAAATGTATTAAAATCATCAAGTTAATAGAAAAAGATCTGCTATTTTTCTTATGAATGAAAGAAACAGACTTACGGCTTGTCAACTCAAACAAATGCAGCATTAAGAAGATATATAAGTGGAAGTTAAAAGAATGGAATACAGAATAGTAACAGCCAAAGTCGCATGTTAGGAGAAAAGGCTAATCTCATCTTAAGCAAAGTCATCCCCAGAATATCAAAGTCCCAGGCCTGTTCAGATTGCTTAGGACGAACTGAAACCTTCAGCTGGGAACCACATGATACAGAAGTTACAGAAGCAGGGAATCCTGGACCCCCTGAGTCATGGATCCAAGATTTTTCAAATGCTCCTTTCACTATCCTCTTCTCCTCAAGAGCGAGACCACATCCTCACAGATAAATAAAATGAGTAACAGGATCTAATGGCCACTTGCCCAAAAACTATCCCTGCTAAAACTCTTGAAACACTGCCAGTTACACATTTATGTGTTTTAAAAAGCAAAAACAATGAGAGAGGGAAGTCATTTGTATTTTGGTATAAATTAGAAGGCAAGATAAAAACTGCTAGCACTTACTAAGTTCTTATCGCAAGTCAAGTACTATGCTTGGCGTTTTACATGCATTATCAAATTCAATCCTCTCAACTGTAAAATAAAATACTATTATAGCCATTTTAAAAGACTCAGATACTAGTAACCAGCAAGGCCAGAATTCAAACATATTGACTCCAAAGATCATGTTTTTTTCACTACATTACTTCTACAGAAGAGAAAGAAGAGAAAGGCATTAGAGACATGGAATGTTTCCTAATATTAGGAAGCTGTGCAGAATCACTTCCAAACCTACAGTCTTTTAAAATATGTGAAAAAGTGAAAAATAAGTAATAAAAGCAGCTACTTTAACAAAATAAATCCTACCCTCTGTTTCTTTGGACTTTCTGAAATAATTTAATTTAGTTTGATACCCAGTCACCTTTGAGTGTCTGTGTGTATGTGTGTGTGTCTGTGTGTACAGTCCTAACTTACACACACACACAGATAAACCCCACTTTTCAAAAGTTCACTTTACACCACTTCGCTTTTACAAAAGACCTAGATCAGGACCTGTTTTGCTAACAGAAAGAAATCTGAAGAGGATTTTCACTTTTATGAAAAAAGACAAAAAGGAAAAATAGCATTCAGTTACAGAGGCAGAAAATATCAGGAGCAGCAAGAATGGCACAGAGAAGCTCCTCTCCCAGGAACTACACTCAGCAGCTCAGCACCCAGCCACCACAGCTTTAAACTGTGTCTGTGAGGGTCTACATTTTATCTCAATTTATTTTGTGCATCTGTTAGCAAGCTGTGTCATAAGGTAACTGCTTCTTTGCTTTACGCCATTTCAACTTACGAAGTTTCATAGGAATGCTCTACTTTCAGACAGCAGGAGAAATCTGAATCTGTATCTCCCTTAGAAGTTTTATAAACACACACACACACACACACACACACACAAATGTATATGTATACAAATGTGTGTGTGTGTGTACGTGTGTATTCCCTCAAAAGCTAATACAGAATTCAGTGCTAGATTATCTATTGTCAATTAAGCAACAGGACCACTTTCCTCTAAGGTCTTCTTGTCTGCAAAAGAAAGCTGGAAGCCACATTTCCCAGAATTCCCTTCCCTGAATGGATCCCAGTTAAGAGTTTGACAATGAGAAGAACATGCATGAAATGTGAATGGTAAAGTTGAGGAGAAACCATCAAACTCCAGATGCAGCTGTAGTAGATGCTATATGGGATACGGTGGCTTCTGGCTGAGCTTCTTGATAACCATCACACTGCTGTTGCACACTGAGACAGTTGGTGGGAGCTTCTCAAAGACTCTTCTTTTTTAAGTTTTTTTTTAATTGAAGTAGAGTCAGTTTACAATGTTGTGTTAATTTCTGGTGTACAGCATAGTAATTCATTTACACATATATATTCCTTTTCATATTCTTTTTCATTATAGGCCATTACAAGGTATTGAATATAATTCCCCATGCTATACAGTAAGAGCTTGTTGTTTATCTATTTTAGATATAGTAGTTAGTACCTACAAATTCTGAGTTTCCAATTTAAGGATTCCAGCAGATCCCAAGTGAGCTTTTCAGAAATACCCACTTCAGTGCTTCAGACTGAGATCTTCAATGTTGGCTTCTCTGATCTTCAGCAGCAGATTACATGACCTCTGCATCTCTGGCTCTTCCACAAGTCATTTGAACCCCTAATTTCATAATAAACTCTTTATACCCAGAGTACATAGAGTAGCCTTTCTTTTCCTAACCAGGCCCTGATACCAACAGTTTTGGGGAAGGAGCTGGTTCCCAGGGAAAGAATCTTAAAGATGGGAATCTTGTATTAGTTCTTTCTTAGATTTGAAGATAGTAATGACTTCAACACAAGTGACAAATAGAACATTGAAATCCAACAGTATTTGGTGGAAAAATAATTATTTCAATTTTTACCCTTTGTTGCCTGGAGTCTAGGCAAGACTAGGCAAGAAGACCAAATACCTGTATCAATTGAATGTTAGAGTGAAAATAAGAGTATAAAGACTGTAGAATGGGCTGGCTGCCACTGCCTACACCGGAAAAGTCATAAAACAAACAAGCTCAGGGCTTAAATTCCCAGCTCAAGACTGAGAGAGTCAGAAACCTTCCAAATGCCCCAAGAGAATTTCTTAACTCTTCTTGGCCCAGAGCTGAGACTTCTGAAACCCAAACTCAAAGTCTAATTTTCCTGCAAGGTGAATTACATTGCAAACTGAATTCACATCACCAGGTCTTATGTTAAAGTTAGGCTTTTAACTGTAAAGAGAGGTCTTTACCTCTCTAAGGTACCTAGAGAACTGGCATTGGTACATTAAGGTAGATTATTATTAATTTGAATACCTCAAACCCCCAAACCCTACCAAGCTCCTTTGTCAGCAAAAGCAAACCTATCCCCTAGTCTAAGAAAATTAGCATCATGATGCCTGAAGACTCTATAAGACCTTCTCTGAGGCAGGCACTTTTCAGGGAAATGCAGATCCTCCTCCAGACCAACTTACCACCACCTCTCATTGTTCTAGACCTTATAATTACACTCAAATTCACACACCAGAGGGATGAATATAAAATCTGACCCAAGATCATCTACTATTCACAACAAAAAAAATTGTATGATTTTGTCAGTTTTTATCAGCAGAACCCTAAAGAATGTGTGGGAAAGGATTCCAAGATTTCCAGGGAGAAAGAAATCTACTGTTATCTTAAACAGTTGGGAGTCTGTTATCTTAAATTGTTGGTGAGCCCTAACAGTTTGCTCACCTAGTTAACTGAAACTGGACTCAACAGCGGCCGACATTAAGTGAGATGTCAGGGATCCTCATACATTAGAGGAAGCAGATCAAAGGCTCAAGTAGATGGAATAATGGAATGGATATCTGACATGTGACTTGCCTGCCCACCCCTATGGTCACTGAGAGTCCAGAAGTTACTCCCTTTACTAGCATCACTGAAAGCTTTTAGTGCAGGTCAGAGATAAGACAGATGCCAACAATGAAATGAGCTTCCTAAATTTAATGGATAATTAGACCCATTAAGAAGAAAGTGGTAACATCTTTCCATCTGAGATAAAGGTGGGCATGGTAATAATCATAATGGGTAGCAAAGGAGGGCTGAATTATATACAGGTTTGTTTCACATACATCTAGGTTTTGATATCAAAGTTATGCTGGCTTCATAAAAATAACTGCAATTATTTGTCCTTTAATGACTAGATAAAACTTAGCTAGTACTTTTTTTTAGTAAAATGCACATAAGTTCACCATTTGAAAGATTTTAAAGTTGTGTAACCTTTATCTCTATCTAGTTACAAATTATTTGGAATCTGCTTTCTGTCTCTAAGGATTTATCTATTCTGCATATCTTAAACAAATGGAATCATACAATATGTGGCTTTTTGTATCTAGCTTCTTTCACTCAATATACATTTCAAAGTTCATCCATACTGTATTATGTTATCAGTACTTCATTCCTTTTAATGGCTATATAATATTCCACTGCCCAGATGCAGCACACTTTCTTTACCCATTCATCAGCTGATGGACATTTCCATATCTGGCTATTGTGAATATTGCTGCTATGAGCTGCTATCTCTTTAATTAACATATATTTAACTACCTTTCCATCTTGTCTATGGTAACAGATCTATTTAAGTTTAAACTTCTTTTGGGGGTCAATTCACACAATTCATATTTTGTTATGAAATCATCTACTTCTAGATTTTCAAATGAGTTTTCAAAGAGCAGCATCTAGTAGTAGCTTCTTAATTTTTCAAATTATTTCTCTATCATTGGTTGTATCTTCTTTCTTATTCCAAATCTTTGATTTTGCACTTTTTCCTTTAGTCAAAGTCAGAACTAGGTTTAACTATTTTACTGGTCTGCTCAAAAAAAGTTTCTTTACTATATTTATCATTTTTAACTATTTTTAGTTTCTATTTCATTAATTTCAGCTTTTTATTTTATAAAGTCTCTCTTCCTAGTTTCTTTAAATAAACACTAAGTTCTTTTTTTTTTTTGTCCTTCTTCTTTAATGATGAAGGAATTTAAAATTAAATATTGTCACCTAAGTACAGCTTTGCTGGATTCCATAGAAATAAGTATAATTTGTTCTCCTTTTCACTCTTTTCTAAATAATCTGTAACTTCCTCTTTAAACCATAGGTTACTTCAGATTACATTTCCTAATTTCTAGTAAGTGTGGGTTTTAGCATATTGTAATTATCTATTTCTTTTTTAAATTTTTATTATAATTTTTTTGGTTGGGGAAGGTAATTAGGTTTATTTATTTATTTTTAAAGGAGGTACTGAGGATTGAACCCAGAACCTCAAGTATGCTAAGTACGCATTCTTGAGCTATACACTCCCCCTTATTTATTTCTAATTTTAGCAGAATATAATTAGAAATGTAACCTGCAAAAGATCTCATTTTTAGAATTAGTTTTTTTAAATCAATGGTCCATGAACATAAGCAAAAAAAAAAAAAAGAGGAATGAAAGAATGGTTATGTAAGTATAAATGTATATTTATAAATATATAAAAATCAAGTTTATTGATTGCTATATTTAATCCCACTATGTCCTTTCTCTCTTTTCCTATTATTTGGCCTAATTCAGAAGAAGATACAGCAAAATCTCCAATGTGAATACATTTTTATTAGACTCCACTGACATTTGTAATAGCCTTCTTTTACAAATTTAATTGTCATGGTGACTGACAAATACATGTTTTGTTATAAGTTGTCTTTTATATTATTACATACTACCCCTCTTTATTCTTTATTTGAATATTATCCCCTCTTTACTCACTTAAGATCTTTTAACTTTAACTAATATCCCTGATATAAATATTGCTACTCTGCTTTCTTTGTTTTCTGGTGTGATTATCTCTTTCTTATCCGATTATCTCTAATAGGAAATACCACTATATATCTACCCTTTGTATTACATGTGCCTCTTACAAACAGCATACGGCTATGTTTTGCATTTTAACTGACCCTATTAGGTTGTCTATGGGAGAACTGCCATTTAGTGAAAAATATATTTCATTTTATTTTTCCAACTTACATTTAGCTTACTATTTTGTGTTTTTCTTTATTTCCTTCTCCTTATTCTTGCTGATTTAAGCCATTTTAACTGTGTTTTGTGTCTTTTATTATTTTGGAAGTTCTCCATTCACCACTTCATTAAATGCCCCTATGTGCTTAAAAGAAACATGTTTCTTTCCTACCATTTTTAAATCATATCAACCATTCCTCTGCCAATACATTCTGTTTTCCTCACTGAGACACTTTATTTACATCTATTACTCATTTTTCCCCAAGCAAAAATATATGAGTCCAAACATCCTAAAAGGTGGCCTTATGTTCACTTGCCTAACAAAGTCAAAATTTTTCAAGCTTATTAATCAGAATGTCGTAAAGAATGACCTAACAAACTTCTTGGGAATCATTTTATAGCACATTTCTTGTTTTTCTCTTATATACATGTCCTCCTTCTCTGAAAAGCACTATTACCAGATCTAGCACAACCTAGGCTTTACAAATGTATTTGACTGCCACAAAGTATATTGATTTTAATTACTATTACTATTTTTCGTTTTCCTTTCCAGTTTTATTGAGGTATAATTAACACATAACACTGTATTAGCTTAAGGTATACAACATTATGATCTGATACATGTATATATCACCAATTACATACATCATCACCTCAGAGTTTGAAAAATTTTTCTTGTGATAAGAATTTTCAAGGTCTACTGTCTTAGCAACTTTCAAATACAGAATACAGTACTGTTAACTGTTATCACCATGTTGTACATGTTATCTCCAGAACTTACTTACCTTATAACTGGAAGTCTATACCTTTTAAGCACCTTCACCCATTCCCCGCCTCCCCCAGCCTCATCCCCAACCTCTGGCAACCACCATTTTTAATTCTATGAGTTTAATTTTTTATCTTCCACATTATAAGTGATATCATACAGTATTCGTCTTTCTCTGACTTACTTCACTTAGCATAACACCCTCAAGGTCCATCCACGTTGTCACAAATGGCAAGGTTTCTTTCTACTTTATGACAATAATATTCCATTTTATATATATACCACACATTCTTTATCCACTCAACCATCAACGAACATTTAGGTTGCTTCCATGTCTTGGTTACTGTGAATAATACTACAATGAAGGTGGAGCTGCAGATTATCTTTGAGATAGTGATTTCATTTCCTCCACATATATTTACCCAGAAGTGTAACTACTAAATCATATGGTAGTTCTATTTTTTTATTTTATGAAGATCCTCCATACTGTTCTCCATAGTGGCTGCACCAACTTATATATCCCTTTATATATCCCACAGCAGTTCCCTTTTCTCCACAATCTCGCCAGTGTTTGTCATCTCTTGTCTTTTTGATGATAGTAATTCTGACAGGTATAAGTTGATATACCATTTTGGTTTTCATTTGCATTTCCCTAATGATTAGTGATGTTGAGTACCTTTTCATGTGCCTATTGACCATTTGGTATCTCTGGAAAAATGTGTGTTCCTCTCCCCATGTTTTAACTGAAATGTTTAGGGGTTTTCTGCTATTGAATTGTATGAGTTCTTTATATATTTTGGAGATTAACCTGTTCTCAGATATTTGATTTAAAAATATTTTCTCCCATTCCACAAATTGTCCTTTCATTTTACTGATGGTTTCCTTTGCTGTGCAAAAGCTCTTTAGTTTGATGTAGCCCACCTGTTTATTTTTGCTTTTGGTGCTTTTGCTTCTAATGCCAAATCCAAAAATTCACTGCCAAGACCAATTTCAAGGAACTTATCCCCTGTTTCTTCCCAGGAGTTTTACAGTTTCAGGTCTTACATTCAAGTCTTTAATCACTGTGAGTTGATTTTGTATATCGTGTAAGGTAGGGGTCCAGTCTACTTTTCATTCTTTTGCATGTGGTTGTCCAATTTTTCCAACATCGTTTATTGAAGAGACTATCCTTTCCCCATTGTATATTTTTAGCTCCTTTGTCATAAATTGATTGATTGATTTAAGTGACTAAATTAATGTGTGGGTTTATTTCTGGGCTCTCTATTCTATTCTATTGATCTATGTATCTATTTTTATGTCCATACCATATTGTTTTGATTACTCTAACTTTGCAATATAGTTTGAAATCAGGGAGCATGATGCTGCCAGTTTTGTTCTTTTTTTCTCAAAATTGCTTTGGCTATCTGAGGTTCTGTATAATTTTTAGAATTGTTTGTTCTACTTCTATGAAAAATGCCATTGGAATTTTGATAGGGATTACACCGAATCTATATATTGCTTTGGGTAATTTTAACAATATTAGTTCTCCCAATCCATGAGCATGGATTATCTTTCCATTTATTTGTGTCTTCTTCAATTTTTTTCTACAATGTCTTATAGTTTTCAGGATATAAGTCTTTCTCTCCTTGGTTAAATTTATCCCTAAGTATTTTATTCTTTTTGAATCAACTGTAAATGTAACTATTTTCTTAATTTTTCTTTCCAATAATTTGTTATTAGTGTATAAAAACACAACTGATTTTTGTATACTAATTTTATATCCTGCACCCTCACTGAATTTCTTAATTCCAACAGTTTTTTGGTAGACTCTTTGGAGTCCTCTATATGTAATAATTATGTCATCCAAAATAGACACAGCTTTACTTCTTCCTTTCTGATTTGGATACTTACTTCATTTTCTTGCCTAACTGCTCTGGCTAGGACTTTCAGTACGTTGAATAAAAGTAGAGAGAATGGACATCCATGTCTTGTTTCTGATCTTAAAGGAAAAGTTTTCAGCTTTTCACCAAGGAGTATACTGTTAGCTGAGGGCTTGTCATATTGGTCTTTATTATGTTCAGGTACATTCTCTCTATTCTAATACTATTCAATTCAACCAAATACACTCTAGTGACAGACTAGTATTATATAGTATTTTATAACTGTTCCATCATTATTTAAATGTTAGTTTCATATTTCTTGTACTTACCCTTCTCCCAGTTTCTCTAATACATCAAAAACTTCTTCAGGCTGCTTAGTCAAACTGTCTTCACTCAGCTTTTTTAGCTTACTGATAAAAAAAAAAAATTTTCCTTAAGATTTTTATAAATGTTTTAATTTTATTTTTAAAAAGCAATATATTCAGATGGTTCAAAAACCAAACACCATGAAAAAGTATACAGTATATAGTCTCCTTCCAACCCCTGTGATTAATCTTTCCAGAAACACCTCAAAGAATACTTTTATTAGCTTCATGTGAAACCTTTATACAGATATGAATATATATTTTATTTCTCTTTTTTAACATACAATACAGCACTTATGCACACTCTTTTTTATCCACACTGTTATATACTTTGATGTTTTTACCTAACAACATATAATCTATATTGGAGATCTCTACACTATATGTCTGTAGAAAGCATTCCCATTCTTTTCCTTTTTACATCTACATCCTATTCTATTGCAAAGATGTAGTATCTCTTACTCACCAATCCCTTATTTATGGATATCCAGGTTCCCTTTTGCTATTATAAACAACACTGCAATAAATAAGCTTATACATAAGTCAATTCACACATGTGTTAGTAGTGTATCTGTAGGATAAATTCCCAGAAGCAAAACAGTGAGGTCAACAGAATACACATACATGCAAATGTAGATGTATAAATTGATAAATAAGTATATTGACTGTAAGTATAAACATGTCATAATATAAATTTAATATGTAATTTAATAATATGAATAACAAAATTACTATATTGTATTCACTATACTGTAATTATTAAAATTCTTGATTGATTACAATATGGTATATTTTATCTACTATAATTATGTGTATAGTAATACATATGTATGTTGATAGATATTAGCAAACTGCCCACAGGGGGCTTGTACGAATTTAATCTCCTATCAGTTATCTACCAGTAATGTATGAGAGAATCTCTTTTCCCACAGTTCCACCTACTGAGTATTTAACCAAATATCTGGATTTCTAATCTACAGAAATCATGTATATGAATTTGTTCTGGAATAAAAATGTTGTCTATCTCAAAAAATCTAAAAGACCTAGTGAAAAGTAAAAACCAAAAGAGATTTGAAAACTATCTACAGTTTTCAATGTGCTCCCCAGCCCACACACAGACACAGCAGCAGAGAGTAGAGGTCATATGATCTCAAATGTTTGAGCACAACCTCTTCACAAATCATTGGCTGACAAGGCAATCCCAAGGAATTCGGGCTAGAAAATAAACATAAAACAACTGGGCAGAGGCATTAGCAGCCAAACAATGCAGGGAGATAGGTATCACAGTTTAAGTCCAGGAAGGTTTAAAAAAAAAAAAAGCCTGGGAGGGAAAAAGGGAAAAGTCAGAGTTCCTACAATGTATTATTTCACATGCCCAGTTTTAAGTAAAAAAAAAAAATTATGAAACATGCAAAGAAAAAGGAAAGTATGACCCATACTCAGGAAAGCAGTCAATAAAACAGAATAGAAGCAATCAGCAGAAAAGAAAACCATCAATAAACAATGATTCAGAGTGGGTCCATATACTGGATATATCAGACAAAGGCTTCAGAGTGGCTATTTTAAATACATTTAAAAAATTGAAGTTCTGCTCAAGAAATTAAAGGAAAATACCCAAAAAATGATTCAACAAATAAAGAATCTCCATAGAGACAGAGAAACTAATAAAAATGTAAAATTCAGATATGAAAAATATATCTTTAATGAAAATACACTAGAAGGGCTCAACAGCATATCTGAGGTATCAGACGAAAGAATCAGTAAACCTGAAGATAGCTAAATAAAATATCTTCCCTTTGAAAACAGGAAAAGAGTGAAGAAAAATCAACAGAGTCTCAGAGACTGGTGAGACATCAACTTACCAACACAAACATAATGGGAGTCTCAGGAGAAAACTGAGAGTAAAGGGCAGAAAAAAAATTTTAAAAAATAATGGCTGAAAACTTCCCAAATTTCTTAAACAAGAAGCTAAGTGAATATCAAGTAAGATAAATACACAAAGATCCACATCTAGACACACTGTAGTCAAAGTGCTGAAAGACAAAAAGAAAGTCTTGAAAGCAACAAAAGATGCATCATTAACAGAACAAGAATATGATTAAAAGCTGACTTCTTATCAGAAACCAAGGCAGTCAGAAGGTAGTGAAAGGAAATACTCAAAGTGCTGAAAGAATAGTATCACCCAAGAATCCTAAATCCAGCAAATTTATCTTTTAAAAATGAAGGGGAAATAAGAACATTTCCAGATAAACAAAAACTGAGAAAAGTTGTTGCCAGCAGAATTTCTCTATAAGAGATATTAAAGGAAGTACTTCTGGAAGAAAAGAAATGGCAAATATTTACAGAAACATTATATATACTTATTTTTAAATATAAGATTATTTATATCAATAATTTCATATTGAACTATTGAAATTATAACATATTTAGGTAAAATATATATAAAATAGCAGAACAAAGGAGGGAAAAGGAAATGGACCTATACTGAAGCAAATTTACTGTATTTTACTGGGATTAGGTTAATCTGAATTTGACTATAATAAAGATGCATACTGTAATCCTTAGAGCAACTATCGAGAAAAAACTGGGGAAAAAATGTAATTAACAAAGTATTTGGATGCTATATCTGATTATAAGATTTCAAAATACAAATATCTTTAAAAGTTAAAAAAAAAACTATAGGTTAATTACATTAAATATATACAGTCAAACTACCCAATTAAAAGAGGAAGATTATGAGACTGGATAAAAAACAAGACAACTACATGCGGAAATCACCTTAAATATAAAGACAAAAAGAGGTTAAAAGTAAAAGAAACTAATCAAAGCAAAGCCAAAGTGGCTGTATTAATATCAGGCAAAGAAAACTGCAGAGAAATTAATATTGCCAGGATAAGAGGGATATTTCATAATGATAAAAGGGTTAATTTATCAAGAAGACATAACAACCCTACATGTGTAAGCACCCTAAAACAAAGCTTATAAAACACAAAACAAAAACTGAAATAATTAAAAGGAGAAAAGAACAAATCCAAAATAATTGTTGAAGATTTCAAAAACTCCTCTCTTAGTAATTGATATAGAAACCTTACAGAAAATCAGTAACAATATATAAGACATACAATACTATCAATCAATTTAACTTCTTTGTCTATTTCATCTCTTCTATTCCTAGCATTTCTATTTGACTCTTTTTTTAAAAAATAATTTTCATTGTTTTGATAAATTGCCCTAACTGTTCACAGGTGCTGTCCATCTTCCACTAGACACTTTTAACACAGTAATCATTATAACATCAAAGTCCTTGTATAATTCCTACATCTGTATCATCTCTGATTCTGGTTCTGTTGACTATTTTATCTTTTGACAGTGGATCATTTCCTTCCTTTTGTGGGGAGCGATCTTCATTTGAATCCCAGACACATACACACACATATGCATACACACACATACGCACTGACACAGAATGATCAAGTTTAAGTGACTCTGGAGAACAAAAGCCACATTTATGAAACAGGGATTGTAACCAAAATACATAAAGAATTCTTAGAACTCAATAATAAGACAAAAACCCAAAAATAAAAATGCAAAACATCTGAGCAGACACTTCACCAAAAATATAAACAGATGACTAACAGGCACAAGAAACGATGTTCAACATTGTTAGTAATCAGTAAAATGAAAAGTAAAACTACAGTAAGATACCATTACATACTCATAAAAACAGCTAAAATTTAAAAGATTACAATAACAAGATGTGGAACAAGATTTCTCATACATTTGATGTTGGAAGAAAAATTAGTCAGTTTAGAAAAAAAGGTTAGCAGTTCTTACAAACTTATGGACACAAACTTATACAATCCAGCAATTCTACTCCTAGGTATTTATCCAAGAAAAATGAAAACACATGTCTGCGAAAGACAGACACAAATATTCATAGCAGCCTTACTCAAAACAACCAAAAACTGAAAAAAAATATTCAAATGTCTACCAACTGGTAGCTGAGTAAACAAACTATCATAAAGCCATACAATGGAATACTACTTAGCAATAAAATATAACTACTAATACATTCAAGATCCTGAACAAATCCCAGAATCTTTATTGCCAAGCCAAAAAAAAAAAAAGCCAAACCAAAAGAGCACATTTTACTATATCTAAATTACACCTCAATAAAATTAGTTTACAAGAAAAAGGATCTACATGTTGTGGTATGAAGACTACTGGGTGCAAGAGCGACTTAGTGGAATGGTAGAGTCAGAAGACAGGCTGCAACAGTTTGAGACAACGGGATAAAGTGAAGAAGCAGAGACAACAACTATGGATTACCCCCCACCAGAAGTTTCTGGAAAGGACAAGTGATTAGAGACAAAGGACAAGCGACTAGAGACATGAGTTTGAGAAAGAAGATAAAGCCTAACAAACAAAAAACTCATCAGAAATGCCTGTATAAGTATAAGCACTGTTTGGGATGAATTAGTAAAATAAGAAAAAGTTGACAATACAAAAGAAGAAATAACTACTAAAGCATGGCCCTGAAAAAGGGTGGAAGAAATGATATCCAAAGCCATGTGGATAGTACTGCCTTAACCTGACAGGTTGGGGATACCTCTCCCATTATAATAGGAAGAAAGGATAAGCAGAATTCTAGGTGAGACAGTAGGCTGGTGGCAGAAAGTTGAGCAAGTTCTCAAATACTGGCTTCTATTTGCGTTATGAAGTAGGAGGGATATTCATCTGCTGTAAGTGAGGAAGTTAAAAATTGCGATTTTAAGATACACAACTGAATTAGAAACAGCCAGAGTAGAGAACAAAAACAAAACAAAAAATCTCATGAAATTTAATAGGATTAAAACTGGAGGCTTTGTTGAGATCAGAGACCATGAATTTAAAACGGCAATCTTTGAGGTTTCATAGCTTCTTCAGCACTGCTCAGAAGGCTTAAGATAGGCAAAAAGGCAGAGTAGAATTTGGCATTTTGCCAGTCAGATGCCGTGGAAGAACAGTGAGACAAGGGAGTTCAAGATACTGGCAGAAGAATGGCTGAAGACATGGACCAGCTAAGAAAAAAACAAATATAAGCAGCAGCTAATGAGCAAAGGAGAAAGATACTAAGAACTAAAAAAGAGTGTATCTCTACCAGAAAAGGAAGCCAGTCTCTTAAATTTCCAACATATTCACAATTTTGCCTTGGAAAGAAAAAGTGCTTCATGTCTTTCATGGCTAAGCAAGCGGAAAGTAGCTCAAGATGAGCCATGCACATGATACAGTGATGGAGACATTATATTAACAAATCTGTTTAATGCCAAGCCAAAAGGTACTCTAACCACTTCTTAATTCTTCAGGAGTTATAAAAGTTTTCTTAAAATAGATGCACAATCTGGCTCACTTTAAACACGCAAGTCATAGGTCCCCCAAATGAATCCAGTAAACAATGAGAATTTTCTATTAGTCCACATGTTTCATTTTCTGAACATGTGGAACAATTGAAATGTTACTAATTTAACTTAGGCAAAAAGATGGTCTCTGGGGCATTTGTCAAGTGAAAACACATGATTTATTTTGGTAAACGATTCATGTTTTATGTCCTTTTGTCTTTATTTCTTCTTTCCCTTTCTGGTATTTTGAATGAAAACCAACCATTTCACTTATGGTTTAATTTTAATTAATTTTATACTGTCTACTTTTTTATTTACTATTGTATCATTTTATTTTATTTTATCTTGGTGAAGGGAGGTAATTAGGTTTATTTATTTTTAGAGGAGGTACTGGGGATTGAACCCAGGACCTCAAGCATGCTAAGCACGCACTCTACCACTTGAGCTATACCCTCCCCCATTACACTGTCTACTTTTAAAGCTCTTACAGCTTAAAAAAAACTCATAATTAAAGGCCAATTTAAAATAAACACACACACAAAAATACATTTTCCCACTTTCCTGCCTTGGCAAACACAATATAATGAGCATCATTTCACCTGTACTTGACATACTGCAGTTTTTAACACCTCAGAATTTCATCAAAAGGATATATTTTTAGTCAAAAATCCAAAAAAAAATTATTCTTGACAGTCCCTTTAGAACATGCACTCTACCAGGTGCCAGGGAATTTTGTGGAGAATAAGTTACCCTCAAGATCTCTCTCTCTCATAGAACTATTAAGATAGAGTTTATTACATACTTAAGTAGACATATCCTAGAATTATCTTTTTGAAATACTTAAATAACTAATACAATCAGGTTTTCCTGTCACTTGATTTTCTATCTCATAAAGTAAGGAAAAACATAATCTATTATACTGTCATTGCTAATACAGTGGGAAAAAGCAGTCTTCTCCCACATTGTTTTTAAACATTATTCTTGTTTTTTTAAAAGCTACAATCAAGTTCTCTAATACTTCAAGATTTAAATGCCTACTTTAACCTCATACCCATCTTGTGGTATCTCGCTCTTGTGTTTCCAGCTCAATGTAAGAATTTCTGAAATGTAAGCTTTCTTGATTGTGGTGGTGGTTCCACTGGTATATACATGTATCAAAATTCATCAAATTATACATATGAAATATGTGTAGTCTACTGTACAGGAATCATACCAGAATAAAGGTGTTAAAAAGAAAAGAATTTCTGTTATTTTTCCCAAGGTCTCAGGAGAGAACAACCTTCTACATAGACTAGTCTTAGTTATCTCCAAATTCTCCTTTATATTTTATCATCTTAAAAATAATTCATAAGTAGAATTATACCTTAGATAATGTATTATGGTGATACATTGTTAAAATTTATATCTTTTAGAGATGCATACTGAAATAATTAAGAATGCCACACACTATTTACCATAGTCAAGACGTGGAAACAACCCAAGTGCCCTTCAACAGATGATTGGCTTAAGAAAATGTGGTTTATATGCAACAGAATATTACTCAGCCACATAAAAGGATGAAATACTGCCATCTGCAGCAACATGAATGAACCTAGAGAATATTATACTTAGTTAAGTCAAGACAGAGAAAGACAAATACTATATGATATCATTTATATATAAAATTTTAAAAAATTATCAAAATTAATCTACATCCAAAACAGAAAGACTCACAGACATAGAAAACAAACTTATGGTTAACATAAGTTATGGTTACCAAAGTAGAAAGGGAAGAGGGTGGATAAATTTGGAGTATGGAATTAGCAGATACAAACTACTAATACATAAAATAGATAAGCAACAATAATTTACTGTATGGCACAGAGAAGTATATTCAATATCTTGTAATAACCTATGATGGAAAAGAACCTGAAAGAGTGTGTATATATACACTATATATATTCAGAATCTTTATAGTTTCAAATGTACAGCAAAGTGATTCAATTGGCAGTAGCCCCTGGGAATGTCTTAGAAATGGGATTCTCAGGCTCCACCCCAGACCTGCCGAATCACAGACTGGAGTGGAGCCAGCAGGCTGTGTTTAACAAGCCCTCCAGGAGATTCTGATGTGCACTCAAGTTTGAGAATCACTGCTCCTGCATTGTGGAATTTAGGCTACAGTGAACCACCCCTGTAAAATAAAACACCTTCATGGCCTTGATTGTAATCCTGACATTTAACAAAATTTGATAACACTTTAAATTGAAAACTTAAAAAAAAAACCTGTTTTAAAAAGCCTCAACTAATCATCCTTAAAAGTGATATTTTTACACCCTGAAGTCTATCAGTAATGTTTTATGTATTCTGGAAATCATGTTACAACTGTATAAATACTGTTCAGTATTAAAGAGAAATGGAGAGACAAAAAAAAAAATTCAATCACTTTGCTGTATACCTAAAACTAACAAAATACTGTAAATCAACTATACCTCAATTAAAAAAAAAATTTAAGAACTCCATAATGATATCAGAGATTACTTCAAAATAATAAAGGGTGGTGAAGTTAGTAATTGTTTAAACTGGGTAATGGGTATACATAGTTGGGTATTCTCTCTTCTTTACAAAACTGTTCGAAGTTTTCCATAATAAAAAAGTTTTTTTAAAGAGTAAATGGTAGGATTTAAATCAACTTCAATTGTTCTTAGAAATAATTGGAGACAAAAAAGCATGTATTCAATGCAAATTATTTATAACAAAATACAAAAGTAAATAAATGTCTAAACATAGGTTAATTAACTATAGAACATCCATTCAAGGAGATATTACTAAAAGTCATGTAGAAAACTCATTGATTTAAAACAAATTAACAATACATTGCTAAAAGAAAAAAGGATAGGTTACTAAATAATGAGCACCTAACTAAAGCATTTCATTTTTTTCTTCTAAGGATGGGTGTATCTGCAAATGTGCATGCGCATACAACCACTGGCACCAAACTAATGGTAGATTTATTTTGTTCACTGCTATACCCTTAGCACCAAAAACTGCCTGGGACACAACAGAAACTCAAATATTTGTTACCTGTAAACATTTTAAGATTCCAGGCAACAAGGTTTGAATTTGGGAGTGGCTTTCCTCTCTGCTTTAGTTCATAAAGTTTTTACAATAAACATTCATTTTTTTCTATGTAACCCCATCTCATAGCAAAATTAAAATTTTCTTCATGATTCAATAATTATTTCATGGAATGCCTTCCATAAAAATCATTTTATACACTGAAAATAAAGGTCTCTTCTTTAGGTGGAATTAATGAATAGACCAAGGCAACGAGAAATAGTAAAAACACTATCTGTTAATCATTTTATTCTTGTGAGTGAATTCTGCAACTACAGAGAATAACTATCTTTAAGAAAACTAATGTTTCTAAAACAAATCTTCAACATGGGCACAAAAAATGATAAAACTAGATTTAAAAGTCATCCATTTATGTTCATTCAGTATACACGTACTGAATTTGTAGAAAAGAAGCTACCTGCTAGGGTAAGGCAAAGGAAATTAAGATACAGCCCTAATCTAACAGGAAAGACAGACACATTAGAGCTAATGAAACATAATAATACAGGTAGTTAACATTTTTTAGGGCTTTTCATGGCCTTCTGCAGAGCATTGAACAAGCATTTTCTCACTTAACCTCTATAACAACTTTTTGGTAGTTACTAAAAAAACACTCAGTTTTTAGCTAAGAAAACTAAGGCTTAACTGACTTCCCCAGTCGTTTGGGTAATAAATAACAAAACAGAAAATCAACCCACGGTCTGCCCACGATACTGAAAGAAGCTTCTTACTCTTAGGAAGCTAGCAAATACCAAGATACTGAATAATTGCTACATCAAGTATCATACATCAGCCACATCTTTTAAGGTGGACATTCTTCTGTAAGTGTTCCCAGGAGTTTTTCATCTCCAAATCAGTTAGTTTACTCTGAAATGTTCTATTACAGCCACTGAACTATTAGCTCCAAGAACAGGATTTAGCAGTTTCTTTTTTTCTTCCAGGGCTATCCTATGCACTCAAGAGATTAAGCAGATGAACTATTAACTTATTTTATGCTTCTTAAATTCCAAATCATTGTATCATATTATATGAGATGATAGGCGATCTAGGCAAACAGCAATTTAGATTATGTTTTAGAAAAATGTGGTATAGGGGAGCCAGAGAGATGAAATTCTGAAGGACATTATAGTGACTACGGTAATGATGGAACACCGCTAACTGTATTAAGACAAACCAAGGTACCCTGAAGATTGTCCTATACGCAAATTACATAATTGGAGAAAGTGGTTTTGTTTCTCGCAACCCAGAAACCTGGTGACAAGGATCTGGGTTTTAAAAGTTAAAGTGGAAATGACAGGAAAGAACAAATTCAAGAGATACTTTGAGAAAAGAGTAATTTCTCAATACATACAAGAGACAAATCCTGACTGGGGACCTTAAGAGCCTCTCAATCACCTTATTTCCATTACCTACACTCTAGCTACCATGGACTACTCCTTAAAGATCCTGAATTTTCAGACAAGAAAAAAATCAGCTACTGTACTGTATAAAAAGTAGATATTATACAGTGATTTGTACATAATAGAAGATATACACATCATACCTCTATTATGTTCATTCTCTCTTACATGATCTTTCCCCTTTTCTCTGACTATCAACCACTTCCTTAAAGATATAATCAATAATCTTCTCTGAGAAGTTTGCTGTGATACCCTCCTCTCCTCATCCACCATCCCTACCTACCCACCCATCCAAACAGAGAATTAATCTCACTGTCGAATATGGTCCCACGGCACTTAGCACACTGAGTCATTATTCCTTTCATCACTAGAGCTAAAGTGGGAATTCCATGAAACTACAGATCACATCTTATCCACCCTCATAATTCCAGTAATTACCTAACACAAAACTTCACACATTACTGTTCAATAAACTTTCATTCAATAAATAAATGAATAAACAAATGAAAAAAAGAAAACAATTTTGCTAACTACTGGAGAGCTAATGGAACTTCAAAATGCCAGTCACGCAGTGCTAAGGGGAAAACCTATATTCCTATATAAGGTGTAATGGCTTATTGTGTGCTGCTTCAAATTAAATCAGTTTCACCATCCCAGCAATTAAAAGTACATATGGCTAGAAGCTGATCCAGGGGCTAAAACAGCCAATGGGGGATGCTCCAAACTTCCTAGTTACAAAATGACCCAGTTAACCTTCGATTTCAGAACAAAGATGACAAGGGTCACTGGGGCTCAAGTCATTATTCCAAGGACTCTAAGGTGCCATTCCCCCTATTAAAGGAGCCTATTTCACATTCCAGATTTAGAGTCACGGAAGCTCAGACGTAATGAGCTGCTGACTAGGCACCTTCCCACACTACCCTATGCACATTTCCTGAGTATCCTCACAATAAAATTCTACTACTGAAGATCATCTGTATCCTTCTCTTTCTTACGGTCTTAAAAAAAAAAAAAAAAACCTCAGTAACAGAGTAACTAATATAGGAAACCAAGCAGAGGAAAGACTCACATCAAATGCAAACTGGAAAAACGGTGACATCATTAATTAGTACAGGTCAGATAGAAGCAGATAGAAGATAAGGATTCCATTTTGAATATATTATCTTTGAGAAGACAGTAAAGTAGTCAAATGTTATTCAGTAGATTAGAAATACTGAATAAAAGACTAAGTACAAAGATTCAAAGTCTCAAAAGAGTATACTTTTGGGTCATTTTGGTCAAAGTTGAAGCCAAGAGAGTGGATAAACTCACTAAGAAAATGACTATACTAAAAAAAAAAAAGAGGACGAATGTAGAAAACAGAAAATACAAGGTCACTGTCAATTATGAACTGAGAAGAGCACATAGAACTGTCAGAAGAATAGAAGCAATAGAAAAATCAAAAAGCCAGAAAAAGAGAAAGCTTCAAGAAACAGAGACAGAAGGGGGATAAAAACTGGGAAAAGGTTTCTAATCTTACCAAGCAATGACTGATGCAACCTAAAAGCAGTTTCATTAGACAGACAAGGCCTGAGCATGCCAGAAGATGAAAATGGAATGAAGCCTAAGAAACAGAGATTTTGAAGAGTCTAGAATTGGGGAACAAAAATGTGATTATAGGAGCAGAGTCATAAAAAGTGTGAGAAGAGACAGGCTCAAAGGTCACATTAAAGTCATAGGGGAAGAGAAGAAATTCCCCTTCTGAGATTTGGATCAAAGTCCATAAGGTACTTCTTCCTATCAGTCATAGAAGTTCAACATTCTCTACAAAGCAGATGAAATCACCTGTGTAAAATTATGTGAAAATATGATGGTAGGCCAAGAAGAGAGACTGCAAATTTAGGGGACTGGAGCTCTGAAGCTCTGAAAAGTCGGCTAACACCAAAAAGCAAATTAGCCCCACATAAGAACACAATCAAAAAAGACGTAAGGGGGAAAAAAAGAAGGGACTATATTTAGTCCTCTTCCTGTCTTTTCTGTTTCCAGCTTTGGAGCAGCAGTCTGCAAGTTTGTAGACAGGCTGTAACTTTTGCTAAGGATGTCTCTTCAGTTCTGAAGAGACGGAGGTAAAGCTGTTTATGATTGATGTAAAGTTTTGAGGGTTTTTTTCACTTGTAGGAAAATATACATAACATAAAATTTACTATCTTAACTATCTTCAGGTGTACAAGTAAGCAGCATCAAGTAATTTCACACTGTTGGGAGAGGCTACAAATCAAGTGGGAGAGAGCATGCTTAGCATGCAGAAGGCCCTGGGTTCAAGCCCCAGTACCTCCACTAAAAATATATAAACCTAATTACCTCCCCTAACCTGCCAAAATAAAATAAATAATAATACAATAATAAATTTAAAAAATATTTTTTTAAAAAGTAATTTCACACTGTTGTGCAACCACATCACTATCCATCTCTAGAACTTTTCATCATCCCAAACTGAACTTTTTACCCATTAAACAAATTCCCATTTCCCCCACCTCCCAGTCCCTAGTCACCATGATTCTACTTTCTATCTCTATGATTTTGACTCTTCTAAGTATCTCATTTAAGTGAAATCATATATGTCCTTTTATGTCTGCCAGTATATACCAGTATGTATATACCACATTTTGCTTATCCATTCATCCATCAGTGGACACTTGGGTTGCTTCCACCTTTTAGTTATTTGAATAATGATGATAATAAACTCTGATGTACGAGTATCTCTTGAGTTCCTGCTTTCAATTCTTTTGGGTATCTACCTAGAAGTGGAATTGCTGAACCATACGGTAAGTATATGTTTAATTTTTTTGAGGAACCACCATACTGTTTTCCACAGTGACTGCATGATTTTACATTCCCACAAGCAATGTACAAAAGTACCAACTGCTACAAATTCTAGACAACAAGTATTATTTTCTGGGGGTTTTTTTAGTGGCCATCCTAAAGAGTATGAAGTGGTATCTCGTTGTGATTTTGACTTGCATTTCCCTAATGATTAGTGATGCTGGGTATCTTTTCATGTGCTCATTGTTCATTTGTATATCTTCTTTGGAAAAATGTCTACTCAAGTCTTCTGCTCATTTTTATCTGGGGTGTTTTGGCCAAAGACTTGTAAACACAAACACAAAGGAAGGCTTTGTACACTGCTAGGTCTAGACTCCTAGTTGAGAATAATTAGGATATGGCCTCTAGATCTCTTGGGAAACTAATCAGAAGAGGACCTGGCCAGAGTACAAATCCAGCAAAGGAGAAAAAAACTTTCAGCTCTGCAAGAACAGAGCCACCTTCATATAGCACCTTCCACCTCATTTCAGCTCTGCAATTTTCAATGTCTTTTTCTCTTCTGGCAAATTTCTCTATATGTATTGATTATATTATTGATAGCTTTATTACTATTAATAGTAGCTATTTTACAAGTCAACTGTTATTAACAGTTATATTGTTATTATTGCTATGTGCTAAGCACTATGCCTGATCTTACATGCAATATCTCATTTAAAATTAAGATCTAGTCTTCAACCCTAGCAATTTCATCTTGAATACTGTTAGAAAAGCCAAAAATCTTTAAAATGTATGAAAGGAAAAAAATACATAAAACACATGAAAGGTTTTTATCCTTTAGTCCTTCAACATTCCATTATTAAACAATGTCAAAAAAAAAGTCTCAAAATTAGTCTTAAATACTGAAAATTTTCTAAATTACACAAAGATGAGCCTGATCATAAATCCACAAATTCAAACATCTTTTCTACTTCAACCATAGGAAGTACATTTTACTTCAAACTAATGAAATTTAAGGGTCATTTTTTTCTGCTCCCTTTTGCTTTTTAAAGACCAAACGTGTAAATATTTAGTAGATATTTAGCGCTAAAGTAATAAAACTGACTTTCTTTTTTATTTTTAACTCAACTAGAATATATGTATGCATCCAAGTGAAAGCTGTCCTTTTATTCCCTTGGGAAGTTACGAGTTTCTTCAAAAAATGTCAGACACATTTTTGAAACATTTTGGAAACTGTCTTCAGAGATAAATGCTTCACCAATCACTTATTTACAATCATTTATTCCCCTACATCTTAAAATTCTGAAGATAAAATATGAGGATTCAGTCTCTATATGCTCATAACTCTTCACTCCCATCCCAAGAAGAATACTAGATTTAACTGCAACAATCACAAACAATCAAAACATTGATTAAAAGTGTAACTACATTAATAAAAGTGTAACTTCAAGGAAAGTTTAAACTCTGACAATATTAACATTTGTATCATTCGGTGAGTTCTGTACTCTGACTTCTGCTTAATGTTTAGAGACTTCGTTTAATCTTCACAAAACCCAAAAAGAAGGTACTATTATCATTTCCATTTTATGAGTGAACCAAGACTTCGGAAAGTTAAGCAACTTACCTACCATTGCATTGCAGGAAATGGCAGAGCTAAGGTTAGAACCAATTTGACTCTAAAGCTTGGGCTCTTGTTTCCCTAGTAATTATCACTTTTTTAACAGTAAAATAGATGTAACTGATGATCTCATAGTGAATTTACTTTATAAAACTACATTAAAGTTTATGAGAGTTTAGTTAATTAGTGGCACTAGAATGAACTGAAATTCATCTCAGAAACAGATGCTCTGTAATAAATGGAAAACTTTTTAAAATTAAATGAAAGTCTTATTTTTCAACTCTATCATCCCATTTCCTCTCAGGTTGGGCTCTCTGCCCAAAAGTACTCTAAAATTATAATTTCCTGGCAAAGAGCTTTATAGGAAAAGAAGTTGAGATTTTGCTCTTTCCTTCACCCTTGGAGTCTTTCATTTTTATTTTCTAAGAACTTTTTCACTTACCCTCAACTGGAAAGTGACATGATTCCTTCTAATTTCTTGTAACATACCTATATGAAGTTAACACATGCTGCAATATACTACCCAGCCCTAAAGACATGTTACTGCGTTTTTACTTTCTTAATAACTCATTTTTCAAAAAACACAAATCCAGAAAATGTAGACAATGTAAAATAGCACATTTGAAAATGCTCCAACATAGTCACATCTTATTAAAATAAAAATTAAAAATAATTTTATAAGAAATATGCAGACCTGTCTCATAACTTTTAATCCAGTCCATTATAAAGATTTTTAAATACTCAACAACCATATCTATATTTAAGAACTAACAAAGGGAATAGAATCTTTAACTGATTAAAAATAAAAGAGGATACTTCCACATGAAACTTGCCAAGGTTTACCCATGAACCTGCTAAAAAAAAATCCACTATGATTTGTGCTGAAGGGACTACCTCCACTGAAAAACTGGATTTACTCATATGTTTTCTTCTGCATTTATTCCCCTACACCTCAGATTTTGAAAATAAAATGTGAGGATTTAGTCTCTATACATTCTCAATTCCTCACTCCCATCTCTAGAATTAACCGCAACAATCCCAAACATTAATACATTAATTAAAGGTATAACTATATTAATAAAAGTATAAGCTCAAGGAAAGTTTAACCTCTAACAATATTAACACCTGTATCATTCACTGAGTTCTGTACCCTGACTTCTCTATAATTTCTACAGGTTTTTATAAAGAGAAGCGAGGGGCTGTGGAGACAGTGGCTGGTTTCAGTTGCTTGAAGAGATAGACTCTATTTAGCTTGATTTTTCAGCGCAGTTTGATTACTTACACAGCAACAACACACAGGAAGCCACTTCTCAGTATTTCTCTGGTTCTTTCTAAATAAATTAAGGGAAGGAGACTGAGAAATAGCTCATGATTTTGGTGCTTTGTGAAAATAATTTTTGCTTTTTTTTAATCTAGAATATTTTTACCTGTTTGGTTTTTTAATAGAAATAAAAACAAAATTTTAAAATTCCAGCTGTATCTAATAGGAAAATTATTATAAGAAAGATAACTAGCCTAAATATGTCACTCATAGAAATTAAAAATAATCTACTATAAATGTAACATTACTGTATCTGTAAAGCTATAAATAGCCTCTGAAACTCCAATTCACTTTGGTAATACCATGAGTCTTCAAAATCTAACTGATGCTCCAAAATGACAAAATTTTTTTAACTTGGGAATTGTGTGGGCTTTTTAAGGTAAAATACTCTTCTTTTTTTGGGGCAAAAAATTGTTATTTTCATATTAAATTTTAGAAATTTAGGAAAGTTTAAATAATTTTTTCTCTCCTTCCTCACTGTACAATAATGTTTTTAGTCAAAAGATGATTTCAGGATGTACTATGAACCCAGAAGAGAAAAAGGCCTCTGGTACGCAAAAACTGACACAAAGAGCACATGCTTTACTTTGGGAAAGGCAGAGCTACTGTTAGGTCAGACCACTATTCCTAAGATAAGCGCAGGTTAGACAAGAGCGCAGCAATGAGAGATAACAGAGGACAGTAAAACACAAGGCTAGACAGACTTACAGGGGAAAACCCACCTATACACAGCAACAAAGCTTCTCATGCACCAAAAGAACACACTTGACTGTCTCTATAAATTAAAACTATGAATAGTTCCATGAACTTTCTTATGGCTTCTATGATCTAAAATTTATTTATTTTTTTAAATTAAGTAATCAAGAAAGCAAATGATCAGTCTCAGAAGACTGGGTCAAGCGTCCTCACTGTGGAATGAATTTCCATCAAAATTGGTTATTTTAAAAGTGTTTCTTAAAATATTTTAGAAGTATAACGCTTGAAATGGTTTACTTCATTTATTTGGGAAATCCATTATGTGGTACACCATACTTCCCAATAATGCTGAATGTCTGTAAAGTTATCACCATATCACTATTTGGGGAGACTGTTTCACATCACATGACTTTTTAATGAATTTTAATTACAGGTGACTAAACAACTGTTGAGAGTCTGTATATAAGGGGGAGACCCCATTTTCTTACCATTGGCCTAGTACTTGAATTCTCTTCTATTAGGGAAAAAAAGAAAAAAACACCTTGGAAGTATACAGTGAGAATCAAGTGCAATGAAGGAAAACTCAATGTACCAGGAAAAGAAAATTATCAAAATACTTTCTTCTCAAGAGTTAATTAGTACATACATTTTTAATTTCCACTGTAATTTTATGGATTCCATCGCTTAATTTCATCCTTGTCTTTTTTTTTAAATTCTTAGGAATTACATGAACTATAAATTTTATTCAGAGCAATCATTTCTCTCCAACCTCTTTCTATGATTGAAATCTCACTAATTATTAAAAATATTTGAATAGATATCATCATTGGGAAATGGCTACTGGCTGCTATTTGATAGCAAGATGACAGACTAATTCACATATCAACTTATAAGTGCAATGTGATGCCTTTTAATATAGTAATTATTACACCAAAACTAATTATTTCTAAAGTTATGTGACAAATGTAATTTACCAACTATGTCACTGGGACAAATATCTCATCTCATTTATTCAAAAGCACAATAAAACTTAATAAGAGGGGCTAATATCAAAACTGAAAGGGAGTAACAATGGCATTTACTATCTGGATGTGCTCCATTTTACAACTCATCAGACTATAGTCAGTTAAGGTTGGATTTATAAAGCAGCTTCAAGATGCCCTTGAATTTTGTTTATTTGTACACAGATACACTTTCACTTTTGCAAAACAATGCAGGCTAAAAGTTCTAACCTAAAAAATAAAGCTTGAAATCTGATCGTATCACTAGTGGTGCTATCTGTCTTGGATTCGTTCATTTTACCTATCTTTTTCATTTAAAAAAAAGGAGAAACTAGGTCACCTGAAACATTTAGAGGTGAGAAAGAAGTGAGGCTGGATTTTAGAATAACAGTAGGTCAAAGGGTAACCAGAGTATGACAGGGAGAACATGAAGATAAAAGTCCATTCTAAATAGTCTCTACCACGGAACTGTCTATAGATGTCCAATTTCTGGCTCAAACTTAAAAACATAAACATAGAGATATTATCCAAGGAAAGAAGTTCAAAATTGCCAATGCCATCATTTTTTGATAGAATAACCTATGGTCTGAAAGATTAAGTCAGTTCTCCTACCTATAAATAAAATACTATTTAAAAAAAAAAAACCCTCTATATTAGTGTTCAGGTTAGGGTCTTAAAATATCAACACTCAATAAAAGTAGGGCTTACTGGAGAAGGTTGATTCCAGATCTGGGAAAGGAAATGGGCAAGATGAACCCTGAATATCTTATCACAGCAAACAGCAAAAAAGCTGTACAAGACCACTAAGGTCATGTTGTCTCCTGAAGAGATTCCTACTGACCAAAGATGGGACACTTTAAGCTTCAGCAAAAGTAACTTCAATGGATTAAAATCTATCAAATATGTTTATATCTATCAGCTTATAATAGCATTTAAAAAAAAAGAAAAAGAATTAATCACCTTCAGAGGAAAACAGGGAACTGATTCATTATCTTGAAAACAGGTAAATAAAGGGAAAGAACCAAGTGACTCAGATAGTCTTGCCAAACACCACCTATAATAATGCCTAAGGGACTGAACTTGAGTCTGATCCAGTCTCTGGATCCAGCTGCCCTTTTGCAGGAAATAAGGAGGACAAAGGAACATGCTGAACTGCGCCTTGAGCAAGCAATAAGAAAATCCAGCCTGTGGAAAACTACAATTCCAACAGTCTGCATTTGCAACAGGAAAAGGAAAAGAAAAGAGATGGAGAGCAACCTAAAGATTAAAAATCACAACTCACATAAAAACTATTTTTTAATCGGCAAGACTAACCTATGATGTCTAGCAATGCACCTTTAAGGTATTACTGTAAAAGTAAGAATTATGGTTACATATGGGGAAAGGTGGCTGTGATTGGGATGGAGCATTCGGTAGGTGCTTCCAAAGAGGGTGGCAAAGTTCTATTTCTTAACCGACTGGTGATTATAAAGATGTATGCATTACACTAATTCATCAAACCATACAACTGGTTTTTTTTACCTATGTTTCATTTTTTAATAAAAAGGTTTTTTTTTTAATAGCAGGTCACCTGAACAAAGGCTTGCTATGTTTCCCATTCTCTAGTCTAAAGTGGTGGAAAAAAGAGGTTAAAAAAAGAAATCAGTTCCCATCATTTCCTCCCTACCCACTTCCTCTTCTAAGGGAACCACCTAATATCATATTTTGGGCCAAACAGATTCACATTCCTGGGAATCTGGAATTCTAAGAAAAAGACTATAGATAATCTGTTCCTCTCCTAACCCAACCTGTTCCTCACCCAATCTTTCTCCATCTCCCAAGTTGCTCAAACCCAAAACCCAGGAGCCAGAACTGATTCCGTCTTCCTCATTCCCCACATCTCGTTTATCAGTAATCTTTCATTTCTAACTGCAAAACTAACTAAAATCTGCCCACTTCTCTCCATCTCCACTGACTCCACCATCTCTCACCAAGAACTACTGCAACAGCCTCCTAACTTGGTCCCTGCTTTTAATCTTAACCCCCTACAATTTATTCCACCCAAAGCAACCAGAATGATCTTTTAAAAATATAAACTGCTTAAAATACTGCATAAATCCTTTAATACAGCCCACTCCACTGATTGAATACCAAATTCCTTTCCACGGCTTGCATCACTGAATCCCTGCCCATCCCTCTGACTTCATCTCCAACCACTTTCTCCCATTCTACAACACAGCCACAGTGACCTCATTTCAATTCCTCCCACACACTGACTCTTTCCCACCTCCAGGCCTTCTCATAGCTTTTCCCTTTGTCTGGAATACTCTTTTCCAGTTACTCACAAGGAATACTTCTCAACCTTACCTTCACAGCTGAAGTACTACCTTCTCAAGAAAGCCTCCTTCAACTGCCCTATTAAAGCAGGTTCCACCATTTTTCTCCATCAATACATACTAGTTCTATTCTTCCTAGCTCAAGCTCCAACTAGAGCGGATTTCTATGATAGTGTATGTTCTATCTCATCTGTTTCGTTCAACAATGTACCCAGCATCTGTCATTTGAAAGATAGTCGATTAATAATTACTGAATATACAAATAAATGAGCAAATTAATGAACTCAAGGCTGACAAAGAAAATTTCTATCAGATAGTATAAATTTTCTCTTTAGAAGAAAAATCTAAAGACCTTTGGTAGATGGGGAGGGTGGAGCTGGTAAAGAGTCAGAAGTCGAGGTCATCATAATTATAGTGGGATATTTCCAGTGCACGGGGTCATTCTACACCAGAAGGCAAAGCAGCCTGTGCCTCAAAGCAACCTTCATGTATTACATTTTTCCTTGTAAACTCTATCAGACATCATGGATAATCATTTTCCATCTTCTCATACTTTAACTGGGACATATGTAAAGTGTTCAAAAAACAGCAGCTTTTAAATAATTGTTTCCTCTCTGCCCTTCACCTCTTCCCTTTTAAACTCTTAAAGAATACCTCTATTTTATGTATAGGTTGTTACGATGATACCACTCTGGATTCCCCTGGACTCTTCATGCTGAGGAACTTATGAGAACCATCTACTTTACCCTCCCGTATCCCTGTCCTTTCACCTTTGCGTTCTCATTCCATAATAATCTATATTCTGGCTGGTACTCCATTCACTCATAGTAACACTTACTTTTATGAAATGACTGGGTTTTTTTACATTCCCTTTTCACTTGTATGGATGCACTTTGTAACCCTAACATTTTGACTTCAGTCTTCAACTTTTACTTCCTCCAAACTAACTACCCTTTCACACTATTAAAAAATTAATTAATTAAAAAAAACAATTTGCCACAGGATCCAACTATAGCTTAAATCAAAGAACACTCTCCATCTTGAGAGTAAATAAGCTTGAGTCGCTTACTTTCTTAATGTCCTTCCAGTGTTCTCACTGTTCCACACCAATTTTTCCTCTAAGTATAACTTAATCAATGAATTTTAAACTTTAAATAACTATTTATCCTATAACGTAACAGGAAAAAGGCCTGTCTGGTAAAGCATCCCTCTGCAGCAGTGATACTCCGTTCTATCTCTGACGAGTGCTGTATATGACTATCCACCCTCCAGCAACCAGAGTCCTCATGCTGCCCCTCGGTCTGTCATAGAGACCCACCTCCCTTCTACAAATGTTCTACTTGTAGAAGTGTGTATGTTTGGTGATCTTCCTTTCTACTATCAAAACTTACCTATTCTGTCATTTTTCTGTCATCTAGTGGTTCCCCTACAAAGAAATCTGATAAACTCAACCTACCAAAATGCTAGTAATTAATAGCCATTTAATGGATTTCCCTTACCAAAGGGACATCATTTTAATAAGAATTTCTGAGAACCTCTGTGACAGGCCTGTTAAGGAAATCTGAGGAATCTAAAAGCTATTTTGATCTTCAAGTCACTGACATGGGTGACCACAACTATTGCCTATGTTTAACACAAACCTCGTTGGGGAGACCAAATCAATAATGTGAGGGTAAGAGGGGCCTTACAGACTGTCTAGACACTAGACTCTCAGATCTGGCTGCCCGTTGGAATCTCCAACTCCCAGAGGAGAAGAACGACACCCAAAGAAGTAAATTTCAAAGCCAGTGACAAAGCTAGGCCTAACACCCAGGCCTAATGATATGTCAGATACTCATGAACAACACACTAAAAGTATAAAGACATGTATGGGGAGGACAAATACCCAGTTCAGGACAGTAACAACCCTTTTGGGGATGGACAGGAAATCCAAGTGAGAAGAGATATACTTAGGGGGCTTCAACTGTATTAGTAATATTTTATTTCTAAAGCTGGGTAGTGATATGTAAGTATTTATTAAATTAGTACCCATTATCTTTTGGGTGTCTAAAATTCTGTAATTAAAAAAAAGAACAGTTTGAAGATGGATACTCAAATGGATAGCATAGTAGGAATACAGAGAAGTATCTTAGGCTAGAAAGTACTCAAATGCAATATTTTATGAAACAGGCCTTGAGGGAAAAAAAAACACATAGATTACTAGCAAAAAATAACAAACCTTTCTAAAGGAAGAACACAAACAAAGGCAAAGTTTGGAGTACCCATAGCCTCAAATCTAAATAAAAAAACAATAGGGAAACTTTAGAAGGACAGATTCAGCTCAGAGAAGTAACAAAAGGCTAGGGGTTAATGTTGAGACCAAGTGACAGGGGCCTGGGGTACTACGTCAAGTAGCGTGCCCCAATCCAAAACAAAACAAAACAACAACACAAACAGAGTAGCATGACTGAAGTGATCTAGCAAAACAAACAAAAGCCACATGCAGCATGTACTAAAGCAAACAGTGTTCTTTGGGTCATTAGGAGGTTCTGTAGGACGCCAAAAGAAGGTAAGGCGCGAGGAACCAAGTTCTGGTGCCCTGCCCCTACTCCAAAGAGATCCCTTCTGCTGTTAAAATTTTTTGATAACCAGTGGACTACAGTGCCCGAATGGAAGGCACTACTATAAATCACCTGTGAAGGTCCTAAAACCCTGGAATGGGGTAGTAGTACTGGGAATGAAAAGGGGAGGGGAGGAATGAATCCACAGACTTATTGATGGAAAATGTGACAGGTTCCAGTGACAAACCAAATAGGATAATGAAAGGGTGGATCTACACACAAAAATCAAAAATACTAACAGTGCAACAGCTATTGGTCATACAGACTTGATCAACAGCACCATATACGTGACCATGTAAAAATGTCTGAGCCCTAAGGAAGTGCTACTTAAGGCAAAAAAGCAAAGTAGCCTTCTTACGGGGACTAAGAAAAGAACAAGCAACAGGACTAGGAGAAAGAGATGACCAGCACATCATGGAACACTAAGAGAGCAAGCGAGAGTTTCAAAGAGGCATCACTGTACACAAATGAGAGGGAGTACAGCCCTTGTAGCCAATCAGACCCAGGATTCTGGCACCAGCTCCACCTGACCAAGTTATCTAACCTCTCCAAGCCTCATTTAATAAGAAAAGTACAACCTAACAACTAACATTATTGAACATATTATAGAGCCCTGTGCTAAGTGCTTTACACACGACCTCACTTACTCCTCACAACACATTTTACAGATGAAGAAATTAAATTTAGAACTAGCATAGTAAGTTGCAGAGCCAGGATCCCTTTTTCTTAGGACAATAAAGTAATGGAATGTATATATAAAATTCCTGGCAAACAGCAAGACCTCAAAAAAATGTAGCCATATTTCATTATCAGAATGTAATGATTAATAGGGGCAACTTAAAAACTCACGGTCAGTTATCCCTGTCACAGCCTTCCATGTGGCAAACTCTCTTAGTGTCCTCATCTATAAAATAGGAATAATGTCTGTAATCCAACCTACTCAGCAGAGCTGGTATAAGGATTAAATGATACTATGAAAAAGAAAATGCTGTGAAAAAAATTTTAAGAGACATTCAAATACATGGGATTGTCATGTATCTTTTGCTCTTTAGAAATGCCTTCCTGGATCAACATAAGTCTCTCTAAAGAGGGCTAAAAATAAGTCTCTTAAATGTGCAACCACCACTTTGAAAAGTGTAAGTCACCATGGAACGGTGATACATACCACGCACACCTCCCCTCAACCCCTCCAGGTTCTCTCCCTGCAAGGGCAGGGGTTCTCTTATACGGTAATGAAATTCTGATAACTTTGATAAGAGCTGATCAATGAAAAGAGCTTCTACTTCAATTCAGAGTTGTTCAACTCCGCTGTATGGTCTTATCCCAGAGGTGCCCCTTACAGTCCTTCCAAAACAATTTTTTTCCATTTCTTCTATAGTATTAAAACTGTGTGCCCTCTCAATGTTAGAATTAGGATATTTTACAAAATGCTAGAAAAGAATCTATGAAGGGCTCTGTCTGACAGCAGGTCTCTTTTGGAAACCCCTCCACAACCCCCCCTTTTTCACCTGAACAGATGGTTTCCAGGCCTCAAGGCTCACATATCTAGTCACACAATTCACAACAGCTCACAAAGTTCCTATCTTTTTAATTATTCCATGTTCTTTAATACACCACCTTTCATCTAAAGATCTCTAGGTATCAAAACACTCTTTAATCTTCACAACAGCACGGTATGGGAGAGAGATTAGCACCCTTATTTTATAAATTAAAAATGAAAGACTGAAGTTAAATGTTTTATCCAACGTCGGTTGATTGATTCATTCTGGGGGAGGGGGGAGATCCACATTATGAACTTATATCAATGGACAGCCCTGATTTAGCTTTCCAAAATCATTTCAAAAATCAGTTCAAACGTATCTACTGTGTACTCTTACACTCCCAATTTATCAAAGAATAAATATAAACTAAAAGTAAATACCAAAGCATCACTATTTTCACATGCCACAAGAAAAACAGAAACAAAAAAAAACTATACGGAGGAGGGGTTCTAATTAAAGATTCCTACTGTCTTGCATCCATAAATACTTTTGAACTTGAAGAGGAAGGGGGGAGGAACACCTGTCAATGCAGCATATCCACAGTAAGTTTTACAGACTGTGTAGCTATTAATAATTAATTCCTTAAACTGTAAATAAACAACCTGCCTTCTCAAAAAAATAATTATAATAAGGACACTATTAAGAACACTTGACAAGAAAGCCTACATGGTTGTAAGAAGCCCAGTAATTTCCTAGTTTTACGTCTCCCAGGCTTCGTGAACTTGCCACGAGGGAAAACTCCGCCCCTCCCAGGAGTCCGGCCGCGGGGCGCCCGGCGCTGCCCACCGACTTTCCTCGCGCACCAGGCCGGGCCAGCTGCGGGGGAAGCGAGGCTCGGCGTCCGCTCGGGGCCCCTCGCCCCACGGACAGACGCGGCCCGGCCCCCGGACCTGCCTCGCGACCCCCGGCGCGCCCGGCTCCGGGCCCTGCAGTCTGGGAGGAGGTCGCGGTCCCGCCCGGCCTAGCCGCCCCCGCCGGCGCCGCCTCCCTCCTTCTCCCGGATCCGCGCGTTCGTTACCTCTTGGGCGCCGGCGGCTGCTCCATGGCGGCCGGGGACAGAAGGAGGGACCAGGCGGGCGGCGAAGGCCAGAGGCGGGCAAGGAGCCGGGGCACCGGCCGGCCGAGCCCCGGGAACCACAGAGGGAAACTCCAGGAACTCGGACCAACTTTCCCGTAACTCCGCGGCGGATCCCCCTCCCGCTCGCGAGCGCCGCTCCTCCCGGCCCGCCCCGCCCCGCCCCTCGGCCGCCGGCCGCGGTCCGCGGAGGGTGGGCGGAGCCGGCAGCGTTCCACGGGGGGGTGGGAGGAGCCGGCCGCGGCCCAGGCGTGGGGGCGGGTCCAGGCCCTGGGGAGGGCGGGTGGTGGGCGGAGTCGGGGCGGAGGGAGGGGCAGGCCATGGTCCTTGAGGCGAGAAAAGGAGCCGGGACCGCAAGGGCGAGAGGGTGAGGCCTGAGGACCCGGGGCTTCTCTTTGCTGGCCTGGGGCACGTTCCTTTGAGGCGGCCCGAAGCTCCCGCTCCTCACTTGCCTTCATTGCTTTTGCCCCAGTCTGATTTGACTCATTTCTCTGGATTTCCCAAAGATACTTCCCAAACATCTTGAGCAGCCGTTTGAAGTATTGCTAACTGCCCACGCTTCTGTCTCTAGTTCTTTTCATAATTACTGGTTATGTTTTCCCCCAGCCATCCCCCCAATACTAGGGATACTTCTGGAAATTCTTGTTTGATTTTGATTGTAGACAAGCTCCTCCAATAATTACGTCTAATTACAAAGGCAATAATTACTGCTATGAGATCTGTCTTGCACCAGATTCACTGCACTGTGGTCTTGATGGCTTTTCGACTGGATAACCTGGCACCTATCACAAAGCATGATGCATAGAAAAGTACTCAAGAAAATTGTTTCCTTTCCACTTGCCACCCCCTCCCGCAACTTACCCCCAAGGCCCTTACCCCATTGTAATTTGGTCCCTTCAGGCAACCATAGTGTGTACACTGTTTAACCTTAAATTTCATCTATAGATATCTTTCTTATCTTTCACATACCACTGCTATGTAAATATGTTTTTGTGAGAAATTGTCAAATGTAGTGTCAGAGTTTTCTGAAGATTAGAACAAAGAATATGAAGAGAATGCTGAATAAAGGAACTTTGTGAACATTAATCCAAATTCAACTTACCTATTAACAGATATTCTTCTTTTTCTTTTACGTTTCACTATGTAATGAACTTACATTATTTACTTTCAAACAATTATATCCCCCTCTAAATTTAGGTATTTTAAAGATAAGACCATTTGTTGTTGAAACCTAAACTCAAATTCTGTGAACAAGAGAGATAATGACAGAATTTATACTCATTTACACTTATTAAGGATCCACAGTCTATCATTCAGAAGTAACAAGACAACCATTAAGACATCAAAGCTAGAAAGAACCTTTGAAAGTGCTTCATTCTCTCCCTCACTGTTCCCTACTTCCATGTCCTGTTCCCATCTCTTTATATTTTACCAGGAAAATCTCTTTCAGAGAAGCTCATTTCATCTTTTTAAAAATTTTTCAGATTTATTAATGGGTTCAAATTACACTTTAAAATGGACTCTGACTTATGTTAGTAATCTCCAGGAAGCCTTTCCCAGTAAAACCATCCACACCACCAGCCAACTACCTCCAACATTTCAGCTGTGAAAGATGTCTCTCTTCCACGTGCCCAGAACACACTAGGCTAACTTGTGTCTGATGCTTATCACACTGTATTGAAGTTCTGTTTATTTGACTGTCATCCCAACCCAGCTGTGAGTCTGGTGAGCATTGTACTGTGTCTTTATTCTCTCTCTTGCATAACAAGTGCTTTACGGATTTTGGGTTGGATGGCTCCCTTTTGCTCCCTTAGATTCTCCCTCCATCCTTCTCCACCTGATCTCTGCCCTGGGGACTGATCTGTATGGCTAGTGTCATTGGGCCCCGAGCCCTCTGACTTCTGTTTGGATCTAATGACAGGGAGAGCCAGCAGGAGATCATCTGGCAGAGAAAGGAATGTAAGGTCAGACTATTTATTCCTCTGGTTCCTTTCCTGTGAGGTCTCCTATGGCCCAACTCTCCTAGTCCCTTTGGACCTAAGGGGACCACTTTGCAATTCCTTGGATTCCTCCTCTAGACCCTACATTCCCCCAAAGCTGAGCCCTCCTCAAACTGCCCTAATTTGCATGTACCTTCAAAAGGGTTTCCCATTGGAACCATGACTGAGACACCCATACAGAAGGTTTGTGGAAGGAGGAGAAATAATATCAGAAAATAAATCTCTGATGTCTCCCCTCAATTTGAAAGGAAGGAGGCTAACAATTTTGTATGATCCCAATGGATTCAGACACTTGGCCTATATTATCTCATTACACCCTTAAACCTGCCTTATTAGGTAGCTATTTCTGCCTTATAGGTGAAGAAACTAAGGTTCAAATGGGTGGAGGGAGTTACCCCAGACCAAACAGAAAATCTGCATTCTAACCCATGCCTTTATAACTCCAAAGCCATGCTTTATCCCACAGCAAGCCAGTCAGTAAATATTTATAGAGCATTTATATATGCAGGCATTATTCTAGTTACTGGGAATTCATTAGTAAAGAAAACAGACAAATAGATGAAACTTCCTGCCCTCATGTGAGCCCAAAGAAACAGTAAGTGCTAAGGCCTGAGGCCATTGTGCCTGGAGCGCTCTGTGTTACAGAATAAAAGGAATGGGTTTTCTTCTGAATTACTGGGGGGGGGGGATCTCAAATCTCTGTTTTAATTGGTCTGTAGAAAGCCAGCCTGAGGATTCCAAGAAGGAAAGCACAGAAATCAGCATTCAATCTGCCAATAAGAGGCAGCAACATTCATGAACAATTGAAAGCTGTTGGAAAATTAGATTCAGATAAGGGTCACTCAGCTTCACTTAACTGTGAAAGCATCGTAATCTGTTTCTGCTTACAACCTTCCAACTGGAGTGGAAATTAAGTATGCACCTTAATTATACTAGCAAACAGCTCACCAGAATTCTCAACTGAGTTCTCTAAGAGAAATGGGAGAGAAACCTGCAATTTGGGACCCAGTTCCTTGGAATAACAAAAGTGCATTCATTGTCCCTGAATACATACACCACCATGTTTTACAGGTAGAAAAATATTAAAATTAAAAAAAAAAATTTTTCCTTGTTACACTAGTTGTGCTGTTTATTGAAACTCAAATTTGTGTTACCCTTTTTCTCAACTTTATATTTATTTGAAAAATATTAACAGCTGTTTATCTTTTCTACTAGAAAGAGTTTAGGACAAAGAGAAAGCTCTGGTCAAATGTATTACATTACATAATTTTTTTATGTGCAGGGGAATTCAGAACTGTTTCCTCTCAAGAGGTGGCTTTACAAAGCATTTTCTCTTGATCTGTTTTCTCTTTTCTAACTTAATTTTATAGTTAGCCTGGAACTAGCATGTTGCATTTGTTTTCAACCACTATCGCATTTTATCACAGCAATTTTAGACTTAAATTTCATTTGTTAGTTTCACTTATTCCCAAATAAGGACAGTATTTTATTCATAGTTGTTGTATCAAAAGTCTAGCATGTCAGTTAACCACAAGCAACAATTCAAAATGACTTTTAAAACAAGAAGCTTAGATGTGGTATTTCTAGGTTTGATCAATTCTTTGATTTACTTCTGTTTCCTGCCCTACTGTGCGCTGCAGGGTGTCCTTAGGCTGTCTCCCTCCCGTCAAATGGTAGCCGCCACAATCCAGGCGTCACATGGAGACGTGACAATGTACAGCAACAGAGGAAGATTATTTCTTTCTGATTACCACTTTTTAAGATGGTGGGAAAGCCTATTCCAAAAGCCCTTCTGCGGACTTCCCTTCATGTCCTATTGGCCAGAAGTATGTCACAGACCTACCTGTGAGAAAGAAAATGGTGCCACAAAAACCTGTGTAGACCAACTGCAATTCACCCCATGAGGCTGGGCTTGGAGCTGAGACTGGGAGTCACCTTCCCTGAAGCTTATGGGAAGGAGAAGCATGAGAGAAAAACAAAATTGGGCTATTATTAACAGAGAATGGAGGAATTGTTATTAGGCAACAGCCCATGAGTTCTAGTAAATATTAAACACCTAGAGCAATACGATCACTAAATAAATGTTTGTTGAGTGAATGAATGGATTTCCATACAAAGAAAACATTAAGAATTTTAAGATACATAAATCATATATAAACAACATATTAAGTGAAAGTGAATGTGCCATTTGTCCTTTTTATTTCCTCTCAGTTTCAAATTCATCCTCTGTTGTCTGCTCTGTTAAAATGGAGCTGCTAGGTCCATTAAATATTTTTCTTTATCAGGTGGTAAGGTGTTAAATGTTGTCTCTGAAGGACCCTGGAGAGACACTACAAAAGAATAGAGCTTTCCTTCCTGGTTGCTGTGTGTTCCCTTGGCTGTAGGACCAGGAGCTGCTTCTCTGAATCCTGCAACACATGCAGCACCTCCAGCACTCAGTGGCCAACGGTTTCCCTCCCCACCATAACTTCTCCCTCCCTTGGGCATTTTTTGCTGCAGAATGCCCCCAGTGAGATGCCTTACCAGTAACAGCTTTTCCCAGCAAACCAAAATTTCCAGAAAGTTCCAGAGGGCACATTTCCAGCAAGTTCTGCTAGCATGTCACCACAGCGACTTCTCTGCCATTCAGCAGGACATAGCTGTGTTCTCTCCAACAACCAACATCTCAGCCCTGAGGGGCTTCTTGTTTGGACGCTCTGTCTCAGCCCCAGGAGAGTATGGCTCCCAATTACTGCTATTCCTACATTCTTTAGAGTTCTCTTTGCTTCTTACTGGCCAATCCCTTGTTACTCCAATCCCCGGTTATGGGTAATAGTTCTTTATATTAAGCTCTCTCTATTCAAATAACTGTGCGGTCTCTGTCTCTTGTGGTTTCTGTATCAGATTGGACCTTGGCTAAGTATAGAGAATAATAGCAAAGAAACTCAGCCCCCACTGTAAGCTCAGAAAAAAGATTGATAAGATCAGACTGATTTTCAGTTCAATACATAATCATCTACACCAGCAGTTCTCAAATTGTTTGGTCTTGGGTCCATTTTACACTCTTAAAAGTTATGGAGAAGCTTAAAGAGCTTTTGTTTATTTGGCTTACATCTATTGATATTAAGAAATTAAAACTGAGAAAGTTTTAAAACAGAAGAGTACATAAGTACACATTTCATTAACCATCAAAGCAATGACATCTTCACATGTCATGTAACAGCTCAAAAATTCCACAATAACACACTCAAGAGAGGATGTGAGTGAAAAAGGCAAATAATACTTTAGTATTATTTTTTAAATAGTTCAACTTTGTCAACCCTCTGAAAGACTCTCAGGTACCCCCAGAGGTACGCAGCTCACACTTTGAGAACCACCAATCTACACAAACTTTATGTGAACACAACACCTAGGACACATGGAGGGAAAGATGTAGAGGGTATGGCTCTTGCTCAAGAATATGGTTTGGTTGAAAATATAGAATATATATTCATATAGAGTGAAATAATGACTCAAGCCTATATGTAACAGACTATCGGTAAGTTCCATCATTCAGAGAAGTGTTAGAGTTCAAATTAATATGGGCTGGCACTAGGCAAAACAAAATCACCTTCCATTTTACAAAACCCACCCTCTTTATATATTTTATAAGGAGAAAGCCAGTTTTTGTTATATACAAATATAAGTTGCAGAACAAAGTAAAGATCTCTCAAAACACAGAAATGATTGATTAAGACACTGAATGTGGGAAAAGAGCCAAGGAAGAGAAAGAAACCAATACTAAAAACCTGGTAAACTCCACCATTTAAAGCCTTTCCATGGCCGACCGTCAGTTACAATAATATAGGGAACTTATTCTTAATAAACTAATCGATGCTATGCTTTCATGATTTCTCTTTTTATATTTTTGGTTTTTTAAATTTCTTTTTATTCTTACCTGTGATCTCTGAATAATTTCTAATGTGTCTTGACTAAATTAAGCAGAAAGAAAACTTGTTTACTTACTCTTAGGCCAGGAAAGCTAGGGAAAAAAGACTACTCCCGGACAGATACGCAGTGGTGACAGCAGTTAACACTGTTCGAAAACTGAACAATCATACTTACAGCAACAGGAAAAAAAAAGGCAGGGAGATAGACATTTAACAGAGAGAAGTTGGGGTAAAACTGAGTCACCCTTAAGCCAGTCTTAGTAGTGATAGCTTCAAATCAAGCTCAAATCCAACCTCACAAAGCTTGGAAAGATTCAGATTTTCAGTAACAGTTTCATGGACATTCTGAGGAAAGACTCATATGGCATGTTAACTCCACGCAATTTCCTAAAAATATTTACCCATCTTTCTCCCTCAATTTTTCACGAGAGCCATTCAGATCGCTTCTCCCTTGTTCACCAAACTCTTACAAGCTTCTCTTTTGTCATAACCACTCAGACTTCTTCTCCCTCCCTGCTGCAGTCTCCCTCCTTTTGCTGTTATTTCAAGCCCTTTCCCTGCAGAGAATAATTTGATCTCCTTCTCTTCAATTCTATAGCTCTTCTAGCTCTACAAGCCTTCGTCAACACAAAATAGTTCTGGGAGACAAGAAATGAAGGACTCTTCCTTAAGGGGGCTGGGGGAGCAGGAGGGAGAAAGACTGTAAATAGCCAAACTTTAATAGTTTTGTCTCTATCAAACATTCTTTCCATCAACATTTACTTATTAAGTTGCCAGGCGCAGACAACGAGTTGTGGCCCCTACCCTGAAACGACAGGGGCTTCCATTAAAAGTTCTCCCTTGCTCCTTCTTTTGAATGTAAATCCAAACAGAATGATTTGCTTAATGATGTGATTATTTTACAAAAATGACCCATGGAATACTTTTACATGGCTAATTTCCCTCAAACATTTAAACTATGATTTCAATTTCAGTGTTCACTGAGAAAGAGGTTAAGATGACCATGGTTTTTATAATCTTTTTTGAAACAAATAATCAAAGGCATTAGAAGAAGTTGTCTTCAAGGCACCTTGCTAATAAATCACCATTGACAAAGGTCGATTATCTCTTCCTATTTAGCCACAAATGAAGTGACGAAGAGTAAGAGAGAAGCTTCCAAACTTGGTAAACTGAAATTAAGTTTTAAAATGTAATTTAAGAGTAAGTGCATTGAAAACATAAACATAACTTACTAATTTCTGTCCCTGTTGGTTATCTATTGCTTCATTACAAATTACCCCATTATTATTTCATAGTTTCTGAAGTCAGGAATCCAGGTGCTGCTTAGCAAAGCCCTCCAGCCCAGGGTCCCTCAAAAGGCTGTAGTTAAGGTGTTGGCCAGGGCCACAGTCACCGCCAGATCTAATCTGTAAATTTAGAGTAATTCCAATTTTTTCTAATCTTAAAAGGATTTGTTGTTGTTGTTGTTAATGGAGGTACTGGGAATTGAACCCAGGACCTCAGTAAGAGGATTTTTTATGGAATTGAACAAACTAAATCTCAAGTTCCAATAGAAGAGAAAATACATGAAAAGAGCTTATAAATTTAGGGGGAAAAAAATAAAAGGTACAACAAGAAGAGAGACTTGCCCTACCAGATGGCAAAACAGGATAAAATTATAGCAATTAAAATAGTGTGGTATTAATTCAGAAACAGATTAATATATGTGATGAACACCGAGCCCAGAACAGAACCATTTTTCATGGGACAATGTTTATCATAAAGTGCCCATTTCACATCACAGAGGAAAGAATAAACCACTCAATAAGTTGTGTGGGCACAACTGACTATTTGGAAAAATAAATAAATAGCCCTGAATCAGCCTTCTTTATATTGCAAGCAACTGAAGACCCAGCTCAAACTGCCTTATACAACAAAAGGTTCATTTAACTGGAAGACCCAGAGATAGAGCAGACTGCAGGGTTGCTTTGATTTAGTGGCTCAATACTGACATGAAAGACACTGGGAGGTTTTGTTTATTTATTTGTTTTTCATTTTCTTTTTTCATCTCTGGATTTTGACTTCAGCAATGTCAGCTTCATTCTAAGGCTAAATGGCTGCCACAGTTTCAAGCTTCAAATCTGTATACCAAACTGCCCAAAAGGAGAAAAAGCACTGTTTTTTGGTAGCTCCCTAAAAAGGAGAAACCTCCTCCGCCAGAGTGCTTTTTCAACCCCTCTCCTTATCTTATTGGCTCAAGCTGTCTGTGTCACCGTTTCCCAACATGCAATGATTTGATTTATGCCTGAACTAGTGATTGGCTGATCTGAATAAATCAGTGTGGGAAGATGGATGGAAATTCCCTATTTGGTCTAAAATATCAGGGCCCCCTTTTAGAGCTATGGATGGTGTCAATTTCCACTATGAGCACCCTAAACAAAAGAAATGCCTATTACATAAAAGAAGGGAGAAAGAAAAGGCTCAAGGTCCACTATGATCATATATCAGAATAAATTCCAAATGCATTAAAGATCCAACTGGTTAAAAACAGACCTATGGAATGCTCTACCCTCAAAGAAGTAGAGCAGAACTCCTCACACCGTAAGTGTGGGCTACACATAGTGGCTTCCTTCCAAAGAGTACAGTACGAAAAGAGGAAAAAAAGAGTAACTTTTTAGTAGAGAAACACCTCAGCCAGGTGACCAACGTCAACAACAGAGATCAGTTATATTGGTTGTATGTACCCTTGATATGATGTAATAAGAAGGGCATTTCACCTCTTTGGTCGTCCTCCCAAAACAAAAAACCCCAGTCTTATTATGAGAAAAACATCAGACGATTCCCAACTGAGGGACATTCTACAAAATATCTGAACATTGTTTCTCAAAACTGTCAAGATAATCATCAAAAGCAAGAAAAAATCTGAGAAAATATTACTAACCAGACAAGGCAAAGGAGACAAAAGGGTTAAGTGTAATGAGGTATCCCAAATATATTGTAAGTCCTGGAACAGGAAAGGGACATTAGGTAAAAACTTAAGGAAATATGAATAAAGTACAACCTTCAGTTAATAATATCATTTTTGGCTCGTTAATTGTGCACACATACCATGCAAACATAAGATGTTAATAATAGAGGAGATTGGGTTTGGGGGTATATGGGAATTCTCTATACCACCTTCACTACTTTTTTGTAAATCTAAAACTATTCTAGGGGGAAGGGTATAGCTCTACAAAGGTAGAGCACATGCTTAGCATGCATGAGGTCCTGGGTTCAATCTCCAGTGCCTCCTCTAAGAATAAATAAATAATAAATAAACCTAATTACCTCCTCTCACCAAAAAACTATTTTAAAAAATAAAAACTAAAAATAAAACTATTCTAAAATTTAAAGTTTGTTTTAAAAAAGTTTTAAACACATTAAAGGCCTCCAAGATGTAAGTCTTGGAAAAGAATATAAGGGAATATTTTTATAATCATGAGACAGAAGATCTGACAAGCAAAAAGCAAAACTGAGAAAGCAGAAAGGAAAAGCTGAACAGATTTAACTACATAAGAACTGAAAACTATCATGCGAAGAAAGACAATAACCAAAGTTAATAGATACCCAACAATGAAATAAAGGCATTTGCAACATATATATTAGATGAAGAATTCATATCTAGAATACAAAGAGAAAGAAAGAAATTAGCTAGGAAAAGAGAGTCTAAGCAGACAAATGAGCAAAGCACCTAAAGTGATAAAATCACAGAAGAAATCAATTAGTAAACATGGAAAGACACCCAACATCACCAACAATCAGGAAAATGCAAATGAAGCACCACCAACGTTTTTAAGTCATTGGGAAAGGAAGGGGGGGTGGAAAGACAGCAGTAGGGAGAGCACATGGTTAGTATTCAGAGCAACTTGTGTTCATCAATTTTAAAAGTGTAAGATTAAAAACTACATAACTGCTTAAGACGTCAAGAAGCCTACAACAGACAAGCTGTAAACTGTGCCGAAAGGCTTAACATAAAACTTACTGAAGTAGAATGAAAACAACTGCTCCCTTTGTTTAGGAAAGCATCTTGATACACTCCTTTGGGTTGGGAAGATGGCACCCAAAGGCTTGCTCTAAAACGAGGTAACATATAAACAAAGAGCTGGAATCGGAATTGGAAATGTATGTAAGTTTCAAATGTCTTTGGACTCCAGGAAGAGGTTTAGTGAAGCAAAAAATAGAAACAGAATTAGATTTGACTGCCATACCGTCAAAGTATATTCAGGAAGACACTAAACGGCCTTAAGGCTAGGCATTTTTTTTAAAAAACTTGTGTTAAATCTCATCTTTCCTTAAAAAATTAAGTGCTGGTGACAAATAGCTAGTTATTATTTACTCGAAGTTTGGTGAGTGGTTATTTTTTATAGAAAAAAAATATAGTTGTGGAAAAGTTTAGGCTGTAAGCCTTAGCGGTCCACAGCTAGAGGAAGCCCAGCTTTTGGCATGCTGCCGTGTCTAAGCTCAACCACTTACCTGAGGGCACCAAATTCCAGGCATGGTGCCTAGGAGAAAATAAATAGCCTCATATGTTTTAACTTATAAAGTCATGGCAAGTATCAAATATGGACAGGGTTAATTAAACTTATTCCATGAATGTAAGAATATTAGCAGGAAAAGGTGCCTCTTCAAGCTTCAAGAAGCAATATTACTAAAAGAAAGTGCTAATGTTTTATAACAGAACTTATAATAGGAATTCACTAATCCATGCAACCATATAGGTTGAAACTACAGATTTGAGAAGGATATTGTTATCATTAAGGATATCTCTAGAATTATCACAGGCTATGGATCCATTATAAGCTTTTTTTCTTTAAGGAAAAGGAAATTCCAGGCATACCCTAAATAGTTTTAAAGTGTCATAATGGAGAATAATCACTTTTTCCCACAAAGGGGCATTTTACTCTGAAGACTTCTTCCCCATGGTCATTACCATCATCCTTATCATCACCACCATCAGCAGCAGCACTTACTGAACATTTACTCTGTGCTAAGAGCTTTACATTAATTTCTTATTTTTAAGTGTGAGGTCTTTTAGAAATTCAAGCAACTCTGAATGCTACTTATTACCAGTTTACACAGAAGCAGCGATCTTAAAGCAAGCTCCTTCGGGAATAGAACACAGAATACAAAGCCTGAGAACTGAAGGGAAGGTGGCATGAAAGGTGAAAATCAAGAACGCATTTTCCTTTCTTCACAATTTGGCTTAAAATGAGAACTATATGCATGCATAACGCCACTGACAACCTAAGATGTTTGTTATATTGTGTTCTTAACTGGCTCCTTTTAATAAAGTGCCTCCAGGATGGTCAGCAGAGAAGCAATTGAATACCTGACAAGTACAGAACACTTTTCTAAGCACTGTGATTAAATTTTTTAATTAGAAAAATATACTCTTCAAACAAGAAAACCTGGGAAATATAGAAAGTAGGAAAGTTAGTAAAAGAAAGTAGTATCAGCAAGTGTACATCCAAAGCACAACTGATTTGGATACTTTGATTAAACTTTTAATTAAATCTTGTGATGTTCAAGTAACATTATATCATAAGCATTTTCCATAGTATTAAACAATCTCTATAATCGTCATTGTAATTGTGCACAAGGCTGTATAACAATTTACTTGCTCAATTTTTGAAATGTAGGCTGTATAGAATCTGTGTTTTAGAATTATTTTCCGGGATAATGTTCATAAACAAAATCAATGGGATAAGGAGCATGAGCAGTTTAAGGCTTTCAACATATTACCATTAAAATTTGCTTCCCAAAAGGTATTGGAAATATACAGCATTGGATATACTCATTTGGAAGTATAAATCATTAAAGACTTTTTGGAGGGCAATTTTATAGTATCTTTTGAAATAAAAATGCATATATGCTTCAAACCAGCAATCTCACTTTTAGGGATCTTTCCGACAAAAATAGTTACATACATATTCAAATATGGACATACAAGGATTTTGTTTTAAAACTGTTTGAATTAGGAAGAAAACTGGAAATAACCTAAAGGGAAATGGTCAGATAAACTGTGTTATGGCCATATTATAAGAAATATAAAGCTGTTGAGAACAATTAATTGCCTCTACATTTTTGACATGGAAAGAGCTCTTAGAGAATTGGGTGGAGCAAAAGTCAATAGATGAACAATCAAATAAAATGACTTCATTTATTAAAAATAAGTAACTATATGTTTGAAGACACATTCAAAAATCAATAGGGATTGATGGTTGCAAAACATTATGAATGTACTTCATATCAATGAACTGTACGTTTAAAAATCATTAAGATGGTAAATTTTATGTTACGGGTATTTTACCATACTAAAAAAAAATCAATAGGGATTACACATCTGTAGCTGAGAAAGCTAGTTCACATTCTCTCTTTCTTCCAAAGTAATAAAATGCCAAATTGAGCTGGGCACATTTCCCAGCCTCCCTTGCAGTTAGAATTGGCCATATGGCAAAATTCTGGCCAATAAAGTATGAAATGAAGTGTTTGTGGCACCTCCTGAGATCTTCCTTGAGAAATAACTGATATTTAATTATCTCATTTTCAGTAGCTTAAAACAACAATGATTCATTCTCATGCATCTGTGGAGCAGCTGGGGCAGCTGTGCTCTGCATTCAGTCACCCTGGGGTCCAGGATGTAGGGGCAGCAGGTCAAGGGAATCTCTTAAGCAGAGCTGTGGAAGCATCTTAAGTCCTAGGATTGGAACTGAAACACTGTTACTTCTGCCTACATGCCACTGACTAAACTAAGTCACAAGGACAAGCTCAAAGCCAAGAGGCAGGGAAGTACACTCTGTCCATGATGCAGCCTTGGCAAGGATTGTGAATGTAGAGGTGGGGTGTGAGAGTAAGACAATTAGGGTCTGTAATACACATTTTACTTAAAGATAGTAAGTTAATTGCAAATATATGTATGCATATGAATGACTGAAACATTATGCTGTATACCAGAAATTGACACTTTGTAACTAACTACATTTCAATAAAAAAAAAAAAAAATAGAGCCAGGACTTCAAACCTAAGTTTACCAGATCCAAAGACCATGTTCTCTTCCTCTCACCATTGTGATTTTTGTACTTTCATTCTGTTTTAACTCTGATAGGATAAATTATCCCTCATTACTTGACTTTTTCATCTTTTTTCTTTGCTGTTATAGTGTGTTTATTATTCCAAATTAACTTTATAATCATTTTGTCAAATCCCAGAAATCAAACAAATAAGAAAATAAACTCAATTTAAAAATGGCTAGAAGATCCAAATAGACATTTTTCTCAAGGAAGACATGCAGATGGCCAACAAGTATGTGCAAAGGTGCTCAACATCACTAATCTTCAGAGAAATGCAGATCAAAACCACAATGAGATATCACCTCAGCCTTGTCAGAATGGCTATCATCAAAACTCCAAGGAATGACAAGGATGTGACAAGGGAAACCTTGTGCACTGTTGGTGGGAATTGGTGCAGCCAATTGGAAAACAGCATGGAGGGCCCTCAAAAAATTAATATAGAATTACCATATGATCCAGCAATCCCACTTCTGGACATTTAACTGGGAGCAAATGAAAGCACTAACTCGAAAAGATACAGGCACCCCCATGTTCATTGCAGCATTATTTACAATTGCAAAACATGGAAGCAACCTAAGTGTTCATCAATGAGTAAATGGATAAAAAAGATATATATGTACATATATATATGATGAAATATTATTTAGCCATGAAAAAAAAGAAGGAAATTGCCATTTGTGACAAATGGATGAACCTCGAGGGCATTATGCTAAGTGAAAATAAGTTAGACCGAGTAAAACAAATACCATATGATCTCACTTATATGCAATATCTAAAAAAAAAAAAAATCCCTCATACACACAGAGAACAGATTGGTGGTTGCCAGAGGCAGGCAGGAGAGGGTGGGCAAAATGAGTAAAGAGTATCAAAAGGCACAAACTTCCAATTATAAAATAAATAAGTCATGGGGACATAATGTAAAGCATGATGACTATAGTAGATAACAGCATACTGTATATTTGAAAGTTGCTAAGAAAATGAGTCTTAAAAATTCTTATCACAAGAAATAAAAACTTTGTAACTATATGCGATGATGGATGTTAACTAGACTTATTGTGGTGATCATTTCACAATAGATACAAATACTGAATCAGTATGTTGCATATCTGAACTAATATAATGTATGCCAATTACATTTCAATTAAAAAAAAAGAAAAGAAACTAACAGCAAATAAGACAATAAACTGCAAATAAACCTATATGTTAATTTAGGAAGTGCTGACATCTTTTAAGTGCTGGTTAGTTTTCCTGAAAAGGAATATGGTGTATCCATCAAGATCAGCTTTATTCAAGGAGACCTAACTTGTTAATGTTATTCACAATCCTTTTGGATCTCCTAGCTATTCAATCATTTTATCTGCAACATTAATAATGTCACTTTCTCACAGTTACAATTCTTAATTCTGTTTTCTGCCTTTTTATATTGGATAAAATTTCCAGAAGAAAGTTTTGGGGGATTTTTCTTATGAGAAACTATGATGATGACAGTTAAATTTTTTTTAATCACAGTAAAGAAGTGTCCTTCTTCTACACTTTTTAAAGGGTTTTTTTTTCTTAAAGAAATTGGTATTTATCAGATATCATACAACTATCACTAAGTGATCATTAAGTGATTTTCTTTCTTATTATTCTTAAAATATCCTAATAACTTTCCTAATACTGAAACACTCTTAGATTCCGGAGACAAACACCACTTGGTCAATGTGGATTATTATTTTACTGTGTACTTAGAATTGATCTTCTAACATTAATTTAGAATTTTGAAATCTAGGCTTTAAAAATCTAGAAAATGTTGTTTCAAACACCAAATACATGGTTTGTGGGAGTAAAACCCTCATAATTTCTACAAATTCCCAGGAAGTATTATTGCCTTAAACTTCAAGTTCCTGCTTTTACTCAATTGGATCAGCTGAAGGATGGACTCAGCATGCCATTTCTTGCTACTTTTGTTCTGAGCAGTTAACTCAAATGTGGAACTCGACTCTTTTCTTAGATTTTCACCAAAAGCACACTCCCACACGGCATGTATACGTAGTGTATGTAACTAAAATGGAAAAAATACCAAATTCCAAGTTAGATATACCTGGTGTAAAAGTCCTTCTACAATTTTTGGATCTCCATTCTCTTGCTTCATTGCTTAGATCTCTGCTTTCCCCATTTTATTTCCATGGGCAACCCCCCTCTACCAGATCAAACAAAGTTTTCCTTCTCTCTTATACAAAGAAATTTAGCTCATTTTGGTTCATACCCCTAAACTCAAGCTTTGGGGTCACTTTAAATATTTAACCAAGCCTACCTAGGTACTCACCCTTCCAACAAAGTCATTTCACGTACATTCGTCAGATTAGCTGCAGTAATAAACAGCTCAAAATCTCTATAACTTCCCAAAACAATGGTATCAGTCAGTGGCTGCAAGTTTGATCTCTGGATCTTCTCATTGTGGGAACCGGGCTGAAGCAGCAGCCCCTGTTAGGAACATGCCATTCTCATGGGAGAGGGAAAAACAATCAAGTTGGCAGAAACACATTGCCTTTTAAGAGCTTCTGTTTAGCACTAACACATTATCACTTCCTCTCATCTTCCATTGATCCAAGTCACAAGGCTAACTCAAAAAATAGGGTGGGAAAGTACACTTCATCTCTTCTCTAGCAGAGAAGAAATTAGCTGGAAACATTAACACAATCTATCACAATGTGAGAAGAGTCACCTCTCTAAAATTAATTGTAAACAGCCAATTTATCCTTCCCTTTCCTACATTCACCACTAAGACGGGTGTGTGGTAGTGGTTCTGTAGGTAATCAGTTGTGAGCATGGGAGGGTGCCTACAGAGAAATCTAAAGAGCTTTTCTGATGTACACAACCTCCTAACCTAACCTCCACCTAACCTAACAACCACCATTCCTAACCTCCACCACCATTCTGATTTGTCCCTGGAGGTAGAAAGACATCTGTCCATTTTGCCAAGGATCCTCAAGTGATTTTTGATAATTCCTATTCACAGTGCTTTTGAGAACCACTGGAAAAGGAGTTTGGGGGAAATTCTCTTACCCGATTTTGTCCATGTCATTCCGAGCACTTTAAAGACAATGAGTCCTCCAATCCTCTGTGTTGCAGCAAGCACGTAACAGACACAAACAAGCAATAACATCTGCCTCAAAGATTTGCCCAGGACTCTCCTTCTGCCAAGGGTTACGAGGATTTACTACTTTAAATAAAGAAACTACAAGTAAAATTTCTGTGGGAATATATTTTGAAAGCATTCAACCAAGAAGAGTGAAACATAATTTTAGAATGGGTTGAATTGGTCAATGTGGAAGCACTTACCCAAAGTGCCACATGCAAAGTGCTGGTTCAAGCAGTTGGGTGTCTAACTGGGTTGGATAAGGCAAATCAGGCTCCAACACTGGCCCTCATTAAAGAAAGTGAAGATGCCAAAAATCCACTGGCATATATACAGGAAGGAAATTAAAGGCTCCTTGAGATAGGAATGCTGGCACAGATCCATTGTGAGTGTCCTACTTACATACCCACAACTGTTGCCCCAAGAAGGAGTGGAATGACTATTCCCTTCCTCAAGGCCTTGAGGCCTGCACTGTTGAGGGAAATTCCAGCATCTTAAAAAAAAAAATTCATGATTTTCTGCGTGTTGGAAATTACTGGTGGAAAATGTTGCAATTGAAATGTGTTCCCTAATTTCAACCAGGAAAGGAGAATCTTGGGATTGTACAGGTGAGCTAGCCTCTCTCTCTGGTGGAAAAAAGTGTTACAGCTCAGTATTACAGCTCAGTTGTGACAGCAACCTGGACCCGGTCAAGAGACCAAGCAGCACTCTGACAGTTGCAGAACTCAGGTTTATTACACTACCCGGCCCAGAAAAGTTAACACTTTAAGCTCTGGATCTTGTATGTACGTTTACACAGGCCTTTTATAGGCTGCCAGTTTTACACTTTGCAACATCATATGCAAATAAAGTACAACAGAAGTTGACCAACTAGGAACAAGCTTTGTAGAAATAGACCAATCAGGAGTGAGCTCCATGCAAATGAAGTACTACAAATGGACCAATCAGAAGTTAGGGAAGTGGACCAATCAGAAGTGAGAGTAATAACCAATCAGGAGTGAAGGAAATAACCAATCAGAAGTGAGCTCAGGGAACCAATAGAATTCCAGGTGTGAGTTAGCCCCGTTAGAGGCAAAAAGTGAGATAAAGCCTCTGGGCCAGGGAACCGGACGCCAGTGGGAGGAGAGCAGGGCCCTGCGTAGGGGTCCTGCCAGTCTTTTTATGGGGCTTCCCGCCTCACCTCAACAGTCAGAGGCCAATTGTGCGTGATTACAATAGGCAGGAACATCAGCTTGGCAATCAGACGGATCTCACTCTCAGGAATATCTATGTCTGTTGGAGCAAAGATTCCCACTGAAGTCTTACTTGATTTGTATAACTGAAATACCCTAGGTGTGTTGAATGATTGTCTGACCTGAGCCAATAAAATAGAGGCATGACTCCTCACCCAATTTCCAGAACTGAATCCACAGATTCACAGCATCTTGCTTTAAAGGGGAGACTAGGTGCCAGGTTACAAAGTTCATTCTTTAACTGTTACTTCTAGATATTTCTAATGGCCATTTAATAGGATAACTGTGTCTAGGATGAGAGAAATAATTAAGACTTTAAAGGACCTTTTAGATACTTGCTTTGAGATAATAGCAATTTCTGGCACACAGAATTCCACTGAAACCTGCCTCAGAGGAAGGACTTGCCTGGATCAAGTAAGATGAATGAACTTTGACCTGGTCAAACTCTAAACCCATTCATTCTGTGTAAATATTTTTTTCCAGTTCCTGTGTTGAATAGAATACTCTTAACAGCTGGTAAAAAGTCCCAGATTTTCCCCCCTGACTCTCATGGTTGGAAGAACCAAATGGAAGACACTAGAGTTCCCTCTCCCTATTAAAATAGTAAATCAAAAGCAATGCTATATCCCTGGGAGGAATTTCAGATATTAAGGCCACTGTTCGTGGCCTACTCAACAGCTGTTTTTACTTGCTCAGCACTGCACCCTTTTCATCTTAAAATCATAAGCAACCGTGTGCCTCAAGGAGATTGAACCCCTCCCAAGTATCTGAGGCTGAATCCTAATTAGACTAAGCCCAAATCGAAATAATTCCATTCTCTTTGCATTAATTGGTTTAAGAATGGAAATATGATGCCATTCTGACCAATGATATGTGAGGGAAAGCCTGCTAGGGGGCTGAAAGCATCTCAACACATTCTTTTTTTTTTTTTTTGAGTTACAGTTAGTTTGCAATGTTATGTCAATTTTCTCAATGCATTCTTGAAGAATGACAATGGATTACAGCTATCATAATCCTGTGGTGATTCTAGTTGCAAGTGCTTTTCAGTCTACATAAGGGGCAAAGCACTGCCGCCCGGGCCCTGCTACCTGGATGCTCCTTTCTACACTCTAACCAGCAGAGTAAACCAGAAGCACTTTGCTTTCACCTGACAAAAGCCATTAGTGGTTATAAGAGGGTGTCCTCGCAGCAATGACTTGAGATGGTCAATTAGTTCCTTCTGGATCGCTGGACCCACCCTGGTTCCTATTCTGCCCTGGCAGAAGAATCCTTTTGCATTGTCAACTCCATGGATTAGTAACCAAAGCCGGAGATCTGGCAGGATCATGATTCCCAGCCCAGTGGCTTTTTCTCCTTGCCACAGACTCTAATGGTGCACACATCCACCTAGTACTAGGTTTGGATATATTTTCCCCAGCTTCTGTCCCTAAATGTGATCCAACACCCCAAGACCCATAATCTTTTTCTGGGCTACATCCAGTGGCTATCTCTCAGTAGTGGAATTACTCTTACCTTTGCTGGGCAGAGAAGTTACAGCAGGAGGTACCTGGGTGAGGCCCAGGGTTCCCCTTCCACCCTTGCCAGTCTTACCTTGCACTGTATTTCCCACCTCCCTGTCTTCACTCTCACTAACTTTAGCTTCAGGTTCAAGTACAGAACACCATTCCTAGACTTCTCCAAATACACATGATTAGCTGACTCTTGGGTATCTTGGATTGCTGGTTTCAGGCAGAAAGGGCCTCTCGGCAAAGTTATATGCTATTCCCTTTCTGCTTGCTGTTTAGACTAGAGTCTACATTTTTAAGAGCTTTATTGAGATATAATTTCCATACCATACAATTCACCCACTTAAGCTGTATAAATTAATAGCTTTTGGTATATTCACTTAGCTGTACATCCATCACCATAATCAATTTCAGAACATTTTCATTACTCTAAAAAGAATCCCCACTCCCTCACCTCCCAGGCCTCCCCTCCCTCCAAGTTCACGGAAACAACTAGCCTACTTCCTGCCTCTACAGATTTCCCTCTATAGGACATTTCATATAAATGGAATCATACATTCTGTTGTCCTTTGTGATTGCCTTCTTTCACTGAGCATAAAATTTTGAAGGTTCATTCACATTGCAGCATGTATTAGTATTTAATTTCATTTTATTGCTGAACAATATTCCACTATATGCATATACCACATTTTGTTTATCTATTCATCAGTTCATGGACTTTTGGGATGTTTCCACCTCTTGGCTATTATGAATAATGTTGCTCTAAACATCCTTGCACAGGTTTTTATGTGAACATGTGTTTTCATTTCCTTTAGAGTATCTGGGAATGGAATTGCTGGTGCATGTGCTAACTATGTTTAACTGTTTGATGAAGACTATTTTTTGATATTATTTTAAAAACATCAAAAAGTCATTAACTCCAATGACTTGACATTTTCTACAAGCCCCTAAAGCACTAGCCTCAGGGTACATTTGGACAGCTTTCCAAAATACAACAGGTGACAGTCTAATTTGTATCTACCCTATAACCTGGATGCTCAGTTCTCAGGTGGGAACAGAAGAATTCTCATTACCACTTACCACACTTCAATTCAGACAATTCTATATTTTAGGGACTGACACTTGCTATATTCCACTTCCAGTTACCAATGTTTATCTTAAGATCGCAAGTGAACAAAAAGTTAGGTCTCATCTAATTGGGGGTTTGATTGTGAGCTCTGACTTCAGATACAGCTGGATCCAGTGGTTCAGAACTGTAAATTGGGTGCCATCTCTCCGCTTTTCAGCAATCCTTTTTCTACTTTGGCTTAATTCTCAGGTGGGCTTGCTCCACATGACAGCAAAATACCCCTGGAAGTTCATGATTCGAAATTCCAAAAGAGAATTCTCCAGCCCAGGAGAATTCAGAGGTTTCCTAAAGGAGATAGTATCTTTAAGGAATAAATGCTCACTGCAAAGGAAACCATAAACAAAATGAAAAGACAACCTAAGGATTGGGAGAAAATATTTGCAAATAATGAGACCGACAAGGGCGTAATTTATAAAATACACGGCAGGGGGCGAGATACAGCTCGGTGGTAGAGTGTGTTCTTAGCATGCACAATCCTCAGCACCACCATTAAACAAACAAACAAACAAACAAACCTAATTACACACCCCCAAACAAAAGAAAACAAAAACATACAGACAGCTCATACAACTCAGTATCAAAAACAAACAACCAAATCCAAAAATGAACAGAAAACTTAAATAGACATTTCTCCAAAGGAGACACACAGATGGCTGACAGGCACATCAAAAGATGCTCCACAGTGCTAATTACTGGCGAAACACAAATCAAAACTATAATGAGGTATCACCTCACACCAGTCAGAATGGCCATCATCAAAAAGTCTACAAATAGCAAAGATGTGGAGAGGATGTGGAGAAAAGAGAACCCTTCTACACTGTTAGTGGCAATGTAAATTGGTGCAGCCACTATGGAAAACCGTGTGGGGCTTCCTTAAAAAACTTAAAACAGACTTACCATATGATCCAGCAATCCAACTCCTGGGCATATATCCAGAAAAGATGAAAACTTTGATTCAAGAAGATACATCCACTCCAATATTCATAGCAGCACTACTCACAATAGCTAAGACGTGGAAGCAGCCTAAATGTCCATCGACAGATGAATGGCTAAAGAAGGTGTGGTATAATAGAGTATTACTCAGCCATAAACAGAATGAAATATTCCACTTGCAGCAACATGGATGGACCTAGAGATTATCATACTAAGTGAAGTAAGACAGAGAGAGAAAGACAAATACCAGAAGATATCACTTATGTGTGGAGTCTTAAAAAATGATACAAATGAACTTATTTACAAAGCAGAAACAGACTCACAGACATAGAAAGGGGAAAGGGGAGGGGAAGAGATAAGTTAGGAGAGTAGGATTAACAGATACACACCACTATATATAAAATAAACAGCAAAGATTTACTGTATAGTGCAGGGAACTATATTCAATATCTTGTAATAGCCCACAATGGAAAAACCCAAAAGCGTACACCTGAAACTAACGCAATATTGTAAATCAACTATAATTAAATTTTAATAACTAATTACGTAATAAAAAGAAAAAATAAAATGAGAATGGGTGCTCACTGGACAGGGAGAGGGGACCAAAAAAGGAAGGCAATTTCCAGTCAAGGCACATTATGTGCAAAAGGCATGAAGGTGTAAAAGGCATGACATGAGAGAGGAACACTGATTAGTTCAATGTGACTGGTACGTGCAGTGCAAGGGGTGAGGGACAAGAGCAAGGCTGATGAGTTACATAGGGTCCAGGTCATCAATAATACTGCAGCTGTGTGCCTGGATTTTATCCTGAGAGAAGGGTATAGCAGGAAAGCGTCATGAGCAGAGCTGCATTTTAGAAAGGCAGTTCTAACGGTAATGTGGAGCAGACCCTTCAGAATATAAGACAGTTCGAGAGGTTCCTGCAGTCACAATAGTGAAAGATGGCAAGTCTCAGTTATGAGCACGTGGCAGGTGTATGACCTTCATATACCCATCTCCTTCTTGTGGCTGAGGCAGAAACTCAGCTGGTACCTACTCAGAGATTTTTCTCAGCCCACCTGGGTAGTGATCTTCATGTGGCTAAATCCTCCTCATCGTTAAGGTAGAGGCTCAGGTGTTAAGAAGCTCTCACTGGCCACCTTATCCAAGGATGCAACACCTCTAGCACACATACCTACTCAAATGTAACTTCTGCGAGGACAAGGGCCTCATCTGTCTTATCGACCTCTGTACCCTGCACGTAGTAGAAACTTGAGCGTGTGTTGAGTAGATAAACATTGGATGAATGAAAGCCATTCTCATCCTCAGGCAATGTGTAGAAGCCCCTTAGGCCTGAGCCAGTGGACCTTATGCTGAGGTCTTGGTTGAAAGGACAGAAGTCACAGTCCAAGAGACCTCCAGGGATGACCTTTCTCTGGGGCGTTTATCTTACCTTCCATTTTCTAAGCTCTACTGGCCTCAAGTGTGTTCCTCAGTTCTTTAATTTAATCAACAAAGAATTAGCTAAAGAGTATGAATGAAAAGTTGTTTTTTTTTTTTCCTTCAGTCAGAGGCTATCTTCCCCAGCCACATGGGGAGAAACAAGAAGAGGATGAGGAGGAGGAAAATAAGCAAGAAGAAAAAGGCAGAGCCAAGAGATAGAGCAAGAGCGTAACGGGCATCCAGCAATAGCTCATCCCTCAGACTTTGCAATTCTGTGAGTCCACAAGTTACCTTTGGAACTAAATAAGCTCACTTACGTCGATGTTTTGGACTTTCAACTGAAAGAGTCCTGACTCAGTTAACAACAAATCTCCATCTCTATACCTCTTTCACAAGTTCACTTGTGTGTTTCTTTTCTCTACCTTTTCCTGCTCTTCTAGGAGTTCTCGTCCTTCCCTTCAGATTTCAAAAGAGCCAGAGGGTGGAAAAAACTTTGTAGGGGTGATTCTCACAGTTTATTTTTGTTGTGTTTCTCTCCAATCTCTTTACATGTTTATGTTAGATACTACTGTGGGTCTCATGTTATCCACAGAATCTTAAAAGGGATTATTAACATAGCTGTGGCTTTCTCCCTTTAAAATAAACCCCATCTTACTTGGAACTTGTATTCCTCAAGGGAGAATCTTTTTCCAGATACATAATACTAAATATTTTAATCAAATATGTGATCAAAAATATTTTCCATTTTACTTCTTTTATTTGTTTAATGGACTCATGTTACCCATGCTTTTTCAAAGAGAATTAATTTAGAATAAAGGCTCAGCTTTTATATTCCAAAATATAAGAAAATAATTTCTTGTTTCTGGGACTTATAAAATGTCAGTCTAATTGTTCATGGTTTGGAATAGTCATATGTCGTTCAAGAATGGATTTTAAATTGTACATACTAATGTTTAATTAAATTAATTGTTCTCTTTGGGAAATCTCTGTCGTACTTAAGGGATTGGGTTTTAGGGGACGTCTTGAGCAGGTTATATGGAAACTTTTAGGATTCTCCTACTATTTTAGTTCTCTTCTCTCCTTCCCCAGTGTGATCAGATGTCTTGCATCTTTGAATCCCAAGGCACCAAGCTTAGGGAGTGATTTCTGCCTTTACCACAGTACAGGAAATCTTCTGCATTGAAGCACAGGTTAATTCAGAACCACACATTAGGCTCTCTCTCACTGCTGGTCTCTGATCTTTCTGCCTTTGCCTGAGTCCATCTTTTCTTCTCTTGCTGTTCTCCCTCCCCAGATGTGCATACTTCTTGGTTCTTATCCTCCCTCTGGGATCTGGCCTCCTACTAGCTCTTTTTCATGGCTGGTTCTGACTTCCTAGCTAATGCACATTCTGGCTTCTATTGATTCACAGGTTGCTGACCCTTGACTGATTTTTATTTCTTCCAAGTCTTGCAGCCAGCCACACTCATTTGTGGTCCACAGTCCTGGTGCAGATTCATCACATCTGCTGCCAATGCTTAGAGAAACAGCAAAGAATTCTACTAAGCATTCAATGAAGATGAAAGATCACTTCTTCACAAACTCTTCCAAAAAACAGAAGAGGAGAGAACACTTCCCAAATTATTCCATGAGGACAGTTTTACCCTGATACCAAAAGCAGACAACACATTACAAGAAAACTACAGAACAATATCTCTTATGAATACGGTTGGAACTAAGTAATAAAAAGAAATAAAAATCCAGATACAAGAGCAATATATAAAAATCAGTTGTATTTCTGTACTTGCAATGATCAATTCAAAAATGAAATTAAGAAACAATCCAGTTATGATAGCATAAAAAAATTCTTAGGAATAAATTTAACAAAACTAACACTCTGAAAATTAAAAGTACTCCTGAAAGAAATTAAAGAAGATCTAAATAAATGGAAGAACATTCTCACATTCACGGATCGGAAAAGTTAACATTGTTAAAATGTCAATAATCCCTAAACTGTTCTATAGATTTGATACAATTCTTATCAGAATTCCAGGTGGCTGTTTTACACAAATTGACAAGCTGATTCTAAAATTCACACAGAATTGCAAGGGACCCAGAATTGCCAAAATAATTCTGAAAAGGAAAGATAAAGTAGAAGAGATCACATTCTCTATATCCAAGCTTACTACAAAGCAACAGTAATCCACATTACAATGCCACATGGTATGGGCACAAGGATAAATGTACATATCAACGTAATAAAGTTGAGAGTCTAGAAATAAATACATACATCTGTGGTCAACTGATTTTTTGTTTGTTTGGGAGGAAGTAATTAGGTGTATTTTTTATTGTTATTTATTTTAATGGTGGTATTGGGGATTGAACCCAAGACCTCATGCATACTAAGCATGCATTCTACCATTGAGCTATACTCTCCCCTCTATGGTCAACGATTTTTGACGAGGGTGCCAAGACCATTCAAAGGGGAAAGAATAGTCTTTTCAGCAAATGGTGCTGGGACACCTGGATAGCCACATGCAAAAGAATGAAGCTGGACCTTTCACACCACGTACAAAAATTAACTCAATATAGATCAAAGGCATAAATGTAAGAGCAAAAACTATAACTTCCTAAAACAAACATATGGGCATATCTTTATGACCTTAAATTTGGCCATGAATTCTTAGATATGACACCAAAAGCAAGAGCAACAAAAGAAAAAAATTGATAAGTTGTACATTATCAAAATTAAAATTTTGTGCTAAAGGACTTATCTAGAATATATAAAGAACTCTTACAACTAAATAATTTAAAAAATAACTCAGTTAAAATTGGGCAAAGGATCTGAATATATACTTATACAAAGATGAGATACAAGTGCCAATAAGCACATGAACTCAACAGCATTAGTTATCAAGGAAATACAAATCAAAGCCACAGTGAGATACCACTTCACACCCACTAGAATGTCTAGAATCAAAAAGTCAGATAACAAAAAGTTTTGGCGAGGACATGGGAAAGTGAGAACACTTATACACTGCTAGTGGGAATATAAAATGGTACAGCCACATTGGAAAACATCCTGGCAGTTCTTCAAATGATAAAATGACCCAACAATAACTCCACTCCTAAGTATATGGCCAAGATAAATGAAAACATATGTCAGAACAGAAACTCATCCACAAATGTTTGTAGCAGCATTATTCATAATAGGCAAAAGGTGGAAATAACCCAAATGTTCATAAACTGATAAGTAGATAAATAAAATGTGGTATATCCATGCTATGGAGTATTTTTTGGCCATAAATAGTAACAAAGTCCTGATACTCTGCTGTAACATAGCTGAACCTTGAAAACATTATGCTAAATGAAAAATCAATCACAAAAGACCACATACTATGTGACTTTATATGAAAGTCCAGAATAGAGAAATCTGTAGAAACAAAAAGTAGAGTAGTGGTTGCTTAAGTTGTGAGGTGGGGGTAGGACAGGAAGTGGGGTGGGAATGGAGAGTGAGGGAGGTGATAGCTAAAGAACAGGTGGTTTCTTCCTGAGGAGATGAAAATGTTCTAAAATTATGGTGATGGCTGCACATATCTGTGAACTAAAAACCACAGAATTGCATGCTTTAAAGGGTGAATTGCATGGTGTGTAAATTATATCTCAATAAAGCTGTTAAAGAAAAACAAACAAATAACCAAATCCACTCAAGGGTTGTATTTGATGACTTTTTAAAACATTAAAAAGCTTTAAACATTTAGTACAGATTCCTGCAGGTTTAGCTTCGTGTATCTGTTTATTTTGCAATTAATGAAGGTTAAAGGACCATTCTCAAAAATTATTACTTGGGAGCTTAGAACTTCTAAGAGTACTGAGTTTCTATCAAAGAGAGCAGAATAAAGAAAAAAGATTAAATGTTTTATTTGCTCAGATTGTTTAGAGAAGTATGCTAGAGAATAATAGATGGTTTTAAACTTCTTTAAGAGTTACTAGCATTTCAAGTCCTTCAGAAAGGAATAATGCCTTAAAGTCCATTTAAAACTTGTAAGAGTGACATCAATAACCATAAAGTAGAGGCTGAATGACTATTTCAAGTTAAAATTCATCACTAGACCAACTACTGGCTATAAGCAATGAAACTAAAATACAGAGTTAAAGAGTTAGAGCTAAAAGGAAAAAAATAAAGCCTGAGAAAGGACAACATGTGACAATATCTAGATGGGTGGGTGATAGAATGAAGTAGGAGGCAAAGTTAGAGAGAAGAGAAAAGGAACAGAAAAAGGTGTGAAATATTTAGATGGGTGCTAGGAAATATGATTCTTTTGGTCAGATTATTTTTTAAAATTTGTTTTACTTTTGGGGGGGCGGTAATTACGTCTATTTATTCATTTGATGGAGGTACTTGGGATTGAACCCAGGACCTTGTGCATGCTAAGCACACACTCTACCACCTAAGCTATATCCTCCCCTTGGTCAGATCATTTTTACTAACTTTCTCACATGTTTACCAATGGCTGAATGTGCACATGGACTACAATTTTTTATTGTATAATAAAATAATTTTAAAAAATAGTAAGGTGGGGCTAGGATACAGTTCAGTGGCAGAGTGCACACTTAGCATGCACAAGGTCCTGGGTTCAATCCCCAGCATCACCATTAAAAAATTTTTTTTAATAAATAAATCAATCTATTTGCCTAATCCCCAAAACAGCAACAACAAAAAAGAGTCTGCTACCATTAAAAACAAGAAAAAGAAGAAGAAGGAGAAGGACGAGAAGGTGGATAGACCGAGTGATTTTTTAGAAGTGCTTTCTTGAGCCTGATTCCTCTGTTGGCAAAGAAAGCCTGAAAACTGAAGTTCTAGACTTACTCATTATTTGCACAGTCTGAAGTAATAATGGGAGGGAATGAAGACTATAAAAGGAAAATATCTACACATTAGTGGAAACGAGAATGAAAAATAGGATTACCGAATGTTCGTCAATTAGAGAGAAGCCAGCTTGGTTTCTGTAAGGAGAAATCATGCTTGACTAATCTATAAAGTTCTTTCAGGAAAAATAAAATAAACATGTGGGGAAAGGAGAAATCACGAATGTATTTCGTTCTTGGAAAAATCTTTGAAATTTTTCACACCAATGGCTGTTTTTCAATTGTGTTACCTTAGGACTAGGCAGAGGGTTTTATTGTGAATAAAGACTTAATATCAAGGTAATAGGTTAGAAATATTACTAAATGGAAAAATGTAAATTGTGGCATTTCCCAAGGAATCAATCCTAGGCCAATCTAATTTAATGGTTTATTATGTTTTGGAAAAATGAGTGCACAGTAAAAATCTCTAAATTTGAAAATGAGACTCAATTTTTATGGAGAGTGATATGCCAAAATGACAGGAATAAACTATGCAAAGTAAAAATGACAGATGAATTTTGGCCTAAGTATAAGTTAAACAACACATCAGTGGGAAAAGAACCCAAGCTGTAGTTATAGATGGATTTGACTGTTCAGGGGGCACAGGGAACTAGGCATCACTGAGGTTGTTCTTCAAAGATATCCTGATGTGCTGTTGAGGTTCAAAAGTTCAATACAAGGTTATTGGAAACAAGACAATTGACATTGTTGATTATTCTACCCATGAGCAAACTGCTGTCATGACTGTTCTCAGCACATTTGGTTCTGAGACCCAGAAGAATGAATAGAAGGGACTGGCCATGCAGGACGTGCTTTTCTAGAACCCTGTGCAATGGCTATCACATGGCATGAACATGCATGCTTACCCACAAAGACAGAATGTAAGGACCTACTGTAGAGCACAGGGAACTATATTCAATTTCGTATAATAACATATAAAGGAAAAGAATACAAAAAGAAAATATATATATACATATGTATATGTATAACGGAATCACTTTGCTGTACACTGGAACTGACACTGTAAGTCAACTACACTTCAATTAAAAGGGAAAAAAAGGCAGAATGTCAGGTTGTTTGCTACATAAGTAAGAACCCAAATGGCATTTCTTGGACTCCAACATCAAAAAGTGCAAGAAATGACTCAGACATTCGCGGAGAAACTACAATGTGAAAAGCACTCTCCTTGGTGCTGGGGAAGACACCCAGATAAACTCGACAGGGTCCCTGCCTGTTTGAGCTCCAAGTCTACCCAGAGGCATAAGACAATTGCAATATGAAGGAGACAGTAATTATCCTATATGAAAAGTATGGAAGTAGGTGTTCAGGAGGAGAAACCAAACACATTCACTTATTCATTCATTCGACTAACGTTTACGGAGTACTACTCTTCATTCAAGTATTACATCAATATTTGTTTCCTGTTTACTTCCATTCTATGTGCTAGAGACACAGCAGTGAACAAGACAAGGTCCCTGTTCTCACAGAGTTAAGATGGATTTTTTTGTTTTTAAAGGATTAAAATAAACCTGATAACATCAGATAGATAAGTGCTATGAAGAAAACAAAATAAACGAGAGAGGTGGGGTATAGCTCAGTGGTAGAGTATGTGCTTAGCATGCACAAGGTCCTGGCTTCAATCCCCAGTACTTACATTTTTAAAAAATTATCAATTAATAAATAAACTTAATTACCTCCCCCCTAAGAAAAAAAATAATGAATGTGGTGGTGTGGCTGGAGGTTGGTGGCTTCTTTATATGGATGTAAAAAGGAGTCTCCCAGAGAAGTCGCATCTGACATGCGACGTGAGATCTGTTGAGAAGGAGTCTACCACGTGAAAATGTACAGGAACAGCTTTCTAGGCAGAGGGAACAGCAAGTGCAAAGGCCCAGAGGTCAGCAGGAGCTTGGTGTGTTTGAGCAACAGGAAAAAGACCAGCTAGATCTCAGTGAGCCTGGAGAAGTTCGACAGACAAGACTGGGGGGAGACCTGGGTCTTTCCTCTGAGGATCCCTTAAGCCCAGTGGAAGAAAGAGAATACGCAGGCAATTACATGGTAATGTGAGGCGTGCACAGATAGGTGAGAGATGCTCATTTGATTTTAAATGTGAAACAGGAATTCAAGATGACAGGTTATGAATTATATTTTCAGGAAGAGCCAGTAACACAGAGCTGAGGAAGAGGGACAAGGAGATAAAAACACCCAAGTCCAGAGCTTGGGCTACGGTCAGGCTACACTGCAGGGGGAGAAGCAGCACGGATGGGCAGTGGAGGTTCTGTCCAGGGCTGGAAGGCTAAGCTTCTTACCCAGGAAGATTTGAGTGACTCCCCAAAACATCAATCAAGCCACCCTCGCTTCCACCAGAAACCTCTCAGGACTCTGAGGTCTCAGAGTTACAATTCACTTAAGCTTTTGTCCAATTAAAATGCAAAGACACTTTATAGTTCATTATCTTGCAGGGCATTATTACTCCTTCGTTTATTCGGGCACTTAATCTTCAAGAAGTTGAAGCACCCCTTCAAGAGGTTGGAGAAGGCGTGGCAGCACCGTGGATGAATTTGTGTAGATGATTACAGCTCTGCCACCTTTATAATGAGGGAGGAGACAGTAATGAGGCACTTGCCTCTCTTGGATCAAAACAAATTGCTAGTTTGAGGGAGACAGCAGAGAGGGCCATGTGAACCCAGGTTCAAAGTCTGTGGACTGGCTTCCCTGTGGGGCCTGAGGAAAATTACTTAATTATTTAGAGTCTCAGTTGCCTTATCCAAAAGAATGCCAGCCTAAGAGATTTAATTGGATAAGTTTAGTGAAAGTGTCTGTGGGACTCAGATGTTTAATGGTCTAATCCACTGTGGCCCAAATTCAGGGGTGTGGCTGGGGGTTCTGGGGGCACCCAGTCTAGGTGGGACACAGGGAGTCCATAGACCCTGAGGAGAAAGAGGGGATCAAAGGGGGGGGGGTCACTAGGAGAATCTAGAACTTCTTACTAGGCAAATGAGAGAAGATATGTGAAAAATGAAATTTAACTTTATGCCGAAAAGGATTCAGAGTAGAAAAACTGTGGAATTCCTGGAGTAAAGATTTTCTCCCTTCTGAAAGCAGGAAGCAAGCACAGACATTGGTTTCAAGGGTGTTAAAATATAATAGAGCTAAAATCATTTATTGCCAGGATTTTGATACCAAAATCCAAACATAAGAACCACTAACTCCACTTGCCAGAATTTAAACTGGGTTAACCTCAAATCAGTCCACAGCACATCCACAGGGGGAAAACATTTATACTGCCTGACACGGGACTCTAGCAAATGCACGTTAACTGTGCAAATTCCTAGGCCTCTTTAATACCACATCAGTCTAGGTTCACATCAATTGTTTCTTGCCCGGAAAATGGGTTTTTTGATGGGTTTCCATTTGGATATGGCTCAATGCCAGACTGAACAGGGCTTTTTGGAGGCGTTGGAACGCTCAGGTATCACCCATACAGTCAGTGCAATTTCAACTCACGAGATTTTACTTAATGCAATTATTTAAAGAAACAAGAAGGCTGAAATAAGGATACTGGTATCAGAGGGACTGCAAAATTCACTGAAATGGCATCTACTAAAGAACGAATCAGGTGACCTATGTCAGGCTCTTAGTTCTATTATTAAACTAAAAGTAGGACTTAATTGGATGAAGTGACAGATGTCTAATATTTTTCATTCTTGTGTACAAGAAACAGGTTCAGACCAGCCTAGCACAGATTCAGGTACACACCTTGTGGATTGGCCAATTTAGTTTGAGGCAAGGAGGCACTCCCACACATACCAGACTCCTTGGAACTATGTTAAGTGGTATTGATGATGGCCCAAGCTGCTGAGGGTGTCAAATGCGTTTAAAAGTAAGCAGAGCCCAGGCCCACTGCCCGCTGGGTGGGGACACAGTTGATTCCAGGAGGGCGTGTTCCTTCTGGTGCTGTGCTCAGAAGGTCCCCAGTGAAGGCTCTCACCCCGCACAGGGCATGTCAAGATGATGCCAAGGATGCTGGAGTTGGAGCTCTTGTCTTTGCAAAATTAAGGAAATGGTACCAGTGGTAGCAGCATTTGCCTTCTCTTTTTATTCTTTTTGTTGAATTTCCTTTTAGGAGGGGCTGTACCACATTGAGGTGAAGGGCAGACTCTCAGCTAGATTCCCTGGATTTGAACCCTGGCTCTACCACTTCCTAAATAGGTGACACTGGGCAAGTCACCTAACCACCCTGTGCCTCAGTTTCCCCACATATACAATGGAGAAAACAGTAGCACCTACCTCAAAGATTTGCTCTGAGGAATTCATAAAATACAGACTGTTTAGAGCAGGCCTAGCTCTAAATATAATCAATTAGTAAAAAGTCATCAATAAAGTTAGCTATTATTCTGTTCCTCTGTGGGTGATTAAAACAATAAAACATGCTTACTACAAGACAATTAGCACACAAAACTTTTTAAAAATGAAAACCACCCATTATTCCCACTCTTCACAGACAATCTAAACATTTTGGGTAGGAAGTACAAGGTTCTTTACATGTCTGGAAATGTACAGATTCTATATTCACATTTGAATGAGAGTTTTTCTGGTGTTAAAACATGGGTTGAAAATAATTTTCCCTCACAATTTTGAAAGCATAGTGTCATTATGTGCAGCTTGCATTTTCTTCCTGACTCCTCTCATAATCAGTTCCAACAATAAGAAAATCTTAGGGTAAAAGATGTGGAGCATCTTGGAAAACGTTAAGTGATATGTATTAGAGCTGAATAAAAGCATACTTCACAACTCAGTCCCTCTCTTAGGCATATATTCAACAGAAATGCATAAATACGTTCAGCTAAAAGTCATGTTTATAGCAACACTTATGCTTAATAGCCTCCAAATGAAAACGACCTAAATGCCCATTAACAGCTGAATGGGTAAATAAACCATGGGATGGAATTCTAAGCAGTAGTGGAAATGGACAAACTATAACTCAAAAACAGGGATGAATCTCGCAAATATAATGTTGAGCAAAAAAAGACAAACACTCTAACAATTCCATTTATATAAAGAGCAAAAAAAACAGGCAAAATAATCTATGCTGTTAGAAATCAGGACAGTGGTTACTTTTGGAAGGATAATGATTGAGGGCAGGAGACATGGAAGAGGCTTCTGGGATGCTAGTAATTTCTGTTTCTTACTTTGGATGATGACTATGGTTTGTGGAAATTCACTGAAGCCCATACCCATGACGTGTATACTTCTGCATGTACATTGTATTTCAATCTTTTTTTTTAATTATGAAGCTCTAATGGTAAAATTCCAAGCATCAGCCAGTAGAAGGATTGGCGGAATGGCAATTAAAGAAATATTTAAGTGTTGCTGCCTCACCTAGGGATGAGGTTGGTCTGGTATTTAACAAGGCTGAGACTAATTTATGTAGCAGTCCTGAGGATTTGCTTCAGAGGGTAACCAACTCAAGATAACAGTAGATATTTTTCCCCAAAGTGGGAAACATCTATATGAAATCAAGCAGCCATAGAAATCCAGTAGTCATGATGCCCAGTGCAGGGGAGCTAACATTTCATGAACTCCAAAGAAGGAGTTTGACATATGTTATCTCACTGAATCTTCATGACAGCTTTGAGAAGTAAATATCCTGCCCTTCATTTTACAGGTGAGGAAATGGAGACTCTAACACATAGTAGACACCCTGGAAATTGATATTATCGATGCCAGTCCCTAAATTATTATTGTCTTGTATTGTTCAGGGCTCTGTTGGTTGCAAGTGACAACCACTCAACTCAAACCAGCTTAAGAGAACGGGGAATGTATTTGGTTCCCACATCTGGGAAATGTAGAGGGGGAGCTAGTTTCTAGCATGGCTGGATCCAGGGTCTCATGTTCTTTTGAGACTGGCTCTCACCACCTCTCAGATAAGCCTACTCCATGTGCAAGATGGTCTCCAGCAGCTCCAGCTTTACATCCTACAAATCTGGCACTCGAGCAAAAACCCATAGTCTTTCCCATTATCTCTGGCACAAAAGTCTGGAAAAGACTCTGATCAACCCAAGTAGGGTTGTATATTTATCTGTGTACCAATGGATGTGGTCAGGGAGAAGAATAATCATGTTCTCACCCTTTGTGGCTAGAGGAAATAAGTTCATTTGCCAGCAAATCACATGAAATTAATTTCCCACAGGGAAGAGGGGTTCTGTTACCCAAAGATCAGACAAACTTAACAGAATCCCACTGCAATGCCTAAGGAAGATTTCCTGAGAACCTAAAAATTTATTGACTAGTGGATGCTTAAATATCACTATTTCTATGCAATATATGAAAATCTTTTATTTGGTTAGCAATTTCATGTCAAAGAGCTTTGAAACAAATGTTCTCATTGAATTCTTCCAACAAACACTGGGAGGAAAAATTATGCTCATTTCACAGATGAAGGAACAGGTCCACGAGGTTAGTAACTTATAGTTTGAGGTTAATAACTTATAAAGTTTAAGGTTAAATTTATTAAGTAGACCCAGTTTGAAACCAGGTCAGTCTTGCACCAGAGCTTGTGTTTCTTTTCGCCATACCTCATACCTCTCAGCCTCCCAACATGAGCAGTTCTGAGTGGACTTTCTAGGTCATATTAGGTCTATTTTTATTAGCTATTTTTAAAGCATAGACCATTGCTTAGGGATATTCCCCAATAAAGGTATACCCATAAGCCTTTAAAATAGCAGCAGGCCAGTAGCATTGGCTAGAGAGTATCTTCCTATACATCAAAGTTCAATTTCATATTACTTTGCAATGCAATGGAATATCAAGGCCCATGTGGCCCTGTTACTGCCCTGCAATGCCCGTCATGTAAAGCAGTTCACTAGCTTTTCTGCAAGACCCACAGTCTCCCCGTAGAGCAAGCCACAGAGTTGCCCCAGACTGTTTCTCCCTCCCGGCCACACAATTCCCCAGCCTAGGGTGATGGGAGGCTCTGCAAGCAATGTTCGTAGGGTGCAAAACCGTGTGCCAACTGGCTGTGTGTTGCTGCTGCTTCCCGCTCCATCTATACCCTGAAGCTTTTAGCCACGCTGCACAGATTTCTCAGGCATGTTGCTGATGGTGCAGAAATTCCAAATGTTGTCAAGTTCTCAAAGCGCTTACTGTTGAAAGAGTGTCTGTGTCTAGTTTTTGAATTCCATCTATTTTGAATTCTGAAAACTGAGTGTCCATTCTTCAGGGTCAGTAGAAGCCCTGTATCATCAACAGCAAACATTCACTGAAAGCCTTTTATGTCCGGGGCCGTGGGCAGCTACCGACATGGTGTAATTGGGTCTTCTCTAGAATCATGCTCACCCTGTGACCACTTAATGCAATCAAGAGGTTTCATGCCCCCTGCCCAAGTGAAAAGACACACTGACCATGACTAGCCAGCCTTTGACAAGGTGCTCCTCTGTGGCAGGAAGACATAGGGTTGCCAAATTCTGGTGAAACAGAGGAAGTCAGAGGCACAACATGCTCCCAAGTGGTGCGGCATTGCTGCAGGATGTACATGAGGTGAATGTACTGAATGTGCACTGTGTGTGAGGTATCATGCAAGCATGAACTACTGTAGATCAGTTCCCCAGGAAACAGACTCAGGAATGGAGTTTCGTTGGGAAGTGCTGTCAGCACCAACACCTGAGAGGGATGAAGGCAGCAGGATTGGGCAGAGGCAGAAGTGGAGCAATGATGCAGTTGCAATCGAGACATCAACCAGTCCTCCTATGGGAAGCTTCTGCAGCTGGGATGGTCCTTCAGAGTTGTCCTAAATTGAGGTAAAGGGGCGGGGCTTCATGCCCTCCCCCTACGTTCCGTTGATAAGTTATTGGATGCTGACTGACCCTGAGGATGGGACGGAATTTGGGGTGATTGACTCCCTTCAGCTAATGGCAATTTCTGGAAGAGGCTCAGGGCAGAACAGTCAACAGGGATTGTCCGGGCAGCAAGGGAGGGAGGTGACCAATACCTTGGTCCCGAAAGAGTGATCTGGTCCGCACTTCACAGCATCCACTACATTGTATTATTTAATTCACATGACAATTCTTTGAACTAGTTATTATAATGAGCACTTTAAAATGAGGAAACTGAGGCTCAGAGAGGTTGTCTAACCTGTCCAGGTGCACATAGCTGGGATCTGATTCCAGGTCAGGCTGACTGAAAAACCCGTGTGCTTTCTACCACACCACCCAGCCTCAGAAAGGAAGCAAAGGGAAAAGGAGAGAGGGGGTGAAGGAACGTTGGAGGCAACCCCACCCGCTTCACAAATTTCTCAGAAACGATTAGGAGATGCAAATTAAGGGCATAGGCTCTGGAGCTCTTCTGGATGGCTTTGCATCTCATCCGTGCTCCTTACCGATCTTGGGCAAGTACTTAACTTCTCTGTGCCTCAGTTTCCCCATGTGTAAAATGGAGATAATAACAATACATGCCTCAAGAGTTATTACAAAGTTTTTTTTATGAAAGTATAGTCAGTTTACAGTGTTGTATAAATTTCTAGTGTACAGCATACTGTTTCAGTCATACATGTACGAACATATATTCTTTTTCATATTCTTTTTCACTATAGGTTTCTATAAGATATGAATATATTTCCCTATTCTATACAGTAGAGACTTGTTGTTTATCTGTTTTATATATAGTAGTTAGTGTCTGAAAATCTTGAACTCTCAGTTTATCCCTTCCTACTCCCTTTCCCTCTGGTAACCATAAGTTTTTTTTTTCTGTCTGTGAATCTGTTTCTGTTTTGTAAATAAGTTCATTTGTGTCTTTTTTTCAGGTTCCACACATAAGTGATATCATACTGTATTTTTCTTTCTCTTTCTGGATTACTTCACTTAGAATGATTACCTCTTGGTCCATCCATATTGCTGTAAATGGCATTATTTCATTCTTTTGTATGTCTGAGTAGTATTCCATTGCATATATACACCACAGCATCTTTATCCAGTTATCTGTCTATGGGCATTTAGGTTGTTTCCATTTCTTGGCTATTGTCAATACTGATACTAAGAACATTGAGGGTACATGGTAAAGTTTAAATGAAAGAGTAAATGTAGTACATGCCAAGAGCCCAATGCTGCACCAGGCCTGTACTAAGCACCTGGTAAACTGTTATAACGTTCTCATTGATGGGAACTTCTCTGATAGTGCAGGAAATGTTTTCTTTAGGGTTCTGCTGAATCTTACTACCATATCCAAAGAATGATAAACTCTCTCCAGGCACCACACTCACAGCCTCATCACTAATGAAAGCTCTAGATTATTCCATGGACCTGGATATTTTAAAATCCAGTTTTTCAATGGTCAGGCTAACTTCAGAAACCAGAAAGGGAAAAAAATGCCAAGCACACCTAACCCTTCAATGCATAATTCTGGAGGCAGCGTAAATAAAGGAGAACTGTTAAAATAGTTCTTTCTTGCTTCCAGACAAAATACCTTTTATTGAAGTCAGCTTTTTAGAAATCTTAGGCAGTGCATGAGCAGAGGCTGTTCAACTTGCAAAGAAACCTCGCTTGAGTTTTGTAATCCATGCCCTGGGGAGAGAGACCCTTAACTTCACTGCTGCAGTATTACCCCTACTTTCTCCTGATAGCAAAGAATAGGGAGCTAAACCTTCAGTGGGTGTTTCTTAGGTGTGTGGCCATAGTTGTATTACCACATACCCCCTGAAGCCACTCAGTGACTCCAAGTGAGTCCTGCCCTCAGCTCAGTTCTGCCCACCATGTAGCCAAATTAAAAAGGACCCAGAAACTTAAATCAATCACTCTTTTTAAAAAATCATTTTTAGGGAGAAAAGTATTTATCCAAGTGTAGTAGGTTAAACGGTGCCGCTTGCCCACCCACCAAATGATAGGTCCACCTGGAAGCTGTAAATGGGACTTTATGTGGAAATAGGGTCTTGGCAGATGTATTGAAGTTAAGATGAGATCATCCTGAATTATCTGGGTGGGCCTTAAATCCAATGACAGGTGTCCTTACAAGAGAATGGTGGTGGGAGATTTGAGACACACAGAGGTCACGTGAAAGTAGATGTAGAGATGGGAGTTGTGCAGCCACAGCTAAGGAACGCCTGCGGCCACCAGCAGCTGGAAGAGGCAAGGGAGGATTGTCCCCTGGAGACTTAGAAGGAGTGCAGCCCTGCCAATACCTTGATTTTGGACTTCTGGCCTTCAGAACTATTAAAGAATAAAATTCTGTTGTTCTAAGCCACCAAATTGGTAGTAACTTAGTACAGCAGCCACAGGAAACTAACACATCAATTGTTTCCCATGTAACCCACAAGTATATCTGTACCATCCATAAAAATGTTTATAATTTTTTTATATATTCAATAAATTTTAAATACTAGTTTAAAGTAATATGATCTAGATTTTATTTTTAAGCATTGCATGACAACTACCCATTGCTCAATGAGTGTTTGGTCTACATAGACATATTGTTTGGGAAAAAAATTAAAAAAGACTTTGAAAGCTTTAGCTTTATACCCATCCATGCACTTGTGCATAGGCTCCAGGTCCCATTCTCTTGTCTATATTTGAGGAAATCACTTCTGGGATTGGGGCAATCTCCCTCCATGATCTGGAAATACCTAGTTCTTCTCCCCTCAAGAGGCCCAGACCAGAGATCAAACATTCATAGGAGAGAGGCAGGAACATTCTTCAATGAAGTGGGCCCCACAGAAGATATTCAGGCATTTTGGGGACTGGGCAAGATGAGAAGGGCATCTTTGTCTCACATTGGAGCTTCAACTCAGGCCCAACTGCTTGTCATAAAGGAAGTCAGCCAAGACATGGAAACAACCTAAATGTTCGTCAACAGATGACTGGATAACAAAGTTGTGGTACTTTTATACAATGGAATACTATTCAGCCATAAAAAAGAATAAAATAAAGCCATTTGCAGCAACATGGATGGACCTGGAGATTGTCATTCTAAGTGAGTAAGCCAGAAAGAGAAAGAAAAATACCATATGATATCACTTATATGTGGAATTAAAAAAAAAAAGACCAACGAACTTATTTACAAAACAGAAACAGACTCACAGACATAGAAAACAAACTTACAGTTACCAGAGAGGGAAGGGGATAGGAAGGGACAAATTGGGAGTTTTAGATTTGTAGATACTAACTAATGTACATAAAACAGATGAATAACAAGTTTATACTGTATAGCACAGGGAACTGTATTCCATATCTTGTAGTAACCTACGGTGAAAAAGAATATGAAAACAAATATATGTATGTTCCTAAACGACTGAAGTATTGTGCTGTACACCAGAAACTGACACATTGTAAACTGTACTTCAATAAAAATATATTAAAAAATAAAATAAAATAAAGCAAAAAAATAAAATAAAGGAAGTCATGTTGAATGTCCCTACATCTTCTGATTTTCCAAGAGATACTGGAAATTCAGAATTTTTATACAAAATCTCCTATTTTTAAAGGTGGGCTTCTAATTCGTATTTTCCTGAAACATTTTTAGGCCAAATAAAACAGAAATTCTGACCTCTAGACTCCCACTTGTGGCTTAGACCTTTATAAATAAAGGTCATCTGGCTCTTCCCAGAGGATAAAGAAATACAGGCCTCAGAACACAACACCTGGTTTCCTTCATTGGACGAGATATGGAAAAATTCCTCTCATTCTTTGCTGATCAGCCCACAGCCTTGAACACAGATACAGTTAATTTTGTAATCAGATTATTTGTCACATGAAGTTTTTCATAAGTTGCTCTGCTAAGTAAGCAGTGTGCCAGGCGTATAGTAAATGTGCAATGAATAGCAGCTATCACCTTGATGGACATGAATTTCCCCTCCTCCTTTGGAGAAGAATTTTCTTCCCTTCCACTCAAGAATAGGGATGAGATAGGGTAAGTGGTACCCAGAAAATGGTGGAAGAGCATCTATTCCTCAGGCCCCACAGTGATGGATACTTATGGACCAAACCTGCAAGATCTGTTCAAAGGCAAGTGGCCCTATTCACTCCATTACCCTCAGCGCCAAGCAGAGCCATAGGAAACTTCCCTTGTGGCACCAAAGGCAACAGCTTTTAGTGTTCACTCTGGTCCCTAGCACTGCTGCTCCCCATCCCCAACCAAAGTCCTGTCTCTTCTGGAGCACAACTTGGGAGCAGCTGGTCCACGTGGCCCCCTTCAGCACTTGGGGCCCCTCCGTCTCTTAGACAGCTCAGCTCCAATACCCCTAAGAGCCTAAGGTTTGGGGGTTTGGGTGAGGAAAAGGCTTTTAATCTCCCACGAACAAAGGCAGGACCATCACTCAGGCTGCTTGGAGGAGTGGGTCAAGGACCCAGAGAGAGAAATTCCTCTCATTTTTTGGTTTTGTTTTGTTTCCTTATTGCAAGAAACAGAAATTAATCTTGATGAATCAAGCAACCATATCTCATATTATGGAGACATGCCCCTAAAATCCAGACTTTGGAGTCTGCACAGGAATCAGAAATCACTGATAGCTGGCTGCCTTAGCAAAGCTGACAAGGCAAATAGCGCCCAGGAAGGTCAACAATAGACCCAAGAGACAGGCAAGAGAAACAGAGAGACATTTACATCGGGCAGGACTGCAGGAACACTCTCACCATGCTGGGCTCCTTAAAATTGTGGTCTCCTGGGCCTAGAGGAAAGTCCCTTGGGGCCAGGATGTACAGCTTCCAGGCCTGGGACAATGACTGCCTCCCAGTAGGGCTCAGTCAATTTCATCGCTCGATTGTCTCTAAGAAGATGTGTGACTGAAAGGCACCGTCAGTCTCTCTGTTTCAACTTCTTCTCTAAATGGGACTAACGTCAGCAACCGTGTCCTTTGCAGAGAACTGTTGTGCAGATCAATAGAGAAAAACACGTGCATTTTAAAATGTAGGCTATGGGCTTGAAAATTTGCATTTTGAAAAGTTAGAAATGCCCTGGAGTAAACTGTCAACTCCTCACAGAAAAGAGAAAGGAACTTTTATTCTGCCCGGAACAGAAAGATCCTGGCTATTCCGTGAAAACTCTAACATAGCCTTGCAGTGTTATCTAAGAATTTGTTACACATTTTTTGTAAACGTTGTTAGCTAGGATGACTCTGATTAGATAGATAACTGTGATTTAGGATTGTGACATTTATTCCAAAAGGTTTTTGAAACAACATGTATTATCATATATTATAACTAGAGGTTCAAAGTAATGAGTCCTTTTAAAGTTTATCTAGGCTATGTAATGACCATGCTGCCCATAGTTAAATACAAAAGGGCATTTTGATAACAAAGCAGGGTTAGGTCAGCACTTACAGTGCAATTATAATTCTATCAATGGTGGGTCTGAGATCCCCTATCCTGTCTCTGTTCTAGCTCAAGAGACTCTACCGCCTACTTTTCAAATTCTGGAGCTGAAGATGTGAGAACAAAGCTTTCAGCTGTTCTATAGACTTTTCATCCTTAGGCTCACATTTTAAAAAAATCTAGCAATAATGCTACATTAATAAATCCAGCCATTCCACATTTTATGGAAAAATAACTTGAAAAGATATTGGAATGATGACTATGTACTATTTTTTAAATGTTTTCAACACACTTCTAAGGCACAATAATAAAACAAAAGAATTATAGAATTTGAGGGGACCTAAGAGAACAGTTGATTCTCTAATTTTACCAATGAGGATACTGGGCTCAGAGGTCTGGGGGAACTGACCTGTCCCAAATGGTGTTACTAAATCACAGCCAAACTTGCTGCAAAAACGCCTTTGATGGATAATTCTTTTAAAAAGATGGGTGTTATAAATGAGTATATTTGTGCAAGCACCCCCCTTCTCTTACTGTGGATGGGTTCATTGCCATAGGGTCTACATAATATAATTAAGGAATTAAGTCATTTTGAACCTACAACAGGCAAACTAAAGAGTCTGCTTCCTGAGTTTGTGAAGTGAAACAAGCCTAATGAGGACGAGTCAGTAGAGAAGACGCGTTTCTAACAAGTTTCAGGAAGCTTCTGTTAGAGCTGGTGACAGTTGTTTTTAGAGCTGGGACTAGACATTCCAATAGTTCACAGAGTGATCAAAGTTCATGAAAAAGATAATGAAGACATCAAATTTCTGACTACAGGAGACAATAACGAAGTCAATGATAGAAGTTTCTACAAAGAAGGCCAGAGCTGGCTCAAAAAGATACGGTGGGAAGATGGAAAGGGTGTTAATCATATGTTGGTATCATCACCATAATAATAAATGACCATCCAAAAAATTCAAGTATGATCTTTTGGCTGCACTGGGTGAACATGTGTTACTAAAATGTGAATCCTAAAATGAGAAGCGGTTCCTGGGACCAGACTGAAATGACTTCTGTTGAAAAGAATAAAACCAACACATAGGAAATGTTCCATTTTCTCTATAGAAGAAAACAATGTGGAGATGTTTTCGTCTTGTCCAAATAAATGATTCATCAGTTAAAAAAAAAAAGAGAAATGATTTTCCATTTTTATCTTTTCTTCTATAATTATTACTAATAATTTTGATCCTGCTATAGAAGAGCTTTCTCTTCTCCCTATTTACTTATTCAATTATTTAGTTATATCAGTATAGAATCTTGAATTCTCATTTTATTCTATGGGTTATAATCCATTTCTATCATTATTTATTCTGATGATCACTGGGGTTCCCTTCAAGTTCCTTTGACACGTCCCAATCTTTTGTAGGGGCCTCCTTGCTCTCTGTCTCAACATGTTCCTTCTCTCAACTCCGAATCAAGAAAGTATTTGTAAGTATATGTTCTTCAGTTCTGACAAGTTGTCTTGAATTATTTATTTGATCATTTTTTTTCTTCTATTTTTTCTGCTCTCACTTCTTAAATTCCTACTAGTCAGATGCTTGGCTTTCATCTGATCCTGTAATTTTCCTTTCTCTTTAAAATTCTTGTGATAGAAATTATAAAACTGTTAAAAAAAAATAGTAGAGAGAACAGTAAAGCAAAACCCCATATGTCCATCATCCAGTTAGAACGATTAACATTTACCTTCTTTAAAAAATATATTTCAAAACAATCCCAGATATTATATCACTTTTCACCCGGAAATACTTCAGTGTACATCTCAGATATATAGGAGCTTCTAAAACATAACCACCACCATCATATTAACAATACTACCCTAATTTCTTAATATAATGTAATATGCAGTCCACATTCATATTTCTCTGGTTATTTTTTGAAATGTCTTTCCACAACTAGCTTCTAATTCAAGGCAGGATTACATCAAGGCCCACATTGCATTTGGTTATTAGGTCTCTTAACTTAGAACATTTCCTCCACCACTCACCCCTTTCTGTCTATATCATTTATCAGCTAAAGAAACTGCGACCCTCCAGTTTTCTTCTCTCTCTCCAATTTCTATCCCTGTGTCTCTTTTTTCTATAAATTAATTATTTCTCATTTTTATTTAGATATAATGAACATACAACTATAGTCGTTTCAGGTGTACTATATAGTGATTCCATGTTTGTATACATTATGTAGGAAAATGATCACCACAGTAAGTCTGGTTAACATCCATCACCCTACATTGTTACAATTTTTTGTGTGTGATGAAAACTTTTAAGATCAACTCTCTTAGCAACTTTCAAATAGACAACACAGTATTACTAAATATAGTTCTTTGTATCTTTTATTCCACTTGCTAGATTTCCTCATCTTCCAAACTTTCTATTGAATATTTTTTGATAAATAAATTTAAATTTCACGTTTTATTAATATTTATTCATTGTAGCAAAATGTTCTTTTTTTCATGATACACTATCTTATCTCTCCAAAAGTATTATTCATCTTTTTGTTTAACTATTTTTATGCCCTTCTGCAGTATCCCTACTTCCTCTGTTTTTGTTTTTGTTTTTGTTTTTGTTTTTGTTTTGTTTTGTTTTTTCTGTTTATTTGCTTTAGTGTTAGTCTTTCTTGTTAGAAGCTTTCCTTAAATATCTGGTGACCCTTGACTATCTGTCTTTTCTACTTAGGAATGAGACTCTCAAAAGCGGATTATGCATGGGCAGGGCATGCTCACTGTATGGTGAGTTGGTGAAAACCTAGCCTTTTGTGTTAAGGGACCCTCAAATGTCAGTTGCTCTAGGACTTTTCTATTGAGCTACTGAATTTCCCCAGAGAGAAAAACTCTCCAATCTCCCATCTGGGATGTGTAAATTCAGCAGCAGGTGTTCGGAGAGCTAGCTTACTGCCTAATATGTAGTTACCACTTTGGACTCTAGTTTTCAGCATGCGCTCCATCCCACCTCCTCTGGGCTTGACATCCCTGGGACTAATGCCTCTGTGAATCAGCCCCTCCATCAGGTGAACCTCCTACCTTCTGCTGGAAGGTGGGAGGAAGAGGCTGAGCTCTGGCTTTTGTGGGTGAGGGAGACCACCTGCAGGTCTAATGCCTCTTCTATAGATTTTCAACCCCACTGTTTTTCAGGTTCTCCTTGCCTCTTGCCTTCAGATTCCTGGCATCTCTATTGCTGACATTTTCAGAGGTTCAGTGGAATGGATCTGCTTGCTCCTTATTGGCTTTCTTCCTTGCAGCCACCTAGGTTCTCTCTTGTTCATCTGTTTTCCAGTTTCCAAACTGTTATAGTTATTTCTTGCTTTAAGGTCTCTTATACTATTACATGTATATGTATACATGTGTGTACTTTTAGATTTCGCTTTTTTATTCCTTTACTAACCATTTTGTGAGATTTCAGAAGTGAAGGCAAACATGTATCTTGAATGTATGTTGTTTTATTAGAAAACCCTCATAAAAAAAAAAGAAAACCTTTTTTATTTTGAAGTAATTATAGACACACAAGAAGTTGTAAAAACAGTAGAGGTTTCAAATACACTTCACCCAGCTTCCCCTAAAGGTAAAATCTTACTTGACTATACTGCAGTATCAAAATCAGGAAATTCATGTTGGTACCATCCACAAACTTTATTCAGATTTCACCAGTTTTCTATGCAGTCACAAGCACGTATGTGCGTATAGTTCTGTGCAATTTTATCACATGTATAGATTCCTGTAACTACCACCATAGTCAAGATACAGAACTGTCCTATCACCACAAAGCCTTCATGCTACCACTTTATAATCATGCCAACCACCCTCTTCTCACTCCCAATCCCTGGAAATCACTAATCTGTTCTCCATCTCTATAATTTTATCATTTTGAGAATGTTATATAGATGGAAGCATACAGTATGTAACCTTTTGATAGAATTCCTTTGAGATCCAGCCATGTTGACAGTTTGTTCCTTTTTATTGCTGAGTTGTATTCCATGGTATAGATGTCAACAGTTTGTCTGACACTTCACCCAACTAAAGGACATTTAAATTGTCTCCAACTTGGGGCTATTACAAACAAATGCATTGCTTTTCTAATAAATGAAAGAAACTGAAACAAAATTCAAAGAAGTATCCCAAATGCTGAAGAAGACATCATCTTTACTCTTGTAAAAGAGGGGAAAGTCTGGTTTCACTGTCACTTGTCACCAGTAAGTTCTTGTTCTGAAACCCCTTTATACTCACCATTAAACATGAGCTGGGTCCTCCTGAAATCAGAGCACATCTGTGCTGGGGCAAGGAGGTGGATCTGGTATTGGTTCAGTTAATTAGCCAGTGATTTTACACCCTTGGCAAGATCAGGCTCTGGTATATTATGAGCAGTTTGTGAAAGTCCCTAAGGCCATTCTCCATAATGATGTGGTCAGTTACAACTGAGTTATGAGTGATTGGTCTCACACATTTCCCATTGTTAATAGGGCAGTTCAATTGTTTGAGATTGATTTAATCTCATTCACAAACCCATGCCGAACCACACAGGGAACTTGGTAGATGGTATTGCAGTATTCTCTGCAGTTTTAGGCAATTTTTTTTTAACAATTGTCCCCAGCATTACAAAACTTTTCAAAAGGATTCATTCATTCATTGAGCACATAATAGGCATTAGATACTATTTTAGGAACTTGGAAAGTAACGGTAACCCTCCAAAAAAGGACATGGTTACTGCCCTCATGGAGATTATATTCTAATGGCAGAGACAAATTAATCAAATAATCACAGATAAATGTGAAATTATAACTAGGGTAATTTCCACACAGGAGAGGTAGAGGTTTGATCTAGTTGCCGTTAGTTGTGGAAGTGAATGGGGAGGTCAGGGAAGCTTCCACAAGAAAGTGAAAGTTGAGCTGAGATTCAAAGGATGAATGGGTCTTTGTCAATCAGGGTTCAGATAAGAAAACACAGCTCACACCAGGCGTTCACTAGAAGGGATTTAATTTAGGAGACGAGTTATGAGTTACTAGGATATGAAGAACAAAGGGGAAAGTGAGGTAGCTCAGAGATTATCAACCGCAGGAAGCTGCAGCCACCTCAGGGCTTGGGGTGCCACAGTACAGAGCCCAGGAACTGCCAGCTAATGGTGAGAGCTGGGAACCCCGAGGAAGGGGCTATCTGTAGATGGCTGGCACCATAGAGGTGATACAGGCACTGCTAAGAGATGCTGTGGAAGTGGGGAAGGGGCAGTTACCTGAGTTTCCATTTTCGTTCTGTCCTCTAATTTCTTGCCAGTGCTTTCCATTGGCCAAATAGAGCTAGAAAATAAGAAAATGGGGTTTGCATGCATTAGCCCCCTACTACAGAGAGTAGAAGAGAGGTGGGAAATAGATCTGAGCAAATAACTGGGGTAAAGGCAGTGGGGGATAAAGAGGGAGAGGCAGGCAGGGGCTAACATTCTAGGCAGAGGGGTGACATGTCAGAGGCCCAATGGCTAGGGGAGACACTGCACAGTTGAGGAACATGACAGAAGACAGAGAGCAAGATGAAGCTGAGGGGAGGCAGGGCCAGACCATGCAGGTACAGCAGGCCATGTTAAATTTTGGACTTTAATGGAAAAGCAATAAGATGCCAATAAAGCAAGTGGATTTAAGCAAGTTTTAAGCAAGTGGTCATTGTAACTGACAACTGTACTTGAAGTAAAAAAAACAATTATTATAATGTGTATGTGCAGTCGAACTGTAATAATTCTACCTAATAAAACTGAAAAAGGAGAAAAGAATAATTATTAGCTATTCTGCAGAACTGAGGCTATATACTATGAATAGGAAAATGTTATGAACACTGAAGACGGGTAAGAAAAACAAAGCTCCAGTAAGCCCACTGATCACCATAGTGGGAAACCAAATCAAACTGGCAAATAGACAGAGTGGGAACCACAGGACACGATTCTTCAGATCGAACTGAAGGCCTCTGCAACAGTGGTTATAACACTTTTGAGCACCTACTATGTGCTGTGGAAGGGGCTCAAGGAAGAGAGAAGAAAAATTTCTTTAATGCTCTCATAGGCTGTGATACCAGGATACATACGTGCACACATTTACACACACATTCCCGTTTAATTTTTACAGTGACTTCCCATGAAATAGGTATTAGCACGTCCAGGTTACAGAGGCGTAGTCAGAGGCTCCGGGGGAGTGTTCTGTGTCACCAGCTAGGAGGTGAAGGAGACAGGATGAGAACTCAAACTCTAGTCCTCCTGATTTCAAAGCCTAACTTTTTTGCTGTGAATGGTAAACCCAGACCCTTCTCAGACTTCCAGTTTCTTAGGCAATCCATCAGCAGCACTGAGAAACCATCCTTAATGGCATCCAGGACAAAGGTGACAAATAAGCCTCTGCACACTGAAGCAGTGCTCCCCGCTGTACTGTTTTCCCCTAGGCATGGTGGGCAATAACAAACAAAAGCAGGACCCCAAGTGGATGCCATTTCATTATTTTAAACGGGACAACCACAGAACCAATGGGAAGACAGCATTCTAAGGACCCAAGGACTCGATTCTGGTAGAAGGCTGGAATTGGCTTCTTTAAAAATGTAGTAGTAGTGGAGATGAATCCAGGGCAAGGTGCCGGCAGCAGGGGTGACTCCCTTCAGGACAAGGGCACTAAGAGGAACACTGTATTATGTAGGTCTGGACAAACTACAATGCCAAGCAGTTACGGAGAATTTATGGCTCAAGAGGCCTTCCTGACTAGATGTCAGCCAGTAGGAGGCGGGCAGGAGTAGCCCCTACCAGGGCAAGAAAATTGAGGACCTACCTCCTGGGAGTGGATCAGAGCTATGGCTGAATCTGGAAGTAGAGGTAGGTCTGAAGTCTGAGCTGCTGGGCAAGCAGAGAGCAGGGGGCTGACGAAGGGTGCTCCCCGGTGCCTCCAGTGTTTGAGGCTTGCTCTGTGGGCTAGCAGGTGGACTACTTTGATTTACAGGGCAAGGGTTGGGCTGGACACTTGTAGTCTAAACCAGTAGTTTTCAAGCTTTTTAAAGCAGTGAAACATTTTCTCCAAAGGAAATCTTAAGCGGCAGTATAAATAATCAAAATAAAGCGGATTTACTCTGGTGGAAACCAGTGGTGGGGATCCACAGTCCCACCAGGTTGGACCCGCTTTCCCCTTTCCAGGTCTCTTGATGGTCCTACAGCCAGATGTTGAAGCAAAGAGGATTCACAAATGCATAATTTTCTCTATTGGGAAGTTAGATTTGAACCCCAGTTTCTAAGTATGCAAATTAACTAGAATGTCTGGGTCTCTGTTGGATGAAATTCAAAAAGAAAAACTTTGAATTAGCACACCAATAATCATTTTCAGCCTGCTCTCTAGGCAGCCCCCAACAGCCCCTGTAATTTAGCTGGTTGATCCTTTCCCTCGGGGCCAAACAGCTAAACTTGAGCCAGGTGGGCTTAAACGCATGAACCAATTCAGAGTTTACTGTCCAAAGATGAAAGAGAAAAGTCGGCCAGCATCCTGGGCTCATCCACATAAGGTTCCCAAGAGCAGGACTCAGTCCTTACCCTCCCCTCCCCGCACCCACTGCAAATACACGGAGAGGCCAACCCAATATAACTTCAAACAGAGCGGCCCTGCAGCCCCTCAGACAAATTACACCAAAACAAGCCAAAGTGAACGCAACTGTCTTTACCAGTTTCACAAAAGAATTGCCTGGGAACCATTCCTTTTCAGACCTAATTATAAAGTCAGTTTTGAATTACAGAACAAGATGGTATGAAAGCCAGTGTTTAACAAGCAGAACAAACAAACACGCAAAGATAAAATGCAGTGGGCTTTTACCCGAGGGCTGCTGCCAGTGACAGCAGAAATGGCCTCTTTCACCAAGTCTGGGGTGCCCTGGAAAACTTCATACCTCTCCAGGGAGCCAGTTCCCAAACTGCCCTCCTCCCTCTTTACAAAGCAATCTGGTAATAAATAAATAAACTACATTTCCCAAAATTCTCTTTGCTCAGGCATGGGGTTACATTTTGAACCACTCTGTAACTGTCTAAAAAGAGGGAAAAAGTTAAAATAAGTAGAAATATTTGGGGGGAGCTCAGTGGTAGAGTCTGTGCCTAGCATGCACGAGGTCCTGGATTCATACCACCAGCAAAAAAAGTAAATAAACCTAATTACCTCCCCTCCCCCCCAAAAGTAGAAATGTTTAAATGTGACAATGCTTTGACATACAGAGTTGACTCAGATCTTTTCAAATCACATCTTATCGCTGGTGCCCTTGGGCATGTTTTTAAAGATAAAAATACCAAACTCTTACACTATGCCATGGCCAGCAAAGCATAACAGAACAACAGTTCAATGCTTGTTACACTTAATGTAACATTACACTTTATTCCAACATTAGCATGTATCAGAATCACCTGAAGGGCTTGTTAAGCTACAGGTTGCTGGACCCCACCCCCACAATCCCTGATTCAGCAGGTCTGGAGAGGGTCACAAGAATGGCCATTTCTGCACTTATTTACAAACCAGAAACAAGACTCTCAGACAAAGGAAAGAAACTTATGGTTACCAGGGATGGGGGAAAGGAGAAGGGATAAATTGGGAGTTCAAGATTTGCTGATACTAGCTACTACATATAAAACAGATAAAGAACAAGTTTCTTCTGTATAGCATAGGGAACTATATTCAATATCTTGCAGTAACCTACAATGAAAAAGAATATGAAAACAAATATATGTATATGTATGACTGAAACACTATGCTGTATACCAGAAATTGACACAACATTGTAAACTGACTATACTTCAATTAAAAAAAAAAAAGAATGGCCAGTTCTAACAGGTTCCCAGGTGCTGCCAATATTGTTGGTCCCAGATTACATCTTAAGAGCCACTGACTTAGATGATCTCCATGGCCTGTTCCAAATCTATGCAAAAAGTAGGCACACGGCTACTGATTTCTATGGGCTTTGCACTAGCAGTGTCTGTGGAAATGAAGACTTTAGCCTTTCATTGCAGCGTCAGGAAAGGTAAAAGGCAAAGCAACTAGTTCAGGAGGTTCCAGAAACTGGTCCAACACTTTCATTTTCCCAGTGAGGAAATTACGGCTTGGAAAGAATCAATTTGTGCAGTCTCCCGGTGAGCCCGTGGTTGTGCTGGGACCAAAAACCCAGATGTCGTGGCTCCCACTCCACTGCTCTTGCCAGCACTGGAGTAAAATGGGACAAGAGGAACTGGCACAGAACAGGGAAGCCAACCTGACTCTGACTCACACCGATTTTTTCCCTTGGCTCCTACCTCATCGTTGTCTCTGCGCTGGGAGAGGTAAAATTCCTCTGCTCAAATCCGCAACCCAGGAACTCCTTTCCTCCCTTCCTTTTTCATTTAGCTCCTCTGTAGCCTAAGACAGGGCAGCCAATTTGTCACAGCAGCCTTTAGTTACAATATTTGGGAGATGAATTAATAAATTTACTTTTCTATCTACTTTGTCTATGTGACAGCAAGTAATGATAGAATCTTCCAGAACAAGCAACCAGACCTTGTGCATCAATCAGCTACTCTGTTATCCTGAAGAAATTAGCCTTTAAGAAAAATTGTTTCTGTGCACCAATCATTCCCACCAGCCACCAGGGGTCACATAAATAGAAATTTCTTCTAGAACTTTCTAACACACAAATCTGCCCTCTTCCTCCACAGGCCTTGGTACAACACATAATTCAGCAACAAATGTTCCTTGGAAAAAAAAAAACAACATCACCTATAAAACTAGTCTTTATAATTCCATTGACATGAAACCCTCTAGGAGTCTAGGCCAGGGTTCACAACAATCCATTACCTAAAAACACAGATATACAGATAAACCATTATTTTGGTAAAGATACATCTTCTGAATACCACTCCTCTGGGCTTTGTGTTTGTCCTTGAATTGAAAAATGATCACATTTTATGGTCTTAGCCTTGAGCATGGTTATCAGTGCCAGAAACTCAGAGGCATAGTTTGAAAGATGGCCATGCTGGCCAACCGGCAAGTGCCTTTTATTCTGCCAACAGAGGGGCTGCTGAAAGCTTACACACTGTTGCACAAGTGAAAACTGACTTCGTAACAGTTCTTCAAGGTGCCGGCTTGGAAGGGGCCGCTGCAGCCCGGTCGGCCAGGGCTGGGGCCGCAACCGCGGCTGCGCGCTGAGCCTTCGCGGCGCGGCTCCGCGTGGTGCAGCTGCTGCATTGGCCAAAAAAGCCCCGGCAGCCCCAGGAGAAACAGAGACTTAATTCACTTACAGGAACTTTCCTGAAAGAGTCTTTTAAAAAGCATTTAAGGGAGACCAGGTGCACTTATTTTCTTTTTAAATCTCATCGCTCTGTCAGATCTTCTCATTTATGGTTTTAATACTCTTTATAGACAGCATTAACCACCCTTTGTTGCATTATAGATTATAATAAGAACTTTTAAAACCTATTTAATGATAATGACTTCTAGGTAGATTCCTCTAAACATCTAATATCTAAATGTCTGTGTCACAGTGCCTGAGACAGACATACAGCGTGAGTTGCTATTTAGGTTGCCTGGAATGATGTTAAAGGCTTTGTGAGCCCCGCATATTTAAAAAAAATAAAACCGTGTGTGTGTGTGTACACCCTGCTCAGATATAAACAGTAGTAAAAGAAAGCTGATTCAATTCAATATGTCATGCTGTTAAAAGACTTCCAGCTGTCAACTGCTTCCACTATAAACAGGAGATGGGAAAAATGGGATCCAGAGGGGAAGGAGATTGCATAAAGATGAAACTTCATAATGTGAGAGACAGGGTAGTGGTTGGACTCAAGTCATCGCTTAGGCGAAAATTGCCAATAATCTGAATAATTCTAGGAAATACTCCCCGTGGTCCTTCACTACACTTTGAAAGCACTCAGGCCACAGACTGTCCCGTCCTAGCCCGACAAAAGACCTCCCTATGCCAGTAAGTAAAAATGAGTGCCAGCGCCATCCTTAAAGGTAAATATTTGGGATAGGCAGCTGTTTGCATAATGTGATTTTAAGTGTGACAAGCATGCACCCCACCCAGAAAAATAGCTGTGCTGCAGACCCGGGTCACGGATGCCTGCAATTCTGCCCTCAAGGAGTATTTCCATCCCAGTCAGAAACTTAGGAATCATCCTTGACTCCTCTCTCTCCTTCTCTGACCCCATCTAATCCATCACAAGTTCCTCCTGCAGGACTCTTGACTCTGCCCCTTTATCTTCATTCCCTCTGACAGTACCATGGTTCAGGCCCCTGCCAGCTCTCGCCAGGGCAACGGCAGATCCCCCTGACTTACCTCTGTGCCTTCAGTCTGTGCTCCACACCGCAACTAATGTGATCTTTCTAAGATGCAAATCTGATTATGACAATCCCCAGCTTAAAACCATTAGTTGGTTCCTCATCCCCGCAGGATGAAGGGATGAAGTCCAGGTTCCTTAACAGGGTTCACATGTCCCTCGTGGTCCAGCCACTGCTGACTGCTCAGCCCATCTCGTCGCTGCCTCCTATCAGCACATTCCCCTTTATTTGGTTCCTCAGTCTTGCTCCCAGCGCTCCGAACACATCATCCCCTTTGCTTAGAAAACCCCCTCCCACTTTCTACCCTTCCCCTCAAAGACTGCATAACGCCTAAAATGATCCCAACTTTAGCACTTTCTTACTATGTAAGCTTTACCCATTTGGCTGTCTAATTGTTTCCCAAAAGGCTATGTATGTCATGAACACAGAACTGTCACCTATTCACTACTGTATTTCCAGGGCCTAGCACGATGCTTGTCACGTAGCAGTTAATAAATATTTGTTGACTAGATAAACAAATGAGTTCTAATAAAGGTCTTATGTTCTATAAACTTACTAATGTTGGGAATTCACACTACAGCTGTCTGAGAATATGCATGAGAGGGTTAACGAAACGAAGGCAGAATTGGCTCTGGCGAATCGGGGTGAAGTCTAACGGCGTCGATCAGCCAGCTCAGGAAGGCCCTGTGAAGGAAGGGAAGAACAGCGGCTGTCGGAGGGGTTAGAATGGCCCTTCATGGATGTAAAGAAAATAGCAACCAAAACTTGAGTTTCATCCCCGATCGCACCCCTGAGGCCACCACCCATGAAAGGTCAGTTCCACTGCACAGGTGGAGGGTCTCGGTACCTGCGCTTGGCCCAGTGGCTGCACTGAGGTCTGGCCTGATGGCTGTGTCCTAGTGTCAGGCCTATACTATGGAGAAGCTGCAAGGACAGGGCAGAGCTGACTGGACAGACAGACTGTTTCATCCTGGCCAGTTTGCCCAAACTTGTCCAGACATAGACAGCTATGACTTTTTGCATGTCATAGCCTTTCAGAGAAGTACAAAAATTTCACCAGCCCATGGCAAGAGGGTATAAGCTCAAGTGGTAGAGCACATGCTTAGCATGTGTGAGATCCTGGGTTCAATTCCCAGCACCTCCATTTAAAAAAGAATTAAATAAATAAACCTAATTACCTCCCATCTCCAAAAAAATTAAAAATAAAAATAGAGCAGGGCTCAGCAAACATTAAAAAAAAATAATAAACGTTTTTTAAAAACATTTTAAAAATTTCACCAGCCCATACTTCATGTATTTCCCTCCCCAAGTATGCTCTTTCATCTACGATCAGTAGAGAGGCAGGATAATATGGAATATAGTTTGGTTATTTATTTCACTACTGACCTCAATCAATGACTCAATGATGTTTCTGGGCAAGGGGAAAAATCCTTCCTTCCACCCCATGATTGGGGCATTCACCAAGGCTCAGCTATGAGCTCCTGATTTTTTTTCCCATCTGGATTCTTTCCTTGGTGAACCAGTTCTATATGATGGCTCTCACTTTTAGACTTAGGCACCATTCTAACGAGGCCTAAATCTAAAACATCCATCCTGATATTACAAGCGGACTCCAGGCCCACATTTTTCATTGTCTGTCGGACGTTTTCCTTTGACTAGCTCACCAAGAACTCCAATTCAGCAAGTCCAAGCTAACTCGTAATCTTGCCTCCTCCCCACAAAACTGACCCACAGTTGCAATGTCCTTACTTTTGCCAGTGGTACCATCATTCTCTCAGCCACATGTCAGAATACTCCACTCCTCCCACCAGAACATAAACTGCCACCTGCTCAATGAGGCCCACCTCCACTACTCCATTTAAAACTGCAATGCCACGGCGCCAGCCGTCTCCGTTTCCCCTCTCATTTGCTTCATTTGTTTCATAGCATTTATTGCTGTCTTACATCCTAGTTTACTTATCTGCTTACTATGTATCAGTCTCTCCGCCAACCCCACTAGAATGTAGGTACCACTGAAGACAGGGATTTGTATCTGTTTTTATTCACTGGTGTCATACTAGTGCCGACAGCACCTCCTAACACAGAGCAGTGCTCAATAAATAGTTGTTGAATTAATTAACTCACTCCACAAATAGATATAACAAAGAATATATTTTAACTAGTCCTCTAGCTGGAACTTGAGCCCCATTGAAGTAGGGGACTTTGTTTTGTTCATCACTGTGCCCCCCAGAATCTAGAATAGTGCCAGGGATTGTATTCAATACAAGTCTGTTGAATAAATGAATGAATGGACAGGAACTCATTGAGTAGCTTTTAGTACCAAGTACTAACCTAGATGCTCGGGGATTCTAAGACAATTTAGAAAACTATAATACAATAGGATAAGGATATATGACAGAGGTAGGAACAAGATACCATGAAAGCTCAGGAGTGACAGCATGGGCATTAATTCTTCACCCCTGGGTCTTGAAGATAATGTAGATGTTCATCTGCTTTATATGCCAGACAAAGGCCCTAGAAAGCATTAAAGTAGACAGTGTGGGGCAATACTTCTCAAATATTACTTCTACATGAACCATCTGGGGAATCTTGTTATCATACAGACAGTGGTTTGGGGGACCTGAAGTGAGCCCTAGGGTTGTATATTTCTAACAAGTTCCCAGGGGATGCTGCATCTGCTGGTCCCCAAACTGTGCACTGAGTTACAAGTGTACTCAACTCAGCACCCATGCTCTCTTTATTGTCCCTTAGTAAACTCCAGTTTTGTTCATGAATCTAACCCTCCTGTCCCCAGTACTCGAAGGATGTGACTGCAGCCCCAAGGTTAGACTGGGATGGAGCTCAAAGCCAATCGGTGTAAGGTGTTCTTCTGGCTAATTACTGGATACGAATGCAGCTGAGAACTAAGAATTTTTAAACTGTGCTTAGGGGAAAAGTTCCTCTTTCCCTTCTACTATCCTTCAACAAAGAAGCATGTGGCTTGGTCACTACAGGTGGCCATCCTTTAACCCGAGCAGCTTCACCATAAGATGAAGCCAATGCCAGGGGTGCTGAGTGAAGAGAGGGAGAGAACCTGGGTCCTTAATGACAACACTTGGCTTCTGATTGTGCTGAGCCTGGAAGTTAATCTGCCTCTGGGCTGATCTAATAAATATCCTTGTTGTTTAAGCCAATTTGAGGTCAAGACCTCTTATTTGCAGCAGAAATCATCCTAATGGTTACATACAATTTTTTTTTAGGGAATAATTGTTTATTGAACACCTACTATGTCCCAGGCACCATCCTAAGGAAACTAGACAGAAATTATTCCTACCCTCATAAAGTTTATAGTCTGTAAGGTAAATTAATTTGATTGAGTCCAAATTAGTGAGATAAACAAAATTTCATTTCATTTATTATTTATTTTCTGGGATGGAGACTATTTCTCCCTCCCTGGCTCTGCCTCTGAAATGGTTCATATCAATCACCTGTTACCCTGGTACAACTGCCCTAATCCTAAATCAGAGCTCTGCCCCTTCACCCTTGATAACTGCAACAGTGCCCTAATACCCTTCTCACATCCAGTCTCTGAACTAGTACCCCATTAATCTTCCCAAAGCATCCAATTCACAGAGCAAAAACCTTCAGAGACACTTCTTGCTCATAGCAGTGATTTTTAAGCTTGTTTTATGGAAGCGAGAAACAGTATCTTCAAAGACAAGATTTTTTTTTTTCACAAAGTCCCAGTGTATAAAATAGATAAACCAGTGGTGTGTTGTGGAAGTAGAGAAGGGGGAGAGGCAGGCAGCATCTCACTGGCCCTCCCCCGGTCTTCTCCCCACCCCCACTTCATCCTCCCAACACATTCCGCGCCTGAGTTGCGATGCCTTCATTTCACACTGTGTCACAGAATCAAACACTGCCACTTGTCATCGGATTACCTGCTTCTATTTTCTGCCCCCATTCTTGATTCCCTTAGGTCAGTCTTCCCACACCCTTCACACACACACACACATATTTATTCTCAAGTCTTTGCTCACACTGTTTCTTGCATCAGGAATGTTGTGTGTCCACCTCTATGTAAAACTGATCCCCTTCACGAGAAATCTGACAACAGGATACTACGCTCCCAGCACCCCCAGAGCAGGCATTACCAATCAATCCCCATCCATCAGACATAATTTCCTTTGAGTCTTTGAGTCTTTGCCTTTGAGCTCATAATGGGTTTTCTATGCATCACATAGTCAACCACTATCAACCCAAAAAAAGCAAAAAAAAAAGTTTAAATCTTTTTTAAATCCCTTGTAGTAAATAGAGCTCTCATTCTGTTGTTTTGTAAACTCACATTATCACTTAATTATAAAATTGTTTGATCTGCCTGTTTCCTTAGATTATAAATGATTAGAGGATGAGGCCTATATTTTCTCTTTCTTTCTCCTCAATTTCTAGCTCAGTTCTGGCCGCTTAGCAGGTACTAAATAAATATACTGGATGAATGAATGTGCAGGTAATATTAATTTGTCTCTTCCAAAGTGTGCTTATGTGATCACTGCAGAGAATCCCAGTGTGAGGCAGGACCACAGCTGGAATTGAGAGACCTGAGCTCCTCACCCACCAGCACCACTAGCGAACTGTGTGGCTACTTTGTCTTCTGGGCCTCAGTGTTCCTCATCTCTAAGAAGGGACTTGATTAAATTATTTCTGAGGGTTGATACCAGGAGTGCTCTTTGAGTTTGCCGGGAGAAGCAGTGCACAGGTTACCAGTTTGCCTTGTGGGAGTGGGGTCCGTTGGGAGGACATAGGGCATCCTCCACGTCCCTGGCTGTATTCCTCGTCCCCTGACGTCCAAGTCACAGCAAATGCCAGGCCACATGGAGAGCTAGAATAACGGTTCCTGACACAGAGCGTGACTGATCCCTTTCTTCGTGTGAACTCAGCATCAGTTTACCCCTATCCAGCAGACTCTGCCGGTCAGGCAGAGTTTCACAGAAAACTCTCAAAAGTGGTTAGCCTCCTGCACATCCAGCTCAAAGATGCTAGTCTTTGGCTTGGATACCCACTCCTGGTCTAGTCAGCTGGGGCCAGCGTGTCAGGGATGGTTTCGCTCAGGGACCACTCTAGCAACTTTATGTGGGAAAAACTGGTTTGGGCCAATCTTTTCAGAAGAGTGGGCTGCAGGAAAGGCACAAACCTAGTGCTTCATAAACACTTCTCTCTCCTTATCTAAAATGTTTTGTTTTACTTAACTAAATACTCCTAATCTTCACAAAAGCATTAAGAAATATACGTTACAAGTGAAAGATTACATTCTATATTCATGTAGCAGTAACTTAATCTTTCTGCCCAGTAGAAAAAGACACAGGGAGTAGACCTAAGAAAGACAGAAACCACACAATTGCAAAAAACTAACTCCCTTAAAGACTTTCTGGGACCCAAAGGCCTCAAACATAATACAGTATTATTATGTATACTTTATGTATACATACATACATATTTCGTATATACTAAGTGTACTTCCTTCAGCATTTTTTTAAGGTTTTTTTTTAAGAGGACACCGAGGATAAAAGTGTTTTATAAACTTCTAATGTGGAGCTAATTCAAACACAGCTGTCTGGTACATGCTCAGCCACAGCCAGTGACAAAACCTCCTGCCTGTGGACTCCCCCAGCCCCTTGTCCTGGAGTCCCCCCAGACACACACGAGTGTTTCCACAAGGGGCTGGGGTGCGCTTACTCAGGCATCGCACTCACAGAGAGATGGGGGGCTGGCCTGCGAGCCCAAGGCCTTTGTCAATGGACACATTTGTATAAATAAGAAAAAAAAACACACAAACCTGTGACTTTGTTTCTCAACTTATTATTTTTTTAAAAAGGCTATAAAATGGAGTTTAATCAGAGTGCCTTTTTTTTGTTCAAATGCTTTTACTTATTGGAATGCACAATTTTTTTAAACATGCAAATTAAAAGTTTTAAAGCCTGGGAGGGGGGAAAAGCTGAGCTCAAAATGTTAAGATCATAAACTGTTAGGCCTGGATGGTAGGCTAGAGGATGCTGTAGGATCATCTAGGGAGCACGTCCTGGGGGAAGGAGCCTGGACATTGCTCTCAGGCAGCCCTAGGATTGAATGCTGATTTTACCTTTTACCTATTTGCTAGACCTTTAGCAAGGAGCTTTATATTAATAAGTGTCCATCAAGTGCTTTATTCTGTGCCGAGGACATGATATGCATAATCTTGTTTACTCCCCACAAGAACCCTGGAGGACAGAAATTGCTGAGGCTCTGAGAGAATAGCTGTCCCGCAGCCAGCCAGCTCATAAGAGGGAGGCGGAGATGCAAAGCTGGATCCAAGTCTCTCTACCACCGTCCTATTTATCTTCTCTGACACTCCTCATCAGTAGAATGAGCTCCCTTAGACAATTGTAGTGAGACTTCGATTTTGTTCTGTTTGCAAATGTGCCTGGAATATAGTCATTGTTCAATAACTGTTGACTGGTAACATGTTTACACATGAAAAACTGGAGTCCAGGGAGGATCTAAGTCACAAGGAGACCTGCTGGCCAAGAATTGCTTATCCTTGATTTCCAGTGGGGAATTCTTTTCCTTTTTTTTTTTGTATTTAAAAAAAAAATGTCAAATTTACATTCCCCAAAGTGCAAAACACATAAAGAGAATAGAAAATCATCCCAAATCCCATTACATATTCACAGCTTCTTGTATATTCCATTCTGCTCCTTCCCCATGTGTTGCTTTTACATTGTTAAGAGTTTTATAGTCTGCTTTTTTCATTTTGTCGTAAGTACTACAAATATGTCATGAGTAATAGGAATACTATGCTACACACAATGTATGCTATTCACAAATAGACGAAACATTTCTCTCTTGACCTCACCGTCGTGAGGTTGAGTAGGGTGGTGATGAAAAGTTTGGACTCCGTGAATGATGAATGGATGAAAAGTTCTAGAAACCTAGAATTGAATCGTCAGCCCCACCATTTTATCACCATGTAACGTTAGGGCAGTTTCTTAACTCTCTAAACCTCTGTTTATTTACCTGTAAAATGGGGATAACGATTCCTACATCATAGTATTATTGCGAGGATTAAGGGAGATTATATATATATATATATATATTATATATATATATAAAACCCCTATGCTTTTATTATTCACTCTTAGCGTTTATTGCATGTATAACTCTAAGCTTCTTCTCCTTCTCCATCCCGACAGCATTACTTCACATTTTCAGTTAATCAATGGCTTTACAGAAATATGCTTTGCGATTACACGGGTTCGAGAAAGGGAGAGGAGAAAGGGGAGAGAAAAGGCGAGAGGAGCGAGGCGGTCGCTGGGAAGCCCTGCCCGGCGCTGCCTGCGGGCACGTCCCGCCTGCCTCCTGCCTCCGCCTATCCGGCCGGCGCAGCGGGAGCAGCAGGGGTTCCCAGGCTGAAATTCCATTCCCAGGTAGCTCACAGGGCAGATCTGGCCACCGCGGCCCGTGTGGGCTGTGCCCACCTGCTGCCTCACGGCAGCCTCATTCCACGTCGGCTCCCTCGGGATGCAGAGGCCGCCGCGGCCGGGGATGGAGGCAGCTGGGCGAGCAGGGCAGCTTTACGTGTTCTCAGAGAGCTTCTCAGTTGTCTGAAATCCTCAGCTTTTTCAAAGGAGGGCTGATCTCTGCAGAGAAATGTGAAACTGCTGTGAGCCAAATAAATCATTAATAGGCAAGCTGGGAAAGAATGGGCAATAAAGAGGACAAAGGGTCAACCTTGGGCCTTCTCAAAAGGATTGACTTCACTTGTGCGCGCCACTTCCTTATTCCAGTCACCCTCCAGCTCGGAAGATTTCGGCTCCTTGGCTCCTCCGAGGGAGCCCCTGGGGCCATGCCAGGAAAACTCCTGTAGCATTCCACCCAGCCCAGCCCTCCCTGGTTCTTGAAATTCTATTCTCTTGGCTTCCCTGACGTCAGCCTCTCGTGGGCTTCCTCCTCCTTCTCCATCTCACCCTCCTTTGTCAGCAGTTTCTCCTCTGCCTGACCTCTGAATGTCACAGTTCCTTAGGGTATGGCTCTAAGTCCTGCTCGCTTTGTGCACTTTCCTTCTTCCCCTAGGAAGAAGGAAAATCATTCATTTTAGTGATATGAAGTGTCATCTACATCCTGGTGACTCCTACATTTCTTTCTCCAGTTCCGATCTCTCGTCTGAGTGCTACACCTATATATCCAGCGATACCCTGGACATAATATATATACTAGGATGTCTCAGAAATCTTCTATGACTGAACAAGTCCAAAACATAACTCCCTCAGATTGTCCCTTCACCCAGCATTCTTGTCTCAGTAAATCTCCGTCACTCCCATCTGCCCAGTAGTTCGTACTTACTTGAGACCTAGGAGTCATCCCTGACTCCTGCCTCTTCCCTCACCACCCTCATCCAATTTATCACAAACCCTCTTAGTTCCTCAGTATTTCTTGCATCCTCCCACTATCACCACCCTGGTCCACTCCTTCTGTTCTGATCACCAGCCAGCTAATCCCCTGAGCCCTCCATGAGCCAGCCCGCGATCATTTAAAAACATGATAAACGGGATCGTGTCACCATCCTACACAAAACACTTCAGTGGCTTCCCGTCGCACTTAATAATAGTCAATGTATTGGGCATTGTGCAAAGAACCCTACACATGTTATCTCAGTAATCCTCACAGCCCTGTAATTACCATCCTGTTTTACAAATAAGGAAACTGAGGCTTGCAGAGATTAATTTGCTCAAATTAAAGGAACTAGAATGAGGTAGAATTAGGATTTGAACTCAGTCTGACCCCCAAATCCAGGCTCTTTCATTGCTATCCTTCCTTTCACTTAATCCAAACTCTAACACACCTAACAGGCCCCGTGGGACCAGGACTCTATCCACTTTATCTCTATCATCTCCTTCACCTTCGTTATTCCTTGTGTTCCAGTCATAACGATTCTTCTTTCAGTGACTCTAGGACCCTAAACTCTTTTCTGCCTCAGGGCCTTTGCACATATGTTTACCCCATCTGTAACACTTTTCCCTATATATAGACTAACTCCTTCTCATCCTTCAGGACTCAGCTTTATTGTCACTTTCTTACCGAGAGAACTTTACCTAATTCCTTATCTAAATTATTTTATGTTGCAGTTTCTTATTGCATCCTGTCTTTTTTCTTCATATAATTTACCAAAATTAATTATTTGTGTATATATAAAATTGTTTAATGCTTACTTCTTCCATAAATATAAGTTCCATGTAAGTAGAAACCAAGACCATTTTTTTCTATCACTATATCCCCTGAGCTTAGCATAGTAGAAGATGCTTAATTAACATTAGTTAAGTAAATAAATTTATTTATCTTTATAGGATAAAGAATTCATGCACATCAATAAAAGAAAATTCACATTCCCCTGTAGATAAATAGTAAATTATACCAACAATTAACAAAATTGAAATCAAATAAATAAACAGGGGGATGGTCTACCTTATTGAGTAATCAGCTAAACTGAAACAGAAGTGAGATACACTTTTTCATCTATTTCATAGCCAACATGAAAAAATAAATATATAGAACTTCTTAATGCTGATGGTGAAACTGGTCCTTTAATGTTTTGTTGGTGAAAGTGTTAATTGGTTTGGAAAAAAAAAAGGAAAATCTTACCAAAAAACAACTGGACAAGTATCAAATTATAAAGAACCTTAAAATATTTATATTCTTTATCTTATAATTCTACTGCAGGAACTCTACTGGAATAAAATAATATTAATACAGAAATTGCTTATATATAAAAATACTTTATTTCATCATTATTCATAATGGTGAAAAACAAGGTAGATCAAATGTCAAACAATAAACTTTAGTATATCCACTGCATTAGTCACAGCCACTAAAATTATTTTTACTACAACTTCATAATAGCATGGGGAAATGGCAAGGCTGTGACACTGAAGGCACTGAATGAAAATGCATAATTGCTTTTATATTATACATGAATGGATATGAGGCAATTTTGAATATTACACAATCCCAAAATATCCTATTGAAAAATTTAAACAGTTGAGTTTTCAGGGGCAGGAAACTAGAGTATGTAAAGCTTTAGCAGTGAAGATGAACTATTCAATTATCTTCTTACAATATATGATTTATTGATTTAGTTTAAAATACACATCCAAAACCACATGTATAGAAAATACACTGTTAAAAATTTTTTTCCACACTCACATTTCACAAAAAAATTTTATTCAAACTCTTCAGGGTCATGTTTGACATCAGTGTCTTCATCATCTCTAAAGAGATCTACCAACTTTCCAGGCCACCTCCTCTTCACTTCTGTCTAAATTGTTTGCAACATAGTACTTTCTACTTTTTAAAAAAAATTTTCATTACAGAAATTTTCAAACATAAACATAAGTGTGTAGAAATCTCAACAATTATCAACTCATGGCCAACGTTTTCTTTATACTCCCCCATGCCCTCCTTCATGGATTATTTCTAAGCAAATCCCAGACATCACATCATTTTATGCAAAAATATATCAATATGTGTCCCTATAATAAAGATCCTTTTAAAAATATAACTGCAGCACCATTATAGCACATTAAAAAGTCACTTATTCCTTCACATCATCGAATACTTAATAAGTATTCGAATTTCCCCAGTTGTCTCGTAAAGTTGTTTAAATACAGGCTCCAGACTAGATGCAGATATTTCATTTGGTCAATAGGTGTTTTTAATTCTCTGTTAATCTAAAGAATCTAGGAACTGTTAATTCCTTCCTCTTGCTCTTTTTTCCTTTCCATACAATGCATTCGTCAGCTGGTCCTTTAGAGTTTCCTACATCTGGAATTCTGCTCATTCCATCCCTGTGCTATCACATGACATGTTGCTCTAGTTTCCTTTATTTCCGGGAACTCACAGTTAGCTTGAGAGACTTTATCACATTCACATTCTATTTGTTCAGTGGCAAGAATAATTCATAAGTGGCACTGAATATTTTCACTGGGAGGCATGACGCTGTGCTGTCTGTCTTTTTGTGATAACAGAGCCGTTGCCTGGATCCACTGTTGCATTAGGGGTGCAAAATGTGATAGTCTGTCATTCCTTCCTCATTTACTAGCTGGCATACTTCTATAGGAAGAAACTCTCTCATCAACTTTTGATAACCCTAAGTTGCAATATGCAGGAAAAGCAGGATAAATGCTTGATTCTTACTCTTTATTTGTTCGTTTTCAGAATAATGAACTGGTTTCCTAGCATCCATTACCAGTGACCCACAAGGTTTGTATGTATGTGCCTCTTAGTTATGTTTGTCCTATTTGCGACATACTAGTATTTTTTATTCCACATAGGCTTCTGGCCCTGGAAATTTTATTCCAAGATAAAACCAGTTGTAAAATATTAGGACAGTGGACTTTTTTTTCAGTAGATAAGTGTATTTTATTTATTGGTAGATGATGTTGACTTTCTTTTGTTTATTTGCTTCTTTTTTAAACAGATTTTTTTGTACCATGCAATTCATTAATTTAAGGTGTGCAATCCAATGGTTTTTAGTATATTCACAATTTTAGAACATTTTCATCACGTCAAAAAGAAACCCCATAACATTTAGCTGTTACTCACTATGGCCCCATGCCTTTCCCCAACTCTAAGCAACCATTTATCTACTTTCTGTTCTATAGTTTTTTGTGTTCTGGACTTTCATACGAATGGAACCATATAATATATGGTCCTTTGTGATTGGCATCGTTCCCTTAGCCTAAGAATTTCAAAGCTCATCCATGCTATAGCATATATTGGTACTTCGTTTCTCTCTCTGGTTGAATAATATACTGCCAGGGTGGTTGTACAACATCTCATTTACCCATTCATCAATTGATGGACATTTGGTTTATTTCCACCTTTTGGCTATTATGAATTATGTCTATATAGACATTCACATACAACTTTCTGTGTGGATGTATGTTTTCATTTCACTTGGGTATATGCCCAACTGTAGAATTGCTGGATCCTATGGAAACTCTGTGTTTAACCATTTGAGGAACTGCTGGACTGTTTCACAAAGCAGCCGCACAGTTTCACACTCTGTTAGCAGTGTATGAGGCTTCCAACTTCTCCATGTACTCACCAACATTTGTTGTTATCTGATTTTTTTATTTTAACCATCCTAGAGAGGGGGAAGTGGTATCTCACTATGGCTTTGATTTGCATTTCCCCTGGTAACTGATCATGGTGAGCGTTTTTTTAAGTGCTTATTGGCCACTTGTATATCTGCCTTAGAAAAATGTCTATTCAGCTCTTTTGCCAATTTTTAATTGGGTTATTGTTTATTAAGTTGTAGGATAGCTGATTTTTTCTAATGGAGGTACTGGGGATTGAACCCAGGACCTCATGCACGCTAAGCATGCGCTCTACCACTAAATTATTACCCTCCCTGATAGTTGACTTTTAAAATTTGCCAATAGATACACATTTGCAATACCCATTAATATAACCACTTATGTTTTTAAAAAGTAATCTCTAAAAGCCTTACTTATAAATATAACCAGCACTCACAATCGTGTGGTTCTGACCTCAGTGTGTTAGTCAAGGGTTCTCTAGAGAAACGGAACCAGTAGGATGTAAGAGGAGGTTTATTATAAAGAATTGGCTCACGTGACTATGGAGGCTGAAAAATCCCACAGTCTAAAAGCTGGAGACCCAGGAAAGCTGATAATTAATCAATTTAAGGATTTGAAGGTCTGAGCACCAGGGGAGCTCAACCCCAATCTGAGGGTAGGAGGAAATGAGAGGAGATGTCCCAGCTCAGCAGAGGGTTGGGGAGGTCGGGGGTGGGAGACGGGATGGCACAAATTCCTCCTTCCTCCACCTTTTGTTCTATTCAGGCCCATCACATTGGGGAGGGCCATCTACTTTTCTGAGTCCACTGATTCCAATGTTAATCTCATTGGAACACCCTCACAGACACACCCAGAAACAATGCTTAGTCCCAGCACCCCCATGGCCAGTCAAGTTAACATAAAATTAACCATCACACTCAAGAATGAATTATTGACTTCATATTAAGTTTTTTACTAACTTTGAAAGATTCGAGCAGGTGACCTCAATAAACATGGAAAAAAGGGAAAACTAGCACTGACTAAAGTTTTTTTTAAGCTAAAATGTCTTCCTGAATAATACATTGTTATTCAAAACAAAATTATTGAAATCCTATAATATGATAGACTGTTAGGACTTGAACATATAATGACTCTCTCTTTTCTGAGGAATACTTTTCAGGAAATCTTGCCTTTTATTGGCTATATGTAGCACATAATTTACAACCGTGTTTTTAAATGATGCCCTAACCCATGCAGTGAGCATTATTGGATGATTAATCATTAGTGCCTCTCGGTTGCTGCTGGGTGGTGGGAGATAGCAATATTAAATGATATTACACAGGAATATGTTCCTTAAGTCTACGTTCTGCCGGTGTGGGTATCCTTCTTCAACTCAGACTCCAGCAAGAATGAGTCTTTCCACATCTTTAAGATGTCCTTCCCATGGTTACAGTGCCCAAGAGAAAACTAACTGGACAGAGAGATTGCAGCCAGGAGAGCATGCGTGCATAGCTCGCTGGAGAGAGCTTAGTGGCAGCCAGTGTGCTCAGCCGGGGAAACAGAGCTGAAGCATCACCTGGTGATGCACGCACACAGCAAGGCAGCAAATAGTAAGCAATTTTGTGGATTGCTGGAGGGAGCACACACTAGATAAAGTTACTACTCGTTCTTTGTGAGGAAGAACTATGGACTGGAGTTAGATGACACTGTTTTGGGGTTGTTTTGGGGGCATTTTTTGTAGTCTGTTGCATATAATCTTTTAAGTAAACTCCAGCTCTTTACAAAAAGTGGGTTTGGTCGTTCTCAACAAATTACTTTGTTGCCATGATGAAATTCTAAGTTAAAGATGCTCTCTAGGTATAGGCAAATTAGGTGGACCACAACAAATCAAGTCAAGATTCTGCCTTGGAGAGATGAATAATACCTCAGCAGCCTCCCTTACAAAATGACTAAGGCAGCTACAATGGTATGTTACTTATAGAAAATATTCTTAAAGAAAATACACTGAAGCAATGGTTTCAGTATATTATGAGTGTTGGTCTTACAAGAGTATTTATCCTACTTTTTTTTGATTTTTCAAATTACGTTTAAAGGGCGTGTATTTTTTTTCTAGGGCATGTATTTTGAAATGAAAACTAATCAAATAAAACATGAAAACAAAGTTTAATCCTAAATGACTCATATTGCTTATAGTTTATAGTTGTGCTCTCTAACCTTGAAATAGTGACCAAAAAATCACTCCTAGTCCAAAAAGATGGGTTGTAGAAAAACATTAGTTAAGAATTTGCTTATACAACATCGTATCTGTTGAGGTTTTAGAGAACTAAGCCCCCTTTTTCTCTTCCTGAGTTTAAAATCAACTGAGAAATAGACACAAGAGTTAGTTGAAGATCAAAACTTTTTGTCTTGATCACTATTAGGCTGGTTTAGGGAATGTGGCTTTAGATCTGTAACCACAGTGGACTCATTCACACATTGCCCCCAAATTAAACTCATCTGCCTGCTCACAGGAGGAGCTGGAAAAACAAGGGTTTTCCTGACCAGGATGGACTGGGCCCTTCTAACAATGCTACGTGGACGACAAGCTCTCTGCAGGCGTCTGGGCCAAGCGAAAAGTGAAGTCCCAAAGAGCTGAGCCATGCACGCCCAGTTCTTATGCCCAAACCATCCAGAGGCAGAAGGCAACCATCCAGAGAGAGACCGGGAATGCTACTTTAAGGACAGCCTCCAGCATGGAACTATGAGACCAGGAGAAAAGAAAAATCCCAACCCACCAGCAACATAATGATCGTAAAAACTTCATCCAGATAACTCAGGCTACGTGATCCTAAGAAATAATTTTGACTATTAAACTAAATTAATAAAACTTTTGGTGTCAAGTCGATGCGAAGAAGTCATTGAATGGAAGCAGCTCTTGTAACTTACAAAACAGTAAGAGCTTTCTTTTTAAAATATGCAACAATATGTTTACTTGATTTATGCTTCTTTCATATTCCACAAATTGTGTCCTGCCCATGAAATCTAAAATTAGAGAAACACTGTCATGCCTCACAGAATTCCCTCTCCCTTTCCTAAACATAACTTAGCCAGAAACAAAGACAGAAAACCGTCTTGCAAAGAGAGTGGAGAAACTGTAGTTTGTTTTTAAAAAGTTAATCCAGTGTGTAAAGCTCGTAAGGAAAGCCCCTCCTTTTAGCTGGAGTTGCATAATCTTCAGAGAAGAGTCCCTAGAGAGTCATAACCAGGTATGTTGATTCAACACACACACTTGCTGTGCAAGACTTCTGGCCTTGATCCAGACTCCTTGGGACGAGGTGTCCACACACATCTGAGTGCCACCAAGGAGATGCTGGGGAAGGTTTTCACACAGGTATGTCAGCGTGCGAGCAGCCTGCCCCTCGTTTGCCCACTCGGACATTAAACTCAATCCCTTTCCACACCACAGTGCGACTGCCCAGGAGGAAAAGAATCTTCCCCATCAACCACAAATGAAAATCTCTGCTTAGGAGCAAACAGAAGTCCAGGAATGAGAACAAGGGTCCTCCACGGTAATGGCGGTGGCAGCCACAGGCTGGCAGCGGGGGCCTCTCTTCCTTGAGAGACCTGGAGTCTCTTTCAGCCCCTAGGACCTGAGCTCAAAAATACTGAGGCTGGATTCATCAGGCTGGAACTGTGTTGAGATTCTATGATTCTTCAGTTTCTTTCTCTCCAAATATTCTTATGGAACTCCAGTCAAGTAAGGTGAAAATTATTTTGGTGATTGCTCCATGAGTGCCAATTCAAAAAAATGTTTGTACACCCCACTCACAAAGCAAGGAGCTGGAATTATTTCAATCATTTGTTCACACAGGCCCACATTACTCAACCTTGTACTTCCTGTTACTGCTATTGACATGTTAATGGTAGCAAGTTGTTTTTAGTTCCTTCAAACTGTCCTCATCTCTATTTAAGTGGAATAGTTTTCTAAACATGGGTCCTCAAAACAAGATGTCTGAGCCAGCACCGCAGGCTCGGGGGCATGTAAGAGCTGAGCATACTGATACGCCACGCCGACTATGTGCCTGAAAGATGGCTGCATGACGCAAGCAAATAAATAGTGGTTGACTGAAAGAAAAAGTCCTGAAAAACTGAAGGCGAATGCATCTTTCATTAAATGGAGTCAATGGAATTACGTTTTGTGTGTTGTAGGGCAATTCCCTATTTAGGACCATGTTTTTAAAAGAACATTGGATTTACGTCCCAATTTATTTCTGCCGCTTTCTGTGTAACTTTCGGCCAGGTCCTTAAACCCTCTCTCTGAGTTTCAGTTTCCCTTCTGAATAGTGTAGATAAAACACTCACCCCAAAGAGTGGTTGTGAGGGTTGAATAAGAGACTGTATATGAAAGTGCCCAACATAGTATCAAATATATGCAAAGTTATCTGGATATTAAACTAATTATTTCATCATTGGAGGAATTCTTTCAAAATGCAAATAATAATCATCACTGAGTATGTGTGATTTTTCAAACTGGGTCTTGTAAAAAAAATGCCCCCAGGGAGAAGATATTTATCATTCTGTCATACAAGGCACCCACCCCTATGAGAGAGAACACACCCCCCGACCCCCCCACCCCAAAACAACACTCAGTTCTCCTCCAAGGAGCAGTCCCCCCAACCCACTTCCAATGCCAACATGGTATCTCATACTGCCTTTTCCAAGGACAGAAACCAAGGATTAAAGAGTCTATTTTGGGATAGCTTTTTCAGAAACCATTAAAGGTAGAAGAAAATTCTTCCTGTTTCTAAGACCCACAAAGGAGCAGCAGATTCATCAGCTCTGCAGAGTCTTCATTCACCGTTTCAAATGTACGTTTTGTCTCCTGCTGTGATACAAGCCTGCACAAGCTCCAGAGGGCAAGCTTCCTCCAAATAAAAGAAATGTTAAAACTCCAGTTTCCAGTCTAGAGCTGGACATGCAGGGAGGGATGCAAAAAATTTAAAAGGGAAAATGTAACCAAGCAAGACCCTGTTGTCATTGGTGACCATCTGATATCTGTAATGGTGTTTGTAACTGCTTAACTGTATAATGATTTAAAGGGTTTTTCTCAGGCCCTTGCTGAGCAGGGTCAGGCTGGAAAGGAAGGAGGCTTGGGTGCATTAAATCTGCCCCTCGGCCAGCTTCCTAAGTAATTGTAAAGTAATTTCAGTTTGGGATTAGTACTAGGGAGAGATAAACAGGGCAATGTAATTTTTAAAAAAAGCAGAGGAGAAATGGGAGTGGTTCTAGGATAGTTAGGCTTCTCTGAGGGTGGGGATTTTGGAGCTGAGACCTGAGTGACTGGAAGGGAGGTCTGGGAGAGGAGCACCCCAGGCTCAGAGGAGCATGTCTGCGCAGGTCCTGTGATGGACGTGAGCTCAATGTGTCAGTGGGTAGGAAGGTGGCCAGTGTAGCTGGGACATGGTGAGCAAACCGGAGAGGGACCGACGATGAGTCAGGAAACAGATGGATGCCAGGGCATTGAGGTCATGGTAGGGATTATTTCAGAGGCCTGCCAAAATGCGCACATTTCTGAGAACCTGCTTAATTGCCTCAATGCATAAAAGGCACTTAATAAATATTTATATTAATTGGATTTCCTACAGCTAATGCCTTGGATATATCTGTGATTTAACAGCCATAGAAATGACCAGGATTCAGACAGAGCAACTGGCAGATGTACCAGCAAAGCGCTTTTAAAGAGGACAGCAATGCAGACTGCTTTCCAAGGAGCAGAATCCAGAAGTGGGCTTCTCATTCATCTTGGCAGAAACCTCCCGTGTCCCGTTTAGATCCCAGATCCCAACAACCCCCTGCGCAATACCAGGAACGGAGCTCAAGTCTGGGACCCTGTCTTCTAGGTCTAAGGACTCAGAAACCATCCCTGGAGGACTGTGGTAGGGGAAGGACCACCTGCTCAAGGCCCCTCCTTTGCTTCTTGCTAGCTATGCAACCTTGAGTGAGTTAGTTACCTAAGGATAATATAAGAAACTCTTATGTGGTGTTTTCTAGGGGCCAGACACTGTTCTAAGGACCTTACTGTATTAATTCATTTAATCTTCTGTTTCACCAACTGTAAAGAGAAGATACTATCAGTACTTAGTTCATAGGCGAGATGCCAGGTGTAACATTGAAATATGATAAATAGTGTTTCCTTTTTTTCCTCCAAAGACTGAAATTGTTGCCTTCAAAGGCACTAGTGGGGGTCAGGGGAGGGATAAATTAGGAATTGGGGGTTAACAGATACACAGGACCATATATAAACTAGATAAACCACAAGGCCTAGTGTATAGCGCAGGGAACTATATTTGATACCTTGTAATAACTTACAGCAGAAAATAATCTGAAAAAGAATACATACATGTGTAACTGAATCGCTTTGCCTTATACCTGAAACACTGTAAATCAACTTCAATTAAAAATAAAAAAAGAAATAATAAGCCGAAAAAGAAAAAGAAATACTAAACTAAATGTCAAAAGAAAGAAAAAAAGGCACTAGTAGAGATAGAGTATGTAAAGCACCTGGCACGTAGTGGGTGCTTTCCTAGCTCTAATGACAGCAGTGTTATCAATTGTCCCCAGCGAAGCAAGCCCTAGTTCACCTGGAGGGCCAAAGCCCTGTGAGTGACTTATGGAAGCCAGCTGTTTGAGGTACCTTTTGCTGCTAACTTATCCTAGGAGCTGATTGAGAGCCTGGCACATAACAAGATACTCAGCAAATATTCCTTCCTCTCTGCTGAGGCACATTTTCACTATCAGACCAGGAACTACACTAAAAGGTAGCTAGCTTACCTCAGAGAAAACAACTTAACATCAGCTGTTGAAAAAAAATCTAAATCTTTATTTTGGGTGGCATTCCCCAAGGTTCAAACCCAGGCCTCAGCAGAGGGGTTACACTTGGAACATGAGGAGAGGGCCTGGGGCCTGCCCAGCACGTCAGGGCCCGCCTCAGAGTGAGCGGGAATAGCAGCGTGACAGCCAAGCAGAGGAAGGGGTCAGGGGAGCCTGGCTCAGGCAGATGGGCCCAAAACAGTGAGAGCACGCCCTGGTAATGATGGAAGGAAGTAGAGAGTGTTCGTAAGCAAAAGTCTCTCAAGCAAGCTGTGCTGTGTATCAGTGCAAAATCCTATACTCTCCCCTGGCTAGCACCACATCCAACAGGCCCTTCAGATGTCTCCTCTGCCCCAGCTGGCCACGAGACCTCACCTTGGAACAAGGACCCTTTGGCTCTAATATCTATATCCCAAAAGACCTCTGGGAAATGACAATATTTGACTTGAGACACATCCACCCATTAGCCCCTACCAGTCAATGAGGCCATATTGTTTCAGCAGATAACCTGGCTCCTGTCTTAGGAAACTGAGAGTAGAGTTCAGAGATGGGACACAGATCAGAAAAATCTTTGTCAGTTCTAAAGCAGACCAAAAAAAAAAAAAAAAGAGGTTTAAGGGGCAAAAATCAGAATAATGGTTGCCTAGGGGTTTGACTGGGAAAGTTCATGAAGGAACTTTCTGGGGATGTGGAAATTCTATATTGTGATGGGGTATAAGTTATGTGGTGGCGTATCCATCTGTCAGACTTGTACAGCTATGAGCTGTGCATTTCAAAGTATACAAAGTTTACCTTAAAAAGCTCTGAGAAAAATCAGAACGGAGCGGGGAGAGCAGAGGTACACACGATATAGATAGGGCAGCACCTAATGGGTACAGGGGCGTTCATTATGCTATTTGATTTCCTTTGTGTATGTTTAGGATTTTCTGTAATAAAAACTGAAACATGTCTTTGTCAGAAGAGTTACAACTGAGGGCCAGGAAGGGGCTACGTGGGATGAGGGTTCACCTGGTTAATGGGCAGCATGGAGAACGGACCGGAAGTGCCCAGGGGAAGGGTGGCCCTTTGTCTCCTCCACATGTCCTGTCAAATTTAATCCTACGTGATGCATATTTTTTGTCTTATTAGTCTGATCCCTTTCCATCGAATTTTTTAACTTTAGGAGAGAAAGCTAATACCTTTTATGCATTTGCACAGGCCACTGTCTTCATAGTCGCAAGCACTCCAAGGGGAGGGGAGGTCAATGTGTAACCATGTCCTAGGCCAGCCCTGCTCCGACCCAGTAAGAGACTTCAGGGGAGAGGGGCCCACACACCCAAACTGCTTGAGAAAACTCCACGCGAAGATCGTATTCCCAGAAATTATTATTATTAAACAAAAAACTGGGGGGCGAGGATAGGTCAATGACTAGCTTTCCTGTGTCCACAGCTTTCTCCACCAGAGATGGGCTGACAGACCGAGGCCTGCAAACTCATGGAAATTAGCAGTAATGAGACATAAACAGTCAAACCTCAAAATAACATCTCTGGCCTTTAGAATCAACACAGCTCTCCTGTCAGCCTGCACCTGGTCCGTCCGGCTGGGTCTGGGAGCCAGTGGGGTTTTAGGACCCTTTTAACAGCTGCCAAGAGCACATTACTCATGGCCGGGATGTCGGCCTTTTATGTTGCCACAAGTGGCCCAGCCGTTGTTTGGGCCTGGCGAAGTCCATTGACGGTTTTTCCCAGGGCCGAGGCTCTGCTCTCTGATTTTTCCAGCAGCTCCAGTTTGTCCAAATGTCACCAGTGTACACTGAGTGAGCCCCCCGGACTCCTGTGCTGGCGCACAGCCACGCTCACTGCCAGCCCGCATCCCCGGGTCACTGGAGAGAAGGGGCAAGGGGCTGAAGTCAGAACAGCAAAGGGCTACAACTTCGCTCCACCGACTGATCTGCCTCATCAGTGCCTGGGTTCCTAACACAATGCAAACAGCTGGGAGGTGCCCGTTGAATCCAAAAAGGATACTAGTGGAATTGCGAAAAAAAAAAAAAGCGTAATTGTAGTACTCATGTGTTTGAAATACACCCTTGAAATGGGGTCAGTGGCTGGAGTGGATGGGTGGATGTTGCAAATTAAGAGTCCCACCTATGTCAAGTTAGTAAGGTCCTCCCTGGATCGGTGGGGCTTGGTGAGGTTAGATTTGGGGTTAAATCCTAATAGGGTCATTAGTATCTGATGATGATAAACTCATCATATTTATTGCACTTGTTTGTTTACTGTCCATTTTTCCTTCCAGACTTTAAGTTCTTCAAGGAGTTGTGTCGGCTTGTTCACAGCTCTATCCTCAGGATCCAGCCCAGAGAAAACCATCAAATGAATCTTTACTGAATGAGGGAGTGTGTTGAACTGTGATTCTTCAAGTCACCGCAGCCATGGAGGGCCTGGGGCATTTCCTGCTACACTGGGTTCCTGTGGTGGCAGGTGTTAGAGATGTTAGCTGGGCATCCAGGACTCATTCCTCACCGCCTTCTCCCTTTCTCCCTCCCACGATAGAGGTTGGAAAGTCTCCCTTGCAGCTAAGGGTCTGGCCAATAAGGCATAAAAGGGAGACAGCTGGGGTACTTCTGGGACAGAATTTGCTTCCTGATTAAAAAAAAAAGTCAGACAAAAGAGGAGAACCTGCTAGTGTTGCTCTGTCTCCCTTCTTTTTCCTCTGAACATAGACTGAAAGCCAGACACTGTGACAGTCATCTTGCAACCAATAGTGACAAGCCTGGGGAGGAAAATGCACCTTCTAAGGATTGTAGAGCAGAAACTGGACAATAACCCAGGTCCTTTGCCTGCATCGTCACCAAATCATCCCTGGAACCAGAGATGAGGCTGGAGGTAGCTAGCCTTCTTGTTAAGTGAGATGATATCAACATTTGTAATGTTTGCACCACAATTAGTCTGTTTTCTATTACCTACATTCAGAAGTATCTACATACTTCATAACTTGTATTCTTCTTAATTTCCACCTTAGTTAGGACAGAGCTTGCGTTTTATTCATCTTGCTATTCCCAAGCACGTAGTTCAGAATCTGGTACACAGAGCTCAATAATTATTGAATGAATGAGCGAACCAGCAAATCAGGAAACGAACAAGAAGTGATTCAGGAATTCATGTATTCAGCTTCTACTACACACAAGGCATTGCTGGTTGCTGAGTGAGGGCTGTGGTTATAATTTATTATTTAGTTGAATATTTTAGACGTATGGTATTTATGAAGTATTGATTACAAACTATTATGATTCTTGGTTCTTGCTCTTTGATTTATATAAATTATAGTTTATCAGCATGCACGCTGTTCACCTATTTTCTTAGTGCACACATACTCATTAATTCTTCAATCTTGAACAAAAGTAACTGTTCCTCTATTATGTTTATTAATGCAACTCTTTCTATGAAATATGGAAACTATTTTTCTTCTTTGAAATTAGCCAAAATTGGTTCCGCTGAGGATTGACAAACTGGCTGTTTGCTGACATCATTTAGAGCACTAGGGTACGTACTATCCATGGCTTTTCAAAATGTTTGATGTTTGGAACTTTTAAATTAAAAAGAAATGTGGAGCCTTGATCAAATGGAAAAGCTTTAAATATATCCAACGCAAATTGTAATGAAGCAAAATTTATACTAGCTCACAGTCAATGACCCATGTTAGAAGAAGGTCTAAAATAACAAAAAGAACAGGGGAAAAATGCAAATATTATGTTAATGAATCTGAGGACTAAGTTTGTGGGAATTATAATAAAATTTCTCTTTTCCATTCATGCTGATTTTCAGCAGGGCCCAAGGGAAACAAGTGTAAAAAGTTTTCCATCAACAGGTGGCAATGCTTGTACTTGTTTGCTTTTTAGAGTGGGCCTTAATTGCACTTCAGGACAAATGGACTGATAGCCGGTGAAGACTAATATGTTTTTTAAAGCAACTACATCCAGAAATAATATCCTCATGCAAACATAAAATGAGAACTATAACAGAAGAAATCATAAAAACAAATAAACAAGCCTAAAACCTAGCACTACTTGCAAAAATGGCCCAAGAATTCCCAGGAACATTACCTCAAAGAGAGATTGATTCTCTGTGGGCTGAAACTACCTAGGGTCCCATGGTAGGAGGATGGATGGTCATGCAGTCCTAGGTCTATGAACAAGATGGAATACTCTACAGCCGTCAAAAATTTTAAGTATGGAATAGTAGCCAAGTCGTGGAAATGCGTATGTGGAATAAAGTTAAGTGAAAAAAGCAGAACATGAAGCTGTGTGTATGCACGGATTACAACTTTGCAAAAACACAAGTCTACATATGTTGACAGTGATGGGAGAGAATTTGGAGGCATGTCAACAGTTTTATGTTGAGCCAGCCAGTTCCTTTTCTTTTTTTTCCCTGCTGAAAGTTTTTTAGATTTATAATACAAGAAAAAAGAAAAACCCTAACACTAGAACCATCCATGGCACCCTGAAAGATTTGTCAGGCCTTCTTAAGGGGCTCATGGAGGTTGGAGAGCACAGAGAGCTCATGTCAAGAAAGCAGGGAATCATGAAGACAAGGATGCTTTTGTTGCCCCTGAAAACTTCGAGGACAGTGTTTCCCTCCCTTGGCAGGTCTCCCACCTCTTGCTTCTTCAGACTGCAGTTTGGACAGCAGGGAGAACCCTTGTCTAAGAAGTTTGTGAACAAAGACTGATTGCTTCCCTTGTCAATAAACATTATCTGCTTCTGTTTCTCTGCTAAATTGAATTTCTGCTTACCCTACCTGGTTATATAAAGGCTTTATGTATACAGGAAAAAGAAATGACAAGGTTGTGTAAGCAGGCAGCCTTGGGTAGAGTTGAGAAGTCAGTACAGTTTATTTCATGGGAATCCTTGCTTCTTTTATGCATACTTTTCCCCCTTCCAAAAGCCCAGATGGCTCATGAAGCCACTATTTTCATCTTTCATCAACCTATTCAGGAACCAATAATGGATTTTTTCCCAGGATTCTTAAACAAACAAACAAACAGAAAGACCATGAGAAAAGCCATAGACAAAGGAATGAATCACTATAAACTTAATTTTGGGCATGGAGGTAAGGTTTATATTTGGGAATGATACCATATAATGGAAATAAATCATACCACGTAGGCAACTGTCTTTGTAAAGGCCAGAACTGAGGAACAAAGAGTCTTAATTTAATTTAAATGACTAAAAAGAGGGGAAGTCAGGATGAGAAGTCAGGTCTGTAGAAAGCAGTAGGTGCAATGGGAGGATATGAGAGTTCAGGGGAATGGGGATGAACCCAGCTTTCTTCTCCCATGGGGGAGTGGAGTCTGGGCTCAGTTCCCCCAGAGGATGGGCCCTGTGGCCAAAAAATGCCTCAGGATTACTGCTGGTGGGTGACACAGTGTGATGCCAATCAGAAAGAAGAGGACAAAAATCCTCTGGTTTTCATCCAGTGGAGGGGGACAAGGGAGGAGACCAGGACAGAAACTACCCCTACCAGGTTTTCAAAGCCAGATTCCCCTGTGGTGGGTTGTCCTGCAATGAGAACGGTATTAACAAAGTCCAAACCTTCTCCAAGGTAGGCACAAGAAGATCAGATTGGCTGGACAGAGTAGGTGCTCGCCAAGAAGCAATTCTGATTGCCACCTCCCTCTGCCCACTAGGCTGACAAAGCTCTCCTGGCAATCCCAAGGACAAAGTTTTTATCCATCTTTTGGCCCAATAATCCTGATTTTTCTAGCAGGTTTAGCCATAAGTAGTTATTCGTCTTTCAGTTAAAAACTACAAAATAAAGCATCCAAACTTGTACAAGGCATGAATAGACACTGAAAATTTAAGGAGAGATACATGAATATTCTGGGAAAAAAAACCAACACTCATTGGCTCTCACAAGATCATTGAGCAGATTGATAGCAGAACTGGAGAGAAAACTGTTTTCTGTACTGTATGCTTCACTCATTCATTTACCTGAGGGATCCAGGTTTTGAGAAAATAGTTATATAAAATCCTTAGCATTTTATGCTATAGAAGGCAGCCCCCAGAGCCTTCAATGTCAAAAATCTAAACTCATTCAAATGCCTCTAATTTTAAGGATTTTTTTCAGTCCCCCTTTCCATCTGAAACTTGTATTTTTGTTGGCCCAAACACCACTTTTTGATTGCCCTTGCTGCTTGCTGAGAATGCAGTCTCTCAAGCACTCTGTTTAATCTTTGAATCAGCTCAGGAAGATGGAATTACCATCCCTGGAAAACTGCAGTTTCGTTTCTTTTCAAGGAACTCACTGCAGCTGCAACAATAAGATGAAAATGTGACTAGTCTGGGGGAGGCGAGGATTAAAGGTAAGGGATTAAGAAAGCCTTGCTTGCCCCAGTGAATAGAATGATCACATAAATCACAGGCTAACCTTGGCTCCACTCAGCTCGTATTAAAGTATGTAGTGTCACAGATGCCCCATAATTAGGATTTGTCATCTTGAGCATCAGGATGGAGGATGCAGATGCCAAAGAGGGGCCAGAGGGAGAACAGAGGATGAGAAGGAAATGAATAATTTTGGTGACAGTGACTACTATTTTGATAGGAACCAGAATGTCTGTAATATTTTAAGAATCATGCATAAGGGTAAGAGCTGTTGGAAATGTGCCTTCCAACTTCAAACTGTGCCTGACCATAAGAGTGCTGATAAGCACTTGCGGGAGAGCAGCTGGAACTCCACGGGCTTCTTGTGTTTCCTTTCCCGATATTTATTCCAACATCACATTTGCAGCTGCTTTTATCTGCTCTTTAGAAGTTCTTGTATTTGGGGAATCATTAATTGTAAAATAAATACCTACTCACTGACATGGAAATGTAATTTATCAGCCAGCTACAGAACGGGTTGTCTGCTGATGCCTCCATAGTGAATCTGGAACTTTCTACTCCTCCCAACTCTAAGGATTCTGTCGACTGGAGATAGGAATGACCATCTTCCCAGGCCTCAGCAGAAGAGAATGGGGCCTTCTATTACAAATAGGAGAGAGAAAAAGAGAAAGAGAGAGAGGTCGAAGACAGGCCCTCATGCTACGGCTTGAGCTCCTGGATCTTTTGTGCCAGAAGCTCTTCAACCCATGGACTTTTCAGTTACATGGACCAGGAACACCCTTTACCGTTTAAGCTAGCTTAACTAGTTTAAGCCAGTTAGAGTTGGTTTTTTGTCATTTGTCAATAAGAGTCCTGACTAATGCAGGCTTGTCTGTGGTGTTCTCCTGTATGCACTGGGAGGACTGGGGAAGCTGAGAGCTGCCGAGATGAGTCAGGATGTTAAAAACAGGTTGGCACCCTATGACATTCGGACAATTGCTGTGGCATTCCATGGCTCTGGCTGTCCTCACCTCACCAGCGTGCCCTGCTTCAGTGATGGTCTGTAAACACACCGACTATCCCTCCGTGGATAACAGTCCACTGGCCCCCGGAGAGACGCTAAAGTTACAGCAATACGGGGCTATCGACCACCACCTCACGAGGAGAAAATGTTTGGTCTGCCTTATCAATGCCTGGGTTTATAGCACACTGCAAATAACCTGTAGAAAAGCTAGTTGAACACAAAAGAGCCACACCTGTGAAACTATAAAAAGCAAGGTAATTGCAATCCTTGTGATTTGAAAGACACCTCCATGCCCCCTTCTAAAAGGCTGGGGGGTTGAGGGGTTGGCTGGTTGGTATTCCTGGCCCCTCAGGAGAAGCTAGTAGCTTTTATACTGGTTCCACTTTTGACTAGTTCCACCTTTCCGGGTTCCTGGGCTTACAGAGAAGTGGGCCTCCGTGTGATTTGGCCTGGGGGCTCACGCAAGTAAAACAGTGTCTGGCACGTAGTAAGTGCTCATTAATCTTTTTTTCCAATGACTTCAATATCTGCTATTACTTTTCTAATGAACAGATTCTGTGGTGGAATGAGTAGGGAAGGGTCTAACAGCTGGGTGAACTATTGGAAGAAAGTCTCTAATCAATACTCCCACACATGGACAAGTTTTTGAGCTGGAAAAAAATTTTAATTCAAAGGTCAAAACTAGAGAAACCGAGGTTAACTGAATGGGCAGGTCACATAGCTGGTGAGTAACAGTGAGGTAATGAAAAGATCAGGTTACTACAGTTAAATTATGCCAGCCTCTCAGTTTATACTGACAATGAGAAATCCTTATACTTTTTGAGTGTGATATAATCCAATCTTTAAAATCTGAATTAATTATCACAGTTTGCTCAGTCAGCAAATGAACTAGTTCAAAAGCTGAAAGTGCTCGGTCGGCAAGAACGTATAGAGTTTTGTAGCCGAAAGGAACTTTAGGAATCAAACAGGGATGGGAAGACGTGATTCAACAGAGGTCTCTGCTGCAGGACTTCTCAGAGCCTGTGCTAACTTCACTTTTGGTTGTCCAGTAGGGAATATGGTATGTATCTTTCTCAAACTTATTTGACAATGGAATTTTTTCCTCAGCAAAGTTATTAAAAAATCTTGAGGTGTCCTGAACACCATCTAGGAAATGGTTGAGTCCCTGCATAGGTTCACGTTTTATTCTATAACTCCTAATTATTTTCCTGCTAGCTGAGACCCCAAGTGACAGATCTTTCATTTTCTCTCAGTACACCTCAACTCCCCTCACCACTGGGGCTTCTGCTGGGACTTCTAGGTCCCTCCCATGCCTTCAGTGTGTGAGGGAGAAGCCAGAAACTACAGCTGCCGCCCCCGGCCCCCAAACTCCACTCCCCACCCTGCAGCTTTGAATTCCCTCCATGTGTAATTATAAAGTATGTGTTCAGTTATTTACTTTCCCGGTTCCATGCAGAGTGTGTTACTGAGTCATACAGCTCACAAGGAAGCCCAGCTTTCCTGCTGCAAGGTCTGAATTAAAAAGATTACAACCCTGTATCATCCCCGTTTAAAAAGAAACCACCACTTATAGAGTTTAAAAAAAATAAAACAAAGATTCTCTGTCCTCTCAGAAATGCCAGCAAAATGGTAAAATTAAGACTTTAACATGGATTTTGTTGTTTCTGACGGCCCTAAATTGCCTCATTTAGAAAGGTAGAAAATAAAATGCCTGTGTTTCTAGAGTTTCCGGGAACTGAGTCTGGCAGCTGGTTCGCTGTTGTCTTTTAGAGTTTGAAACAAGAAAAATTGCAACCAAAGTGGTGTCAATTTGCTCTATTTATCTTGGGAATTAACTTTAAAGCTTAATTGTCAGAGACAGTGACCTCTGTAGTCATGCAAATCCCCAGGGCATTGCAAAAGCCGACTAGTTGAGGGGACTGGGAATGCCACTTCGGGGTGAATCGGCCTGCTCAGCCCAAGAGGGAAGGAGTTGACCCCACAGGTTTTGTACTCATTTCTCAGCACTCAGATCTGGTATCTAATCCACTGCTTCTGTCTGACCCACGTTTCTGCTGCTGATCTAGTCACAGAGAGACCAGGTGTCTTGAAATGAGCCAAACTGGGGTCCAATGAGCGGCCCCCATTCAGCTTCAGAAGGCCCCTGAGGAGACAGTGCAGTGGCCAGCAGGGGCAGGTGGGTTGATGAAGGTCTGCTTACTTAGGAAGGTTCCCGGGAAGGGCTTGGTCTGGAAACTTCCCTTTAATCTGGCAGAATTTGGAACAAATGTTTGGCTGAAACCATATACTATCAAATTAATAGAACAATTGTAGGATAGAGAACAGTAAGTCAGAAAACAAAAATGCTGGCATACAGCTTATAAAGTCTACTTTATGGAAGAAGTACGATGCTGAAGAAGCACACATTGCACCCGGTGGAATAATCATCCCCACGCCACCCTGCCCAAGCCTGATCTATCTTGCACATATTTAACTTTAAAAAAAAAGAGGAGGAGGAGGAGAAGAAGAAGTAAATTATGTGGACAAATAATGCCCAGGGCTCTCCTGTGGTCAGCGGTAAGCCCTGATGCTCAGCAGATAACATCACTAGTAATGAGGTAACAGTGAACGGCCAGGAGACGCACTGGGTTTTGGTAAACAGCCTTTTATGAGTACAAAAAACTCTGTTGACTGGCCCCACCCTAAATCATTGCCTCTGTAAGGGGGAGCCCTCCAGAACAAAACAATAACCGTGAACTAGATGACATTCTAGTACACACAACAATCCCCTTTCCTGGAATCGGTACAAATTCAGAGCTGGGAATCATAATTAAGTGCTTTCTTTTGCTCTAGAAAATGGAGTTCATTAATTGACTTAGCCTTGACTGCTCTGGGAATGTTGTTCCCTTGGACCAAAGCACAACTTCAGGAGCGATTTTAGTGGAATGATGAGATTGGTGGAGACCTGCAGGTAGCAAACCAGATTAGCCAAATCAATCCTGCTGATCGCTGGGTTATCAGATAAGGCAGCCAGGTGAACCCTGATGACTGGCTCTCAGAATGGTTTGAACAGGCGTCCAGGATAGTTAGCTCCTGATTAACAGAGGGAAGAGGAAGAGGAAATTTGAGACTCCAGCAGAATTTATCTTCTCAAATTGGGAGCAAGTGAGAAGCCAATAAAAGGGAAAGAAAGAAGAGAGAAAATGTAGTCAGTAGAAAAACAGCTTTTGTGTTTTTCTGAGAAAAACAAGATAGCAGGGAGAAATGCTTGCTGGTTTCCATGGTTTACCTATTCTAAATTATTCCAAAGCAACATTTTAGATCAGTTGTTCTCAAACAGCCAATTTAAGGACCCATGAAGGTTAGTCACCAGGGACAGCTTTAAATATCTCGATTCCCAGGCCCACCTATAAAGAAAGTCTAGTATATGAGCAGGGTTCTTAATGCATTAGAGGAAAATGATTAAATTGGTCTTTAAGGAAACGATCTGGCGGTAGAGGCGCTGGCCTGGAGCAGTTCTTCCCAAATTTAATCTGCAGGCAAAGTACCTGGGGATCTTGTTAAAATGCAGATTCTTATTCGGTAGGTCTGGCTGTACTTCTAACCAGTCCCCAGATGAGGCCAAAGCTGCTGGTCCTCCAACCACACTTTGAAAAGCTAAGTCCTGGAGGCCAGCTGCCGCTGGAGTTGGGGTACTCAAAGGCTCTCAGCAGCACCCACAGGCTGCTGAAATCAAATCGACTTCTTTTCCTGGAGGAAAATTCCAGCTTCAACCTAAATGAGATTGTGGGGTATAACAGAAAGAGCCCCTTCTGAAGTCAGGAATCCCAGCTCAGCTCGGGGCTGTGGAAAAGTCAGCGCTTGAGAAAATTACTTTCCTCCTGAGCCTCTGTGACCACACAGGTAAAATGACAGGACTGAATTATGTTGTCTCTAGAATACTTTCTCATTCCATGATCCCAAATCCTTTAACCCCAGAGCATAGAATAGGGTCAAACCAACTTAGGTGGCCTTTTCTAACTCTGCAGGTTATTAGTCACTGTATTTTAAAGAATCAACATGAGTATCATACATCCTTTTGGTGTGTGTGCTGTAAAACATGCATGTCCTTCCTATACATCAATTGTATACATTACTATTTAGACATGTAGTTACACCCTAAGGGGGGGAAATACAATTGTATGTGGGGGGTTGATAAAAGAAAATGCTATTGTATACAGACTGAAAAACATTATACTTTATTTTTAAAATATTGTAAGGGCTGGCATAAACAAGTCATAGCTTACAGATGTGTATAAAAGCTGCACGAATCGTGCACATTTAGTATTTGGAGGGGGGAAAAAAAACCTTGGTTTTAAAAATTGTTTGGACTGTATGTTCTTTTCCTTTTTAGCAGGATGGGGAGCCAAAGGAATTGAATTACAGGGTAGAATATAAAATACCTCCTTCAAGGAAATAAATGTGTAATAGGAACTATCTAGCCAGTTCTCTCAGGCATGGGAATCCCCTGGGGCTCATGTAAATGTGTATAAGTATGTCCTCAGTGTCACTCCAGATGTTTCTGCAGGGAAAGAATCCTTCCCCCTTTGACACTGTGCATGCAACCTCCATGATCAGACTTGCCCCAAGCCAAGCAGCATCCTGAAGGGGGACCCTGGGTGAGGCTGGGGATCCACAGGCCCTTCCCACTTGTCTCTCTCTACACCTAGAAGGTCATGTTTGTTGCTAAGTATCCTCCTAGGCTTGGAGGGGAGATGAGAGCCTGTAAGTATTAGCAGAGCATAAGGAAGACCCAGAAGCAAAGTTAGCCAGGCAGAGAGGTCAGGCTAGGACAACTTTAAATGGTAATTAAGTCTCTCCACACTTATCTCTGGAGATTGTCCTTGGACTCTAGCTAAGTAGGGCCTTCTTGGCTATGTGGGGGGTCTGCTTGCAGTTTTGATTCTGCCCCTTAGGGCAACCTGAGCTGCACATTTTTGCTGTAGCCGCAGGCTGCCAAGGCCGTAAAAAGGCAGATCCTGGCTTCTACAGTTGCCCCCCACGCCTGCTTTACACAGTGACAGGGCCAGGAAGAATCCAGGGCTTCCACTTCCTCTAGTATGTTCTGTCTCATTTCTCATCCCATGTTCCAAGGGAAAAATGAAGTACTCCTGTAGAATGCCCGCCTGACACCCAAGGCCCATTCCACAAAGGGAATGCTGCCCTGTGGGATCAGTGGTATTCCCCACACTCTGCAACAAGACCTTCCCTGGGCAAGCTTCTCACACCTCTTGTCTCCCACCCTCACCCACCTTCTTTGTTCCCACCTCCCCACTCTAAGCAGAAAATCATATACCAGCAGCCACAACTAAGAGGAAGTAAGTAGTGGCAATATGCTGAGGCATTCCAAAACAGAATCCTGCCATTGCATATGGTGCTCAAAACCATAAAAGCGACAAAGGAGACAGTGACTACTATTCAGAACCAAAGACAGTGATTATGGTGCCAACACATATAAGATAACTTACATAAAGAACCAAGCACTAGATCTAGACATCCTGTGGTAGAGACTCCTGGTCAGCCCCCAGTACCCATTCTCCCTTTCTTCTTTAGCAACAGAAGCCTGAATTTTAGCTGGGCATGTAGCCACTCAGAGTAAAGACTACATTTCCCAGCCTCCCTTGCAGCTGGTTCTGGCTAGGTGACTAGGTTCTGGTTTCTGTGGAGCCTCCTTAAAGAAAGGGGGCATGCCTTCCTCGGCGCTAGCTGGAATGCAGCCATCTTGGACTGTAAGGTGGAAGTTGGTAGAACAACAAGATAGGGGGAGCCCAGGGACCTAATAATCAAGGAGACAGCCACCATATTGATTCTGGTTTGCCTATGTTTATGTAAGAGTTAAAATAACTTCTCTGTGGTTTCAACCCATGTTATTTTGGGTTTTCTGATACTCACAGCTCAATTGTATTCTGAAACAATTTCCTTCCACTGAAGACCTTATGGGATGGCAATGACACCCCAAAATTAATTGCATTGTTGTTTCATTAAAGAGTAACATCCAAAATAACAACTTTGAAGCCTAAAAAATCTAATCATCATAGATCTACTCCATGTTTTCTCTAACTGCAATAAAATAAAACCACAGAGTACCCAAAAGTGTAACGCACAGTACAGTATTCCTATTTTGTAGTATCAATGGTAAAAATAAAAGTCTTGATAAAAGCCTTACTGTCAAATTAGACGACTTTTTCTCTAGAAATACTTGTTGCAGTGACTTAATTTTTACACTCTTGACCACCAGATACTAGACACTGGGTCAAATTTCTTCCCCTTGGTTTTCTTTCCAACTCCTTGGAGGAGTGAGAGGAATGATTTTGTGCTGACAATGTCAGTTTATGTTAACGGGTAAGAAAGAATCATAACTACTTACAGCACTGATGTGCACTCATGTCATTTATCCCTCAGAATATTCTTAATTTGCAGATTCAGAAACTGAGGTTCCAACCAGTGGCATGACTTGTCCAGGATAATAAACTATTAACTAGGGACCTTGGATCCAGGCTTTCTGATTCATATTATATCATAACTGCCTATTTACTTGTCTGTCTCACCTTATACATTGTTGTATCCCCAGCATCTACTGTAGGGCCGACTATACTAAACATCCTCAATAAATACATGTTAAGTGAATTAACAGGTCTAAAATCCCACTTTGACATTGCTCCCTTACTCTGCAAGGGTTCTACAAGCCAATGTTCTTAATCTATTTCAGATCACTCCCAGGCCATATGGCCTGTCAGGAGAATGTGGTCAAGGATGAGACAGAGGGGAGCAGGACTGGTGAACACACCCATATGACACACTCGTGTTCTCCTCCACGCTCTCCTGGGCCTGGGCGGGCCCACCACGTAGGGCATTTGGACGTGTGCCTCACAGCCTGGGAGACAACTTGCACTTTGTGTACTTTTCCAGGGAAAGGAAAAGGCAACCATGGTTTAACATGTTAAAAACACTGCTGCCTGGTGTCTTGACATCATAGCATCCACCCACTCTGATTCCTGGAGGCAGGCCCACTTGCCAGTCATGGGCTGGGGAGGGTGTCGAGGGAGATGATGTGGGAAGAGGGGTTAAGCACTGTAAAATGGAGTATGTGGCTAAGACATGCAGTGTGAGCAGCCATGGTGACACAATGCATGGGGTAAGAGTAGAATGGGACCTCTCAGCTTCTTATGCTGGTTTGTCTCCAGAGCCATGGAAACTTGCTGTGTTTTACACTTAGAGGCAGAGATAAAAGAGCTCATCACTTCTGGTAAGACCTGGATACTCTGAAGCAAACTGGACCTGAGCTGGTACTGTTCCAAGTTCTCCCAGGGAATAATGATGGGGCCACTCTAGCTGTCTGCCACTTCTTTTACCCCTCCTTCCAGCAAGGGTGCCAGAGGAAGAAGGGTGTTTTTCTTTCTGTGACTCCTTACAGAGTCAGGAGGTGAAAACAGGCTTGAGTGAGCTATGGTCACCAATCATAAGGAATCTACAGCTAAATTATCACCTGGCATGATGGAAATAACATTATTGTAAAATGTTGTCATGATATTAAGTTCTTCCAGTTGGAAAGCTAAAAGTTAAGGCTGTGCTGGCATTCATTTTCCAATAAATGAGCTGGCTCAAACACTGACTTTCTCTCCTTGACTTGTAAAAATGACCTAAAAATGTAAGAGAGAGTTCAATAAATGTTTTAAAGATTGCTATTAAGTACGAATACTTTAACAATTTAACAAAATCAGAGGAAACCAACCTTAAAATCCCACCTTCCTTGCCCTTGCCCCCACCCCAAGTCAGGATGAAAGTTCAGGGTCTCAAACAATAACACAATTGTCTAGTACCTGGTACATAGTAGACACTCAAAAATATTTGGTGACAAGGAATTCCAAGTGCCTTATGAGTTGGCACCTCTCAGACTTTTTAGAGTGTTTGCTGACTTGAATTAGATTCAAGAATAGTGTATTAATCTTCTGGGAAATATTCACAAGCAAACAGCTACAGGGATATGCATTTTCCTCTGTTAAACCTTGTGTCTGCACTCAAATACTGGCCTTGGCATTTCCTAAGTAAGCGCTGGCCGCTTTGAATGTTCCTATGTCAAACCATCTGCACTGGAAAGCAAAATCCTGTTAGGAAATATGATCACAGGTTGTAAAGAGATTATCATGTTCCTGACCATTATACATTTTATATTTTGAAAATCCCCATAAGAAAAGGTCATATTAAAATAGCAACTTTGTCAAAATGGAGCTGAGTACTTTTGGTACAATTTATGACTAGGGCAATATGAAAATTCATGTTTGTGTGTGTGTTTTCAATGGCTTCCCTGCACTGGCTCACTAAAATGAAAACTTTTTTTCTGACTCTTAAAATAGACGACGAGAGGCTTCTAGCTCGAGGCTTCCCCGATTTTTGAGGGCTCGACACTGACTGCGGGGCAAAGTGCCTTCCGCGTTCTCGCTGTTCTACAACCAGAAAATCTCCGTGGGAAGCAAAAGGTCCAGTGGAGGGCGGCTCCTTGCCTGGCTGAGGACAGAAGTTCAGTCAAGGTTTTAGAGAGAAATTGCAAAGTGAAAGCTTAAGGGAGATTGATTTGGTGTAAGAAAACTAGAAAGTGCGAGTTTCATTCGGAATTTTAGATACTCTGTGAGAGGGAAACAGATTTTGTACTACTAAGCGAAAGGTTAAGGGGATTTGACCCAATCTTAAGGTGACAAATCCGCATGTTGAGGATAGGACGTTAACGACCGGTACATACGACCTCGGGAAGCTGGTCAGTTCGGGGTGGAAGGACCCAAAGTGCGAGCCAGCGCGCACAGAGTGGGTGAGCAAGCGTGCGTGTCAGTTTCAGCTGTCCTAAGGTCCTCCTATGCAGCTGAGGGAACTCCAAGGGCACAGAGGCTTGGAGCACGGGTCCAAACACGTTCCTGACCGCCGACTGTAACACTCTCACACCCCAGGCGCCACGCACGCTAACCCAGTACAGGGAAGGCAGGTAAGGTGTGGGCAGTGTATGTCAAGGTGTGTGTGGAAGTATATGGAGCAGATACACAGGATTTCCAGGATGTGATGAAACTAGGAAAAGAATAACATCAATCTTGGTGAGGAAGGAGTGGAGGGTCCCCAAAGGTCAGGAACTTTCAAATGGGGTGCGTTGCTCCTGTTCGGTCCTTAGCAGGGACATTTATTGAAGTCAGGTCAAATTTAGAATTAGATTATAATAATACCCCCCCAATTGACCATGAAAGGGGCAGGCATCCGTACTGCTTTCTCTCCCTTGTTCTTCTGCATACATTCCTACCCGACTCCTTGAAAAGAGGGTCGCGCCTAATTCACCTGGGGGTCCTCAGCACGTCTGCAAGGACTTGGGAGGTGCCTTGGAAAAGTCAGATAAATGAGAGTGAGGGAATGAATGAATGAGCGAATGAATGAATTAGCTGCCCTAGGCTAGACTTTTACCGGGATATTCTCCCTTGAGAAGGGGGAAAAAAGGGAGGAGGGAGAAAAGGGAAGAAATGAGGAAGGAAGAGAGACAGGAAGACAAACAGCGCACACCGGCGATTGCCCCCAAAAGTCACTTGAATCTAGGTCAGTAGTTCGCTTTCTTTAGCGTGCATCAGAATCACCTGGAGAGCTTGTTCAAACACAGATCGCCGGGTCCCAATACTAGAGAATCTGACTTAGTAGGTGAGGCCAGAGAAGCTGCATTTCTAACAAGTTCCAGACGCTACTGATGCTACTGGACCACACCTTATGACAGTAACTCTGGACTGATCTTAGAGTCTTAGAGAAACGACCCCTGCAGCTAGAAATGGAAACTCCAGGGCAATCCAAGGCCCAGCATTTAAAAAACAGACCTCAGAGAACAGGGAGCAGAGCAGCTCAGCTCCGGCCAGCTCACTGCCGCGTAGGAAAGGGAGCTCATTGGAAATCAAGATTTTCGTTAGAATTTTCCCAATGGGTAAGCGTTCGCAAGTAAATTCTTTTTAAGTGAAAACCTAATAAAATTAGGTTTGCAGGCTCTGTCCCAGTCTTTTCCGAGGACAGTCTTTCGGAGCGCAAGGGCTAGGCAGTCCCACGCAAAGGGACACCATCCACAGGGCTCTCCCTCCTGGGAGGCGCTTGGGCCTTGTCCCTGGCTGCGGTTATCTTCTGTAAACCGGTCTTCCTGGTCATGGATACCAATGGGCCCCGTTAGAAAATCACTTTGATATGGAAGCTGTCCTTCGACGCGGGAACGTAGGGATTGACCTGGCTCGCTCTCTGGCGGGGCAAACCGCAGTAGATCCGCTTCCCTAGCGGCACTGAAAGTGCAAGAGCGTCGTGGCCCCGCGCACTCTGGGAGCCCGCGTTCGCGACCAGCACGTGCCGAAGCCAGACGGTCGCTGCTGCCCGCTCCCTCCCCGAGACTTCTCGGGACTCTTGGCGGCGTGAAGGCGCGGGGCCGCTCTTGGGCTCTCGAGGGGGCTGACGGATCGCTGGGCGGCCTCGAGCTGGCCTTGCTGCGGCTGCGCTGCAGGCGACTTCCCCCGGGAAAGCCAAACTCCGACGGGACCCGGCTCACCCGAGGGTCTGCCCCCAGGCGTGACCACCCTGGCTTTGGCCACACAGCTAACCCTCCGACCCGCTCTTCAGCCTCCACAGGTAGCTCCCCTTTCCCGGCGACTCGGTGCCCTGCAAGCTGGTGGCTGAAAGGGCGCCCGCCGAGGCCTCTGGCGGAATGAAACGGAGCGGGGGCGCACGCACCAGGAGGGCGCCATTGGGCCCAACACGCCCCTCTCCCCCTGCCGCCGCCCCGGGGGAAGAGCCAAAGGGGCTAGGCCGGCCTCGGGGGCTTCCCGCCCGGCCCAGTTCTGGAGGTGGAGGCCCGGGGATTGGACGGCTGGAGGCGGCGGGTGGTCCTCTGACTCCCAGGCCAGGAGAGGCTCCCGCGCAATTCGCGCGCCTCGAGACGCGCGTCTTCCGGCTCAGGCTCAAGGACGGCGCAACCCGTCCAGGGATCCAGTCTCGATAGGGCTTCAAATGCTGGGTGAGATGAGGGGCAAGTGTGGGGAGTGGGAGAGCCTTTCCAAATGCAGTCTCCTGAGAAACCTCTTGCCTCTCCCGCAGAGACCATTCAAGAGGCTTTAGAATCTGCCAGAATCTGAGCTGATCAGCTCCGGATCGCCGCGAACTCCCTGGGCTGGGGTCATAACTAGTGTCTTTCCCCAGCCCTGAGGAAGTCAGGGCCACCCTCGGCGGCGGCGTGAGTCCGAAAATCTGTCTTAGAAAAACCTCCCAGGAAAGGAGTCGCGAGGAGGTCACCGAGCGGGACTCTCACAAAGGCCCCAGCGGTGGGGATAGAGCGGCTTACTGGCAGTGACAAGCCAGGTCCTCTCCTCAGCACCCCTGCCGCGCACTTGACTCTACCACTGCAGCCAAGGGGCCCGGGTCGAGGTGAAAGGGAACCAGCGGCCGGCAGGGTCGCTGGCAGCCAGGCATTCACACCCAGGAGTCTGAGTGACCTCCCCTGGCGCCCGCGCCACGTAGTGCTCGGCCCGTGCCTCCAGGGGGCGCTGAGGCTCTTCCCGCGAGCGGCCGAGGTCCCGCCTGCGGCTGCGCTTTCCCACCCCATCCTTTTGTAGAGCTCCGTCTCGAACCTACTTTTTTAAAGGTAAAATTCTTAGTGTTTTGGACTCTGGCTCCGCACCCTCAGTTCTAAGCCCAGTGCCCGAGATCCTTCTCTAGGTTTCCGCGGGCCTCCTCACTACTCCGGGACTGGAGAAGAGAAGAACTACCTCCGGGCTCCAGCGAGAAGCGGCAAACAGTGCGGGAAGTTCAAATGCAAAAGGTCCCCGCCCTGAAGAGGCACGGGAAGTCTGGGGAGAAGGGAGGCGAGTCCTCAGTCCTCAGAGGTAATGGCAGCTGAGATTCCTGAAAAAAGATGGGGTTTCCATAATGTGTATTCTAAAGGGCGAAAGTTTTTACGATGTCCTCAGCGTGTGGGTCAGAGTGGGAGAGGCTCGGAGTCAACCCCAGGGAAGCGTGTGTCTGACACCTGTTCGCCGTTTAACTGGCCGAGCCACCTGGGTGGGCCGGTGGGGGTGGGGAGGGATCTACTCTGCGGGCCCCTTCCTCCTCCCACTCCGCTGTCCTTTCCCCGCCTGCGTCCAGTCCTCTAGGGGCAGTTTGGGTTTGGGCAGCAACTGGTCGCGCTCCCTCCGTCAGTCTGCTAGCTCTTTCCCTGGAAGCTTCCTTAGCGTCGAAAGCCCAGAGCCGGGAGGACAGCAGATGACCAGTCGGCAGAAACGTCGGAGTGAACCCGCAGCGCAGCTCCTGCTGGGCGCAGGGGGAGTGGGAGGGCTGCGTAGAGACTCAGCTCCTGGAGCGCAGCTGGGCGGCTGTAGGCTCTGGGACTTCCAGCTCCGCACACCAGGACCCCACAACTCCCCGCGGGCTCAGTGGCCTATGCTCCTTGCCGGGCGTTGTCACCCGAGAGTCGGGCCGAGGAGGCTGCTCCTGGGTGGGCCCTCACAGAGCGTGCGCTCTAGACGCCGGCGGGGGCAGGGGGGCTTGCCGGGGCAGAGCGTGGAGAAACTCAAGGATCCCGTCGCGGAGGTGGCCCGAGAGAGTCCTGCGAGTCGTGCGGCGCCGCGTTCAGCCTCCAGCTCGCTCTCCGCGTGGGGCGCGCACCTGCCGGTTGCGGTGGCGCGGCCTGGAGGCTGGCGAGGCATTGCCCCGCCACGAGGCTTCCCCCCAAACCGGGAGCTCGCCGACCCTTCCCTACCTTTCAAACGGCTGCCGCGCTCGGGCCGGCGTGGCCCAGACTCCATTGTGGAAGTTCAGAAGCTGGGGTGGGCGAGATAAATAGGTTTACGGAAAAACCCGGGCTCAGGAGGTTTGCGGAAAGAGGGCGCAGCTTGTGGATGGTTGGAAATTTTGTTTATCCCGGGGGAAAAGCAGGCGGTTCTGCGCAACACACACACACACACACACACACACACACACACACACACTATGAAGGTGTGAAGCCCATCGCCGGGGAGTTACCTCCACTTACAGAAGAGGAAATATGAAGCGTAGGAACACTCTTCAGGTCACCACCCCGGTAGTTGTGTCCTGAGGTCTGAAAGAAGAGAAAGTTTTCTCCAAATCTTCCAAATTGAGAAAAGCTGCAGAAGGAATGAGGCGGTTGGAGAGAGGGGACCGCAGGCATCCCCGTAGCTGGGGTTCACGGCTGAGCGCTAAAATGAAAGCACCCCTATAGAATCCACTAGGGAAATTTTTTTTAAGTCCTGAACTTAGGCATTTTGCTACTTCCACACTGTTTTATCAAATCTATTTTGAAGCCGTTAAATACTGAAGGGTATGAAACACTTGGGTCTCCGTTCCAAGCTCACTTTTTAACCTTAGTAAATTTGAAATTGGAAAGAAAGAAAGAAAAAAAGAAAGAAAGATCTGCTATCTCTGAATTATGTTTTGCCAAAGGTACAAAAAATTCTATCCACCTCTGCATAAGTAAAATGGGAAGGAATTTTATCTTAATAAAATAATGTCCCGTAGCTTCTACCTGGCTCCTCAATCACTGTTTGACCTTTTGACAGCTTTTAGTCTTCTGCTTATACTCGTCCACTGCCCCTCACGATTGAGATTATTTTAATTGTCCTTTGGGGCAGCAAATCAAAAACCATATTTTAGCGGAACACCTTTGAATTGTGCAGCCTCTTGGCTTGAAGATCTATGCCCCTCGAAGCACAGGCTTGCAGGGGGCTAATGGGAATCGCCTCTGGCGAACTCGTCTGGGACGAAGAGCGTTTTGCTCAGTGTTGCTCACGCAGATTATCTGGAAAGAAGCTGTTTAAAACGAGAGTATGTCATCCTCTGTCACTCGGTCACCCTACTTCTAGAGTAGCTGAACTGCGTTCTGCAATTACACTCACACAGGACCAAACCTTTAGAGGAACCTGAAAAATGTATCACTACAGATTACAATCGTAATCACTAATTCGATTACGCTTCCTGGTGACTGAACTCTAATGGGGAGGGGAGAAGCTGAGAATGAAAAAAGATGTACACGTTTGAGAATTTAGAATAATAATTTCCTAAATATTAAATGATTGCTTGTCACCCACTCCAGATGGATTCTTTATTGTTTACCAATGGGTTGCAGATGCCCACCCCTTTAACCAAGTTGGTTAACTGCTTATGAAATGTACATTGTAGGATTAAAGCTTAAATATTGGAAGTAATTTCTCCTGGGACATTCCACATATTTTTGCAGTAATTACAAAATTAGTCAATTGTCACCTCTATAAACAAACCTCGTTTTGAAAACTGCAGGCGAAAGCAGACTACATGTACAGTCATAATTGCCCAAAAGTATGTACAAAACTGTGTAGTGTAAGTTGAGGGAAGGTAGATACATGCTGGAGAATACAATCTAGAAGTGATTGATTTTACCTACTTAGAAGATAGTTAACGTTAAAATTGTCAAGATGTGGAAATGAACGCTGCGAGAGGGCCAAGTAAAACTACAAAATGACCTTTGGGTTTGTTTGCGGGGTCTTCGGGAGGCAAGGAAGACAGTTGTTCGGTTTCTAATGTTATAAGGGAAAGTGGCACCAAGAAGGAAGTGGGTGCTCGTTGTGTTTGTGTGTGAGTTTTGAACTGAGTCACCTTGTGCCTCTGTAACAGGGAAACCTCGAGCAAACCTGTGCCTTTAAGACTCAGTTGCTATCCAAACACAAGTAAACACAGTGGACCATTAGCGGGCTCCGGGCGTGGAGGCGGAGCTTGGGCTCAGTGGGCCCGGCTAGGCGGTGGGACGCCCGCCCGAAGGGGAGGCGGGGCCGCTACTAAAGCCGGAGACTGCGGGCCGCGAACAGCCTGGGGAGGGACGCGGGAGGGGACAGAGCTCGGCGTGCTCGCTGCTGGAGGGTGATGGCCCTGCTAGGCTGCAGGCTCCGACCTTATCCGGAGTCGGCGGCGAGAGGCTCGCGGCGGCGCGAGGTTCCAGGCGAGCGCTGAGCGCCGGGGCCAACCACCCCGGGTCTTTACACATTCTGCGTCCACAGACTCGGACGAAGGCGAGGATCTGTTCTCGTTCTGGCTACTCGTCGTCCTCCAGACCATGTCCGCGGCTCCCGGGACTCCGCGCGGAAAAAGAAGTTTGCCCGGCCTGGACCCAATGACCTTTACAAGCTGTGCGTCTGACTGCCTGGACCAGATCTGAGTGGCGCTGCCCAGTAGGACCTTTTTGCTGGAGGTGAGTGTCCGCTCTGGGAAGGGGCTGCAGCCGCCTAAGTAAGGAAGGCTGCAGAAGGGTGAAGGAGGGTACTCAAATTCTTGGTTCAGCGTGCCACAAGTTCAGAAGCTGTGAAAAGGAATCATATGGTTACAATCCCGGGGCTTTGTATTTTTCACTTTATCAGATCCCAGGCACGCCACTCCTAGCTAACACGTAACGACAGACGCTTTCATGTACTGTTTTTAGTTTTGTTTTGCGACATTTAATCTAAGCATTCAGCAAGTCTTCTTATAAAAGCTGATCGACGTACGTCGAGATTAAACCCCGTAAGCCCATGGTTTTTCTGCCTGCCGTAGTATTCCTGCCACCACTGCGCGGACAGGCCGGGACACACAGTGCTTGTCTAGCCAGCGCGTTTCAACAGGAGAGTAATAGTTCAATCCTAGGTAATTCTCCAACCTTGTGCGGGTCTTTTGATTTTCCTCCACCCTCCAGTCCGGGAGGAGGAGGTAGAAGGCAAATTCCCCTAGGGTTTAAACGCTTGGATTCTCGAGAAATGGCAACAGAGAGCAGAGCTGCGTTGAAGGAAGGAGGGTGAAAAAGGTGTCTGGAGGGAGCGCTGGCTCTGTCTCCCTACCTGTTAGCAGGGAACAAAAGAGGGCTGGCTTTTCCTGGAGCGAAACGGCGCAGACAGCTACTTTCTCTGCTAAACAAACTGCAGTCCCGAGCAGAACAAGAAAATTACTCACGCAGGGGGAGTGAGGGAGCAGAGAGAAACAGAACCCAGCTTATGTGGAAGGCATCTTAATTTAATTAACTCCTTGGAAAGGCAGAGGCGCAGCGAAGGGGCAGGAAATTCGCCGTCGTTTCTCTCTGTTCACCTGATCCAGTCTGCCCATTTTAATTTTATTTTTCAAAAAATGATATCCTTAGATCCACCTGGAGTGTAGCTCTCTGATTTATGTAAAGTTCTGTTATGGCTTGGGCTGAGAAATTCAGCGAGCCTATGGATCCATCAGTCATTTCTTTCAGACTCCAAAGCACAGGTTTTAGCAGATGACCCCTGACTGTATATTATATTTTTAGATAATCAGTGTAATAACACATTACCAAAGAGTGAGACTCCTAATCAAATTACCACTGCCTTTTTTCCTCCAATGTTTTGAAAGCTTCACTGAACTGAAATTAGTATGTACACCTCTCACTTGTTGTCAGCCAGTGAGGTGAATTTTTACCAAACTTCTGTGTATGTCTGAAATTCTTGTGAAGAAGACTGATGAAAGAAAACTAGTCTCAGTTCCACTTAAATATTAATGTCTTTTTATTGGTTTAAGTTTTTTTTCTTTGCAAAATTAATGGTAACCAATGGTCCAAGACGGGATGGTGGAGAAGTCACAGCAGATGACGGCTGTTACTGCTTGAAACTGAGTGTGAGAACTACATGTTCAACTCTAGACAAAACGAAAGTACTTTGGATCCCTGCATTGACTTAAAATATCTTTTGACACAGATTTCCAGCTACTCAGCAGGAGAGTGGAAATCTAAACTCCCTAATTATCTATGGCAAAAGTATTTGGTGGATATTTAGGGTTGTACAGTTTCTGAAGGGTTTACTATTCTATGAAGAAACTATTTGACCTGCAAATTAAAACGAATACATACTATGAAATAGCACTTTTGTGCCACCATGAAGCTGAATTATAATAGCGGTGTTAATTTTTGTGTTTTAAGACATTTGGTGCAAAAGAGAAGGAATGTGGCACTTTTTGGAGGCAAATTAACATGCAACCTTTATGGCAGAGTTCACTTTGTGCATTTGGAATAAAATCATAGGTCCTGATATTCCTTCAGTCAACAGCGTGCACCCCCCACCCCCCAGACATACATACACAGAGAACATGGTGGGAATTGCACTTTGCCTCCTGTATTTATTTCTAAGAAAGCTAGTCTGGGAATACACCCAAATAATAATTTCAATTTCCTCTCTATGGTGGAGGCTGCTTTTTAACACCAGGGGAAAACTAATATTTGGAATCTCTGGAAAATCCTCCTTTTGCAAAAAGAAGGAAATAAAGGTATTATGTATTATTTTTAATGGAAGAGGAAATAATCAGATAGATTACCAGGGATGTTAGTAGAATCCTTTTCCCCTACCTCTCTAGGAGAGGGTTTGAAGGTTGCCCCTGAACAAAAATGAATTGTGATTTGTGGTGGGAAAGTTTATTACTAATGGAGGTTTACTGTTTCGGTTGAATGGTCTGACTGAGACCCTCTGACTGTTACACACCTCTCTTTAACTCCCCAACCTCAACTCCCAGACCACATACCACCAGGCAGAAGCGGTTCGTTAATAAATCCCTGTCTCCCAGCGGTTCCAAACAGAGGAGGAGGAACGGAAGGTGTGGGTCTCACGGAGGCAGCCAGATTCTGCCTTGCAGGAGCTGCTGTGTCATTAGCACAGCCCCTAAGCCTGCCCTCGGAGCCACAAGCAACACTTCACAACACACTGGAGAAGAAAATTTCAAGCGCAGAAATGGCTGGTGCAAGGGAAGTCTGGACAAACTCTCCCGCCTTCTTGCTGGGTTCAAAAACCGTGCATAAAAGGTTGATGGCTCAGAAAGGCCTGCCTGCCCTTCTCCAGGGAAAGCGCTTAGCTGTGAGTCCCGCACCTGGGGAGGCCCTTCAGAGGCGAGACCCAGGCACGCCAAGCTGGCAGAACTCGCTGCTAAAAAGGGGCTGGCCATGGGCCTACCCTGAAAGCAGGTGAGGTGCCCTGTGGAAACCGGGTCTGAAAGCCGACCTCCTGTTGCCCTTGCGGGCACAAGGGGAGGCAAGTGCGCGCTCCCTGCTTAGGCCCAGGCCGCAGACCCCGGCCGGCTTCCAGGTGGCAGGAGCAACGTCTCACTCAACTTAGGCAGAAAAACAAGCTTTCTTCAGCGGGGCAGAGCCGCGAGGTACTTGGTCTGCTGTGGCTCCCCTGCTGCTCCTTCCCTTTTCCTCCCCAGGGGGCCGTCTCTCCTGTCCTCTCTTTCCCGGGGCTTCATGGGTGTAGTCTCCTGTTGTCAGGTCGAAAAGCGCTCGGGCCTAGGGGCCTCCGGAGAGTCTGATGTTGGGTCTGGGAGAAGGGGCTCCGGCCTCTAGGTCTTTCTCCACCCCCTACCCCCCACTAAGCCTGTACATCTGGAAGGGATCTTGGTGGGGGGTAGGAGGAGAAGGCCCCTGGGAAGGAGGAGGGGGCCGTTCCAGGCCCAACCAGCCCCCGAGGTGTCACTTTTCTTTCCTGTGGCCCGTCACCGTTGATAAATGGGACTGTGGCAGAGAAGGGAAAAAGAAAACCTCGGAGGTCAGCGCCGGGCGAGGCAGGCAGCTCCGAGGGCTCTGGAGGCCTGGGATCGCAAAGCCTCCCCGGCTGCGCTCCCGCACCCCTGGCGCGGTCCGGGTAAAGCGCTGGATCGGTGGCCACGGGGCGGGGCGGCGGGCTCCGGGTACAGCGCACTGAGCTGCCCGGCTGAGCCCGGCCCTCCAGCCCAGATCCGACCCACAACCTGTCGTTCCCCGGGGAGTTCGGAGGCACCACGGCGACAGAGGCTCAGCCCGGCCGGCGGGTGTTGGCACAGCGGGCTGTCACGGATGACCAAGCTTCGCCTCGCCTGGTAGGGGTGGGTGGGCTAGGCTGGGTGCCGCCTCTGCTGGAGCCCCTTGCCCGCGGTTCTTTCTCCCCCGCCTGGCCCAAGTCTTCCGCTCCTGGAATCCGTGCGTGCCTGGAATCCAATCTTCGATGGCTGATCCACTGGCCAGGGGACCACTTCTAGCCTGCCTGACACCCTGGCCCCGTGGCTGAGATCCCCTGGCAGGCGCTGCTCGGTTCCCTCACCTCTCCTTTGGGAGGCCCTGGAGTAGGGTGGGGAGGAGGACTAAAAGGAAGGTGTGGTAACCAACGTAGCACCAAAAGGCAGATCGAGAAGGCTTGGATAATAGTCACGACTTTCCTTTTCTCCCCTGCCATTTTTAGGGTTCTCTCTACGTGCTGCTGTCCCTCTGGGTTTTCATCGGAGCCCACGCGCACTCACCTCTGAGTCCTGGAAAAAAGGGGCGTTTCCCTCTGCCCTCCAACACTCCGGAAAATGGGGAGCAAGGCCCTGCCAGCGCCCATCCCGCTTCACCCATCGCTGCAGCTCACCAACTACTCCTTCCTGCAGGCTGTGAACACCTTCCCCGCCGCCGTGGACCACCTGCAGGGCTTGTACGGCCTCAGCGCCGTGCAGACCATGCACATGAACCACTGGACACTGGGGTACCCCAACGTGCACGAGATCACCCGCTCCACCATCACCGAGATGGCGGCGGCGCAGGGCCTCGTGGACGCGCGCTTCCCCTTCCCGGCTCTGCCCTTTACCACCCACCTCTTCCACCCCAAGCAGGGAGCCATTGCCCACGTCCTCCCAGCCCTGCACAAGGACCGGCCTCGTTTTGACTTTGCCAACTTGGCCGTGGCTGCCACACAAGAGGACCCCCCTAAGATGGGAGACCTGACCAAGCTGAGCCCAGGGCTGGGTAGCCCCATCTCGGGCCTCAGTAAATTGACTCCGGACAGAAAGCCGTCCCGAGGGAGATTGCCCTCCAAAACGAAAAAAGAGTTTATCTGCAAGTTTTGCGGCAGACACTTTACCAAATCCTACAACTTGCTTATCCACGAGAGGACCCACACAGACGAGAGGCCATACACGTGTGACATCTGCCACAAGGCTTTCCGGAGGCAAGATCATTTGCGGGATCACAGGTAAGGTGGCCTGGGCAGGGAAGGGTGATTTTTTCAGGATATCAAGTCCTGGTTTACATGCCAAGTAAAATCCCCTCTGAACTAAAATATATCCTCCAAACTCTGCCCCAGCAAACTACAACCAACCCCCAACATTTACCTTTTTCCTCAACGGGCTGCTGCTGTGAACGCATGCATGAGTTGCATGTGAGAGGGCCGTCCCCATTCTTAGGTATTTAAAATCTGCTGGGTTGGCCTTGGTCCTGGGGTCTGTTTTCCAGTTTTCTCCAGGTCACCCATAGGGGATGGGGCAGGTAGACCTGATGACCCCAAAGACCTTCCATGGTGGGTACAGGTCCTGGCTGCCACAGTATCACTTCTGGAAATCTATTCAACCACCTCCACTGGGTTCCCTCCCTTCCCTGACTCACCCCCAGAGCCCGCCACAGCAACCTGTCTTTTAAACTTGTTTGCGCGGGTCTTGAGATCACTGAATTTAGAAATAGCTCCCCATATTCCCTCCACATCATAAACTCTGTATTAATAAAAGGCAACTGAAGACATACTATAATGTAAGTGTTTACATATGGTAAAAACTTCCCAGGAGTGGGAGTGAGAGTATCTTCTTCCTAGAGTCCACTTGCTCTTGTCCCCCTAGGTAGGGTCCTCCAGGGCTGTTAAGGGATTTGCTAAAATCAGTTCCCTTAAACTTGGCCTTGCCTTACATCCTGATTTGACCAGTTTAAATCCCAGAAAAACCGTAGAGGCCAGGAGGAGCTCATTCGGCACGATTTTGAGCTCCAGAATGCGCCACAGAGGGCGATCAAGTGTAGATAAAGCCAGAGTCCGGTGAATGTTTTGAAGAGTCTGTTAGTTGAGGTTAACCATAAACAGAAAAAAAAAATTAAAAACAAAAATAAGGGAAATCTTGTTTCTTTTTTCCCCCCACGACTTTGTAATTTTTAGTAATTGCCAAAAGAAACTCTTCACTGTGGTGGTAAATCCATTTCAATGAAACCTTATATTGACTTTCAGGTATATCCATTCCAAAGAAAAACCCTTCAAATGTCAGGAGTGTGGGAAAGGATTTTGTCAGTCTAGAACTCTAGCAGTCCACAAAACTTTACATATGCAGGTAAGTCTATTTTCTTTTTTAAAACCAACGACTGGTTCTGTTGTATCATTTTTGCTCTACAGAAGGTGTTTTAATGGCAGGGTCTTTGTCTTAAGAGGTCTAAATTAGCTTTCTAGGTGGGGAAAGCAGAACTTTTGATTTTTTTTCCATAGATGAAATTAATTTTATTTAACATAAATATTTATGTGTTTTTTTCTTAAAGAACAGGCCACTCTCATTATTCCAAATCCTAATTTTAGAATTTTTTTTTTCATCTGATCTGCCCTGCATTTAAAGCTTTCGTGTTTGGGAGGAAATAAAGGTAATTTTGATAATGGAGGCATGGTGAAATCCCATACGCGCTCTCTCCCAGGGGCCTCATAATTTGTAGGTTTCAGAACATTGAGGAATAGTTTAATTTTCCAGCAAAGAGGAGCCTTATTACCCGGGAGAATGTCGTTCCTTAAGAGAGGATTAAAGTTTTTCCTTCCTCCTTTTCCTGCCTATGACATGGTGATGAAATGTAAAGAGCTGGAAATCACAAAGCCTACCGCGGTGGCCACCGGCAGTTATCAGTGCAGTCGGGCCCCCCGTGTGTGCCTGTGCGTGTGTTTTTGTGATTGGAGGATTAGGAACACAGATTTGTTCCTGCAAGTCCCTCTTTGTTGTCGTGCGTGTTATGTTAACGCTTGTGATACCGATAAGACAGAAACTACTGAGAAGGGTGCCGTGGCGGTGTGAAGGATTAATCCTTTGCTTGCTTCACATCTGAACAGGAATCTCCACACAAATGTCCCACATGTGGAAGAACCTTTAATCAGAGAAGTAATCTGAAAACTCACCTTCTCACCCATACAGACATCAAGCCCTACAGCTGCGAGCAGTGCGGTAAAGTGTTCAGGCGAAACTGTGATCTGCGGCGGCACAGCCTGACTCACACCCCGCGGCAGGACTTCTAGAGAAGCCCCGGATCTGTCCCGGGCCGCCGCCGCTCCCCTCCCCAGACACCTCTCCACGCCTCCCACCTGGGGGGCCACCCCCAGCCCTTCACTGACCCCAGCTCTTCCCTGGCTGCAGCCGCACCTGCAGTTCCAGGAGGTTAACTCTTCTTCCCGAGGACTGAGAACTATAGAAAGCCACACAAGTACATCCTTTCACAAAGAGCATATGCTAGTTTCTTGTAGATATTCACAGCTCATTTTAGAGCTCTGTACATAATGTTGTGGGTCTCTGTTTTGTTGTGTTGTCTGTTTTTTTATCTTGTTGGATGCACCTAGATATGGAAAATGGAAGCCAAATTTATCTTTAAAGACTGTATTTCAAAATAAAAATTTTCTTGTTTGTTCCAACACTCCTGCAAAAGTGCGTTGCTATTTAACTTCTGTTTCTCCTCTGGATTCTGGAAGAGTGTCATGCCTTGAAAACAGTCGGTATTGAAGGGCCTTCTTCATCCCTAGGCATTTAAAATAAGACTTCTAACAATTCTCTTACTGAAACTTCATCTCTTCCCTTCTCATACTGTGGCATTTCGGAATTGGTCAACTGTGCCATCTTTTTGGCTTTTGAAAATATTAAAATGGATACCCTGAGGTTTTATCCCCTTTTGTTTATTCTAATGCCTTGTGTATTAGCCCTTCAGATAAAACCAAAATAATAATCACTAGTAATACCAAGCAACTCCAGTGGCTGAGCTGCTTGACACACAAAGAAGCTTGAGGAAAAAGAAGAGAAGAGAGCTTCTCACCACTTCACTTTTAGAAGTCCTTGACCTGTTGTCATAGTTTATGATGGGCGACTTCTCTCACCATTAGACTTTGAACACTATGATTTAGCTCTATAGACAGAGACTTTACCCCACCTTTGGAGGGGAAAAGTCTAAAATCCTCCTACAGAAGAATGCTGGCAGGCACAACCTTCAGAAGATGAGGGACAAGAGGAGAAAGGAGAAACTACTTAGCTATGTTTGCATAAAATATTTTTCCCAAAGGTGGAGTTCTTTTCTTCTAGACGGTTCAGATTTCTCTGCAAAGCAAACTGAGTTAGGTCACTAGCAAGGGTTCCATCACTGGTTGACCTTTTGTCCTTGGAAAAAAATGCCAGAAGTACAGGTACTTCTGTGTATAGGGCTCATGCCAAGTATGTAATCAGCTTCTGAGGCGTTTCAATTTGCTCCCAAATGGTTCCTGGGGAATATGACACTAGCATAATTACCACCCTGTGTAGGGTTTGGGTGGAAGGCTTTGGATGCAGATAAACAGTGTTACTATTGCAGACACCAGAAGGGAAATAATTGCACTTAAAGAGGGAACATCAGAGGAGCCTGTGGCCCAGAGGCCTAGTTCTCACAAACTTTAAATACTGAACAACAAGGTGAATTAGATGCTCTCAGATTTTGTTTTTTCATTTGTATACTTGTGTGGGGATGGCATGTTCCATGTTCAGGGTGCTGCCAAGCAAAACGTCCTACGTTTGTACCTTAGAATTCTCCAAAAGAATAGGGAGGGGTTTGAGGACTAGACTCAAAATTTCTCACCTGGGCCTTGTTCAGTACAACTTAGGAGGTTTCAAAAACTGTTCCAGATTCACTACTGACTCTGTTCACAGGGGTGCTGGCTGAAAGTCACTTCTACTTCTCATGAGAGGTCAATTCTCTCCAACAAAATGTCCACTCACCAAGCCTGTGTATCTAATGCTTACACAAATGCATTTCCCAACATGGGGTGGATCCAAAGACTTCACTGAGGAAAGGGGACAGTGATGGAGTGTAGAGGTGCATGTGTGTGTAGTATTTAGAGGACTGAAACTGTTGTTTGGTTTCTTTTGTTTGCACAGAATTAACTCAGTGACCTCCCTACCCCTACTCCCTCAGGATCCTGGCCACCTTGGCACAGAAGATTTGAAGACATTAGGGCAGAGTTACACATTGACTGTCCCTAGAGCTCCCCTAATCCTGCAGGCTTTTTCCATGCAGTCAGTCTCGCTGCCCCACCCACCCCAACTGACTACCAGCAGCACAGTTCTATAGCACAGGGTTCAGTCGAATTATCAGAGTGACCCTTGCTCGATATCAAGTTCAGGCATAACCTTGAAGTCCCTGTCACGGGGATATACAGATAGGTGTGACCAGAATCCTCTTCCTCTCCATTTGTTTTCACTGAAAAAAATGGGAATCAGAAGTGAATGAGGAAAAACAGAGAAGGTGGAGAAAGCAGTTCCCCTACCCAGATACACACTATTACAAAAGTTTAGGTAAATTTATTTATGATTTACTTATGTAGTTACTAATTTACCAAATGTTTATAATATGCTTTTCACGTGCCGAGTCCTGTGCTAGTTTCCAACGATTTTCATAATCAGTTTCTGCCTTTCTATATCTACTGGCACCTTTTTTTGAATCTTGACTACTTAGATAATTTAAAATGTTTCAATAGGGCTTAATTTAACATCTTCCCTCAATCTGGACTCTTAAATCGAGCATCCGTTTAAGTTCAGAAAGGATCTAGATTCAGAGTAGACTCTTTCCATATTCTTCATGATCTCAGGTGAACTTTTGAACAGTGAGTTCCTCTCCAAATTCTAAGTTTTGTTTTCTTTTTCTTTAGATGTCCAAGCGTGCAGGAAATGAATCTTACATGAGATGCAGTTGTGAAGCATCACAGGGAAAATATCTTGTAGATTATGAAATTGATTTGCTGGGTTTTTTTTTTTTTTTTTGGTTTAGAGAAGAGTAATTATTTGAGTTTTAGATTAGCCTGTGTTTTTCTTCCTTACACCCTCTACCATAGTCAACTCATGAATCAATACTCCTGGCCAGAGACCAGGAGTGGAAAATGTTACAAGTCATAACCACAGTGCTGAAGAACTTCATGAACAACAGTTAAGTATTTAGCTGTGGCTTTAATCTCATTTTGGAATCTATTTGTGGGATTTCAAAAATAATTTCTAAAAATGAATTACATTGTAGTCAATAATTATAAAATTATAAATGTGTTTTAAGGGCACTTATTGATGCTAATATTGAAATGCAGGTCACTGTAGTACTAGTACCTGATAAATGTAGTGATTAAAATTGTTATTCTGCATACGCATAGCTTCTGTTACATGAGGAACCTTTCCAAAATTTGACTCTAAGACAACTAAGTATTTAACAAGTAAACAAATCTAAAATCTCAAGTGGCAAATGGGCTTAATCACTGCTAGTGATGAAATCAGAGGCAGTTACTGGGGGTTTCTTCCACCGTTCAGTTGTCAGATGTTAGCACAGGCATTTGAACTTCTTCATTTAAATCATGTTCAATCAGGGAACCTTGTCCCAGTTTGGATTCTGGAGCGGCAGTCAACTCCTGGAAGGTCCTTGGGAAACATAAGTTCTTGGATACTGTCAGTGTGATAGACTAGATGCATTTAGATTAAACACAGTGTAGAATCTACAGCACACTTTAATATGAGAAGAGAATTACCATGGCATAACAAACTGCCTTTCTTATGACCAAAGTAATCTTACCATAATAAAGAAAAAAGGTTGATGAAACCATGTGACACTGGAAACAGGAACAGCTTTTTGTATTTTAGAGGATTATTTGTGTGTTATGCTGAGACTGTGTTTCCCAACTTTTCCTTCTGAAATGTAACTTGCCCCTGATAACTGCCTCGGCTGACAGCAGTGAGCAATAAATGGAGTGGAGATTCAGAATGATTCAGCTTTGATGACCTGAGATATTTCAAGTTCATTCCTGTTTCTTTTCTTTATTGCATTTCCCACCCCCTCAACATAAATTACATTATTATCTAAGCCATGTAACTTTTTTTCTTGATCCTATCCAAGGCAAAAACTGACAGTGAAAACTGTAAGTAACATAAGTAGCCTACAAGAGGAAAATTGTTAGGAAATTATAATGCTCTGTTAGGATGCTTTCTACTGCTAGAAACAGAAAACTTGAATTAAAGGGGCTTAAACAATAGGGGATTTATTTTCTGACATAACAAGAAATCTCAAGTTAGGGTCCAGGGATTTGTAATTAATTAGGATTATCCAGAGTGCAATTCTTCCTATTTTCCTCTTCTTCCATCTGCAGTGTGTAGACCGGCTCCCTTCATGGCCACAAGATGGCTGCAACAGCTCCAACCTCCAGTGTTTCCTTCTTACACACATTCCATAGGCAGAAAAGGGGGTTACTTCTTCCTTGCTAGCACTTTTTAAGAGCTAAGAACTTCTCCCATAAATCCAACTTGTAGACCTGCCCTCATCTCTTATTGGCCAGAATTAGGTCACCTGCTCCCTTTCTCAGCCACAGTATATAGAATTATACTGTGATTCACTTAGACTAAATAAAATCCACCTTCTATGCACTGAAGAGGAGCCAGCCTTCGCTGAAGTTCTTGGCTGTCTGAAAAACCTAAATTCTGTTAGCAAGGAAGAAAGGAGAACTATTGTGAATATGAAGCAGATGTTAAAAATGAAGTTTCCATCAATAATCTCAGGTAGGGAGATTCTTATGTTATAAAAGCAGGTATTTAATGGCACATACAGATATCCTCTGCTTTTTGAAAGTTCTCTCTACTCCACTTCGCTTTTATGAAAGATCTACCTGTTTTCACTAACTGGAAGGAAATCTAAAGAGGATTTTCACTTTTATGAAAAAAAGGCCAAAATAGCATTTAGTATTTGTTTTGCAGGAGCTGCTAGAGAGCCAGTGTCACACCCAGAGCAGTGAGAGTGGCACCACCAAGCTCCTCTGGAAACTGGGTTCAGCATCTCTGCATTAAGCTGCTATAGCTTTGAACCGTGTCTGCAAGTGTCTGTGCTTTATCCCAACCTATTTTATGCATCCATTAGCAAGATGTGTCCTAAGGTAATTGCTTCTTTGCTTAGGAAGTGTTTCACTTCTAGGAATGCTCTATTTTCAGATAGTAGAGTAAACTATATAACAAAACCTTCAAGAAACTAAACAGAAACAAAGACCAGCAGAAGATATTCCAAAATGTTAACATCAGCTATTCACAGGTAACAAACTAAGGGTCCATTTTCGTTCTCATTTTCTGATTTTTCAACTCTTCCACAATGAGCAAGTGTTACTACTATAAAGGAAAAAGGTAATAAATGTTATTTTTAAAATCCAAGAAAAATCTTAATTTCCTCAATATTTTTACATTTCATTTTGCTTTATTGCTTCTGAGCAGTCTTTGCTTGTCTCTCTTCACACCCACCCTCATGCTTCTTCTAAACCATTCCTTTCATTTAGTTACATCTTTGCTTTTAGATTCTTTTTCTTTCTTCCTTGATTTCTATTCAGATCCCCTTTTCTCTCTTTTCCCCTCTCTAGGTTTCTATATCCTGGTTCTTGTTTTTCTCCCTTTCAAGAGATTTAATAATTGTAGCTCAGGGTTCCTCCAGGTGTGATCATTAGAATTATCCAGGGTACTTATTTCAGGGCCCTCCCTATGTGCGTGAGTTGGAATTCCCAGTGATACAGACTCAGGACTCTGTATTTTAAACAAACACTTCAGGTAGTTCTAATGTGTATTACAGACTGAGAATTTCTGCCTTAACCTTTGACATCATCATCCCCTTCATCTTATCCATCAGCCATTTAGTAGGTGCCTACCATAATAAATGTAAAACAAATCTCAGCCCACTTTTTTTCCCCACTCACTGTCCTTGAAGTTGTCAAATTTCTGTCTGCCTTGGTTCTTACTGCTCTTCTATGGTCTCTCCATCTACTTTTCTTTTCTACTGCTGCTGTCCCCAAATTTGATTTTTCCTTTTCACATTAATAGGTATCTTTGATGTTTTATTTCTTCTCCACTCACTAATTTAAAGAGGCAAGAGAAGAAAGAGAATGTGATCACTGATTAAGATGAAAAAATCACAGAGAAGTAAAACTAATTCTCATTTCATTTTGTGTTGAAATATTGTCACCAAATGACCTGTTACTTTGGCTTCTGTCTCAGGAACATTAATTTGCTATGAGTAATGTTTTAGGTATTGAGGTGTGGGTGTATGCTGGTTTTAAGATCAGAGTTAAATGAAATTATTTTTTGAATTACTTATATTATCATTATACTAAAATTTCAAAGCTGGAGGCCATTTTGTGATGGAAAGAGCCATGGACATGAAGTCAGAAGATGAATTTAATTTTTTTATTAAGCTCTAGAATGGTTTATCTACAAGACATTTAACTTCTCTGAGACTTAGTTTCTTACTTATAAAATGAGAATTTGCTCCACATAATAAGATCTTCTCTAGCTTCACAAAAACTAGGAAATACCAAGAAATCATATCATTTGTCTCTCATAAAAAAATTTATTAACTCAGTAAAAATAATTGTGGGTTTACAAATTAAGCTCTACTTGAAAATGCTATATCATCTGTTTCCCTAAAGCTGTTGAAATTTTAGTGACTCTTCAGAAGAGTGTTTATTGAAAGTAATGCTTTTAAATTGAAAAATAAATGTATTTATTATTTTTTAGATAATAAATACGAGCATGCTTATTGTAAAAAAAAATCAATTAATTTTTAAATTATTTGACTGAAGTGAAAGTCTCTCATTTCTCCCTCCCCTGCTAATGACCCTCTTAAATTCATTTCCCAAAGATGGCCACTATTAGTATATTTGGTATATCTTTCTAGACATTTTGCTGTGGATATGCAAATTTAAGCATATATTTTAAAGCACGCACATAAAAAATATGTTCATACTATAATATTATTTTGCAATTTGCTTTTTTCCCCATTTGACAATAAAACATTACATGTGGGGTCTATTTTTCTACATCAGCACAGATACTCTTCTAAGGTAATGGGAAAAAAAACTCTAAGGGCTTTTAAACCTGAGGATTAATTCTTTCATTAGAATTTAATATGGAGAAATAGGAAAAATCATTGTTATTGAAATTATTTATAGTATTACAAAATTCCATCTTTAACTGACAACCTTTAGTCCCATATCTTTATGACAGCAGCTGAGAGAGTGCCTGAGGGTTTTGAAGATTCTTCAAGGTGTGTCACATTATGGTTCACATCAGTGCACACTGATATACCTCCCTGGCAAGAACTGAAAGATACAGTTCTTAAATCCCCCAGTGACCCATTATTCACGGATCATTGACAAGATAGAATGTAATAGCTCCTGTCTTTTTACCAAGGTAAACTTCCCAGTGAACCTCTACTGTTCAAGCCCTACATCTTTTATCTAAAAAAAAAATTAATCTATGAAAAAGAAACTACATTAGGTAGATAATACAAGTGCCCTCATATTCTTTGTTTTAATATTTACTGCGTGAGAAAATATCTGTTAAAGTAGAGTAGCTGTTTAACCAAAAAGACAGACTGAAAAACTTTTTCCATATCCTACCTTTCAAATAGATCATCTGAAATTCAAGGGAAAATGAATTGCCCAAAATCCCAAATTTGGAACATCCAGTTAAACTAAGATATTTTGCCTATTTAAGGAGAGCATTAAAACAGTAATTCAACTAGTATTATGGTTCAGAACTTCACATTCCCCATTGTTTTGCTATGGTCTGAAAAGTCAGTGCTTCTTCACCCCAAAAGTAATTTCACTTGTGAACTCGGTCACAGTCATAAGCTCCCAGAGGGACTTACTCACAGGCCTCTGCACTGTTTACCATGTGGCATGGTGCTTGTGCAACATCGCATATTGACAGTGCTGTGTTGTGAATATCACTATGTGATGACAGGACATGGCCATGTTTTTATGTGACTCTGAGCCACATACATCTGAATTTCCTTATTTTATGTTAATTTTCTTGACTTCTATAAGGTTTCTGTCTCATTTCTATCTGCTTAGAGAGAGAGGTTAGAAATAGAAAAATGATGCTCTCATCAAGTTGATTAACACTTTATTTCCTACCCAGGCAAAAAGAAAAAGGAAAAGGAAAAAAAGGAAATAACCTGACAAACTATCTCCATAAAAATATAGGCAAGTGAATCAGACATTATGGCCTAAACTAGTGAAGTTGAAGATATATATCCCTTTACCTCAGAAATTCTAGGAGAGAAACTTAAGCACATGTGCAGAAAGAGATATGGGGGAGAACGTTGTTTGAAACTTTGTCTATAATAGAAAAACTCAAAAGAGCATAAATACCCACTAACAGGAAAATGGATAAATAAATCATGAATATTCACATAATGGAACAGTAGTTAAAATGGGTTAGCCTTACATGTATCAGCATGGATTAATCTCAAGCACATAATGTTGTATGAAAATAAAGCAAGTTGCAGAATGACAAGTACATGCCATTCATGTAAAGTTTGGAGAAATGATATATAGTTTCTATAAATATAGTGAAAGTATAGAATGTTCTTGGAAATAATAAACACCAAATTTTGGATAGCAGTTACATTTGGGGAGAAAGAAGAAAGAAATTGGGAACTGGCACACAGTGAGGGGCGACTCCAATTCTGCTTTTTTTTTAACTGAGCCTTTTTTTTTTTTTTGGTAGGGGGAGGTAATTAGGTTTATTTATTATTTATTTATTCTTAGAGGAAGTACTGGGGATTGAACCCAGGACCTCATGCATGCTAAGCATTCGCTCTACCACTGAGCTATACCCTCCTCCCTCCAATTCTATTTATTTCTTAAAATCTGAAGCAAATATAGAAATTAAGACTTGACAAAACTGAGTGATGCATGTAGGGGTGTTTACTGTATTAGTCTCTATACTTTTTTTATGCTTGGAAATGTTTATAATAATTTTTTTTAAAGATCTGATTTTAGAGCTGAAAGGGACTTAGAAACCATCTAATATTGGATATTTACTGAGCAGATACAGAGATACACTGGTATACCAGAAAGACACGTTCTATACACCCTTTGAGCATACATTCTACTGGAAAGAGGCCAAATTAAAAAATAAGCACATAAATATACAAAAACAGATATTAATAAGGACCACACAGAGGATTTTATGTCACTTGAAGATGAAGCAAATGAGGCGAAGAAAATTAAGTGATTTTCCCGCAGTGCAAACCAGTTCTAGGAACTTGCCTTCCCTCTTTGCCTTCCCACATACTTCTCTTTTCCCGTGGTCACTTACTAACTTAATATTACTCTAATTATTGGTGGTGTCGGGCATAAATTCACTGACAATGCCTCAGCTGTTTTGTAGCCTCTTCTAATTTATCACAAATTTACCAACCTTAGCTAAATAAGCCTTAAAATTATTGGAATATTTTGAACGTGACATTAAATTTACACAACTCTCTTTTTAGGCAGATCAGCATTATTTTCATGTCACCAGTGAAGAAAGAGATGAATAGTGGAGTAGTAGGGGGGTGAAATTAACTGCCTTAGGCTCCGTGGGAAATGAGAGACAGCTTCTGGATCAGAATTCAGAACTCTGACTAATCTAGTGCAAAATCTTGAGTGAATTTCTTTCTGATATTTCCTTTCAGGTTAATGTGCCTCACTTTCACACATTCCTGTAAAGCCAACACTACTCTTGAAAATTGTAAGAAGAAGGCGCACCATGCTAATATTTTTGTCAGCTCAAAAATTTGAGCTTTTTTTTCATCTTCAAAGTTGCAAATCTATTGATAAAAATGTTTCATGTAAGCTTTTGTGTCCCTCGAAGTGTGCAAATCCTTCTCTCCAGATAGGTTCAATGAGTGTTCAGGAAAATAATTCCCCAGACGGCAACTATTCTATTCAGAGCTTCAAAGACAGATTTCAGGTGAGCTTTCATCCACTGTTGGCAAGTAGAGGGAGTGGAAGAACAGAATGATTATGGTGCCCTAATCTACCCTACATGGTGTTAAGACATCCATTCCACTTACAAAATTCCAGCATTTATAAAATTTCTATTAAAGTAGTTATCTTCATTTCTATTATTAAAATAATTATTTTAATGTTATGATAGCCAAAGGTGATTGTTTCAGCTTCTTCTTTCTGTATTCATTAAAAAAAAAACCCTGTCCCTTATAGAAGTTAAGTCTTTATGCAGAAAATTATTCTGAGCAGAATTTAAATATTCCACATCAGAAGGTAGTATGGTCTTACACTGTTGCTTCCCAAGAGGCTATCAGCAGACTTTACCCCTGTCACTACATACTTCCCTACAAAGCTGATTATAGGTTTATGTTGTAAGTGCTCAATATTGACTGGTACAGGAACACTCCAGAATTACTTATTATCTTAATTTTCCAATGAATTCTTTCTTCCCTTGGCTGATGTGTGAAGCTAGGCTTCTAAGGACTTCTTCAGTGTCCTTATTAAGAACATCTGTAAAGAACATCAGAATGAAGTGTTGAATTTCACCCATTTGGATTTCATTAAAGTGTCTATAGTTGTCAAGCATTTAGAAAGTCAAGACACTAAGAGTTTGGGGTTTGACCCAAAGGAAATTGGTCTTCATTTTAAGGCTAAACAGGAGGGATAACTGAGCCAAAGTTTTTAGGGAGATTAAAAAAAAAATCATTCCTTTCAGATACATGCCCTTAAAGAATGAAAGCTTAAACAATCATACTTTCTAATGGCAAGTTTTCCATCTTGTCAAAGCAAAGTGTGGGTTTATTGCCGAGGTTCTTAACCCAGAGTTCATGGACTTCTAGTGGGTCCACAGGCAGACCTCAGAGAGTCCATAAACTGTGAAATTGTAAGCAAAATTTCATGTGCAAATACACATACATACTTTTTTTTTCCTAGGAAAAGTAAGCTGTAGCTTTCGTCAGATTTTCAGCGACATCTGTGATTCAAAAATGTTTTAAAATGTTGGTTTATTTTCTTACATATTTAGATATCTTAAAATTGTCAAAGTATCTGAATGTGCAAAGTTTAAAAAGTTTCTCTTTTTACTAAGAGTACATAATGTACATTAATGTATATAACTTTTAAAATGTTAAAAGGGTAAACTAATTTTTAAATTAACAAATGACCAGGATTTTGGTAATTTTTGAAATCTCGATTATGACTAAATTCACCAACGTATATACTCTGATCCAACCAGGTTTAACAAAAGTAACCTGACTGATTATTTGGAATAAATAACAAAAAAAGTGTAATTTGGTTGAAAAGTGAAAATACGTTATATTGGTAGTACAAAGGGATAAAAAAACAAAGGATCTTGAAATGTTCCCCATTACATTAGTAGGAACAATAATATTTATTTGGTTAATTAATTAATTATGCCTTAGAGTAAAGTGGCATAAATTAATTTATAATGTGACTCAAATCCACTTTGAGTAAAAACAGCAATTTCACTTCATAAAAAACACTAAGTACAACAGATTCTGATGTGAAAAATCTACTGGCTATTTTTAAGTTTTGGAACATTTAAAATGAATACAAAATAATCTGGTCATCATTACATTAATTTTAGTTACATTTATGTTTGGAACAGTTGGTAAAATTTAAGAGGTCATATTTTAAGTTCAAATACAAGACATTATTCCTTCTCTGCATGTGATTTTTTAAAAAGCATTGTTTTAACTGGATCCTATAATTACATTTGGCTTTAAAAAGTGATTATTTAGGATACATTGAACTAACAACATTTTTTTCAATGTGGTTTTCCTGGTGAATCATCTATTTTTAGGCTGGACTGAAAACACAAAATGCAGAAACATAGCATGAAACTTTGATTCACAGGCTATCTGCCACTTGTCTCTGTTTTGTATTGCAAAAATGTATATGTTATTTTTCTCCCTTGAGTTAAACTTCAGATATCAGTCTACTTTGATTGATCTTTGTTCCTTGTGCAGCAAGACTTCTTTGGTCACCTTCTCGAATTACCGATCCTCTTAGATAGTTCTTTAGCTTATTATATGTGAAGCTGGTTTATTTCCAAATTAACTTGGCTAGTCTCTTAATCTTTCCCATCCTCTCTCAAAAGCCCTGATCAGTCCTCCTGATATTCACCAAACCAGACTTAGTTTCCTGGCTTCACACTCCCCTCCCTGCCTTGCACTATCTGGATATATATGCTGTATATCATCAATCTTTCTTTTCTTAAATTTTTTCAAATGCTTTTATTCTCTCCTCAAACTTTGTCTTTCTAACTTTGCCTCAAAATATTTTCTTCTTTTTAATCTGTCTTAAAAACATACTTAACTTTAAATATTAGTGAAACATGGGCTCTTGAAGAGTTGCTTAATTGTTTTAAAGTTAAAGCTTTTTCTGTTCTTTGGCATCAAGTTTATTTCTTACTGTTTAAATAAGGTTAAGAATCAGTAAAGGTTATAGTATATGAATTATATCTAAATAAAGCTAGTATTTAAACAGTGAAACAGAGAAACAGTGAGGCAAAGAAAAAACCCAATAAAGTAAAGGAGTTTACATGAAAGTGTTTTGAAAGATATAAATTGCCATATGGACCCTGGATATTTATCATAGTTTAATTACTATTACATGCACTGTTTAGCTTTACAAAGTCTCTGAAGCCTTCCTATAAACTAATAACTTAAACTCCTCTGCTAATTTACTGTCCTAGAACTATTTATCAAAATACAAGCTATGTGAAAGCTTCTAGCACAATGGTTGGCATATAGTAAGTGTCCAAAAAATGGTAAAAAACAGAACAGTTAAAGTACAATTAATAGAGTCAAATAATATATATTAGTATATGATTTAGACACTAGAAGAATTTAACCTACGCCTAAATAGTCAGAGGCCAATTTAAAGTTATATAAAAAATTTATTCTTTGATATTAGAAATAATATATGCTGTTACACAAGAAACAGGGTTGGAAAACATTAGAGTAAGAATTCATTTTTCAGACACTAAAAATAGATTTACCATAGGATCCAGCAATCCCACTCCTGGGCATATCATATATCCAGAGGGAACCCTAATTCAAAAAGATACATGAACACCAATGTCATAGCAGCACTACTTACAATATCCAAGACACGGAAACAACCTAAATGTCCATTGACAGATGACTGGATAAAGAAGCTGTGGTATATTTATACAATGGAATGCTATTCAGCCATAAAAAAGAATAAAATAATGCCATTTGCAGCAACAATGGATGGACCTGGAGATTGTCATTCTAAGTGAAGTAACCAGAAAGAGGAAGAAAAATATCATATGATATCACTCATATATGGAATCTAAAAAAAAAGACAAACTTATTTACAAAACAGAAACAAACTCACAGACATAGAAAACAAACTTATAGTTACCAGTGGGGACAGGAGTGGGAAGGGATAAACTGAGAGTTCGAGATCTGCAGATACTAACTAATATACATAAAATAGATAAACAACAAGTTTATATTGTATAGCACAGGGAACTATATTCAATATCTATAATGAAAAAGAATATGAAAATGAATATATGTATGTTCATGTATGACTGAAGCATTATGCTGTACACCAGAAATTGACACAACATTGTAAACTGACTATACTTCAATAAGAATATATACACAAAAAACAGAAAAAAAGAATTCATTTTTCAGGCCTTTCTTAGAAGATAGTTATTAAACATCAGTTGAAAATTGGTTGTGCAGAGTAATATGATTCTCAATCAGCTTTCTTCTCATTACGGTGACTAAAAGGGATTTATTCCAACATGATTCCTCCTTTTGAAAACAGAGAGCTACTTTTTAAATTTTTAAATTAAAATATGCAAAAGTGAATATGCAGTTCAAGATGTTTTAGTTGCTCTGGAGGTGTTTTGTTTTCCAATCCCAGATCTCTCTTAGGTTCTCAGTACCAATGAAGAAAGAAACATTTCTTATCAAAGAAGTTAAGGGCCAGAAGTTAAGGGCACCAATTTGCTAGTCAGGACAGCTAACATATTTTCAAAGCTATGGTCTTCATTATGCTTCAAAAATAGAAATGTCTTTGGATTTGAAGGAACTTTAGAAATGTCTCTGTCCATTCCTCACGTAGTATTACTAATGGGAAGAGCACACACAATTTTTCGAAGCCACAGGGTTCATTGTTAGATAATTCTGAATGTTAGAGAAGTCTTATGCTCAAGTCAAAAATCTACCTCCTTGCACCTTCCAAAGATTGGTCTCAGTCCTGTCCTCTACTTTCTCTAAGCTGTAAACTTAGGGGAGAGGGAGGAGAATTCCTCTTATATAAACAGATGCGATATTTGAGTTACACTTTGTAAAAAGTTTAGAATTGTTAGGAAATGGTGTCACCACACCATCAGGTCCTCAGAAAAAATACATTGCTTATTCTTCTTTACGTAGCTTCTGGACTAGGAAGTTTTCATCTCTCTCATCCAAATATGTCAATGAATTTAGCAAATTTTCAGTCTTCCTGGAAGATCTGTCAACAAGTACCTTCTAATGGGAGGAGGGAGAAGGAATTCGAAGCTTGGTTGTTTTATTTCCTCCTCTGGTGGTATGGTAGGAAGGAGGATTAACTGGTTAGAGCTGAATCCTTACTGGGTATGAATCATTTAAATCCCTGGCCCAGATTAACTGAATGATCCTAGCACTGAGCACACAGTTCGTCAAGAGCACTTGTATCACACTGACTTGCCTGACAGCTAATCTGTTTGCACCTCCTACATATTTAATGAGGAGGTTCCATTGTCCTCCTCTTGCAAGTTCTAACTTGCTATATTCCTATCTTGATTTAAAAGGGCCTGAATTGCTTGATAATGTCTCAAGTTGCTAAAGGCCACAGCTTCTTCATTTAAACACACACACACACACACACACACACACACACACAAAGAGTAATTATTACAGATCAGGCAGCAGGACTCAGAGTCTACACCTGGCTGGCCAAGGTTTGTCTCTTCTTCATGTATTAATCCATCCAAATAATAACTTCAAAAATAGTAAGAAAAAATGAGTCACTCTGGTACCAAGCCTGAGATAATGTATATCAGCTTTGATCCCATGCTCTGAGGTTTGGGAAAATGAATTATTATAAACTGGGTGTCATCCTCAGCTCTTCCCTGGAAACACTTTTCTTAAATGTTGCTTTTGATCATATTTTTAAGATGTAATTAAGGATTCCTTTCCCCTAGTCATGTTTTCTCTCTTGAGCTAAAACCTTATGGAAACAATCCAATGGAATTATACAGCTATGGTTCCACTCACAAGAGCTCTTGGTAGTGATTAAGTTTGCCTGGACAAAAGAATATGGAATAGGTGTTTGCCTAGTGGGTGTGTCAATGGTGTGTGGGGGGGTCCTTTTTATTTTTCTACAACCTGATGTCCTACGAAGATTCCTAAGACATATCTGCAACCAAGAAATTACTCTGATTGAATTTATATTTTTTCCCAATATTTCTCATTCATTTGATAGCCATTCAACAAATATTTAAGTATTTCTATGTGTCAGGCACTGTATTAATCTAGTATGAGAGACAAATACAGAAAAGAAAAAACATGAATAAATAAATGTTATGATCCAAGTCTATGTCGGTGTCTATGGCAACATGCAGAGGATTCCCCAGTCAGTGAGGGAGGAAGGGAGGGGATAAGGGATACTCACTGGAGGAGGTGAATGTGATTTCATTGAAGGGGGGGCATTTAAAGGGAAGTATGCTATTCCAGTAATCAAATAGTAATGGCAAATAATAGTTTCTTTTAAAGCACAATCCATGACATAAGCATCTCTTCAGACTCTGTGGGACAAAAAGAATTTTGTAGTCAAGTACATCGGAAAGTCACAATGCACATTAACAGTTAATGTCACTAAGGAGCCCTGAGTAACAAAGTATAACCCAGCGTTTCCCATACTGCACTGACAACTACTCTCCTCTTTTTTTTGTTGGGGGGAGACCTGTTCCAACCTGATAGATGCTGTTAAAATTCTTAACCTGAAGAGGATAATTTCAGATGAAAAACATCCACTGTGAATGAAACACATTTCGGCTTTTCTATGTTTCACTGGTAACTATTACCATAAAAATGGTTCACAGAGATGGGCAAATTGGGCCACAACTTGGAATCTCTTGCTTACTGAGGCTCTGTGCCTAGCCCTCAAAAAAATCTGCATAGAATCCCTACCTTAGAGGTAAATCAACTGGAGCCGTAGGGCAGAATATGTCTCTACATTCCTTGAAACAAGTGTGAAGAAACAAATAAAAGAACTGCCATTATGAATTGTACTAAAACCATGATCAAAAGTCTCTATACTTTGAAATATCTAATCATATTACAGGATTAAAAACACATGAGTGAACACTAACCAATAATGTATTCATTTCTATATCTACTTACATCTTCTATTTCTGAAAACTTAAATATATGGTTCTTTCTCAATTATAGTGAAAAAATCTTTTTCTGACTTTCAATCTGGTTGGTCCCTCTGGCTTATATGTCTTGTTATTATACTTGGATTATAGTCAGTTTCTGGCTTTATTCAAACTCACTTTTCAGAGTGACATTTGAGTAGAAGAAGGGGTATGAAATATGAACATTGGGCTTATTTTGTCATGTTCTAATAAGTCTCTACTGTTGAGGCCATGGTGTAAGGCATACTCCTAGAGACAGATGTGATCCTCTCTGAAGAAACTGGGCATCCCTGTATCAGTCATCTGGGGTTGGGGTGGGGGTTCCCCAGACAGGTATCAAGATCTTGGAAGGTGGGTCTTGGACTTAAGTGAGAGCTCCTGACTTCCTGTGGGATCACATTCTTTCTGGACTTTTAGGTACACTGACTATTTGGTGACACTCCCTGGTGGTATGGAAAGATGGCATCTCTTCTTCTTCAACCTGGGCAGGAAGGCAGTAGCCCTGTTAGGGGATCCTGACACGAAGTGATATGCTTTCAGATTATCAAGCTTTATTTTGCTCTCAGTGTTCTTTCCCATCTAGCTATGCCCAGATCTTTAGTAAAGCCTTATAATAGTTTAGCCTGGCTCAGGTCTCAGTTGTGCACTAAGGACCTTAGGTAAGAATTTGGAGTCCATTTTTGGGCTAAGGAGCTAAAGAAGAGACAGTAATGTGTTAACATAGTTATATGGGGTTATGGTTATTAATAAGGATAGTAACTATCTAGTATCAAGTACCCACTCCATGCCAGGCTTTTTTACATACACTATTTTGTCTAGTCTTCACAACAATCCTCAGAGGTAGGTTCTGTTTGTGTCCTATTTCGTGAATGAGGAAATCGAGACTCAGAGCATTTACACATTTGCAAACATCCCAGGAGGTGGGGTTTCAGTCTAAGTTTCATCTGACTCCAGAGGCTGAACATACGCTAGTCAAATTATTTAACTTTTTAGAACTTAAGTTTTTTTGTTCGAAAACATCTACCTTCTAGGACTGCCATAAGAATTCAGTGAAATAATATGCATAAAGATCCCAGGCCATTGCCTAGAAGATAACAGGTATCCCCTAAATGGTGCTTGTTATGTTTTCCTTCTGACGTTTGAATATTCCTTCTTAATACCATTCAAGGCTTCCTCTTCCTCTGACGGTCGGCTAAATTGGTGTTCCCTAAATTAATTTTTTTTAACTAAGTACTCTCCTTGAGCGACTTCACCAAACCCAGGGCTTCAGCTACTATTTTTATGCTGATGACTTTGAAGTCTTTACCTTCAGCCCAGATCACTGCAGGATTCCAGACCCAGATATCCATTCATCTGATATCTCCACTTAGATGTCTCATAGACATATCAAATTCAACATGTCCCAAGCTGAACACATCATCTTTCAGTTTCAATCCTGGTTTCTCTCTCAGTGTGGTGTCATCAAATCTCCAGATATCTAACCTACAAGCCTGGAAATCTTTCTCTACTCCTCATTCTCACTCATCCCTCAATTAGTCATCAGGTTCTCTCAAGACCCTTTTTATTATCTCTTGTATCAGTCCCTTTCTCCCTGTCCTCCCTCAATTTCATTTCTACAGCCACAATTACTGCCTGAATTCAGACTCTCATCACTTCCATCAGGCATTGCTGCAATAGTCTCCTAACTGGTTTTTCTACAATCTACCCAACCTCCTGTGTGTCCTCAATATTCCCGACAAAATAATCCTTCTAAAAAGCAAATGGTATCATTTATTTCCCACTTAAAATCTTTCAAAAGCTTCTCATAGCTTTCAGGACAAAGTGCAAATTCAATACACAAAACCCTTTAAGATATAGCCTCTTCCTGCTTCTTTAGCTGTATTTCCCACTATTCCTTCATTTTTCATCTTTACCATTAATATCTGCTTTAAAGAATTACTTGAACTTCTCTAAATGAAGCTATTTCTAGCCTTGGGCCTTCAGGCATGTTCTCTGGATGCCCACCCATGCCCCTCTCCCCCACCAACACCCCCTTGCCAAACTGCCCCCTTTCAACTCTTTCCTTAAAGCTCAGCTTAAGAGACACTTCTTTGGAGAGCTTTTCCTTGATCTTGGCAATGGTGTTTCTTCTTAATGCCCCCACTACACCCATGCATTGCTATGTAACAGCATTTTTCATACCACTCATCTCTTTCACTAGTTTGTAAATTGGACCCCAAAGTTTTATCAATATAGGGTCGCCAGCACCTAACCGCTTGTGCCGAGCTCATAACAGATGCAGGCTGTTGGTTTATGAAGGAGTGACTTCAGAAGGAGTTTTCAACCCTTGGCTAAATGGTGTCTACACCTAAGAAGCTAAAGGAAGGCGGGGCTTTGAATTAAGACACCATGTGCTGGAGATTCCTTAAACCTCATTTCTTTCGTCCCCACCCAGTTCTTTCTTCTCAGTTTTACTTATGGCCAGGTTCTACCACTCACTCTAGGAACATTAAGACTCAACAGCCTTTAGACATACAGTATGGAACAAGCAATTAAGATGCAGAGAACTCCATCTGACAGCCTAGGGAGATGAGATAGTATGATTGGGATCTACCAAGCCAATATACACCCTGCCCTGTACAAACCTGAGCCTCAGTGCTCCTTGGTACACCTGAACCAGAGGCTGAGCCCCACGGGGCTAGGTTCCCCTTTATTTTCACTAAAGAAATTGGATACTTCTAAAATGATTGTTATAACGTTCATTGATCTCTTTACTTTCTTTTTCTTTCTCCATATTTTCAGACTTCTCTGAATGGTTTCTCCTTTTTAATTTGAAGCTGTTTCTCACATCTCCTCTGAATGTAATAGAGAGAAGAAGGGTTAAAAAGAAGAGAAGAAAACCAACTAATTCAAATGGTTCTCGAATTTTTAAAACAGCCTCCTCATGGAGGAGAGTCTCTGAGTTGGAAAAAGAGCATAGGAATCATATACCTTACCCAACAACTTTATCTAGTAAATGGTGAAATGAAAGGAAAGAGGGAGTTAATGACTTGCACAAAGACACTAACCCAGTTGAGACCAAGAGTAGTACTGTGGCCCTAAGTCCCCCAAATTCCAATTTTGGCAATCTCTTTTTCCTTGAAGACTTTGCTCTTGTGCTCGCAGCTAATACATTTCTGTTTATGCAAGAATATATAATATATAATATGTATACATACATACATACAAACACACTAACGGAGCAAAAAGAAGCCACGCGGTAGACGCTCAAAGTTCGGTGGTGGCTCTCTCTACCTTGCCTCTGGGAGAGCACGAAAGGTTGCCAAGGGGCTCCAGGCTCGAGGTTACCGGGAGCCTGGGGCCAGATACAGTCACTGTTCCCCTCGGGTCTTTCTCGAAAGAGTGAGATGCAGCAGCACCGTCTGCGGAACCTGGAGGCGCGTCCTTCTCGGGTGTCCGGTGCGAGACAACTTACAGGAACTGGTCAGGAAGAGTCTGCGGAGAGCTGGGCTGGCCTCACCTTTGGGCGCCAGCTCTCAGCTTCGGGACTCGGGCAGGGGCTGGAGCCGGGGTCTGGGCGCTTCTGCCGTCGGGGCGGAGGGACCCGCGGGCGTGCCCGGCTCGAGGGTGGGGTTTTTTACGAGCCTGGACTCGCGCCCCCGGGATCTCACTGCCCCGCGCGCCACAGACGAGAGGCAGCCCCGGCCCTGATGTGAGTCCCCAGAGCCTGGGCAGTGCCCACGTCAGAGATCAAAAGAACGGATGGTCTTGTGTTATAACCGAAGTAAAACTCTTCGGTTTCACTGATGGCCAACGAGGACCTTCGCCTTTATCAACGGCGGAAAACTGCGTAAGGAGATCCATTTCCTTTCCTTTTAAGAGGTTTTTCACTATTTATGCAGCGCTCCTGGTGTACCAGAAACTGTATTATGTGCTGTAGTGAAAAAGATGAAAATGGCCTCATATCCGGGGACAGTTTATTTACATATAAACTAAAAATCATTAGGTTATAAGGTGGTGAGGGCCGAATAGGCCTAAGGCGGGTGTGTGTGGGGGGGGGGGGGAGGTGGGAAACGCAGGTGAGAGACGAATGAGAGAGCAGGTGGGGAAAGCAGGGGAAGAGGAAGAGGGTGGCAGAGGAGAGGGTTTCAGAGGGGAGAACTAGAGGCGGAGAGGGGAGAGGGTTTGGGGGGAGGATGGGAGAGGGAGGAAAGGGAGATCGGGAAAGGGAAAGGGGGAGAGGAGTGAGGGCGAGTTGGAAAACAGGGCCGGGTCGGGGAAGGACCAACCCGAGAGCCTTGATAGGCGGGGCGGGGTGGGGGCGGCTAGGTGGGGAGGGAGGGGCCCAGTTTGTGTCCAGGAGGCCTCTCTTCAGTGCCTTCTTCCATTAGCAAAGTCTCTCAGGCCTCCAAACTCGCTCCCGGGAAACCTCCCTGCCTCGCCAAGCGCCATCTGGCTCCGTGACCACCGCTCACACCGCGGCCTCTGAGGCCAGAGATGCGCGCGCGCCCCACTCGCCAGCCCACGCCGAATGCGGGGCCCGACGGCCTCGGTCTGAACCAACCAGTCACCCTCCTCGACGGCCCTTCTCCCCGCGCGCAGGCCCGAAGCCAGGTGGGCGCGAGCCGAGCGAGGCCCCGCGCGTCTAGGAGCGCTGGTGCCCGCGTCTCTTGCGCCCTGACAGCAGGGCAGGGAGGGAACTCCTGTGGCGATCCAGGCGCCGGCCCAGATCTGGGAGAAACGCTTAAACCAGGGGACGTGCCCCCCAGGAGACAGGCCCACGCGCGGTTCTCCTCAGTTAACGCTTATTTGAGCTACTTCTGTGCGTTTACGCGTTGATACGCGCACTGAGGGAGTCAAAGGGGACGCGCCCGGCAGGGCCGGGGATGAGGGGGCGGGAAAGTCGAAGAGCTAAGGCTCGGGCAGGAATAGAGACTGCTCGCGGCAGCGAGGGCTCGCGCCCCACGAGGGAGCAAGCGGCGGTCGGGAGCTGTGGGAGCAGAAGGGAGGCCGGCGCGCGGTCCAAGCAGGGTAGGAGCGCGGGGCCGGCCGCGGACGGCCAGCACGAGCCGACGGACCGCTGAGCTTCCCGGGTGAGGCGTCTGGCGCGGACTGCCCTCCTGTAGGGGCGGCCTTGGGCGGGGGCCTGACGTGGGGGGCGCAGTGCAGGCCACGGGGAGGCCGCTGCCCTAGACGGAGCGGAGGCCTGACGGGGCCACTGGGGCGCAGACGGGTATTTAGGGCTTTGCTCCTCCGGGCCCTGGGCGTTTTCCCGTCTCTCGAGCGCATCAGTGTTCAGAGTGCGCCCGGCTGCCCCGCGGGAGGAGGGCAGCGGAGTCCCGGAGGCGGTCAGGGTCGGCGTCCTCCACTCCCGCGGCGAGCCGCGGCCTTCAAGAACCGGCAGGAGGCGCTGTGCGGGAGAATTAGAAAAGAAAAAGATTTTTCTGGGCGGCGTTTTCGCATCTTAGGACAGGCCTTCTGTAGTTGGGTGACCCGATTCAGACATGCTCCTTCTTCATCTCTTCCTCTCCTCTTTAAAATGTGTGCTTGCGTGCGTGTTGGGTTAGTCAGAAGGATGAAATGTTAGCGAGAGGTTGTAAGTAGAAAATCTGAAAATTTCAGATTCACCGAGGGTTTTAAAAAGAAGATGTAAGGCAGACCTTCTAATTCTTGACTTTCTAAAAAGTGCTGGCCTATCACTGCCGTTTGTTAAAGAGCCTAAGGATCTAACACTTTTATAAGACATACCCATTCGTGGGGTTTGGCTCTAATTCTTTTCTTGAAATAAGGGTTTATATAAAACTATTTCTGCTTATTCCTATCTATAAGATCACATAAAAGTAACAGGAGCAAGGAGAAGTAATTCCAATATATAACTGAAATTCCAATAGAATTATAAAAATATCGTGTTTGTGATGCCTTTATCAAACTATAAAAATCCTATTATTTTTGAATATGCAGTGGTCTGCAAATCATTAGTGAATCCAGGAACTGGAGCAGTTATGCAAAAGTGAAATGTATTATTTAATTTATCATCATACTTAAGTTTAGGGCCAAATCATGCCAGTGAATAATATCCTAAAAACTCCAATCAGGATATCCCTGAACCCATCGTGCATAAGACCAGTCTAGACTCATGAGTTCTGTATCAATGATGGGGCTATGAAGGGATTACATGTTGCTGCCTTAATCTGTGTGTATTTTCAGTCTCAAAGAGATCTGCCTGTTGGTAGAAACTGGCACTTCTGGACTTTGGTTTTCAAAGTGATTTTATGCCATTTTGGAAATTATTCAGCAGTGATTATAAATGCAAGATGACTAAAGTGCATGGACTATAAAGACACATTTTATTCTGTTAATGATTAGTCTGATTATGGGAGAACTAATTTCCAAACAAAGTGTCTATTTTAAAATAACTATCATTTGTTTTATGGTAGTGTGATTTGAAAGTGAACCTGTTCTAGTTAATAACTATTTCAGGACCTCTGGATATTAAACTTAAAATCTGCGCGAGTTTTTGGGAAAAGGAAGAATTTATGGTTTAAACAGATGTTAATTGTACCTAGCTAGACAGTCTTTCACAGTTTTGCTTAAATACAATTCTTCAACTTGATGTGACAGTGTAATTTTATTTATTCTTTGAGTAGGTTAACCCCAAAGTAGGTATAAAGTAAACCTTAGTTAAATAGAATAGTTCTTTTTATTTGATTTGGTTAGATAAGTAGGTAAGCAATTAAGTATGTAGTAAAATTACACGGGACGTTAAATAGATAGTAATCACATTACCCTACTTTTGTGTAGCATTTTGTATCTTATAAAGTGCTTTAAGATACATTTATCTCATTTAATTATCAGAATAAGGCTCTGAAGTAGATACCATTTTGTCAGTTCTATTACTGGGGTAACAGGCTCACAATGGTGACCTCAAGTTCATGTAGCTAGTTTGTGGCAGAGCTGGGAGTCAAACTCCAGATATGGGTAGACATTTCTTTTTTAAAATATATTTGCCTTTTAAATGGTACATTTTTAAACATGTGTGTTTAAACTGCCTAATCAAAGTTTCTTTCAAAGTACTCAATCTAGATTATTGAATGGTATATTTTACTTTAGTAAAGACAACATGGAGGTGTGAGTGATTGAAATGTGCCCAAAATTTTGCTTTGAACAGTTGGGTTAACCAACACTTAAATATCCTTTACGTTAAATAGGCATAATTCTGCAATATGCCTCCTGCTATTTTTGTTTTTGTTGGTTTTATATAAGTTAGAGTATTATTTTTGCTTATTATTTGGGATACATAGGTCACTGACCTGCAAATTCCATAAGTGCAGAGAATATGTTTAGCCATCTTGTTAATAGATGTATCCTTAGTACCTTGCATATGTTTGGAATTTAGTGGGTAATAAATATATCATAAATAAGTGATGCTTATACTGTCCTTCACCTCATCTCTTTGGAAATTCTAACCCATCCTTCAAAACCTGTATCAGATCCTATATCCCATGTGAAGTTCTGGTCTTTCCCACCTATAAATTTGCAAGGTGCTTTGTGGATCTCTCATTATTTACAGCATCTATTTATTCCAATTGCTTTTATTTGTGTGCATGTTTTTAATTTTGCCTCTTAGACTGTAAATTTCTTGTGGGTACAGACACCTTACCTAGCATAATGTCTTGTACCATGTATTCCATTAGGTGAATAAAACCAAAACTGTTTTACATGTACTACTCAATATGAATTTATTTAACTTGATTATAAGTTTTATGGTAACATTTATAAGCAAATATAAATTTGTCCTAACAAAATAAGTTACATGCTCAGTATTGGCCATCTAATGATCATTTTCATTATTTCATTATCAGCATTTAGCATTATGTTTACTGTAACTTTTAACACTTAACCATATATCTAGAACAAAAGTTACAGGGATTTTCAGTATAACTTTTTATGACTAACAGAATTCATTTTCCAAATTACATACTACTTCTTCTCCAGGCTAAAAAAAAGAGAGATGTAGGATACAAGAATACCAGTTTGTATATTTTTCAGAGATTGCAGACTGATTAACATTTAGTGCTATTACAGTAGTTTTTTTAAGACTAGAAAAAATTAACACTTTAATGTCAAGATTTAAATAAAACCTGAGTCATAAGGAACTGTTTATTTTACCCCTAGAACACAGTTTGAGGCAAAATGAGCTTTTTAACTTCGCTTATTCTGCTTAGAAATTGGAAATGATTTAGTCTCAGTGGGAAGATATGATTTGATCTCAGTGGAAAATTCTTGCTCTTCACTCAGTGATTTTATATAAACACTACTACCAGAAGTGTACCAGGAATAGACACAGTTATTGACTGAAATTTATTCTGTACCATGGCAGAATGAGCACTACAAGCTGACTCTTCAGAATACCATTCTATAGGAAGTTTATTGAGACATTTGATTCTTACACTTAATTCAATTAACTCTACCATGTAACTGGAATAATCAGCAACCAGTAGTATCTTGATTTTCAAACTGCATGGAAAACCTGGTGTTCCTAAGCCAAATAAATGGATTTTAAGCTGGGTAATGCAGAAGTAAAGTTGTGTTGTAGTTTTGAAGTGAGAGGTGGGTGTGTGGCAGGGAGTAAAGTGGTGTTTCTAGTCTAAGATTTAATATATAAAAGTACAAATTGTGAGTCCTTAAAAAGCAGTAATGTGATAAGTTTACAGTCAAAATAGCGCTGTTTTCTTAAAAAGGAAAAAAAAACCAATGCAGGTCAAAATTTAAAGTCACAATCCTAAAATATCTTTTTTAAAAAATTAATTTAACTAAATGAAAGCAACTTTTGAAAGTTATTTTCTTAAACTTTGGAATGTAATATATTTTGGCCAGGTGACATGAAATAGAAAACAGATAAAGATGACTTACTGGGTAGTGAAACACTAGTCTGCTTAGCAGACAGCTTACTTTTTTTCCTTTTCATTTCCCCTGGACCAGCTGTTAATGTTTAACCTTCATTTACTACTTCAAGAGTCATATTTACACTTCTCCAGCAACACTTTATCCATATGTTCCTTGGCCTTATAGATTACATAAGGCTCTTTTAGGGCAACTTCCTAATTTTCTCATTAAGAAAATGTCACACTCACGCCAAATAACCCTATAGAAGATGTCAGATGATATCACCACTAAAATAACCCCATAGAAGATGTCATCTGATATCACTTACAGGTTTCCTTTCATTTTTGCCACTAACAGTCTTCGCCAGGTTGTTCTTCGCATTTAGACAGCTAGGGTGTTTCCTTTATTCAATTGATAGAAAAGAAATCCGTAAATACTGCATAATTCACTTGATAACAGATAATGAATTCAGCTTCCTTAAGAGGATGATAATACAAAGATAGTTTTTCTTTGTCATAATCAGTTATCTTATCTGAAACAAGTGATCATTATTCAGTTCATAATTTCCTACTGGAATGTTACTGCTTTAAGACGGTGTAGAAAATGTGACAAGAAAGAACAGAATGGAGTTTCTCTCATCGGAGAGAATAACTTGCTTGTTCCTAGTTCTTCTTTATGTTCCAGAGATTGAAGGAATTGACAAGTGAGGCTGAGGAAGTGTTTTTAATGAACAAATCAATCTCATTATTTTGATTTCCTTGATCATTTAAGATAGTTATATATATTGGGGGAAAAGTAAGGTCAATGGATTTTCAGATTGCTTTGTCTAGGTCTGGTTATTGATAGTGGTTAATTCAGTGAAATTGGAATTAAGATTCTTGTGTTTAAAACTTATTATAATGTAGTAATTATCTAATTGACCTTTAGCCATTCAGTATCACCAGGTTCAAGGGTTTCATCTGTAAAAGAAATATGGTCATATTTATTACCTTTGAGGAATATTTAACAATTTGGTTTAAAAGCTGCCAGATAAGTTCTATCATAAAAAAAAATGTAATATGTTACAACCAATATTAGATCATTTGTATCTTTAGAGTTGCTTTAAGATTTACAAATAATGTGTGGTCTGAGTGTAATCTCATTCCTGTTTGATTTGTTCTTGGCTTAAGAAGGTACTCAGTTTTACCAGAATCTGCCACTCCTTTCAAAGTAGGCCCAACTGAGCAAAATAAGTTGAATTCAGACTTCATTTTGTCAAAAGTAATGTCCTTTTGGCATAGAATCAGGCTGTCTCATCTAGGGCAGTTTTGTGTGGTGATACGGTGCTGATTCTCCACGTTCTGACACTTCTTCATGTTTAAGTCTGTAGAGTCATCCCTATGAGTGTCCATTTCTGGAATCAGTGTGACTGAAACTGCCTGAAAATTCATTTTTATAAAGCAAAAGGTATAGTGATTTTCTATTTAATCTTTTGTGACAAATAGAATTCTCTTACCAAAGTACATGCTACTTCCTCTCCAGACTATAAAGCATTATGCCAGCTTTGACAGTTGGGAGATATTGACAGCTCCTGTTAAAATAAATTACAATTTTCACATTTAAACTTATTACTTCTAATTCTGACATCCTTATTGCCTGAATTGGTCATTTTGGCACTAATCACAGACTTGCATTTTAATGTTTGTTTTATGCTTCATTCCCCCTGAGACTGAAATGCTCCTGAGGGCAAGTTCTATGTGTTGTAAGATTTTTTAATGCCTCACAACTATTGAGTATAGTTTTGGCATATGGTATGCACTTAGTGAAGAATTCCTCAAATAAACATGAACTGTTTTTATTGAGGGTTGTATAAGGCACTTTTCTAGAAATATGAAGAATTAAAAGACACAACCTCTGCCTTTGTGATATGTGCAGTCATATTAAGATCCACATAATTTGTTAGATCACAATCTTATGAGTAATTCTGAAATACCAGAAAACTTACTTTGTTATTTTTTTGTAATATGTTTGGCATTAAAATCTAACTCAAGATTAACTCATTTGGCAGAAAAGTCTGACTTGAACTGATATGAAGCTTTTTACAGTCTTCATTTATTTCACTTAGGAGAAATATTCATATGTTTAACTTCAGATATATTAATGATTTTAATTTTGGCGGTGTTATGCCTTACATGGTATATGTACTACTATATTACCTTTTGAAATCTGTAAATTTTTGACTTTCAAAATTTATTTGATCTCAAGAGTTTTGGGAATTATGGATCTGTATAACATACAAAAAATTAAATGATAAAATATTTAAATAACAACTGATAAAATAATAGGAGAAATATTTCAAACCAGTGCTTGGAAAGACACCTCAAACTTGGGGTCTCTGTCAGGTGACCCTCCCTGCAAGTGGGTGGGTATTCAGTCTTGCACCCTAGGGCCCAGAGGCAGATGACATAGGAGTATTTTCCTGACATGTTCAGGCATGAGAAGAGCCAGAGGATCTGTACAAACCAAGTTCTTTAGAAAGCCTCAGGATCAGAGCCAGGGAAATGGAGTTCAGCCATCAAGGGCTAAGAGATAGCTTGAAAAAAGGAGCCAGAAAGGCACTGGAATAGGAGGAGGAATTAAGAGTAAGGTGAGTCCTGGACATTTGCAACAACCAGCGTGATAGATCTGCAACCTTATGCTGCATAAGTGGATGGCTTTGATATATAGTGTAGAGTTGGGATGGGCTGGTACAGACAATTGTTGTTTGGATCTGAAAGGGGCCTTTAAAGATAATTAACCTCTATACCCTCTCCCTAGTTCAATAATTATTCAAACATCTGGTTAGTGATTGAGCCACAACACAAACTCAGGTTTCTAATGTTCTTCCCACTACCATAGGGAGATAGTATTTCAGTCTATCTGAAATGTCATAAATGACTTTAGGATATGAGATTTCTGTTGAATCATTACACTAGTTTGCCAAAATTTAATCCCCCAGCAATCTCTGAATGTATTTTTATGTATATTTTTGCATTTTAAAATACCTTGAGACCAAGGACTATCTTAATTTTTAAAAATCCTTAGATTACCTAGGAAGTATTCTGCACATAGTATAGAATGAAAAGAGAAAAGGTTGAAGTGGAGGCAGACTGAAAACAAGTGTGTGTTACAGTGGAAGGAATACCACTGAGAATCGTAAACCCTGAGTTCTAGTCTAGCTCTGCACAGATTATCTGCACTGATTATCTGGATAACCTAGTGCAAATCACTGAACCTCTCTGAGATCCATTCTCCCCCTTAAAAAAGGGTAGGACCAAGTGACCTTTAAACTTTCTTATTCTGTAATTTAGGTCTCTTGTCTGTATTTGCTAGGACAAAGTAATCGCCATTAACACTTTTTCACTTGTATTTAATTGTTTAAGTATTACAAAGGCATGGATCTTATGGATTTAGATTTTCCAGGAACTCTCTAAGGAGAGAGATCTCTCAATATACCTGGAACATTGATTCAGACATTTTGGTAAAATGAAAATACAAAATAAATTAATATCAATAAACATTCAACAATAATTATTTAACATTCATTATGTGTCCGCAAAGTGTTGAATAAGATGTGTTCTCTGACTTCAGGTTGTTTAGGATTTACTCAGAGTTTACTTTAAATAATTAAAAAAGTAAGAAAACACAACAAGCTCTCTGGAACTCAGATATGTTTACCTGGAATGAAGCAGCCTCTGAAAGTGTGGTATGACTGGCTGTTCAACCTCTGGTTGGGACTGTTTAAATTACTTAGCATTTCATAATGTAAATATTTTGATACTGTGCACTCCTTGATGAATATGAAAGTGGTTTACCATCTTTGAAGAAAACTTTTAACTCTTAAAAATCAACTCAGAGTATAATGTTTCTAACTGACTATCATCAGGGACAGTCTAACTATTTCCCCAAACCCCCTCTTCTGAGTCGCAAGCATGTTAGAGATGTATCATATTCATTTCATTTTATGTTGTATTAACTAATGGCAAAAATATTTGGTTGGAACTGCATAGCATTGTGATTGACTGGTGAACATTTTAATAAAGGAGATCTAAATAAAGATAACATTTTTCAAAAGAAGGACATTGTTTGTGCTTGACTACCTCTTTGGTGAGACATTTATTCAGTCTTGTCAGTTAATTTAGATTAGGACATTTGAAGTTACCAGCTTATGAACATCTTTATAGAATGAACCATTTTGTGAAATTTTCTTGCAGGTATTTTTCTAAACAAAGTTTTTTTCCAAACTTTTGACTATGAGATAAATTTTACATTGTAAACCAGTACACATACACATATATAGGTAACTGAAACAAAACTTTCATGAAACAATACTTAACTTACTATGTGTGGTGTACAATGAGTTTTTAAAATTCTGCTCTATTTTATTGTTTTGAAATAGTTGATCAGAAACCCAGTAAATTGACTTAATAACTCCCCAAAGGTCATAACCTGCAGTTTTAAAAGCTTAACCTGAACTCTTTTTTAAGAACAGTTACTATGTTCCATTTAACTTTTATTCCCCCATGCCTAGGTCTGTGCTCAGCACATAGACAGTGCTCAGATAATGTTTGTTGAATGCTTTGTTCTCCATCTAGTTTCAGAAATGTTATTCTATCAGTGAGATTTGTCTGTAGCTGTTGCATGAAACTGTTGAGTTAGAAGAAAATTATTAGTAATTAGAAGATGAAGGTAAAACATACATGAGAAGAGGCAAAAGTCACCATTCATTAAAAAAAAACCCTCCACAATAACAATGTGTTGGTTCTCTTAGAAGTTATAGAATCAAGTCCTGACTTGTGTTTTATTCAGATGCCACTATTTTAAACTCAGCATTCATTTTTCAAATTATTTTCTCTTGAAACTATCACTATTATATACAAATATATATTAACTTTCTTCTAACTGCTTTTATACATCTGTGTGTGTGTCTGAAGTTTAACTTTGGTGTTATTTTTCTAAAAAATAAGACCTACATCTTGTAAATTTTGTTTAATTTATTCTTTATTACTTTCTGCAAACAATACTCTGAGCCACATGGTATTTGAGTATACATCACATTTTTTTCTTTTTTTGTCTTCTAAATTAATAGTACAAAGTTTTTTCCTTATAATAATATTTTCTTAATTTTTATCTGAAATATGATCATTATTAATTTATACATTTCCATTCATACTCAGTAGCTTTTGAGGGGGATTTTGACAAGTATTTTGGTTTCCTGTAAGTTCAACTAACATTCTATTATAACAAATATTATTAGAACTAAAATTTCTGAAAGATTGACTGGTATTTCCCAGCTGTTGACTTTTTTCCTTATAACAATAATTTGTATAATAGGGTTTCTGTTTAGCAAAAGAATTAGGTTAGCACAATAAAATTATCTAAGATTTGATCAATCCAAATAAATAAAAGATACATAATTTATTACCAGGGTTAAATTACATTAATAAATCAGGTAATTTTCACAACTGTTATTTTGTACTTACTGATATATTATTTCATAATTAGTCTAAAAATTAATATTTTCTTTCCAGCCAAATACCAAGTTCTTCAATAGAATCTTCTGTTCCTCTTTTTTTTCTCTCTTTCTTTCTTTTCTCTCTTTCTTTCTTCCTCTAATTTTTCCTTTTTTAAATTTCTTTCTACATCACACAAATACTTCTGTGGTTTGTATACTGTAAAAACGTCAATGAATGCTTGCTAATTAACTTTAGGTTATCTCCTAAAACATTTAGGTTCTCTAAGGCTCTCTGATAGTTATGTTATGTAGTTGATAATGGATTGCAATTAGAAGTTAGAAAACTAAGTCCATAATTCTGTTTTTTACTAACACAGTGATTTTAATGTCTATGTCCTTTTATGTTCCTATCTGTAATTTACATAGGACTAATAATTGCTTTTGCCTTTTGTCTGTTTCATAGCATAATGTGAAGATCATATGAGATAATTATAAGAATGTTCTTTGAAAATTTAAAAGCACTCTACATGTATAAATGATTAGTGAGGCCCTTCCTGCATGGTTTTCATTAAATTAAATGATGTAAAATGACCAGCACAGTACTTAACACAGAGCAAGCACTTAATAATAGTGGCTGATGTTAATATTCTTTAATTTGCATATGTACTTATAAATTTCAATTATTTTATATTTCACATTTTAAATTTTAATATAGTCTAATTATAACTAATTTTTTGTAAATCTATTTTTGATGTGTCTCATTTTCTGTAATTCTCTAAACTGGAATCCTACCCCCTCCCCAAAAATCTTATCTATTTTTTTATACCTATTTGCCACTTTATAAGCTTTTACATATAGAATAGTTAAAATTTATAACTAGATAGTTGAAAATAAAAATTAAAAGTAATTCTTCAAATTGACAGTCATTCTATAAGATTGAATATTTTGAATTTCATATTTTGAACTATGACAATTTGGATTATTCAGTATGGACATTTGAGTAATAGCAGTTGCTTTGAATTATATAATTTTGATTAATTATATTTTGCCATATATGACATAAATAAAATTTATATTGCATTATTTTCTTTAAGCAACAGGTATTTTATTCACAAGGGGAAGTTTTAGCCAGTTGAAGATGTAAAAGTACAAAAGGAATTTAAATTTAACAATTTAGATTCCATTCAGGTAACCATATTTTACTTATTTATAATATTGCTATAGATTCCTTCATATTTTTTCGAATTACTACTTGTTTTATTGTTTTCCCTATTTAAAAAAGTGATTTCATTACAGTGACTGGAGCCTTCTTTCCTTAAACATTAAATATAATTCATGCTTTTGCAATTCAGTGTTATATATAAATGAGAGTTATTCAAATAGTTTAACTCTTCCTTACGAGGGGAAAAAAGTGTGTTCCTCTGTGTGTGTGTGTGTGTGTGTGATTTAGTTAAATTAAGAGTCTTTTTTTCCATTCAGGAACCTTTCCTAAAATGTTAAAAGAGGGATAGAAAAACATTTGCAACTTTTGTTTCACTTAGTGAACGAGTCAGGAATTGTTTATGCACAATAATCCAACATCAGCTTAAGGTTTTTGGCTGTGTTTTTGCAAGAGCAAGAAAAGATTTTGCTTCCAATTTCTGCATTTTTTTTTTTAAATTGGTTGGTTGGATTTCCTATTCAGCACCACTTTACTTTCATTCTTTTGGTCATTAATCTGTTCATTTTGGAAGGATAAGTAATTAAAATAGTTTTTTAAAGTTTTTTTGGTGTGTATGTGATATTTTGTTGGAGCATCTACAAAAGCAATGAAAACCCTTGTTCAAACCCTCAAGATGCAGATGGTGTCATGAATGTTTTGAAGGCAGAAAACCATACAGTCCTATTTTAAGAAATTCTATTTATTTTTAAGTCAAATAAAATTTCTCCCTCCTCTTTAAAGTACCTAACTGGCAAGAGAATTTTTATGGCATCCATTTACAGAAAACAAAACAATTCTTCTAGTAGATTGAGGTTTGAATACCACAGCCCTTGCAGACATGGAGATCCAGGGCTTACTTTGAAGTTAACTTATTGTTTTCACCTACTTATTTGCTGACTTCTTAAAAATGTGTTAATTTTTCATGTTTTTCTATTTCTATCAGTATAATTACATCATCTCCTTAACCAGAACTGCTGTCTGCTCCTCAGCGCTGTATCATAAATGAAGATCTTTGACTGTGTGTTGGGTTTCCTTGATGCAGGTTAGTACTTGACTTTTGGTTTGCTCAGATTTATTATCAACATTTTTCCTACTGTGCTACCAGTGCTTTATTTCTTTACTATGTGGTAATTTTGGGGGTAAATTTTTGTATTGTATTTTTAAAATTTCTATTCTCGAGTTATTTTATCTTTCAGAGGGGTTCTAATAAAATTGACCAACCAACCAACCAAACGAAACCAAAGGGGAAAAAAATGATCTTCCTGCTTCCTGAAAAGCTTGACTCTCTCCAGATTGAGTTTCCCTTTTATTTCATTCCTCAGTTATTACAACTTTTGAAAACTATTTGGTGTCTCTTTTAATCTCATTAGGTCATGCCCCCTTTATTCCTAACATTTCTCAAATCTGTCCCTTCTGTGTCAGTATCAGTGTGGTTTCCACAGTCTAACAAAGTGATCCATCTAAAACACAAACATGAACAGATTACTCCTCCCTAAGAACCATTTAATAACTCCCCATCACCTACAGAAGAAAACTGACATTAGCATTAAATGCAATAATCTAGTCAGTGCCTACCTCCCTGACTCTTATTTTGGAAATATGAAACTACACATAATTACCAGAATTTATTCTGATGCTTTCTTGCCTCTGTGTCTTAGCTCATGTTTTCCTCTGCCTAAAACTTTTTCTCTTTCTCATGCCTTCCTTACCTGGCTAGGAAGGAAGACGTTCATCTTTTAAGACTCTGCTTGGATAATATTAATTCCAGGAGAATTTACTGGCTGGTCATGGGACCCTGTCTCCTTGGATTTCTCATTGCAGTCTTTGCCTGACTATCATAGCACTTACCTGTTTATCTGTTGATATCATTCATTAGAGAATGGGCTCATTGAAGGCAGGAGCCAAATTGTAGATGGCTTTGTGACTGAAAGTATTGTTAAAATATCTATTGAGCTGAACTTTTCTCAACTCTGAGTAAAAGAAATTGAATGTGACGTGAATGGTGCTGATAAAAGAGAAAATGATGCGAAACGCAAAAAGCACATTATAGGTTTCTGATAGCCTTATTGATGGAAGGTAACTGATCCAATATCCTAAACTTCTAACTTTTCCCTGTTCTGAATCCATTCATGGTGAGGAAGTGAGCCACAGAATCACATCCTGAAAATTCTGAATCAAAGGAATTTTCTCTACTCTGTGGAACTGTCTGGCTTGGACAGTTTTTGAAAAGAGTGATACGCTCTCAGATCATTTTAGAAATGATAAGCTCTGTGTAGCAGGTGTATTTCCCAGGATATCCTGACAACAGAAAGGAAAATACAGCCAACCTATTCCAGCTCCAAAACAGTCTCAAATGTAGCCATTCTCCAAAAGCCTTTGGCAAGAGATCTGTGGAAAATGCTCTGATTGTCCACTTTCTTGGAAAGATGGCAGTAAGAAAAAAGTTGCTTTCATCATTCCAATTTTCTACATTTCTACAGTTCATGAAGTTTAACCTCTCAAAAAAATTTTAAAAGAAAACAGAATTTAAACACATTTAAGAAAGCATATAATATTAATCTCTACTTCTACCCATTCTCACAGAACTTGATTCATTTCCTATATATTTCTGGAAGAAGAATTTCCCTAGAATTTATGGGAAGTAAACATTTTAAAACTAATGAGGATCATATACATTTTAAAGGGTACACATACACTTGTCAATTTATAACAGGAAGGATGAAAGTAAGAAACATACTCTCTATTGCATTTTCGTTAAATTGTTCAATTAACACTATTTTTTCCAGCTACTTAATTAGGAGTATATGAAGTCATCTTATGACATTACAAAAAAAGAGAAATAATCACCTTTTTAGATAGATTTAAAATTTATTTATGACTGGCTAATAATTATACTGTTTAGTATCTGATGCTATCTTTAATTTATCTAGACTGGTGTTGTCCAATAAAATTTCCAAATGTTTTGTCTGTGCTGTCCAGTATGGTAGCTAATAGCTACATATGGCTACTGAGCATTTGAAATGTAGCTAGTGTGACTGAGGAACTGAATTTATAATTTAATTTAATTTTAATTAATTAAAATTAAAATTTAAATTCTTGTGGCTAGTGGGTACCATGTTGGACAGGTAGATCTAGGCTATACAAATCAGTTTCCATAATTAGCTGATCCATAATCTATAATGCTGATTATGTCTTCCTGTTGAGAGATGGAAATTTTTGTAGCAACAATATCTTTATGGCCTGAAAAACTCAATGTATTTGATGTATTCAAAAGATGCCGTCATTGTTCTCAAGGGACCTATAATTTTGGTACAGAAAAGACAATGAGTGGTGCTAGCTCTGTATTAAGAATTTTAGTGTAGACTAACTGGCTCCTCTTATAAGAGTCTTTTATTATATTTGCTGAGACCCTCTAAGACCTGGTTAACATTTTTGGAAAACTGAGAACCAGAAATTTTACATACTAATCACTATCAAAGAATTCCACATTTTGAGGACATAATCAATTTTGTTAATTGACGTCTGTGCATTGGAGTTAAGGGTAGAGGTAATTAGCCAAAGAAGGAAGTTGAAAGGCAAGGGCAAAGGGAGGAATGAGGTAAATAAACTAAATTGACTTAGGAACTCTGAAGTGATCTAGAACATGTGCACAGATTTTTAACTCATCTCTGTTGTGATCCCCAGTTACTTCAGAGGTCTGGGAAAATGGATATTATGAAAGTGAGAAGACAAGGGGAAATTGCCTGGAAGATATTGTTACTGAGTGGGAGGAGATGAAATTAACATAGCCTGAGCAGTCCAGAAGAAATCAGCAGTGTAGTCTAACGCTATTTGTGTTAGATTGGAATAAAATCACCTTTGTTTCAACTGGTTGTTTATTATCCCATTTTCTAGAAGATTACTGCCTTCAGTTGAAGTACATGATATGTTTGCTACATGACACTTCAATGTTTCTTGGTTGGTGCCTAAAGAAATTTTGCTATGTGAAAAGCCATTATTATTCCTTATCTGTAGCACTCTCCTTCAAGGGGAGTCAAATAAGAAAATCAATTATAATGAATTTTCTGCCACCCATTGAGGTGATAGTTCCACCAACCTGAAACTAAATTAGCTGTTTAAAACAGTAGAAATGCGTTATTGGAGAGTACATTAAAACTGATTCAAGTCTTTATTCCTAATTAAAATAAAACTCATTTAAAATTTGATTAACTTTCTCTTGGAATCATATTAAATTTTGGTGATGTGCTTGTACCTCTGAGCAGGCAGGTTCTATTTAGATTTTCATGTGGAAAAGCCAAATAAAATGTCTCAAGACATTCTTGGCACAGTTAGAAGCATGAAGTGCCAAAAAGTTTCATGAGAAAAAGACAACCTATTTTCTCAAGATTTCTAGTCCAGCTAGCGAAATTCAAGGAAGAGGAGATTCTTAACTCCTAGAACTATCTTTAGCTTATGGAAGAGAAACCAAAGGCCAGCAGTTAAGTAGCAGAAAGCAGGATAGTAAAAAAGTGTTGCCACCTACTTTGCTTGATAAGAGGGAAAGATAAAGTGTGTGCACATGCGTGCAAGTGTGGGTATAAAGTGCAGGCCTTCAGAAGCTCAAGGTCAGTCCAAAAGTGAGTATTGATGCTGATTTGCTTCCAATTTCCAATTTGTTTCCAACTCTAAACACGGTTTAATGATATAAAGTGCTCCAAATCATAATCTCCTTTTTCACTTATCAGCATCTTTCTCATTTTTTCTTCAAACTACAGCAGTTTTATTAAGCAGCAATAATACCAAGACAAAAAAAAATCTTCTGCAAATATTTTGAGTCAACATTTGATTTTTTTTTAGATCTGGCATTCTTTTTATTTGTGATCACATATTAATCTACTTTTCTCTGCTCATAAGCAAATTTTCATTCCTTTCAAGCCTAATGCTGCTCATGCATGGCTTTGGTTTCTTTCATTTCTGTTTCATCATTACATGTTACATCAGAACTTTATACAAAAGTAATTTGTGAAATAAAATTGGATTTTCTTTGTTTTGTTTTTCTGAATATTCAGCTATTTATTTTTCACTTCCATCTCCTCCCCCTGCCAACCCCGCACCTCTGCCTCTCCCCACTTTTTATTTCATTTCCTCAGAAGGAAACAGCACTTATCATTTGCCTACTATTTGCCAATCTCTTTGCTTTTCACATTTACAGAGAAAAGAATGTCAGCCTAGAGAACTTAACGTAACTTGCCTAAGGTCACATAGATAATTAATGGATGAGTTGCTTTAAACCCACAGTCAGCCTGACTCTAAGACTGCCTCTCTCCAGTGTGCCTTGTTTATCCTTTTGTCCACACTCTTCAACTCTGTTCCCCCCTCCCCTCTCCTTCCCTTCCCTTCTTTCCTCTTTGGCAGCAATTTTTTCTCTGTGCGTTTCTCTTCCAGCATATTCTTTCCCAGCTTTCTCTTGCGGCCTCTCAAACTCTACCTTTTCTCCTAAATCACAGTTTTGTTTTCTTTCTAGTGAGAAATCAGAAGTGGCATCAGATGATGATTGCATTTTTGATTAAATAACTTAAAATTGTTTATATCTCCTGACCTTGTAATTCTAAGTTTATTCTTAAGAAATCATCGGAGACATATGCAAAATGTATGTACAAGAAAGAAAACCCAAGCATTATTTGTAGTTTTAAAAAAATTAGAATAATTTTGATGCCTAAGAGGAGGGTTAAACATGGGTTAAATAAATCCTAGAAGATATATATTGGACTGTTACAGAGTTCAGTGAAGTAATGAATACTTAATGACAGAAAAATGTTCATCATATATTATTTTTAAAATTCATTTATTATAACTCATTTATTATAAACCTATCCTTCATACAAAAGAGAACTAAAATGTACACATTTAATTTAAAGAAAAAAATGAATACCTATGTATCTACTACTCACTAAGATGAACCAGTTTCTTTAAATCCCCTGTTAAGACACCATATGATAAGTAAAAGAAACAAAAAAGCATCTTAGAAAATAGTACATAAAAATGATAATAGTGTGTTCAGTATAACTTAAATTTAGTGAACAAATATATGTATAGTAGAAGTCTGGAGAAGTATACACTACAGTTTTAGCAGTTGTTACCTCAGGTTGATGGCTTTGTGGGTGAAATTAATTTTTTTAAATTTCTAATTCTTTTTACCTCATTGTTTTCCAAAGAACATTGATCAGATTTATGATAAAAATACATAACAAATGTTTTATATGTACATATAACTTTATTATTATCCTTTTTAGTGAAAAGGATAGATTGAAAAGTCAAAAAAATTTCCTTTTTTCCTTTGAGGCTGGGAAGATTATAATTGGAGACTGGAAAGTAAAAGGATGGTTTCTGATTCACCAGTAAACACAAAGATTTTTAAATATCATTCTTAATCAGTATAACATTACTAGTTCCTTTCAGGGACAAGTTCTGTACTAGGTGGCTGGTATAGAAGAACTACAAGTGTGTAAGTGCTCGAGGTATTCAAAGTAGGCAGAGAAGTTCCTCTCTAGTTGCTGTGGTCAAAGAGTATATCAAGAAGGAAGGCTTTTTTTGGACTTTAAAGGGTACAGAAGATTTAGATTAGCATTGTCAAACTCATTTAATAATACTCTTCAAAATTATTGCGGACCTCAATGAGATTTTGTTTATGTGGGTTACATTTATCCATGTTTATCACATTAGAAATTGAAATTGAGAAAATTTAACATATTTATTAATATATTTCAAAATAAATTACATGTAAATATATATAATACAATTTTGTGAAAAATAACTGTATTTTCCAAAACAGAACCATTTAGTGAGGAAAATGGTATTGTTTTACATTTTGCATTTTAATATTTGGCTTAACAGGAGACAGCTGGATTTTCTTATTTGGTCTTTTGTGGTATCACATGTCATATAGCCTCTGGAAAACTCCACTGTCCACTGTGAGAGAATGAGAGTGGAAAGGTAAACAGCATCTTAATATTATTACGAACACAGGTTTGATGTCGTGGGCCCCCTGAGAACTACTGATTAAAATAGACTGAGGGCAAAATAGAGGGATGGCATAATCTCAGAGGTGGAAAAGCTTAGAGCATATCAGAGAGTGAACAGACCAATCTGGTGGTTATGAAAGATTCCTATGGGGGGAGGTGGGAGAGAGAGGGTTAGAAATGTAGGTTGGGGGCATCATGTCAATTGAAAAATACCAGCTTCCCTATTTATGACCATAGCCTCTGAACTCTATCTTTGACTTTAGAAAACCTCAGGACAGGAGCGATAAAAGAGAAGACTATACTTGGTTCCAGGCAATACCAAGTTATGTGGCTGGTAGTATTCTTATTGCCTTATTGATTGCTTTATTCATTCAATTTATTTATGGTTTACTACATTTCAAGCATCAAAATAAGAACTAGTGATACAAAGATGATAATGACATAATCTCTACCCTTTGACAGCTCTCAATTAAGTGGGAGATTCAGATGTTAAAAGATAAGTAATACGTTTTTAAACTGGAGGAACACAGAAAAGGGGACAGCTGCTTGACTGGAAGGTGTGGTGAACAGGTTGTGAGATGGACAGGAAATCTTAAAGGTTGAAGCCCTAGACACCAACAACCAGTCATATCTAACCATGGTGAAAAATACTAGAAGTATAGGGTTGACAAATGCAGAACTAGAATTAATACAGTAGATCTGGGGAGATGGTCAGATAATAGCATAGAATAATTTCCTGAATATATCTTCTCTTTTGGAAAGTACAAGTGTTCAAGGTCTCTTTCTCCTAAAGACCTACAGAGTCTTTCCACTGCCAGGCCTGGGAGACACCATCAGTTATCTTAACTTCTCTCTTCTCTTCATTTGTATCACCTTTTTTCAGTCTTTTTGTTCTCCTCTGTGACTCAGTAACCAGAGCGAGGGGGAGGAAGAAATTTTGACAATTACAACAGCTTGAAATCAAGTACCGAGAACACCTTTGCTTGCCCATATAATTATGGTTAAGTAAGTAAATAAATAAAGAACCTGTCTCCCAGCACCACCTGCAGGGGATGAAGAAGCCTGCAACAGGATTTAATACTTCCTTCTGTGCCAGAATATCTTCAATCCAACATTCCTTTATTGAGCATCTACTAAGTAAAAACCCTGATTTTAGTAGCTAAGGCGAACACAAAGTTCAGGAAGGGACCATGCACTCACACTCTAAGGAACTTCGTTAGAACTTGCCAGATTTTCGTGGTGAGTAGAATAGCGTGGAAGGAACTAGTTAATTCTAAGAGAATCAGGGTTCTTTCATGCAAATTGAATAGTAGAACAACTACTGCATTGCCTTTTTGCATCTTTCGTTGATAGAAACTAAGAACAAAGGTGATTCCACAGTTTCAAGTAGCGAAGTGATGAAATCTGTTGAGCCTGTAACATGATGAGAAGGGCCTGTGTTGCATACCATTTTATGTGGGCCAGTTAAGGTTGTTCATTTCCTAATTTAAGACTCTCTCCAGACAGCTGTCTCATGGACTGGTTCTCTTCTGGTCATAAGAGAGAGCAGATGGAAGAAGATACATAGCTTAGTATAAATCCATAAACGCTTATTTGAAATAAACTCAAAGTGTATCCTGGTAAGTGCCCTTTACTTTCCTTATCAAATCATGTCCCAGAAGCTAGGAAGAATGAGGTTTTCAAAAGTTCCTAATCTTTGACAGTCTTACAAATTAGTACAGAATATCTTTCTGATTTCTAGCGTTTAAAATAGAAGCAGAATGCACCACATACAAAAGAGGCAAAATAAATTATAACACCTTTAGAGCAAAGAAAGACTTCCGCAGGGTGAGGGATAAAGAATATGAAAAAGGCTGATTTGCAGGATGGCTTTCAGTGTTTTACTTTGTCTAGATTTGGAATCTTCTTACATATAGAGACAGGATTTTTAGGGGGAGCAGCCAGTCAGCTATCACTCCTATCACCCATCCCACAACCCCAGGCGAATGCATACATGAGTTTGGGTAGTCCTATTCTGGTATTTTTAGCTTTTTTTGACTAGGTATTTGAATTAATGAAGATTAAGTCTCCCAGTCGTATCTCTTTCTAAAATCACACCATTAAAGAAAAGATACGGTCTGGTAAGTAAAACAATACATTGTCAGGGGTTAGGGTGTAGCTCAAGTGGTAGAGTGCATGCTTAGCATGCGTTAGGTCCTGGGTTCAATCCCTAGTACCTCCTCTAAGAATAAATAAATAAACCTAATTGCCTCCCCCCACCAAAAACCAACCAACCAAACAAACAAAAACAATACACTGTCAGAGGTAAGGGGAATCTTAGTATCACATAGTCCAGTATTTCTCACAGTGTGGTTCCTTTGTCTGCTGAAGGGTTTCTTGCTCATTGCAACTGCAAATTTGGGAATGACATTAAAACTAATCAATTTCAGTCCTAAGGGTGACAACTAAGTATCTGCATTTTTAGCAAGCTCCTTAAATTGATATGTATATTAAAGTTTGGGAACCATTCATCTAGTCAAACTACTTCATTTGACAGATGAGGAAATAGTATCAGAGAAGTCAAGTGATTTAATCAAAGTGACACAGCCAGTCAAACGCAGAAACTGGACTACATTTCAAATCTTTTGACTCCCACATTAGAGTTTTTCAACTACAAGTAGTTTGTATTTATTTGTAAATTCCCAATAGAACTCAATGAAATGGAACTTATTCGAATTTTTTTTCCTTGCCAGCCTCCAACCCCAATTTAATACCAATAGTTTACCATCAGTGGGTTCCCCAGTACTTGCTAAGTAAGCTATTGCCTTGAAATTTTGGGAGTATCAATTGTAGAAGCTTGAGGACAAAGGTATTTTGTTACCTTGTTACCGTTCCCTTCCCCAGCCCAATAAGACAAACAACAATCAGCAAGAACATGTGCCCGTTTTCCTCAAATCACAAGAGACAAGAACAAGAAGTAAACGGAAAACCCTGCTACTAGTGTTAAACAAGAATATCCCACCCTCTGTAACAACATACCATATGGTCCTTCCCTACCTGGTTCAGTATTTAACCTAACAATTTATTGCTAGGCGTCTTGGCAGCAAGCTGTGCAAGCTGAAGTGGAATCTGATTGAGGTGAGTTAATTAATGTGGTGGCAGCTTGGAATGTTGTCCAGCTGCCAGTGAGAATTATGTTTGTTTGCCTTTGGCCCAAGTGTGAAATGGCTGGCTGTTGATTTCAGAAGTGTGAGTGTACATTTTTATATCTCGCACGAATGAATACATTTTTTGTATCCTACACATTTGGGGAAATGCTAAAATTTATTGGGTAATGTTATTTACCACTTGTGTGGCAGAAAGAGAAAGGTGGAATTTTGCCCCAGAGGTTGACTTTGCAACCGTAGAAAAAGCAAAAGCAGGTGGCATATAAATCTATGAGCAGGTAAATAAGCCATCTGAAATTAGCTCATCTGGGCTAATGTTTTCAGGAGTAACTGTAAAAGGCAGGTAAGCAAGATTTGAACCAGAAAAGAATAGCTCTTGTAATGATGAAAAGATTCTGAAAGTAGAAAGCACAATGTAACACTTCCCTTGAAAGGAATGGTTTTGGGATATACTATTGACTTCCGTTGAGAATTTTAATTTTCTCTTCCCCAAACACAACCTTCGGTTGAAGACATCGTCTCTCTGTGCAATCTTCTTTCCCATCAATAATTGATGATAGTGATTCCTGTGAAGTGTTTTTGATGTTGAAGGTACTGTGTAGTTTTGGCTGGTTGTTACTGATAGGGGCAGGCGTTCTCTGGCTCAGGTAGTCAATAACTGACACTAAACCAACACAGTTCAAAGTACATTTGAAGGGGATCAGATATTATTGTTCCTCTATTTTTTCTATGTCTAATACCATTTAGATAAAATGCTTTGACAAAAGTTTACTTTAGTAGACTAAGGTAATGAATACTTAAAAATGTAATGTATACACACATTCCTTTCTTTTATTCCACCATTCTGAAGAAATTTAAAATCCACTAAAACTAAATGTAAGAGCAAATCATATGAAGAAGAGTTTGCACACCTAACAAAATGAGTATCGCCAGAACTCCTTTTTGATGCTAAAAAGATTTCCTTAAATGTTGATGTTGCCATGAGAATATTAACAAAACTTTAAAATGAAAATGTTCACACTTTGAAGATACTAAATGAAATTAGTTTGTCAGGTAATGATCTAGCGAAAGTAGTATTTTAAGACTCACAGACATAGAAAACAAACTACAGTTACCAAAGGGGATGGGGGGAGGGATAAATTAGGAGTTTGGGATTAACAGACAGTACTATATATAAAATAGATAAACAACAAGGGCCTACTGTATAGCACGGGGATCTATATTCCATTTCTTGTAATGAACTATAATGGAAAAGAATCTGAAAATATATGTACATATATATGTATCTGTGTATAAGTGAATCACTTTGCTGTACACCTGAAACTAGCATTGTAAATCAACTACACGTCAATAAAATATAAAATTAAAAAACAGTATTTTAAAGGTGGAAATGTATAGAAAGAAAGCACAATGTAGTTCTTACCTCCTAAAAGCTTTAATCTAAGAAAATGTGATGATAGCGTTAAAACTTTTTTTCAGGTAAGTGAGAACTATTGGAGGTTTGGACTTCATTTTAATGGAAGTTGGAGAAAGGCAGTTTTTTTTGAGGCCTAATAATAGTATGTGATAATGTTTCCTCTTTCCCCAAGGGTATTTGATAGAATATTATTTATGATGCTTTTCCTATGCTGAAAAGTTTTAATAATAGAAGCAATTATTATAATTATAGCTATAGTTATCCCCAGGTAACTTTATTTTTTCTTTGTTAGGTATGACAATTTCAAATATGAGAAAGACATTTTGTATCAACCTTTCACATAAAAAGTCAAAAGGAAAAACCTGGTAAGTATTGTACCCTTCAGATTATAGGGTTATCATATCCTTGACCTTTCAGGCGAAAGTAAGCCCCAGAGACTTGTTTTAGATTATATTACTGTCAGAGTGAATAAGAAATCAAACATTTTAATCTAATGTACACCCTCCGGGCATCTCATAAGTTCAGACTTACCACAGATAACTGGCCTGAGAATGAACTTTTATAAATTATTTAACTGTTATTGAAAAAAAATTTTTAATTTAATTTGGCTGGGGTTTTTTAGACAAAATGTTTGCCCCTTAACATTTTCTGATGTTTATGGTATATTTACAAGTATGTAATGATTGTGAAAGATGTCCTTATGCAAAATTACCCTAAATTTGATTATTGTTCTCACATAAACTTTACATTAACAAAGTTAATGTGTTAAATACTTTTTGTGAAATGCTAACTTTTTAAAATGTGTTTTTTTTAAAGAAAAATCAGGATGATTTAATGAATGCTAATATTAATGAAAGGTCCTCAAAATAATTCTAACATCAGGAGATTAAAATAACAATATATTACATATTTTCAAAATAGTGGAGGAAACATTGTGCACCTTCTATGTACAAAATAATACATCAGTGGGGGATAAGTTTAAATAAAATCAATTGTATGGCCTAGTGAAGTAATTTATAGGAAGCTTTTTTTACCTTTAGTTAATGAGTTCCACCTTCATTTTGCACCACCTCATAAGTTCTATGTGATAACATTTGAGTTGTTATTAATGAAATGGTCAGTTTTTAAAAAACTATTCTGATTTTAGTGCACTTGAAGTTTTCTTAAGCATTAAGAAATCATTTGAATGCTTCTTCATTTTCCCATGTGCTTTTTTCAGATGTAACTGGGTTAGTGCAGTAATAGAATCATAGGTTCAGAGAACTTTTGACTTTAAAATAGAGAGGCTCCAAGTCCCTCAGTCTGAGATATAAGGTGAGCAAGCTAATGTCTAGAGATTTAAAGTGACTTAACATTGAAATCACAAACTAAATTATGGGTAGAGTCAGGCTTGAGACTCAGATCTGTAAGTTCAACGTGCTTTCATCTGTATTATTGTCCTAAATAACTATATATATGTATGTATAATTTTTTAGAATAGTTTTAGATTTACAGGAAAATTCTGAAGGTAGTTGAGAGAGTTCTCATACTTCACACCCAGTCTCCCCTATTACTGCTATCACGCGTTAGTATGGTACGTTTGCTACAATCAATGAACACACATTGGTCTATTATCATTAATTAAAGTCCATACATTTTCATATTTCCTTCCTTTTTACCCAAGGTCATTTGTTCTGTTTCAAGATCCTATTTAGGAATCCACATTACCTTTGGAGTTTTTCAGACCCTCCTTGTTTTCAGTGATCTTGACAGTTTGGAGAGGTGTTGTCAGGGATTTTGTAGAATGTCCTTCAACTGAGATTTGTCTGATGTTTTCTCATGATTAGATTGGTTATGGGTTTTTGGAAGAAAGACCACAGAGGCAAAATGCCGTTTTCATCAATCTTATCAAAGGTACATACTATCAGTGTGACTCTTGGTGTTGACCTTAATCAGCTGGTTGCGACTGTCAGGTTTTTCCACCATAAAGTTACTCTCCCTCATCTTTTTTCACCTTTTCATACTGTACTCTTTGAAAGAATTCACTATGTGCAGCCCCCACTTAAGTTATGCGCCATCTCCTTGGGTATATGCATAAGTTATTTGGAATTCTGCAAAGAAGATTTGTCTCTTCTCGTGTGTGTATCACTTCCTTACTCTCTGGCACTACAGGATGCTCCAGGCTCATCTTGTTTATTCCCTGCCAGAGTCCTAAAATCTACCAGGTTTCCACGGATCTCTGGGTCCTTTTATTGGAGAATGGCATTAGAAAATAGGAAGCAGGCACTAGGTATGATCATTATGACCGGTATGTCATTGCATCTAAACCCTATCAGGTGACAAAGCAGGAAAATAATTCTGCATGTAGATACACATATCTATAAATACTTATTTGTGTAACCAACTGCATCTATATTAAGCTAAACATTGATTCATTCTGTCTTAATTCAGTATATATATTTTAAAGTTCTCTTATTAGTTTGATAAATGTAATCCATATTTTTGGTATGAAATTTACATGACATAAAATTAACCATTTTAAAGAGTACAATTCAGTGATACTTAGTACATTAATAGTTGTGCAACCATCATCTCTATTCAGTTCAATAACTTTTTCATCTCTCCAAAAGAAAACCTTTACCCATTAAGTAGTCACTTTCCATTCCTCTCTCTCTCAGCCCCTGGTAACCACTGATGTCCTTTCTGTCTCTATGGATTTACCTATTGTGAATATTTATTATAAACCAAATCATGTAATATGTGACCTTTTGTGTTCTTTCAATTTGCATAATATTTTTGAGATCCATCCATGTTGTAGTATGTGTCAGAACATCATTTTTATGACTGAATAATATTTCATTGTATGTGTATACAACATTTTGTTTATTCATTCATATGTCGATAGGTATTTGGGTTGCTTCCATCTCTTGCCTATTGTAAATAATACTGCTATGAATATAGGTCTACAAGTTTCTGTTTGAATCTCTGTTTTAAATTCTATGGGGGTATCTACCTAATGGTGGAATTGATGAGTCATATGGTAATTCTATGTTTTAAGTTTTTGAAAGAGCTGCCATACTGTTTTCCACAGCAGCTGCACCATTTTACATTCCCACCAGCAATATACAAGAGTTCCAGTTTCTCCTTATCCTCATCAGTACTTCTTATTCTCTCTTTTAAAAATTATAACTATCCTAATTGATGTGAAGTGGTATATCATCATGTTTTTGATTCAGATATCCCTAGTGACTAATGATGTTGAGCATCTCTTCATATGCTTATTGAACATTTGTATGTCTTCTTTGGAGAATCTTTTCAAATCCTTTGTGCATTTAAAAATCGGGTTGTTGGTCTTTTTGTGGTTGTGTTGTCAGAGTTCTTGGTATATTCTGGATGTTAAAACCTCAGATATATTATTTGCAAATATGGTCTCCTGTTCTGTAGGTTGTCTTTTGACTCTCTTGATAGTGTTCTTTTATGTACAAAATTTTTAAATTTTAATGAAGTTCTATTTATGCCTCTCCTTCCTTTTTTCTTTCTTTCGTTCTTTCTCTTCTTCTTCTTCTCCTTCCTCTTTTGCCTGTGATTTTGGTGTCATTTAAGAAACCATTGTCAAATCTAAGGCCATGCAGATTTGCCTCTGTGTTTACTTCTAAGAGTTTTATTTAGAAGGTTAGCTTCTAAATTTAAACCTTTGATCTGTTTTGAACTAATGTTTATACATGATGTGTGATAAAGGTCCATTCATTTGCATGTGGATATCCAGTTTTCCTAGCATCACTTGTTGAAGGGCTTATTCTTTCCCCATTGAGTGGTCTTGGCATGCTTGTCAAAAATCAATTAACCATAGATTCGAGAGCTTGCTTTTGAGTTCTCTAGTCTATTTGTCTATCCTGATGCCAGTACTACACTGTTTTGGTTACTTACAGCTTTGTAATATATTTTGAAACAGGAAGTGAGAGACCAACCTTTTCTTTTTAAGATTGTTTTGGCCATTTGGGGTACCTTGAAATTTCTTATGAATTTTAGAATGGATTTTTCATTTGTGCAAAAATGCCACTGAAAATTTGATAGTTATTATATTGAGTCTGTATGTTGCTTTGGGTGGTATTGTGATTTTAACAATATTAATAACATTAACAATATTAAGTCTCCCATTTGTAAAAAAGTTTTGTTTTTTAACAGAGATGTAATTATACTATCTTCTTGATCAACTGATCTTTGTTTCAAGTATACTGTGCATCTTTGTCTCTTACAACAATTTTTGACTCAAAGTCTATTTTGTATGATGTTAGTATGGTTATCTAAGCTCTCTTTTACTATCTGCATGTAATATCTTTTTCCATCTTTTCATTTTTCAGTCTGTTTATGTCTGTGGATCTAAAGTGAGTTGTAGACAACATATAATTGGATCATGCTTAAAAAAAAAACCCATTCTGCCAATTCTCTTGTCTTTTACTTTGTGAATGCATTTATATTTAAGACAATGCTGATATTTGTTACTTTTTTCCATTGAATAGGCCATACTTTACTGTTTCTTTGTATAGCTCGTGATTTTCTTTTGGTCAAAAACTGAGCATTTTGAATATTATAATTCTGGAAACAGATTATCTCCTCTCCCCAGAGTTTGGTCTTGTTGCTTGTTGAGGGCTGCAATCATCCATTTGTCTAGTGATTTTCCCCTACTCCTTTTGCAAATATTGTATTTCTTATTTGTGTGTGGTTACTGAGTCTCATTGTATTATCTGAATTGTCAGCCAGTGACCTGACAGAGGTTTCTCTAAATGCCTGGAGTCAAAAAGAAAAAAACACACTCTTCCTGTTTTTGCAGATTGGCTCTAAGCAGAGGCAATCCTTCAATGCTTGGACAGGCCACCTAATTCTACCTCAGCTATTTACTTTCTGCTTGTGCAATCCCTCAAGATCAGCCAAAGGTGCAAGCTTAGGGTCCACTCAGGTCTTTTCTGAGCATGCATTGAGCTTTGGGGATGCATGTTGCACATACCAGTACTTCTTTTATTGCCAAATAGTATACCTTTTATTGCTAAATAATACTCCATTGTATGGACATATCGTATTTTATTTATTCATCTATCAGTTGATAGACATCTGGATTGTTCCCACTTTTTGGCTGTTATGAATAATGCTGCTATGAATTGTGGATTATTTCTAGGCTAGTATGTGTAAATATAAATCATTTCTATCTTAAGAACAGACTTATTTAGATATAATTGATACATAATGAACTGCATATATTTAAAATTTATTATTTGATCAATTCTAAACTATGTATAAGTCTGTGAACTCATTACCATAATTAAGAAAACAAACATTTTCATTGCTTTCACTTCAAAAGTTTCCACATGCCTCTTTGTAATCCTGTGCAATTCTACAACCCTATCTGACCACACCCACTGATCTGGTTTCTGTTACTATACATTAGTTTGCTTTTTCTAGAATCTTATGTTAGTATAATAATAAAATATTGCACTTTTTGTCTGGTTTCTTTCACTTGGCATAATTATTTTGATATTTTCCCATATTGTTGCTTGTAGCAATAGTTCCTTACTTTATCGCTGAGTAATATTCCATTGTATATCTGTATCACAACCTGCTTATCCATTACAATTACAAATGAGCTTCTAAATGATCTGCACTATTACAAATGATCCTGTCTAAGCATTTTTCTACAATCTTTTCGTGCACTAATTCTTTCATTTCTCTTTCATAACCGTTTAGAAGTAGAATGGCTGCATTGTATGGTAAGTGAATGTTTAACTTTTTAAGAAACTGCCAAGCTGCTTCTAACAATGAAAAACAATGACCATTCAGACAATAGCCAACTATTGTGTCATTTTACGTTCTTAACAGTAGTGTATGAGAGTTCCAGTTCCTCTATATCCTCATCAACACTTAGTATGGTCAGTCTTTTAAATTTCAGCCATTTTAGTATGTGTGTAGTGGTATCTCATTATAATTTTCTATAACGTTTTACTAGTGAGTAATGATGTTGAGCATCTTTTAAAGCACCAATTTGTTATCCATTTTTCTTCTTTAGAGAAGTGCATGTTCAAATCTATTATGTATTTTAAACTGGTTTTTGCTTTACATTATTACTGAGATTGAGGGATAGGAGTTAATAACATACTCTAGATAAAATTCCTTTGTTGTGATATGATCAGTGCAACTTAACCTTTACATGCCCGAGTTTCCTCATTTTGCTATACTTTTGTCAAAAAAGGAACGAGGTATAACATGTAAGAATATTCAGTGACTAACTCAGGGATAGTCTAGGTAAGTATATTTTAAAATTTAATTCAACAGTGACAATTTTATGAGTAAATCAATACAATTTTAATGTTCCTGAAGTAACAAAGTTGAATAGATTAAGCTCAGCTCATGTCTATTATCTATTTACCTGTGTTACTTAAAATAATGCTTCTTGATATAACAGATAAACCCCAGGATCTAATGATGTAAAAGGTTTACTTCTCAATTGTGCAAAATTTGGATGAATATTACTAATCAGCAGTTTGTGTTACTCTAGGCAATGATTCACAGACTCAGTCTTCTGTTTTTTTGTCCTTGATATCTCCATGGACCTTGGAGTCCTCTGTTGCATCCTACTTATCTAGCTTGGTGATGGGGGGACGAGTAAGGCTGTTATGTGAAAGGCTTTTATGAGTCAGTCCTCTGCCTACATCACTTCTAGCCACATTCAGGTGGTCAGAACCCAGTTATTGACACCTGAGTGTAAGAGAGCCTGAATAAAAATTTAGCTGTGTGCACAGGAGGAAAAGGAAGGCAGATTTAATGAATAATTGTTAAAATCCATCACTGCCACAACCTATTAAGTACTACATAATATGCAAGGTGCTAGGGGTATAGGTCCTTGTACTTAATAATCTTATACATACACTACACAGAATAGAAAAATAAATAATACACAAGTCTTTCTTTAACCTTTTTCAATCTTTTAAATACCACTCAGGTATTTAAAAACTTCACCTGAGACTTTTCAGTTTCTGGTCTAGTATATGAGTAGCTCAGAAGTTGCCACTCCATCTTAACAAATCAAAAGCTGAACAATCTGAAATACCACCAATTCTTCTTAGATCCATCAGAGAAGTGAGATCACAGGGTAAACCACTGCTCCCCAAATTGGAGACAGGTGTATACAGAGAATCACAACTTAACACAGCAGAAACCCATGAGCAGAAACCTCCTAGGAAATCAGTGTCAGGGTAGGAAAACCTAAATTGTAATTAATGAATTTCTGAAGGCTCAGTGTTGACAAGCCTGAGCAAGCAAACTTATTACTTGTCTTCGCTCCCTTGTGCACTAGTCCCAGTAAAGCCTCACCTGAATTTCATATCTGACCTCTTATAATTCCTATTGATTAAGGAGGCCAAGAACCCTGGTCAGTAACATTACAGTACAATCCAACAATTGTGCTCATTAGCATTTACCTAAAGGAGCTGAAAACTTATGTCCACACAAAAACCTGAATAAGGATATCTATAGCAGTTTTATTCATAATTACCCAAACTTGGAAGCAGCCAAAACGTTCTTAAATAGGTAAATGGATAAACTGTGGTACATCCACACAAGGGAATATGATTCAGTGCTAAAAAGAAAAGAGCTATCAAGCCATGAAAAGAAATGAAGGAAACTTAAATGCATATTACGAAGTGAAAGAAGCTAGTCTCAAAAGGCTACATACTGTGATTCCACCTATATAACACTGGAAAAGGCAAAACTATGGAGACAGTAAAAAGTTCAGTGGTTGCCAGAGGCTGGGGGAAGGGAGAGTTGAATAGGCATAGAAAATATTTAGGGCAGTGATACTATTCTGTATATGATGGATACAAGTCACACTTTTGTCAAAGTACACAGAATGTACACCACCAAGCGTGAATCCTAACGTAAACTATGGACTTTGGGTGATAATGTGTCAATGTAGGTTCATCAAATGTAATAAACGTACCACTGTGGCGTTGGGGAAGTTTGTATGTGTGTGGGGACAGAGTATGGGAACTCTGTACTTTCAGCACAATTTTTCCATGAACCTACAACTGCTCTAAAAAAAAAATTAATTAATTAAGAACAGCAAAAAACTTCACCTGACTCTGGAGAACTATTGCCTGTATACCTAACCTGTCTCAAAGCCTTCTTGAGATTTAAAAGATTCTTTTTTTGAAAAAAAAAAATCTTTCAGTAAAAAGACATATAATAGTAGATTTGGAAAAGGCTGCTTATTTGACATTAAAAAACCATGAGCAATGAACGAAACATTAGTGAAAAGGAACTAAATTTACCTTGACTGCTTACAGAACAGGGCACAGAACTGTTGAAAACCACTACTTTTTGATTCTTAAAACCAAACAAAAAAATAAGTGCCCAAATAATTTTTCCAAGGCATAATTTGGTAATTTTTTTGTTGACTCCAAGAGAAAATTTAGTATTCCATGGTTAGTTATTATTTTGTTTATACATTATAATAAAAAATCTATTTTAAATATCTGGCTAATTTATCTTAACTCCTTGGTCTTACTTATTAAATTGCCACACAAATAAGACTAAGCCCTTTTTCTTTCCCTAGAAAAATAACAAGATTTGGAGCTCCTGCTCTAGACCACCTAGAACTTTCTTACAATTAGAGGAAGCATTCATATTATAACCTCTGAGTCATGGCTTCAACCCGTTCACTTTTCAAGTGAAGCACATAACTAAGAAATTACTTGGATAATTTACTTAGGTGACTTTGCAGATTTTAATAAGACTCAAATTATTTGGGTTACTCATAAAAGCTTTCCCTGAGAGGACAGTTGCTCTGAGTTAGCAGTTAGCCGCTTCTCTTTCTTTTCCTTCCTTCCTCTTTCTTGAACACCTCCCCCTCCTCTTCCTTTTTGAAACTTAGTTCATTGTTTTCATTAGCACAACAGATCTAAACACCTTGGCATCCTCACTTATGCTTCTTTCCTACCGCAGTTTTTAAAATACTTTCAAGAAATCATAATCTTAATTCTAGCAAAGAGTTTTAGGAATTTACTTATGAACTTTAAATGCATCAACCAAGGTGGGTATTTTAATAACTTTATAAGGAAAGTCTATTTTCAAAATGCAATGGTAGGTGTTTTCTTCAGAGGTTACCCAAAATAGGAAATACAGATTAAGAAAAAAAAAAAAGGCAGCATGTCCCATGATATCCCTTTAAGCCAAGTGTATGTTTCCGAGTTTCTTGACTTTGGTTAGCTTGCAAGATAAAAGAAGGAAAGGTAATTTTAAAAAATATATTCATTTAAGCTTAATAAAATCAACACTGACTCCTAAAAAACTCTGAATTCATTCTCGATCACCTGTCCTCCTCCCGCCCCCCCATTTTGTCTTTAAAGGTCTTTTGTCTTCTTCTTTCTGTTACTCCCACTGTTTTTCTGAAGTCTCATATATCAGACCAATGGATAGCCACAATCTTCTCTTTATTCCTTCCTCGCTCCACAAAAGCCTGTTTAGCCATATTTAACCACTCCTTCGTCAAAGTAAAAGAACGCAAGAACCTGTCTACACGTTTGGTCAAAACGCATTCCCCGACATCACATATCCTAATCCCTGCAATTTCTCCTTTCCAGCAAATGAACCTCTTGATTTAAATTAAAATCCCTTCTCCTACCTGCAGCCTTATTGCTATTGCTCTGCCAGTGAACCCAAGTTCTTCCCAGGCCATTTCCTAAGAAAAATAATAACCACCTGTTTTTCAGGGTTTTAATCGCTAGCACCCGCTTTCTTTCCCTAATCCGCCCTGCGTGCTTCCCTACCCGGATTCCACCTCCACCATCCACAGCCACTCTTCCCGGAGCGCCACTTCCGGATCTCCGGTGTTTCCACTTTACGGGTCCGCCCACCTCCCCCGCGCACTTCCTAGAGCTTTGTCCTAACCACTGGCGGGGTGGGAGCGGAGACCCGGGCTCGCCGAGCGCAAGAGGTGTCCTAGAAGACGCACTGCGAGACTGCTCCAGCCTGAGAACTCCGGTCCTGCTGCGGAGTCGAGTGGTGGCGGAGGACGGACGGTTTGTTTCGAGAACCGAGCGGGGCACACCCGGAAGTGGCGCCGTACGGGAGCTGCGCCGCCGCCGTGGGCGGGTGCCAGGTACCGAGAGGAGGAGGAGACGCCACGGTACTCTCTGGCGTGAGTGTCAGCCGACGGTGCAATAACGCGGGGGGCGGAAGCCGGTCTGCCTTTGGCTCTGGTTCAACGGTGGAAGATCCCGCCAGGTTCCGGGAGGCGAGGGCCTCGTGGGGCGGCTGGGCTGGCGTAGGGGTGCGGCGGCCAAAGGCAAGCCTGCTTCACTTCATTTTCCCACTCCAGGGGTCCCGCTTTCTGCAGGTCACCACCTTTTTCTCCCACTCCTCGCCAGGGGAGTTGTACTAGTGAGGAAGTCGGGACTGGAGCAGAGAGTCAACTTGAATTTTCTCGGTTTCTGTAAGGAGGCGAGCGGCCGCTTTGGTGGGGATTTGCTTTTCGGCCTCTTCAACCCTTTCTGAGAAGTGCTTTTTCCTTCTGCACTACCGATTCAGTTACCTCTAATGTTTCTGTCTTTACTCTCTTCAGCATCTGACTTTGACTCCCCTGTACCTTAAAGGATGCTGGAGTCATACGTGACTCCAATTTTAATGAGCTATGTGAATCGCTACATCAAGAACTTAAAGCCATCAGACCTACAGCTTTCACTATGGGGTGGAGACGTGGTTCTCAGCAAGCTCGAGTTAAAGTTGGATGTGCTGGAGCAGGTAAGTGGTGTATCTGTCATTGATTGGAAATATTTTCAGCTGTTTAGAAGTAATCTTGTTTCCTAGAGTTTGACTTTATGCTTTGAAGACTTAGTTTTTCTGCTAATGTATTTTGGGCTACCCTGAAACTAGAGACCTTCCTTTACAGAATATTTTTAAAATGGTTTGTTACTAGTGATAGATTGTTAGAATCCCAAAAGTTGTCTCACCAGATGGGGAAACAATTTCCTTGTTCTTGCTGTCAGAATTGTTCACTGTTTACTCAGTTCCCTAGCATTACCGAATGTGGTGATTTACATTGCTAGAATTAGGAATATGACGCCAGATATTATATTCCTTTTTTCCTTTTTGGGGAATGGAAGGGTTGGAAAGACAGTAAGGTCAGATCTTGAGGAAAGTTCTGTTTCTTGGTAGGAAAGATGACACTACCCATGGCATCCTCAGAATACTGAGTAGACAGATGCAGATTGAGAATGACAGCATAATTGAAAACATCTTTCTTACTCACTTTTCAAGTTTCTTTTTTTCTTAATGTGAGAATGATCTGATGCAAATGAATTGAACTGTAAATTCAAAGCTCATATACTTATTAATTCGTTTAGTACATTTATTATTAGCATATGCGAGGCATCTGTTAGGCTTGAGGATACAAAAATTATCTCTAGAAACTCAGAAGAGTCAGAAACCAATTGGTTTTTAGGAGACAAGTGAAGACAATCTTATGATGATGTTATCAATAACTTTTAGTTATATTCTGCTACTTTATTATTGAGTAATCTAGAGTTAACACTGAGAAATGATGTTCTTGGTTCCTTTCCCTTCCTGTCTCCAAGGCTGATTATCTTAACAATGTTGTTGTATGAACGGTAGTTTATTCTTTGTATTGCCTTGTAGTATTCCATTGTATAAAGATCCACATTTACATATTTATTTTCCTATTGATGTACATTTGGATTGTTTCTACTTTTGGCTATTATGAAGAAACCTCTTATAACATTCTTGTATTTGGACATAGGTATTGATTTCCCTAAGTTACATACCTAGGTAGGCATATATTTAACTGCCAAATAGTTTTCTGGTGTGGTTGTACCAATTAACATTCTCATCAACAGTGTATGAGAGCTCCAGTTACTTCAGGTTTTTGCTGTTACCTGATAAGTTTGTTATTTTTAGCCTTTTTGGCAGTTGTGTAGTGGTACCTCATTGTAATTTAAAATTGTATTTCCCTAATGACTAATGATGTTGAGCACTTTTTCATGTTCTTCTTATTAGCTATTTGGATATCCTCTTTTGTAAAGTCTCTAATTCTTTTCCCTTTTTAAAAAAAATTGAAATTGGTTTTTCTTTTAGCCTTTTTTCTTACTGATTTGTAGGAGTTCTTAATATATTTTGGAAATGAGTCCTCTGCTAGATTTTATAGTATTTATAAAATTTATAGTATTCTTTGTAGTATTTATAAAAGTATTTTATAAAATTTATTTATAGTATTTATAAAAGTATAGTATTTTTCCCAATCTATGGCTTGTGTTTTTACTCTTAGAAGTGTCTTTTGATGAGCAGAAGTTTATAATTTTATTGAGGTCCAGTTTATCAATCTTTTCCTTTTATGGTTTACTTTTCATGTCTTGTTTAAGAAATCTTTGCTTATTCCAATAACATTATTTTCCTATATTTTCTTTTAGCAGCTTTATTGTATTTGTGAGTCATATGAAATTAATTTTTCTGCATATGTAAAGTAAAGGTCAAGATTCTTTTTTCCCCATTAATCCACTCAACTGATCCACACCACTTTTGAAATTCTTTCGCTACTGAATTTGCAATAAGTCTTCGCTATAAGTCAGGTTGTCATATGTGTGTGAATTTGTTTTGAACTCTTTTATCTGTTCAGTGGACTGTCCATTCTTGTGTCACTATCATACTATCTTTTACAGTAAGTCTTGATATCTCATAGTATAATTTGTACAGTTTTGTTCTTTTTTACTTCAGGACTGTCGTAGCTATTGTAAATCCTTTGCATTTTCATATATATTTTAATTTCATAAATTTTTGTATTTCCCCCCCAAAAAGGGAAACCCATTTTGAATTTCCCCCCAAAAAAGGGAAACCCATTGATGTTTTTATTGAGATTACATTGAATCAATAGATTAACTTGGGAGGAATTAACATTAGCATAAATTGTGCTGACTGACATACTATTGTGTTTTTCAGTTTGTGTTCAGGACATTGCTTTCTGTGTTTTTAGGTCTTTACTTTTTCTTAGCAGTGAAGTTTTCAGAGAGGTTTTACATGTTTCATCAAATTTTCTCTCTGTTTTTTGATGCTATGAGCAAGATTATTTATTTTTTGAAAATTTCATTTTCTAATTACTTGTTACCAGTACATAGAAATACAGCTGATTTTTAATATATTGACTTTTCCATTGGCCTTTCAGATTTGTCCAATACTTTTTGGTGGATTCTTTTGGATTGTCTGTACACAATCATGTCATCTGCAAATAATGACAGTTTTACATTTTTCTTTCCAGTGATTAAACCTTTTATTTTTCTTTCATTATTGTACTGTGGAGTAGAGATCTTGAAAATACATTCTTTGTTCCCAACTTCAGTGGGACATTTAGTATTTTACCAGTAAGTGCATTGTTAGGTGTAAATACTCTTTATTGGGTTGAGGGAATGTGCTGCTTTTTTTTTTTTTTAATTTTTATTTATTTATTTTTTTTGTGGGTGGGGGAAGGTAATTAGGTTTATTTATTTTTTAGAGAAGGTACCTGGGGAACGAACCCAGGATCTTGTGCATGCTAAGCATGCCCTCTGCCACTTGAGCTATGCCTTCCCCTCTGAGGGAATGTGCTTCTATTCCTGGTTTTCCAACAAGTTTTTAAAACCATGAATAGGTGTTGAATTTTATCAAGTATTATATTTAATGAATTGATAGGGTATTTTGTTAATGTGAATTTCATTGAGTTTTCAGATGGAGTTTGCATTCCTGGAATAACCCCTACGTATTATGTATTATCCTTTTTATATATGGTTGGATTCCATTTGTTAAGTTTTTGGTTAGTTTTCTTTCATCTATGTTTACGTGTGTTACTGGTTTGTAATTTTCTTTTCTTGTAATGTCCTTATCAGATTTTGATTATGATAGATTTGTTGGCCTTGGCCTCACTAAATTATTTGAACTATTTCTCTTTTCATAATTCCTGGAAAAGTTTGAGTAAGATTGGTATTATTAGGGAGTTTTTTGTGTGTAGTGAAATATATGTATCATGAAACTTACCATTTTAGTCATTTTTCATGGTATTTATTTTTTATATTTACCCTCTATTTGGAAATTAATAAAAGCTTTCCCTTTTATTTCTTTTTTTTCTTTTTTTAAAACCTTTTTTGTTGATTTATAATCATTTTACAATGTGTCAAATTCCAATGTAGAGCACAGTTTTTCAATTATAGATGAACATATATATATATTCATTGTCACATTCCTTTCTCTGTGAGCTACCATAAGATCTTGTATATATTTCCCTGTGCTATACAATATAATCTTGTTTATCTGTTCTACACTTTTGAAATCCCAGTCTATGTCTTCCCATCCCCCACCCCCTTGGCAACCACAAGTCTGTATTCTATGTCTATGAGTCTATTTCTGTTTTGTATTTATGCTTTGTGGTTTTTTTTTTTTTTAGATTCCACATATGAGTGATCTCATATGGTATTTTTCTTTCTCTTTCTGGCTTACTTCACTTAGAATGACATTCTCCAGGAGCATCCATGTTGCTGCAAATGGTGTGTTGTCGTTTTTTATGGCTGAGTAGTATTCCATTGTATAAATATACCACATTTTCTTTATCCAGTCATCTGTTGATGGACATTTAGGCTGTTTCCATGTCTTGGCTATTGTAAATAGTGCTGCTGTGAACATTGGGGTGCAGGTGTCATCCTGAAGTAGGGTTCCTTCATATGCCCAGAGTGGGATTCCTGGGTCATATGGTAAGTCTATTCCTAGTCTTTTGAGGAATCTCCATACTGTTTTCCACAGTGGCTGTACCAAACTGCTTTCCCACCAGCAGTGTAGGAGGGTTCCCTTTTCTCCACAGCCTCTCCAGCATTTGTCATTTCTGGATTTTTGAATGACGGCCATTCTGGCTGATGTGAGGTGATGCCTCATTGTAGTTTTGATTTGCATTTCTCTGATAATTAGTGATATTGAGCATTTTTTCATGTGTCTATTGATCATTTATATGTCTTCCTTGGAGAATTGCTTGTTTAGGTCTTCTGCCCATTTTTGAATTGGGTTCTTTATTTTCTTCTTACTGAGTCGTATGAGCTGCTTATATATTCTGGAGATCAAGCTTTTGTCGGTTTCATTCGCAAAATTTTTTTCCCATTCCGTAGGTTGTCGTTTTGTTTTACTTACGGTTTCCTTTGCTGTGCAGAAGCTTGTAAGTTTCATTAGGTCCCATTTGTTTATTCTTGCTTTTATTTCTTCTATGAGAAAATTTTTGAGATGTATGTCAGATAATGTTTTGCCTATATTTTCCTCCAGGAGGTTTATTGTATCTTGTCTTATGTTTAAGTCTTTGATCCATTTTGAGTTGATTTTTGTATATGGTGTAAGGGAGTGTTCTAGCTTCATTGTTTTACATGTTGCTGTCCAGTTTTCCCAATAGCATTTGCTGAAGAGACTGTCTTTATTCCATTGTATAGTCTTGCCTCCTTTGTCAAATATGAGTTGACCAAAAGTTTGTGGGTTCATTTCTGGGCTCTCTATTCTGTTCCATTTGTCTATATGTCTGTTTTTGTATGGATACCATGCTGTCTTGATGCCTGTAGCTCTATAGTATTGTCTGAAGTCTGGGAGAGTTATTCCTCCAGCCTCTTTCTTTCTCTTCAGTAATGCTTTGGCAATTCTAGGTCTTTGATGGTTCCATATAAATTTTATTATGATTTGTTCTAGTTCTGTGAAATATGTCCTGGGTAATTAGATAGGGATTGCATTAAATCTGTAGATTGCCTTGGGCAGTGTGACCATTTTAACAATATTGATTCTTCCAATCCAAGAGCATGGGATATCTTTCCATTTTTTTAAGTCTTCTTTAATTTCCTTCATCATTGGTTTATAGTTTTCTGTGTATAAGTCTTTCACGTCATTGGTTAGGTTTATTCCTAGATATTTTATTACTTTGGATGCTATTTTGAAGGGGATTGTTTCTTTACTTTCTTTTTCTGTTGATTCATCGTTAGTGTAAAATGCAACTGATTTTTGAACTTTAATCTTGTAACCTGCTACCTTGCTGAATTCTTCAGTTAGCTCTAGTAGTTTTTGTGTGGACCTTTTAGGGTTTTATATATATATTGTAACATGTCATTGGCATATAGTGACACTTTTACCTCTTCTTTTCCAATTTGGATTCCTTTTATTTCTCTCTCTTGCCTGATTGCTGTGGCTAGGACTTCCAGGACTATGTTGAATAGGAGTGGTGATAGTGGGCATCCTTGTCTTGTCCCAGATTTTAGTGGGAAGCTTTTGAGTTTTTCACCGTTGAGTACTATGCTGGCTGTAGGTTTGTCATATATAGCTTTTATTATGCTGAGATATGTTCCCTCTATACCCACTTTGATGAGTTTTGATCATAAGTGGGTGTTGAATTTTATCAAATGCTTTTTCTGCATCTATTGAGATGCATGTGGTTTTTGTCCTTTCTCTTGTTGATGTGATGTATTACATTGATAGATTTGTGTATGTTGAACCACCCTTGTGTCCCTGGGATGAACCCCACTTGATCATGATGTATAATCTTTTTTATGTGTTGTTGGATTGTATTTGCTAAAATTTTGGTGAGAGTTTTGGCGTCTATGTTCATCAGTGATATTGGCCTATAATTCTCTTTTTTGTTAGTGTCTTTGCCTGGTTTTGGTATCAGGGTGATGGTGGCTTCATAGAATGAATTTGGGAGTATTCTCTCCTTTTCATTGGTCTGGAAGAGTTTGAGAAGGACTAGTTAATCATTTTTGATTATACAGATCTTCACCATTGATTACATTTATATTGTTGTGCAGCCGTCACCAGAACTTTTCAGTTTCTCAAACTGAACCTCTATACTCACTAAGCACTAAGTCCCCAGCCCCTGGCAACCACAATTCTACCTTATGTCTTTATGGATTTGACTACTTTAATACCTCATAAGGGGAAACATACAATATTTATCTTTTTGTGGCCAGCTTATTTCACTTAGCACAATGTGTTCAAGATTCATCCATATTATAGCATGTATCAGAATTTCTTTTTTTAAAGCTGAATAATACTCCATTGTGTGTACATACAACATTTTGTTCATTTGTCAGTGCACATTTGGGTTGCTTCCACCTTTTGGCTATTGTGAATAATGCTGCTGTGGGTATACAAATACCTGTGTGAGTCTCTGCTTTCAGTTTTTTTGAGTACACATCCACAAGTGGAATTTGATAGATTGCATCGTAATTCCTTTTAATTTTTTGAGGAATTGACATACTGTTTTCCACAGCAGCTACACCATTTTATATTCTTACCAGCAATGCACAGGGGTTCTAGTTGTTCCATGTCCTCACCAACACTTTTTTTTTTTTTTTTTTGGATTATTGCCATCATAATGGATGTGAAATGTTATCTCATTATGGTTTTAATTTACATTTCCTTAATGATGGAGATGTTGAGCATCTTCCCATGTGCCATTGGTTGTTTGCATATCTTCTTTGGAGAAATGTGTTCAAGTCCTTTGTCCATTAAAAATTTTTTTTTTGTTAATTGAATTGTAGGAATTATTTATATAGTCTAGATATCAATCCCTTATCATATATGATTTGTGAGCATCTTCTCCCAATTTGGGTTGCCTTTTGACTTTGTTGATGGTGTCCTTTGAAGAACTAAAATTTTAAACTTTGATAAAGTCTAACTTAAAATTTTTTCTTTTGATGCATAGGCTTTTCATGTTATATCCAAGAAGTCAGTGCCAAATCCAGTGTCAGGAAGCTTTTCCCCTATATTTTCTTCTAAGTGTTCTATAGTTTTAGCTCTCACATGTAAGTCTTTGCTACGTTTTGCGTTTTTGTGTATGGTACAAGGATCCAAGTCCATTTGTTTTTACATGTGGTTAGTCAGTTTTCTCAACACCATTTGTTGAAGACTGTCCTTTACCTGTTGAATGGTCTTGGCACCTGTCGTGAAAAATCAATTGGCCATAGATAGGAGGGCTTATTTCTGGGCTCTGAATACAGTTCCATTGGTCTGTATATCTGTCTTTATGTCAATAGCCCATTGTTTTGATTACCATAACTTTGTAGTAAATTTTGAAATCAGGAAATGTGAAATCTCCAACTTTCTTCTTTTACTAATTTTTTAAATGTTAGGAAAAATTTAATCTTGAAGTCATGTGGGTCAGGAATTTTCTTAGTTGGAAAGTTTTTAACTCCTGATTTACTTTAACAAATATGGGACTATTTAGATTTCTGTTTATCCTTTTGTTAGTTTTGGTTAGTTAGGTTTTTCGAGGAACTTCTCCATTTCCTCAAAACCAGGGATCAGCAGACGATGGCGTGGGACTACTTTTGTAAATAAAATTTTATTGGAGCACAGCTATTCTCATTTGTCTACATATTGTCTGTGGCTGCCTTGGCAAACTAAAATGACAGAGTTAAGTAGCTGGAACAGAGTCTGTATGATTTGCAAAAGTCTTAAATATTTACTATCTGCTCCTTACTGAAAAAATTTGCCTGTCTCTGCTCTAAGTTGTCATATTTAAAACTATAAGGTTGAGTTTTTTTTTTTCCATTTTAACGTCACCTCAAAAACAAATCTAGGGGCTGTTAATATCCTCTTTTCATTGCTGATATTAGTAATTTATATTTTCTTCACCAGTATTGATAAGGCTTTATTAATATTTACAAAGAACCAACTTCATTGATTTTTTTCTTTTGTATTTCTGCTTTGTTATGTATTTTTGCTCTTATTTTTAATAATTTCTGTCTCCCTTCTTTCTTTGGATATGATTTGCTATTGTTTTCTCTAGCTTCTTGAGGTGGAAGCTTAGGTTATTTATTTTCTTCAGCCTTTTTCTGCTCAAATACATGCATTGAATGCTATAAATTTCTCTTTAACCACCTATTTAGATTTGTCACACAGAATTTTATATGTTTTCTTTTAATTATTATTCAGTTAAAATTTTAAAAATTCCATTTGATTTCTTTTTTAACACATAGGTTATTTAGAAGTATGTTGCTTAATTTTCAAACATTTAGGGAATAGTTAATTATCTTTCTGTTATTGATTTTTAATTTAATTCCATTTTGGTCAGCACATTCTCTGTATGATTTTGATCCATTATAATTTATGACTCAGTGTATGGTCTATTTTTATAAATGTTCTATGTATCTTCTATATCTTTGATTTTTCTGTCTATTGTTTTCTTCATTACTGTAAGTGAGGTCTTTTTTTTTTTTTTCTTTCTCAACTGTGAACTTGTTTTTATTTCTATTGGGAAATAGAGGATGGATTGGGAAATACTTATGTAAGTTATACCCCCCTAGGAAACGTCCATCCTAATCTTGCTGGGATAGCTTTTGGAGCTTTTTCTATTTCTTGGGGACACTCTTATTTCCTGATTCTTCAAGGTCAATAACTGGTTCCTCTTTTGGGAAGGATTTCTTCCTCTTAGGAAGACTAAAGCTGCCAGCTATCTCTTCAAGATCACTACTAACCAGCTTCTCCTTGGAAAAAGATTCTTTTTCTTGGGTTTGGAGAAAGAGACAGTTGGGTCTTCCATTCCATTTTCTGGAGGAGCCTTCTGGGGCTTTTGCTTTTTCTTCTTTTTGGGTCTTCCACTTGTCTCCTCACACTCCTCCAGAGAACTGCTGCTATTATATGAAGATGCCAGGGCGATTGCAGCTAGCCTTTTCTTTTCTTTCTTGAAGCTTTTCTTCTGTTTCTCCAACTTCCTAGTAATCTCAGCAGCTGCTTCCTCTCCCTGGCCAAAGAAAAGGGCTGAAAAGGCTTTGAAGATCCCCGGCTCTCTGGGCCCTCTCTTGGCTTTTTTGGAAAGTCTTTATGATTAGTATTGAATTACCTATTTCTCTTTTCAGTTTTTGCTTTATGTATTTTGGGGCTCTCTTGCTATGGTCGTGTATGTTTTGTGTTTTTTTCTTCAGCTGACCCTCTATCATAAAGTGTCCCATGTTATCTTTAGTAACTTTTTTTTTCTTAAAAGTCTGTTTTGTCTGATAATAGTATAATTACTCTAGCTCTGTGGTTTACTGGTTGCATGCAACATCTTTTTTTTTTTTTTCTTCTTTTTCCCCTCTGTATACTGCTTTTTAAACTGTCTTAGCACTTTTCCTTTGTGTTTCAAGCCTGGTTAGCATACTGTTTGAAAGTTTTATAGCCATGTTATTTGGCTTCCACAGCTCTTTAAAATTTCATGTGGTTAATAGTAATTTCAACCTACAACTGGGATAAATTATTTTTAATTGCTATTTATTTCCATTGGAGAAGAATCATGAAAAACAGGGGAAAATACTGTTGGAAATTAAGATCATAGAACTTAAAATTCTCTAAGTAAAATAGAATCGTATACCATTTCCCTAAATAGCAAGAAAATATGGTGATTTGAGGTATTCAAGACAAGCAACTGGATCACATGATTTCCTGGGATCTTGTTTATTCACTTTTTTATTGAGGTATAATTGACATATAGTGTTATATTAGTTTTGAGTGTACAGTGTAATGATTTGATATTTGTATATATTGCAAAATGATCGCCAAAGTAAGTCCAGTTAAAACTTCTGTCACCATACAGTTAAAAAATCTTTTTTTTATTATGATGAGAACTTCTTAAGATTTACTCTCTCACCACCTTTCAAATATGCAATACAGTATTATTAACTATATTCACCATGCTGTTCATTATATTCCAGGTATTTTATAACTGGAAGTTTGCATCTTTTGACTTTTACCCATTTCACCCACTTCCTATCCTCTTTGCCTCTGGCAACTACTAATCTGTTATCTGTATCTATACAGAAATAAGGTACAGTAAAATTATGGAAAAATAGTTTTTTATTATTTTCAACCTATTTGTGGCTTTTGAATCTAAAGGATGTCTTTTGTGGAGAGCATGTAGTCAGATATTATTAGTTTTTAAAATCCAGTTTGACGATCTTTGCCTTTTGATTGGAGCATTTAATCTTTTCTCATTTGATGTTTTTGTTCATATGGTTAGATTTCTGCCTACCATTTTGCTATTTTCTGTGTGTCTCATGTCTTTTTTTTTTCATAATCCTTTGCTGCCTTTTTTTATATTAAATATTTTTAATGTTTCATTTTAATTCCTTTAATTTTTAAATTATTTTTGAGTTGTTTTCTTAGTGACTGCTTAGAGGATTATAATATGCATCTAATTTATCAGTCTATTTGAGATTAATACTAACTTTATTACATTTAAATATGGAAACTCTTCACCATAGCTCCATTTCTTCTGCCTCTTTTGTGTTACTGTCAGGTATATTGCATTTCTCTGTTACAAATCCAATATTACAATTGTATAATTGTTTTATGTAATTGCCTTTTGAATCAGAAAATGGAAGAAAAAGACATTTATACTGTCCTTTAATTATTATATACATAAATACTTTTAATAATGCTCTTTATGTGGTTTTGCATTACAACCTGGTATTACTTCCTTTCAGTCTGAAGAACTTCTGTTAGCAATGAATTATCTGAGACTTAGTTTATTTGGGTATGCCTTTATCTTGCCTTCTTTTTTGAAGAATACTGTTGCTGGATATAGAATTTTTGGTTGATAATTATTTTCTTTTGTTATTTAAACACGTCATCTCACTGCCTTTTTGCCTTATTGTTTGTAATGAGAAGTTAGCTTTTAATCTGCTAAGTTTCCTTGTGTGTGACAAGTTGATTTTCTGTTTCTGCTTTCAAGATTTTCTTTTTGTCTCTGGCTTTCAAAATTTTTGCTCTGTTGTGTCTGGATGTAGGTTTGCTGATTTTTTCTTCTGCCAGCTCAGATCTGATATTGAGCCCTTTTAGTGAAGTTTTATTTATTGTACTTTTAACTGCGAAGTTTGCATTTAGTACTATCTTTTTTGTAATTTCTGTCTCATTCTTTGTATTTTCTGTTGGATGAATCATTGTTGTCATATGTTCCTTTAATTATTTAAATATGGCTCTATTTCTTTGAACATACTTTTGATAGATGCTTTGAGCATCCTCAGAAATAATTTCTGTTTGACTACTTTGTATGCTTTTCATGTTTCATAGTTTTGGTTGAAAACTAGACATTTTGGGTAATATGTTATAGCAACTCTGACTCTGATTTCTTCTCTCCAAGGAGTGTTTTTTTTGTTGTTGTTGCTGTTGGTTCATTATCTGTTTAGTCACTTGCCTGGAGTAAATTTTTATTGTCAGTTTCCCTTGCAGTGTATGGCCTCTGATGTCTCTGCTCAGTTTTCTTTTTTCTCCCCAAATGCTTTGTTCTTATGCTTGGATTTCTAGGGATTGTTCTTGGGTCACTATAATTGAGTCATCAGCTAGTGATTAGCTAGAAGTTGTTTAAACTTTTGAACCAATAAAGTTTCTAGTCTTTGGTGTGGACAGATGCATGTACTGGATAATGCTTTCAAAGGTCAAGGAGTCTAGAAATCTGACCCATTTTTTAACTTACTGTGTTTACACAAGTTCTTGGTTGACCATGAGTAGATTGTTAGGGGTCTCTGCGGTGTCTTCTAAGTAAGCACAAGCTGGCATGTCCATATAGCTTCACATACTACCAGCGACGGATCATAACAAGGCCGTCTTTGGCTATCTTGTTCTCTGAATGTCTCTGTTTATTTTCTGGCTGCTCTGCTGTTTTGTTGCTTTTACCATCTGGTGTTGTGAACTCAGGCTAGCCTTCCCTTACTGCTTCTGAGATTGCTATTGTTTTTGATAGCTTTGTCTAGGTTTGTCATTGCTTTTTGGTGGGAGGATTTTCTAGCCTTCTAACTCAGAATTCTCTATGTCTTGTCTTATGTTTTTATTTTGTGGTAAAAAGCACATGATGTAAATTTACCATCTTAACCATTTTAAAATATACAGTAGTGATAACTATATGCTGTATACTGTTGTTCAGCAGATCGCTAGAACTTCTCATCTTCCAAAACTTAAACTTTGTATCCACTGAACAACTGCTTCCCTTTTCTTACCCCAGCCTCTGGCAACCACTGTTCTGTGTCTAAGAATTTGACTGCTTTAGATACCATATATAAGTAGAATTGTACAGTATTTGTCTTTTTGTGACTGGCTTATTTCACTTAACACAATGTCCTCGAGGTTCATGGTATATTATAGCATAAGACAGAATTTCCTTTTTAAAGACTGAGTAATAATGTTTCATTGTATATATGTACTATATTTTTTAATCCACTTATATATATATATATATATAATATATATATATATTTAGCCATATTGCTACTGTGTTACTAAACCAAGTAGGTGAACAGTTCTTGGATCAATGAATAGCTTACATTTTCTTGACTTTCACAAGTAGAGTTATAGTAACTAAAAATGTGATTGAAATATAATCTGATTATAATTTATTTTTGTTGATTTGTAACCAATTTTTTCTGAAGGTGAAATAACTTAGTATAAAGTGATTGTGGTGACATTTTTAATAATAATGGAAACCAGTAAGCAAATATTTAAAATTTATGACCAAATAGTATCCTGGTACAATCTTTAATTAACTAAAGCTTGATAAAATTATTTTTCATACTTAGTTTTTATTTTGTCAGGTCATTCTGTCTTTAATGTAGTTCCCCTTTCAACTTGCCTTAAAATCCTATTCTGTTAGTTTAAAAAACATTTTGAATACATTTTTTTAAGTGGTGATTTTAAACTGTATACCATTCAATTATCTCAGTTACTGTTGCAGTCTACTACTGTTACTACCACCACCAGTACCATGTATGAGCCATTATTATATACCAAGTATTGTGTATTATTTCTATTTAGCAAGATAAAAAATGGAAGCCTAGACAGGTTAAGTAGTTTATTAAATGTAATTTGCACAGTAAGTTTTTGTAGTTTATCATTAACTGTAGTTTAGCAAGTTATTTGATATTGTTTGGTGAACAGTAATTCCCAGAGTGTTTTTATGTTGGAAGTTTTCTCTTTTCAGAAAGTTATTTAGATGTTAGAATGAAAAATATATTAAGCACTTACTAAATTTTATTTAATATTTTGTGTTTTAAGGAACTGAAATTACCATTCACTTTTTTAAGTGGACATATACATGAACTGAGGATCCATGTACCATGGACAAAACTGGGTTCAGAACCAGTGGTAATTACCATCAATACAATGGAATGCATTTTGAAACTTAAAGATGGAATACAGGTAAGAAAGTATTGAACCTAGTTATTTATGTTAACCAGTTTTGATAGTTATTAGTAGTTGATATTTCTTTAACTTTTGGAGTATGTCAACATAAACAAATCTTAGCTAATACACTTTTTATTACATACCTATTAAAGTAACATAATTAATTGGAAAAAGGTTTTCTTTTAAAAAAATTTTTTTATTGAAGCATGGTTGATTTACAATGTTGTATTAGTTTCTGGTATACAGCAAAGTGATTTGGTTGTACATACATATATTCTTCATATTCTTTTCCATTATACATTATTATAAGATAGGAATATAGTTCCCTGTGCTATGCATAGTAGAACCTTATTGTTTGTCTATTTTATGTATAGTAGTTTGTATCTGCTAATCCCAAATTCCTACTTTACCCCTCCCTGACTTTCCCCTTTGGTAACTGTTTGTTTTTTATATCTGTGAGTCTGTTTCTGGTTTGTAAATAAGTTCACTTGTATCATATTTTAAGATTACAAATGTAAGTGATATATGGTATTTGTCTTTTTTGTCTGACTTCACTTAGTGTGATAATCTCTAGGTCCATCCATGTTGCTGCAAATGGCATTTTATTATTTTTTATGGCTGAGTAATATTCCGTGTGTGTGTGTGTGTGTGTGTGTGTGTGTGTGTGTACGTACAAAAACCATGTTTTTATTCATCTGTCAGTGGACATTTAGGTTGCTTCCATGTCTTGGCTATTGTAAATAGTGCTGCTGTGAACATTGGGGTGCATGTATCTTTTCAAATTAGAGTTTTCTCTGGATATATGCCTAGGAATGGGGATGCTGGATCATATGGTTACTCTATTTTTAGTTTTTTAAGGAACATCATACTGTTTTCCATTGTGGGTGCACCAATTTACATTCCCACCAACAATGTAGGAGGGTTCCCTAAAAGGATTTTCTTTAATTTGGATAAAATATTCTTAAGGTTATTTCCATACTAATTATACTTAATCTGATGATAGGGATTATGTATATTACTTATTACCTATAACTACTAGAAATGGAGCATGATAGCATCCAATTTTAAGTGAACTTTTTTGGATTTTTGCAAAGAACTTGTATACTTTTTATTTACATGGCATTTCTTAATGAGATGAAAATTTTTCAAGTCATTTGTTGAGAAGATGAAAATATGTTCAATTTGCCTTCGTACTACTTTTCATTGTCTTTGAAGTTTTGTCATCAGAAACTGTTTTTTTCTGACTTACTTCTTCTCTGGCCCATGTTTCTTTTCAGTGTTTTTTATTAGGGATGATACTGATTTTAAGGAGTTTCTTCCAAAAATTTTCTGATCTAGGAAGCAAATAGCAGCATATTGTGATAAATTTTTCCACTTTTATCTTGTAGAAAAGTAGTATCTTTGTCTTTCATTTTTATTACTTTTTCCTTAGCCCATATTTAACTTTAAGTTTTAAGGAAAAGTTTCTAGAACCAAGTGAATTGATGAGTATTATTAAATTTTTATCTCTGTGAAATTAGTTAAGGTTATTAGTGAATTGTTAAAATAATTTCCTGTTATCAGTAGATCCTTTTAGTGTCATACGAACACACTGGGCTCAAATCTTTTTTTTTACTTTTGTGAAATCTCTAATTATAAACCTTTATTATCCAATTTAACTGAAATATTGTAGCTCTTGAAAGTAAGTGGACCCATGGTATATTCTCGTTAAAATTTACTTTGTGACCTTCAAATAGTTGGGAAATTGATCCAGGAATCTGTAGATAGTTATAGTGCAAGAAAGTTTTATTTTACATTTATATTTAGTAATACTTGACTGGTTCTTAATCATCATCTGTTCTTGGAATTTAATTTTTTTTAAAAAGTCTGGACTTGGTTATACCACCCATGCAGTACTCCATATTAAGAGGAAAAAAAAATCCAGACACTAAGTATTTTTTCAGTGGGAAGGTGGAAATTTCAAGGCCAGATGTCCCATAAGAAACACATTTTAAGAGGCAAATTACAACTAATTATAGAGGCTGCAGAAAAAGATTTGTAACACATGACAGTGTAACCTAGAACTAATATTTGATATTGGACCATGCAGATGGCTACTGCAGGAATGATCAAGTTTCCTGCTTGCATGGTATTTGAGACTTGAGTTTTGTGGTGTGTACAGCAAAAGGTCAAGTGTCATGAGTGTAAACCACTCTCAAAACAAGTATTTTTTACAGATGTTTAAAATTTTGAGGTAGAAGGGATTTTTGAAAATTACAGTTGACATTTGGACAAATTATTGAGCAGTATACACCCATGGATTGTAATAACTTGAGTTTATGCTAGTGATTGGAATTAATTTTTCAGTAAAAACATTATAGATGAAACATTTTTAAGAAGTTTATTTTCCTATTTTAAGCTTTGATTAGTATAGTAGGAAATTATGTTTACAAATTACACATGTACTAGTAAAACTCAGTAAGCCCATATTTATATTACTTTGAATTATTATAGACTCACAATGAAGAAGTCTTAATTTCTAAGTAAAATTAGTGTGGGATGGTAGGTTAAATGAAGAGGTGTTTTACAGTTATAGATCTGAATCTGTTAAAAATAACACTATTAATGTATGAGAATGTAATATAATTCTAAAGTTAGAAATCTGAGGTTTATTCAGAAAAGATCATTAATCATTACAAAAAACCAGTATTGCTAAATGCCTTTGATAAGAAGGCATGCCTAGTTTGTAATTTGTAAAAAATTAGTTCGTAATTTGTTAAAAAAAATTAGTTTGTAATTTAGTACAAACTAACTAGTTTGTAACTTGTAAAAAAGATTTATAATGATTGTGACTCTTGTGATAATAGTTATACTGCCTTCACGTGTCTTTGTAATCATTTTTAATTATAGAGATTATTTTTGATGTGAAGGTGACCAAGTTGTGTGGCAAAATGAAGTCACCTTGATGTTCACTGTGAATTATTTTAATATATTGTTATTTTACTTAGAAAATATTAACTATTTGCTATTTATTCTAAGAGACATCTGTGTCAGTCATGGCTACCTTGAGATCCTGCAGATCTGTCTGTCTTTTTCTTTTCTGGGCTTGAGACACAGATTTTGATTCATGACACATTATCACTAGTGGTCCAGGTCTGACTTTATTTAACTACTTTTGTCCACATTAATCTAATCTAATACTTGTGGACCCAGCACCCAGCCCAAGAATGAAATCATTACCAGGAAGTTACATTTAACTATGTGCTCCTCTCCTTTTGTGTATTCCTGCTTGTTCAGCCTCTGTGGGCCTCATCTGTAAAATAGGACGAGACTTGCTACATAGTTCTTTTATTCTGTGATTGTATATGCTTTCTCTGCTCATAGTGTTAATAAGTCTTGGAAAAAACTTCAACCTAAAGAGAGTAATAAATTTATTTTTAAAGTACTTATCTATTCTGGTCTTTGAATCAGCTATGAAGTAGACTTTCAGAATCTTTTAATATAATAATATGTAAGGCTGTTCTAGAAGTAATGCTTGTTATTAAAAAAAATTAAAAAAAATCTTTTGAACCTAAACTAAAACTTTAAAATTCCATTCAAAACTTGAGATAAAAAAACTAAGCTTTTTGTTAATGTATGTACTTTTAAATCCTGGTTAGTGCTTGGGGTTACAGAGCAATCTTGACTGTCATTTCCTTTCATGTTTTGGGGCTATGAAAATTGGTTATTGGCTTAGATAGTTGCTAACACAGTAGAGAAGTATCATATCCTATCTTTGAATCTTGAGCACTGTTAATGTGTTAACGCTATAGGAAGCTAGAGGAAGTATTGGTAAGGCTATTAAGAATATTTACATGTCTTTAAAAAAAAACACTTTAGTTCTGTTAAATGAAGCTGGATTAATCTGGTTAACTGCTGCTGTGGTTTGAATATGTCCCCTCAGAATTCATATGTTGAAATCCCGTCCCCCAAATATGATGGTATTGTGAGGTGGGGCCTTTGAAAGATGCTTAAGTCATGGGAGTGGAGACCTCATAAATGGGATTAGTGACTTTTAAAGAGGCTCCAGAGATCCTAGCCCTTCCTGCCAGGTAAAGACACAGTGAAAAGGCACTGGATGTGAGCAAGAAAGAGGGCCCTCACCCGACCGTGTTGGCACCTTGGCTTTGGACTTCGCAGCCTCCAGAACTGTGAGAAGTAAATTTCTGTTGTTCATTAGCTACCCAGTCTGTGGTATTTTGTTATCTCCCCAAATGGACTAAGACAGCTATCTTTTCAGAAATTCGGATAGGGCTCAGAATTGTTGATTAGGTTGTGGAATTTATTGTACTATTAATGATTCTTTCACTTGCACTGCTCCAGGTTAGTGACGGTGACGATGATAATAGCAGATAAGGTAGTCTAGATTCTGTCTGTAGATTCCATACGTGAAAAAAGAGAAACAGAGTTCCCTATAAATTATGAGTAGTGTCTTTATTCCGACTAGGGAACCCCTTTATGTTGGGTGCATAAATATTTACAAATGTTACATCCTTTTGTTGCATTGACCTGCTTATCATTATGTAATGCCCTCCTTTTTCTCTTATTACAGTCTTTGTTTCAAAGTCTATTTTGTCTGATAGTATAGCTACCCCAGCTTTTTTTGTTTCCACTTGCACGGAATATCTTTTTCCATCCCTCTGTTTCAGTCTGTGTGTGTCCTTATATCTGAGGGGTTTCTTGTAGGCAATGTATAGTTAGGTCTTGTTTTTAATTCATTCGCCACTCTATTTCTTGTGATTGGAAAAGTTAGTGCATTTACATTTGAAGTGTTGATTGATAGGTAGATACTTGGTGCCATTTCGTTTTCTGGCTGTTTTGTAGTTCTTCTCTGTTCCTTTCTTCTTTCTCTTTTCCTTTGTGATTTGATGACTTAGTGGTTTGCTTAGAATCCTTCCTCAGTCTTTTGCATATCTACTCGAGGTTTTTGCTTTGTGGTCACCGTGAGGCTTATATGTAACAGTATATGTTTATGATACTCTATTTTAAATTGATAACAACATACCTTTGAATGCATTCTAAAGCTCTGCATTTTTACCACCGCCACCACATGTTGTTTTTGATGTCACATATTACACGTTTTTATCTTGTGTATCCCTCAACTAATTATTGTACTTGGTTTTTCTTAACTACTTTTGTCTTTTAACCTTTACACTTCATAGCTTTATAAGTGATTGATTCACTATATTTATATATTTACCTTTACCAGTGAGATTTATATTTTCATATGTATTTTTCTTTTAAAAATTTAACTATTTCTTAAAATTGAAGTGTGATTAACTTGCAGTATTATATTAGTTTCGGGTGGGCAACATAGTGATTCAATATTATACATTACAAAAGGATCACAGGATAAGTCAGGTTACCATCTGTCAGCATACAAAATTGTTACAATATTACTGACTATATTCCCTGTGCTGTATGTTATATCTCTTTGACTTATTTTATAACTGGAAGTTTGTACCTCTTAATCTACCTCACCTACTTCACTCTTCCTCCCTCACTGCTCCCTTCTGCCAGTCACATGTTTGTTCTCTGTATCTATGAGTCTCTTTCAATTTTGTTACATATATTTTTTTGTTTTTAGATTCAACATGTAAGTGAAATGATAAGGTATTTTCCTTTCTCTGACTTACTTAGCATAATGCCCTCTAGGTCTGTTTATATTGTTGCAAATGGCAAGATTTCATTCTTTTTTATGATTGTGTAATATTCCAGTGTGTGTGTGTGTGTGTGTGTGTGTGTGTGTGTGTGTGTGTATGTGTATCTGTGTGTCTATGTATATATACTACATTTTCTCCATTTATTGTGAACACATAGGCGACTTTCGTATTTTGGCTATTGTAAATAATGCTGCAGTGAATGTAGGGGTGCATATATCTTTTCAAATTAGTGTTTACTTTTCTTTGGAAAAATACTTATGAGTGGAACTGCTGGATCATATGATAATTTTTTGAAGAAACTCCTTACTGTTTTCCATGGTGGCTGTACCAACTTGCATTCCCAACAGCAGTGCATGAGGGTTCCTTTTCTCCACATCCTTACTAATGCTTGTTATTTGTTGTCTTTTTGATAGTGGCCATTCTTGTAGGTGTGAGGTGATACATCATTGTGGTTTGATCATTTTTATTTCCCTGATGATTAGTGATGTTGAGCATTTTTTCTTGTGTTTGTTGGCCATCTGTGGAAAAATTCAGGTCCTCTCTGTATTTTTTAATTGGGTTGTTTGTTTTGATGTTGAGTTGTGTAAGTTCTTGGTTTATTTTGGATGGTAACCCCTCTTTGGATATATTGCTTGCAAATATCTTTTCTATTTCATTAGGCTGCCGTTTCATTTTGTTTGTAGTTTTCCTTCACTGTGCAAAAGCTTTTTAGTTTGACATAGTCCCATTTGTTTATTTTTGCTTTTGGTTCCCTTTTCTGAGGAGACATAGCCAAAAAATATTGCTAAGACTGATGTCAAAGAGTATACTGCCTGTGTTTGTTTCTAGAAGTTTTATGGTTTCAGGTCTACGTTTAAGTCTTTAATCCATTTTAAGTTGGTTTTTCTGTATGGTGTGGGAGTAAGTAGTCCAATTTGATTCTTTTTCATGTAGCTGTCCAGTTTTCCCCATTTATTAAAGATGGTGTCTTTTCCCAATTGTGTATTCTTGCCTCCCTTATCATAGATTAATTGACCATATAAGTGTGGGTTCATTTCTGGACTCTGTATTCTGGTCCATTGATCTATGTGGCTGTTTCTGTTCCAGTACCACACTGTTTGATGACAGTAGCTTTGTGGTATAGTTTGAAAGAAGGGAGTGTGATACCGCTAGTTTTGTTTTTCTTTCTCAGGATTGTTTTGGCTACTTGCAGTCTTCTGTGTTTCCATTCCATACAAATTTTAGAATTACTTGTTCTAGAACTGTGAAAAATTCCATTTGTCTTCTGATAGGGATTGCATTGAATCTGTAGATTGCCTTGGATAGTATCGTCATTTTAATAATAATAATTCTTCCAGTCCATGAGCATGATATATCTATCCATTTGTTTGTGTAGTCTTCAGTTTCTTTGATCAGTGTCTTACAGTTTTCAGAGTACAATTTTTTTACCTCTTTGGTTAGATTTATTCCTAGATATTTTATTCTTTTTGTTGCAATTATAAATGGGATTGTTTTCTTCATTTCTGTTTCTTTTTTTTTTTTTAACATTTTTTATTGATTTATAATCATTTTACAATGCATTTCTGTTTCTGATAGTTTATTGTGACTGGTAATAGGAACACAGAACATTGCTGCATATTAACTTTGTATCCTGCAGCTTCACTGAATTTATTAGTTCTGATAGTTTATTGATGAAATATTTAGGATTTTCTGTATATAGTATCATGTCATCTGCAAACAGGGACAGTTTTTTTCCTTTCCAATTTGGATTCCTTCTATTTTTTTTTTTCTTGTCTGATTGCTAGGACTAGAAGTCCTAATACTTTGTTGAGTAAAAGTGGCAAGAGTGGGCATCCTTGTCTTGTTTCTGATCTTTGAGGAAATACTTTCAGCTTTTCACCATTAAATATGGTGTTAGCTGTGGGCTTGTCATATATGGCCTTTATTATGTTGAGGTATGCTCTCTCTATTCCCAATTTGTTGAACAGTTTTATCATTAATGGAGGTTGAATTTTGTCAAAAGGTTTTTCTGTATCCATTGAGTAGATCATATGATTTTTATTCTTCATTTGGTTAATGTGGTGTATTACATTGACTGATTTGCAGATATTGAATCATCCTTACATCCCTGGGATAAATCCTACTTGATTATGGTATATGATCCTTTCAGTGTGTTGTTGAGTTTGGTAGGCTAATGTTTTGTATAATTTCATTTAAAGAATAACAAATATTAATGGAATTCTTCAGTATGTAATATTTTGAGGGTAGCTTTTTCCACTTATTGTAAGTTCCTTGAGGTTCAGTCAAGTTGGTGTGTATATCAGTGATTTTTTTAAAAATTGCTGAGTAGTATTCTACTGTATGGATATAACACAGATTGCTTAACTATTCATCCACTGAAAAACCTTTCAGTAATTTCTATTTTTCAGTATTGTAAGTAAAGCTACTATAAACATTTGTGTACAAATTTCTACGCATACACAAGTTTTCATTTCTCTGGGATAAATACCTGAAGATACTATTGTTGGATCCTATGGTAATTACATTTTTATTTTTAAACATGATTGCTCAACAGATTTCCAGAGTGGCTCTGCACACTGTACATTCCCATGAGAGGTATATGAGTGATCCGTTTTCTCTGTATCCTCACTAGCATTTGGTATTTTAATTTTAGCCATTCTGGTAACTACATGGTGATGTCTCATTGTGGTTTTAATTGGCATTTTCCATGTGGGAAATAATCTTGAGCATCTTTTTGTATGCTTATTTGCCCAGTGAAGTGTCTGTTCTTATGTTGATTTTCTAATTTATTTATTTTCTCAGTGTTGAATTTTGAGAGTTCTTTATATATTCTGTGTATAAGTTCTGTCTTTGTTAAAGTAATAACATGCCACATGTTATTAGTTTTTTATTTGTTCGGTTCACAAGCTCTATAGATTCTCTTTCAATCCATAAAATTCAACAATTCTCTGAATTTTGTCTTGATGGTTAGATGCTGCTAATTTTCTTTTTTCTTAAATTGATTTCTTTTTGAATTACCTTGATTTTCTTTTTGAAACTTGGGATATCTTATCTTTAGAAACTTTACTGAGCCTATAGCTGAACTGAGTTTTCTGTAGTCAGTTATAATTGGACATTACTAGTCTAAATAATAATTTCTGCCTATTAATTTTAGTTTTAGATTACTTACATTTTATGTGATTTTTAATATTAATCTAATTGAACTATTCGGAGTTCTGTAGTGATATATTAGTAGTCCTAATTTTAATTTTTGGTTTTCTAGTTTGAGATGATTATAAATACTATAATATTCAGATTTGCTATCTTACTGGTAAAGAATTAAATTTGCCAACATTGTCCAAAGATGGATTGATTTCAAAGAGTGCCTCTTGCTTGCTGTTGATGGTTATTTTGTGCATCTGCATATACAGAGGTACTGATGATCATCAGTACTCCTTAGTTGTTGAACTCTTCTTGAAGTCTAGACTCATACCTCCAGCTTTGCACTGTTTAGCTCTCCTGACTTGTCTTATTGTTTGCCTCAACTTGTCTAAAAATAAAGTTTTCTCCAAATTAGATCTCTTTCTCAACTTTAGTATCTTATTTAGTAGAACCATTATTTGCCTCTGAATGGCATTTGCTTTATTTATTTTTATTTTATTAAAAATTTTTAAAATTGAAGTATAGTTGGTTTATAATATTGTGTTAATTTCTGGTGGCATTTGTTTTTTAGGATAGATAGGATATATTATTGTTGACTGTAAATACAATTTTTCTAATATTTATAATGCAAGTGCAATGCCAAGAAAAAAGGGAAGAGTGTTATTTAGGGTCCAATTAAGTAGTTCAGATTAACAGAGGATTTTCGTATGCATCAAAGAAGAGCTAGTAAGAGACTGGATATACCTTTAAGAAACAAAATATCATTCTTATTTTCTTATTTTAGAATGAGACAAACTTTAAACTGCGAAAAACTATGTGCTCTGAAAAATTAGTTTATTATACATAAATTTTAATTTTTTAATAGATGAGACTATATTAGCCTCTTATAATAGTTAAAGGTATTTAGATCTTTTCTTAACCATTGTTTGAAGTGTCTGTGAATATGGATGGACACTCAAGTATAGAATATATGTTAGGGGATTTCAAGTACAATCTAAATAAGTGTTTCTTATTTAAACAGAGGTGCAGTAAACATTATGGCTCTTGAGGCTCCCCCCCCCTTTTTTTTTCTTTTTTAGCAGCATACTCATGCTATAGCTCTACAAAGTCCCTTTCATACCTAAAGTGAAATGAATCATTATAATCTGACTACTTAAGGATTTAAAAATTTTGTATTTGCTAATATTATTGTAGTGTATAGTTTAACTCTTTTAACCTTTATTTTAGTTCTTGAAAATCTTTAAAATTCTTTAAAACCTTCAGTTGGCTTCAGTAGTATTACTGAGATATATTCATGGTACTAATGAGAAGATTCTACTCTGTTGAAAACTCATCTTGAAATGTATTCTTTTCTTCTTATATACCAAATGCTCCCTGGGTTTCTCTTCTTTTGGAATTATCTGTGATTAGAAGCTGTATCCAGATTTCCCCCCATACTTACATATATCTTTTTTCCAAATTACTCTTAGGTTTTATTTTCTTTATCATGTTGGCCAAATTTTTAACTTTTAGTTTTGCATATGTTTAGAATGTTCTGTTTTGATAATATGCAGCAGTTACATATTCTTTCTTTCCAGAAATGTCATATTTTTTTCTCCTTTGAGTCTCTAAAATCTTCAGCCTGTTTTCTTACTGACAATTGCTTTCCTTTTTCTTATTAAACCTTTATTCTTTTGTTAAAATTAGTTAAAGGGATAACAGTAGAAATGACCTTGAATAACCAAAACAATCTTGAGACAGAAGAGTAAAGCTGGAAGTATCACATTCCCTTATTTCAAACTATACAGCAAAGATACAGTAATCAAAGACAGACACATAGATCATTGGAACAGGATAGAGAGTCCAGAAATAAATCCATGCTAATACAGTCAATTAATCTATGACAGTGGAGGCAAGAATATAAAATGGGAAAAAGACAACTCCTTCAATAAATGGTGTTGGGAAACTGGACAGCTGCATGGAAAAAAATCAGACTGGACTGCTTTCTCTCATCAGACAGAAAAATAAACTCAAAATGAATTAAAGACTTAGATGTAAGATCTGATACCATAAAATTCTTAGAAGAAAACATAGGCAACACACTCTCTGACATAGGTCAGAGATATTTTTTTTCAATTTGTCTTTCAATCTGAATTTTATATTCTTCTGCCTCAAGATTGTCTTGGCTATTCGAAATTTTTTGTGTGCCAATACAAATTTTAGAATTATTTGTTCTACTTCTATGAAAAATTCTATGGTATTTTGATAGAGATCGCATTGAAAGACACCATACATGCAAAAACTTTTGTGTCAGTATCACTGATGAACTTAGATGCAAAAATCCCCAGCAAAATATTGGCCAGCTGAATTCAGCAATACATTAAAAGGATCATGCACCATGACCAAGTAGGATTTTTCCCAGGGATGCAAAGATGGTTTGATATTCACAAGTCCATCAGTGTGATACATCACATTAACAAATTATATAATAAAAATCATATGATCATCTTAATGGAAGGAGAAGACACTTTTGACAGAATTCAGTGTCCATTAATGATAAAAGTATGATAAAAGTGCTCAGCAAAATGGGTATAGAGGGAGCATACCTCAACATAATGAAGGCCTTTTATGATGTAGCCCCAGGAAACATCATTCTTAATGGTGAAAGTATTTCCTCAAAGGTCAGGAACAAGATAAGGGTGCCCACTCTCACCACTTTTATTCAATATAGTATTGGAAGTCCTAGCCACAGCAATCAGACAAGAAAAAGTGGTAAAAGGAATCCAAATAGGAAAGGAAAAAATAAAACTGACACTGTTTGCAGGTGACAAGATGCTAAATATAAAGAATCCTAAATACTCCAGCAAACAATTAGTAGAACTAATAAGTGAATTTGGTAAAATTGCAGGGTACAGAATTAATATACAGAAATATGTTTTGTTTCTATAGACTAATAGCAAATTATCAGAGAAATGAATAAAACAAATCTATTTACAGTCACATCAAAAAGAATAAAATATGCAGAAATAAAACCAAGAGGTAAAAGTGTTCTACTCTGAAAACTGTAAAGACATTGATGAATGAAATTGAAGATGACATAAATGGAAAGATATACCATGTTCATGGTTTGGAAAAATTAGCATTATTAAAATAACCATACTACCTAAGGTGCAGTATACAGATTCATTGCAATCCCTGTCTGTGGCTGTTTTCGTGTTATAGTGGCCAATGGCAGAATTGAGTCACTGGGACAGAGTCTGTATGGCTTTACAAACGTAAAATATTTATTTTCTGGCTCTTTAGAGAAAAAGTTTGTCTACCCTCTTTTAAAGTATTTGATCATTTTAAAATTGACATTTAATTTCATTAAAATTAAAAATACAAAATAATAGAACATATATTGCCATTTCTAGATTGATTATTCTGAAAGGAATTTATATGTCGGTAGTTACTAAAAATTAAAAAAGCTGTATATGAGCTCTATGTCAACAGACATATGTTGAGGAGTTAATATTTTACAAGTGCACAGTAAGTTATTATGTATACATATATATTATATTTATGTTGAAATAGATGATTGAGAAAGGTAAATTTTTATTTAGTGTTAAATTACCAGATACTTTAAGTAATACACAAATAATTTGAGTCCTTAAATAAATAGAATCAATTTGGAAAATTTAGAGATAGAAGGAAAAGTTAATGATTAGAAATTAAATTATTAGAATATATGTATGTATGTGTATTTTGTTTGTGTGTTTGTTTTCATGTCTGGTATGAGGCAGGAATATGGCTAACCAGTTCTTTCTGTAGTATTTAAATGGTCTCTCTTTCCCATTGATTTATAATGCCACCTATGTCATGTTCCAGGTACTCATATCTATCTGGATCTGTTTCTGGATTCTTTTTTTTGCTTGTTTCATTTTTGTTTGTTTAAATTTTAATAATTCTATAGTAAATCATAATGCTGAAGGAGGGGCACTCTTCCCACTGTCTTTACGTATTATATATGTGTATGTTGATATTCATTCATTTGTATTTCTCTGTGAGGATCCTAATATGTTTACTTTAAAATCTTTTAAGCATGTTCTAGACGATTAATTTTATTGTGACTGAATTTCATTTATTTGTTTTGTTATGTTGGCAAAGCATAGTGATTTGTAAAATTTTTTTGAATAGGAGGGTCACTGTCTTTATTTCACCATCTTTTCTCTTTCTCAGCCCCTTGTTTTGCTCATCCTTTCTTGTCTAGTAGTTGTACAGTTACTTCCTCTGATCTCTAGTCTAGAACCGGTTCTTATTTTGGCAGTTCAGGGCTCCTGCAGTGTTGATATGGGATGATATAGAGTTACTTGTCTCAATTCTTATTTGCAAGGTTTGTTTCCTTCTGACTCCTTTTCCGTGCAGCTTCATATGAAGTTTTAGACAGCAGTTGGCAGCAGCTTTCTTCAGCCTCCTTGAAGAGTTGGGAGTTTTATTACGTTACTGATTCCAAGTGTTGGGCCTGGTGATGGTCTCCCTGCCTTACAAGGACCAGTTTCAGTCCTCTTTATTGCTCACTTGCCTTTGCCAGGTTTTGCATCTTGAGCTGGGGTAAAATTTTCCTTCTTTTCCTTTACTGTTAGCATCAGCGCCCACCCCCACCCCCCAGTGTTTCCAGTTATCTAGTCTTCCATATTTTTAGAAGCATAAATCCTTATCTTTTCTTTAAATTGGAAATCTAATTACTTAAAATATCACTTGTGTTTGGATGAGGCCCAAATCTTATCTAACTCCGATTGCTGTTTTTATCTTTACAAGTAAATGTTCAGTTCCCTTGTGGACAAATATGATTGGTGTGATGTGCCTTCACTGGAGATGCCACATATCTAAAATTGCATCTGCTATTTTACTTTAAAAATTAGATTTAAAAAGTCAATTGGTTATTTTTGGGTAGTCTGGAGCTTAGAGTCTATCCTATACAATTCACGGTCAAGCATCTCTCTCCTGAAATTTTCAAAGCTCGTTACAGCATCATTTTGCAAAGTTAGAGCAGATATAATAGAGTCTTAGGAGACTGAGACTACGGTAGTGACATCGACTGAATTGGGATGTAAGGACAGTATTTTTTTTTTTTTTGAAAGTAGGGGTTAGGGGAAAGGAACAGAATCTGTTTCAGAGTTTGAGTTTTGTTTTAACATTGAGTTTGAGGTGCTAGCATTTAAAAAAAATTCTCATGGCTACTTCCTTCAACATTTAATTTCTAACTTTGTATAATAACCTTTCAATTGTTAGTATCTCTTTTTTTACTTTTTGTCACATAACTGGAAGATTCTTCTTCCTAAATGAAATACTTCAGCTTGTTAATCTACTGCTTATAGGTTTCATTGGCTTGATATGTAGAATAAAGCTTACAATTCTTGACCTGATGGTCATGTTAGAGACCGTTTGCTTTAGCTTCTTTTTATAGCCCAATATTTCATTGCTCTACTTTACCTAAATTGGACTACTTATTTTATTTTCAATAAGACAAGTGCTTTCTTTTTTCCTACTTATTTTTGTTCAGCCTCTCCTTTTTTTTTTTTTCCTGCAGGACACAGTCTTCAAACCTTCTGTCCTTTGTGATGTTTTCCCGACTACTCTATCTCCCTGTGATCTCTCTTTCAGAATATATGGCGCTTAGTACTACACTGTTGTTGGCCTTTTCTTATAGGGAGGCTGTAGAACAGTGTAATTAGGATTGTGCCATTTAGTAGCGGTGTGATTTTGAACTACTTACTTAATCTCTTTATGCCTTTGTGTCTTCATCTTTAAATGGGGATGTTCTTGTATGGGGAATAGTGTACTTTATACGGTTGTTAAGAGAATTAAGAGATGTGAATGTAATGTCAGTAGTAGCTCATGACACATTGGAAGTGCCATAAATAAAAACTTTTTTCTCTGTGTCTTTTCCCTCTCCCTCCCTGCGATTCTTCTTTATTCCCTTTTCCCCTGCTTTCCTGTCTTTCAAGTTTAGTAGTAATGGGAGGGGCTTTTCTATCAGACATATCTGAGTGTTCATCCCAGCATTGTTACTTCTATCTTTTTGACATTGGAACCTCTTAAGCCCTAAAATATTTCCTTAAAATACTTGAGGCCTGGCACTATAAGTGCTCAAAAATTCTACTTTTGTTTCTTTGTGACACTTGTTATTGATGGCTAATTTAAATTGCTCTTAACTTTTTTATGCATATAAGTATTGTTCCTCAAGTAGGTAAGTAATGTTACCAGGATAAGGGTACTGGCTATTTGTACTATTTACGTTCTAACAGATACTTAAAAAAAACACTCAAGTATTCCTTGTTGAGGGAAGTGTGTGTATATATGTATATATTGTATATATATATATGGAAACAAAATACAGTTTTATTAATCTGTTGATGCATCCAATTCCCTCAGTGAATTTTTCTAAATATTAGATGGTAGAATGTGGTTTAGGTCAGAATATCTCTGTATAGTTTTGATCTTTCCTCCCTTAATTTCGGACTATTTCATCTTCCAAATCTAGCAGTGAGTCTAACCACTTCAATCCAATGGTTTGAAAAGAGGGGAGGAGAGCTTGGCAATATGATATATACCTACTGAGACAAAGGAAAGGGATGTCATAGACAATAATAAGGAACCATTTTTTTCCTAACACGTGGTGCTGTTAAATGGCATAGTTTGACTGTTCTCTGACTTGGGTGGTATCCTGGGTTAGGTGGCCATGAATGTGAAAAGAAGGCAGAGGAGCCATGGCTAGTGATTGCATCATCTGGGAAACTGCTTCTGTTACTCAGTAACTTGAATCTCAGATAGATGAGTAGCCCCATCACTTAGGTGTTTACAGTGAATACAGTGATCTCTTTGATTATTAAAAGGTAGCCTAATACAGCTTAATGTATGTTCAGCTTTGGCCTGTCAGGTTAGCTATTCTTCCTTTTGGAAGGTTCAAGTAAAAGGATGCAAGGGAGCGTCAACTCTCTTCTTCCCCAGGCTGTCATAACCTCTTATCCTCACTCTTGATGGGAGAGAAGCCGGAAGCAGCCTCTTCTGTGGGTTTAAGTTGATGTGTGAGGAGATTGGGAACATACATTTGTTTTTTGTTTAAGTGTGCTTGGCATTATTTTTAATGCCTAAAATTGTTTATTGATATTGCTGTCAGGGTAGAGGTAGGTGATCCAGAGATTCCCATTTTTATCACAAAAGCTAGTAAATGTGGTTTCTCTGGCTTGCTCTTGTGTTCTCCAAGTGTACCTCAGCGTTGCTGACTTTATTTCTCTGACCCCTGGAAGTTTAGGGTTACTCTTAGAAATTCTTTATTGCATCTAACTATTGCCATTGTACTTGCTTCTGGAGGAGATAGAGGTGAATGTCGCTAAGAGCTTTGTAGCAGTTTATTGCCAAGGTCCTCACACTGTTTCAGAGATTTTGGTGACCAGAGCTGCCAGGTGAGTGAGTCTCAGTCCTCCTTCTCTGCTTGCCAAGTTTGGTTCCTTAGGACTGAAGAGCATAAAGCATATCACTTCTTAGTTCTGCCTTTCAGTTTCTCCTTCTTCAAATCTTCCTTACTTTTAACCTCTTTGTTTTTAAACAAGAACTTAGAATGATTCAGTCACCTGTTTTAAGTTTTGTTCTCAATCTTATTCTCACAGTATTGTGAATGTGGGAGTAGATGGTTTTCCGGTTTTAATTGACTAGCCCTGTAAGGACTGAGGTGAAAAGTATGTAGCATGATTCCATAATCTGTTAAGCAGGAAAGTAATGGATCTGTTTACATACAGTGTTTACCACATTTTCCCTCTGTTAGGAACTTTTGTAAGGAAATGACATTCTTGCTTGTTTCATGAGGAGCAAAGGGCAGTATTTTCAGAAATAGCTATGTGGTCCCCAAGAGACAACATTCTTTTGCCATGAAATATACTTACCAGACATTTTGGAAGAATTGCAACCTAAATAAGAAAGATATAAATGTAATGTGTTTGGGGTTAAAAATTATCTCAAAACATTTTAGCTAGTATTTTTGGGAACAGAGTTTCTTTTATTAGAAATTAGAGGCTTTCAATGAAGTAAAATGTGTAATAGTCCAAAGTGATGCATACTGGTTAAAAGCAGATGATGAACTCAAACTAATGATGGAAGTAATTCCAGTTTTAATAGTAAATATTATAATTCTTATTTCACTTTATTTTTATTTCTTTAGTTGCAGCAGGATTTGAATGGAAGCTCACTTATAATTGGTGCAATTAAAATGAAATTGAGACGAAAACAAGTTGAAATTATCAAAATGATTATTTTCTAATATATGCAACCATGATTTCCTAATTATAATTAAGAAAGAAGTGTTTACACGTTTGGTAGTGTTTGTTTCATAGTATGTATCCCTGTGGGTACCATGATTAATGCTCATTTTTAAGGCACACTAAAATTTCAAGTTTATTAAAGTTTTTGTTTTAGCAAATATTTAGTTTGTTTTTCTTTTAAATAATAAAAATGTGTAGTTTGTAGGGAAGCTTTATTCACTGTGTTTTTTAAAAAAACTTTGAAAACTCATATTTAGTCTATACACTTTACCCCTCTTGACTGCTAATAACTTTTAAAAAATAAAGTAAAAATAACTTGTTCTTTCTTTTGCTTTAAAATGTTTGTCATCTCATGTATGCCAGATTTATTGGACTGCAGTAGTTTTAGTGCATTTTGGCTGGAATGTTTATTATGACATCACTGTAATCTATATACAGTATGTGATTTCAGATGGTTTCAGTGTTAAATATTTTCATAATTATGCTAGTTTTGGCAGTTCACTTGGAACTTTTTCACATCTCTTTAATGAATATGTTTTACTTCTGGGCTTTTGAGACAACCATATGTTTCAAAAATTAATAGTGTGCTTTTAATGTTAACATTGTGCAGAAGTGTATGACTACAGACATTTTTAAGGATGTAAGTTGAACTAAAAGTAATTACAGAATGGTTTTATTCACAGTAGTAGTCTTTTAGTATTTAGAAACTGTAACATCCCCCAAAATAACAGAAGATGTCATTATAAAAATTGAATAGTGTAGTTGTTTCGTGGAATGAAATGCTGTGAAGTTTGTTTTGCATTAACTTAAAATGAACATAAGTTTGTGTGAAATTTTTTTTATTGTTTATTATAGCAAAATTTAAACTTTTTGCTTATAGTCAAGTTTCAAACAAAATTTTTCTCTTATGCTAATATATTACTAGCATCTGAAGCTGTGCTATATTGTAAAAGATTCATCTTTATTTTTGTATAGTCTTCTTAGTGTGGTAGTGAGTAAGAATTTTTGTTTCCTAAAGGAGGTCCTGTCATTGTTCTTATTTGCCTCTGGTACCCTTTTAGATAAATTAGTGGTTATCCTTATTTTTGTTCTTTAATTTTTTCTTCAAATATATAAAATAGAAAACCTAAATTTACCACAATTCTTTTAAGTATTATGAATTAGTTTTATTATTGATCAATGAATTGATGGTATGCAGTATACTATCAGTTCCTCTTTATGTTGGAGAGATGTTTGATCTCTCCCACCTCATATGTATCTCTCCTTCAAGCAGAATGTGCTTTTATCCCCCCAAAAGGAATAAGCTGATGTCAGGTGCTTTTTACCACATACTACTACCCCACCTGTTTCCTCCTTGTAATACTTGTCTTCCTGAAAGAGCAATCTATAATTATTTTTTCCATCTTAACTTCTTATTCATTCTCTGACTACTCATTTACTTCTCCCACTCCTGTCCCTTTACTGGAATTACCAAATCTCCTTTTTTATAGGTTATTGGCACCCTCCTCCTAATTACCAAATCGTGACTGTCAGCTAGAATGAATACCAAATCTTGAGTGTTATCTAGAATGAAGACAGAGAACATCTCTGTAGTTCTTAACATAACCTTATTTTTATTGAACTAATCCATGCCTCTAGCTTCTGGTATTGTTCCCCCATCTTAAACATTGTATACTGTGGCTTCTTTTTTTTTTTGGACTGATCATTATTCCTTGAATATGCTACATGCATTTGTACTGTTTTCTTTATAGTTTTCCCCCTATTTAGCTGCTGATCTTAACCTAAAACATTCCTACATTCAGTTCTAAGGGCCTGATTTCTTTAATTCTTCCAAATAGAATGACTTTTGTGTTCCTTTCAGTTAAAAACAAAGAAAGAAAATTGCTTTTGTAGAACTGGTTATGTATGTTTTAAATAGATCATGAAATCCTTGAGGACAAGTATTGTATCTAATTTGCTTTGTAAATCCAGCAATTAACACATAAGAGTATTATGTAAATGTTTGTTGAATGAAATCAGGAAAAGAGTACTCATTTGCATTGTATACATTTCAAAAATATGTATGGTTTTTTGATATTTTTGTTATTCATGTCAAAACCCAATTAAACCTTGTGTCTAATCTGAATAATATTCAATTCAGTGAACATTGTTAAATAGGATGTCAAGGATTCTAAGGATGGTTAAGATTAGATAAGGATGGTTAAAGATGATTAAGAAGACAGCTTGAATTCTTATTTTGACTCACATAATAGTGAGGAGTCTTAACATATAAACAAATAGGAAAAAATTAAGACCTTTTCCATTTATTTTGCACTCAGATGGAAAATGTTTAAAAGTTTCTATAAAATTGTTGTCTTTTGCTGAAGCCATATATAAGAATTTTTTGACATTATCAAGTGGTTTGTTTTGATACCACCTAAAGAAATGAACAATTTGTAGTTTTAAACTTCTAGTTATTTTTGAAATTGAGAATGCTAATTATGAAAAATTTTGGTTATGTTGATTTTTAGAGCTAAAAAAATAAAATTAGGAGAGTCTTGTCTAATCACATTCAATAACTTGCATTCAGTCAACAAAACTTTTAAAAATTCTTGAATGCTGATTGATTGATTTACTTTTCTTTCTTCAAAATGAAAACAGGATGACCATGAAAGCTGTGGTTCTAATTCTACCAACCATAGTACTACTGAGAATACAAAGTCATCAGTAAAACCCCGAAGAATTCAGCAGGCTGCTCCCACAGATCCTGATTTGCCACCAGGTAACTTGATAAAAGAGAAAATTTTGATTGTTATTAATCATTGTTTTAGCCCTTTGGAGAATAACTACTTTCACTATTCCTTAGTGTCGTGAAGTGTTTAAACCATATGTACGTTTGCTGCATATTGTCAGGACGAATTGAAAGACATTTCTGAGGGCTCTGGGCTCATTTAAATTTTGATGCTCTTTTGCCCTTGGTGGTTATTTAAGTTTCTTACATCCTCTCCAAGCCAAGACTTACCTCTGACTCCTAGTCATAGTCTCTTTGTTCCTCTTGCTTCTTGATGAACAAAGGAATGACACTAGATTGTTCTTGAGTTTCTGAAAACTGTAATATTCACTAACAATCACACTGGGAGAGACCATCTCTTCTCTTTCATTTCCTAAAATTTTTATTTACCTAGAAGAGTAGTAGCTTACAAACAACAGTTCCTTGGTATTTAGTGAAGGGAAAAAAACAGTGATCATTACATATCAGTCCTGTGGCCAAAGTGCATTGCTGTCTTTTTACAGTTACTAGTTATCTATCACTTCTCTTTTGATTTTATTTATCAGTCAGTTTTTTTTTTTTTTTTTTAGCTATAGGTGACATTGGTAAATACTTGTTTTCTACACCAAAGATTTGGAAGCTTTCTGCTGGTTTTAACCTAGTTAATTTTTGATAGTCTTCTGGGGCATCATCTACTTCACTTGTAAGAGATTAGAGTTAGATATATCATTTCATAGCCCTCCTCCCTCAAGTACAGGTTCTAAATTGCCTTTGAATTGATTTTTTTTTTTGGTATATGTATTGCTGAAGTGAGCACTAAGCTGAACATTTTTCACTGTAGTGTTATAGTGATGTTAATGCTGATGCTTTGTGTTTTTAGGAACTTTACCTAATAGTTCTCAGTAATCCCTCTGGCTTTAGAATACATAGATTAATTGCTGTAGCTGGAGAAAGTGCCAGAAGAAGGTATTTTACTTCTGAATATTTCTAATTCTACTTTGAGTTGTGTGATGGTTACAGAACTTTCTAAATTCTTTTCTTAATTATCAACTCCTTGGGAGAAGTCCCTGGTGAATTAAACTGTAAGTTAAACTATAGTTTATTCTTGTTTATTAAGTAGACAACCCTTTCACCCCTCCAAATTTCTGACTACATATCCTCTTAAAACTTCTTTGTATAGAACTCTCTCAATCAATATCTTGGCAAAAAATAATCAGTTTTAGGTTTAACTATTAAGTCTTACTACATTTTTTTCTAGTGGGAAAGAACTTGTTTAAGAAAAATTTAATTCTTTTGTCAGTTTTTGATTTCACAGATAAAAATCTGTGGGCTAACCTGCATGTAATCAAAACAGGTCGCAGACTTTTAATGATTATTTAGAACCTGTTTTGCAATTTACACTGATAATCAGGATTAGGAGAATTGTTCTGTTTTTAGGAGCAGAAAGCATAAAACATAAAAACATAAATGTAACATAAAACATCCTATTTTTAGTGGCATAAAACAGAGCTGTATTCTCTGTGAACTACTTGAGGTAGCTTTTGGATTAACATGTGCTTTTCTGCCTCACCTAATAGGAGGACTCGTATCCTCTTTTATGCTGACATAAGTCACAGTTAAGGAATTGCTTTAGGAAGTCACTGAACTTATTGGGCAATTACTGGGAGGCAGAGCAGCTAAACGTAATCTTGCCAAAGGAAAAAAAAAGGGATAATTTGAGAATCCAGTGGGATAATAGTAAATCACTTTATTTAAAGATTAACTCATACAATTATTTGAGGACTCATTTTTGGTGACATTATCCTGCCTGGAAATTATATTAAAGTTCTTTTATGGTAGACATGAATTCCTGTTTTCAACATTTTCTAGGGAAAGTTATTTTTTCTAGAATCTGTGGTCATAATTTTGGAGTTTGAACATTTGCGTAGATCCAGAGATACTTTTTAAGAAAAGTTTTGGTGTTGCCAATAGTTGTTTGTAGAACAATATATTCTTCTCAAATTTCATTGAGGAAAACTATTTGCAAGGACATTATAGCGTAGAAGTATTATCTCGGTAACAGTTCTGTATTCTGGGAAGGGGAGCACAAAATATTGATGGATAGCTAGCCATTTCTGTCATACAGCTGTTCTTTTTCATTAATACGCTGATCCTTTTAAAAGTAGGTTATGCTTCAAACTATTATCTTGTTAATAAGCTTCAAGATATCTAACATTTATATTTTGTTTATAACAGGGAAAGTGTTAACTGGAGAGCCTTTATTTCATTCTAATTAGATTGAATTTCAAAACATTGCTTGGTGGTGGCAGACCCTTTAGTTCCCTAAATCTTTATTGCTGTGTGAATGAGAGTATGCTGGAGCAGCTCATTGGAGGCTATCTTTGCCCTCAGAGAATTAATGGCTTAGTATAGGAGACTTTGTGAACTACTAATTAGTGTAAAACCAAGGCAGAGAGAAGCTCTAAGGAAGCACAAGTACTGTTTTTTGGATACTGAAAGAAAGGAGTGGTTATGTCTGTGTGTGTGGCTTCTAAAATATGAAGGTAAAATGGAAAAGTAAGAAAGATTGCAACTGAAAGAACGGGAAATGGCACAGTAGACAAGTACTATCCAAAAATAAATCTCTACTTATAGCATAAAAATTAGGCAAAATGTAACTAAGGCAAAAGCATTGATGGACACACATAATAGATGCTGAATTATAATAAAAGGTACAGTCCTCCAAAAAAATTTATGACGATTTTTTATGTACCTAGCAACCTAGCTTTGAATTGTGATAGATCAAGCAAACAAAAATATAAAATCCCCAAACTGGATCTTTGAATATCAAAATTAACAAGATTGTTCTATAGATATTTGTAGAACTCTGCACCCACCAGATAAGACAGTTGTACATTTTTATGATGCACATGTTGGATTTCTATAGACATTGGGAAAGACTTGGTCAAAAGGAAGTCTTGACAAATTTCAAAGAACCACTATCATAAAGACCATCCTCTCTGGCCCCAATACATTTAAATTAGAATGTAATTACTATACCATTTGATATCATTCATGTGTGAAATCTAAGAGAAAGAAAAAAAAAAGAGGACACTAATGAACTCATCTACAAAACAGACTTGCAGACATAATAAACAGTCTTACGGTTACTGCGGGAGAGGAGTGGGAAGGGATAAATTTGGGAGTTTGAGATTTGCAAATATTAACCTCTCTATATAAAAATTGATTAAAAAATTTCTTCTATATAGCACAGGGAACGATACTCAATATCTTATAACAAAATTTAATGAAAAAGAATATGAAAATGAATATATGTATATATATGCATGATTGGGACATTATGATAAAATGGTAGAGATAAATTCAGTATTTTTCAGTTACATCTTTTGGATTTTCTGTATAAAAAAGTCATCTTGTAGTGACAATTTTGTGTCCTCCTTGTCAATGCTTACACTTACTTTTTTATCCTTACTAAGTTATTTAGAACTTCTGTGTCTATCTTAAATAATAATAAAAGTATCTTCAACTCACAGCTATTTTCCTTTGCTCCTGCAGTAGCTGCCCCAAGTTACCCTCTAGTTACCAGATCTGATGGATGTTTTTTAAATTCATGTGTTTTTGAACCTTTCTACTACTGCATTAGCAATAAGGAATCCTAATTCTTTCCTAAACTTTCTAAAAAAGTTTAATTTGAAATAATTTCAGCCTTCCAAAAGATGCAAGAACATTACAAAGAATTTACTTTTCTTCTAACTATTTGAGCATAAGTTGACTGTATGATGCTGCATAGCCCCCAAATTTTACACCAGTAAGTTGACCAGGATGTTTTTAGGTACTGTGACAAATCATCAACCATATAATTTCTGGTTTTGAGCAACTTGGCATCCTAGTGACCAACTTACAGTAAATCAATTGCAAATATTGTCTCTTTGTAACCCAAATTATTTGCTATACATTACTTAAAGTATATCAGAGAAATAATTAAGATACAATCTTTGTCCTCTAGGGTTTCATAATTTAACAGAGAAGGTAAGTATAGATAAACATATACAAAAGGCAGTTGTAACCTAAGCCCAAGAAGAGTGGTAAAGACACTCTCTTTAATGTTGATGTGGAGGGTGAAGGGCATTGGAAAAGAGGATATATGGCAGAGGGTATACTGGACCTGAACAAGAAGGGAGAATAGACAGACTGTTTTAAACAGAAGGAAGAACATGAGCAAAGTCAGTGAAAATTCAGTTTTATCTGGCCCTGTGGGTATATGTGTTGAGAGGAATGGGATTTACGGGTGGGAGAGAGTTGAATAGCGATAAGAATTTCTGGAAAGGCTGACTAGGCTGTTGTTCTAGAGCTATCTAATATGATATCTTAGAGGTTCTTATCCCCAGAGTGCTTGTGGAATAGATTTGGATTACTGTTACTTCATTTGAACAGATAAGATACACTCCCCGGGAGTCTCTAAATATGGAGTATTGAGAGCTATTAGATCTGCTGTTTGACCCTTTTCTGTGGCAAATTTAGAGCTAAGTCATTAGGAGGGATTAAAGAGAGAGTATATTATCTATTCCATTGGATAGTCACTGTTACTTGCTTTGGCATTGAATTTTTAAATAAGAAAATGTAGTTTTATGTAGTTCTATTTAGGTATTTGATTCTTTTACATTGGTGAATTGGCTTATTCATCTCAGTTTGTGTAAAGAGAAACTGAGAGAAGATATTAAAAGGTATATGAAAAAAATCTACCAGTAGGATTCTGTTAGTTAAAATACATTTACATTATTATGTTTCTGTTAACTGCTTTGCATTATATGTTTTGCCCAGTTCTATCTCTTGAGTTTTTTATTTATTTATTTATTTTTTATTTTTTTGAGGATAATAGAAACTCATGAACTCTTACAAGGTTTTTATGAGTTCTTTTTTATTGCTGACAGATTTTTCAGAAATAGGAAAACCAATATTAGTCATGCTTCTTGACTTTACAGAAACAGTTTATTTTTATTTTTAACATCTGTGTTGAGTAATAATAGCATGGGGAAATATACATTCTAAACTTGAAAATTTAGATACTTAAATTTTCTTTTTGAAACTTAATTTGTTAAGCATTATTGTAGCATATACTCACATAAAAGAATATTTTTAAACTTTAAGTTTGTTGATATTTTGTGTGTTAATTTTATAGCATATGATAATTGGCACTCTAAACATTGCTAATAGTCACCATGTATGTGAAAAACTTGAACATAGTCATTTTACATTTTTTTCCTATTTGTATCCATTGGGAATGAATGAAGGATTTGGTTTTTGGTTGAATAAATTTAAGTAAGCTTTCTCCCAGCAGACGTCAGTGTAGGTGTTAACAATGTCAGTTGCTGACAGAAGTTGGTTCTGTTTTGTCCAGTAAAGTTCTGGTTTAAAGAATACAACAGATAGTTATTTCATGAAATAAGCTAAAATTTTAATTAGCTTTTAAATAGGGTTTATAGTGGAAAATGTATTTGAATAAAGTGAAGTTTTTAATCTTTTTCTCCTGTGTCTTTTTAAATGCTGTTTATGTTTAGGTTTATTTATATTTTCAATTTAATTCCTCAATAATGTATCTCTATATACATTTATTGTGTGCGAGAAACTTCAGAGATTATGGATTCTCAATATGCTTTCATCCGTTCTCTTTCTTTCCTTACCCTTCTTCTGTCTTCTTCATTGTATTCTTTTTCCCTCTTTAATTTTTTCTATGTTTTCTTCCTCAGTCATACTTTCTCCCCTTCTTTGTTTCAATATTATGTATTCATATGTGGAAATAGTTGAATCTGTTATGATGGTCTTGTTTCTGTTTTCTTCTGTGCCTAACTTTTGAATATTTTTATGGCTATTTAAAGTAGGAAGAGAAGATGGCAGCTGGTTCAAAAAGAACCTTGAAGAAGCTCTTCTAATATATTGTATAATCAGTGTATATAGTAATATTGTTTCATTTTGGAAAATGTTTATAAAATAGGCAGAAATCAGACAAAGTACATGTAGTATAGGGTAATCATTTAATGGAATCTAGTATTATGTTATGAAAAGATGTATAGTGCCCATGGTTTCTCTTAATATGCGAGCACTTCGTTACATAAAACTTCTTTGTAATGGCTTTTTTTGGGGGATGGATCTGTTACTTACTAGCTATGTCACCTCGGTAAGCCTAGTTGAATGTTACCTAGGCTGAATGTTAGTTTCATCTTTACAACATATACTAGATAATACCCATCTTTTACATACATTAAGTTCAGTAACATTTTAAGAATAATTATTTATTGATAGACTTATGTCTAACTGAATTCTTTTTTCCTGTTTTATAGGTTATGTACAGAGTCTGATTAGACGAGTTGTAAATAATGTAAATATTGTGATAAATAATCTCATACTAAAATATGTTGAAGATGATATTGTTCTTTCAGTCAACATTACTTCTGCAGACTGCTATACAGTGGGTGAATTATGGGATCGTGCATTCATGGATATTTCTGGTGAGTAAATGTCAACAATAGTATAGATTTTTCTATTATTGAAACAGCTGTCCTGGATTCTAAAACTTTTCTGGGCCAACAGGCTGTTTGAAAAGTCTAATGAAAGCTTTATGCCTTCAGCCTGAAAAAAGGCATATATGTAAAATTTAGCATATAGTTATAGGAGGTTAATAAACCCTCAGATTAAGAAATTTCAGACTTTTTTTGATATTGTTAATTTTTATTCTTTCTTGCCTGTCACATACTTGTTTCAAATGTGATAAATAATATTTTACAATGCTATGGATTGAAGCAATAATAATTAAATAATATTTAGTTAAAATTTTGAATGTTTTTGAAGGAGGAAAGGAAACATGTTGCTTTTGCATAGTTGGATAATGACAAAACAGTGTATCTGATTGATTTATGTTTTAGGTTTATATATTGCAAAGCATAGTTGGGAGTTTTGGGTAGTCCCAAAGCCTCCTTTGTTACCTGCTGCATCTTATTCTGCTTATATTAAAAGAACTATTAGTAATAATTTTAATAACTCCATTTATTTATTTTATTATGTTCTACGTGAAACGTAGGCACTGTGCTAAGCACTGAAAATACAGCTGTGAAAGAAATAGACACTGCTTTTTCTTAATTTTGTCAGAAGGCATAATAGTTAAATAAGTCACAATACTTGTTGGTACATGTTCTGATGGGGTAAGGAGTGGGTATTTTTGGAAAATATAGTAAGGAGACTATCATGAGCACCTTTTATCTGTGACTTAACCATGATATGTAATTGCTAAAGTTATCCTACCCGAGTTTGAATCCTGGCTCTCCTACTGAGTACAGATTTATGACTTCACTGTTTCTTAGTTTCCTCAAATACGTATCACAGCATAAAAGTGTCCTGTACATAGTGCTCAGAAAATTAGCTGCTGTTCTTATTATTTATATTCAGTCTCAAATTTTCATAGCAGTTCCATAGAGTGATATCTTTTCTCATTCATTTACTCATCTTAAGTTGTAATTAAAAGAAAGTAAAGTGAAATTGAGTCTCTAGATTACTTGACTTGCCTTGTTAAGACATACAAATAGGAACTAGCAGAATTGGAATGCAGTTTCATTTTTGTGCATTCTTTAAGGTTTGATCTAGAAATTTTAAAAATGAAGAATAATTCTGGTCTCAGCTCTGTTGTGAGACATAATTAAGAGCACATGCAAAGACCCAGGGTTTGTTTCTGAGACATTGTTAATTCCTCCTCCGTCTTATCCTCTGTGGGAGGAAATACTTGGTAAAAATCACAGAAGAAAAAGTTAAAAAAATAGAAAACAAGCAGAACTGGATAATGCAGGACTGAATAAACGAGTTGACATTTTAGGGAAAGAAATTTCATTTATAGTTTTTTTTAATCAAAGTAATGCAAATATTACTTTGGGAAATTATTTATAATGAATTAGAGTATTGGATTGGGAGTTAGGGGGTCTTGGTTCAAATCTTGTCTTCCAGCACTGACTTAGTGCAACCTTGGGTAAGTCATTTGTAATGAAAATTCACATTTGTAAATTTGTAACTGCCAACCTGTCAGTGTATTTATGAGAATCAAGGATGATACCACGTGAAAGATCATGATGATGGTGGTGTTAAGGACAGCAAAAAGAGTAATTTTCATTTATTGAGCATTTGTTTAAATGCTGGACCTGGTGCTGTTTTTTTTTTTTTAAGTTAATTATCTTGTTTTAATCCTTTAATTTCTGAGGTAGATGTTTCCCCTTTTATTAATTTTTAACGCAACATTTGGTATTTAAAAAGGATTTATGTAACGTATTTGTTAAAAAACAATGTAATGAGCACTTATACTCTGAGTAGTAGAACATTGTTTCCCCCATCAGTGTGCTTTTCCCTGTCCCATTCCCTTGCTACCTCCTAGAATTAACTGCCATATTAAATATTGTTTATGATTTAATTGCTAAAAAAGCTGGGCTATAAAAAGGAATGAAGCCCTGATACATGTTACAACATGGATGAACCTTGAAAATGTGTACATACATATAAGCATTTCTAGGACATATACAGTACTTACGAGTAGATTTGTTGGATGGGAGAATATGCAGATATTCACATTTTCAAAATAATGTTACATCATTTTCCAGAGTGCTTCTTAGATAGGTATAATTATCCCCATTTTACAGATTAAATGGTAACACATTATCTAAAGTAAGTACCAGAATCAGCATTCATTTTGTATGTTTTTAAGATAGCTCCTGTTGTAATAATGTTTAAGAAAAACATTTTTCAAAGCTTAATCATTTCCTCTCTCACTGAAAAGTTTTCTGAAATATCCTTGAAGTATTATCACTTTATGTTCTCATAGCATGATGGATAGGAAAATGTGCTTTGGAGTAAGGCTGCTAGAATTTGAATTACAGCTCTGCTCTTCTTTATAAACTGTCTAACAATAGACAGGTTACTTACCCTTACTTTTCCTTTGTTCCACATCTTTAAACAGAGCCATATAAATATTATGAGATAATACATGTAAAAGATTTAATATAGTGTCTAACAGCAAATATTCAGTAAATTATAATTACTATAAAGAGAAGGAAGGAAGTATTTAGTTTCTTTCATGTCGAGTCCTATTATAATTTCTTTATTTTGTGTACATGTATATAATAATAGTAACTAAATCATTTATGTATATACTGTGTAAAATGAAATAATATGGTAACTTGGTTTTTTTTTTTTTTTTATAAAAGTAGATTTATTTAGAGAGATGTACATGGTAGGGTTACGGGTGGTGGTTAAAGTAAAGGTAGACGTACAGTCTGTAGACAGAGTGCAGGCCGTCTTGGAAAATAGAGCGACCGTTGTTTGTATATTTTTTCAACAGACAAATTTGATATTTGCTTAATGAAACTTTATTTTCACACATGTACATACTGTTTAAGTTTTTAAAAAGTAAGTAAAAACTAAATCCAAAAAAAGAAAAGAAAATTAAATAAGTTAATTAGAGGTTGTCAGAACATACTCAGAAATAGAATGGACTAAAGTATAATTTATTGTTTGATTCCCATGCCCATAGCATGTGGATAGCTGCTAAAAATTACTGATCAAGTAAATTTGGGCCTGATACTTACCTAAGAATTGCTTATTAGTTAGGAATAAAATAACTCATTTGCTGAAGGTTTCACCTTCTAGTTTATACTTTACCAGCAATTGTTTCCATTTTTATTCCCTTGAAGACAAACTTTATACTGTCATTGATAATTTGGTAATTTCTTCATTAGTTATTATTTAAAGAAGTGCTGTCCACTAGAATTTTCTGTGATGATTGAAATTTTTCATGTTTTTACTGTCCAGTACTCTAGCCACTACTCACCTGTGACTTTTGAGTTCATGAAATGTGGCTAATCCAACCAAGGACCTAAAGTTTTATTTTCATATAATTGTAATTAGTTCATAGGTAAATTTAAGTAACTACATATCACGGGTGGCTACCATATTGAAGAGTGCAGGTTTGAGAGTAGCAGCAGTGAGTTTTTTAGTATAAGACAAATGATAAATGTTAAATGAATGACTGTTACTCAAAATGTTATTTTTAATATGATTTCTCAATAATTTGATTGTATTTTAATATTTCATTGCAGATTGTGAAATGTGACAAAATTTTTTATAGACTTTGTCTACATTTGTAGTTAGGTGTCAAGCAAATTGGGGGTGAACTGCTTCATTTCTTTGGCTTCTATTTGATTCTTCATACATAAAATGGGGATTATTGTGCCTATTTCATAAGGTTGTTGGAAGACAAATTATATAATAAAGGATAAGTTCTTTTCTTAGGCTCTGGCATCATGTATTAAATATGCTGTTAATCTTATTTCCATTATTTTTATTACTATTGGTACTAATAAATAATAGTTGCATTTTCTTCTCTAACTTTCCTTTTTACTTAAAATGTTTTTCTTTTCTTTTTAGCAACTGATCTGGTGCTGAGAAAGGTTATCAATTTTTCCGACTGTACAGTTTGTCTTGATAAACGAAATGCTAGTGGTAAAATAGAATTTTACCAGGACCCTTTGTTATACAAATGTTCCTTCAGAACTCGTCTACATTTTACATATGATAACCTAAATTCCAAGATGCCATCTGTTATAAAAGTAGGTGTTTCTTTTTCTAATAGTTGAGTTGCATGTCTCTACTTGGTTTATTTGCTGTTGTGCATATTAATAAATATTGAAGAGCAAAGAAGAAATTAACCTCATAAACATATGTACCATTAATTTTTGTTAAAAAGTTTTATTTATATTTTTTAACTTTTATGTTATTATAGTTATAACTTTTTGCAATGTGTGTTCTAGTAGAGATATTTTGGGATCAACTTTTTTTTTTTCTATGACTGTACTTTCCTTTTTAGTTTGTCCAACTATTTGTTAATGATTTTTACTTTGAGGAAATAGAAGAGATCATATGAAAAAAGTGTATTTTTACCCACAGTGGACTGAGTATCAATCTGTATTTCAGTCCTTATAATTTGTTTAGCACGATCTGATAACTGTATAGTTACTGACTCTTACCTTTCTTAAAGATATATAAGGCTTAATTTGCTAGCCTAATCTTAGTTGATTGGTTCAAGAAATTTTAGCTTTTTATCTGTGGTTTCAAATTGTAATTAAAATCTTAGGAAAAAGGAAACTTTTCAGATAATGTCTTTTGATCTGTGTGAAACTTTGTTCTCCAAGGTACTGGTGTATATATTTAATGTGTATAGTTATTCTCTAAGTGTAAATCTTGTGTTCTTTTATTACATAACAGTTTTCCTACTTCTTGTCTGACTGTTTATCTTTGAAAAAGAACATACAGTGACTTGTCATCTGGTTAACTAAGTTTTAATGTGGAATGAATTTTTATTATTTGAATTACAAGCTTTTGAATGCTTAAGTACTGCAGTGGAAAAGCCTGCCTTGAGTCTGAACAGTGGTATTGACTACTATATGTGTTTGGGCATGGCTATATAAATGATTAGTTTTGCATAATGTTTTTTAAGACAACACTTTCTATTTTATGAAGCTTTATTAAAATTATATTTATACATGAAATCTACCTGTTTTTCTTTGGTAATGTTCAGTTATGAATATTTCATTTTTTCTCTGCACATTGTGCCGTGCGCATTGGTTTGTTTAAATTCTGTTACTTTCTTCTACTTTTGAATTAGCTTCTTAGGCAAAGATAAGCATGGAAAAGTATGAATTCAATAGTAATTAGGCCTCTGTCTCAGGACAATGGACTTAATTTCCTTCTTTGGCCTTGACTCTCCTCCTAAAGTTAGAGGATGTTAAGGGTGAATTAAAGCTATATTTTGAAAGCAAGTAATGCATATATGGAAGCCTTACTATATAAAAAACCCTTATTGATCATTGGTACAAATTCAATTGTGCATTCTAGGATGTGGCTAAATTAGAGAAGAGTATAAAGAAATGAACTTGAGGAAAGCTTAGTGTTAGCAATATTTGTGTTCTCAAAATTGATTAGCCATGACGTTTCATTGTAAAAGGCACTTCAATATAAATAAGCTTGTTGACTTGTGGTTTTTGACTGATAGTCACTGAGTATGAGATACTATTGTGCTCAAAAGAAATTCGGTTTTGAGTTTTTTATTAATACTATTGAGATGTAAGATTTGCTGTTTTGAGTTAGACCCATCATTCTTCCAACTCCCATCCCTAGGAAATATGTATTAAATGGACATGGTTAACCTTATCTATCACCTCAGAGACAGGGAATTTCCCAGAAGTGTTCCAGATACTGTAATTATTTGTGTAAGACTCTTATGTATGTTTGTTTGAGTGGCTTTTGAATTTGTTCATATTTTGGTTAGGCTTTTTATGATTTCCTGTCTTTGTGAGAAAAAAATATGTCTGGAGATTATATCACCTATGAGATATAGATCATATGGGTATGTGATTTATTTAACATTTCTCTTGGTTTTGAAAATTTACTTTTTTCTACAGTTTCAGAGGAATGAAAGTCTGCAATAAATCTTCGAGCACATCTCTGATTAATTCCTTATGAAAGATTTCTGTAATTGCAAATATCTTATTAATGGATTTAAACTTTTTAAGGCCTGTGATCTGTGCTGCAAAATTGTTTCCAGAAAAGTTTAACCAGTGTATATGCTCATGAACATTAAGGGGAGTGTCTATATTGCTTCTGCTGTCCTTAAATATGATCATGTTAAAAAATGCCAAATTGAACAAAAATAATATGTTTTAATATTTGGTTATTATTGAGGTTAGATTTTTGAAAATATGTTCACTGGCCATTATTTTTTCTTTGAAAAATTCATTCAGGTTCTTTGTCAGTTTTTCTACTGGGGATTAATCTTACTGATTTTAAAGATACTTACATATATATAATATATAAAATATATATTTTAATGACTGTGTGTATGATAAATACATTCATACATATATACAGGGTTGTTTTTTTGGCATTGGTTTTGCTAAGACAGGTTGTTACTGGTGCTTTTGGTGCTATGTAGTATTTAAAAGGATGTGGCAGAGAAATCTCAAATTTAAGAAGAGTTTGGCAGAACTGTACTGCATACTTTTCCCTTCCCACCCCCCTAATTTTCTTATCTCTTTATGGTGTAGTCAGTGTATGATTTTCAAGTCAATTTTAAGAAACCTATACTCATATTTGAATATGGTATGTTACACTTGCCCCATACAACTTTCTTCCCTTTCAAATACAGTTCTTCTTGCCTTTATGCCTAAAAATATGATGATTATCATTACCTCTTTTTCATGTTTCATAGACAGTCAAATACCAGGTAGTTAAAATAAACCTTCCAGGAGACTTGATTTTATGACTTAATTGGTTTTACTCCATGTTTATGTAACAGCAGGAAACCATTAGATTGAGGCTGTGTTTATATTCCATTGACGTCTCTTTCTTTAAGGAAAACCTAGATTTGTATCTTATGGATAGTAATTAATCTTATTTTTCACTTATAACTGATTCATGTTATAAATTTTATATCATGTTTAAATCTTATTTAAAATTTGTCTAAGAAACTTTCCTGAACATATATTTCACTTGGTTTTTGTATTTGACAATAGACATGTTTATTGTGTGCCTACTTCTGTAGTTCTAATGTTAATAATTCCCTCACTTAACATATGTTTTTAGGATGTGTATGTATTCTTTTGGTGAAGAAGGCTAGAAAGGGTGATTCAAGTCTTACTAAAATGACATAATGAAACTTTTATTCGTAGTTGTGACAGAGATCTTTCTGGTTTTTGTGGGAGTACTATCATATTCTTAACATTAGAGGGTGGGTATTTGCATAACAAAAACCTCTGGGAAAAATTATCTGGAAAGCCACTGTGACTGTATCAGCTCAATATCATTTCTATTTCCACTTATATACTTTCTGTCTAAAGTTTATTGATCATTATAGCAAAATTTGTTTTAATTCTTAAGATTTTAGAGTAAACTATTATTTTGTCTTAAATGTTAGAAGTTTGGAGACATTACTGTTTCTCCTGTGGTATTCCATTTTAAGACTTAACGTTTCTCTAGTTATACTGAAAGGTACTCTCTTTGAATATGCTTTTGTTGGTGTTTTTGTTTTTTTCAAAATACAGATTCATACCTTAGTAGAGAGTTTGAAGCTTTCTATCACTGATCAACAGTTGCCTATGTTTATCCGTATAATGCAACTTGGGATTGCTCTTTACTATGGAGAAATAGGAAACTTTAAAGATGGAGAAACAGACGATTCTATCTGTCACAATAAAGATATGTTAGGAAATATTACAGGTAAATATAACAAAAACTTTATTTTATAACTATTGTTCTTACAAAATGTTTTCATCATTGTGAAACTTTAAAACCTACGTTAGATTGAGTTTTGCAGTGTTCTAATGTGATGGAATGATTTTATTTTGGTTGTTTGACACTAATTTTTTTCTTTTCTTCATTCTGCATTCTATTCTGATTTTGTTTTTTCCACGTACTAAAAATAACTTTAATATTTCTAATAGGTATTAGTGTTCAGAATGTACGTTACATAAAACTTAAGTTAGTCCAACCTCAAGATTTCCTAGTAAATTATAGTACATTTGACCCTTGAACAACATGGGTTTGAACTGCGCAGGTTCACTTATACATTTTTTAAAATAAATACTAACTGTAGTACTGTATGATCCATAGTTGGTTAAACCCTTGGATGCAGAACTGTGGCTACAATGGAGGGTTGACTGTGAAGTTATACCTGGATTTTCAACTTGTGCCTTTAACCCTCTCATTGTTCAGGAACAACTATATTGGTAATTTGTCTGAGAAGTCTCACCAAGAGTTATAACTAATTAAGTTATTTATACTTAATTATTATATGTAATTATTATTAACTGTAATTATACTTAATTAACTATATGCTTCATTGGAGATACCTAGTTAATTAATTGGAGCATTAATTAATGAAGTATATACTTCACTGAAAGATACCTAGCAGGTTAACTTCAGTTATTTAATTCATTTTGCTTTTATTAACACCTAGTGTATGTAAGACATTATTGTTGGTAATGTGGGAAAATACAGAGAAATTCTTTCCTTAGAATCTTAATATATAATGGAGTGGACAGAAATGTGAACAGTTAAGTTTGATGTTTGGTAAAATGGTAGGATATTTGATTAAATAGAAGTATGAATGATCTGAAGTAGAAAAATGCTGAAAGGAATCATTGATTTGCATTGGGCCTGAGATTCAGGAAAAATTTGGAGAAGATGATGATTAATTTCTATAATTAGAGCCTTTAGAGAAGGGCATTTAAAACTTAGGAACAAATAACCCAATTAAAAAGTGGGCAAAAGACCTGAATAGACATGTTTCCAAAAAAGATACACAAAGGGCAATCAAGCACATGAAAAGATGCTCAGTATCATTAGTCATGAGGAGTAATGCAAATCAAAACCACAGTGAGATACTGCTTTACAGCCACTAACCAGTATAGTTATAATTAAAAAGACAAATAATAACAGTGTTGGCAAGAAAGTGGGGAGATTTGAACCCTTATGTATAGCTCATGGGAATGGAAAACAATCTGGTTTGTCACAAAGTTGAACACAGAGTTACCATATGACCCAGTAATTCTATTCTTAGGTTTATATGACAGAGTTGATAACACATATCTACATAAAAATTTGTATGTGAATGTTCATGGCAACATTATTCTTAATAACCAAAAAGTGAAATAACCTAAATGACCATCAGCTGATGAATGGACAAACAGTGGTGGTATGTCTATACATTGGAATATTATTCAGCCATACAAAGGAATGAAATACTGGTATATGCTGCAACACGGTGAACTTTGAAAACGTTAAGTGAAAGCAGCCAGTCAAAAAGGAACATGTTGTGTGATTTCATTCATATGAAATGTCCATAATAGGCAATTCTATAGAAACAAAGTAGATTAGTAACCTGGGCTTGGGGGAAGGAGGTAGCAGGGAGTGACTGCTAATGGATAGAGATTTTCTTTTTGGAGTTCCTTGTTTCTTAGAACATGAAAATGTTCTAAAATTAGATAGTGATGATGGTTGTACAATTTGTGACTGTATTAAAAACAGCTGAATTGTACATCTTTAAAGGCCAAATTTTATAGGATTCAAATTACAGGTTAAGAAGAAAAATCTTATCACCTTAAAAGAAAGCTTATGGGACAACATTAGTAAGCATATGTAGGTGTAACACATTTTATTTTATTTCACACTAGGCAACAAATTTCTGTTAGACAATGAACTCCTGAGACAGGAACAATGTCTAACACCTAGGACAAAACTTGGCATATAGAAGGTGCTCAATTCATTTTTTCCACCTTGCTATTATGATTAATTTGAAATATATAGAAAAGTTGAAAGAATATTATACTTTGGACACCCATATACTCATCATCTAGATTCTACAATTAATATTTTATCACACTTGCTTTATCTTGTATTTCTGTTTATCTAACACCACTTTCTCTCCATCAATTTAACCAATGTTTTTGATGCCTTTCAAAGTAAGTTATGGACATTAGTACACTTCACCCCTAGACTTCAGTAGCATATAATTAACTAGGGCTTATATTTATTAATAGTTCTTTTTATTTTTTCAAAGGTTGAATTTACAAAGTGAAATGCATTAATCAAGTGTATTATTCATCAAGTTTTGAGAGATGTATATGCTTGTGTGATGTAAAACACCCATCAAGATATAGATTATTAACATCTAAAAAATTATTCATTAACATCTAAAATTATCTCATGCCTCTTTCCAGTCATTCCCTCTTCCACCTGTCTGCCCACCCCTACTGCACTCAAGAAAATACTATTCTGAAGTTTTTGAAAATTCATGGATTAGTTTTGCTGATTCCAGAATTTCATGTAAATAAAATTATACAGTATGAATTCTCTTGTCAAAGGATCCTTTCATCAAACATAATACTGTTTTTTACCTTTTATTAAGATTTAATTTTTAGAGCAGTTTTACATTCACAGCAAAACTGAAGGGTAGATACAGAGATTTCCCATGTACCCCCTGTTCTTGTACATGCAGAGCCTCCCCCATTACCAGCATCCCCTCCAGAGTGGTGCATTTGTCACAACTGATGAATTTGTATCATTATAACCCAGAGTCCATAGTTTAAAGTTCACTCTTGGTGTTGTACATTCTCTGGATTTAGACAAATGTATAATGACATGTATCCATCATTATGGTATCATACAGAGTGTTTTTGCTTCCTAAAGGCATAGTATATTGGGGATTCATCTGTGTTGTATATATCAGTATTTTTGGGGGGTTGCATTTTGCCTAGAAACACTTGGCATTCTCTTTCTCTGCTGGGCGCATCAGGAAATCAAGAAAGTTTCTTGATCTTTTTGGTATTATGTTTCTGAGAAAAGTCAGTTTTTCAGCACTTTAGCCTTATTTTGGGGAGGTGGGTTTAAGTTGTTTTTTAAGTTAGTGAAATGATAATGAATTTATTTTTTGTGTTTATCAAATACATTTAGGGTTACATGATAAACTACTCCCCATGTAACATTGTCAACTATGAAAGGAGATTGATACAGTACAACATATAGAAACTTGAAAGGGGTAATGCTACATTATTGGTTTCAAAGAATAATAACCAATGTGTGATTTGTCCATACTTTATATGTAGAAAAAATCATGTGAGAGAAACGTCTTTGTATAATTCAAATTCCTATTTATCCTTAGTTAAATTGTCTTGATTTTTAACTTTATTTTGATTATTAGGTACAGAAGATGAAACAAGAATAGATATGCAGTATCCGGCTCAGTACAAAGGCCAAGAGCTGTATTCACAGCAGGAGGATGAGCAGCCACAGGGATGGGTATCATGGGCGTGGTCATTTGTGCCTGCAATTGTGAGTTATGATGATGGTGAAGAAGACTACCTTGGGAATGATCCTACATCAACCACACATCAACAAAAAACACAGACTTTGAAGGATCCTATTGTTTCCATAGGATTTTATTGTACAAAGGCAACTGTGACTTTCAAAGTAGGTTTCCTTTTTCTTGCTGTTTGTCTGTCTCTCAACTTTAATGTTTAAATTTTGATTTCCAGTAAGAATCTAGCTTAGTTTATTTTATACTCAGTAGATTTAAGGTTGAGTCTTACAGTCCTTAATTCTTAAAACCATATGTCATCTCTTCTAAAATCTCTGAATTTTGATGTCTTTTCCTATCTTCTTAAGGCCTTCTCCACTTTCCTTTTTTATTAGGATTATAAAAGGAAAGTTTTTTAATTAGCTTCATGGAAAGTTCTTCTGTCCCTTCTGAATCTTTCAGTTGGCATACAGGGTACCTTAATATTTTTATTAAGAAAGAAATACACATTAAGAAAATACCCTGTGACTTCATATACTTTTCCAGCCACTATTTCATCTCTGAGCTCTCTTTCATTACAAAATTTCTTTAAAGGGTCATTTATATACATAATTTATATATATATACGTATATATATGTATATATATATAAAATTTTCTTTAAAGGGTTATTTATTTCTCTCTGTTTTCACCTATCTTTCTTTAAGGTTGTTTAATTTTTTATTATCTAGTTCCTAATCTAACTCTATTTTTCAGCTGTGTTTAAAATACTTTGAATACTTCCTCCATTAACAAATACATGTAAAATACATTCTTAAAAGAGATTATATAATAGTTATTTTCAGGTGAAAGAATAATAAGGTGATCACTCTTTTATTTTAAAAAAATATAGTGCCACTAGTACTTTGGTACCCCTTATTTGTTCTTCTTTGATTATATAATGTCTTCTCTGCCCCTCAACTATAACCCAACCTTAATTTTGTGTTAATTTCTTGACTTTTTATAATAGTACTACTGTACATGTAATATTCTTGAACAGTATCAAATTCATTCAAGTATATATATTCAAATTAATACATATTAATGCTATCTATGTACCATTGTTTTGTCTCTAGAGAGCCACAGTGAATAGATCAGCTATCAATCCCTGCCTCTTAAAATGTAAATTGTTATTATAAACAAGTAAGATATATAGTATACCCATTATTATATGTAGAAAAAATAAAAGAGGAATAGTGAATGCTTCCCCTAGATGGGATGGGATTATGCAAGTTAAAAGCGATGATCAGGGAAGGGCTTAATGGAAAGGGGATATTACAGTAGAGACTTGTGGAAAAGGAAGCTTTGTTGATGTGTAGGAATGAACATTCTAGGAACAGCAATTTAAAAGCCCTGAAAGTTCAAGGAACAGCGAGGAGGCTGGTGAGGCCAGAGCAAAGTGAGCTAATGTGGAAGCAGTACAAAATCAGGTCAGAGAGGGCTGAGGAAGGTCCATAAATTGTCAAACCATGTAGGTCATTTTATGGACTTGGTCATCAATCCTGGGTGAGATAGGAAGATTTTGGATAATTTTTAGCATAGTGGTTATCGGACGATCTGAATTATATTTTAGATTGCATCACTCTGTTTGCTGTGTTGAGAATAGATTGTAAGGGGACAGAAGCAGAAGTATGGAGATCAGACAGAGGATTGCAATTTTGAAGCAAGAGTTATGATGTCTTGGACTAAGTGGTAACAAGTGAAGGTGGTGAAAAGCAGTTGGATTTTGGATGTATTTTGAAGGTCAAGTGTCCAGGACTTCCTGATAGATTTTATTGTGAGACATAAATGAAATAAAGAGGATCCAAGGATGAGTCCTACACAAGTAGGAGGGTTGAGTTCTGATTTTCTGAGATGGAGGAGTATGGCGAGAGGATTAGCTTTGAGATAAATATCAGGAGTTTCATTTTGGAGATTTCAGTGAGGGAAACTGAAAATAAGTGACTCAGGATGTAGGTGAAAAAAACCAATAGAGTGCCTGTCCAGAAGTGCCATGAATGTTTTCTAGTGGAGGGAGTAGGTTATTTGTGAGAATGGATGATTGGATTTGGCAATGTGCAAATTACTGTTGATCTTGACCAGAACAATGATTTGACACTGGTGGAATCTTAGTTGGAGTTGGTTAGCAACAAATGGGAAGATTGGTGGGAATGTAAAATTGTGCAGTTGCTGTAGAAAACTGACGGTTCCTCAAAATGTTAAACATAGAATTATCATATGATCCAACAATTACACTGCTAGGTATATATTGAGAAGAACTGAAAACTAAATTCAAAGAAATGAAAAAACACGAATCTTCATAAAAGCACTATTTACAATGACCAAACAGCTAAAATAACTTAAATGTCCATCAGATAGAGGAAGGCATAATAGCCTTTTCAGAAAGTAGTGGCTATTCTTTTTCCATCGTACACCAAACTCAGTAAGTGGTGGTTTTAAAAAAATGACTAGTTGTATCTCTGACTCTTGGAAATTGTCTGGTACATATTCAGCAAATAAATGTTTGTTGAATAAATCCATCATCTATCCATTTACCCATCTGCTTTACATTTTTCTATATTTTTGGACCCTCTTTTAGATTTTTTTTCTTTACTTTTATCTGTCTTTGGGCTTATTTTTTTCATGGAGGCATTTTTCTGAAAAAGATAAACTTATGTGTCCAACCTGTGAGGTAGCATTAAAGGTATTATTCCAGGCAACTTGTTAGATACTGGAAATGTAGCTGTGAAAAATCAAATTTCTGCTCTGCTGTCTTTAATTTAGCTTGGATTGTTTAACTGCTTGAAGTAAACTTTTAAAATCAGTAGTAAAGCTATATAATTATTAACGCTAGCAGATGGTAGATTAAAAATATTTTAAAATAAACAGTCTTTAAAGATTTTTCTTGTGAAAACCATTCAGTATTTTCTAATTTGACAGAAGCTACAAAATATAGAGGATAAGTTTCAACAAAAGTATAGTCATGGCATGATTGGTTTAAAGAATATTTTTTTGGGGGGTAATAGTTTGGGTCAGAAATGATAAAAATGCCTACATTAGCTGTACTACCTTAGCACTACTGTTTACGAATTTTATGAAATAAATTATTTTTAAATTGTGTTACAAAATTTACAGTTGAAATTCATTGATTTAGCTTTGTTTAAATTAAAGGGATATGGGTCAGTCTGCAAAAATAAAAACAATGAAATATAGAACTCTTTAAAAAAAAAAAGCCAACTGTTGCCAACTGTTTAGATATCTTGCCAGTTTTAGATGATCCAAATGAAGTTATTTTTGATTTAAATTTGTGAGGAAAGTTAAGTTTTGCTAGTGAAGAACTATCTTTTCTTACGATTTTTTTATGTATTTACTTTCAAAGTTGAAATTTTTCTGGCACTTTTCTGTGAACTTCATTGATGAGAAGAATAGTATTAAACTGAGTCAGGCAGAATAGGCATATATAAAACTTTTATAGACTTTTGGGCTAGTATTTTGTCATTAGTTAATACATCTTTTAAAAAATTTGAAACATTTCTGTCTTTCTAAGGTTCTGTAAAGGAGATATGTTGATATTTAGGAAGAAAACAGAATTCATTGTTCAGCTTGGATTTGAAGAATGTATGGAATTAATTTGTGGTTCATATTTTGGTCAGAAAATAAGGTCATGTTTCTACATTAGCATTCTGAACAGTTGATATTAATCCAACAAAAATCATGCCAAATTAAAGGTAGCATTTAAAAAATAATGTTGAAAATTATTCTTGTAATGTTTGAGTCCTTTTAATCAATTAATTGCTTTTTTTCTAGAATAATTGTAGACAGCTGAAGGTTAATCAAGTTTAAAATATTCAGTTTTACTTAAGCATTTTAGATTATAGAATTGTACTTTACAACAGCAACATTGTGTATACCTGTTTTAGAAGCCTCCAAGAAGTAAAGCTTAAATTTTATAAAAGCTATTTTTTATAAAGAATGAGAATAATTTAGTTGATTCTCAATATATAGAGTTTATCTTGCTTACAAGTATAGCTTTTCAGCTTTGACCTAAGTTAATTTTTTTTTTCTTTGGAAGTGTGATCATTTGTGAGGTCACTAAGTCATTAGCAACATGGAGAGAATATCTTTTAAAAAAAGAAATAACATTTTTACTTTGAAATAGTTTTAGATTTAGAGAAATTTGCAAAGATAGTACAGACATGTGACATATACTCCTTATTCAGTTTTTCCTGTTGTTAATGTCTTATGTTATCATAGTACATTTCTCAAAACTAGGAAGCCAACATGGTGCATTATTATTAAATTCTATACTTTAATTTCATAATGACCTTTTTCTGTAACATGATCCAAACCAGGATACCACATTGCATTTAGAAAAATATCTTTTTTTCCCTAAGAAAAGTATCTTTTAAAAATAATTGGTTTTTGGATACATAGAAATGTATGCTGTAAGTTTCAGAGGAGCAAGAATATATATAAATATATACATTTATTTGTCAGCATCTAGATTAGTACTTGTTATCTAGCAGGCACTCAGTATTTGCATGATTGAATGAGTCTATGACACATGCTGTGAGATTATGTACTTAGGAAGTAAACAGCCGTGAATCTACTTAGCTCATAGAACTAGAAAAAGTTTTGTTTAATCCATGTTTTTTCACAGCTTTCTTTTTGATTACAGATAGAGAGAGATCTTAGAAATGATTCAACTAAATCTGATTGAATAGTGCATATAAAATGACCTGAGGTTAAAAAGTATATTTAAATTTTTGGCAGAATATATGAGCCATTTTATGACTATAGGACTATTACAGCTATATAGCTTTCACATTTTTAAGAAATATTGTTAAGAAAAAGGAGTTAAATAAAATAAAGTGGTGCTTAAATACTCCATATGAATTTATTAGACTAGCATATTCAGCCTTTATACCATGGATAATCTGTTACAGCTGTTTTTGTTGCACCTGTTTTCCTGCTTAATAATTAAATTTCCCGAGTCTTAAAATTGGCCTTGTTTCCATCAATTCATCATAGTAATGACAGTTTATTGCCATTTACTACTAATTTGACTTACTTAATATTCTTACATCGTTTCTTAGCTCACTGAAATGCAAGCCGAGAGTAGTTATTACAGCCCTCAAAAAGTAAAATCTAAAGAAGTATTGTGCTGGGAACAAGAAGGAACTACAGTTGAGGTAATCTTTCAACACTGAACATATGTTTAAAAATCTTTTGAATGGTCCTTAAAGTTAGTATTCAGTAAATGCAGGTTTTTATCATAGGTAGTTTTAAAAAAATAAGTTTTCTGTTTCTGTCAGGGTCAGTATTGTTTGCAATAATTTTTCTTTAACGAAGATTTTACTGTGATATGTGACGTTAATTTTTTTCTTTCATTTTTCCATTTGACCTGTGTGTACTCATATGGATGTGTGGATTAGTGTTCTTGAAGTGCAGTTGAGGATCCAAAGTTTTGATGATACAGAGACAAAAAAGATGTTTCTTACTTTAATAGGGTTTGTGATCTGAGGAGAATAAATTTGGAAAGGTCATAATCCTAGAGATGTTTCAACTAATTTAGAAATTCTACAAGGAAAGCCTGTAACATTTTTATGAAATTCAAGTTCATAGTTCTAATGTTCCCTTTCCTCTTGTAGGCCCTTATGATGGGAGAGCCTTTCTTTGATTGCCAGATTGGTTTTGTAGGTTGCAGAGCCATGTGCCTTAAAGGAATTATGGGTGTTAAAGATTTTGAAGAGAATATGAATAGAACTGAAACCGTAAGTCAAAATCTCCGCTTTCACCCATTTTTTTTTTGGATAGAATGCAGGGATAATGAGGTGCTTATTGAAGTGTTTAACCATACCAAAAATTTTGTTGGACTACATATATCTTTGGCTTGAGAAGGGAACTTTACTATTTTCCCCTGTAAGAAATTATAGAGCTCCGGGGAATTTAGAAAGTTGGTAGTACTTAACACCTGGACAGTAGTTCCAAATACTTTCCAATTCATAAATGTTTCTTCTTTCTTGTTTATGGCAGCTACTTGGAGTTCCTCTTTGGTTTGTTAAAATGTTCTTTGCCAAAATAGGCAATGGAAATGGAGACAGCATTCCTTGTCTTTTTACAGGTCTTCAAATAGAAGTGATTTGTATTGACTACTGAATTGGTGTTATAAAACCAAAGTTTTATTTTCCTTAACTGTCTAATGATTTTTCCTCCTGTGCAGAAACTTTCTGTTTATTTTCAGGAAGCCTGTTTCTTCATTTGTGGTGAAAATTTGAGTTTAAAAGGTTTGACATACCTCACAAATTCATTATTTGATTACCGAAGCCCAGAAAATAATGGGACTCGTGCAGAATTTATCTTGGATGCAGTTAATCATAAGGTCAGAGAATATACATTTGAGCCAAATTCTAGGCTGTGTTTGCATGGACACTTTATGTGAACACTACTGATTGCCATCTTTTTTCTCAAAATAATGTATTCTGAATGCTAGTTGTTTCCTGAAACATCTAGAATACTTTTGTCCAGCTTCTATATCTAGAGAGGTTTGGGAAGTGCACAGAGAGATCTCTGCTTTCATACAGTATATAGCCAAGTTAGTTCACTTAGTCATTCCCTACTGTTAAAACTGTCATGGAAGAAACATGTAGAATTATTTCTTTGAATTTCAGTTACTTTTGAAGTGTGGAATTAATGAAATGAGATGAAGAATTTCATGTTTGACTTCATGTATATCTTAGTATTGTTTGAATTCTTCGTGTAAGATTATGTTAATGTACTTTTTAGGGCATAAATTAAAAAATTCAAAGAAAGTTACTGAAGAGTAGTTTAATAGAATCAATAATTTACATTTTAGCCCTTTTCACTACAAACTTAATTTTATAGTTGAACATAAAAGAATTTAATTTTTACCTAATTAACATGTATTTAAAATATTTTAGTATATCTTTAGTGTTTGAACTGTTTTATATAAATATACTGAAATATTTAAGGAGTAACTCTATTTGAGAGTATATGTTTGACAGTTTTGTGATGGTAATAAAGGTCAGGAACCTACTGTCCTACTCCATTATAGGTATTCATTAACCAAACATTATTGATGAAGTGGTCAAATTGTCTAGTAGAATTACAGATGTCCTTTTGTGTTGTTTGTAGCAGAGGTAACACTAACTTTTTTGTAACTGAATTCTTCGAATAACCTCTGTTCTTCCGTTTTGTTAATCCTTTGAGTTGGTACACATTCTGTGTTAGGATATATGTCTGATTCTTGACCTATTAGATTTTAAACTCAAAAGTCTCCTCTGTACAACATCCGTTCTGTTTGCTTTTCTTTGTTGACAGGAGACATACACTGAGATAGCTGGAATGCAAAGGTTTGGGGCTTTTTACATGGATTACCTGTATACAATGGAGAATGCCAATGGCAAAGGTACTGGTTTCTTTCCTTTATGTTTGCTTTTCCTTGAACAACAGAAACAAACACTTCTTAGGAATCAAGTGTTACCTGATTAGTGTTGCACTCTGTTACATCAGATTAACTTTCCATTACTTTGGGGAATGGTTTAATTTTAAGGTCATGTTAGAATTTTCTCAGATTCTTAATGTTTTTAGTCCTTTCTTTGTGCAACTGACTGAAAAGACATTTTGTATTATTAACTAGAATTAGTTCTAATATGTACCAAATATTGAAAATTTTGATACATCAAATTTTATATTAAGTTGTCAAAAAGCATAAATAAACATTTCTTTCTCAAAACATACATTTTGAAGATTATATAGATCCTAAGCATCTACTGTATGGCACAGAAAACTAAATTCAGTATCTTGTAATAACCTATAATGGAAAAGAATCTGAAAAAGAACATCTATGTGTGTGTGTGTGTGTGTGTGTGTGTGTGTATAACTGAATCAGTTTGCTGCACACCTGAAACTAACATAACATTGTAAATCAACTATACTTAAATAAAAAAATATTTTGCTCACAAAAACAAAAGTTTATATAGATTTTTTTATTAAAAAAGAATTTGTTGTTTCAAGCAGAAAAGTAGAAATAAGTTCTAGAAACTATGGACAATCTTTTATTATTTTATGTGTTTCATTCTTATTATGTTAGCAATCAAATGATTTCAAAAATTTAACTATTTGATATTTTATTTGCACATCAACATACTGTGTTGTGCTTAGTACTCCAGTCTTCATATTGAAAATTTAGTTAAAAGATTCACCATTTTTTGGGTTAATTTTTTATATTTTAATGATTTCTTTGTGTTAGGTGATGAGTTAGATATTGTGAATGCAAAGAAGACCAAATCATTTCTTAAAAAACCAATAGATAGTGTTTATGCACTTAAATAAATGATTACAATAATAAAGCATGTTAAGAATAGCAATATGAACACACAAGTAAAAGAGGTCCAGGTGAGAAAGTGACTGCTTTTGGCTGTAGGGTTGAAGACTTCATAGAGGAGTTGATCTTGAAGGATCGTTAAGTTTTGTTAGATGAAAACAGTTTAGGAAGGAAAGGAAGTAAAGAGCAGTAATTTTCTGCTTCCTCCTTTTGTAATGGATTTCTAAATGTTGGTGTTCTGAAAACCTTGGATTCACTTCTTTCCCTGAACTCTTCTTGAAGTAATTTTATTCTTTTCCATGGATTTAAGTACCTTCTGTATGTACATACTTGACATTTCCCCTCTGTATCTTACATATATCTCAAAATTGAATACGTCAAAAATTGAATTAGTAATACCTCCATGGTCACCTACTATTTCTCCCCTATTTCCAGTTTTCTTTTATTGGAAAAATTTTCTACCATCTTCTAGTTGCACAAGCCAGAAACCCAGGAATCATCACGACACACTTCTCTCCTAGCATCCTAACCATCAACACATTTTGTCAAATTTTATCTCCAGAATCTATCTTGAATTCCTCTCCTCATAAGCACCACTGCTACCACTCTTGTCTAATCCTCTATCTTCTCTAGATTCTAATAGCTTTTTTACTGGCTTCCTGTTTCCACTCTTGCCCTCCTATAATTCATACTGCAATCAAACTGGTTTAATTTTGTGCTTAAAATCCTCACTGCCTTTGCATTGCTTGATTTAAAAACAAAATTTAAATAGTTTATCAGATTTTGGTTTTTAGTTAGTGGATAATGATAACCACAAAGGAAGATAGAGACACAGAGGGAAGATGTTTGGAGGAAAAGATGTGTTTTGAGGTACCTGTGGATATTGGTAGAGATGTTCAGTAGCCAATTAGATGTTTCAGGTTCCCCCTGCTGTCCAGAAGAACAGCATTCCTGTGAAACCTTTGGTAATCCGAAGTGGTGTAAAGTGAAGAAGCAGTTACCTTAGGACACATCTTGTTAATGGATGCACAAAGTAAATTGAGATAAAATACAGATACTCACAGACACAATTCAAAGCTATGATGGCTTGATGCTGAGATTCTGAGTGTAGTTGCTGGGGAAGAAGCTTGGTGGTGCCACTCAGTGCTGGGGGTTTGCACTGCCTCTGTAATGCCTTGTTGCAAAACAAATGCTGAATGCTATTCCTGCCTTTTTTCGTTAAAGTGAAAATCCCCTTTGGATTCCTTTTGGTTAGGGAAACAGCTACTAATATAGATCTTTTATAAAAGTGAAATGGCATAAAGCTAACTTTTGAAAAGCAAGGGATACCTGTATATGAATGTGCAATTCAGAAGTCTCTGTTCTAAGAACTTGCAAATTATTATTGTGTTGTAGTTGCCAAATGTAGGTTGGTAGGTTTCTTCTGGTTTAGTGTGATGTCTTATGCATGTGCTATGGATTCAGTATCTTGTGAGGAGTTGGGGTATGAAGTAGTGGCCTTTCAAGGAAACCTAACACTCAAAGTTTTGTTATTTGTACATATTCTGATTCTAGAATTTTTAAGAGATTGAAACCTGATTTCTATTTGCTAGGGTGCCTATATGTTTTCTGCCTGAGAGGCTGGTAGTTAGTGTTTGAATTTTTCATATATTCCATTCTTGTGAATAGTATGTAGTGTTATAGATATCTTAGTCCTTAATTTTTTTAAACAAAATGATGGATCAGAACATACAAGCAGAAAAGTTCTATGCATTTATGTACAGAAATGCAAAGAATTATAAGCACCTGTGTATTACCCACACAAGCCAAGAAACAGGACAGTGTTAGCATCTTAGAGCCTTCTGTGTGTTCCTTTTCCATCAGTCTTCTCCTCCCTCACCAGAAGAAACTGCAGTTCTGAGGTTTGTGATAATCATTTTCTTGTTTTTGATTTACCACTTACACAGAAATTTTGTGAGCGAATAATTTTTTTGAGAAAATGATAAAATTCCACTGTTAATTTAACTTGTGAATGTCACATGTACTTTAAAAATGTATTCGTTCACCCAGTAATCTGTTCATTTATTCTTTGCCTGCTTTTAGGTAGCTGCTTTCATATGTTTGCTTCTTATTGTGAATCTATATTCACTTATAATGTAGTGACAGTGATTATAATAGCTAATGTATATTGAATGATTTTAAATGAAAGGTGCTGCTCTAAGTGTTTTATGTATATTAGCTTATTTAATCCTCATATTAACCCTATAAGGTAGATAATAATACCCTCATTTTACAGATAAGGAAATAGCAAATCTTAACACAGGTTAAGTAACTTGGCCATGATCAAATACCTGTTATATGGGATTTGAACCCAACTAGTATAAATCTATAGCCTACATTCATGACCACTGTGTTCATATTTTCTTCTTTCTTAGATTACTTGAAACAAGAAATTTGTAGATTTTTCATTATTTATGAGCCTAAGAAAAATATTTTGAATTTTCACAAGAAGTTAATTTTAAAACTTGGAAATATTTTATCTAAAATTCTTGATTGGTTGTGACTCGACGTTTGTTTCTTCAGTCCAGATTATCAAAAAGTGCCCTAAATTTTATTTTATCTAAATGTAGTATTAAACTGATAATTACACAAAGTTTGTAGTGAATTTTGAAATTTTTAAAGCAGATTTGATTGGTATGCTTTAAGTAGCTCACGCTAGTGTTCTGCTTAATGTAAAAAAAACTAGTAAATGCAGTAAGAAAAAAGGTTATATTATTTATTTCTGTTTTGGTAAATGATGTAGTAGTACTTTGCTCACATTATAAAATAGCATATGAAAAAAAATTCAGTTTATAAATTTCTGGCGGCTCCTGCTTGATATTAATAAGCATTCTGATAGTTATTTCATTTTTGTTATGCTACTTGAAAGCACTTAGTGTTTTAAAAATGAAATTTCTTACTAATGTAACTTTAAATATTACTGTTATAACTACTACCTTTCTACTCTTTATTTAGGAAATTATTGCCAATTTTTTATGGACCTAAAATAGATAGCTGAAAATGTAATCTACCATAGAAAGATTTTAGAGACATAGAGATAAAATTGAAACCATTCAGTTATTGGATTGAGGAAAAGGATGAGAGAGAGGCATCATGGTTCATTGCCCTTTTGAATCTGGATATCTTGTGACAGTATTGGTGTTAATTTAGGTGAATGTTGAAATAGAAGGATTCTTGATTCCTACATTATTCTCTTTAAAGGTTAACTTTCTAGCTTCTGGAGTAGAGCTATTCTCTTTTTTTTCTATAAAGGTACGGATTTTTTTTTAAACTGAAACTCAGACTTATAAGGTATAAGTTAAATATAAGCCAACTTTAATAAGAACCAGTAGGGAAAGAAATCAGGTGAATCTCTAGTGCAAGAGGACAATGAGGGATATATAGTTCTCACAGATGCAAGTAGAGTTCCTTCTTGCACACTGACAACACAAATGGTTGATGGAGTTGTTTTGATAATTTGCAGATTCCTCTTCAGAAGGGAAGAAGAATAATTTTGTGTTGTTAGATATAAAAGTACAGATAGGTGTGGGCTGTGCAGGTTTGTTGCCTCCGGTTATCCTGGAGGGACTGACAGGTCCTTCCTTTTTATTAGGCTAACTGGATATTGTCTTGACTTTTAATGAGAATAGTCAGATATTCAGGGAGCTGGAATGACCAGGCCTTGAGGGTGGTTACAAGTAAATACCTTGCTGAAAAGATACAGCTAAAAGCCATTCACAATTTTACATTTCAGATAAGCCACTGGTATCTAAATTTAAACTGCCTTATAATCAAGTTGCATTATCTGGGAAAAAATACAAGCCTTCTGTTATTTTAGAGGCAATCTGAAAAAAGAAATGTCTTCTCATAAAGTGTCATGATAGTCCCTTCAGTACTCAAAGCAGCACATTTTCCTTGTTTTTTGAATATTGTGATTTTCAACCAGATTCTTCTGGTTGTGTTTAAGTTACCTCATCCTAACAGGTAACTTCAGAAATGCCTGATACAGCTATGAAAAGAAATTTTTACAATGTGAATGGTATTTTATTTATACCTAACTTCTAATGTGACTCATTGTTATTTATGTGTATCATAAAATGATCATAAAATATGCGTAAGATTAACTTTGTATGTTTTGTGACATTTAATTCTGTGTGATCATCTTGTTAAGAATATATGAATAATTATTTTTTTGTCTGTGGTACCGAGACTAAAGATTGAACTGAACTCCTTTGTTTGAAATGAGGGAAATGTATTTTTGGAAAAGTTATTAAAAGGCATAGATAAGGAATTTTTGTGTTCAACTGGACCTTCCTAGATTCTAAAGATAGTAAATGTTGGAAAGTTTTTCTTAACTATATTTGTTTGAATAAAGAAAATGGCATAAGAGTTAAAAAATTAATATATGTTGTCCCTTAAAATGGTGGATTTATATGTTAAAACCAAATCTCTAATGTAAGGTGTGTACATGGTAGATAAGGAGACATACTGGTAAGTAGAGCCAGGGTTTTCTTTAGGAGACAGCTTTGGTTCCTCTTCAATATATGGGCAGGTAAGGAATTGAGGAAATTAGATTCTGCACCGTGGAGCATGGCCATAATGATTTTATTCTGGAAAAAGTTCAGAACGAGTAATACCTATTATTTACTTCCATGGTCATTATAAAATTCTCAAGGCACCTTGTGAACATGTAATTTTAAGCAATCTATTTTTCAGTGAAATGTCTAAGATAAAATAATAGTAAAATATAACTTCCTCCAGAGTCCTTCCTCCCAGTCAACATAATAGTATTTATTGTGCATAAAATTATTGGATATAGGCCAATTAGATTTTAGAGAATAATTTTTTAAGAATGACCATTTCAATTTTATAGCACTTCATTAAGTAGATATGAAGAATGCTTGTTTTTTATTTGTTTTTTGTCGATAATGTCTTCTCATCTGCACAAAGAAAACTATATTCCAGCAGGGTACTGTGTATCCAGCTGATGGAGAATTTGTTTTAAGGCATAAGCTATAAGCTAAAAAGATAAGAGTAACATTAAGACATATCCTTGATATATCTGGTGCTTAAAAATTAATATAAAATTTGGCTTCTTGTAGGTTCTGCAAATCAACAAGACTTTTCTTCAGGGAAAAGTGAAGATTTGGGGACAGTTCAGGAAAAGTCTACCAAAAGTCTTGTTATAGGTCCTCTTGATTTTCGCTTGGATAGCAGTGCAGTACATAGAATTTTAAAAATGATTGCCTGTGCACTGGAACATGAATATGAACCATATAGCCGACTGAAGCCAGGTTTGTTTTTTGCTTAATTTTGAATCTCTTGCTAATTGATTTGAATAATTATATGATCCAATTTGTTGTATTTTGCAAACTTAACCTTTTTAGTATGTTTTCTCTTATCTAATGTTCATATAATTAGTTGTTAACTTAAAGATAAACTTAAGTGTAGAAGTTATGGGAGAAGTCAAAATTTAGAAGTTACTTGTATAAGTACGTACTTTATTTGCCAGTATTTGTCAGTATTTTATTGTCATACCTTTTTGATACTTTTTCCATTGGATACTCATGAAATATGACCATTCTTCTACCATAGTGAATTCTAAGGAAGAGACATGAAGGTGGGTTCTGAACATACACATTTAACATTGAAGAAAACTTAGGTCTTACGTGTAATAAGGAATTTTCTGTATGACTGATATTTTCTACATGGTATGAAGATTTGGTTATCACGGTTTCATAAAATACATGTTAATATTTTATGCAGTAAAGCACTCTAGGACACATAGCATAATGAGGGTGTATAGAATAGTGAAGAACTTAGCCCGTGGGGTGAGACTATGGTTTGAATTCTGACCTCTACTTCTTATTGACCTTAGCAAATTAAACTAACATGACTGATTTTTCCATTTCTCTATCTCTATAATGAATTTAATTATTGTGACAGATAGTTAAATTGTCTCTTCAATATTCATTCTCCTCTTATTTTATAGTAATAGAAATTTCTATGGTAGAAATTTTATTACAGAAATAAGGACTCCACATCCCAAATGTAGTCATGTGACTATGTTCTGGCTACTGGAATGGAAGCAGAACTTCATGTGAATTTTTTTGTAACATGACTTTAAGAAGAAAAGAGCATGTCTTCCTTTTTTTCTTTTCCCCTTATTTCTGGATGAAAAAAATTATAATGGCAGAGCTGGAGCTCCCAGCTTAGACCATGAGATGAGAGCTGCATGCTGAGGATGACAGAGCAACTAGACAGAGCCTGGGTCTTCAGCAGTGCCGTGGCACCATGCCAGGATGGACCCTTTAGACTCACATTGTTGCATGAAAGAGAAATAGGCTTCTGTTTTTGTTGATGCTTCTAGTATTTTCTTTTGTTATAGCACATTTACTCTTATCCGAGGTGATACACTAACAGGACCCACTTGGAAAGATTAGTGCCTGTAAAAGCATGTAACCAGGTGCTTAGTCCATAGTTAGTGCTTGATATGTTCGTTCATTCATTTCTTGCATCTTGCTTGAATGCCTGCTCCATGCCAGACACTCTGAGAAGTGCTGGGGTAGTATGTACAGAATGGCTAGAACAAAAAATAGTGACAACATCAAGTTTGGGGGAGGATGTGAAGAAACTGGGTCACTCATTCATTGCTGGTGGGAATGTAAAATGGTATAGCCACTCCTAAAAACTGTTTGGCAGTTTTTTAAAAAAATCAACATGCAACTGACCATATAGGCCAGCAGCTGCACTCCTGGGTGTTTATCCCACAGAAATGAAAACTAATATTCACACAAAAAACAGTACATAATTAATTTTTCTCATGTAAAAGTCCAAGCTGGTAGGTACTACAGGGCACTAGGGTGACTCTGTTTTATGAGGTTATGTTAGACCCAGAATTCTTTCTAGCTATTCTGCCATCCTCTGAAGTGTATCTCCTCCACACAGTCAGTGTTGACTTACCAGTTCAAGGTCTAATTTTAGTCAACAGGAAGGGGTAACAAGAGAAAATAGTAGGTACGTAGTCTTGTTAAATGATAATGAACGGCTCTGTCATCCTATTGACCAAAACTTAGTAACATATGTCTATACCCAGCATCCAGGAAGGCTGGAAAATGTATGCTCTGAAGGAGTCCGTTTATCTGACATAAAATTCAGAAAGTTTTGTTGCTAAAAGGAAGAAGAGGAGTTTGCAATTAGCAGTCTCTTCCACAGTGGAATTATGCCATACAGACACACATACACATATACATGTATATATAAATTAATTTTTATTTCAGTTTTTATTTGGAATATGATGTATATAAGGAACAACTGCTAGCTGACTGTATACAGGCAGTCTCTGCATGGTAGTTAGAGACCATAAAGCTGTGCAAAATGAAATCAAAGTGATCACAATCAGTGGGGCAAATTAGTTATTCCACGCTTTTTGATATTTTTGTCAAAACAATAAAAGCTTTAACTATAAATTTTATAGAAGTGAAAAAATAGTAAAAAGTATAGCAACAAATTAAGTGTTTTGTTTCTTTGTAAAAAAAAAACTAGTAGTTTGAACAGTGCTGTCTCCTTCTTGTTGTATAACTTACAATATGGAGCAAATGTCTTTCCTATGTCTTGGCAAATTGTCAAACTCCCAAGTTTGGATTACATTCCAACATTTTATCCCATACACTTCAATGTCCTAAAAACCTCTGTGAGTTCCTTTAATGGAAAGTATTTTGCTTGCATCACTTCTGGGACATCTTCATCCTTTTTAGCACAACCACTTTTCTCATCTACATTGATGTTTGTCTTCATTAGGTTTCCCTAGCTGCACAATCAGGGTCTCTCCAGTTGTGGAGTGTCAGTATTCCCACAGTCAACTATTTCATCTGTAACTCCATTTGTTTTTTGTTAGAATTTCACTTCCAGCATTTTCATTTTTCTTTGCTGCACTTTCATCTTTGATTGCCAGTTCATTATTTCGATAATCCAGTTTTGTAAAATGTCACATGGATTTATCACTAGTAAACAAGGAATCAGTACAAGTACATGCTTTACTGTCTGTGCCAGAGCTATATGACAGGTACTGGTAACCAGTAACCAAATCTGACAGACTTTAAAAGAAGTGACATGATTGGTCACAGAGCATATGTTTATCTCTAATGATTGTGGACTGTAGGGTTAGTAGTGAAGTTAGTACTTTATGCAGTTATTTACAGTCATTGTACTGTGGGAGCTGATATTTAATCTGTGTTTTTTGGGAACTGGTTTTTTTTTTTTTTTAACTAAAACAAGGTAGTTGGAATTCAGAACTGTGCAAAGTGAAAGCTGCCTAAATGTACATATATATGACTGCATAGGGTTAAATCTTAAGTAGTTATAAGTCCTTCTCCACTCTTTTAAAAATTATGTATTGAAGTGTAAATACATACTGGAAAGCATACAAAACCTAAGGGTATAGTTCTGGGAATTTCACAAAGTTAACCACATCTATGTGTCTAACTGTTCAAGAATTGGAACTTTACCAGCACTCCAGAATTCTTCTTGCCCTCTTCTGGTTATTACTCTCACCTCAGGGGTAATCACTGTCCGTCCTTCTAACATCCTAGGTTTAGTTTTGCATATTTTAGAATTCTTGTAATTGTAATTGCACGGTATATACTCTTATCTATAGCTTTAGCTTACATTATGTTTGTGAGATTCCTTTTCATTGTAGTATAGTATCCCATTTTGTGAATATAGGATACCTTACTTATCCATTTTATTTTTTTAACATTTTTTTGAGTTATAGTCATTTACAATGTGTCAAATTCCATTGTAGAGCACAATTTTTCATGAATACATGAGCATACATATGTTCACTGTCAATTTTTTTTTTTTGCTGTGAGCTACCACAAAATCTTGTATATATTTCTCTGTGCTGTACGGTATAATCTTGTTTATCTATTCTGCATATGCCTGTCAATATCTACAAATTTTGAAATCTCAGTCTGTCTCTTCCCACCCACCACCCCCTTGGCAACCACAAGTTTGTGTTCTATGTCTATGAGTCTATTTCTGTTTTGTATTTATGTTTCTTTTTTGATTCCACATATTAGCGATCTCATATGGTACTTTTCTTTCTCTTTCTGGCTTACTTCACTTAGAATGACATTCTCCAGGAACATCCATGTTGCTGCAAATGGTGTTATGTTGTCGGTTTTTATGGCCAAATAGTATTCCATTATATAAATATACCACATCTTCTTTATCCAGTCATCTGTTGGTGGACATTTAGGCTGTTTCCATGTCTTGGCTATTGTAAATAGTGCTGCTATGAACATTGGGGTGCAGGTGTCTTTTTGAAGTAGGATTCCTTCTGGATGTATGCCCAGCAGTGGGGTTCCTGGGTCATATGGTAAGTCTATTCCTAATCTTTTGAGGAATCTCCATACTGTTTTCCACAGTGGCTGCACCAAACTGCATTCCCACCAGCAGTGTAGGAGGGTTCCCTTTTCTCCACAGCCTCTCCAGCATTTGTTATTCTGATTGGTGTGAGGTAATACCTCATTGTAGTTTTGATTTGCATTTCTCTGATAATTTATGATACTGAACATTTTTTCATGTGCCTATTGATCATTTGTATTTCTTCCTCGGAGAATTGCTTGTTTGGGTCTTCTGCTCATTTTTGGATTGGGTTGTTTGTTTTTTTCTTAAGTCGTGTGAGCTGCTTATATATTCTGGAGATCAAGCCTTTGTTGGTTTCATCATTTGCAAAAATTTTCTCCCACTCCGTAGGTTGTTGTTCTGTTTTACTTATGGTTTCCTTTGCTGTGCAGAAGCTTGTAAGTTTCATTAGGTCCCATTTGTTTATTCTTGCTTTTATTTCTATTGCTTGGGTAGACTGTCCTAGGAGAACATTTTTGAGATGTATGTCAGATAATGTTTTGCCTATATTTTCCTCTAGGAGGTTTATTGTATCTTGTCTTATGTTTAAGTCTTTGATCCATGTTGAGTTTATTTTTGTGTATAGTGTAAGGGAGTGTTCTAGCTTCATTGATTTTCATGCTGCTGTCCAGTTTTCCCAACACCATTTGCTGAAGAGACTGTCTTTATTTCATTGTATATTCTTGCCTCCTTTGTCGAAGATTAGATGACCAAAAGTTTGTGGGTTCATTTCTGGGCCCTCTGTTCTGTTCCATTGGTCCATATGTCTGTTTTTGTACCAATACCATGCTGTTTTGATGACTGTAGCTCTATAGTATTGTCTGAAGTCTGGAGAGTTATTCCTCCGGCCTCTTTCTTTTTCTTCAGTAATGCTTTGGCAATTCTAGGTCTTTTGTGGTTCCATATAAATTTTATTATGATTTATTCTAGTTCTGTGAAATATGTCCTGGGTAATTTGATAGGGATTGCATTAAATCTGTAGATTGCCTTGGGCAGTGTGACCATTTTAACAATACTGATTCTTCCAATCCAGGAGCATGGGATATCTTTCCATTTTTTAAAGTCTTCTTCAGTTTCCTCCATCAGTGGTTTATAGTTTTCCATGTATAAGTCTTTTACCTCCTTGGTTAGATTTATTCCTAGGTATTTTATTACTTTGGGTGCTATTTTAAAGGGGATTGTTTCTTTACTTTCTTTTTCTGTTGATTCATCGTTAGTGTAAAGAAATGCAACTGATTTTTGAACTTTAATCTTGTAACCTGCTACCTTGCTGAATTCTTCGATTATTTCTAGTAGTTTTTGTGTGGACCTTTTAGAGTTTCTGTGTATAGTATCATGTCATTGGCATATAGTGACACTTTTACCTCTCCTTTTCCAATTTGGATCCCTTTTATTTCTCTCTCTTGCCTGATTGCTGTGGCTAGGACTTCCAGGACTATGTTGAATAGGAGTGGTGATAGTGGGCATCCTTGTCTTGTCCCAGATTTTAGTGGAAGCTTTTGAGTTTTTCACCGTTGAGTACTATGCTGGCTGTAGATTTGTCATATATAGCTTTGATTATGTTGAGATATGTTCCCTCTATACCCACTTTGATGAGAGTTTTGATCATAAATGGGTGTTGAATTTTACAAAATGCTTTTTCTGCATCGATTGAGATGATCATGTGATTTTTGTCCTTTCTCTTGTTGATGTGATATATTACATTGATTGATTTGAGTATGTTGAACCATCCTTGTGTCCCTGGGATGAACCCCACTTGATCATGATGTATAATCTTTTTTATGTGCTGTTGGATGCTATTTGCTAATATTTTGGTAAGGATTTTTGCACCTATGTTCATCAGTGATATTGGTCTGTAATTCTCTTTTTTGTTAGTGTTTTGCTTGGTTTTGGTATCAGGGTGATAGTGGCTTCATTGAATGAGTTTGGGAGTATTCCCTCGTTTTCAGTCTTCTGGAAGAGTTTGAGAAGGACTGGTATGAATTTTTCTTTGTATGTTTGGTAGAATTCCCTGGTGAAGCTGTCTGGTCCTGGACTTTTATTTGTAGGGAGGTTTTTTATTGCTAATTTGATTTCATTTCTAGTGATGGGTTTGTTCAATTGGTCAATTTCTTCTTGATTCAGTCTTGGTGGACTGTATGTTTCCAGAAACTTGTCCATCACCTTTAGGTTATCCATTTTACTGTTGATGAGTATTTGATTAGTTTCTGGTTTTTGGTTGTTTTGGTAGTGATGCTACCAACATTCTAGCACATGCCTTTTGATAAACATACAAACTTATTTCTTTTGGGTATTTAAGAGTTAATATCACTTAGGCAAAAGGATTGCATATGGTCACTTTTAGTAGATATTTCCAAACTGTTTTCTGAAGTGTTGAACCACTTTACCTGCCTACCAGCAGTTATAGGAGATTTTTAGTTGCTCTTAATCATGGGGTTGGCAAATTGTGACTTACTGCCTCCTCCTCTCCTGCACCTTATGAACTGATAACGGGTTTTGCATTTTAAACAGTTGGAAAAAATACAAAGAAGTATCATATTTTGTGACAAGCTGTATGAAATATAATTTTCAGTTTTCATAGGTAAAGTTTTATTGGGACATAGTCAAGCTCATTTAGTTATGTGTTGTCTGTGGCTACTTTTGTCTTACAGCGGCAGAATTGAGTAATTGTGACAGAGACGGTATGGCCCAAAAGACTAACATATTTTCTATATGACTCTTAACAGAAAAAGTTTGCTGATATTTGGTTTACATGCTTACAAACTTTTAGTAATCTTAGTCTTTTTCATTTTAAGCGTTTTCGGTGGGTGTGTAGTGCTATCACATTTTGACTTTATTTGCAATTGTCTGATGCCTAATGATGTTAACTAACTTTTGACATATCTTTTGGCCATTTGGGTATATTATCTTTTGCTTGTTCATGTCTTTTTTTGCCCATTTTTTATTGAATTATTTGTGTATTATTGTTTTTTAGAAGTTTTTAAAGCTTTTGATTTTTAATATGCTGTGGCTACAAGTCCTTTGTGGCAATATCTATGTATGTCTGTGTATCTGTCTATGGCAAATATTTTCTCCCCGTCTGTGGCTTGCTTTTACATGATCCCAGTGGTGTTTTTATGAACAGAAGGTGTTATTCTTTTAATGAAAGATTAAGAGTTTATTGATTATTATTTCACTTTAGATATTAAGGATGAAAATGAAACAATGCGGAATCCTGAGGAAGTAGCATCTTTGGAGGAATATATTCCTACTCGACATACAAGTGTTACTCTCCTCAAATGTACATGCACAATTTTCATGGCTGAATTCAACTTGCTGGACCATTTGCTACCTGTCATTATGGGAGAAAAGGTATATTTTGTGATTCACTACTTGTTTTCTCATGTACATATATTTGTTGGTTCTATGATATTGTTGAAGAAGATGATAAGTAAAAGAATATCTGTTTATTAGTTATCCATGATGAAGGTAAAGCAATGTAACTATGATTTTTAACTGTTAGAAAGTAATTTATATATATTTATGTAATAAATAATCTCTAGCTTAGGCTTTATAAAGAAATGTTGAAGATCGTGGGCCTAGATATCAGACCATGTACAACCAGTGACACCTTATGAACTTTGTTTTATATCTCTAAACCATGTTTTCCTTTTCTGAAAAACAAGAGGAAATTGTATTTTTAAGCTGACAGATTCAGCCAGCAAAGAAGCAGCAAGCCTAGATAGTTTATTACTTACATAGACAACAAAAGCAAATCACTAATGGTATCAGCTCACTTTGTCCGTTTTAGGACAGCCCTGAAACCAGAGTGCCAAATGACATACAACACACATGGTAGGGTACCCTTTTGACAAGGATTTAGTTCCACACTGAAGCCAAGCAACTATATAGCCTACAGTTGTATTGTGAGAGGGGCAGATGGAAAGCCCCCTATCTTATGTGAATGAGGGATGCTGATGAGAAGACGTCCCATAGCAGCATTTCTCAAGATGAGAAGGTGAGTGAGAAATTGTCTCTTAGCAGCTCCTCACAAGACCACCTCACCTGTTCTCCCCTGTTCTGATAGTAACACAGGATGGACTGCTGTGGTTGAGCCTTGCCTTTGTGTTCTAAATGGATTTTAAGATTGTCAGGGAGCTGGCACAGAGCAGTTTCCCTACAGTACCTAACTCTTAAAATTATTTTGAATACTCAGTGAAATAATTCATGTAAACCATTCTGCATATATTAGGAACCCATGATTATTACTGCTACTGTTAATGAGAACTTACTAGATGCTTAATATTTAAGGTCTATTTACAATGTGTTGCTTTCTGAGACTGCTGTATATATATAAAGTATTATCTGTTATCTTTAATTTTTTATTTTTTGGGTTATATTTCTTTTGATGTCTACATAATGATGATGACTTTGAAAGTCAAAATTGTCCCAAATTTAAGAAGAATGTATGAAAGTATGGCAGAGGATTAAGCTGCAGTAGATTCATTTTGTATATTTGCTCTCTATTTGCCACTCATAAGTAATTATTAAATTGCTGGGTAAAGGGATCACCTGGGGACAATTTTCGTGGAGAAAATTAAAATTTGATTTTGATTAGGCATGAGCTTCAGACAAGAAGTTTAACTATGATTAAAAAGTTGAAGAAGAGACAAAAAAAAAAAAAAGAGTAGAAGATTTCAAAAGACCTCAGTCTGTTTGAAAAAAGAGAACCAAAAGAAATTCTGGAACTGAAAGTTATAACACTAGTTAGAAATAAAAAGATAAAAAAAAATATACCATTTAAATGCTAATCAAAGAAAAGATAGAGTGGCTATTTTAATATCAGAAAATGTAGAGTTTAAGACAAGAAATATTATTAGAAATAAAGAGAGCCATTCTGTAATGATGTGTCAACTCAAAGAATGAACAGTAGATAATTCTCACATGTTATGTTGGATGAAAGCAGGCAGACGTGAGTATATTCTGTATGATTCTGTTTATATGAAGCTGAAGAACAGACAAAACAATGGTGATTGAAGTGAGGATATTGGCTACCTCTGGTGGGATTTGATATTACCTGAGAAAGGGTATAGGGGAGCCTTCAAGGTATTTGAAATGTGTGGTGGTTACATACATAAAACTTTGTTGAGCTCTACAGTTAAGATTTATCTCCTTTACTGTATACTTCAGTAATCGAAATACATTTCCTTAAAAAAGTAAAGTAATTGCTCAATAAGTGGTGGTTTAAAAATTATTATTAATAATGAGTAAAAAAAAGATTGTACGTTCAGCTTAGTCTTAGGCATAGTGTTTCTCAATAGTGGCATGTTGGCTTTCTGTACTAGAGAAGGGTTAGGTAGCATTTACCATCTTTAGCCAATGCCAGCTAAATGCCAATACTGTTGCCGAGTTATTGTGATAATGAAAGACAAACAAAACAATTAAACTGCTCTTCCCACATATTTTCGCATACCCCTGAACTGTTCCTCATTGAGAGCTATAGGTATAGGAGTAAAGCTCAAGGACTAGAAGGGGTTGCTTGCTAATCAGAGTTCATGCTCTGGACATCTTGAAACTTAACCTGCATTTATGGGAAGCTTTGAAAGATTCTGTAACACTGAAAATACCAAACCCACCTCGAGATTCTTAGGAGTTATGAACCTTTACCTTGATTATTATTAGTAGATATGATATGGATCAGAATTTTTTCTGTCCTGCAGACTTTGCTTGTTGTGGCATATCTTTCAGACTGTCTTGAGTTGTCTGCTTAATATCTTAGTCTTTTAAATGAAGGAAAAGAAGATAAAAGGTGGCTAGCTCTGGGATATCTAGGATTTTTTTTTTTAATCATTGAGCTTAAGTAAGTACCTTCAGTGTTCCAAGGCATGTAGTGATAATATTCCAGTTGATTGAAAATAATAAAAGTTTTAGCTAAAAGGACATTGATAATTTTGTATTAAATAGGCATTCTTTGAAATCTGGGACATACCTGAAAATATGTTGAAGGTGTTTGTATTTGGTTATGGTAAGAGAGTCCCATAGGAAGGCATCATTTCCAGGATGATTTGATATCATTGTGTCAGTCTGAAGCTTGTGTAGACAGCTTTGTCCATCAGTCACTGTTCTCCTGAAGTATAAAGTGAATACTATTATTTTCCAGAACTCAAGTAACTTCATGAATACTACAAACTTCCAGTCTGTTCGGCCTTTGCCATCGATTCAGATACTGGTGGATAAAATTAATCTGGAACATTCTGTGCCAATGTACGCGGAACAGTTGGTGCATGTGGTTAGCAGCCTTACTCAGCCTTCTGATAATCTGCTTCATTATTGCTATGCACATTGCTACCTTAAGGTATGAAAAGTGAATTTTCTTCTGTATTAGTATCTGGTTGGCTTTGTGGGAATTAAATAAAACTTCATTCTTTGTTGTAATTTTACAGAATTAGTACTACATAAGATGAGATTTCAATAAGATATGGATATATTCATTATTCAATATAATTAATATAAAAAATAAAAGTGTACCTATTTTAAAGATTTCTTCAATTGGAGTTAATGACTTGATATTTATAAGGTAATTGTAATTTTTGAAGATTTTATATATCATTGATATTTATAAGCAGTATGAAAGAGCACTTAGTTTCTAAGGATGTTTTAAAGGCTTCATTATTTCTTTGAGGAGAACATTTATGTGAGATGATGTTTTATAGAGTGGGTTTAACACATTTTTTTTTTAGTCATTTTCCTCTTACTGAATTCATCTTAATTTTTTAATGTAAAGGAAAACTTTATTACTTTAAATCAAGCTATATAAAGCTAATTATTGGAGACTTTGCTCAGCTCTTCCATCTCCTTTTTTTTTGGTAAATTATTAATACATCCCAATATAGGTACTTAAAATGAATAAACTCAAATGTTGAGTAGTAAGTGTTTTTGCTAAGCAAACACTTATATATTTAATATCTAAGCAGAGACAGCATAGACCTAATCAAATTCTGTTTTATGGCCTAAGGGAAACTGTAACAAGTTGAATTCAAGAATAAAATACTAAAAATGCACTGAATTTTATGTAAAGTACTAAAAAGTTGGAGGACTCCAAAAATAGACTCTTGATTTTATCGGTTCATGCTTGATAGTTTGATGTTTTACAGTTTTTAAATATTTGCATGTTTGTAGAATTAAAAAAAAACCAATTTAGAGATAGCAGTTTTAGATCACCTCTGGGCATATTTAAATTTAAGATGTTAAAATCTGACTATTTTCAAACCACGTAGAGTGGAAGAACACATTTTTCTAAATGTCCATGCAAAGCCCATTTTTAAGAAGATGGAGGAATTTGACACAACATTGTAAAATGACTGTAACTCAATAAAAAAATGTTAAAAAAAAAAAGATGGAGGAGATTTCACTCCTTTGGTGAAGGAGTGACAGTATCATATTGCAGAGGGGTGTGGACACAGGAAAGTGTGTTTCATTGGGGGGCCATTATTACAATGATCTATCATAGTGTTTTATGTCATTTGGAGAATAGCAGAAGGTATTTTTGAAAGTTAGTTAATAGAGAATATTTTATACTTGTGCTTTTTTATTCATTCCCGTAACTAATACACTGAGGTGTGTGATTTAAAAAAAATATTGGTACAACTTGAATATCAGATTATATTGTTAAACATATTTGCCTTGTTTTGTTGAAAAAGTCTTAATTTTAGGCAGTTCTTTACAAGGTATTCTACTTCTTTGGGATTCATTCATTTGGTAAATATTAAGTTCTTACCATATTGCAGATACTCATGATTAAAGATGAGCAAGCATGCCCTATCCTCAAGGAAAATGGCCCTCAAAGCCATCGGTCACCAGTATGGGTGTCATCCATACTGACATAAAAGTTATTGGCATAGTTGACCACCTCTACTTGTTAATATGTTAAAAACTCATTTGAATTTTTAGGGAAATGTGAAAGTTACAGTGTAGTCCAGATAAAATTATGTTTTGGGAATATTTTGCTATACTTTCTGTCTAGTTATCTTTTATATTTTGGTTAGTTTGACTACAGCTACAATGGATAAGATAAATGTTCCAGAAAGTTAAATGTTGGGCATAGTATAGCATGTAGAAAAACTTTTCATTGGTATTAAGTATACTGAATATGTTAAAAAAATAAAGCTTTGACTTTTGACTATTTCATTGCCTTTTGTTTTTTGAAGGTTTTTAAAAAATTTTGCATTATTTTTTATTGAAGTATAGATAGTTTGCAATGTTGTGTCAGTTTCTGGCATACAGTGCAATGTTTCAGTCATACATATACATACATATATTCATTTTTTATTCTTCATTATAGGTTACTACAAGATGTTGAATATAGTTCCCTGTGCTGTACAGTATAAACTTCTTATTTATCTATTTTACATATAGTAGTTAGTGTCTGCAAATCTCGAACTCTCAATTTATCCCTTCCCACCCCCTTTCCCTACTGGTAACCAAAAGTTTGTTCTTTGTGAGTCTGTTTTGTTTTGTAAAAATAAGTTCATTGTATTTTTTTTTTTTAGATTCATACGGTATTTTTCTTTCTCTTTCTGGCTTCACTTAGAAAGACAATCTCCAGGTCCATCAGTGTTGCTGCAAATGGCATTGTTTTATTCATTTTTATGGGTGAGGGATATTCCACTGTGTATATACCACATCTTCTTTATCCAGTCATCTGTTGATGGACATTTAGGTTGTTTCCATATCTTGGCTATTGTAAATAGTGCTGCTGTGAACATTCAGGTTGCATGTATGTTTTTGAATTACAGTTTTCTCTGGGTATATGCCCAGGCATGGGATTGCTGGATCATATGGTAAGTCTATTTTTAGTTTTTTAAGGCACCTCCAGACTGTCCTCCATAGTGGCTTCACCAATTTACATTCCCACCAACAATGTAGGAGGGTTCCTTTTTCTTAACATCCTCTCCATCATTTATTGTTTCTAGACTTTTTAATGATGATCATTCTTGACTGTTGTGAAGTGATACCTCATTGTAGTTTTGATTTGCATTTCTCTAATAAGCCATGTTGAGCATCTTTTCATGTGCTTGTTGGCCATCTGGATGTCTTCTTTGGAGAGAAGTCTATTTAGATCTTATGCCCATTTTTTGATTATGTTGCCTTTTTTTTTTAAATTAAGCTGTATGAGCTGTTTGTATGTTTTGGAAATTAGTTTCTTGTCAGTTGCATCACTTGCAAATATTTTCTCCCATTCTGAGGTTTTCTTTTCGTTTTGCTGATGGTATCCTTAGCTGTGCAAAAGCTTTTAAATTTAATTAGGTCCTATTTGTTTATGTTGCTTTTGACAGTGTTCAGTTTTGAAAAAAATCTAGGTGAAGAAAGATCACTTATTGTTTATTGTTTCCTTGTTTAATTAGAAATACTTGATTTTCTTTCTACAAGAAAAGACTGTATCAGTTTTAGTTCAGAGTTTCTTTTTGTTTCAGTGGATACATGAATAGGAAATAGATTTAAAGTGTTTAAAGAATGAGTAGGCAATGAAAAAAATGTAGCATACTCCAGGCTACTTTAAGATACTTGCTGATAAGAGGTGATAAATGGCATCTTACTGATGGTTAGAGGAGAGGTAGTGGTGAGAAAGATTGTTTTTTCTATTCCAGCAATAAGTAATTCTAAAGTCCCCCTTTATCCTTTTTGGTTCTCATTTTTCCATATATAAAATAAGGTGATTTAGTTAAATTGTTTTCTAATTGGATTTTTTAAAAGGTGGCACTACATTTTTAACTTTTCATTTAACATGATATATAAGTCATCTTACTCAAGTTGACATTTCTTTCAGCTAAATTTTTATTAGTAGTTACACTTACTGCTTCAGACATTCTTTTTGCTTCAGACTGTTAGTTTGCGGTGTTAAGTACTTTTATTTTCTTTCTGAATATATGAACAGTCATGGTGAAAACAACCTCAGTTCATCCTGCGCTGGCTTCTTTTTTCTAGTAAAGTGTAATCTTGGCCAAGGGTTGTTAACAAGTTATTCCGTTATATAGATATTTTAAGTCTATGTATCATATCGCTGTAATTTAAAAGAGAGAACTGAAAATTGGTTATTTTGAAATAAGTATTTTTTGATGTGGTAGATAGCCCTCTTTCATTATAATTCATACTGCTTGAATGTTCCCTTCGAGGCATCTCTGGACAACATGTAAATTTAGTAAAAGCTTAAAAAAAATAAACCTGCAGAACAATAAGCAATTTCCCCAAAGTCCTTTGCAGTTCTGCAGACAACCAGCAGGGGATCTCCTCTACACCCAGTTTCCATCTGTGTATATTAATGATAGTGTCTGTAATTATACTGTTGGGACATTTATAGAATACTAGAAAGTGGCTTGAGAGTTCTTACTTGAACACAGATAATCTAGTTTGCTAGCACATTACTGTGATTCATACTGTAGAAATATTTGGAGGTTGGGCATTGTTTCAGTAATCATGCTTTGTATTAAGTGGTGTTAATAATTATAAATTTCATACTCCTTTAAATCCTGAGTCTTTCAGAGGAAATACAAAATGCTGGAATTGTACAGTGCCTACAAGTTCTTTGCATTTGTGCTGCTCAGAACAAGTCTTCGCAGAAAATGAATGTGGAATAACAGTCTTTAAGGTTGATCAATCAAGTGTTAGAAACAAGCTTTTTTCTTTTTCTTCTCACTTTAATTCTTGCCTCTTGATTAGTAGCAGGATTTATGGAATTAATAAGTATATCACTTTCATTTTTCTTGATAGTAATTATGTAGATAGATCCTTTGAAATGCAGTTTTTTTTTTCTGGAAACACAAAATTCTAACTAATGTCTGTTTTCCAGAAAATTATTTTGTTCTCTGAAAACTTGACTTTACAGGAGAAGATTTGACATTGTCAGTTTGATGAATGATAGGAGCATAGTAGCTTTTTAAAACCATTTGGAGCTACTTTTACTTTCTAAGAAATTGATTATTAGTTTGTGTTCATTAAATGAAAGTATTTTGTTTTGAAAATTAGTTATTGAGATTTTTATATGTTTCACTGTTGAATTTAGCAGCTAATATTAATTCTAGAAACAGGAAAGTCAGTGCTTTATAAACCTAAGGAATGAAAAATAAATGTTGGGGTTAAACTGTTTCTGCATGTTGTTGGAAAACAGTAACTGTTTGTTTTGTATCCCTGTGTGTCAGTGTTTCCTGTTTGAGACATTTATCTTTTATCTCAGTGGAAATAATGGAAGAAAATGTATCTGTCATATTCAGTTCTTTGGAATGTTTCATGTAAAGTGTGGTGTTAATACCTTGATTCTTCCTATTAAGGTAAATGTAGAGTTCAGGAATTTCAGAGAGTGTTTAAAGTTCTGATGGTGATCTGCTTGTTTTAAGTATAAACATATGAAGAATCATTTTTGCCATGTACAAAATTTCCTGAGGTGAGAAACCTTAGCTCTACAATTATTTTCACAAAAGAAGTGGAAAAGATGTAACACTTATGGGTATATCTGGATATCTGTTTTGTGTGTGTACTGTAACTTGAAGGCAAAATACATTTTTAAGATTGTTCATGTAGTTACTGTTCTTTTAGGCATAAAATGATATAACAGTAATTTATTAAAGTTAATATCTGTATTATGCACAGTGTAGTCAGTTATATATCTTAAGAGAGAATATGTGCATTTTAGCAGACAGTAACATGCTAAAGGAGAATTATGTGTAGAAATAAAATGTGAAACTTAAAATTAGTGAAAAGAGCAGTGATCTTTCAGGGTTGTGAATGAAATACTGTATATTTAAATCTCTCAATTCTTAGTATCAAATTGAATAAAGAAAATGTTCATGTTTGGGAAGTGGAAAAAGACATTGGAACATATTTAGTGTGCAGCTGTTGTAGAGCAAATTGAAACTGACGTATTTCATCCTGTGCTTATTAAAACATTGTCTCTGTGAACATTTGGATCTTTTCTTCTTGTTTCAGATATTTGGTTTCCAGGCAGGACTGACGTCTTTGGATTGTAGGGGATCTTACTGCTTACCTGTTCCCATTATTCCCTCTTTCAGCACTGCTCTTTATGGTAAACTTCTTAAACTACCCACATGCTGGTAAGTATTATGTTAAAATGTGGTTTATGAAAATTTTCACTTACTGTTTTAGGAGAGAAAAAAACCCAGTTGTATCTGTCTTATGCCAGTGTGTTAGTTTTATACAAAACCTTAGAAAAATCTCTGAAGTTAATACTGTAATATAACTTTTTTTAAATGTCTGAAATGTATTAGATCATAACATCTTTCGTAGTAGTGGTAACTGTTGCTGGGATAATAACTGTTAATTCATGTTGCAGCTATTAGTAAAATGTTGCTGCTTCACATTGTAGTGGGAACTGCAAGAGCAAGTACCTTCTTTCCTTTTTGAGGGGATACAAATTTTTTTTTACAATTCATATCAAGGCCAAAGTATTTATCAACTACATACAATTTCATGGTATTCCTAGCCACTGAAAAAAGTATACCCATGATATAGATTTAGTATATTTGATATGCCTGTGTGCAGTCACTGCATTTTGGAAGAAATTGATTTTAGCCCTTAACTTTCATTTAGTTTTGGATTACTTTACTTGGAGGTCATATTTCCTGAATTGAAAGAGATTTATGAAAGAGAGCCTATAGTTATTAATCATACTTTTATTTTTAGTTGAAAGCAGTAGTTTTAATATATTAAAGGAATAATTATTTAACTGTATAAGGCTTAAATACATGAAATTCTAGTGAAATGTTTCTACATTTACAAATTTGGATTATTTCAGTCATTTGGAATATATTTTACTTTCCTATCCTAACTAGTAATCTTATTTTTTTTGTCGGGTGTAGTTTCATTAGATATTTATGAAAAACAGCATAATTTTCAGAAAATACATATCGATTTCTTAATCTAAAGTACTTCATTTCTTAAAAATATATTTCCTTTAATAATATATAACTTTTGAAATGATACTTGTATCCAGGTGTCCCCTCTGAAAAAAGATACTTGTCAGTGCTCACATTTTCAAGGAAATTTGCCTGCTTATTAAGAAAATTAAAAAATATAGAACTTGAAGTTAACTAGGTCTTGGAACTAGCTTTTCTGTAAAATAAAATCATTGTTAAGTGATTATTCTTAATTTCTCCTGGTAAGTTTAATTTTGTCCTTAATTGTCTGTATTCCTCATATATCACATTATGTTGTTCAGAATTTCACTTTGCAACTTTGTATTTGTGTATGCATGGCATGTTGCATTTGAGCCAAATATAATATTCTGATCTATTACACAAAACCATGAGATATGTCCCAGTTAATAAGTTGATATCAATTTTAATAGATATTTGTGAGTACTATTATCTCAGTTATGTGCTGATTTATTTATCATTCATAACACTAAAATTTTATTAGAAACAGTGCAGTTTACTATAGAAAATACTTAAAAAATACAACCAAAATTTTCCAAGTGAATTATATTCTTTATATGAAAAAATTGAATATTTAAATAGGTAAGGCTTATTCCAAGGATGTATAAGGCTTACTATAAATATTTCCAAATGTGGCTTAAAATATGTCTGCTGACGTCTAAATGAAAATATTCCAATTAAATACTAAAAGTATGAGATCACAGAATACTAATATTTATTTGGAGGTGATTCTTTTTTTTTAGGTAAGACCACTTCTGCATTTTTTCAGTGATATTTTTGTATTGCTTTGAAATAGCTTCTTTAAATTGTTTTCCTTAGTAATAGAAAGTAAACTATAATTATTCTTAGCAACTCTAAATTGAACGTTGATAATTTACACATTCTTGATCCACGATTTTAATTTAAAAATAAGTACCTGAATTTTGTTTCAATTTCCTTTTCATTCCTTTGCCATTTTTTCTTTCCCTTAAGAAGCTTCAATTGTATTAAGGGACATTAGATGTCATCAGATATTTTTTGATTTTCTGTGTTTTGATAGACACTGTGCTATGTGTTGGGATTGGGGAAAGAATGAAGTAGAATGCAGTGAGGGTAAAAGATACGCCCTGACTATGAAAACTTACAGTCTAGTTGGGGCGGGAGGAGGAGCAGGACATTAAACACATATGTGAACAGTTGTCATTAAATCACCAAGTTGAGGCTTAAACAGAATGTGCTGTTAGTTTAAAGAAAGCAAAAATTTCTCTAGGACCTGAGGGATGGATAGGACTTCAGAGAATTGGCATTAGAATTGGGTTTTAATGGCTGTATCAGTTAGATATCCAGGTTTGAGGTTGACTGGGGTGTAGAGACTCCTAGGTGACAATATTGTTTGAACAAAGTTAGGGTTAGTCCATTAGATCTGTGAATGGATACAGTGGGGGAGGAATTTGGAAAATTACTTTGGGACTGGACTTGTACACTAATAAGGATGTCTAAGCTTTTTAATATGAACACTTTAAAATAGTTAAAATAGGTAATCAGATATTCACTAGTCCCCTTTCTTTCTGATCAGACTTACTGAACTACAACTGTAATATAGTTTTAAGTTCACCTTTTTTCCTATAATTGAGGCTTCAAAAATGTGATCTTATTTATAAGTATATTTTGGAAGTTCAGAGAACAATTACTTTGGTTTAGAAAGTCATGGAGAACGTGGAAAAGGTAACTTTTAAGTGGGTTGTTAAAGAATGGGTAGAATTTGAAAGAGAATACTTTTTTATACGGTGTCAGATATGTAGTTTAATGAAGTTTTTATAATAGCCCTGTGAGGTTAGGTGATACTGCCTCTTATAAAACTAAAACTCAGAGAGGTTACATAAATTGTCCAAAGTCACACAGTGGCTGGACAAGGATTCTCTTGGAGGGTTACTTCGTTCCAAAGTTTTGATCCCTTTCTTGCCTGAAAGGAATGAAGACATACATTATCTTTTGTTAATCATCTTTGAAAACTCAAGATCCTTCTTGTCTTATAGTAAACATGAAGTTCCATATATAGAGAGGCTAGTTATGATAGTACAGCTAATGAATCTGAATTCTCCTAGTGCCAGTTGGTAGTATATGGATATTATGATGCTGATCTCATAGAATTGGAGATAAAAGGGTTAGGCAGAGTCTTATTATCTCAGTTACTAAGTCTTTCTGACATAGCTTGATTTATGGTCATCTATCCAAGGCTTGTACATTTTATTCAAAGGGAGTTAGCTACTTTCACATGCAGCCGGATTCATTGTTGGGCAGTGCTAAAACTCTTTCTTTTATTGAATCAAAATCTGCTTTCATGTTTCTTTCTTTCTTTCTTTTTTTTTTTTAGTAATTATTGCTTCTTTATAACATGAGCCATTTTCATACTCATAGGAATGTGGGCAAAAGCATATTTCTTTACAAGATAAAGGATTCCATCCAAGTACCTGTTCCTTTCTTAGCACGGTGCCAGATAGCTTGGTTTTGAGCAGTCAAGTTACTAAACTGTTAATTTGTGGGAGGAAGATGCTTCTGTGGAATCCGTGTTTGAGTTCAGTGTTAAATAGGAAATACAGGATGTGGTGCTAGTAGGTTCATGGTATTGGTGAGGAGAGGGGAGGCAGATACTGATTTTTTTATCTCCCTGAAATGGAAACTGAAGTAGCCATTCTTCTGCTTTAGCTCAGAATAACACCAGAATAAATGATTTCAGCTTCAGTAGAAACTGGGCCCTTCAAGTCTAACAAAAATGCCAATAATATTTATTAGCAAACAGAGAATCAGTAATCCACCTCACAAGGCCCAAAATGATGTTTGCTCAACTGCCCTGTCTTTTATAGTAACGCAGTTTGTGACCTCAGGAACATAGAGTTGGGCGTTTTTAATGTTCCTGGAGATAGATCTTTTTAATTCCCTTGTTTACAAAGCTGTGTTTATTTTCTTCTGTCTGCTTTTGTGATTAACATTCTCCTTACAGAACTTCTTAAAACTGGTAAGACTTAACTGGGATGTTAATTCTCTTATCTCCACTTGAGTGGCAGCAACCTTATTTTCAGCTTTGGTTTGTCTGGCATCTGGAATGTGCTTCCCTGGAATGTTTTGAACTGAGAAGAAATACTGACATCATCTGTTATAATCTTCTCATTTCAAAAGTGAAAAAACTGAATCCCAGAGAGGTCAAGTTAGTTATCTAAGAGCACATAGTTAATATCAGTACCTCAGTTTGATTTTCATTTTCTTAATTCAGGGCTGTCTTTTACTGTATCACACTGCTTTAAAAATTATTTTAATTTTTATCATGATAAAATATACCTGACATAAAATTTGCCATTTTAACCATTTTTAAGTGTACAATTCAATGGCATTAAATACATTCACATTGTTGAGCTACTCTTACCACTATTCGTATTACCACTACCCTGAAATTTTATGTTCTATACCCATTAAAACAAGAACTCCCATTACTCCCTACCTCAAGCCCTGGGTAACTACAATTTTACTTTCTGTCCCTATGAATTTGACTGTTTAAGGTACCACATGTAAATGGAATCATGAATATTTGTCCTTTTGTATTTGGCATATTTCATTTAGCATACATAGAATTTCCAAGATTCATTTATGCTGTAGCATATATCAGAACTCCTTCCCCCCTTCCCTTCCTCCCTCTTTTCTTTCTTTTTCACCACCCCCCCTTTTTTTTTAATGAAGGTAGTGGGGGTTGAACCAAGGACCCTGGGCATGCTAAGCATGTGCTCTACCATTGAGTTATGCCCTCCCTTCTTTTCAGACTTTTTTAAGTTTGAATAATATTCCATTGTATGTAAATATCACATTTTCTTAATCTGTTCATCACTGGACATTTGAATTATTTCTATCTTTTAGCTCTTGTGAATGATGTTGCTGGGTGTACAACTGTTCAAGTCCCTTCTTTCAGTTCTTTTGGGCATATAGCTAGAAGTAGAATTGCTGGATCATATGGCAATTCTTTAAGTTTTTGAGAAACTGCTATTCTGTTTTTTACAGTGACTGCACCATCATTCCCATCAACAATGTACAGGCATTCCAGTTTTTCCACATCCTTACCAACACTTATTTTCCTTTTTTTGATAATAGCCATTCTGTTGAATATGAAATGATACCTCACTGTGGTTTTGAATTGCATTTCTCTGGTGGTTAGTGATTATTTTTCTGAAGTATGGTTTAGTATAATGTAATGATTCAACATTTAAATAAATTTTGAAATGATCATAAGTCTAGTAACCATCTGTCACCATGCAGTTTTTTACACTATTATTGATTATATACTTTATACTGTATGTTACATCCTTGTGCATTATTTTGTAGCTGGAAGCTTGTACCTCTTAATCCCCTTTACCATTTTCCCCCAACCCCTAACCTCTCTCTATCTTTTCAAGTGCTTATTGGCCATTTATATATCTTCTTTGGAGAAATTTATATATTCAAATTCTTTGCCCATTTTTAAATTGGATTGTTTTTGTTGTTGAGTTGAAGGTTATTTATTCTGAGTTGTAGTTATTTATTGTGTATATCAATCCCCGATAATATATATAATTTGTAAATTTCTTTCCTCCAATTCTGTGGGTCTACATTGCTTTTCAATGTCAAGTCTCTCTACTATAATCTAACTCCAAAACCAGAGGCTGAGTTTATCTTCTTTATGTTATTTGCTTTTTGTTTGAAATGTTACCTTTTAGATTTGACACAGTTTTTCTTAAGAATTAGTATTGCTTTAGCAAGTAAAAAGTTCTAGTGTGTTTATTTGAAATAGTTCTACCTAATTTGAGAAAAAGAAGAAAGAGATGAATTTATCAGTATTCTTTGGGTTCTTTACAAGTTTATCTTTACAGTAATTTATGCTCTTACCAACTGTGAGATGGCTTCCTTATAATTGTTTTTCTGCAGAATCATTTTATAAATTTCTGTGATATAGGGAGATCTTTTTCTGCTTAACTTTCTCCTCATTTTAAGCCTATTTTAAACACATATGTCTGTTAAGCTCTTCAAAAGTTAAATATAGTGCTTGACATAGACTTTACAGTCTTTAGATTATAGACCACTTCAATACCATAATAAAATAAAAATTAAAACAAATGATCAATCAATTAAATCAAATGACCATTCAGCTAGTAACTTTCTGTTATTCAGGATAGGGTTCAGGAAGACATGGAGGTTTTAGAAATAGCAGGAAGTTTGGGATATTAGTACCCATTTTTAATGGGAATTTATAAATACCTCATATTTCCTACTCTGGGTTGACATACATATATACATCATGTTTTGAAATCTGTATACATATTGGCTTCATCACCTTTTTGTTATTAGTAATTGTACTTATTAATTACTGGAAGATAGTTTTTTTACCAACAAAGTAATACTAAAGTAATCCAAAATTATTTAATTATTTTTGTATTATTCATTAAAAAGATACTATCATAGTCCTAGTGCTCATTGCTCCTCAACTTGAACTCGAAGAGAATATTGAAATATAACTCTTTGAGGTATTATTAAATGGTAAATCAGTTCAGTCAAGACACTTATCATTCTGATTACAAGATTATTTCTCTAGTAATAGATATTAATGTTGATTTTAACAATCTGATGCTAGAGAATATATTTTAACAAGTCCAAGCAAATATGAACACTGATCTTTGTACGGTCACAGAGTTAAACATTTCAGAGTAGACTGGGATTCATATGTTAGTCTCTGAAAAATCCAACATTGTTTGCTTCTTGGCTCTGTCACATCCTCTTGAAACTGACATATATTGCTGATACAGGTTTCTACTTCAAAGATAGATGAATTAAAGTATGATTTCTTCATCAAAGTAAGATTCAAACTCATCAAAATGTGTATATGGCTTCTGAAATTGTGACTTTTTTTCAGTCAAATGGCACTATAGTTCTTAATAATTTATGGGTCTTTTAAAGATGCTTAGAGAAGTTTGAGAGTGAGACATAGCAGCCTTCATGTGTCTTTGGCTGAATTCATGCATTCGCTTTGCATCTGAACTTGAGTTTCTTTAGAAAATGCTCTTTTTCGTCCATGTAAAATTTTAGACTGGGTACATAAAACTGTGCTAGCTGTGAGACCTTAAGGGTGGGGTAAGTCCAAATTTTACAGCCTTAAATGAAACAAAATATGCAAGCTTTATCTCAGTAGGTTACACATTAGAGACGGTTAAGTATAATCACAATGAAAATATTCCATTGTGATCAGTTTCTCCATTACATCATATGGCAAATTTGATTTGGAAAGTTCATAGTGCAAACTGTTCTCATAACAGTTTTCTCTTGATTTAGATAACTTGCTGAATTTTTTTTCTTTGTAGCAGATGATTAGGTCTTATTAATACTGCTTATTAAGGTGGTATATTTTTGTATGAGCTGTAATCTCAGGTCAGGCATACAGCAGTGGATTCATTCTGGATGGCATTGTTCTTGATGTAACTTAATCTTCCATCTTACGGGATTCTGTGTTGTGTGACTTGCCCTGCTTTGTTAATGAAACAATCTTTTCATTATTAAGCATTTTTTTGCATATTTTTAAGAACCTTTCTTCGTTTTGGTCATACTGTTTTTGCCTTCTAACTTTTTCATGCTTAATTCTTCTTTTGTGTCTTTATTGGGATAATTAAAGCAGGGAAGTCTGACCAGAATAGACAGGATACATGTTTTCTTCAATTTTTGAACAATGTTCCCCAGTCGATGGCACTTTTTTTTAAAACTCTAGTGAGTTTTTCCACTACGTCTGCAGTTTTGCACGTTTGAGATTGTTTTTTGTTTGTTCGATCTTTTCCACAGATAGAGATGAATGCCTGCTGTACATCCACTTTGCAGGGCCCTGGCTAGAGATGCACCAGTAAACAAAATAGGCACGATACATGCCCTCATGGCAGCAGAGAATACACAATCAATTAAGAGAATTTTAGGGAGAGAAAAAATGCTTTAAGAGGCAGTGTATATTGTCTCTTAAAATCTAGTTATAAAATTGTCCTTTTTGCTATCTTGGACCTCAGAAGGGGATGCTTATGTAGTTTTTAACTGTATAATGTTTTAAAATTATTCAGTATTTTTCTGTTTAATTTTTATTAATGATTCATGTTTAATGATTCATGTCTGAAATACAAGCCATCTAATTAGTGGAGGAAACACTGATTGAAACTGAAATATATGTTCCTGCAGATAAATGAAAACTCATTGAATAAATAGATTAAACGTATCAATGTTTTATCTTCCAGCTTTTTGAAAACATTCTTCAGTTACTATTGAATACTTTTGTGGCTTGTATTTGATAATTCTGGATTTAACGTAAGCTTTTTTCAAAATTTGATTTCTCAGCAGTTTAACATGTGTACAATCTCCAGTTTTTACAGAGGTTAACTTATATTAGGGCTTTTAAGACCTGTTTATAAATAGACACATTTAAAAATTGCATCCTTGCTTTATACTCTTAATATCCACTTTTCTGCATTACAACATTTAGTGTGAATACACATCAAAAATCTGTAAAGTTTTTCTCATTTGAGGATTTTTAATTATTGCGTTTTTAAATATGTATGTTTATATGAAGCTATATTCTCTTTGATTATAAATTACTGAGATTAATTTTTCTAGCAGGACTTTCCTAAGAGTCTTTTATGTTTTATCTCTTTAATCTTCACAGCAACTTTATGAGAGAGGTACTATTATACATTTTATATATACCTTTGTCTTAACTTGGTAATGCTTATACATCTACTAAATAGCAAAGATGAAATTCAGTTTTAGGTTTGTCTGTTTGAATCGTGACCCAAGATTAGTACTCCCTTCCACCATTGATGAGAGTGCATTGCAAGTTGGCCGTTACGTTTGTAACCGTAGACATCCTTTTATAGGAATAGCTTTGCTAATTTGTATCTTTTTAATAAACGCTTTTATTGAGGCATACTTTATACAGCATAAAATTCACCATTTCAAATGTACAGTTCAGTGGTTTCTGGTGGCTTACTGAATGGTGCAACTGTTAACATAAATCAGTTTTAGAACATTTTCATCCCTCCAATAAGACCCTTCATACCCATTTACAGCTAATCCCCATCTCCAGCCCCAGGTAATCACTAATCTACTTTCTTTTTCCATATATTTATCTATTCTGGTGTGTAAATAGAATCATACAATATGTGGTATCCTGTATCTGGCTTGTTCCACTTAGCATAATGTTTTTGAAGGTCGTCCTTGATACAGCATATGTTAGCAGCTAACTTGTCTTTTATTCTGCATCTCTGTGTGGCTTTTCCTTCCCAAGTAAAACATATTCAGGCTTACAAGTAACTATCCTTACTCTTATCCAGAGATGTTTAAATTCTAGAGTTGGATGAGGGGTTTGAAAACCTTGTTACAGTTGCTGCTGTAACTGTAACTGTGACTTGGGATGTTCTAAGACTATCCTTTCATGTCATTAGCCCTTTCTTCAACCATAAATAGACATAAGCTTTTGCCATAATTTCTGAGAAATTATGGAGGTGGGAATAGTGTATAGACTCCTTGCTCTGTGATTACTGGTATTGAAATTCATATAAATATAGATTCTAACTCTGTATCAGTCTTGCTTTTCTCAGGGAGAAGGATGGCTGGTAGTGTTTTTTTTTTTTTTTAATCTTTGATAAGTTAACTCACTTTGAAATGCCTAGTCTTGTCATTTTAGGACTTTATCATTTTTGTATCTTGACTAACTTTTCATATTTGCATTTATGCTCCAGGACCTAGCATATAGTTGATTTTCAAGAAATGTTAATTAAAATGAACTGAACTAGAATTAATTTTATAAATTTTTAAATCAGTTAACTTATGTTTTGACGATGACAGAAAAAAGAAACAGATATATTCAATCATATTGATGTTTAAGGAAGAAAAGTTAGCAAAACTACCCAAACTATTTCCTTTTTTGTTCATCCTTAATATTTTTTAAATAAACAAAGCTCTAATATTATGAAGTATTCTTTTAGATTCTAGCATCTAAAGAGAAATATGGGTTAAACGTATCATTCTTGAATATTTTCAATTTTTGTTCATCCTGATAAATGCGAATAAATATTCAGATATGAGTACTCTTGCAATTTGTATTTCTAGATGTTAGTGTTTTTAGTCTCACGATGTTCTTTTAACTTTTTTTGGAGGAATAATATTTGAAGGTGAATACTTAATTTTTAATACCTTATTTCTCACAGTATTATTTTAGTTTCATAGAATCCCTGTGAGTAATTTTAAAAAATTATAAAAGTACTGAGGGATCTTGCTACACCTGAAAATAGTGTATAACTGTGCTAAGCTTTCATAGTACTTTAGAGCTCTGTAGACTGTGGTAAGCTTCTCTAAAATGGTTTATAATATGAATTATACCAGTGTTTTCAGTAACGTTGTTTTCACTTTTAAATTAGACTATAATTTTAGTCTAAGTACAACAATTTTATGTGAACAATTCAGTGACTTTGACAGACATGTAGATGTCAGATGGTCATCATCAAAATCAAGCTATAGAACATTTCTTTCACCTCCCCCACCAGTATTTCTCCTTCTGGAGTTTGTCAGCTTTTGGTAAGGGCAGTTGGCTCATGGCAAAGGTAATGCCTATCTTGATTCCCCAGTTGTAGGGTGACCAGGGGATAACTGGTTGGCAGCTTGTTAGGTAGCAACTCACTGTTCCTTGCTTTGTTGCTCCATCCCTCACCCTAACCCATCAGGTGACTGGTTCTCTTCACTAGGGCTTCTAGGCTTTCTCTAGCCCACATGGCTGCCAGAGACCGAGCCGCTAGCATTTTCAGTTACACAATAAAGGATTTTGTGACTGTATTTTATATACACAATTTCACATATTTTCTTTTCATTTTTTGGATTCTTTTTTTGCCTAGGTAATTTTTTTTAAAGTAATAAAAAGAAAAATAGAAATGTAATTTTAACAAATGAGATATCATAGGACTCTGATGTTATTTTGTGACAACAAATATAGTAGCCTAACCCCCAAAAAAGACTGATTTAAAATTAAAAAATTATTTTACTATTGTTTACTACTTATTATTTACTATTTTACCTAATTTGATTAATTTATTTACAGCCTTGTATTTGTATCAGGGTGAAATTCTTAACCAAGATTTCATTTGATGTCTGAAATACCAGTTTATTTAAATCTGAAAGAATAGTTTTATTACATAATCCATATTTTTAAAAAATATTTCTTTTAGAAGTTGGGAAATACAGAATAGAAATGAATCTAGGCTTTATTTTGATTAAAGATGTTTTCTTCCCAAATAGGTTCTTACTTTATCTATGAATTTGTGTTGACTGAATGACTTTTAATAACAGATTTTAAAATTTTAAAGAAATAATGCCTCATAAATAATCTTTATATGAATGGTAGTCCAGAATCTTAAATTTAACAATTAACATAATTGGTTCAGAATGTGTTTTCATTAGATGTTCTGTTTGTTTCCATCTTAGCACTAACTTGTAAATTCTCTGCTTTTCTTGGTGTTGGATTTAGTTTGGTTACTTTCAACACTTTGCCACATTGTAGGTAAAAAAAATTCAATTATGAAATTATAAATACTGTATCATTGTATTACTATGATTTTATATGTTACTAATAAAGTACATTTATTTAGAATATTAATGTGTTATTATCTGAAAAATAGTACCTGGAAAGGCCAACTTTTATATATGTTAATAATCCTATCAATTTTTGTCATGTTTTGGTTTTGATTTTATAATGTGTTTAAATAAATGACTAGCTGAAAAATACCTATTTTTATAGTTTTTTAATGAGTGTGTATATGAATAGAATTAAAAAGACGTGAAATACACAGCTATAGGTAAATAGCACTTGTCTTTATACAGTTAGATTTTTCCCTTTGAGTTTTTTAGTAAGTGCATGAACAGCATACAACATATGTTAACAACCAGGACATGCTGGTCCAGTGAGAACAGAAGGTTTTCTCTGATTTTGCTTTTGCAAAATTTGGTATTTTATGATTAGTTAGGTGTGAAATTGTACAGACAAATATGACTCATCTATTTCTCTTTTTTAAAGTTTTAGACTTAGTAAAATAGTTTTAGTGATACCCAAATGAGCATTTGTAATTCCTTCTTAGATTATTGCTTTTAAATTTGAGTTATGGGTATTGGAGAGTATTATTACAAGACCTATACCTCTTTCTATGAGATGAATAACTGTCTTTTTCTCAGAATTTGATTTTATCTGTGTACGGTGGGAGACATTTTATTCTGTCTCAGTGTCAGTGTATTCTGTGACAACATCTACTGATAATATCTATTACATATGTCTGCATTTCATTATTTTTTGGGGGACTGAAACTTGAGTATTCAATAGAATTTTAAGTTATTAGTATATTTATTAAAAGAAATGTCTTGATTAGAAATCACTAAATTTTGACTAAGTTTTATTTCTTTAATCATTGCCTCTAAATTTCTTAACTGTATTTGACCATTTAATCTCTCTTTAATATACTAACTTGAAGTTTAGGAAAAAATAATCATTGGAGGCCCCTATTGGGGTTCAAAAGATCATACAGTGCATATTTGGTAGCAGAAGAAAACCTCTAAGAACAGTATCATAATATTCTAGTATAGCATTTTGCACTTAGCTGATGCACTACATACAGGGATTCATTTGCACCTCACAATGGATCTTTGGAATAATGAAGTCAGGTAATATTATCTCTTTTATGAATATGAAAATGGAGGATTAGAGAAGATGAAACTGTGGATCAAAAGAGGTAAAGTCACTTGTTCTAGATGTTCTGGAGGTCTAGTTTAGTTGGTGACGGAACCATTAATAGCTTATTGATAACTATTAGCAAACTCTGGATAATAGCTTTTATAGTATTCTTCATTATGATTTATAACTATAAATATATTTCCAGTTTCCTAAATCAATCTCTTAATACTTGGCACTTTTCAAGTTTCAACTGATTAATGAATCATTTGTTTTAGAAATAATTTTTGGCACCTACCAAGTGAAAACTGTTGTGTTGTAGGCCTCAAGTCCCAATATGAGTAAGACATGGTCTTTGCTTTTTCTTTCTTGATTCTTTGTATTTAGAGAGGTGTTCTTTAATACTGGCTAACTCATACATCTGAATCCAGGTTTGTTTGACTGATTTGTTTTTGGAAGATAATTTTACTTATGTCCTTCTCCTGCCTAAAATACTTTGCTTCTCACAGCTTTTATGATAAAGATTAAAATCTTCAAAACATTCTGTGATGCCCTCAGTGGTCTGGCCCCTTCTTGGCTGTCTAGATTCATTGAATATCTTCCTCTCTGTCTCCTTCTACCTTTTTGCCTTTTTTCAGTGTGTCCTTTTTCAGCCAAGGTTTTTACCATATCGTCTTAGGAGTCAATAGTTTAAATAATTTTTACTCATTCCTCAGATATTCACCCAGTTGATACTTTCTGTGACCAGATCACATCCCCTCAATGTATTCTTTCAAGTGATATTTTTCCTGTTGTTTCACTGTACTTTGCATAGAATTGATTTTACCCTGGTTTGTGTGATTATTTAAGGTGTTGCCATTCTTTTTACGTTAAGTTCTGTGAAGACTGTATCTTATTTTTTTGGGTGACATTTATCTTCCAAACCTTGAAACTATAGGAGAAAAAAATAAATGTGTTGGCATGCAGTTGATGATTTCTTCAGCAGTTTTAGTGTTTTTTGATTGATAAGGTTTTAGGTTGTATGCTTTTTTGGTAACCATGATTGTCTCCAATTTACTTACATAGTATATGTAAAATGTGCTCTTGGTCAAAGCAAAAACCAATGACTTTAATTACTGAAACTGAATTAAAATTTAAGTGATTTTTTTACTAATCAGAATTCTCAAGGTACGATTTCAATGTTTTTAATTACATGTGTAAGATCTATTGCATAAACTTACTTCCTTTCTCTCTTTTTTCCTGAGTAAACATTTTTACTTATGTGGATGAATTATCTATATTGAATAACTTGTCTGGGAGATGATGAGATTAATGAAGAGAAAACACTTTGGTCCATTCCTGTTTTGTTTCTTTGCTGACACCTGTAGTTCATTGTAAGATTTTGAGCTTTGTATATTGTAATAATCATGGCATTCATTATATTTTTATTTAAGTAATAGACAAGTTTTACTTCTCATTTTCTCTGTTCATTTGTTACCTAACACGTTCAAATATTTATTTCAAAAATTTGAAAAATGGTAAGATATTTTCATATTTCAACACAACAAGCTGTAATTTGTATTTTACAGCTATTTGCAAATGCTTAAAATCATTGTACTTAAATATATATGATAGTTAATACTGGTGGGGATGTTGAGAAAGTGGTATGCTGATACACTGCTGATGAATGTAAATTTTGATTCAAACAGTGAAATATCAAGTGTGCATTAAAAAGACCAGTGTGGAAGAATCTGTACTGATGCAGAAATGTCTTGATGATCAATCAGTTAGATCGGTTGCTTAGTCATAAAAGGCAGGCTGTAGACATGTATATATATCTCCATTAAAATGATACTAGTATCTATGAATGTATAAAATCAGTAGACAGAGATCTGTAGATATGTATGCTGAATTCATAAAAAGTGGTTATCTATGGGGAGTGGAGTGGATCAGAAGGAGGAAAGAGGAGTTTTAACCTTTAATTTTACTTATTTAATTAAGACATTTTTTCCCCTTTCATTGAATATGGATATATCGTGAACGTTAAAGTGTCCCTGTATGCAGAACTAAATACAAATTTCTTAGCTTTTTAAACTGCTTTCATTTCTCAGTTGAGTTAGTGAGTTTTACACTCATTTTATTTTGGAAAAAGTGATCTAATCTTATTTTACTGTACAGGATATGAGTAATAACAAAAATACATTTTTGGAACCAATTTGTAGGTTCAGACTTTGCATTTGGGGACTCTGTATAAATCTTTAGATCCAGCTGTTGCTGAGGATATTCTTTCAATTGCTATGAGGTGTGTTGATTTTAAAAGAATGGATGGTTGTTTCTCAAGTGTATGTTTGGCAAAAATTTTATGGTATTGCTATGAATGTGAATGGATTGTTTAATTCCTTTGCATCGAATAGTAAGAACTGCTCCCATGTTTTTTATTTAAAATTAAGGGAGAATTTTCTTTATAGAAATGCCAGATTGTTTCAGAATTTCATCAACTTTGTATTGTAATTTTTCAGCAAATGTACAGGCAGAGTCTTTTAAAGTGTTTGTTAATTAAGGCATATTCATTTTCAGTCTTTGCTACTACACAATCAAGACTTACTTGTTTCTGTTTCCTTAAATTTATCCTGGAGTTTGTCCAAGTTGAGTTTTAATGAGTTGTTTATCCCACTAGTTACATTAGGATTTATTTTTCCCTAGAGAGTAATGTTTGAATTGATAGTTTTTAAACCTATTCTGTAAAATGAACATATGTTCAGACTAGGACTTCTGGATATGTGAAATAGGCATTTGTTAAATAAATTTTTTTATTTTCACCAACTTAACTGTTAAAATGTAGGCTTAGTGATATTTAAAAAAACACAAAGTAGCCCAGAAGTTCTTAGATAATTTTAGTATGAATTTTATTGAGCTGTTTTATTTTAAGCAAAGTTTAAATAAATTTGTAGTGATATAAACCATAGGGAAAATTACACTTTTATTTTGCATTTTCATTGACATTTTAATGAGCTTCCCAAGTAGCTTTAAGTTATAAAGGCTATTGATCTGTTTAGAAATTCTGAAGCAAATATGCTATGGTGGTATGGTTTGATGAATTGGGTTTGATGAAATGGATACATGGGTATTTATTATTTTCTTGTTAACCTGTTAGAAATATTTCAAAATTGACAAAAACGAAAGAGAAAAAAACCCTTCATTGAGACTGTTAAACCAACAGGTACATTCTATAGTCTACCATCTATTGCCATATCATTTTTAAATAGTTTATTTTAGTTCACATGCTAGTGGAGTGTTTAACAGAAGTATAATAAAATGTACTTTTATTTGCAGTCAGTTACAGCTGGAAAGTAAAACAAACCACAAAAACGTGTCCTACGTGTATGATATAATTTACTTGTTTATTATTGAATTATGGCTTTTGTACAAAGTGAATTACTTCCTTTGATGTTAAATTGAACCTGAAGGAGAGAATTGTCCCCTACCCTTAGGCATCATTAAAATGTAGAATAAATTAACTTTTTTGAATTTGCATATGTTTAAGTTTTTATTCAAGTCTGTGTTATCCACTTGGGAGTCATTTTATGTGACATATGATGACTTAAAAGCTACAGTACCATATACAGTAGCTGAATTTTTTATGAAATAGTAAAGACCAACTTGTAAAAAGAATCCTGACTGTAATTTTGCCTTATAAATAATTATTGCTATAGTTATAAGAACATGGCTCTTCCTAAACCATAGGATTTCCTAACTGCCACAGAGTATCTGGCTGAAGATAGAGTGGCTAGATTAATTGTACATATTTATATTGTAGGTTTCTGTTTTGTTTACTTAGTGTCACTACTGATTAACTGTTTTTTCTGGTCAGGAATTATGAATGAAATTTGAGAACATAGTAGAGAGAGAACCACCTCTCGATTTTTAATAAAAGACAAGAAAGAGACTTAAAAAATGACTGCAATGTTGAAAAAGCACAAGAAACCAATAATGATAATGAAATATAAGTTGTTGAATTAGATCCTATTTGTCTTTCCTCCTGTCTCATTTAATCTTTACTATTTTACCTGATTGGTTGAAGGAATCTTTTATTCAGTGCATATTTCTAGTCCTTTGATTTTATGGTAAGATATGACCAGGATTGTAAATTGAATAGTAGATCTAGGAAGAGCCACCTATTGCTATTAAATATTTAAGAGTTGTATGGACAGGGTTTTAGATGTCTTAACGTGCAGCTGTATATTTAATTACGTGACGTCAGCTAAACAAGAGACAGATTATCCCAGGGTTTTGTTCCTGTTTTGATATTTTTGAGTAAGAGAATGCATTCATTAGTTGCTTGGACTAGTGTTCCTAGGAACAGAGTTCTGAATACTTGAGGGAGATCTTTTGTTTTAATTGAGGTAAAATCCACATAACATAAAAGTTACCATTTTAATTATTTTACATGTACAATTCATTGTTTTTTTAGTATATTCATATTGTTATGTAGTCACTATCACCATCTAACTTTAGAGCATTTTCAAAACTTAAAAAACAAAACCTGATTCTATCTCTGATTCTAGATATTTCATATAAACAGAATCATACAATATGTGACATTTTCTGTCTGGCTTCTTTTACTTAGCATGTTTTCAAGGTTTCTTCATGTATCATTACTGCATTCCTTTTTATGGCTTTATAATATTCCTTTATAGGGGTATACCACATTTTGTTTATCCATTCGTCAGTTGTTGTTTGGGTTGTTTCTACTCTTTGCCAATTAATAATAATACTTCAATGAACATGCATGTATGAGTTTTAATACAAACATGTTTTCATTTCTCTTTAGTATATACCTAACCATATAATTGTGTATTACCTTTTTGATGAACTGTCAAATTTTTACACAGAGTGGTTGTACCATTGTATATTTCTGTCTCCAGTGTATGAGTGTTCCAGTTCCTTCTCATCTTTCCCAACACTTGTTATTTTATTTTATTTTTTTTTCCTTATTATGTTCATCCTAGTGGGTGTGAAGTGGTGTCTCTTTGTGTTTTTGATTTTTATTTCCTTAATGATGTTGAGTATCTTTTCATGCTTTTTGGCCATTTATATATATCTTCTTTGGAGAAATGAGTATTCATGTTCATTTTTTAAATTGGGCTGTACATATTTTTGTTGTTGAGTTGTGGGAGAGCCTTATTAGATTTATGACTTGTGGACCCCCCCATTTTTTGTTTTTTTTTTTTACTTTCTGGATAGTATCCTTTGATACACAAAAGGTTTTAATTTTGTTAAAGTTCAATTGATCTGTGTTTCTTTTTATTGCTTTTGATATCATATTTAAAAGACTTATTAAAATCCAAGATTGTGAAGATTTACACCTATGTTTCCATCTAAGAATTTTATGGTTTTAGCTTTTTGATCAATTTTGAGTTAATTTTGCTATAGGGCATGAGGTAGGGGTCCAACTTTTTTCTTTGGCATTTGGATATGCAAAACCATTGTTGAGAAGACTGTTTTTATCCCCATTGATTGTTCTTGACCTCTTACCAGAAATCAGTTGATGATAGATGTCTGGATTTACTTCTAGACTCTTCAGTTCTAGTGCACTGATTTATATGATGTGTATTTTTGACTACTGTACCTTTATTAAAATTGGAAATTGGAAATTGTGAGTCTTCTAGCTTTGTTTTTCTTTTTCAGCATTATTTTGGCTATTCAAGTTTCCTTTTAAATCCATATGAATTTTAGAATTAGTTTACTCATTTACCAAAATAGACAGCTGGGGTTTTGATAAGGATTGTGTTGAATCTGTAGATGAATTTGGAGAGTATTGTCATCTTAGCAATAATAAATTTTCCAATCCATAAACATGTGATGTCTTTCCATTTATTTAGTCCCCTCCTTTAGTTTCTTTCAACAATGCATTGTAGTTTTCAGTGTAAAAGTCTTACATTTCTTTGTTAAATTGTTTCTAAGTATTTTATTCTTTATATTGCTATTGTAAATTAGGTTGTTTTCTTATGTTCATTATAAGTGTATATGAGTACAAAACTAGTTTTTGTGTAATTACCTTATTTCTTGCAACTTACTTGAACTCGTTTATTAGCTGTAATACTTGGAGTGTGTATGTGTGTTCTTAATGGTTTTCAATGTATAAGATCATGCCATCTGTGAGTAGTGATAGTTTTACTTCATTTACAATCTGAATGCCTTATTTTTCTTGCCTCATTTTGTGTCTAGAACCTCTACTACAATGTTGAATAGAATGGCAAGAGCAGTACTTGATGTCTTCCTGGTCTTGGAGAGAAAGCTTTCAGTCTTTGACTGCCAAGTATGATGTTAGTTGTGTGTCCTGTGTCATACTGAGGATGTTCTCTTTAATTTTAGTGTGTTGAGTATTTTATATCTTGAAACAATTTTGGATTTTATCAAATGTTTTTTCTCTGTCAGTGAGGGAACATGTTTTCTGCCCCCCCCCTTCATTCTATAATTATGGTATCTTGCATTGATTGAGTTTCTTGAGCCACTCTTATTTCTGGGATAAATTCCAGTTGTTGTGGTCCATAATGGGTTTAATATTATTCTGAATTTGATTTGCTAGTATTTTCTGGAGGATTTTTTTGTCTGTGTTCACAAGGGATATTTGTGTGTAGTTTTCTTTTGTTGCCTTTGTCTGGCTTTGGTATCAGGATAATACTGGCATTATAGAAGAAACTGAGGAGGGTTCCCTTCTCTTTGTTGTTGTTGTTGTTGTTAAAATTTGAGAAGGATTGGTATTTATTCTTCCTTAAATGTTTGGTTGAATTCACCAGTGAAGCCTTCTGGTCCTGAGCTTTTCTTTCTTGGAATATCTCTACTTCATTTTTGAAGGGTAGTCTTATCAGAATTATAATTCTTAATTGGCAATTCTTCCTTTCACCACTTTGAATATTTCATCCCACTGCCTTGTGGCCTCCATAGTTTCTGGTGGGGAATATCTTCAAAGTTCAACTAGGCAGTTTGCAACTCTGCTGCCTCTTCTTTTTGTGTAGACCCTGAAAGTCAGCCAGAAGTGAGAGCTTAAGGCCTTCCTCTTGCCAGTGTGCAGCCCTGAGCACATGCAGGTATGCCTTCTGTATTCCCAGGAAGGTGCTGGAGCTTTTCAACATTTTTATTCTTCAAAGCATCATTTCCAAGACTTTCTAAGATTTTGGTTAGTCTCTTTTCTCCTCCTTTTCTTAACCATTATCCCAGGCAGCAAGGACTCATGTAATACCTTTGCCTGTAAATATTTTCTGCAAGTGTACCTGGGTAGTTGTTTTAGTTCTGAATTACGAGAAATAAAGCAAGCCCTTTGAGTTGGTCCTCTAGGTAGCCACCAGATAGGTCAAAACAAACAACCACAATTTCTTGTGAACAAGGTCTGTTTTGCTTTCTCTGTTACCTCTGCCTACATTGGGAATATGGGCTGTTTGGTGCCACTGCCGAGCTGGGGTCTGGGGGATGTAACATGGGTAAGTAAAAAATAACACAAAACTCACTTTTCCTATTGATATTGAGCTGTTTTTTAAACTTTAATTTTTTTGTTAATATGTTTCCCTGTTGGCTGCAGACTTTTGGTTAGTTTTTAGAGTTCTGGAAAAAGTCAATTCTTGATAGTTTTTGCCAGCTTTTTTGTTGCTGTTATGGTGGGATAGACTTTTGATGTACCTTACTCTTCCAGTTTTGATGATGTCATTCTTCTTTTGGAGGCTTTAAAGTCAAGTTTATTTGTATGAAGATAAGAAATGCTTTGATAATCCAGTGTCAGGGCAGAGTGTGGAGGTAGTTTGGTAATGCTGATATCTTATCTTTGTATTTTAGAAGTATTTTATGAAATTATTTCATTTTGACACAGTTTGTGATTTCTATAGTCCATTCTTAAAATGTTGCAATTTCTTAAAATTTTTTGAAAAAAAATGATACTGATTTCTCAAAGGACCAAGTAAAACAATATAGACATGTATATAGGGGAAAAGGGGAGAAGATCACAGAAAAGTCATCCTCTGTTCTCATTTTTGAGGAATAATTTCTATTAATATTTCTATCCAGAATTTTTAATCTCAACATGCAAGCACATTCGGACATACTTTTATGTGTAGGTAACTCACCACTTCCTGCCATTATGTGGGACCATATTGTAATGCAACTATATATCTTGTACTCATACTTCAGGATATCCTTTCATGTCAGTTGGTTTATCTAACTTCATTCTTTTTAATAATCTGAGTAGTTTTGCATCAAGTCAATACAACACAATTTATTCAGCAATGACTTTTTCTCAGATTTAGACTATTTTAAACAATGTTGCAAACACTGTCATAGTGTAAGTATTCTTGCAGACTCGTGAGAATTCCTTTCAAGTAGATTCCTAAAAGGTGAACTAGAGGCTGAGAGATTTGCTAATCTGAAAGGTTAAAAAGAGTTATACATTGATTAGTTTGAATTTCCCTTTTTACTGGTGAGGCTTAGAGTCTTTCCATGTTTGTGGATCATTTCTGTTTTGATATTCTGTGAGTTTCCTGTTGATGTCCTTGCAGTATTCTTGTATTAGGATATCTTTTTTCTTTAAAGAATTTACAGTTATTCTTTTCTGAAATGGTTCATATTTATTCTTCAGTATTCAACTTAAATATGACACCTGCATAGTTTTGCTCCATCATTTTGGTGTATTTCACAGGAACCTGTACATAATAGTTCATTCTTGTTTCGTTGTACAGTGTATTTTTCTACCCTCTGCTTGGTTTAAGATTTTTTTTTCCAACAATTTGGTTATAATGTACCTTTGGTATGATTTTAAGTCTCTTCTTGGAGTTTGTTGAACTATCTAGATCTTTGGTTTTATAGTTTTTCTTTAGAAAAAAATTGCCCATTATTTCCTTAAACATTGTGCTTTTCTACTTGTGCCATTTCTCTTCTCTCTTTTGGGACTCCAAGTACACCTGTTTGAGATTGCTTGATATTGTCCCAAAGCTGATTAAGGTTTTTTTCCCCACAATTATTTCAGTCTTTTTTCCTCTCTGATCCTTCATCTCCTGAGACCTTCCTAAGAGGCCTCCTGAGACCTTCCTAAGAGGCTGAAATGCATCTCAGAATTGTCAGGCAGGGAAACAAAAGAGGGAAGCATTTATCCCTACACTTCCAGGCTCTGAATAAATGAACACACAGAATTCCCACTGGAGTCTCAAACTGTACAGTGGCCTTTTAGGCATTGCCACTGAAAATCTGCATTGAATGGTCTTCATAGCAGTGGCTGGAATAACGGGTGGGCTGAGAGGCTTTTGAGGTGATAGACAGGAGATGTCCAGTACTCTCCTTGTGGGTATGGTTGGGGAAATGATAAAGTGTTGAGGTTTATTGGGTAAGGAGGGAATTAGGTATCTGAGTCTACTATAGTAGCATCCTACTCTTTTTTTTCCCTATCTCTTGTTTTTCTACTTTCCACTTTATCTTGCATATTTCATTAACCTTCGCTGTTAGCTTGCTGCTCATAGACATATTTAAATGTTTCCTTACTTTGAAGCTTTGCTATTTAGGAAGTTCAATTAAGGCAGCTCAGTCAAAGGCAGAACCAGATAAATAAGACAACAATGAGTTAGATATTCCAGGGCAGAGGGTCTAAAAATAATTTTTCTGTTACTCTCAAGTAGGAACCTGAGTATAATGTAAATGGTTTGTAAGTACTTGTGAAAGTATAGGATAGAGGGCTCTGGATCAGATTGCCTAGACTTAAATTCCTAATTTTTTAACTTTTTAGTTATATGATATTTGACACCTACTTCATACCTGTATCTTAGTTTCTCCATTTGAAAAATGAAGATAATACCTCCATCAAAGTGTGTTATGAAAAGATTCTATGAGTTAATAAATATGAGATATTAAAAATAAGGCTGATCTGCTTATAAATTCTGTTTAAGTATAATTAGTATTATTTTTGATAATTGACTTGATTGAAAAAGTATAATTGTTTCAGCAGAATGCATGTGTATGAATATGTGTGTTGACATTCTAGTTTGTATTTTTATTTTATTATTGTGAGAGTTCCTGAAATAGTGAAACATATTTAGTTAGTAGAATTGTGTATCTATTTGGTTTAAATTCTATTTTAAAATATTTTTAATGTGTACTTTTTCTTTCCTTATAGTCTAGTTTATTTTATATGTTGTTTGTAAATGCTTTTTAATATATTACTTGCTGTTATTCTTTCTATTTTCTTATGCAGGACCAAAAGGTCTCAGATTGCTATAACTGAAGGTATATTTGAACTTCCAAATCTCACAATTCAAGCTACAAGAGCACAGACACTTCTGCTTCAAGCAATATATCAAAGTTGGTCTCATATTGGAAATATCAGCTCTTCAGCAGTGAATGAAGCTTTGATGAATGAAGTTTTCCAAACTATAGGTAAGAATAGTCTTTTTGACAAGTGTATGGAAAATTCTTATTAGAGATGACTGATATTCTGTCGTTCAAACCCATATGTGTGGCATGTTCAACTTAAATTGTAGTATATTTCTGTGAAAGCAGATATGTATAGGTCCTGTGTAAAATCCAAGATATAAGTTAAGCCATTCAATCTTTTTCTCTGCCACCAATTTGTGGATACGTTTTATAGTTCAAGAGATTATTTTCACCAACTCCTTGTACAATTGACCTTTTGGCCTTACTTGGATAACTTCTGAGGGGATCAGTATGCATGTTTGAAATGATAACCAAGTCAAGTATAAATATAAATATTTGATTATGGTGGTAGAGTGGCATGAAATTCTTGATATTATAGAATACATTAACACTTGGTAAGCAAATTATTCTTTTTGTGTGAAAATTATTAGTATTTCACCTTGAATGAATTAACTACAGAAAATTAAAAATCTGCTTTGATGCCTGTAAAAGAGATATTATCTTCATCTTATTATTCGCTTTGTCAGTAAGCAAAAAAATGTTACAGAAGACTTGCTTCTTTAGTTGTTTCAGCTCATAATAATTATGTTACTTTTGTCAGTGACACAAAAGAAGGATATATTAAGTGTAATCATGCTTAAAATAATAACATTTTTATTTTCTACTTCATTTATCTGTTGAAATATTAGTTTTATTTTTACATGATGCTTTTGAAGGTTTTAATTTCAGACCTTACTATAGGGAATATATTATAAGGTCTAAAAAATGCATTTTTATTTGAGTCTTTTCGTTTGATACAGCCATTGCCTAATGTGGAATTTTATAGTTGTGTCAGGTTTTAGGATTTTATGAAGAAATGACAAATGTTTCATTTATTTAGAAGTTCTTAACTTGGGGTTTATGAAAAGGCTTTGAATACTCTGAATTTCCTGAAATAGTATGCAAATCTTAGTGTGTGCATAAACATATGTCCCCCCCAACACATATTTATGTTCTCTTCTTAAATAGATTCATTTATTAAATGTGCTGAGTCTGTTCTTTATACAGTCTTTTGAGTTGTATCTATTTTTTCTTCTATTAACATTTATAATTAGCTTTTCTTTGGTTGGTATTTGCTATATTTTGCATTCTTTTACTTAAAACCAATGTTTTTATGCTTTACGTGTATGCCTTAGAAATAGCATACAACTGGATATTTTAGATCAAATTTCATAATCTGTCTTTTATCTAGTAAATTCAATCTACTTATATGTGTGATTGTAGTTTTTTTGACTTTGTTTCTGCTTACTATCTTACTATATTGTTTCCTTTTATACTGTTAGCTACAGTGCTTCTTAAAAATACTATTGTTTCTTAACTTACCTCTTTCTACTTGTTTGGAATTGTATACTCTTATTGAATTACTAACTTAAAAATAACTGATGTTGCTTTGGAAAACACTTTGGTAGTTCTTCAAAAAGTTAAATTAGAGTTACTATATAACCCAGGTATTTTACTCCTAGATGTGCACCCAAGAATTGAAAACATATACCTGTGTAAAGTCTTGTACAGGAATTTGTAACATTATTCTTTTTTCCTTTTGCATGCAAGTTTATTTTTTATTAATAATTTTATATATTTAAGGTATGCAATATGATATTTTGATATACATGGTTAAATGATTACTACACTCCAACTAATTAACAGATATGTCCCCTCACATAGCTACTATTTTTTTTTCCCTGTGGTGAGAGCACCTGAAATTTACTCTTAGCAGATTTCCACTATACAGTACAGTATTATCAACTATAACTATCATTCTCTACATGAGATTTCTAGAACTTACTCATCCTGCATAACTGCAGCTTTGTCTCCTTTGACCAGCATCTTTCATTTCCCTCATCTCCTTGCCCCTGTAAATACTGTTCTACTCTCTGCTTCTATGAATTCGACTTTTTAAGATTCTGTATGTAAAGGAGATCACATAGCATTATTCCTAATAGCCAAAAGGTGAAAACAACAGAAACATCTGATGAATGGATAAAATGTGTTATATATGTACAATGGAATGTTATTCAGACATAAAAAGGAGTGGAGTACTGATATATGCTGTGAATGAACCTTGAAAACATGCTAAGTGGAAAAAGCCAGATGCAAAAAGTCACATATTATGATTCCATTTATATGAAATACTTAAAATAGGCAAATCCACAGAGACAGAAAGTAGATTAATGATTGCCAGAGTTTGGAGAAAAGGAGAACTGGGGAATGACTTCATGAGTTTCTTTTGGGGTGATGGAAATGTTTTGCAATTAGATAGCAGTAATGTCTTCATACTTGTGAATCTGCTAAATTCCATGTAATTGTACGCTTGTAAAAGGATGAATTTTATATTTATTTTATTTCATTCAAAAAATCATTTTAAATTGATGAATATTTAAGTGGACTAAATTTTGTGTTATGCTCTGAATGTTTACATTCCACCAAAGTTTACATGTTGAAATTCAGTGCTCAAGGAGGAGGACGGGCCTCTGGGAGCTGATTAGATCATGAGGGCAGAGTCCTCATGAATGAGATTGATGTCTTTAGAAAGAGGGTCCAGAGAGGGCTCCTTTGATTCCTCCACCACGTGGAGGAAGTAGGCAGCCTTCAGCAGGAAGCGGTTCTCTTCGGAACCTGACTGTGCTGGTGCTCTGATCTTGGGCTTCCAGCCTCTAGAATCGAGAGAAATAATTTTCTGTTGTGTATCTGCTGTACAGTCTGTGGTATTTGTTATTAGAACCCGAATGGACTAAGACAGTGTTATTGCCATTGTTTTATGTGGAGTTACTGTGTGAAACCTCTTCTTTTAGATCCTCACCCTTAAGGCCTGTGGTGAGGCCTTTTTTGGTAGTAGCATTTTTCACTGTATATTATTTTGTTTGTCAAATTTGTTTCCTGTGATGTTCTCTCCAGAAGTTTGTTTGTTTAATGTCTCACAGTATTAATCCACCCTTATTTATTTAAAATTTTTGTTTTTGTCAACTTAGTCTAAAAATTCATATTAATAAGCAGGTGGTGGTGGTATTGACTTTTATAATTTTTTCCCTGACAAACTCATTCTGCATTTTTTTCGGAGTTGATCAAATGGACTGTGCTAGGCAGATTCTATGTAAAAGTTTTTATTCTGTAAATATTCTATCCTAATAGAATGCTGCATAGATATTAAAAAATGGGTCAGATAAGTACACAGAACAAGTGATCCATAACCTGATATGCTGACATTGAAAAACCTAAAATTAGTGGAAATAAGTTTTTGGAGATTAGAGGAGTTGAGGAAAATGGAATAATGTTAGGAAGTTTCATCTCTTCACCAAGGAATCTTAAATTTATGAAACGAAGCAGCTATAAAATTTATAATAGGTAAATTAAGAGTTAGCCAAAATTTTGTTTTGAAAATCTGGTTTCCAAGTGTCCAATTTCCTTATGTCTTTTTTTGCTCCCCCCAAATCTTATTCTGTTCATTTTATTCTTAACATAGTGCTTGCTTATAGTATTTCTCTAAATTTTCTGTCTTAAGATCCAAGAAGTATGTATTTAAGGTGTAAAGTTTATAGCATTTTATTGTCTTACATCTGTGGGCTGTCAGTAGACATCACTCAGCACTGTTAAGCTTTGTATATGTTTGGTTTAACCAGGGATCTTTTGCTTTACATTGCAGCTACTTCTCATTTATTACATTAATGAAGTGATAATGCAGGATTATGTACATTCTTCAACTTCTCAGATTTTTATTCTGATAATGTGTGGAAGAAGAACCATTATTCTTCCATTCTACAGTTGACTGTAAGCTAAGCACTTGTCTTCAGTGTTTCTGCCTCACCTTTCATGATAATCGTATACCTCTTGCCTACCTTCCTACTTCTTGCTGTCTTTTTATTGCTAGTTGCTAACCCACAGCATCAGTCTCCTCCTGTCCATCACCTTCATGGCTTTTCCCTCTGTCTCTGTTGAACGTAATTTTGATTTGATAACATTCTCCTACATTTTTCTCTTTTCTTTGATAACTAGTTCTTTAACACAAGTCGACACAGTTTTTTCCTTTCCTGTAGTTCAGGAAACTGTAATCTGCATTATAGTCTGCGGGTTCCATAAAAAAATTACATTTTTTTCCACATTTATGCCTTTGCCCAGGTTTACCCTTCTACCCCATGCCAGAAGCGTTTTATTTCGCTTGCTCTCCTCCTTCGCATTCCTCCTGTTCAGTTTTTCAAAACAGCGTTATTGAGGTATAAATCACATACCATACAAGTCACCCTTTTCAAGTAGGCAGTATTTAGCCTGTGGTATATTCAGAGCAATGTCTTCATCACCACAATCAATTTGAGAACATTTTCTTTACCCCAGAAAGAAGTCTCACATTCTTTAGCCATCGCTTCCCAAGCTTGCCATGCCCCCCAGCCCTAAGCAAACAATAACCTGCTTTTTGTCTATGGATTTGCCTATTCTGGGCATTTCGTATAAACAGATCACATAAAATACAGTCCTTTGTGACAGAATTCTTTCACTTAGCATACTGTTTTGAAGTTCATCCATATTGTAGCATTCATCAGTTTCTTTTTATTGTCAAATAATATTCCATTGTATGTATATACTATTTTGTTCATCCATTCATCAGTTGATGGACATTTGGGTTGTTTCCACTTTGACATTTATGAATGATGTTGCCGTGAACATCTATGTACAAGTTTTTGTGTGGACATACGCTTTTATTTCTCCTGGGTAGGAGAAGTAGGAGTAGAAGTGCTTGGTCATATGGTAACTGTATATTTAACCTTTTGAGAAATTGCCAGCCTGTTTTCCAAAGCAGCTATATCATTGAATATTCTTAGCTGTAGTGTATGAGGATTCCATTTTTTTCCCACATCCTTACCATACTGCTATCACCTGTTTTCTGGTTCCAGCCATCCTATTGGTTGTAAAGTAGTGTCTCACTGTGATTTTGATATGCATTTCCCTAATGGTTAATGGTTTTGGCCCTTTGTATATCTTTTGTGGAGAAATGTCTACTTAGATCCTTTGTTCTTTTTTTTGCTGGTCTGTTTATCTTTTTTGTTTTGAGTTGTGGGAATTCTTTCTATTTTCTAGATACAAGTCCCTTATCAAATGCATGGTTCACAGAGGTTTTCTGCAGTTCTGTCGGTTGTTTGTTCACTTTCTTCATGGTGACATTCTGTCTGACTTTTTCCTCAGTTGTAGCCCCAAGTATATCTTTACATTGGACCCTGTTATCTTTTCGAAGTGGTTTATTTCTCCTTTGTTACTGATTCTGCTTCTTGGTCTTCATCATTACTTTCAGCCTTTTAAGTTCTTTTAAGCTTTTAATATCACAGAATCCTTACTGCTCTTGTTACCCAAGGCCTTGATTTCCCAAGGCCAACAATTTCAGTGATACTAACCTTCTATAGTCATTTCTTCCTTTCTCTTTTCATCTTTGTTTTCTCCATGCCTGTTCTCACAAATAAGAAATTTATGTGTTATCTCTGCAAGCGCCAAAACAACACTATTCTATCTGAACTGAACTGTTACTGATTTGGGGGAGATTTAGAAAGATTCATTTATAATTGAGTTCTTATCTTACCCTTTCATTAATTGCAGGTTGTAACTTATTAGTTGGGTTTGAAATTGACATCTTTGGGTACTCCTAAGAGTTTGAAAGAAATGAACTAGAATTAAATAGAATGCATGTAATGTAGTAAGTTGAAGTATTATATTTATTATATTTATAAACATAAAAGGCATACATTGTTAGTAAATACAGTTATTGCTCTAAATTTTTTCTTGGTAAGACTAGGGATTAAAATTCTGTGCAACTGCTTCCTGAATATTTCGGTTTTGGAAATTTTGAGAGGACATGAGAGATGCCCTGAATAAAAAAAAGGGAAAAAAATTTAGTATTTTTTCCAAAGAGAAAGAACTAAAAGAATTGGGTGATAAATAATTAATGACATGTTTTTGAAATTCTAAAATTCTTTAGCTATAAGTTGCATTATTGATTTTTATGCTATTTTAGATGATATGATGAGGGATAGTACCAGGTCACTAGCAAAATACATGTACATGTAAAGCATAAGATGCTCCTGGAAAATTTTAAATGTGAAAAATTTCATTCTGAACTCTTGATTCCTAAGAAAACATGGTTATTGATTTCCTGATTCTAATAACAAGAAATTCTTAGTGAAGAGTGAGCAGTGTCAAGTTGTGAGATAATGTAATTTTATCACTCAAAGGAAATAAATTAGTTTGATAGTTAAGTTTTATGTGTCCGATTTATGTTGCATTTTAAACGTTTTTTAAAAATTGAAGTATAGTCAGTTTACAGTGTGTCAATTTTCTGGTATACAATATGCTGCATTTTTATATAAAGAAAACTAAGTGCAAAAAACTTCTTTGTTTCTTTATAGGTACAGAATTATTTCACTATTTTATCAACTTAGTTTTTTTTATAAATACGTATTTATTTGATCTTTTTTTCCTTTTAATAACTGAAGTTGTTAAACATGTCTCTATGTAAAACCAAGTAAAGTTAGGTTGTTGTATTTGATTGAGTCTTAGAATATGCAACAACCTTGTACATTAGTCTTCAAAATGTTGAAGTTATAATGGTACTTCAGAAATGTGATATCAGACTTAATTTCAAGCATCAAAACTGCAAAATTCCTTTAGGAAGAAAAGATGTTTTCTTTAATAGAGTGTACTATACTGTGACACAAAAATGTGGTAATTTTCGTTGAGTCAATTTTTAGTTTCTATTTTGTGAATGACTTTACTTAAGAGGCTTTAAGAGACTATCTGTGTGAATATTGAACTATACTAGTGTTCTTTAGAGCTACATCGATGAATTTTTCTTCCTCAGCTCTCGTAAAAGGAGAATAAAATTAAAGATATTAAATTAAGATGAATAGTAAAAAAGTTCTGTGCCACTGCTTCTTAGAGGTTTAATTTTGTCTGTTGAATTTTATTAATCTATATGCTATATAAATATTGGTGTAATGAATGTTTTACTATCTCTGTCAGGTAATAAAAATATTTTCACTCTTCGACTATTAAAATTTACTGAATTGTAGTGTGGAAATCACACTACTTATATGTCTAAAGAAAGGTCAGTTTGTTTCATTGAGTTTCAGTTAACTTTCTCATCTGTAAAATGGTAATAGTACCTTTAGATCTACTCATAGAGTGCTTGAGAGTGCCAAATACAGTGTTATTTGCGGAGTTGATTCATTGCTCCTGCCCTGGCTGTGGAATCCTGCTAGAATCATACATATGGGGATATTACCTGTGGAGGTGGTTGTAGGGTATGAGGTTCTTGGAGGCATGAGATAACTATCACTGTCAAAACTGAAGCTTCAGTGACCCAGTATTTTAGGTGAGAAGATACAGGGCAAAGGTAAATTCTAAGAGTAGGGCAGGAAAGTAAATAGGATAATGAAGTAGTGAACTTGATGAGAGAAGATTGAAATTCAAGACATTGGTTAGGTCTGGTTGTTTGGACTTAATGAAGAAACTGTTCATTGTGCTGCTTTAATACAGCTGTTGACAAGAGGCCTTGCAAGCTCATAGACACCTATGATGAATCGTGTATTCTCTCCTGTTAGGATTCCCCAGCGATGTGGAACAACAGGTTGCTGCAATGCAGTGGGAGAATAGAAATACGAAACCCTATCCTTTAATCTGCTTTTCATGTAGTGAGCAGCTGCCTACCAAGCATTTTTCCTCCACTGAGCTGCATATTGTAGCGACTGGATACCATAAGACTTACTGAATAGTCTGAATTGGCTCACCTTTTTAGGTTGATGTTTCTCACGCATTAATTCCTCTGGCTTCTCCCCAGTACTATTGATGTTGGCAGGTTATGTGTCCTGTGTTACACATGTGAAAATTTATGCGTGGAACAATTTAGTGTTCTTAAGCATCCTCCCACAGATACTCACTGAGTAAGCTAGTTTTTGAAGCCATGCCTTTGGACCCTTCTGTTCTTACTTCTGCTACTACATCAAACAACCTCTCTGGTAAATAAGACCAGAAACAAAGTAAGATGATTATAGTTTGCTATTCCATTAGGAATTCTATAATGAAGGAATAGCAAATATTGGAAACTTTATTAAAATAATAAAGAAGTTTATAAAGAACAAACAGATGTTAAAGTTTGAACTAAATATGTATTATTAATTGGGATCATTGAATTATGCACTTTTATTTTCATGTTTCTTATGGTACTCAAATCATAGAAATTGTAACCTTTGTAATTTTGCCAGAAGATAAAATACAAAGTCACACGTGGCTTTTGTTTGCTTAGGAAAACAAGGACTTGTTACCACGTTTTCCTTACTCAGGTAGTTCATTGTTTTGTTGACAGTCTAGTTCCATTAATCTGGTATTTGCAGGGAAATTACCTACAGACTCTCAAATCTATGCTGAAGGTGATCAAATGGACATTTGAATCTGTTATTTAAGTGATGTCTTAATGTTAAAATAAAAATCTACTTTCCAGAATGTAACTGTAAAAGTATTTTATGCAAGATTTCATGTGGGATACCTTAATGGTTGAATAATAAATTTTACCTCATAAAAATGAAATTCAATAATACAGTAGCTTTCTCAGCTCAGTAGCATCTGGTCTATTCTCATGAGAGCCAATATTTTCCAACTCATTAGGATCATGTCGTTCTGTATGTCGTCAACATTGACTTAGCCAAGCTACCTTTACTTACATAACCGCCAAACTATTAAATAGGTCTCTTGTGGAGTGAAGTCAAATATTCCTCTTACTTTACTTCTGCCTTAGAAGAGGGGAAGAAAATGTACATACTGTAACATTTAAACATCTGGTCTAAAACCACATCAGTGTAACTCTGAGCAAAGTTACGGATTTGGTATTCTTCCCAGGTGTGCATATAAAAAGGACTTTGGAGTTGCTGAACAGTTCTTTAACCATTTAGGAAAAGGATTGAGGTATATAGTGATATGCTTTTTCTGTTCCTCTGTTTTTAAACTACTTTTTTTCTCATACACCTCCAATGTGTTCTAAAATATATATTTTTGAGCTGTTACAAAATTTTCTTTCCAGATAGGAGAAGTATTGATTATGAATTTATCCTTGCCTAAAAATAAAAATGAGTTAGTTTTGCATTAAACACTACCAGTGAGACTTTCTGATGTTTACAATGGAGTAAAAATTTAATAAAAGAATTGAAGAAGACACAAATGGAAAGATATTCATGCTCACGGATTGGAGAAATCAGTATTGTTAGAATGTTCATGCAGCATAATGACTTGACTTAATATATTGAGAAGTGATTACCACAGTAAGTTTAGTTAACATCCATTGCCTTGTATAGATACAAAAAAAGAAAGAATATTTTTTTTCTCGTGATGAGAACTTTTAAGATTTACTTTTTAAGCAACTCTGAATTATACCACAGCAGTATTAGCGATAGTCATCATGTTGTACATTACATCCTCTACTTATTTATTTTCTAACTGGAAGTTTGTACCTTTTGACCACCTTTATCCAATTTCCCTACCCTCCATCCCCTTCCTCTGGTAACGACAAATCTGATCTCTTTTTCTGTGAGGTCCTCTCCCCACCCCCCCAATTCCTCATGTAAGTGAGTTCAAACAGTATTTATCTTTCTTGACTTACTTCCCTTAGGACCTCGAAGTCTATTATGTTGCAAATGGCAGGATTTTCTTTTTTGTGAGTGAATAGTATTCCACTGTGTACATACACCATAGTTTCTTAATCCATTCATCTGTTGATGGACACTTAGATTGTTCTCTTATCTTGGCTGTTGTAAATAATGCTGCAGTGAACATTGGGAGTGCAGATACCTCTTTGACATAGTGATTTTATTTCCTTTTGATGCAGACCCAGAGGCATAATTGCTGGATGATATCATAGTTCTGTTTTTAATCTTTTGAGGAACTTTCATATTGATTTCCATAGTGGCGCCAATTTACAGTCCCACCAACAGTGCTAAAGGGTTTCCTTTTTTCTACATCTTTGCCGGCATTTGTTATCTCTTATCTTTCTGATGATAGTTATTCTAACAGGTATGAGGTGATACCTCCTTGTGGTTTTGGTTTGCATTTCCCTAATGATTAATGATGTCGAGGACCTTTTCATATACCTGTTGGCCATTGTGTATCATTTGGAAAAGTGTTTAGATCTTTTGCCCACTTTTAGATCGTAGTGTTTGTTTTTCTACCATTGAGTTATATGAGTTCTTTATATATTTTCGATGTTAACCCCTTATCAGATAAATGATGTGGAATTATCTTCTCCCACTCTGTAGGTTTCCTTTTCCTTTTGTTGATTATTTCTTTTGCTTTGTGGAAGTTGTTTAGTTTGTTGTAGTCTCATTTATGGTAGCTTTTGTTCCTTGTGTTTTAGGTGTCATATTCAAAAAATGGTTGCTAAAACTATGTCAAGGCGCTTTCTTCCCCCTCCTCCATGTTTTCTTCTAGGAATTTTCTAGGTCTTATGTTTAATTCTGTAACACATTTTGAGTTAATTTTTGTGAGCGATGTGAGATTGAGATCTGGTTTTATTCTTTTACATATCATTTTCGAGTTTTCTCAGCATCATTTATTGAAGAGACTGTCTTTTCTTCATTGAGTATTCTTGACTCCCTTATCAAATATTAGTATGCATGGGTTTATTTTTGAGCTCTTGATTCTATTGTATTGGCCTATGTGTCTGCTTTTATGTCAATACCATACTTTCTGATTAATATAACTTTATAATATGCTTGAAACCAGGAAGTGTGTTATCTTCAGCTTTATTCTTTCTTCAGATTGCTTTGGCTGTTGGGGATCTTTTGTGGTTTTATGTAAATTTTAGGATTATTTTTTCTAAGTCCGTTAAAAAAAACCTGTTATTGGAATCTTGATACGAATTGCATTGAACTATATGTGGCTTTGGGTAGTATGGACATTTTAACAATATTAATTCTTTCAGTCCATGAGCACAGGATATCTTTCCATTTATTTGGGCCTTCTTCAATTTATTTCATTATTACTGTCTTCTAGTTTTCAATGTAGAGATCTTTCACCTACTTGATTAAATTTGTCAATTTTTCATTGTTTTGGATGACATTGTAAATGTAATCAGTTTCTTTGTCTACCTCCCCGACCCCAGATAATTTGTCATTAGTGTATAGAAACACTACTGCTTTTTGCCTTTTAATTTTGTTTCCTGCAACTTGACTTGATTAACTCATTAGATTAACAATTTTTTGGTTGAGTCTTTGGAGATTTTATATATATAAAATCACATCATCTGCAGATAGGGACAGTTTTACTTCTTTCTTTCCAAATCTGATGCCTTTTATTTCTTTTTCTTGCCTGATTGTTCTGGCTGGGTCTTCCAGTAGCATGTTGAATAGGAATGGTAAGAGTAGGTGCCCTTTTCTTGTTTCTGATCTTAGAGGAAAAACTTTCAACTTTTTACTGTTGAGTATGATGTTAACTGTGGGCTTGTATATGTCCTTTATTATGTGAGATTGGTTCCTTCTATACCCAATTTATTGGGAGTGTTTATCATAAACAGAAGTTCTGTTTCATCAAATGCTTTGTCTGTCTCTATCTAAATGATATGATTTTTTAAATTTCTATTAATGTGATTGTGTCACATTTATTGATTTGCATATTTTGAACCATCCGTACTTCCGAGGGATAAATTCCACTTGATTGTGGCGAATGATCCTTTTAATGTGCTGCCGATTTTGGCTTGCTGTTACTTTGGTGAGAATCTTTTCATTTACATTCATCTGGGATATTGGCTGGTAGTTTTCTTTTCTTGTAGTGTTCCTATCTGGCTTTGGAATCAGGGTAATACTGGCCTCATAAAATGAGTTTGAGAGTGTTCCTTTTTGATTTTTTGAAAGAGCTTGAGAGCCCTGCTGTCTGTCAACTCTGAGGCTTGACTGGTCTGAGCTTGTGTTCTTGTCATGGATGGACAGTGGATTGGATAGATGATGGATGGATGGGTAGCTATGGATGCACAACACCTTAACACATGTGCACACAAACTGCTGAGTGGAAACATCTCAGTGGGTATTACAGCCTGTGGCAGGAGTATATATGTGTGTCTTTTTGGACAAAATCTTTACATTTTAAGGTTTGCAAATATTCAAGAGGAAATGTCAAGGAAGCAGCAAAACCAAGGACAGTACCACCTGTGGGTTCTGAATATCACAATGTGAGCAGAACTGTGCTTGAAAGCCCTGATGAGTCATCTGTTAGGGCTTTGGTTAAATAAAACACTGAGCAAATTGAGTAACCAGCATTGTGTCTGTGGATCTCCTTCACAAGAACTTGTCTGACCCTGATGGTAGGATTGGGTCTGAGGCCGTGTCAGTGGATTGGGATTGGAAGGATCCTGGGGGCATGGCTTCATGCTTTCTTCTCTGCCTTCCCGTGAAGTCTTTCAACTCTTGGATGATAGTCCTGCCATGATTGGCTTTAGCTTTGAACTTCCCTTCATTTGGCTACTAAAGTACCTCTGGATTCACCCTTCCTAAAGCTCTGCATCAAGAAGGCAGGAGTAACCTTATCACTCTACTCCTCAAGAATTGTCAGTGGCTCTCCTGTGCCCTCAGGATAAACTTAAAAGACTCCTGGTATGGCACTTTAGGACCTGGGTTCTCCCCAAACATGAAGCTCATGCTTTACCTATGGTTGAATCAAATCCTGCATACTTTGCTCTTCAGATTTCCTTGCCTTCATGTCCCCCCTTTCCCCACAAAAGATGCACTGATTTATTACCTCTTTTCTATTTGAAATGTAACATTAGTATTAGTGTTTAGTATTAGCATTAGTATTTCCTCTACAAATACTTCTCTCATTCACTCAGAGTTAATTATTTTTTCCTTTGTGATATCATTATGATTAATATATTGCTCAGTTCAACAGATGTTTATTATGTAGTAACTGCTAGATTTGGACCCTGTTTTCAGAGATCTTTCAGTCTGGGAAATAAAATATTTAATTTTTGATTACACACATCATTCTGTATTATAGTTATGTTTGTACTGAGATTTTCTGACAAAATCTAGTATGCTGTAGTAGATCTTTGTTTAGACATTCACATGAAGTATCTTTCAGTTAGTATACTTAATCATAATAACCGGATTAAAAATTTGTTGCAAATATTCAATTAAAGTAAATTCAATAAGTCATTGGTTTTAATTATCAAATATAATAACATTTACTCCAGATTTTATTGTTAAAAATAAGTAACAGATAACAGATAGTCCTCCACAAAAATTTTTGTTGGTGATTAGAAACAGCTTTATTCTGTTTTATTAAAATTTAATTATGAGGAGAAAACATTAGAAAATTTCACATGATGTTAGACTAATATTATTTGTAAACTGGAAAGCAGAACTCATCAGTAAAATAGCTAATAATTTTTTCCATATCTGACTTGACCTCCTGTTGTAGATCTTCCCCCATGAGAAATAGTTACCTTTTCTTAATTCTTCTAAGAGCCTGCTTGATACCAACCTTACTCTTCTCTGCAGCTAGACCACTGATCTCTGCTTGTTTTTTCAGCCTTGCTCCATGTTTGGGTCTGATTCTATGATTAATCTGGGGATGATTTAAGGAATACACATCCAGGTGACTCAGGAGCATCTCCTGCGACTTTGCTTGACTATGTGCCTTAGCTCTATTGATTGAACTTGTACTTGAATTGTTCAAGCTGCCACCTTAAACTGCAATTTCAGTTGCTTAGATGCCTGTTTGTTCTGCTGGGCCATTCCCTGTCTCATCAAAGACTAACATCATGAATTTCCCTTTCTAGACTGCCGTAGGTTCTTGAGGCTTCTCCTTAATTTTCGCCCATGGATGTGGTACTCCCTACTAACTGTTACCAGACCAGTTTTGAAGAATCCACCTGCTGACCGCAAATGTTACCTTTTTTTTTTTTTTAAGGAATTATTGATTGTATTACATTTGCCTGCAGGAACTGCATTATTTCTTATTGAACAAGTATCTGATCTGACCACTTGTCTTAGCTTTTGCATTTTTTTTCTCATTGTTATAGATCTGGCATTGACAACTCTAGCTCACTGCTTGTTTTTGTAAATAAAATTTTATTGGAACGTAACTACACTTGTTCCCTTAAATGTCTGTGGCTGTCTTTGTCCTACAATGTCAGTGTTGAGTAGTTGCAACAGAGACCAGATAGTTCACAGTCCGAAATATTTGCTATCTGGCTCTTTACCAGAAACATTTTGCTGACCTCTGATATGGTTTATAGTCTTGTTCTTTTCATTTGGTGCCTATTTTAAATATTGTACTTTTTATTTTATAGAGGTTTTATGAGAAAATGACCATATTTATTCATGTGACTTCCATGTAATTTTTAAATTCAGTTAATTGGATGTTTGGCAGAAGATGTCTTGGACTTAAAATAATCTTCATTGTTAACTTTTTTCATTTTTTTTAACATTTTTTTATTGATTTATAATCATTTTACAATGTTGTGTCAAATTCCAGTGTTCAGCACAATTTTTCAGTCATTCATGGACATATACACACTCATTGTCACATTTTTTTCTCTGTGATTTATCATAACATTTTGTGTATATTTCCCTGTGCTATACAGTGTAATCTTGTTTATCTATTCTACAATTTTGAAATCCCAGTCTATCCCTTCCCACCCTCTACCCCCCTGGTAACCACAAGTCTGTATTCTCTGTCCATGAGTCTATTTCTGTCCTGTATTTATGCTTTGTTTTTGTTTGTTTTTGTTTTTTAGATTCCAGATATGAGCGATCTCATATGGTATTTGTCTTTCTCTTTCTGGCTTACTTCATTTAGAATGACATTCTCCAGGAGCATCCATGTTGCTGCAAATGGCATTTTTTTAACTACCATTTTGTTAAAGAAAAGTGTCTCTTCCAAAATAGATAGGATTAAGTGGTTATGATAATTGATACTTTCTACTCTAATCATCTGCCCATAGTAAATCAGTCACCAAGTGTTGTCAAATTTATTTCCTAAGTACTTTTACAATGCATCTATTTCTCTCCATTTTTACTTCTGTCACTCTAAGGCAACTTCATTATTTCTTTTCCCCCTTCCAGTCCATTTTCTACCACGTACCAGAGTGAGCTTTGAAAAATTCCGATGTGATCAAAGCACTCAGCCTTAAATGACTTCCTATTAACTTCAGGATAAAGACTCAAATCTGGCTCTGTACTTCATTAACCTTTCAGTGTCTCAAAAGAGCTGTGCTTCTTTTTGTCTTACGGTTTTTCTCAAGCCATTCCATCTTTCTGCAATGTTCTTCTCCCTCTATTTCACCTATTTATAGCAACTTGTCCTTTAGAGTCCAGCTCAAGTGTCACCTCCTCAGAAGATTCTTGAAGTAGAAAGTAGATTCCACGAGGGCAGGTTCCATGTTTCAATTTGCCCTGCTGTATCTCCAGCGACTAGTATATACTTTGGATAGTGTCTAAAGATAGTACATGTCTGCTTTTTTGAGTGAGAATTCTAAATGTAAATAGACTACAAGTTCTACCAATTCTTAGGGTCACCCCCCTTCCCCACCTGGCTCCAACATCATCTGTAGTATAGTAAATAGGAGCCAGGAGATCTGTCTGCTACTGATTGAGCAATCAACCACTTAAAATAAAGACTATGATTAAATTATGGGAGATAATTGTTAATAAGAAATTACTATGATTTAAGTTACCTGTGAAAAATGGTTAAAATAGAATTGCTATATGAGTTCTTATGTCTGGGGTCCCTAAGACCCCTATATTGGAGATTCTGTGGAAGAACTCAATAGACAGCATAGAGTATGTTTGTGTAACATTTTTGATAATTAATATTTAATAACTCAGAGTTATGTCTAGTATGGTAGCTTCTAGCCATTTGTGATTAATCTGAATTGAGATGGCTGTACATGTGAAATTCTTACTGGGTTCAGACCCTTTTTTATAAAACAAAATTATGTAAAATATCAATTTTTTGGGACTGATTAAATATTAAATGATAGTATCTTATATTTGGTGAAAAATGTTATTAAAATTAATTTCATCTATTTTTACTTTTTAATGTAGTTCTCACAAAATTTTAGGGGAGAGGGAAATAGCTCAGTGATAGAGCCAGTTCTTTGCATGCATAAGGTCCTGGGTTCAATCCCCAGTACCTTGTGGTAGATAAAGATTTGTTGAGATCCAGTGTCACCTTACCCATTTTCTTCACTCTGAATTGTATTTATTTCTTTCAAATATTCAGACTCACCCCTCAGATGATCAAGATTTGTCATTATTAGGACAGTTCAGAAGAAGACTTGTAGGTCATAAATGTAGTTGTAAATGAGGAGTACCAAAAATATTTTGTTCAGTGAGACATTGATGTAGTTTAAGACTACTTTGAAGGACAGTTCTTGGCTGTCTCCTAATTCACTATATCAGTCAGGATCTATGGTTTAAATTCTACTTCCATGCAACTCCCTCTTTCCCAGTTCTGCATACTAGTTTTAGGATCTTAGGTGCTTAAATTCTTGAAGTTTTAGTTTTGTCATTATGAAAATGGATGATAATACGTTTTTTATGGTTTTGTTGTGATAATTTGCATTCATCACAATGCCTGGCTTAATGATTGGTGGTTACTGTTACAAATTATATTGACAACAGTAATTAAAATATGTCGGATTATTTAATGATTTTATAAAAGATAGCAGGGTTTTCTAATTCTATAAAGGAAGAAATGAGCTAGAACTCGAAAAAATTTAGTTGGATGAAAAGAAGAACCAGTGGTGTTGCTGCATCTCTGAGACTGGAATGGAATGGGATGACAGTTACTCATTGAATGGCATTACATTATTTACTTGCTTTCTAATACTTCTTCCCTGTAGAAATCATTGTGTATGTTTCATGTAATAGCTGTCAGTGCACTGATCACAGGGGGTCAGTTATTTAAATATCTCCATTTCCTTTGAATGGATCTTTACTTTTTTTCTGAGGCACATGGTTTTAATGTACACTGTAAAGAGAGCCCTTACATAGTAAGTGTTCTTTATTGGTGCAGTATCGCTGTTCATACTGGAGATGATTTTAAGTATGTTGGAACCTGTTTTTAATTATAAAAATTATTTTACTGCATATTAGGAAAAATATATCCATATGTTACACCCATGATTTCAGATATTATTACTTAAGGTAATAATGGAATAACAGTTTGCTCATGAAATAAATTTATCATCAAGTAAAAGTAAAAAAATTGTGGGTAAATTTAAAGAAAAATGTTAGTATTAGCTAATTACTTATTTAGTCCTTGCTTTGAGCCAGGTTCTCCTCTAAGTGCTTGATATCTACAGAGTCTTTTAATCCTTACAACAATTTTGAGAGGCAGGTACTATTATTATCACCATTATACAAATGAGATACTGAAGCTCAGAGAGATTAATAGGCTTGCCCTTGGTTTTAGAACATGTGAATGGCAGAGCTGCAAAATCACTCCGTGTGCTCTGACAGTTTTCAGCCTCTTAGCCACTGTGCAGTACTGTGGCTTCTTGACTTTGTTAAGTCAATAATAGTACAAATGATACATGGGTAGAGTAATATTGTTAGTACACAAATACATGAAGTTTGTAAAAACTGCTCTAGATAAGAAAATTATTCTTATCTATAATGAATATATTTCCATACACATATGGAATTAAATAGAGATGCTTTCCAAATATCTGTCAAGGTTATTCTAAGTATTAAATGAAGCATTATCACTATCATGCCTTTAATACTTTAATACAATGAAATAATGCTATATTTAAAAAAAATCACAGTATTGTGAGGTTTGGTGTCAGTTTTATCACCACTTCTGCACCTGTTTCTGTGAACAGGAAATATTCATAGTTTATAACTAGAGAAAATTCTTTTTTCAGGTCATTCACAACTGTGTTCCAAACTGTTTTGATATTTTAGTTTCAGGATTTAACTTCCTAAAAAAAAAGTCATGTGACATCAGTAGTGAGGTGCAATGAAAGCTCTCTCAGGAATACTCTTAATAGAAAGGAAGACTTTGGGTCTGTGAGGTTGTGTGGGCTTGAATGTGATTTTTATTTGATATATGAGCTGTGACATAACTATTGCATGACTGAGATGTACTTGTAAGTGCCGTACTATGCAGATGGGTTTTTTCTGAAACAAAGCCAGAAACAAAATCTTGAATGCGTTCATTTAGTGGGGAAAGAATACTTCATAAAAACATATGGAAACATTTCTAAGTTTTTTTTCATTAAATGAGGCTTTTACTTTCTAAGCATTTTTATGATTGTTCAAGTTAATATGTCATTTGCCTCATATTTTCCAAGTTTAGTGAGACATGGGAGTCTTACAGAATTGGGATGTTTTGAAACAACCAGATCACTTTTAGGAATGTACATTTTAGAATTAGACAATTATTAAAAATTATGATTGAATCATGGATATATTTTTTATTAAATTATTAGTCATAAGACTGTCCATCTCCAAGTATTTTAACATTATGATTGGATTTCATGAGGAGATGTATAGAGTCGTTACTCTTTTTGTTCATTTTTAAGTTGTAAGAGCATAGGACAACATTAAAGGAAATCATAAAAAGAAAAAATACCACAAGTATAACATGACTGTTTTTAATTTTCCATGTTCTGTTCTAACCCATGTCCCTCTACATAAAGTTTTACATGGTTTTTATTTATTATGTATATACCACTTTATGTTATGCTTTTCTTTTATAACATCATATTAAATTGTTTTTCTTTTTGGTGGTCACATACTTTTGTTTTTTCCATTGTGAAAAGCATACAAAGAAAATTTCCCTAGATTCTGCCTCCCTCTCAACCTCTCATTTTATCTTCCTCTTTTCCTTCACAGAGAAATAACTTAGAATGATATACATGTTGCCTTGCCTCTTAGCTTTGATACTGAATCCACTATATATTTTGTAGTTTTTATCTTCCTTGACTATGTATTTGATACACAGAGAACTCTTTTTGATTTGTGGGCTCTTTTCCTTTGTCTTTTATCCTTGACCTTGAGGAAGTACTTGGAGTAATCTTTTCTTTCTGTGTGGCTTCAGCTACCACCCATATACTGACAACTGCTTCATTTAGTTCTCTAGCCCAGAACTTACTCCTGAAACTGATAAATTTGTTTGGATGTGCCAAGATATCTAAAACCGACTATACTCAAAATGAAACTTAACTCTTTTTTCTAATTATAGCTTATGATATTACCCATGGTCTCATACAAAACACCTAGGAGTCATGTTCTGTCAGTTCTTCCTCTTAAATCTTTCCTAACCTCTGACCTCTGCTTTGTGTTACTGCTTCTTTTTTCCAATTGGGATTATTGTAGTATCTTATCAAGTGATCACTCAGTCTTCTCTTGTTCTTTTCCAGCTCTTACTTTCCATTGCAGTCTCAGTGATCTTTATAAAATGGAATTTTGCTCATGTCCTTCGGTGGTTTTCCATTTGTCTTCAAGATAAAAGTGGAACTTCTTTGTGTATCAGTACAAGGTCGTTTCATGATCTCTCAGAACTATCACTCAAAACTTTATTCAAGTCCCTTCCTTTAGTCATTTTGAACTACTGGGTGCCCAAACACACAGAAGTTTCCCATACCTCTTTGCTGTTGCTGCACATGGTATTGTGTCTGCCTGGAACACCCTCATGACCATTTCTTCCTCTTGTCTGCTTAACTACTACTTTTCCTTTAAGACTTAACTGAGGCTTCATTTCCTTCAGTATGACTCAGGTGTACTTCTGTATTCCCAGAGTATGCTTTTTAACATGATGCCACATATATACTGTATGACTTAAAAATGCTTTTAATTGAATTATTAAATAACATTCCTCTGAGTTAATTTTTGAGAGTTCATTAACACTTGGAATTTAGGTGATTGATTCTTAGATAAAGCATTTTGCATCTTTGCATATGTTAATATTTTTAAAAGTTATTTCCCTGCAAAAATAGTCCAAGAAATATTGTACTAAAGGTAAGGACACTTTTTATGACTCTTGGGCATCCTCCTTTGGGTAACAAATTTTAATATCATCTTGCCCCAAATACATGTTATTGGATAGGTATAGTGAGTTTTGAAATCAATACTGTTGGTACTGGTAACATTTTCTCATTTCAAAAACATTTTTTATCTTTTAAAGAAAAACTGACCTTGGGATATTCATTCATTTTTGCATTTAGTAAACATTTGTGGGCACCATTGTATGCCACTCTTTGTGCCAGGAACTGGAAACAAATGTAGTAAGATTCTTCTCCTCCCTATTCTTATCTTGGTTAATTGCAAAATACATTTCCCAAAAGATTTGAACAGTGAGACACATATTACAATTCATACATGTTTATAATGCTAATTGGAGCTGTTTATTAAACAGGAAGACAAATTAATGTTAAATTTAACTGATTAATGCCATAAATTTAATAGAGTTTTTGTTGTTTATATTTGAGGGTGGTTTTCTTACTTATAAAATTGCCCTTTTCTATCTTAGCATTGTATTTTTGCTTTTATCCCTAATATTAGAGGAAGGTTGTTTCAATTAGGATCAGATTTTAATGAGTAGTAGAAATTTTTTTGTTGGAAAATATAATTAATAGATTGCTGAATGAAGTTTAGTTTTTTTAAAAACAAATTGAATTAATGGGTGTTTGTAATATAGTTTATCTGTGTTTATTTCTTAAACTGTTGTTCTGGTATGTTACATATTTCAATATTAAAATGTAAGCAGATGGTTATAGTATTTCTTTGTACATGATATCCACACAAGAACTCTTTGTACTGTTGGCGGTAGTGTTACACAGTTCCTTACTACAGTAAGTAAATACATTACCTCAGCCCTTAATCAGCCTACCATTGCCACTGATGACCCAATGCTTAAGTTGTAACACTATGCTGCTGACCCAGACTCTGGGGGCTTATTTTATTTTATTTTTTGATGCATTGCTGTAGGCAATTTTAAGGGTGTGGAACCAAGCCATTTTCTCCCTTGGACTCATTTCCACTTTTATTTCCTATGGGAGGCTTAGCCTTCCTTTAAAACACTAGGATTTTAAAATTGTTCACCTATTCTGTGATTACCGGGTGGAGGAATAATGTAATGCTGCTTGTCCATTTTAGCTCACTGAATTGAAAAAAATTAGTTTGACTTAACCATTGGTGTTAAACAATTCTCAATTAAAATTTTGGGATTCATAAAATGCTTTTCTGGTGTTAGACACTTTATTTTTGTGTGTGTATGTTTGTGTGTTTCATAGTTTAGATTTGTTTTTATGCTTGTATGCTAGGAAAGTTTGACCTGATTTTGTCCTGGGAGGGTGTAATTGAGAAGTGACAGGTTATATGAAGTCAAAAAGAAATTTAATGAGTTGTGAAAACCAGTGCTTCATTTTTCCTTGGTAACTAATATGTTATTTGTAAGGAAATATCCTAAAATGTTCAAAATGGGCCTCTAAATTGCCTAGTAGCTTTCAATTTTAACATTAATAACTGCCTCTTGAAAACAAAATGAAGTTTATTCACTAAGAAGAATAAAGTTATTTTAGTTTTAGAATATGAATGGGACTTGGTATGTACTTAACATTACAGATTAAACTATGTAAAAATAATATGCTTTTTAAGTTTTTTAAAAAATTACTTAGTCCATTTCCTTTCTTCATCAAGAAATTTATAGAACATCTTACTTGAACTAGGTACATTATAAGGCACTGGGGTTATTAACAGGAGGCAGGCACAAATTGAAGGAGCTCCACTCTTAATAGGGAAACATACATAAATAAGCATGTAATTTTAATATAATATGGTAAATACTGCTAGATTGTTAAAAAAGAGGCACAAAAAAGATCAGTTAATTGTTTTTGAAGGCTTCATAGAGGAGGTACCATTGGAATTAAGACTTATCTATAAATAAAGTAAGAATCTGCTAAGTGCCACGTGGTTAGGAGTTTGGGGGAGTGTGTGGGTATATTTGTTGTATGAATGTTAGTGGGGAATGGGGTGATGGTAACTTTTTTATCAGATGCTTGATATAAAGTGAATTCTTGATGCACTGTTAAAAATGACCAGCTTGATTCATAGTCATAAGGAGTGATTTTTGAAATGGAAAGAGTGCTGGTTGAGTTCTCCAGGGAGCAAACACTGAGATGGAGTTAGGCTGCGAATGCTTTACTGACAAGTAACACCTGTGAAAAGTAAAGAGTGGGAGCAGGGTTGATCAGGAGGAGTCCTTGCATTGTGAAGCTGACTTGACGACGTCTCTGCTAAGCCAACAGGGGCTTTTGAAACTAAGATTTTTAGAGGAGTCCTGCACTGGGTGGAAAATACTACTCGATCTGTGGGTGGTTGAATCTGCAAATGTGGAGCTTGCCGATACGGAGGGTTGACTGTAAGAGACTTGAGCATCTGAAGATTTTCGTGTCTGCTGGGGTTAGGGAAGTGGAGATCATGGAACTAATCTGCCGCAGACATCCAGGGAAGACTGTCCTTGACTGCATAGCTGAGGCAAACTCTAAAGAAGCTAACAGCTGGAGGCTGTCAGCTAGGCAGTGTGTCTTTTGTTGAAGGGTAATCTAAGGTGATCCATGTGTCTGTCCCAAGGATGCGATGGGCCTTGGGATGATAGTAACCATTTAGTAAGTAACTGTCACTGGACACTTACTATGCATTAGGAATATATTGTACTGGAACTGGGTTTTGTGAGCAAAGCAGATATGTTGCTGTTCTTACATAGGGCAGAGATCTGGAGGAAGAGTATTCCAAACAAAAGGAGCATTAGATATAAGGCCCCATTATGGGCAACAGCTTGACAAAAAGAGAAAGGGAAGGCCGAGTTGGAGAGTTCTGAAAAAGAGTGTTTGTGGAAGTGTATCTTTTCTGCAGACATTATACTGTTGCCAGCAGTGTAAAAGAATTCTCCAAGTGATTTCATTTTTGAAGAGCAACACTTTTTTAAAATGGGTTTTAGTTCAGAATACAAAGCAAAGTGCTAGTTGTTGCCTCAGTGATAGTATAGTGGTAAATAGTGACTTTTACTCCGCCCATTTAGTCAAGAGAGAGAGACAGAGACAGACAGACAGACAGACAGACAGAAGGGAAATGAAATCAGAGAGTTGGAGGGATCTGATAAAGCCTTGCAAGCCACAGTAAGGACTTTGGATTTTATTCTAATTGCAAGGGGAGGTCAGTGGAGAGTTTTAATCAGAGGAGGACACAATTTGACTTATGGTTTGAAAGTTGACTTTTGCTTACCAGTTTCTGCACTTAATAGTAACAATGCAAGTATGTTTTGTCTTCTGACTACAACATGTAGTCACTTGGGGAGAATTCTTTTACGTTGCTGGCAGTGGTATAATATCTGCAGAAAAGATACACACCCACACCCATACCCACACATGCACGTGTCAATTACTTTATTAGAGTCTGTTTTTATGCATTTTTCGTATTTCTATAGTAACTCATTAATCAGTTCTTTTGTTTTTAAGTGATTATATATTACTTAATTATAAGAGCCATATTAGTTATAGTTTTTAGTTGACTCCATAGAACTGATTTTTTTTTTTTTGCCTATTCTTAAGTCTGAAAAAAGCAAATAAACTTTTTTGGAATTTTATGTAGGCATTTGAAACTCTTCATGAGTTTGTGTTGTGAGTCTTTAAAGTTTAACTAGTCCCTCACTGAATCCATACAGCTCTCTGGTGTAGTGCAGGACAAAATTTAAAGATCCCAGGTTTCTTGCATATAGCAGAGACCTGCACATTGCTGGCTACAAGAGCTGCTCTTATTTTTCTTGAGATCGGAAGTTTGCCCTCCTCTCATAAGAATGTTTAGGACTCTATCTTCACCCCAATATTGACTTGCCTAATTGAGAATGATTTTGGTTGTCAGTGACTCTTTTTTAAGGCTTGTGTTGTTTGCTGAGAATTAAGTTCCGGTTCTGAGAAGTGTTTTCTTAATGCTAAAGTTTGAACCTTAGCCACGTCATTTATTACCCATGTGACTTAGGCAGGTTTCTTGACCTCCTGTAAGACTCAGTTTCCTTCTTTGTAGAATGAGGAAGACCAGTAGTACCTGTTTTTATAGGCCGATACTGAAGAGTAAGTGAAATAATACAGAATGTCTGGCATACCATGACTGTTCTATAAATGAAAATTATTACTGTTTTCACTCTTTCTTTAAGTATGGTTTTTACTTTTCTAGGGATGTACGCAAGTACAGATTCATTTTGAATATTTATTTAAAATCTGCTCTTTGGCTTTAGCTCTGACCTTAAGTCTTTGAAAGATTGATCACAGAATAACGACTTCAGTGCCATTTTTGGCATCTTTAAATTTGTGTGTAAAAATGCTTACCATCATATCTAATAGTCTAACAGCATCAGTTTACTTAATGAGGCATATCACTTGGATTTATTATTAATATCTCAATTTTCACTTTCAATTATATGTAAACATTCTCTGTGTAACCAAGTATGAGCATTTCCTCATCAGTTTTATGTGTTGAAATTGTCAGTGAGTTGAAGTATAAATATTTATTATAAGAGTAAAATACTACAAGTACCAACGGTTATAAACACTGTAAATTTAATGTGCAGAAGTGATTACTTTTTAATTTTTCAATGATTAGGTAAAGAGATTGATAGTTAATAAATATTAATAGAATACCTTATTTAGGTAACTTTATAAAAGTCTTAATTTTTCTAAGTTAAAATGTTCTTACACATTTGATAAAAAGAAATACATTAATAGAGGTTGGATTATAGCTTCATTCTTTATAGAATCTATAAAATTATTTAGTCTGCTAGCATTAATAAAACTTTAAAATTATATTCATTTTCTAGTTATTTTAGCAACAGTTCTCTGAAGGTAAGGTCCTGGTTGGGAATTCACATCTTATAAGTTTGAATTAAAGGCAGAAATCAGAATGTTTGTTGAGGAATATCTCAAAATGATGTTCACTAATATCTAAGAAAGTAATCTGTGATTAAAATATAATAATGGAAAAGTATAAAGAGTATGAAAAGAAGAAAGTGTTAGAGAAAAATGAGCTATCTAGAATGCATTCTGTTTTCCCAATCAAAATTACAGACTTTTACAATTCTTTACAATGATTCCTATGAAGGTTTAAAATTATTATCACAGAGAAGGAAAGGCTTAATTACTTAGTAGAAATGTCACCCTCAGCAATGTTAGCTAAAAAGCATCTTGCTTACTCATCTACTTCAGTTGAAAATTGAGCGTTTACTTAGTATTGCAAATACGTAGACTCAACACCACAGAAATAACCTAGCAGCAGACAGCAGATGAGAAACTGTGTACTATTTTATCAAATTAAAAGTCAGCTCTTAAGATGCTTAATAAAATTTATAGTAATTTTTTACTAGAATATTTACCCTTATATTTCAGAAATGCATTCTGTTATGATAATATTTGACCTTGGCTAAAGCTGAGTAGTATGCTATATTTTAATAATATAGGAAAGTAGTAAAATCTTTTTCATCTTCTTTGTGCCAAAAATATCAGTTTACCCAAAGTATGTAGAATGTTGGGTAATTTTAGAAGAAAGGATTTTTAACATCAAAATCTGCATTTTCATTCTAAAATTTTTCAGAGGCCAGTGTCTGTATTAATTAATAATTTAGTAGATTGCATATTATATATAAAATTTGAAGGGTTTCTTACAGGCTTCAACACGTACAAACAGAATCATTGCCAAATATTTTTCTTCTTAGTTATTTCATTACTTTAAATCCACATTAAAAAAAACTGAAGTACCTTTTAACATAATTTGATATAAAGAATACTACCATGAAAATATTTTATACCATTTAATATTCCCCGTAGGTCAGTGCATACAATATTTACTCTCAGTTCTTATGTAAAGATAGTTAGTGGTTTTAATAACTGTGAAATAGAAGTGATACATAAATAAAATACAATTTTGCCTCTGTTTTTGCTGCAGTAAAACACTTTGGTAACTCATTATTGATTACCTTGCCAGTGGATGGAACAGAATAGGGTTTGCTTATAGGTAGGGGATGGAGCTCTTAAAATTGAAAAGCAGTTGTGTAGCATCCAAATAAATAATACAGGACACATTTTAACAATACAAGCACTGGTTTAATTTAATTAACTGTGGTCCAATGTGATGTTTATCCCCACTCATGGTAAACCACAGTGGCATTTACTGGCTGATGCTTCAGAGCACTACCGATTTCATCCACTTTGGCCAAAAGTGTCATAGAGGCATTATCTAAGGTCTGGGAAACGGTTCTCATGTATTTTACTTTAATGATAAGTCTAATATATAGTTTATTTGTTGATATCAATTCAGTTGGACTTCTGAAATCTGTTCTTAATGACATTTTAGTGTGAAGCTGTGATGATTTTACCATGTTTGCTGAAGCAGAGAGCAGATGAACTAGAAGGATTTGTTTTTAGCTACAATTCAGCAATGATCATCATGACCTATTACATTCACCCCATAAAAGAACCTCTGTTGCTAAAAGAAGGCAAGTAGAGAATGGAGATAAAAGGATTACATTTCTTATATGTAGAATATTCTGGAAACTCTTACCATTTTATATTGCTGTGTCAACTGTCTTATACATAAGGCACTTATAAAAAATAATAGTTCTATAATCATTTTAACCCTTGGAGTAAATCAGATACCTGATTTTATATATATATATATTTTCTACAAATGTTTACTGTTTTCTTTTACAGACACATTTTGGATTACTTGCTAAGACCTGTAAAAATTGCTATAAAAGTAGAGGATTATAACTAACATTCTATCACTGTTATCTTTCAACATGTTGCCAATGCAATGGTGACAATCGAAGTCTTTTGTGAAAATGGTGAGGGCGGGTGACTGTAATAATAGGTTTATTTTAGTCAATAGGAAAGCAGATCATAAAACTCTGTTGTCAGTGAGAACTGAACAAATACTAATATGAAGTCATCATTCAAACAGAAAGTGTCATGAATGTCTTTGGAAAATGGGTTACACGATAGGGATATGTAATTAATTTAGGAAGCATTTCTGTTCCTACTTGACTACAATAATGCAGTTTGGGTGTTTGTTGTTGTTGTTGTTATTGTTATTGTTGTTTTAACTTAGGAATGGTCAAGTCCCTTACGAAATTCTAAATGGTCTTTGTTTCTCCAGCTGCACCTCACATCACTCACCCCTACCCTCCAATAAGTTCCATTTCCACTGACCTGCTGCAGACAGTCCCAGCTCTTTTCTCAGGTTCATGGCCCATGCTTGGAGTACTCCAGTTCACTCCACTCTCATTCCTTTTTCTGATTTACTTGTCTTTATCTTTCAGTCTGATTTCTCTAGATCAGGCTGGGACCCCTTTGTATATAATTTAAAGGCACTGGATACTTCTGTCATAGTGCTTATCACATTTTGCTTCGATTCTTTAATTATTCATTTCTCGAAATGAGTTTTAGATAGTTACTGTGGGAAAAGACAGTATCTGTTGTTACCAAGCACAAAGTAAATGTTTTGACTAAATGGATTCTGGTTCTAGTATTTACCAGTTCTTAACTTTAGGGAACACTTATTAAATACTTAGATATTACCTCTTTGTCCTGCCTGGTGGGGATGGGAGAGAACAAGTGGCTGTGGGGCAAGGATAGGTGAAAAGATGCCTGTACTGAGTTTTGAAAGATAACTGAATCTGGACATAGGAGCTGGAAAAAATAGAATAAATTTTGTTAGGATTTCTTAATCCTGTGTATTCTGGCACTATTTTAGTAGAATGAAAAAGAAGTCAAGGGATGCTATCCTGTAGTAAAATTTATATTTGAAAAAATAAAATTTTCAAAAGAAATTAATTTCATGTGAAAACTCTAAAAAGGCCATGCAAAGTGTGCAGATGCTTCATGTTAATTTAGACAGTTATTGTCTATTTTATCTTTATTTCAGTTCATTTTAAAGTTCTGAAAAGAATTAAAACAATTTTAAGCACTAAGAAATTAAGTAGATATTGAAGAATAAATAGCATTATATCCAAAACACGGAATGCCTTATGGTGGCATTTTGCTGTTCTATAGTGATTTAACTTGGTCTAGTGAATGATAACAGTATGTTTCAGATATATGTGTTCAGGATTTTACAGAACATGTCAAAAATTCAACACAAAGAGGAAGATATTTAACAAATAACATGTGAAAATACCTAAAACTTACATATGTATAAGAATCATGTGGAAGTACTGCTGAAATGCAGGTTCTCAGGCTCATTCTTAGGCAAGGACCTTGAATTTGACTTTAAATGAGCTTCCAGGCAATTTTAATACTTGTTGTTGACCCTTACTCTCCTGACTGTTTAGTGGTAGGACTGAAACATTCTGTATAAGCCTAAATTCTTTTAACCAGTTATGTTCATTCTGTCATGAATTTTGAATATTAAGTACATTGAATGAATGGGATGTTACTTTTTTGAATGCATGAGGCTTTGTATGTGGATTGATAAAATCAGAGTACTTTATACTTATCCTGTGGGTACTCAACTTTTGAGAGTAAATTGTATTATAAGCTATTTTGCTTATTATAGTCTGTGGAAAAATAAAAATCTCAAGGTCTGAATTGTTCAGTAATGTAAATAATAATCTAAACAGCAACAACAACAATAATAATAATTAGTTATCTTTATTGATCTTGTATAGTTTACTTTAGTATTTCTGGCATTCCACTAAAGCCATATCCTGATAGTAAGTATATCTTAATAATTGTTGGTAAACTATCAGTTTGGTTTTTAAAAAATAGTCAATTTAAAAAAATGTTGTAATATAGTAGTGTTTTTCCCTGACTTTGTAAGAGAATAACTTTCTTTTTAATTTTGGTTTTCTTTGATTATATGTTGCTAATATCTTTTATAAAAGCTTAGGCATTAATTTTGTTTTGTATTTTTAATTTTTTATTAAGTAAAAAGTAATACCAGGTAGATATCTTTGATGAATATAGATGCAAAATCCTTAACAAATTATTAGCAAACCAAATCTAACAATGTGTAAATAGGATCATACACCATTATCAAATTAGATTCATTCCAGGGTTGCAAGGATGGCTCAGCATTTGCACATCAGTCAATATGAGCCGTCACATGAACAAAAGGAAAGGCAAAAACCATTTGATCATTTCAATAGATGCAGGAAAAGCATTTAACAAAATTTAACATCCACCAATGATAAAAACTCTCAACAAAGTGAGTATAGAGGAAGCATATCTTAACATAATAAAAGCGATTTACAACAAAGCCACAACCAACATAACACACAACAGTGAAAAGCTGAAAGCCTTTCTACTAAACTCAGAAACAAGACAAGGATGCCCACTCTTGCCACTTGTATTCAGCATAATTTTGAAAGTCCCAGCTACAGCAATCAGATAAGAAAAAGAAATAAAAGATATCCAGATTGGAAGTGAAGAGGTAAAATTCATTATTTGCAGAAGATGTGATACTCTATGTACAGAGAGCCCTAAGTCTTCACACAAAAACTTTTAGAATTAATAAATGAATTTAGCAAGATAGCAGGATACAAGATTAATATGCAGAAATCTGTTGCATTTCTTTACCCTAATAACAAAATATCAGAAAGAGAAAGTTAAAAAAAAAAAAACCCTTTAAAATTGCATCAGAAATTACCTAGGAATAAACTTCACCAAGAAGGTGAAAGACCTATATGCTGATAACTGTGAAACATTGATAAAGGAAATTGAAGATGATTAGAAGGATACTCCATGCTCTTAAATTGGAAGAATTAATATTGTTAAAATGGCCATACTACCCAAAGCAATCTACAGGCTTAATACAGTCCCTATTAAAATACCCATGACATTTTTTCACAGAATTAGAACAAATAATTCTAAAATTTACACTGAATCTCAAAAGGTCTAGAATTGCTGAAGCAATCCTGAGGAAAAAGAACAAAGCTGAAGATATAACCCTTTCAGACTGAGACTAAACTACATAGCATCAGTAATCAAAACAGCATGGTATTGGCACAAAAACGATTATAAATCTATGAAACCAAATAGAGAGCCCAGAAATAAACCTATGTACCTATGATCATTATGACAAAAGAGGGAAGAATACACAATAGAGAAAAGACAGTCTTTTTAAGAAATGGTGTTAGGAAATCTGGGCAGCTACATATAAATAAGTGAAATTGGAATGCTTCACACCATGTACAAAAATAAACTCAGAGTGGTATCAAGACTTAAATATAAGACATGACACCATGAATCTCCTAGAAGAAAGCATAAGCAAAATATTCTCTGCTGTAAATTGTAGTAATATTTTCTTAGATCAGTCTCCCAAGGCAAAAGAAATAAAAGCAGAAATAAACAAATAGGACCTAATCAAACTTAAAAGCTTTTGCACAGCAAAGGAAACCATCAACAAAATGAAAAGAGATTCATGAGATGGGAGAAAATATTTTAAAATTATGCAGTTGATAAGTGGTTAATATCCAAAATGTTCAGAGAGCTCATACAACTCAGTATAAAAGAAAAAACCCAAAACAAAACCCCCAAAATGTGCTGGGGATCTAAATAGGAATTTTTCCAAAGACATACAGATGGCCAACAGGCACATGAAAAGATGCTCAGTGACACTAAATATTAGAGAAATACAAACCAAAACCACAGTGAGGTATTGTCTCAAATTGGACAGAACGACTTGTCATCAAGAAGTCTACAAATAATGAATGCTGGAGAGGGTGTGGAGAAAAGGGAACCTTCCTCCACTGTTGATAGGAACGTAAATTGGTGCAGCTACTATGGGAAACAGTATGGAGATTGCTTTAAAAAAATAAAAATAGAGCTGCCATATGATCCAGAAATCCCACTCCTGGATATATATATGTAGAAAAGTGAAAACTTTAATTTGAAAAGATACATGTACCCCAGTGTTCATAGCAGCACTATTTCTAACAGCCAAGACAGGGAAACAACCCAAGTGCCCATCAACAGAAAATCGGCTTAAGATGATGTAGCATACAGGTAAAATGGGATGTTACTCAGCCATAAAAAAGAATGAAATACTGCTATTTGCAGCAACATGAATGGACCTAAAGAATATTCTACTTAGTTAAGTAAGTCAGGCAAAGAAAGAGACAAATAGTATATGATATCACTTATATGCGGAATCTTAAAAAAAAAAGAATGAATATATGTACAAAACAGAAACAGACTTACAGGCATAGAAAGCAAACTTATGATTATGAAATGAGAGGGAGGGAGGAACAAATAAGGAGTTTGAAGAAAGAGTATTTGTAGATTTGCGTTGGGTATATGTATGTATTTTCATGAGATCATATGCATATTCTGGATCCTGCCCTTTTCACTTAATACTTTGTTATGATTATTTTTTCAGTATAATAGTACAAATATAACTTTCTTTTCTATTAATAGCTGCATACTACTTTATAGTGTAGGAGTACTATTATTTATTCAGTCATTCCCCTCTTGAACATTTAGGATGTTTCCTTTTTTGCCACTACTTGTGAGTAGTGCAGCAGGTAACTTTGCATATAAAATCTTTCCATATTTTTTTTTCTATAAGATAGATCTGAAATGTGAGATTGTAGGTCAAAGAGAAAGTGAATTTCAGCTTAATGAATTTTCTTTATAAGATACAACAGTTTAAATGTCTTTTACTGCAGAAATATTGTAGAAACATGGGAATTACTAGAAAACATGGAATGATATAAAAATCATAAGTCTGCCACCAAAACATAATCTATGTGATAAATCAAAGCACATTTTCCAATTGTTTTTTCTCATTATCTACTCTTTCCAATTCATTACGTCAATTGTGTTATAAGCAGCTAAAGTTTATTTTTACCTTATGAGAGAGGTTTTGCGAATTATTTCAAGTTTCTAATTTACAGGGTTTTTTTTAAGGGCCTTCAGTTTTTAATGTAGACTTGTCTTTGTTTTTTCTACCACTTTTGCTCAGAGGGAACAGCTGAAAATGTCCAATAAAATTTATAATACAGTCTAGGAAGTACAATATTAAAAGAGAGAGGAAAAATAGTTCTGAATTAAGACTGAGAAAGCTCTAATTCTGGAGGTGGCTTCTACCTGATTAGTCATGGAATTTTGGTTGTTACTTGACCTCTCAGAACTTCAGTTTCCTCCAGTTTCCAAGTGTTGAAAATAATGACTTAGTATTTTGAGAGTTATTTACCTCCAACTGAAGAAAAAGAAGCAAGGATGTCAAATAATCTGTTGATAAATGGTTTTACTCTATGTCTTAGAACCAGAAATAATTTCAAAGTTTTCCGGAATCAGTAATTGGGAGTTGCTTTATACTCCCTTACAAGTCAATCCTAGTCACCCCTGTAGCCAGTTCTTGTTTGATTTTTGTCACCATTGATTGCCTATCTTTGAAGTTCATGTAAGTGGAATCGTATAGTATATATTCTTTTGCGTCTGATTTCTTTCTCTCAGCAGAATATTTGTAATTCATCCACTTTGTACAAATATAGTATACAGCTATGCTATATAATATTATGCTGTGCCTTTTAATATTAATCATGTATTAAAATAGGTAGCATAAGTTCTAAGTAAAAACTAAGTTTCAGACTAATATGTACAGTACCGTGTCACCTTTGTTTTTAAGAGATGGCTATGTGTATTCGTGTGTGTGTGTGTGTGTGTGTGTGTGCAGGTGTACATGTGTGTATGTTATTGATAGATGACTAATTATTAGGTAAGATAGGTAGACTGAATTGACAGAGTTGTGTGCAAAAAATTTTATATATAAAACTAGTACCAGTTGTTACCTCTTGGGAAAGTGTAAGGCATGGATGAGATGGAGAATGGGGTATGTTAGGCCTACTTCTTTATAAAATTTAAGAAAAGCCGTGTAATTATGGGAGAATTTTACGTTTTCATGTTTTTTCCCCAAGTATCTTTTAAATGGTGAGAGGACTAAGCATCACCCTACCAAATCAATAAAAAGTTGAAAAATTCCCCCCTCTTTCTCTTCCTTATTTCATTCTGTCTCCTGAAAATTCTAATTTTTGTCAGAAGTGTATTCTCCAGTTTAGCTCTTAGCATTTTAAGAATTGCTCTTAACCTCCCATAAACAAGAATATTATAATGCCTGTTATGTTTTTTCTTGTATGTTGTCTGTGCATGTGTAAATATGTGTGTAGAAAGCTGGCTATCTATTATAATTAACTCTCTCTCCTCTGATTCTTTTAAGAGGTCTCTTAAAAGTTCTAGTAATTATTTACTAAGTATAGTTCTTTCAAGCAAGCGAGATATGATTCATTTAGGTAAAAGCCAAACTTTCAGTATTTGGTAGTAAATGTTTTAAACTCTTAAAGATTGATCATTTTTGGTGACGGAAGCATAATTCCAGTGTTTATATTTGGGTGTTAAAAATGTAAACAGAATTAGAATTAGTTTTGGGTATAGATTTAACCTCTAAGGAGTCAGTGAAAGTAGCTTGAAAATAATGATGTGTATCATACCTTGCTATCCATTAGTCACTCTAGTTTATAATCAGGTCCATGCATATGAATGTCATTAATAAATAACAACAAATTACAAAATAAAATACTAACTCTTTAATAGAGTAATTGCTGGCAAAAATAGGAATTTTTCTTTTTTTTTTAAAAACGATATTGTTACTATACTGAGGTAGCCAGTCTCCAAAGATGGCTATGAGTCATACTTGTCAGTATCCTTATATAGGTTCATCCCTCTGAGTTCAGGCCAGCCCTGTGATGAATCATCTTTGACCAACAGATTGTGGCAAAAGTGATACTGTATGACATCTCAGGCCAGGTAATAAGCTCTGCAGCTTATGCCTGGGTTACTTAGAATATTTGCTCTGGGTGAAGACAGCTGCCATATAAGAAGTCCAGTGACCCTGACACTGTCATGGTGGGAGGAAGCTGATGCTAGCCAACTAGAGAGGAGATGCCTATCTAGCCCCCAACTGTTCCAGTCCTTTTGACTGAGGGATCTGGCATGTGAGTGATGACACCATCTTGGATAACCAGCTCAGTAGAGACTTCAGATGATTTCAGCCCCAGTCACCATCTGACTGCAGCTGCATGTGACAGACTCAGGCAAGATCCACCCAAGTGAGTCCAGAGAATCCACAGAACTGTAAGAGATAAAAATAGATTGTTTTAAGCCACTAAGTTTTGAAGTAGTTCCACAGCAATAAATAATGGAAACAGGTACTATTAACTAAAATTTGTTTTAAATGTATTTTACTGTGGACATTAAGGGCCAAGATATTTTACTCACCCTCACAATGTGACATTTTTCTTGATGACAGTATTTTGGGCCAAAAGGTACTGATGTAAATGTTTGAGACAGAATTGCTGAAAAAGAGTTTTTCTGAGGTTCAGAACCAAAACTCAGCTGGATCCAACCTGGAGGATCTGAGGCTACTAGGAAGCTTTAAAGAGCTATAAATCACACCTCTGGGACCCATCAGTAATATGGGGATCCAGGTTGAATTCCAAGTATTTCCTATGTATAGTTTCAGAATAGAATATGACATGAGATAATTTGCTTTGTAGGAATCTAATTAAATAATTATAAGCCTTTCACCCCTTTTTTCACTACTTTTTCTTTTCCTACTTTATTCATTTAAAAATTTACTACTTTTTAATTGAAATATATTTGACATATATGTGTTTAAGGTGTACAACTTGTTGATTTGATACATTTATATATTGCAGTATGATTGCCATTGTGATGTTAGCTGGTACCTCTTATCACTGAAGCTCATTAAAACAGAGAGTAAAATGGACATGGGAGTGGGGAAATAGGAGAGTGCTGTTTAACGGGCGGAACTTGCAACTCGTGGACAAATAAGTCCTGGAAGATCCAATGCACGGTATACTGGTTATAGACAACAGTATTATACTCTAAACATCAAACTTCCTGAGAGACTAGATCTTAATTATTCCCATCATACTCAGAGTTCTAGATGTTACAGAAATGCCTATCAGCCTACAGCCAGCCTGACCTACAAAACTAGGGCAGATTTCAAGCTTTTGTTGCTATTGTTTTTCCTTCTTGTTTTATAAAGATATGATTGACATACAGCACAGTTTAAGTTTGAGGTATGGAGCATAATTATTTAATTACATACATTATGAAATGATGGCCAGAGTAAGTTTAGTGAACATCCATCATCTCATATATGTATAAAATAGAAGAAAAAATCTTTCCTTGTGATAAGAACGCATATCTCTTTTCCTAATTTAGATCCTATTTTTGTGGCTCATTTTAACTACTATAGTACTCAGTAAAATTAGGTTTCATGTAGAAGGGTGTGATTTGTATCAGACTTAGTTTTTAAATACCTGTATACCTTCCAGATATAAGAAAACATGAATCCCCTGCTGTCAGAGATGGCTAGGGTTCCTTGATTAGTAACTCTTTGACCTCAAGTTCACTGAAGATTAGTATATTAGGCATAATGCATTCAAGCTCATTTTCTAAGTTATCTTTCATGTTTTGTCAACTGCCAGGTGGACTCTGAGCATTTGGGGGGAAATGTGGTTAAAACAGTCATAATTATCAACTGCTTGAAGTGCTCACCTGGTATTTTGAAGAATATTAATAAGGTCACATTTAATTTTGTTTAGGGGCTTTCACTTGATTGCAAAATGATCGTGTCTTATATTTTCCTTTATTTCCCCTGCCATTACTAGGTTGATGTGCTTTCATATCATATTTGAACACTAAACATTTGTTGACAATTTAACATTAATATAAGCATGTAACTTTTGATAGTTAAATGTTATACATAATTTTGGACACAAATAACTAGCATTGGCAAGTTCATCTTAAAAGCATATGAATGTAAAAGTAGAATTATAAATATAATAAAATGTATTATAGAACTGATAAGTGTTTTAAAATATACTTATTATGATTTGTAAATATTATAGCCAAGGCATTCAGTTGAGTTAACTTCCAAAAACACAAAACGAATTTGAAAACCTTTTCACACTTTGCACTTAATGAACTCATTTATAGATTATTGCTTGTATTTAAAACTAAAAAATGAATTCCACTTTTCTGCAGACATTCTAACAAAAACTTAATAAGTAGGCATATCTTTAAAAATGACACAATCCACCAGTTATTTGGTAAGACTAGCATAATCATAAATTTCCTATCCATGCTTATTCCAAAAATACTAACCCATATTGTTCTCCCTGGACCTGTTGTAGGGATGACTAATCCAACTGCTGAGGTTTCCCTTTATGTGTTTGATGGAACACTTGGCTTGCTGGACTACAGCTGTGTGTTTATGTGCAGTGCACACCTGCAAGGGCCTGACAAATAGCTGTAGTATGCGGAGGATACAAAATTACCCTGGCAGTGCTGCAAATAAGGAAGTTTCTGTTTTGAAGTCCATATGTGTGTGTGCTTGAGATGCCAGCTGGTGTATTTATGTTGCATGCACAGATGTAAAACTGCCAACTGATTTTATACCAAATAAAGTTTAATCTTTTTATACGTACTTGGTGTCAAAGTTATGAAGTGGTACGTAGAATGTTCTCACGACTTAGGTCTTTTAAAATAAAAGGTGCTTTAAAAAATATGAACTCATGACATGATTAGGAAAGAGGATAGTGACATATATGGTATTAACTATTATCTTTGCGTGGAAGAATGCTGTTACTGCTATATCATTATATAAATAAGGCATAATTTATTATGATCATTGATATATATCCTCTTTTGTGGCTAGAGTCAATCAGGTCTGTGTTTAATCCAATTTATGAATACTGAAATGTGAAAGCCAAATTTATACGGTTACCTGAAGTCTTTGGTCTTTCCATTTTTTCAGTGTCCTTAATTTTAACAGGTTGAAATGATTGTGTATTTTAGGTGGCATTTTAACCAATGTATTTAATTTTTTTTTTCTGAAAGAAATACCAGTATTTATGGGGATAATATTTTCCAACTCTGTGGAAATTTAAACATCCACATAAAAACAGTAGAAGAGCCATTTATTCAAAAGAATCTTTGAAAGAGTTTTTTTTTTTTCGTTTAACTTGTCCCCTCTAACCAAATGAAGAAATCAGTTTTATTTAATGTGCCCACCCTAAATAAGAATGATGATTTAATTACTGGAAAATTGATCTTCAAATTCCTGTTTAGAAATTAACCTAGTCTTATTTGTTATTCAACTGCAGACTTATTTCAGAGTTGGAATTCTTTTTGATTAGTGTTTGATGCAGTCATTTTCTCTTAACTCTCATAGCTTACCACCTATGATTTTTTTCAATATATAGTTTCTAGTATTAATGGGCATGTTTCAGTTGAGCCATTTTCAAAAGTATTGATTTTTTCTTATATTTGAACTATGTCTTCAAATTAAGAATTTTTAGACATTGCATGAGAACTGGTTATCTGAATGGGTATATTTGTTTTTACTTTGTCTAGAGTTTCTTAGTAGTTTTTAATCTCACTGTATGTGATTTGTACTGGTTTATAACTGTAAGTGTAGAGGAGTTTAAGTGCTTATCTGAAATCATATTAAGTTTAATTAGAAAACTGTGATGATGCTGTAAAATTATGTTGGCCCACAATCTTCTATCCAAGTTTGCACCTGAAATACACTAAATGTGTGTTTTACAAATGTACATCTAAATATATTAATTGATTCTTCTTGCATTGATGTAAGTTATCAGTTTGTTCTGACTTTCTGCCTTATCATAGTTCTATATTTGATTATATTTGTGCTATGTTTTGTATACCTTTCTCATCCATTGTTATTGATATCATCAAGTTGATGAATATTTTTAATAATGCCTTAATATTTATATAAGTAGCACCTTAGTAGGCATGGTTTATTTTTCTTCAGTAGTAGACATTCTTTTGTCATAAAAGAATGTGCATTTGCTATTATTTCTGGCACAGTTTTATTTGAACTTTAGATTTCATCAACTATGAGAAGGGTCTAAACTTTTTGCATTGTCCTTTATCCTCGAAAGCATGAATTTTGATTGAATCAGGCCTCCGAATTCATGAAGACAGCTTTATCTGGAATAAGCTTTATATAATAAGACCGAAAGGTAGAATAAAAACTGCACCTCCTAATGGCTAACCTGGGGATAAAATGGTTCTGGCAAAATGTGCAATTAATCACATATCAGAAGTATATCAGGAGACCCAGGAAATTCCAAAAAAGGTAGAGCAGAAAGCAGTGTATTGCAGTTGAATGAGCTATTATTGATCAGAAGACAAAGAAACCCCAGGCTTGTTGCTCACAATTGTGTGATATATGGGTAATTTCCTGGAATTTCAGTTTTTCCACCACAGGAAGGGAATAGTAATTCTGGTTTAATGAAGTTAATGTGAGTATTAATAAGATAATGGACATAGATCTCTTCCTATTGTTAGTGTGCGAAGCATGTAGTAGATATTCAATACATTTTTTTTAATGGCAGTAGTTGTAACAATTTGAGATAAGTAATTACATAGGAAATAAGAGATGTATGTGATGTTAACTCAGAAAAGGATAGAAAACGGGAAGGATTAATTGTTGCCTTGTATTTTTTCTTAAGGAATATTTTAAAGAGAGGACCAAACCTCAGGTTTTTATAGCTAAAAGACAGAACCTTTTATTACTCATTTGAGAGATTATGTTCCATACATCGTTTTGTTATTTAGTGCCAGGGCCAACTTCTTTTAGTAGGGTATCACTTCAAACACTGCAGCCGCCACTGCAGGTTGCAAGCACATGATTGAAGGCTTCTAGTTCTCAGCTCATGCCCAGATGTCTTTCAATAACTATAGCCAGTAATTTCTTCAAATTGCTCACTTTATCAGCAGCACATGTCATCAATCCTGAAGTGGTTGCTCAAGTCAAACTGCAGAATCTTTAGCTTACAGACGCAGCTGCAAACAGGTGAACAGGCAGAAAGTAATTTGTGCAGCTTGGTGGCTGTCAGACGAAAGACAGACAATCTGTGTTTAAAACAGATTGCAGGCCTTGTATGGGCCAGACAAAAGGGAATTCTCCAACTGCAAATAATTCCAAGGTTAACATATTTTCCTTTCTGCCATTAGGTGATTTGTTAAAATTGGAAACAATGAACATTATAAATCTACACAGAAACTGGAGACAAGATGAAAGAGAAAATCAGATCACTAAATAGGTTTACATTTGTCTTTCTAGAGAAATACAACTGGCATTCATATAAGCTATTTTCTCACAAATTAAGTCAAGTTATAAAATAATTCTTTGAAACTTACAAGATTATAAATGTTTCAAGTTGCATTAAGAATTACTGGTATTAAGAAACAATGAAACCTGAACCAGTACAGTTTTTATAATAAACATCTTGCTTTTTAGAGTTAATTGTTAATTTGTGAATGTTAGAATTTTCTCTTTTAAAATATGATTTAGTTTTTCCGTTTAAACTTTCTTAATGTAGATTTAGAAGTAGCATATGCCAGATATAACACAATTTTCAGCATATAACGATCTATTATGGTTACAGAATAAAAATTCTTATAGAGAAAAAAATTTTCAGGGACTTAAGCATTTAAAAAAGTTATTTTCACATTTTATTTTCCTGGGAGTTACCAGAGCATGACTACGAAAGATCTGAATATACTTGTAAGATAGCCACATTTTAGAAGATTGTTCCACAGCGGTATTAAGAATATTCATTATTTGTCCATGTATCTCAAAATTGATACACTATGTTAGAATAGCCTAACTCAGCGACATATTACTTGTCAGTGTTAGTTCCTATGAGTGCTTACCCACTAAACATGAAAGAGGACTGTATTACATTAGCTTTATGAGTAGTTCGTCATGGAAGACTACTGAAGAAGATACACACAGACATCTTTATATATTTAAAATATACATGCGTGCGTATGTGTAGCACATGGGAGGTAAAAGATGAGTCTTTCTATCTACCAGAGCTTATGTCTGTGATACAAAGAATATCTATAAATGAATGTGACTGATCTGTTCTCCCTTGTTCTCTGGTTCTCTTGGCCTTTCTCTTTTGTTTCACAAGCACTTTAGTATTGTAATTGTTTTTAATGGATGATGAGCTTTTGTTACATAGTGTTTAGGAACTTACTCTTCAGTGTCAAACTGCATTCAAGTCCCAGTTCAGTGATACTGTATGACCTTCGACTAGTTACTTAACCTCTTAAGTATTCAGTTTTCTGGTGATGATAGTGCTGTTTGTCTAACTTGTGTTCTTTTTTTTGATATTTCAGAAAAATTAATATAAAACATTGTGCATGGTGTCTTGTGCATATTTAAAGGTTCAATAAACCTTAGCTATTTTATGCTACAATTTAAACATCCTGAGGAGAGGGAGTGTGTGTGTCTTGCTCCTAGCTGCTTCCTAACCATTTGCCAATTTGCCTTGAATCCAGTAACTAATCAGAATGAATTTATTATTGGTTCTGTAAATTTCAGAGTCCGCTTTACTTTCTTTAGTGGTAACAATCTTTCTTTGCTAAATACCTTACTTTAGAAATTAGAACAATTCTGATTTATGTTTTGAGTGCAGACAAAATGAAGGGATATGAGTATTTTAGTTTTTCTTAGTTTAGTTTACTTAACAGTAAGCTTATTTTTATTTTTAACTTAAAAATTTTTAATTGAAGTATAGTTGATGTACAATGTTATATAAGTTACAGGTTAATAATATAGTGATTCACATTTTTAAAGGTTATACTCCATTTATAGTTCTAAAATATTGGCTATATTCCCATGTTGTATAGTATATCCTTGTAGCTTATTTTATACATAATAATACAAAACTTATTTCTGATTGAAATTATTTTTCAAATATCATTGTTTTTTTCAGCTTTATTGCATATAATTGACAAAATTGGAAGATTTGATTTATTTACGTATTTGATAGTTGTGATGATTTGGTGTTCATATACATTGTTAAAGGATTAATACATTCATCACACATATTTACAAAGCCATGCATACTCACACACAGATGTATTTGGTGAGGACATTGAAATTTTAGCAAGTTTCAGTTATGCAATACAGAGTTACCAACTGTAGTTACTGTGTTATACATTAGATCATCAGACTTCATTCATCTTATAGCTGAAAGTTTGTACCCTTTTACCAAATTCTACCCAATTCTCTCACCCTCCAGACCCTGGCAACTAATTTTTAGTCTGTTTCCAATGATTCTGATTTTTTTAAAGATCCCACATGTAAGTGATACCATGCAGTATTTCCCTTTCTCTGTCTGGCCTATTTTACTGAATATAATGCCATCAAGGTCCATCAGTGTTGTCACAAACATCAGGATTTCCTTTTCCATGGCTGAATAATAATTCCATTGTGTGTGTGTACGTATATATCTATGTATATATATGTACACACGCCCCCTACATCTCTTTATCTGTTCATCAGTTGATGGGCACTTAGGTTTCTTCCATGTCTTGACTATTGTGAATGATGCTTCAGTGACCATGGGAATGCAGGTATCTCTTTGATTCAAATATATATTGATTTTTAGTGCCAGATTATTTTGTAAGTAAAAGCCTTATGATCTCTAGACCGACCCACCAGTTTTCCTCTTTGTTTTCAGGCCAGAAATTAAAGAGTGCAAGAATACAAGTCTTAGCTTTAGTTCTTGCACATTTCTCTGATCAAAACTTCTTTGCCTCTAGAGCAGTAGCTAGAGCATCTAAAATATACTGATGTGCAGTCCATACCAGACCTCTTATTTTGGAGGTCTCTGAGGGTGGGACTTTGATACTGCTCATTTAAAAAAACCTCTGTGTCTGTCTAATGTGGATCCAGGGTTGAGAACAACTCCTCTAGAACAGTGATTGGCAAAGTACAGCCCACAGGCCAAATCTAGCACACTGCCTGTTTTTCACTGGAACACAGCTGTGGTTGTTTAGTTTTGTCTATGGCTCCATGTACTACAGTAACAGAGCTGAATAAGTGCAACAGAGACTACTGCTCACAAAGCCTAAAATATTTACTGTCTGGTCCTTTATAGGAAAACTTTGCCAAACCTTGCTCCATATTCGAGCTCTGATTATCACATCTTTGCCAATTTTCTAGATTGCATGTTAATACTAGAATTAATCTAGTGGTGAGTTTCCAAAATTTTTGGTTGTCTTTTCATTTCTTGCCTAATGGATTATGAGATATTGGAGGGCAGGAACTATATTTTATAGTCTTTGAATACCTTAACACTTAATACAGTTTACTTTGCATAGTTGGGTCTAAGTAAATGTTCATTATTTGATGCTAGCTATTGGCCGTAGGTTATTGCTTGAGGGTACCAGCAAGGGGCAGCGTGGAGCTTTTGCCTTGCCCACTTTCAGTTCTTTATTTTTTACGCATTCATCTGTGATATTACAGTATGTTAAAATAGATATGATAGTATTTTATAGTATTACCAAGCCATAGTTTTACAATTATGGGAAATAGCTATTTATCTGTAATTCCCTTCAATCTTTATTAACTCTTTCTATTAGTTGTACTTGAGTTTTAGATCCGTCTCAGCTATAAAGTAGCATACCATGTTTTCATCATTGTTACTCTTTTAAATATTTTTTATTATGTGTTTTTATTGAAGTATAGTCAGTTTGCAATGTTGTATCAATTTCTGGTGTACAGCACAATAATTCAGTCATACAGGAACATACATATATTCACTTTAATATTCTTTTTCAGCATAAGTTACTACAAGATGTTGAATATAGTTCCCTGTCCTATACAGTATAAATGTTGTTTATCTTCTTTTTAAAATTTGCCTTCATTCATTATTTCAAGAAATTTTGGCAATGACTGGGTTATCCTTGTCTTGAAAATATTTTGGGGCCTGGCAGATAGGCAGGTGATCCAGCTTTATAGTTTAGCCTTACTTGCATGCCTCTAATGCGTCAAAATTAACTTAGCTTTTGTTTGTAGTGTGAATTACAGTAGTGTTTTAATTGTAGGTTGCTCAGGAGAAAAAGCAGGCATACAGACATCTCGTATAGGCTTCTGTTTTATTCCCCTGGAATGATGTGTTCAACTAGTTTTCAGCTATTACTGTACAAATTTTGTTCAAGGATTGTGTTTCACCATTTGTATTCCAAATATAATTCACATCCACGTGTTATATATTTATTAAGAAAGTAAGATCACCATCTTAAAAAGATTTTTTTCATTTGAGTTGTTGAATAAAGTGAGTATGTTATTTAGGGTAGGGAAAAAAAATAAAGCACTCAGGCAGGTTGCTGACTGCAGTCCAAATGGCTGATCAGAGAGTCTTTATATGCATTGGTAATGTGTTGTGCAATATAAGCTGAAATATATTCCACAAGGGAGGAAAACGGAATAGGTTACATACGCTGTTCCTAAGTGCAATGAATATAAAACTCCATTACTCACTTTAGGCAGGTGCTTTTTATATGAGGCTTTAAAGAAATATAAAACTGCTGGTGAAATGATTGGTTTGTACAGACACCACTTAGCTCCTAGTGCTTTGACCAGATAAAGAGGCTAAAAATATTCTTGCAAACATTTCTTGAATGAGTCAGGGATTGGAGGTTAATATTCTCTTGGTGTAATAACTTGTTAGTATAACTATTTTATAGTATGTGAAATTTGTCTCTGACTTGTTTATAAAAAATTATTTTCAGGGACACAAGGATAATTTTCTAGTTTTTCTTTTTATCTAGTTAATGATACAGAAATGCTACTTACCAAAAAATATTTTTAAGGTTTACATATGTATTTAAATATATTTTTTAGGAGCTTCTTAAATAATATTTGTTTGTAGTTCTTAATATTTGTTCTTTGAGAACTATGGAGTATTTTATAGGCATTAAAGTTGAATAAGCTTTTGGAATGTAAAATAATTCTTCTTAGGATAACTCTGCAACTGGTTAATGAATATCATGAAAAATTAAAAAGTATGTTAATTAGTCCATAAAGACTTATAGTGATTTCACCTACATATACAAATGCCTATATTTTTCTTCTCTTCAACTCTTAGAACAAGCACCTGCTTCTAGTTTAAACACTAAACATTCTTGTACAAATGAATTTTCATAAACATGATCTAAAAGGGAGATAGGGTAGTAAAATGGCATTTTTCAGATTTCTTTAAGGTTTTAAATATGTGAACCAGTAGGTTTTCTTTTTAAACCCTTCTTAGATTGATTTTTTTCTCTTTCTCTGTATAATTGAGGTAAAATTCTTATAGCCTATTATTAACAACTTTAAAGTGTACAATTCAGTGGTATTTAGTATATTTACAATGTAGTGTAACTGCCTACTCCCTGATTTATAAACCTTTTTATCACTCCCTAAAAGCACCTCATACCCTTTAAGTAATCACTCCCTGGTTCATCCTCTGCTTCATTCCCTCATGGCTTCTAATCTTCTTTCTGTTTCTATGCATTTGCCTGTTCTGGACATAGCATGTAAAAGTAATCGTGTAATATGGGATAATTATGTAAGAGAATTATCTAAGTTGTGTGTATCAGTAGTTCAGTTTTAGTATTGCATCATATTCCATGGCATGGTTAATCACAGTTTATTTAATCATTTATCTGTTGAAGGACATATGGGTTGTTTCCAGTTTTTTCCTTTCCTGTCTGTACCTGTTATTTCTCTTTCTTGTCTTATTGCAGTGGATAATGCTTAACAGCATTATGTTAAATAATCGCAGTGAGAGCTGACATCCTCTGCTTTGTACCAACCTTAGCGTGAAAGCATTCAGTTTTTCATCATTAAGAGCTTTAGGTATTTTTGTAGGTTCTCTTTCTTATGTTAAGGAAGTTTTTCTTTTTTCCTTTTTCTCTGAAAGTTTTTATCATGAGTAGATGTTGAATTTTGTCAAATGCATTTTCTGTATCAGTAGATATTATTAATGATTTTTTCCTTCAGCTTGCTAATATAGTGGATTACATTTATCTTCCAAAATTAAACTAAACATTCATTCTTGGAATAAACCCTACTTGGTCATGATGTATTTATTTATATTTTATATTTATATACCTGCAAACTCAATGCTGAATTCCATTTTCTAATGTTTTGTTAAATACTTTCATATGTGTATTGATGAGAAATATTTGTATGTAGTTTTCCTTTTTTGCAATGTCTTTGTTTTGGAATCAGGGTAATTTTAGCTTCATAAAATGAAATGGAAAGTGTTTCCTCCTTTTTTGTGTTTTGGAGGAGATTGTATAGAAGGGATATTAATTCCTCTTTAAAGACTTTGTATAACTCTCCATTTGTCTCTGGGGATTTACCTTTTAGGAGTGTTTTATTGTTTGTTTTTTGTTTGTTTTTTTTTTTGATTTATTGATCCGTATCATTAAAGTTATCACAATCTCTGTGCAGAATTGTTTGTGGTATTTTCTTATTAACCTTTTGATGTTTGCAGTCTGTAGTGATATCCCATTTCATTCCTGATATTGGCAGTTTATGACCCCTCTTTTATTTTTCTTTGTTAGTCTTGCTAAAGTTTTGTCAGTTTTAAAATTTCATTGATTTTTGCTAACTTTATTATATCCTTCCTCTGATTGCTTTGGGTTTATCTTTCTTTTCTTTTTCTATGTTTTTAGGTGAGAACCTAGATTATTGGCTTGAGACTTTTACTTTTCTCCAAAGTGTGTATTTAGTGCTATAAAATTTCCTCTCTGCACTGCTTTATTTGTGTTGTACAGATTTTGATATGTTGTCTTTTCATTCACTTCAATGTATGTTTTTAATTTTTCTTGAGTATTCCACTTTGACTTCTGGACTATTTTGACTTCTGGACTATATCTGCTTAACTTCCAAGTAATTGGAAATTTTCCTGTTATTCTTTTCTTATTGATTACTAAGTTGAATCAGTTGTGGTTAGAGAAGAAACTCATTTTTTTTTTTGTAATGTCCATGAAACTACCAGATAGGTTTATTCTGGAAATGTTTGCATTGGAACAGGAATTTAGTGCTTTTGCAAAGTAACAAAATGATCATACAAAGAAATTACAGTATCTCTTTGAGAAGAAACTCTGTTGACTGCAATTCTTTTAAATATATTGGGGTTCGTTTATGGCTCAGTATAATATGGTCTATCTTAGTGTATATTTTGTAGGCATTTGAAAAGAATGTGTATTCTTTTGTTGTGCTGCAATACCAAGAAGAGCTCATTGGTTGGTTGTGTTTTTGACATCTTCTGTATCTTTGTTGATACTCTTCTAAGTTTTCTGTCAGTTTTTAAGAGAGATATTGAAGTCTCCAGTTAGAATTGTGGATTGTTTATTTCTCTTTTTATCAGCTACATGGCACAGTTTTTTGTGGCTATATTAGTTTCATACAAATTTAAGATTGCTGTGTCTTTTTGGAGTATCTGATCTGGTAATTTTTTTTTTCCTCTTAAGTCTACTTTATCTGATGGTCATATAAGCATTTCAGCTTTTTAAAAAACATTGAGATTAAAGTCATACATATAAATTCATAACACAACATTTAACATTTAGCCATTTAAAAGTATGCAGCTCAGGTTTTTATTATATTCATAAAGTTGTGAGACCATCACCACTGTCTAGTAGAACATTTTTATATCACTCCAAAAGATCTCATATCCTTTTAGCAGTAACTCTCCATTCCCGCTTAACTCTAGCCCCAAGCAATCACTAATCTTTTGTCCTTAGGGATTCACCTGTTGTTAATATTTCCTATTAGTGAAATCATGCAATATGTGACCTTTTCTATCTGACTTATTTCATGTAGCATGATGGTTTCAAGGGTCATCCATATTGCTGCATGTATCAGTACTTCATTTCTTTTTATAACTGTATAATACTCCATAATGTACTACAGATTGTTTATCCATTCATCAGTTGGTAGAAATTTGAGTTCTTTCTACTTTTTAACTGTTAAGAGCAATGCTGTTATGAATATCCTTGTACAAGCTTTTGTGTGGACATATGTTTTAAATTCTGTGGCGTATTTACCTAGGAGTCGAATTGTTGGGTCATATGTTTTCTCTGTGTTTAACTTTTTGAGGAATTGCCAAATTGTTTTCTATAGCAGCTGCACCATTTTACATTCCGACCAGCAATGTATGTGGGTTACAATTTCCCCACATCCTCACCAATATTTGTTATTGTCTCCTTTTTTAATAGCCTTTTAATTGTGTCAAGTGGTGCCCTGCTATATTCTGCTTTCTTTTGAATAATATTTGTATCCTACCTTTTTCTGTTCTTTTACCTTCAACTTGCTTACCTCATTATATTTGAAATGAGTTTCTTGTAGATAGCATATAGTTGGGTCATGTTAAATCCAGTCTGCCAATCTTGTCTTTTAATTGCTAGATTTAGATCATTTACATTTAATGTAACTATTGGTTGGTTAGGCTTTAAGTCTGCCATTTTAATTTTTAGTTTTTGCTTTCTGTTTGATTGCTCTCTTTCTAATTTCTTTATTTTCTCCTTCCTTTCAGTTACTTGAACACTATTTAGAATTCCATTTTGATTCATGTATAGTTATTTTGAGTTATCTGAGTTATGAGTTATGTATAGTTATTTTGAGTTGTTTGAGTATTATCTTGTGAAACTTTTTTAGGGATTGTTTTAGGCTTACATTTCATATATTTAATTTAATACTGTCTACTTGTATCATCATTTTTCTAGTTCAGCTGATGTGTAGAAAGCATACATATTTTTGTTTCTTTACCATCTCCTGTTTATAATACAGGTGTCTTAAATATTTCCTCTATGTATATTGAGAACCACATCAGATCTTTTTGCTTCAACATGAAAGATATTTTAGAAAAAATCAAGAAAAGAAGGACAGTCTGTTATATATACTCTACTTTTGCTTATTGTATTCTTTCTTTTTTCCTAATAGTCCAAAGTTTTGTGTTTTATCTGTTTTGTTTGGAGAACTTACTTTAACTGGGTTCTTTTGGGGAAGGTCTGATAGTTACAAATTTTCTTAGTTTTCCTTCATCTGAGAATGTCTGGTTTCTCCTTTAATCATGAAGGATATTTTCAGCTGTTGAAAAGTGTTGTGCCACTTCCTACTAAACTTTATGGGTTCTAATTTTAAAAATCTGCTGTCATTTGAATTGTTCTTCTTCTGTGAGTAAGGTGTCATTTATCTTTTGCTCCTTTCAAGATTTTTTTCTCTGTCTTTAATTTTTAGAAGTTTATATGTAATGTGTTTTGATTTCTTTGATTACTCTGGGGTTAGCTCAGCTTCTTAATTTTCAGGTTTATGTCTTTTGCCAAATTTGAGAAGTTTTTTGCAATTATTTCTTCATGTATTTTTTTCAGCATCATCTTTCTCCTTTTTTTGGGATTCTGATGGCATGAATGTTAGATCTTTGGTTATGGTCCTGTGGATAACTGAGATTCTGTCCTTCCTTCCTTTCTTCCTCCCTCCCTGCCTTCCTTCTTTCCCTTTCTTTCTTCTCCTTCCTTCCTTCCTTCCTTCCTTCCTTCCTTCCTTCTGTATAGTGCAGATTGGGTAATTTCTTTTGTGCTGTCTTCCAGTTTAGTGATTCTTTCCTTCATCTTACCCAGTTTGATATTGAACCCATCTATTGAGTTTCTTCTGTTACTGCATTTTCCAATTCTAAAATTTCTATTTGAGTTATTTTTATGTTGTAATCCTGTCCTCTCTCTCCCTTCTTTCATTTCCTTCCCTTCTTTCCTTTCTTCCTTTGCCTCTCTCCTTCCCTCCTTTCCTTCCTTCCTTTCTGTTTCTTTGCTACATTATTATTTTCATTTGTTTCAGGGATGCTTGTAATTGCTTATTGAAATACTTTTAAGATGGCTTTTTAAAAATCTTCATTAATTGGTTCTGACATCTCTGTCATCTCAGTGGCATCTATTAATTCTCTTTTAAAATTCACTTTGAGATCTTGGTTTTTGGTATGACATGTGACTTTCTATTGAAGCTTAAAAATTTGGATGCTGTTTTCTGAGGCTGTAGATCCTATTTAAACCTTCTGTTTCATATGGCTTTATCTGATAATGCTCCAGTGGTGAAAGGGGACATGCCCCCTTTTTACTACCAGGTGGAGTAGAACTCCAGGTTTTCCACTTGGCTTTCATAGATATCCAAGTGTGGAAGAGCTTTGTAATTCTGGCCTGGGGTAGAGATTCTAGCTCTCATTTAGGACTCCAGTGGTAACCTCCTGGCTTGAAGTGGTTGGATTTTCTCATTACTACTTCCCATGAGGTACTGACACCACACTGATGGAGTGGCTCATTGTTGCTGAAGTTTGGAGAAAGTCCTGACTCTCCACTTGGCCTTCTTTGATACCACCCTGGAAGTTTGAGGGGTGCCTCCTTATTGCTGGATTGTGTTGGAAGTCCAGGTTTCCTATTCAGCCTTCTTTTATACTCCCCAAGTTGGGGGCTGTTGGGTTTCCTTCTTAGAGCATGTTGAAAATGGAAGTCTAGGCTTCCCATTGACCTTTGTTAGTGTTGGTGGGGTTTGGGACCACAGTTTTTTCTGTGGTGTTTGGCTGGAGTAGAACAATTATTGTCTAAAAGATTTTTGTCTTGCTTGCTTTATTCAGGTGCTTTGGCTAGGGAGAATAGGCTTTTGTTAGGACTTTTTAGTTCTGTACCTATTGGCCTTTCTTGGTTGCTGGCTTCTTTAGCTTCAAGTCTGGAATGTATGAGGCAGAAACAAAACCTGTGTACCTCACCACTGTGTATTTCTTTGGATTCTGTGGTCCCTAACTGGTTACCTTCTTTTACCTTTCAGAGTCTTTTTGTTTGTTTCATACATAATTTTGGGTTTTCAGTTGTACTTAGCATGAGAAATAGGGAAAAGTCTACTCCATCTTCCTGAAAGTGGAACTAGTTTATTTCCATAATGAACTAAGGAAAAGTGTCTTTAAAAATCTTAATTGTGTTTCTTTTTGGTTAGTATAGGGGTGAATGTGACCTTGAGTAGTCTTGTGTTTGTTTTATGCTTTTATTTCTTAGCCTAGCCATACCTAAGCTACCTGACAGGATATCTAAATCTGAATTTGGCTGTAGTAATGTTTGTTCTTAGGGATGTGGCATTCATGAATAATTTAGAGCTCAGTTTATGTATAGATTGGATTGTCATTTCTATTCTTTCTGTCCTAGCACATATTTTAAAATTTTTTTTTAGTTTCCTGAGATTTTCCACCATTTAATTTTTATATTTGAGTTATTTATTGGAAAGCTAAGTGTTATTTGTAAATTTACACATTGATCTCTGTTTATCCTCTTTTCTTTCATTTATAAATTTGGATATATATGCCAGAATTACTCGGGGGTGTTGTTGCTGTCTTCTGATACTACCTACAGTGATTACGTGGTGTTTTTCTGTAGTCTTTAATGTGAAACCTTATTGTATGATGGTACTTAAGCTTCCAGACTTAGTTAATTTTTGTTATATATGAAGTTTTGGAAAATTTCCTATTTTACACTAATGCCAATTTCTATATAACTTATGTTATTTTTCTGTGTGTAGTTTTCATAGTCGTAACTGTATTGCATGTACCATCTAATGTTCTGTTGTTGTTTAACATTTCTTAATAAATATATTTTGTATACTTCCACATAAATATCAAGTAAAATAGGTTTTTAATAATAATGAGATATTGATAATGCATCTAATGATTTTCCTTTTAAGTATTTTTGATTTTCGCTGCTGTAATTAATATTGCTGTAAAACCTTTTTCCTTCTTTTTAGTTTTTTCTTTAAGATAAATTCCCAATACTGAATAACTTGGTTATGGATTATAAACTTAAAAAAAGTAGCATATAGATGTATTGCTCTCTCAAATCATTCCATGATTGTATACTGCAACTGGTAATGAGGTTTCAGCAAAACCTCGACAACATTAAATATTGCTATTTAAATTTTCAATTTTCCTTTAACTCACTTTTCTTCAGTTAGAGCAAAACTGGTCTTGCAAAACTGGTCTTTCATCACATAGCTTTTTATTATTTGTGTTTCCTCTTAACATGTGAACTAGCTTTTGTGTTCTTTACCATTCACTGATTCATGAATTCATTTATTCATTCAACAGATAATCTAAGTGCTTTATTAAGTGATTCCTTAAGCTTTTAGTCCGTTTGTTAAAGAAATTTTTTAAGTTTCTGTAAGTTAAAGTCTTTGCTTCTCCCTCTGAATAGTTATTTATGCTGTCAAAATCAAAACATGTCAAACTGTCAGAGAGGGCTACATTTGATTTCTTCTTATAACAATAATTTTTCCCAGCAGGTTTTATGTACATAGTAGTTGATAATCTTATCTATTATTGTTATTACCTTTATGAAAATGAGACTTGGTGGTATATGGCCCTTTGAATAAATGATGTCCACATTGGCTGTCTGTTTGCTATTCTGGTTGTGACATTGTATCTAGGCAGACAGTATCCCATGGGGGTGAAACTTTTTTCCCAGTTCTTTCTTTTGGCTAATTTCTTTGTTGTAGCTTAAGCGGTGTTTTCTTAAGACTCCCCCGACTAGTTTAACCCCTCCCTTAAGTTTTCTGTGTACTTCCCATTTTTAGCATTTTTCATAATATCAAGTATTTTTAGCATATTTTTTAGCATTTTAGCATTTTTCAAATATCAATACATATTTGTGTAGTTATTGGTTTAAAGACCAATAGCACTTCTTTCTATAGATTGTGGATTTCATGAGAGAAAAGCCTGAATTGGTTTTGTTTACCCCATAACCCTGGACTGTGCTTGGTATATAGTAGTGTATTAAAAAACGTGATAAGTTAGTTAAAGTTAGTATTTGCATGAAGAACCATTAGTGGATGATCATCCTTAGGGGCAGACAAGAACTTGTATCCTTAAGCCAGGAATATTGCCCTTTATGGTGAGAAACAGTCTAGAGTTCTATGCAGTAGACCTTTGATTTTGTCATTGGAGGTCAGTAATTGAAGTAGCAAGAGTGAATCTTGGTTGCATGAAGTCAGAATTCTTACAGTAAAAGAATGCTTGTCAAAGTCAAGGTTTCACAGTGCTCAGGTACTTAGTGTGGCAATTTTACCTTGTGGTAGAACTGAGAGTGGTTTAAGGCAGAATTAAACTAAGGAAAAAAGATTGATCTTGTCCTCTGCAGAGAGAGTGAACATTGTATTTATTTTTATTCTGGTGTGCCCTTTACCAGCTCCTTCTAAACACACGCGTGCGCACACACACACACACACACACACAATTTCCTTCATTTAAAAGATAATTTTGCCCTTTGCTATGATGTCATTTACTTTACCATCTAGTCATTTAGCATTCTTATCCACATTTAAATAATTAAAAAAAATCTTCGCCACAATTTCTCCTATGTTTATAGTAAGCTTTCAAAAAATAGATTCTAGGCTTCCTGTGTGATATTTTTTAAACGATTTCACTTCATTTTTGCCCTAATGCCTGCATAGTGTTTTTTCTTAATTTCGTGCACATGGGTGATGACTTTTTTCCCTGTATCCACTTTGGCCGTCATAATGTGGAGTTTAATATGACTTTTATGTGGTAGTCCTTCTTTAGATATTTCCACCAGTGGTTATTAATGAGAATTTATTTTTATATATTTTCTTTCCATATGTGTTATGAAATACCTAATCCAAGAAGGAGGCACTTTGTTTTTTTCTAAGCATTTTATTTTCTTATCCTAAGTTTTATTTTTTAAAGTTTATATATGAGGATAGTACTAAATGATCATGACTAGTAATTGGGTGTTATTTATTATTTCAAATAAGAACTTTTATGTATAGAAAATCCCAATCTAATAATGTATGACTTTATTATTTATATCACAAAGTAGTCATTTATTATCATTCTTCACCTGACATTATAGCTCTAGAAGCTAGGGGGAGATATAAAAGATTTCAAAAGTTATTCTTGCAATATCAATTTGTAAATTATATTTATTCTTTTAAATTTTGTGTTTCTTCTTTCACTAAAGTCACTGACTTTCCTAGTCCATATATTTTGTTAATCATATGTACACAAACATCATAACTGCTTCATCTATTAGTGTAATTTTTCTTTGCCTTTAAAAAAAAAACTGATGACAGATGACAGTATTGCTCCCTTCAAAGGCTACTTTTCCTTTCCATATATCCCCTCATACAGTCTTTAATCTCCTTTCACTGAAGTTAATTATGGCTTTCAATGCTTAAAGAAATCTTAGTCATAGTCAAACCCAATCACTCTTTTTTTTTTTCAGTTGAAGAAATTGAGGTACAGAGATTTTCAGTCCAAGATTTCAAAAGTATTTGATGACAGAGTTTATACTAGAATAAAAGTCTAGTGATTAGTGTATCATTTCAGTAAACTCTCTTATTCCTCCTTAATGTATATAAACTGAACTTCCATGATCTAAGCTTGTATTGTTTTTAATAATAGTAACAATGAGAATTAACATTTATTGAATACTTACGCACCAGATGCTCTGTTAACCACTATCCACTTTTTCATATCAGCACTCAAGATTATTCTGTAAGGTAGCTAGTGAATTATGCTCACTTTATAGTTACAGAAAGAGTAGTTAAGTACATTTTGGGGTTCATACTATGTTTAATATCTCTGCATAACCTGCAGTGTTTAATCTTAAAATAATAGTCCTTCCTCATCTATCATGGATGAAATCGTAGGGAGGAGAAAATTCAATTACAAGCTATATTTACTTAAGAAACGTATAGCAGAGCATGATGACTTCTATGCCTGGTAGCATGGCATGCTAGTTAACCTGAAAAGCTTTCCTCTACAAACAACGATAATTCTAAGTGAATTGCTCTCAACGTACAAGAAAGAAAGAAAAAAAAAAAAGTCCCCAAACAAGGATGAAACTGAAAACCAGAATGGGAAGCAGGCATTCATGCTTTAACTATCCTAATGGGCTGTGGCAACCTCGGTTATCAGTGGTCTTGGCTTTTAATCACCAGAAGTGGGATGGAGACAAGAAAGGAAGAATTGGGAAGTGATTTCCATTTCCCTAAGCTCATAACTTCTGAGGACTAGTGGAAAGGGGGACTGTTTCAAAAATCTGCTCCACTCTCCATTTAACAAAGGAGCTTCTTTATTTTGGCCTTGATGGGGAAGGAGGAGGGTGCTTTCCCGAGAATTTGTAACCACAGTCTTGTCATCATGCAGATTTTAATTTCTGCATGGTGTAGGAACCATCACACCAATAAGTTAACTTAAACTGTGATCCTGGGTGGACTGGTTACATCTCTGGATATCTAGCAGTAAACACAAATATTTGCTTTTGGCATATACCCTTCACTCTGGCAATGTATTTAAAAAGGAAAGCATTGTGGAATATTAACTACAAATCCAAAGTTACTGAGAACTTAAAAATAATCCCTCAAGAATAAGACCTCCAATGGCTAATTTAGTCTCCTAGAATTTCAGTAATATAGTAACTGGAAAAAGTATAAAATGACTAAGTTTGAAATTATTAAAGAAATAAAAATGCAGTTGGAAATATGAGAGAGGCACAGATATTGTCAGTAAAGACTAGAGAATTTAAAAAGAGAAAGTCAGAAGTCACTGAATGAATGAACATAGGTTAGATACAGCCAGACAGTATTTGTGAACTTAAAGGTGCATATAAAGAAATTATCCAGAATGCAGCATTGAAAATATAGATGAAAATGTGAAATACAGGTCAATAGATCTGGTTACTAGAATGAGAGGATTCTGTATAGGTCTAATACAAGTCTCAGAAGAAGAAACTAGGAGAGGGGCACTAGAGACACTTTTTTTTACCCTACAAAATTGGTGGATGATGTGAATCTTCAGATTTAAGAATCATAAATCCTGAATAGGAAAAATAAACTTAAATTTCTAAGTAGATACATTGTGGTGAAACCCCAGTATGCTAAAGACAAACTTAAAACTTTAAAAGCAGCCCAAGGAAAAAGAAATTAATGATATGATCTGCCAACATTAATGTTAGTTTTTTAGTTTCCGCACTTGGAACTGAATATCTCAAGGATAAATAAACTTGTTCTTGAACATTTATTAAATTTGAGGCACTATGGTAAGGTATCTGGAGTTCTTTTAAGCCCATGCAGTTTGGTGATCTTTCTCTTCCCAGCCAAAATTGGTTATTGAACTCGTCTTCTTATCTAAAGACTATGTCCCAAAGTTGTAAGTTCTTCAGTTTTCTAATTAGGCTCTGCCTTGCTCCAAATGAAAAGATTTTTTTTTCTAGTTCCTTATACCCAGGAGTGTTTAAATTCCTACACCTGTAACTGTAGTGTAATGTTAAGTAAGCTTGAAGAAGAACAGGTTGATTCTTATTAATAATGCAGACTAGTTTTCCAAGAATGTATGTGGCTATGTGACAAAGCTATGTAGGAATGAGACTCTGATTCATAGAATTTTAGAGCTAGAAGCAAATTTTATTTTGTTAATATTTAAGAATTATGTCATAAAATAGGTGGCAGAATATATTGTTTTAAATTAAGGCATCTTATTTCATTCTTTTGTCAGTGTGAAGTTGAGTTTTTGTCAAATGTTTATTTGCAGTTATTTATGTTACAAAATATTAAGAATTAAAGAAGCCAGTCTGTAGATAACATGTTGCTCAGTAAATACCTGTTGACTCTCTTTTTGTTGGAAACTGCAGCAATATGGACAGGGATTGCAGTGAGAGTAGAACAATGAAAAGTTGGCTCTTGCTGTAGAAGACTTTGTGGTTTGGTCCTTGTGAAGATTTAAAGTTCAGTTCTGTCACCTAATTATCATTGTGAGCTATGCTTTTGAGATTACTTTTTGTTTTATATCATTTAATTGGTTATAATTCAATGGTTATATTTTATATTCTGTTGAGAATATTAAGTGATTTTTACTGAAATACTTTGGCTTAACCCTGGAATGTTACTTCATCTGCTTTTCCATGTTAAAGGCAATAAAATCATCATCAACAGTAATAATAAAACAACCACTATCTTCTAAAGTTTGCTGTCCCCTATTTGCGTGTGATCTCACTGGGAGCCTTTCCAGTCTTTGTCACGTATCGAGGCTTGAAGCTAACCCGCTTTCCTACTACACCTATTTGTTCTTGCCTGTCCAGCCATTCTTAAGACTTCCACTTTCTTCTCCTGTGATAAATCTTAAAAACTCACTCTCATTTCACTTTCTCCTTTTATTTTTCATCTGAAAGGCTAATGCTTGGTTTTTACTACAATATCAACCATTTGGAAGCTCTTTACTTTTGTCATTTTGTGGAGTGTTCCTTAATAATCCTACTGGGATGGCTATCCATTCAATGCATATTTTTTTAAGAACTTAACTGCTTCCCTCTTCAGAAACCTTTACTATTGGTTCACTGTTCTCTGATTTTTATTATTTTTGTGTATCTGTACTGAGTCCTGGATGCTTGAGTGTCCTGAAAGACTTTGTGTTTTATTTGATTAAATTACAGGTTTTGTAAGGCTGGTAACAAAAAGGGCAGCCCTCTGGGCCCTTATCATCATCACTGTTTTATTAGAAGCAGTCATTTTCACCTCAGTCTTAGATACCTCTAAATTTCTAAATAAAATGTGTACATTGAAATTTTTTAACTTCTGCGTTTAGGTATTATGTACATACTTTACTAAAACAATCATAATGCCTTAAAACAACCTAAGTTTATTTTCTTACAATTCTGTAGTTTAAAAGTCTAAAATGAGTCGCATACTAGAAGCATGGTGTCAGCAGGGCTGTGTTCCTCTTTGAAGCCTCTACAAGAGAATCTGTTTCCTTGCCTTTTCCACCTTCTATAAATTACCGGCCTTCATTGGCCTGTGGCCCGCATCCCCACCTTCACAGGCAGCAACACTGTGTTTCTGTGAAAGTGCTTCTGTTATGACATGTCTTTCTCTGACTCTCCTCTTCTGCCTTCTTTCTTTTTCAAGAATCCTGATGATTACGTTGGGTCCACCCAGCTAATCTCTGTATTTCAAATCAGCTGATTAGTAACCTTAATTCTGTTGCAACCTTAGGTCTCCATTGCCATGTAAGGTAATATATTCTCAGGTCCTAGTATTATGATGTGGACATTTGGTTGGGGGTTGGGGGCAGCATTATTCTACCTGCCAAGGGGATTTAACTTCTAGGGCCAATACTCACTCTTCTTATCTCTATTCTTCTTTTTTCCAAAATCGTTGACTATAATTAATTTTCAGTTAAATATATATTCAATATTAGTATATTATGACCATGTATACATGAATTATAGTGTACTATCATGCAGTTTTTTTTAATGCAGTTTCTATTCTTGGAGGTAATAACTGCTTTTTTTTTACTTCATTAGTATTCCATGTCCTTAGTATTAATTAATTCCCCAGAATTCTTAGAGAAGCATAAGTCTTCTCTCAGTATGTTGAGATGCATTAGATAATTCATTTTAACTTTTGTAGTCATCATTTTTTTTAGTGTACTTTCCTCCTATTTCAGTCTCTGTCTGCTTCTAATCCTGCTGTAGAGATGTCTTGAGATTTCCTTTTATCGTTGTCCTGAGAATTCCCTTTTCTCTTATGTTGGATCCCCTGTGTCTTAGGTCACATATGTTATTCTTTCCTGATTTACTTCCTCTTTTTGGTGGAGCATAATTCTCTAGTTATCTTTCTTTTTTTTTTAACATTTTTTATTGATTTATAATCATTTTACAGTGTTGTGCCTAGTTATCTTTCTAGCAGAGGAAGTAAACTTTTTTCAGATCTGTTGTGTTTGAATGAATCTTTATTCTACCTTCGTACATGAAGGTAGTTTGGGTGTATAAATAGAGTTGTAGGTTGGAAATGATTTTCCTACAGAATTTTAAAAGCATTGTGCTGTTGTTTTCTTGTTTCCAGTGTTTCTGTACAGAAGTTTGATGCCATTCTAATTATATGTTGTATGTTAATTTTTTTCTGTTTTTATGCTTCTGTTTTTTCCTCTCCGAAGCTTTTAGGAGCTTTTCTTTAGCCTTGATACTTGTTTTTTCATTTGCTGTGCTGGATACATGGTTTACCCTTTTAATTTGAAACTCATGTACTTCAGTTTGAGGAAACCTTTTTGAATTATTTCTTTGATTATTTTCTCCATTTTGTTTTAATAGCTCTTCCTAGAACTTTTGTATTTCAGATATTTCTTTCTGTTGATCCTTTCATTTTTGGGTCATTTTTCTTCCATTTTCAATCTCTTTGGGTTTTTTGTTTTTCATTTATGTGGTAGATTTCCTCAATTTTCTTTTCTTTTCTTCCTGTTAATTTAGGGAGAATTAACATCATGTTCTTAATTTCAAGACATCATGTTCTTGTTGTAGTATCTTCTGTACTGCCTCCGAGGATACTAGAAGTAGTAGTAGTAGCGGAAGTGGTAGTAGAAGTAGTAATAAATAATAAATAGTAGTAATAAGTAATAAATGATAATAATTATCATTATTTTAAGTTTTCTATTCCTGGCATTGTCTTTTTACCCCAAGCTCCTTTGTGTGTGTGTGTGTATGTTTTTTTTATCTCTACCTTTCATGCTGGTGATTTCTACCTAATACCTGATGATTCTTCATATTATAGAATAAAATACTAAATAATTAATTGGAACCTGTGTGTGAGATTGCAGCTTATTGGATGACTGGTGTTGTTGTAGGTGAATTGAACACTTACTAACTTTTTGTCAGGGGATAATCGGTTATCAGTATCTCTGCTTCGTTTTTCTTGGACTGGCCAGTTTTCACAGAGAGAACTCCATCCATTTCCTTCCTGCAGGTAATAAATCTGGCATTCAGAGTTCTTAGAAAGTGACAGAAAGGAGATTTCATTATCTAGTACATCTATTTTATATAGCTTTTTCGACAATCTCCCATTTTTAGCATGCACCCTTTCTTTTGATTGTATCCTTTCAGAGTCCTTCTGGTTCAAACTCTGACAAGTGAACTCTTCAGTTTTTTGCCAGGATGAGTGTGAGGTAGTTGTGTGGTGAAGGATTAAGGCAAAGGAATTGTAGTCATTAGACAGACTTTCAGTTACTCCTCATCTTTTCAGCCTCCTCTGTATTCCTGCCCTCTTAACTGCCTGGCTTCTTTAATTCTTATCTTTCCAGGGCTTATTGCAGATCAGCTTGCTTCCTAGTTTGGTTACCCACAGGTACTTTTCTCTAAGTCATTTTGTTGCTACTTATTCATCTGTATCCATCCTCCAAATTTTTGATGACAGCTCTCGCCTCTTCCAGAGCTGCGCATTCAGCTCTTATCTTTTCATCTTCATTTCTTTGTTGGTTTTAGGACCCTACAAATTAAGGAGGAAACGGAGGTAAACTTACATATGGCTTGACTCTTTAATCTTTTACTTCTATACAGATATGTAGGTCTTTCTTATTAGTTCATCTTTTAGTTTGTAGATGATAATTACAGGAGTGATCATAAGTTGATTACTGAACACTGGAGTTCACACCAAAGGTTAATGTCTCAGTGAGGCTAGGAGAATTATTTGGGCAAGAAAAGTGGTGGAAAAGAAATCAGAGTTAATAGTGTACCACAGGAATAAGAATATTATTATTAGGTGTTAGGAGTTAATATTTTTCAGAAAAATCCCCTATAAGAAGAAGAAGTAACTGCATTATTTTATATTACATCATATTACAAAAATTCAGTATTATTTTTAGATTATTACATTGATAATGTTTACCATGTAAAATTATATTTGTATTGCAGTGCCTTAGGGATTCCCTTTTCCCTTCCTCTAGTAGATTATGACAGCAATGTTTGAGTAAATGTATATGAAAATGCTTTGTAGTCGTTATTTCAAATATAAGACTTTGTCACTGTCTTTGTGACTTTTATTGACTCATGTCAGCTAACTATACATCTTACCAAAAGTCTGCACCTATTCCCTAAATTGTGTTCAAAGTTCAAAATTATGTATAAAATTCAGCTGATTTCTCAGAGTTAGATACTCTGAACAATAACTCTAGTATTTTGGCCTCCACAGGTAATAATAATAGATGGCTTCCCTTAAGCCATCTAACTATTTGATACATAACGCTGCCTGCATCTGAAACCTTGCTCTTTCAGTTTCAGAGCTTTTGCTCTTTTTGTTTCACCATATTGCACTGATAACAGGAGATTTCCTTTCACAAGTTCCAGAAGCAGCCTTCGTGTCCGTTGGGAACAGTGTGAATGGTTGTGTAGTCCTGAGTTGTGTAGTGCTGAGACTGCTCCTCTCTGCCTCCCTAGTGTTTATTACGTTTGGGGTGTTGTACAAATTTTGGTTTGGTGATAGAGTGGAAAGAAATTAAGTTTGTAATAGAATTCTTTTTTTTATTAATACTTTTTTTTCCCTTTAGAGCAGTTTTTGGTTCACAGCGAAATTGAGGGAAAGGTACGAGATTTTTCCATGTACCTTCTGCCTCCGTATCTTTCTGCGTTGCTTCCCCCTCACAAGAGTGGTACATTTGTTACAACTGATGAACCTACACTGACATACCATAATCACTCAAGGTCTTATATACAACATACATTACGTTTTAACAAAGATCTACCATTTGCGATTCAAGGTAGAGTCGTAAACTTGGTAAAAAGAAGCAGTGTTAAGTGTTTCTTAAAAAGCCATTTTGGCCTATTTATCTTTCTTTCCTTTTGCATCTACTAGAAACTAATTCATTTCTTTTGGTTCTTAACACCCCCAGTAACCCTTGAGAGAATCTTTCAGTAGCTCTTGCCTGCTGATCACTATCTAAATTCTTCAAATTTTTCAAAAAGTTGGCGTAGAATGAGTGTCTGACTCTGGGGGCTTAAGAGCTAGAGGAAGGTATTATTCCATTTTGTATCCCTCTCATCACATAACATGATGATTGGAGCAGGTTGAATTAGCCGCTGATTATAACTTCTGCATCCGCAGTGAGATGTTAAGTACACATAGTGGCCCAGCTTCTTTTCTAATGGGGAAAAAAGTGTTGGTTGAAGGCCTCCCTCCTGTCTAACTTGAGCCTGGGCAAAATCCTTATTTCTCTTAACCTTGGTTTTCCTGTTATGTAAAATGGAATAGTAAATAGCTACCTCTTTTTTTTTTTTTGAGATGAATAAAAATAACAAACTAGGCATAGTGCGTGGTACTTAGTAAGTGGTCAGTGAATGTTAGGTGTTGTAACTACTGCTGTGTTTATATATGTATTGTTGGCATCATTTAATTTTGTGACATACTGCTTAAGTTTTTTGAGTCATAAATTTTGAGAATTTGAGAAAATCATAGGAAATGTGTAAATACACAGCATTTAGACTCTTGCTATGAGGATAATAGATACCACTGCAAATGGAAATAACATGGTGGTAAATACTGGAAAAATAAACCATTGATACATGTTTATATAACAATCAAATAGAAATTGATAAATAGATCCTTCTAAAGTAAAGATTAGTATGTGAGAAGGTGTTACTCAAGGTGTCCTTTAACCATCTGCAAACCATGTAGTTTATTAGCTAAACTGCAGGTTCCTGGGCCACATCTCAGGAATCCTCTTGGAGGACTGTGGGGCTTTTTCAATACACCAGAGTTTGAGATTAGAGATTTTAGAATAACATTTAATATATGTATCATATAAAATTTATAGTTTTCTTAGTTATTCATACATAGTTCTACTTAAAGGAGTTTCAAATATGAAGGATAATATATATTTGATTGAAATGTGGAATGAGGGAAAGTAGGGAAGTTATGTTAGCCAGTCTTCATGCACATGGGTGAAATGATGGGTGAGGTTTTCATTGATGGGACTAAGTTGTGTTAACCACCCCAGCTCTTCTACTGCTGTAGGATTGAGCAAAAATTACTTAACTCCTCTAATCCATTATATCCTAATTTGTAAAATGAGGATAACAATAACATCTTTACTACAGTCCTGTTGTGAGAACTGAATGAGATAGTGTGCATAGCACATGGTAAGTCCTCAGTAAACGTTAGTTAGAGTTCTTTGTATCCTCATCATCATTTAAGTGGTTTGCAATAATGTTAGTATAACATTCTTAAGGTTTCTCTGCCTTTTTAATTCTCACCTACCCTTCAGGGCCAAAATGAGTTTCTCCCTTTTGAATTAAGTTTTCTGTACCATTTATTTCATGGTAATTGTTCCCTTCTGTGCTTTTATGTCCTTCAGCAAGTAGCAGACAGGAGAGACGTTCATATTCACTTTTTTGTCAAGTGATATAGTATCCCTTTGGTTTCTTTTATCTACACATGGCATGTCAGTTTTGCTTATAAGCTATTGTATTTTAACCTAGGAGCTGTTTCAAGCTGTCTTGTTTCTCTCTTTTCACCCCATCTGAATAAGATATTTTGAGGAGTCTGTTTACTTAGGAAGTTTCCTATTTAAGTTAAACGTCTCTGCCAAAATAAAGCTCAATTTGTAAGTTAACTTTGTTTCAAATTAAAATCTTATTCCATATTCCAAAATCAAATATGATTTTTAGTCCCCTCATTTTTAAACAAATACTTGTTTAAAATTTACTTTTATCTCTTGAGCTTGACTAAGAGCCAACTTTGTATAAATATAGTTGTGAGAGTTCAGCCCATTTATTTTAAAATTGCATCTTTTTACCTCCTAAACAGTAAACTGTGAAACCTAACACAAATACTGTAAGAACATCTGAGGTAGATAATTAAAGTATAATTAAGTTTAAATGCCTTGGTGAAGGAGTATAAAAATTATTTAAATTCAATCGGCTAGTACATTTGCAGTTTTCTTTTATTAGGTGTGAAATCTAAGAATCCCCTGCCAACTCTTGAGGGCTCAATCCAGAATGTTGAATTGAAGTACTGCAGCACATCATTGGTCAAATGTGCCTCTGGGACCATGGGATCAATAAAAATTTGTGCCAAAGCCCCAGGTATGTGCAGCTGGACCGTGTAAAACTTTATTGCCTGTATAGGAGAATTGGCCTTGCATTTTACAAGGAGCGTTACTGAAACAAGAATTTACTCATTGTTCCTATGAATCAGAGGTTTTAAATTTTTTTATTTTTACTTGAAAAAAATTGTTAATTGTGCCAGGATGATACTTCTTGACTTTAATAAATTAATTTTTACTTAAGGAAAAAAAAATCTTTGCATAATTTTAGGTGTGGTTATGAGGGAGGAAAAATTAAAAGAAAGTTTATTCCTATACTTTTAGTGGGGAAATAGGAGGTTTACATATATATGACACAGAAATTGAATTAAAATGTTGTTAGTGTAATAAAATTAAGCAGAAAACCCAGCTGTTTTTCAATTTAAGGTTGTAATTGACTTCACCTTCTTACCAGTACTTTATTTCATAATATTTTCCTTAAACTATTTGTAATTTAATTTTTTCCAGTGCAAACTAAATTTCTAGATATGTTTAAAGTGATACAGATTCCACTGAATATTTAGTATACAGTATGTTCATGTTGTTTTATTTTAAATCTTTTCTGAATATGTTCTACATTCATTAGCTAAGTATTAAAACAATCTTTTAAGAGTTAAAAGTGCTTTTAATTTTATCATACTTTTTAGAGTATAACTAAATATACAGCTAAAATTACCAAATGGAAATTGAAATTTTAATTATGATGTTAGTAAATTTTAAGATCAGGCATCTACAGGCTGTTCTTATAATTTTATTTGATGAATTTCTTTTTCATAAATATTTCTCCTCAGGTGACAGTGGAAAAGAGAAATTAATTCCATTGCTTCAGGGTCCTTCTGACACTAAAGACCTTCATAGCAGCAAGTGGCTCAATGAGAGTAGAAAGCCAGAATCTCTCTTAGCTCCAGATCTGATAGCCTTCACAGTCCAAGTTCCGCAGTATATGGACTACTGCCACAGTTCCGGTAAGGACATCATTATTCATTTATTTTGCATTTTCTTTTTCAGCAGGGCTTTTAAAGACAACACTCCTTAAAAAAAAAGTGTTCATTCTGATGAGAATGCGTATGGATCTCTAAGGAAAAAAAATTGGAGAATGAGGCCATGACCTAAGACTGTGCCTGTAGATAAAAGATTTTACCCATCTTCTAAGGCAGGAGCTGGTAAACATTTTACTAAAGGGCCAGATAACTCACATTTTAATTTTAGGCTTTATGGGCCTTAGGTCTCAGCTATTCAGTTCTCCTGTTATAGCACAAAAATAGCCAGAGACAATATGTAGATGAACAGATATGACTGTGTTCCAATAAAACTTTATTCATAAAGCAGGAGTTGGGCTGGATTTAGCCTATGTGGTTTGCTTATCCCTGTTTTAGGGAGAAGGGATTGGTGGTTAAATAAATATCATGCTTTTGTTAATGCCTATTTAATCAAGTTTTTAACATATGTTGTTTGGGAAAATCCTTTATATAATTGTCCATATGGTAGTTTTCAGTAGGTTTTGTTTTCAAATCATCAAGTCATTAAAGTATTATTTAAATGACCTGACAATCTGGTTAGAATTTTGATACCTAGGGAGGGACTAAGCTTATTTGAATCTATTGCATACTCTTTTTTGGGGGGGGAGGGGTTGGCATTAGGTATGTTGGTTTGTTTGTTTATTTTTAGAGGCGGTACTGGGGCTTGAACCCAGAACCCTGTGCATGCTAAGTGTGCGCTTTACCACTTGAGCTGTACCCTCCCCACTATTGCATACTCTTAAGTTGGACAGGACTTTATGTTTCTTGTTTTGCCATATACACAGAATGACATGAGTCAAGCTTATTTAAATAATAATCTGATCTTTCTCATAATAATATTCATGTTATTCTTTGTAATTTAAATGCGTTTCTAGGGTCACAGAAATATATTTGCTTTTTGAACCTTTTCTATGGATCTAAAAGTAACTATTATAAAAAAATTATACCTATGATGTTTCTAGGGTAAAGTTTTACATTTTTTCTTGCCATTAAGGGAATTCACCTAATCTTCAACATTAGTGTTATGTTTAGTAATATGTTTATGGATTTGCTTGTAAAATTTTAATGTGATCAAACATTTGGTGCTTTGAAAATAATCCTTCGGATGTGTTTTACTCCTAAAATGTAATGTGTTTTTACTTAAACTACATTCACGTACTTTATTTACAGTATTTTTAAATTTAAATTTTCCATCTATCCTGGGAACTGCCACCCACATTCATGGCTTAGGCATTTATGGTATGGTTATGAGAGAGCTCATAAGTATTATTTTTTAAAGCCAATTTCAAAATAATATTGATGAATCGTATGTTCCTATAAGATTTAAATTGGGGAAGTGTGTGTGTGTCTTTGTGTGTGTGTATGTATATTGAATGATGGTATAAATAAATTGTAAATGAATACATCTTAAGTAAGAAATAATTTGTTAACAATCTTTTAAGACTTTACTGAAGTATCATGCTTTCAAGCACGTGCTTTTCTGACCAGTGCATATAAAATTTTTTTCTCTCATTGACATATGCACATGCACACAAACACTGACACATTTTACTTTCCCACTCTTCTAAAGTTTTTCTTAGTACTTATCACAGTCTGTATATGTTACTGATTTCTCTTGTTGATTTTTTTCCCCCTCTGCTATTAGAATTTATGCTTCATTAGGGCAGGAATTTTTGTCTTTTTTGGCCACTACTGTATTCTTGGTGTCTAGAACAATATCCCACATAGAGTGGCTATCAATAAATATTTAGTCAAACTTTAACAATTCTACCTAATAAAACTGAAAAATGAAAAAAAAAAAGGAGCAGGAGAAGCAAATAAAAAGGAGTGGATATAAAATTAAAAAAAACAAACAAACCAAATAGTGAATGCATGAGCAAGTAAGTGATGACTACATTTGCTTTTCTTTTGTTTTTGAGGCTAGAACACCTAAGGGAAATGACACAGAATGAGTCTTTCCTGATTTTTATTTACTTTTTAAAAAGATGCTGGGTAGTGAAACTCATGTAGATAACAATTAAAGGGAAGCACAAGTAATCCCTGATGTCTTTTTCACAGACAGACAGATGTCCAAGTGAGGTTGTTAATGACCTTTCCCCATGGGTTTATAGTATTTGAATGAGAGGTATTTGAATGCAGAGTAGTAAGTGATCAGCTAAGTGATTTGAGGCAATTTGTGTATTTTAGAGGAGTTTGGTGATCTTTCGGACTGGCTTCTGTTTATCATGGCATGATTTGTGGAAGATAGCTGCCTTTGTGCGTATGCCCCCAAATTGAAGGTGGGATATTAAAAATAGGGACCAGAAAATGTTGTGTATATTATATTAGGAAGTGAGTTTTGAGAGAAGCTCAGTTAGGATAAAGAGAGAATTTTTTGACTCTTCAGAATGTGAGGGAATGGACAGCTTTATTAATGGGAATGAGGTATTACTTTACTGAAAGAAATATTATTAGTGTTAGTAAAACTCATTATAAAAATAGGATTTTACAATTTAAAAATCACTTTCATGTAAATTATTTTCTTTGATTATAAAACAAGACTTTTCAGCACAGCAAATTATATTCTGTCTTACAGAGGAGGAAATAGATGCCCAGAAACTGTCCTAACTGTTTAAGAAGTCAGACTCTGAACTTGAACCTGGGTCACCTAACCATGTAACATTTCCCACTGTACTAGGGTATTTATCATTTTGCCTTTTAGTCTTAGAATCCATATCGCTAACGTGCCCTCCCCAATACCTCCCCCACCTCAAGCCTTGTAAGTTCTTACCTTTGAGGATCTCCTTTCTTACTTCATGTTATGCACTATCTAAAGAGCCACACTTCCATGTCACAGAATTGCTTTGTCTTTGAAGTTTTAGCAACTCCCTTTGCACTTTTTCCTCTTCCCCTTGATCAGATTCTTTCCTTGACTGGCTCTGATTACGGTGAAGTAGCTGAAGGCTTTTGTGGGAGTCCAGTGTTCTAGCCCATGGTCTCTATTCATTGCTTTTATTCATGGGAACCATTTAGAGGTGCTTCTTTTCTTATATTTGTAGATACTAGATGCCTCTTTGGCTCCTTCAGAGGTAGAAGCACTTGGTGACTATAATTGATGTGTGTAAAATACTTTAAAATGGGTTCTAAACAGTTTTCTTCCTTTATCTTTTACATATGAACTTTAGCCTTTCTTTGTATGCTGTATTTTGCCTATTATTACAACAGAGTCGACTTGTTAAAAAGTCCTTAGTCTTTGTTAATCCTGGTATTAATGTGTAAATAAATTTTGAGGTGTCTGCTATTTAGGACTATAAAATGATCACTAAGTACTACAAACTTAGAATCCAAGGAACTTCGAGGCCACCCGTTTCCATTTCTATGCCAGTGTTAGGAGTCCTTTCAGCGTGTCCCCCTCTCTGTGTGCTGCAGATCTTCTTGGCCTTCTTTCAGTTTCCCAGTGGTGGTTATGCTTTTGTATCTACTGTTTTTTTTTGGTTTTTTTTTTTTGGTCTGGGATTCTTACAACTGTTCTTACCCTTTCCCCTCATACTTGTTTAATTCCAGCTTAGTCTTAAGATCTTTGTTCAACTACCATATCTTCAATTAAGCCTTTTCTTGATGCTGCTCCCCCACTCACAATTGGATTAAGTATTTCTGTTACATTTGTTTTCCTAGTTCACTGTATGTTTCTTTCATAGCACTTAATGACAGTATGTATTTATGTAGTTGTGTAATTTGAATGCTGTCTTCACCACTTGACAGTGAATTCTGTGAACACAGGGTTAGTCACTGATTCCTTCTTTTATCTCCAGGGCCTAACATTGCCTGACACGTAGGGAATATTTGAAAAATCATTTGTTGAATGAATGAATAAATGAACATTAGTGACAGATGGTCAAGGGTATGAAAGTATCTCACAGATAAATAGTAAGCACTTAATACTTATTAACTGCCTTCCCCTTTCTCTCCCTGTGCTTCTTCCTCCTCTTACTTACATATGTATCTACCATTGGAGAGAATATCTACTAGTATCTTTCATTGTTAGACAAGTCTGGTTACTACCAGATCCTCTTTTGGCCTGTAATTTCCATTCCTTGGTCTGGTTTCAGTCTTATAAGTGACATGAAATAATATATCAGTCCTTAATATACCTGACAAAATTTATTGTTATCTTACGTTTCTTGGCATTTGTGTATGACTGTACCCTTTCTGTTGAAACATTAGTCTCTCTTGGCCTACAGGTGTTGAGAGATAACTCTTATATGTCTTGAGGTTTTACATATCTTGGGAATGGAGTCATTGACAGCTCTTCATTCTGGACTATCTTTTTTAAGGATGTTTGTATAGTGAACCATCTTGGAAGACAGATCTAGTGTCCCTCTGGAGGCAAAATGGCAGGCGTACTTACTGCCCCTTATAAAAGATTTGGTGCCTCAATTCAGGGTTCATCTCTTATAATGCGTTTCACTTCATGTGCAGGTATCCATCTAGATACATCTTTATTGTCTCCTCTGTGGACTTGGGGGCAAAAGGAACTGAATCAGGTATGTTGATACTCAGGCTGCTTGCTGTGCCAGGAATAATAAAGTCCTTTGTCTGACTCAGGAGTCTCTTGTCTTCTGTATTATTCATGATAGTGTAAAAGCATAGGCTCACAATTCTTCACACCAGAAAATGTAGTTTCTTGGTTCTCCTTGCTGATCCATCTTCATTTCCCCCCTCAAATATGTTTCTTTCCTTTGTGCCTTAAATATAGGTTGTTCCCAAGGTCATATTATTGGCCCTCTACTATTTGGATGATTTAGTCAATACTGTACGTGTGTGTGTGTGTTTGTTTGTGTGTTAAAGCAACCACCCATATGTGTATAGCACTTTGTCCATTTATTTTCTTTTGAAATCCAAACTTCAGATTTTAGGAGTCCTCTTTACCCTTGCCCTGTGGATATTTTACTGGTGCCTAACATGTTTAAAATGAAACTCAGTGAAATCTCCCCCACCCTCTTACATACTCCATTATTCAGTTGCAATTAATGACTACTTCCCTCCTAATGCTGCAGATTTTAATACTAGCTCAGCTACTCCTTTTCCTCTGCATATGGTAGATGTTCCACAAAAGCTTTTTTAAAAAAATTGAATAGTCCAGGCCAAATGTAATAAATTAATTTTAGTCTCTTCTCATATCATTTGCCTTCAGATTCATTGCCATACTGATTACTTCCACTACATGTTTGAAAATGTCTCTTTTAAAATTTAGCACAATCTTCCACATAGCACAAAGTACAGAATGTATTTCCCAGATATGAATCGTGAACTTCTATTTAGTTACTGTTTATTTTAGGCTTATGTGCCACTGGACGTTAGAGTTCTTTTTCACATAACCTCTCTTAAGACAGTTTTCTTTATTTTATAGCCTACATTAATTTATGAATTTACATGAATAATACCACACTTATTCCTATGAAATTTTATCTGATTGATTTTGGTCCACCATTTATAAAGAAGATATCTTTAAAAGTATCTGTTTGGCTGTGGTTACTTGTGCAAGTAAGATGAACATACTGTATTTACTTTTGATGTATAAAATTCAAAATAACTTTCTTCGTAACACTAGAATAATAGAATTAAATGATTATAATGTTATTTAAAAATAATTTAAGGCAAGTGTTCCTCTTAAAATGTCACTTAAATATAATACAGTTTAAGCCAATCTTTTAATTCCCTAGTATAATCAGTTTCAGAAATAAAGTTTTAATTTTACTAGATTGTTATATATTAAAAATTATTTTATATTTCTCCCACCAAATATGGACAACTTTTGATCATCGTTATTGGAGAGGAGAGCCACATTTACAGTTCTGTTCTCAGGAAATTCATAGTTAAATTGGAGGAGTAATTCTCTTTCTGGATTAAAACATACCGGCAAATACACATGCTCTTATTTCACCATCCAGAGTTGGTTGATTAGGATATGAATAGTTAAGGAGTTTTTAAAATGAAGATATTTTAGATTGTAAATTTTAATTTATGGGAAATGGTTTTTTGTTCCAAAAAATTCTCCTCATAATGTAGAATTAAGTGAATTGCCTTGAAGTTATGTTTTTAGTATTTTTGACAGGACACATGAGTAAGAATGCTTATATATTGTAGCAATTAAAGACAATTCACATTTGTGGTTTGGGCATAAATGTGTAAAAATTATACCCATCTATCTTATTACATTTCCTCTCTCCTCCCTGAGAACTTTACCTTGTACTTTATCTGTAATTGTTGCCAGTTTTCTATCATGTTCCCACTGGGCTTCTGGTGCAAAAAATCTTATCCTCTTGATGACAGAGCTTGCCTGAATGATTTCATGCTCCTAGCATTTTTGTTCACGGGAATTAGGGGCAAAATGTAACTACAGCTGAACAGAGCGTCTATTTTTGTAATTTTGGAGTTTAGGCTCTGTTATTGGAACTAAATGAAGAGATGCAGGTGTTCTCCAGTCTAAGCCCTTTGGGAGTTTTGATGGTAGATGCTTGAAAAGAAAATGCATGTGTTTCCAGAGTCAAACAGCAGCTGTGACACAAGGATTTATGATTTTCTCAGAACTTTGGGATTTCAAAATGTTACATTTAATCACAAGCACAGAAAGGGGAGCAAATGTTAAAGATGTTACGCATAAAAGTAAGTTTACTGATTTCTTTACCATATGAACTATTTGTGGGAATATAGGAGCAAAGTGGTTTTTAATCATAATATAAACAATTTCTAAAGGATTATGATAGTTTCCAGGACATAGCCTTTTGAGAATGTTGCATTTGTAGCACAGAGAGTTTTTTTATCTTACTAATTACTTTAAAAAATTTCTTGTTTTTTTTCTTCCCCCTTTAGACAGATACACACACACATACAATGAAAGGTTTGGTAAAAGATTTGCCAGATGAATTTTTATTATAACTTTTTTGGAAAAAAAAAGTAAATCATAAGTATCTTATAATAATAGCCCGGTGTTTTCAAGTACAAGAAATATAAATTCCTAGCTAGCATAGTAATTAAGACAATATACATATACATGAAACCATATTTTTTTACATATTAAAACAGAAATTTTTTTAAACATTTTTCTTTTTCAAATAATGAAGTTTGTGTTGTGATTGATTCTCAAATTCATCTATTTAAGTAAAGGAAAACTTTCCAGTATTTCTTTGCCATTCTTATATTATTTCTCTTTTTTTAATAAAATTATTCATTTATCCACTCAACAAATATTTATTCCAAGTTCTTTTTGTATAGAAATATAATGAACATGAAAGGCTCTACGGTAAAGGAACATATTGAGGACATAAGCATATAAACATCAAGGGTGAATGAATGAAAAATGAATGAATGAATTACAAAAAAGCTTATATTCTGAGTGCAGCTTTATTCATTGTAAGCTATATTACTTTGAACAAGTCAACCTCCTGAGTATGGTTTCTTACTTGTAAAATGAGTATATTCTTATCTGATTGCTAGGATTGTTGTGTGGGTTGAATTAAATACTGTACCTTCAAGTCCATTGTACCTGTAAAAATAATGCAGAGTTTAAGTATCAATTACTCTGTCCAAAATAGTACCCTATATTAGTCATTTTTTCATTCAAGCCTTTAGGCTTTTCTCTGGAGTCCTTTCCTTTACTACCATGTTTTCTGTATGTCTGCTGATTTCCACCCACTTGAAAGTTTTCTTCAAGTTAATTCTATAAACCTGTGGGTATGCCGTTGTGAAGCTAGGAGCAAATCTTTACCTAGACCCAGGATCCTGCCTTCTTCCAGTTTGAAATGTCTCCTGGATGGCATGATGCTAGGAGGCAGGAACAATTTCAATAGCAACAGGAAATTACTTTGCTTGTGTCTTTGAAAGGTCCCAGATTCTGGAAGGAGGCCAATGGAAGAAATTCATGAGCCTTGTAGGGGACTAGTTGTTTTCCTTATTTATAGCACAAGGTCAAAATTTTTGCATTTTTTTAACTGCTTATGTAGTAAAATGAAACTGGTATTCAAAATAAGCAAGTGGTAGCATCATTTGTAAATAGTAAATTATTATTCTAAGAAGTATTTCAGGTTATAATAGTCTTCAAGTGATCTTCAACATAAAATGTATAATGCCTTGTATGTTTTTATGTGGATCAAAAAGCTACCATTATTACTTCAGTTTATTTTATATTTTAGATAGTGATATATCTTCAAAGTAAGATTTTGTTTTTTTGCAATTTCTGTTCAGATGTTGAAGTTGGCTGTGTAGTAGTTGTCCTAATGGCTGAATGAAAAGTCGTAGCTTTAGTGAACCACTAGCAGTTGATTTACAGAACTCTTAGGAGTGAAATTCTCATCCATCCTTGCTACCTGATTCTTCCCTTAATTGTCCCATCCCTTCTAGAAGAAACTTTATTCCACAGATAGCTTTTGCATCCACTTCAGTCAGTACAGTATACATAGGAACCATCCTTATGCTTTTACTTTGTTTCCTAGATAAATGATGAAAGTCTGTTGTCCATTAATGTGTGAGAACTTTTAATCACTTTTCTTACTGTGTTATGTTTTATTTTCGCCTTCCTCTGACTTTTGCTTTTACTCCACCTCCTCTTTTTTCTCCCTCTTCTCTCTCCTCCCTTATGAATTAATTACTCCCTTCTAAGCAGCACCATGGCACTTTGATCATATCACAGGGCAGACACTTGTAACTGTTTGTAGGAACCTTCCCCGTGAAGCTGGGCAGGGATCATGACAAGTACATGATAAGTATTTGGTAAATACAAGAAAATGCTTTCTGCCATTTGAGCATAGCCCTATTGTCTACAGGCTCCCATCATTTTATATCTAAATTGATCTCTGGGGGAAAAAATGTAATCTGACTTGAGCCTATTAAAGAATAATTTTAAAAAAAGTGAAATTATGACTTGTACAGATATGAAATTGACAAATGTTCAAGATTATTAACATCATCAATGAGACAACTAGGCAGATGTTACAACCAAATCAAAGGAGAATTAAAAACACAGAAATTTATAGATCAATAATACTATAATAAATTTGGAAATAGTCACAAAATAGCCTTCTTCCCCACAGTGGGAAAGAGAGGTGAATTGAATTTCTACCTGACAGAATTTACATGCGTCTATAATGAAGAATTATTTTGCACTGCTGTTGGTTATCTACAATTTGCAGATCTGTAAGATAGCTCAGAGGCAGTGAAGAGGTGCAGAGTCCTCATAGAATCAGACTCCGATAACCTGGGAGGGTGTACTCTCAACAATGCAGAGCTCTTCGTTGAAGCACCATTTTTTCGCTGTAACTACTAAATTCCAGATGGCTAGGCTATTTTTAGCTGTGGTGGTTTAAATATAGAGGCAGGTCAGAAGTAATTTTTTGTGAGGCAAATATTTAGTACCTGCAGGGAAAAATTAAAGGAAAATAATACCACCGGCAGAGGGCAGTGATGAAGTTAACAGTTTCCTCTTGTCTAAAGGCTGTATTGATTGTTGAATAATTCTGGGCTAATTCCGTAGAACTTGACTTGAGTTTAACCTTTGAAATCTTCTCATAGTAAGTTCTCTTCAACCAGGTGCTTTGTCAATATCTACAACTTTCCAGAGAAAGGACTTTTTTTTTTTTTTGTAGTTGTTGTTAATTAAGTAGAGAAATGAATAAAATGTTCTAACCTAGTCTTAAAGTAAATACTGTGTTCTAACTTACTAAAAAAGCTTTCCTGAGAGAAGTGTTTGTACATCAAATGTTTGAATACCTACTTTATATATAAATATCAGGCACTGCTTTTAGGTATTGTGAGAGAGGGAAACAGTGTGTGTGTGTGTGTGTGTGTGTGTGTGTGTGTGTGTGTGTGTGTACATACAGGAAAGAGGAGTTCCCACACCTCACAGAAGTAACATTTTCTTGATTGACATTTTTATTTTATTTATTTAAGTATATTGTATTTTTTCTCATTAGAATTGAGTGCTTTATATAATATTATCTAAATTATAAGAAGCCTTTTTTAAATGAAAAATTATATCTTCTCTGATTTTTTTTCCACTTAAGAGATAGAATTCTGATACTGAAAGTATTTGTGGGACTATAACAGAGTTATGCAGAACTTCATTACAAGTAAATAACAAGGAAAAAGTAAAAGTGCATCGCAGGAAAATGGCCAAAACATAGAAGTAAACAATATAAATGGCCAAAAACACATGAAAAAAGTCAAACTAACAAATAGTCAAAGAAATTGATATATATAATGTCCAGTAATAATGAATAATTTTTACCTTTTTAATGAGTTTAATAAATTATAAAACTGAAAGCTGGGAAATTTATGATAAGCACTTTAGTAAAAGTCTGGTCTGACTATTAATTGTTGCTGACTATCCAGAAGTCAATCTCACAATTTATTAAAGACTTTAAGAGTGGTCATCATCCAATAATCCTACTTTCAAGACTATATCCTAAAGAAATAATCCAAGATGCATTTAAAGACTTGTATTTAAAATTAAGAGTAGTTATGTCATTTTATTTATAATAATCACAAATCTTTGTTGTTCAATAGTAGGTTAAGTATAAAATAAAGGTACGTCTTTGAAATCAGGCAATAGAAAATGTTCATAGGAAAATGTTCATAATAAAAGTTTTGTGAAAACAGTGTATAAACCTACATACAATAAGACTGTGGTTTTAAAAATTTTCTCTCGATGTATGCATATGAATATATATTTACATGTGTATTCATAGAAAAAACTTACTTTTTAATAGTGATTATGAATGCTTGATGGGATTATGAGTCATTGGTTTAATTATAGTATTTTTCTTGTTCTTCCTATGTGCCAGATATTATGCTAAACATTTTAAGTAGAAACAGTTTGACTGTAGAACTCATGCTTGTAACCATTACACCAAAGAGCAAAGATAGTGAAGAGATTCAGTCCCCAAGACGTTGATTAGTCAGTTTATTTAATTCTGTTTAATTCCATTTATTGGCTGCTAGCTGAAAGCATGAAGCTGCTAAAGGCTGGTATAAGAAGATATTTGATACAGGGCCCTATGGAGTAGTATACACGCAGCTGATTCTAAAACAAGCCTAACTTTAACAAATGCTAAGTGTTTGGGAGAAAAGTGTGTCTGTCTGAAAATAAATGGGAGAGATTAATTTGAATGGGAAGGGAGGATTGAATGATATTAAGAAAGGCTTCTCAAAGAAGGATAGCTATTGAAGCCTGGAATGATAAAAGATTACGTATGAGTTGAAAATTCTTATTTAAGCATTGGAAATTCTTTCAATTGGCTTATGTTGTCTTGTTTTAAATGTTGGTAATTATTACTAGCTCAAGTCCATATTTTTGTATATTGTAACATTTTGTATGATGTTAAAAAATGCTTGGTACATATTTATGGTAAGGTAGTTTTCCTTCTGAAGTATTTAAGTATATTCAGAGAACTATTACCAAAATTGTATTTAAAATTTTAAAATTTTCAGTGTGATTGTAAAATTTAAAATATTTGAATATTTGCTATTACTGCTTTTGTTTTCTAAGACAAAATTTTAAAATTAAAGTGTGTTGAGTTCATTAGATTGTATTTAGTTTATGTGGTTTAGCTTGAAGTTAATTATTAAGTAGAATTCCATTTTTAGCTTTAAAAGAACAAATGCAGCAGTTAACAAATCTTTTTAAAAATATATTGGATTCATTGTTAACAAAGCATAACATAAGTAAGCCTCAGTCAGCCTGTGAAAGGGATGAGTTAACACAACTGTTGATGCATTTGGAGTGAAACATCTTTATCAAGTTAATACAAGAAGCAGTCATGCCCTACTTGAATTACTCATTTATAATAGCTGAACAGCAGCCTGCATGTGGACTTTGAAATCCTGGGAAAGTAAGATGCCTGTGTATATCCAAATGTTGAAAGCCTTTACTCCTCAGCAGCTGGAAAATGTTGAGCTCTGTTGTCATCTAGGTTTTTGGTCTTCAGGGAGATGTGATCAATTTAATTACTGATCAGCTTTACCCATTACTTTTAATGATTGTAGCCTTTGCAGTCATGCTTTGAAGTTTGTAGCTTAAAAGGTAATGTTAAAATATTTCATATTTAAAATTTACAGAAATCAAACACATAGTTGATATTACTTTGCTCAAGTTTATCACATATACTCAAGATTACTAAACATGAAATAATTCAGATATAATAGTAGAAATTAATTATTTACTTTAAATGAAGTCTAAAATGTGTTTGTCTCCAGGGTTCACAAAATATACTCCATATATTGCTCTACTGGATAAATTTTATGCATTAGATCCATTTATATGCATAATTTTTAATTTCCCCTGTTTATTTTGAATCACAACTACCTATAAACAAAGGAACTAATTATTTATCCTGCTTATTTAATCATCTTTTCACTACCATCTGATATCTGATGCAAAGTGAATTTTTAGAAAATATGGAATGGGAAAAGATTCATGTTATATGAAGGAAGAAATGTATCTGTAACTTCAAGACTGTTACTTGAATTCTGGTCTAACTGTGAGGCCCAGTCTTTGTATAAATCATTTGATCTCACTTTGTTTCTCAATCTGTAACATGATTGCAACACCAGGCCCTGGATACTTCTGTGTCATTTGTCCATTATATAAAGACATCCTTTTAAAGAGGTCACCATTCGTGTCATAAACCAAATGAATTTGCTTATTGATATTATTATTTATTGCAGGATTTTCAGGCAGATGACAGTAAAATGATTATTACAAACTTGGTATATTATGATCGTATTGAACAGATGGATGTAAAGTTGAGGAAGGTGCCATGTAGCTGGTTCATGGCTATAGGCAATATTGATGTTATCATGTTTGATATGTTTCTTTTTTTAAGTTGATAAAAGTATTTCTCAGTATTAAGTGTAAGATATCATCCTCACTGACAAACAGTTGATCATCATATATTTAGAGTTATTATGCTGGTGACATAATGAGAAATTTTTACAGATATTCATAGTAACTATGCTTATTCTTATAACATAGATGTAGAGTTAACATGAGCTAAATAGGTTGCTGTGCTTCGGTATATGATTATATCACTACCACCTGCTCATCTAGGAGCATGTTTCACAAGGAAAAGTTTTATTTACAACATCAGATTTGTATATGTTTCTGAATCTTTGAGTCTTCTTTCTAATCCTATCTTTTGATATCCTTTCCTACAGCTGCTTTATTTAGACCCCTATAAACAAACCTATGTGTGTGTGTAGCCAAGGGTGACACAGTTTTGCAAGGCTTCCCCCAGCATAATATCAGTTCATATACCCTCATTTATTTTGTATGACCTTCTCTTATCTTCAGTTTCTGAAATACTCCCAGAACTTTATCTGTGGTTATACCTAAGTTAATAGTACATGGGGCATTAATTTGCTCTTTGATAAACAGTAGGTCACTTACTCTAAATAATTTTATGTCAGCTTTTCAAAAATAATTTGTCAGTTAAAAAAATTTCTCAACAAAGTGTTGGTTGTAGAGTAAATACTGAAATAGCATGCAATTATGGTAATGTTGGTATGGGGGTATATCAGGTATCCTAAACAAATGGTTCTTTGAAATGTATTTAGACCTTTTAAAATTCAGTGAGTCATACTTAAGTTGCTGTATCTCCAAATCAGACTGAACAACTGTGGTACCTGTTTGATTAAGAGTACAGTACAGGTTTCCGGATCCTTATTGCTTTGTTTCTTCCAGCCTTGGTGTTAGTTGTGGAAGGGCATTTCCTGGGAGATCTGATGGGTCTTCCTGTGTTCTCTTACTTGTACTTCTTTTCCTTCACCTACCTGTTTAATAGGGATTATTGTAGAGCTGGATTCAAGACTCAGATGCATCTTTTATTGGGTATTTGTCACTTACGTAATGTGTACCTTAAGTATTCTCATCTGGGAAATGGTAATATTAATAAATACTAGCCTAACTCATAGGGTTATTGAAAAGAGCAGATGAATTAATGTGAGTGTGATTTTTTTTCATAAACTGCATTCTGTGCGTATAATGAAAATACTAGCTTTTAGTGGGTGCTTCTTAGTGTCGGGCACTATTTTAAGAGTACTATCTCATTTTATCCTCACAATAACTATGGAACAGGAATTTTATTTTTTTAAGTTGGAATTAGTCATCATAGATGATATATTAAATGTGTTCATGTAAAATGAGGCAGAATTTGTATTTGAAGTCCTTGATTCTACCTACAGCAGAATATTGATGAATAAATAAACGTTTATGTTTTATGTTTAAGTAAAATACTTGGGGTATCGATGTATTCTTAGGATTTCTCACTTTACTGATTATTTTTCTCCATCAGTTCAACCAGTTGTGTTTGTGTGTGTGTGTGTGTGTGTGTTTGTGAGTGTTTGTAGCCAAGGTCAAGTAAGCCATAGTGTCAGTTCTCTCTAAGTGAACCCAATCTAAGAAAGCAGGGCCTTCCAGATTTTCTCCTGCTATAAATCATCATCCAGGGGTTTAAAGATAATGAGTTTTCTGCCTGTTACTAGACTCATTTGGCTATCACTTCATCATCTCCAGCCAGATTACTAGGGCAGTCCCTAGTAATCCCTAGTTCTTCAGATTAGTACTTCAGTATTTTGATGTTGAATACCAGTAAAAATTATGCTAAGTAACATGAAAAGGTCTTACTTTGTTGTTTAAACCCAGTTGAGAAAGTGAAGAGATAAAGCATCATTATTTTGCAAAATTGATAATAGAGACAGTGGTCACACATTTCTCATACGGTGGAGATTTACCCATAATTCATATGGTGCTTCAACTGTATAACTAGCTATGTTTTCTGTATAGTGATACCACCATTAAAGGTATTGAGGTGGTGGTGAAAATGAAGAGTGTTTCAAATATTTTTAAAGGCTGGTGCATTCTAGGATCAGTGAATCCAAAAGCAAAATTCCAGTAGCAGTAAGATTTCAAAGCAGCTGTAGAAATTCTGGGCATAGCCCTCCATGCCATGCAGCTTTAGAGTGCTTGTTTCTTTGGTGTGCCGACTCAGTGCGGGTGTGGCTCAGTGCCTGAAATTTATACTACAGGTATCTCACTAAGGAGAGCTGCTTTTCCGTTTATACTCAAATCTGCTTATTCATTTCTATCTATAATTCTTCATAGCTTCCAAATAAGTTTTGATGTTTACATAATCCTAATCTGTTAGAGAAGTATCATTTATGACAGATGACGTAGTATAGTAGTTAAAAGCATCGGCTTTGAATCAGACTGATTCCTGGCTTCATTATGTACTATCTCTCTGATCATGGGCAAGTTTCTGGAGTCTGGAGTCTTCAGTAACTTTGTTTTCTCATTGGTAATGGGAATAATAATAATATCTACCTCATAGGGCTGGCACAAAGATTAAATGAATTCATGTGACCAAAGCATTCAGAGTAAGATGGGCACATACAAATGTTAGCAGCCATCATAGTGGCAGAAGTTTGTGACTAGAACCCTCAAAACAGAAATAAAATAGTCTTTTCTGTGAGAGAATATTCATGTATAAGGAAAGGAGGAAAATTTTAATTTAGTTCATATTTGCTATTGGCAAATCTGACTTTTAAAAAACATTATTTTTTCATGGAATAAAGCATGGTATCCAGTGGGTAAAATGAATTGATATTGTGTGCCCAACATTGGATAATTCCAATCAGTTCTGTAAAGATAAAATGTTACATTTGTGCTATTCCCAACGTATAATATGGAGTGCCAGCATTTTCCCTGAGCAGCAGATGAATTTTTGGTTATACATGAACATTTCTCTTGGATAATTCACCGGAACATTAGACTCAGCGCTTCCAAGTTAAATTCACCATTTTACTCCAAGTTGGCACCTTGACCTGTATTCTCTGTATCAGTGAACGGTGGTAGTATCGGAAACCTAGGGATTGTCCTAAACTTTTTCCTTCCCTCATTTCCCATCTTTCCTGTTTGGGCAGTCATAAGATTCTAAGATCTTCCTATGAAACTTCTGTGTAAGACAAATCTAATCCTTTTACTTCCTTTTAAAATAGGCTTTAACATGCTGATTGCCACGTCACCCAAATCTAGGTGACAGCTGTGTTTCCTTAGGGGCACCCAACACACAGTGGACAATCAGTGTGTTGAAGGCTCTCTCATTTCTTTCTGCATAAAGATCAGGCTTCTTAGCCAGATATACAACTCTATCCTTGTATAAGATAGTGTTTTCATATGTACACCACATTACGTGGAACTGTTTTCAACCCCGGGAATGTGCTATTCTCACGTACTGTTCTCATTTGTGGATACAAATTTCAAGTGCATGGGAAGCTTTCTGCATGTCTTCTCTCTACTTTGATCTACTCAGCTGAAGCATTACTTCCATTGAAAATTAATTTGCAAATTTCCGTCCGAGACAAGTTAGGTGCCCCTCATGGTTTCTACTCCTGTTGCATTCTGTAACCTCTTATGAATATTTTATTAAACCATTTATAAAATTATGATGATTAATATTTGTCAGCATTTTCCACTAAATTATAATAGCTCAAATACAAGGATTATTTTATTTATCTGTGAATGCTTAATATTTAGTTTTAAGCAGATGGTTGGTGTTCAATAAAAGTTTGTTGAATTAATAAATGGTTTTGAACGAGAACAAAATCTTTGGTAACAGCTACATACGTGGTAAACCTGCCTTTAATGGAAGATAATGAGAATTAACTGCCATTAATTATTCTCAAGAGGCAAAAATAAGAAAATGGACTGAAATTCAAGCTTTTGCCCATTTTATGTTAGTCATTCTGTTAGTTTCTTCCTCTTATCACTTTGGCAGTCACTACTTGGTCCTGTCTTCTTTTTTTGTTAGTATTAGTCATTGTCAGAAAGTGCCTCTCACTTAACCTGTTTACAGCATCAGTCTTCTTAACTCTTAACTTTTAATTTTATGAATGTTGTTTATTTTTGTTTTATCAGATGACTGGAAATATGCATTTCTCTTCTTGTTTTGCATATTCATTGTAATAAATGTAAAGTGGGTTCACTGAGTTGATATAAGGGAATTTTGCAGATTGGTTAGGAGGACTAGTCCTTGGAGGACATGAAGACAGGAATCTGTCGTTCACAGGATAAGAGGTCAGAGAACTGTGTAAATAGGATAAATGTATGTCAGGGAGTTTTCTCTGAGAGTGGCCAGAGGCTAAATATCTGACCAGGCGCAGGTCAGGACTTTGTGGCCAGGAGCTAAAAGTGGTATGTAGAGTGCCAGAAGGGCCACGGCGATAGGGGTTGGCATGTCTTCATTATTGTTGAGCGATATCTAACTTTTAAGTTAGGAGAAAATGCTGTTTGGGGGGAGACTGGATGTGGATACCACTTAATTCCCATTAGAAATCGATACAGCATATAAATAATGGAGCACCTTGGCTCTGGTAGTGTGAAAAAATTATTTTTATTGTATTGACACTCCTAGGTTTAAAACTATGTATTATTTTTGCCTGTGAATAACCTGGTTCAACTTGGCCTTAGCAGAAAGCTAGAGACTGATGTTCAGATCTATTTAGTAAATAAATTTGACTGGTTTTCTGTGCCAATGGCGGAACAAATTAAACTTTCACTGGTTGAGTGCTTATATCTACACGGTGTAGTGTGGGAGGATTATCAGCTAGTTTGTCTTATTGGTTTATTGGCAGCAGAAAACTCTTAAACTGAGTTTTCCCATGGAAGAGGTATCTTTCTTGAAATCCCACAACTTTTACTAAAAAAATTTATGAAGTGGGATGACAGTAAATTACTGAAGAATCATCAAAGCAAGTGTGTTATTAATTGACAATTTATTGACTTCATCCCCAGGCCAGTTTAAAGAAAAGGGAGAGTGGGTTAGATTTCAAGCTACACTTTGAATGCTGTGTGAGGTCTGTTTGAGCTATTTTGGTTAGGCTGTGATTAATTAACTCAATTAAACAAGTGTTAGTACATGAGTAAAAGTACACCCCTTGATGGATCTGTCAAATTGATAATAATGGATTCAGTACTAGTGATAAAATTGTGAATCTAAATCTGGTTAACATTAAAGGCACACAAAAATTCACCTGTCGTCTTCAATCTTCTTTGATAAAGGATGGAAGTAATTCAGGGTTCCCTATATGTCTTCTCTATCTTTATATATATATGTGTATATATATATACATCCATATGTCTATAGATGTCTATATTCATTTGACTTCAGAGATAATGAAATTAAGCTTTAAATTTCCTTTGAATTGTATTTTAAAATATTAACTTTTCACCTAGTTTGACTCTTTTAAAAACTTAGAAATTGCTATCCTTGGGCTCTGTATCTTACATAGTTATGTAATTTTACTGATGCATGTAAAAACAAAGAAAAATTTGAGACTTCTCTTCTTACTGTAAATACTCCTTAAGAAAGAGGTGCTTCCAGTTTATGAACAAGAAAGTATAATTCCCTAGCTAGAACTTTGTGTTTTTTTTTTCTTTGAAAAATCCCTGACTATTGAGATACTGAATCCCTTTGTTCTATTCCCTAAGTATGATTTCATTTGTTTTTGTTAATTCTGAAAGCATCTGTATGCTATTTCATTGATTTTCATTTTGCAGCTTTTCATATTTTAGCATCTCTGAAATTGAGTCAGTGATATCTCACAATTGCTCATGGCCTAAGTTGAGGTCAAGGTCTGCCAGAGAGGTTATGTGTTGGCCTCTGCTGCTCATCTGGTGGCACTGCAACTTGAGACTACCACAAGTTAGATTGTCTGCTTGAGAAGTTTTTGGTCTTCATTGGTAGTGTGGATTCAGACTGCAAATCTAAGTGAATATCTGCTTATGGTTCAAATTCCCTAAGATTTATATTTGTCTCTCTACCCAATGTGAAGCTTAAGTCAAACAACTTACCTTTCTGCTTGATGGCTTTTTTTCTTGTTTGCCATTACACTGGCAGGTTTCATGTGTCAACTTTATGCAGGACTTCCCTCTTAGACTTTTTTGAAAATTTTTTTCTTTTTTAATGACACATTAAATAATGCTGAATCTTTAGAATTAATAATGTCTTAGCTGTGATGATATGCAGGGGCTATGATGTAGCCAAAAGTCAACTGCATATAGGCAGCAGAAAATGGTCCATGGCCTTGGAGCTACTTCAGAGGTGGCTTGGAGTGGACTTTTTAGTGTCACTTTTTGTGGCTCAAAGTGGTAATGAATTCATCTGCTGTATTGCCTACCGTATTTATAAGAGAGACCTCTTTGAACACTGTCCCAAATCTGGTAATGCAACATAGTGCTGTATCTTGTGTAGTCATTTATGAGCAGCTCTTGACCTGAAATTTAGTAAAAGGTCTAGAGATGCTGAACCATACAATTATTATATAACTAGTGGCATCTTAGTCTTATTTTTGAGGTGAGAGTTATTAGAGGATTCACTATTAATAAGGATTTGAAATGGGGCAAAAATTATTCAACTCATTCTTTTAAAGTTTTGTCAAGAATTTAGGTGTATGCACCAGAATGTAATGTGAAGTCCATAAGCTAGTAGAGGATACTTGCTTTCTATAGATACGTGTCTATCTCCAAACAACTATTGTATTTTGTGGTAGGAAAGTTATAGGATCCTTGGAAAACTTTAATTCACAGTTAGTATTTTAAACCTTTACTTTAGTTTTTAAACTCAGATATTTAGACAGTGCTATTGTGTGCCTGCTATAATTTACTACCTCTGCAAATTGAGAATTCTTTTTGTGAAATTTCATATTGGGTGGGAATAATATTTGAGTCTATATACTCTATCAAAAAACTATTGTGAGTTAGAAGCATTTATAAAATGGTTGATGTATTGGATTGTTCAGTTCATGAGCACACTGATACTGAGTAGGAATGCTATGGAGTTAATTATTGTTCTATGACTAGGCATTCATTGAAAACTTAACCGGGGCATATGGTAAGTAATAGTGAGACTGATAAATTCCAGTGATAAAATACAGCCTCTACTTGTTTCTTCTATTTGAGCTATTCTTGTCTTGCACAGTAGATGTCTTAGGACAGAGGAAAGAATAAACATTTGAATTATAGAATAAGGAACTTTAGTTCATTATAAAAAATGTCCTGCCATTGAGAGTATCTTTTATGAAATTTTTCAAGAGTAGAGTTGAATCTTATCATTGGAATGGTTCCAACTGTGTTATTTTAAGGCCAAGAATATAGCCTAGTTAATATCCCAGTTAGAACCACGTGGTTCTCAGTGCTATTTCTATAGCATGTATTTTCTGATAGCTCTTTATTATCTTGATATACAATTTATAGTTAATGTATGTTTTAAGCTGATAACTTATGGAGAAATCAATGTTGATTTGCCATAGTTTGCCATTGATTTGCCATTGATAATGCCATAGTTGTAGTAAGGGATAAATAAGAGGAAAGCGATTTATTCAATATTTAGAATGTAAGTAGACTAGAAGACATGATGAAGTGCTCAGGTAAGTCATTTAATCTGCCACATGTGTTATATCAACACAGTTATAAATCTTACCTGCCTGCATGTTTGATACATTGGCAGTACAGATACTCAGATGGAATAGCCATGAGTGAAGTTATTTTCTGAAATGATAAACACCTCTTGGTCATTTCTCAGTGATTGATAATTTTTCTTCTGATAGATAAATTTCTGAAACTTTCAGGTTTATTAAAAGTGAGTATGGAAACCACTATGTGTTTAAATGTAAAATGGAGTTAGAGTCTAGATTCAAGTAATTATAAATAGATTTTCCCTCACATGAACTGTCAGGATATTTGAAAATTGTGTAGGATGCAGAACCATTCTTATGTAAGGGACTGTTTTGAGCATTGAACAACTTTGAACATTCTTGATTGGTATCTAATGTCGGGTAACATCTCCTAATCATTGTGACAACCAGAAACATTAATTTCCAGAGATACTCCTAATGGATGGTACAACACTTATATAGCATCTACTGGCTATAGGATAGTGAGTACAGGCTACTGGCAGGAGTCACAGTCTTGGATTTGATTTTAAGTTCTTCTCCTTACAGACTTGTTGTTGACTGTGACTTTAGACAAATCAATTAACCTTCCTTAGTCTCAGTTTCCTTTCTGGAAAACTGGGAGAATATCTTAACAGTTGTTAGGTGGATAAAATATAATATGTTTTAGGAATGTGATTCATATGAGATGGGACTCTGTCTCTCCTATTCACCTCTTTATTTTCTAATACTGGTAGGTATTTAATAAATATTTGCTTACTCTTATTATTTAACTCTTCTGTGTTACACTGTTCCAATATTAAAAGCGTGTATGGGAGTGATTGCTTATAATAGGTACAGGGGCTATCATCTGTGTCTTTACTCTTGTGTTTTGGAACTTGTGAATCTTAGCTGAGAATGCTAGCACCCTGGGATTATGTCCTCTAGTTTCCAAGAGTGTATTAAATTAGAAATATGATGATTTGCTTTCTGTTTGAAAGAGACCTGTAGGATAAGGGTCTACCCCATTAAGCACGTTCATTTCCCAGAATACTAAATTTTCTTAATTATGTTGTTTTGCCAATGTCAGAGTGTCAGTGGGGGCTATGGTAAAAGGCTGAGTACTTTTAGTTTCTTGTTAATGCTGATCTTTGTTACACAGATGTTTAAAATACATCATCAATAATTTAGTTCTCTTTTTCAACTCTTTTTTTTCGTCTTTCTGTCATTATGGCCAACGCATTTTATTTTCTCAGTAAATATTTGTTATCTTTGTCTTGTTATTTGATTTGTTCAACTTTCATCTTAGTCAATTCAAACCATTTACTAATAGACTAAAATGGAATAGTTACTTCTGGCAATTGTAATGATACTAATTACTTTGAAAATGTGGAAGGTACCCCAAGTCTTCTTTTAAAAATTGCCATCCACTTTAAGAGAGGAAGCATTTAATTGTAAGTGCTGCCCTACATTTTTACAGACTTGTGAACCTTGTAAGTATTGAGGTTTTCTGCAAGTAAATGTTTTAACTCACTTAAATATATGATGATTATTATGAACATGAGTTTTTAAAGCAGTTATTTACTTGCTTTGATATTTACAGTATGAAAAGCTAAATTTTTCTCTTTTCCTTTTATTCCTCCAGGTCACCTTTGGCTCAGGCATTGCTACTTTTGCTAATATGCTTACTCTTAACTTTTAATTGCTCAGAGTTTAAGTTTGGTTCTGAGCCAATGACTGATAAAATTTTTAAAATTAAAAAAGTGTTTAGCATTCATTTGTTTTAAGAATGGTTTAAAGACCAATTGTCTTTAAACATTCAGCCTCTTCCACAAGAAGAGTAACTATTGTCAGCTTCAGGCTCTATTACCAAAGTCTAATTCTGGAGCATTCTGTAAAACTACTGAAAACCTATCTGATTGTAATGCATAAAGGTTCAGATGGTTTTAGGTTATTTTAAAGTCTGAAGATTCTTCTGTGCACAGTTTTATGAATCTGTGTAAATAATTAAGATGAATGATTATATTAGGTAATGACTTTTCCTAAAAAAGTTAAAAAATTTAAAAAATCTGTTCTATTATTAAACTTGTATCAGATAAACTTTTTATTCATTTCCAGTGCTGAATTGGTTAATTTAAAATTTGCATTTGAATAGCATTTATAGTTTTACTTCACTTGCAAATAACATTTTTTTGCTTAGTAAGTTTATGGGTCATTTATTTAACTCCTACCATATATGAAATGTGACATGGGATATCCAGAGGATTAGTATTTAGCCATAATAAATAATTAACTTTATTCAATCTCATTTCTTTCTGTTTGCAACGTAGAGGGTTTCTAGACTTCTTAGATCTCTTTTATATATGCAAGAAAGAAGATGGAGCTTTTGTGTTAGGGTTGCTGTTCAAAGTGTAAAATTCCCAGGAATGCTCTTTTGCTTTCTGCATTGTAATTATTGTAGGGAGCCAAACAGGCTGCTCACAAGTGTGAGAGAACACAATAAAATCAGGGCCTATTTGCCTGTGTATGAAGGCTTTTTGTGTCTTTAGTTGTATCATTCTGATGAGAGCCCCAGTTATTGGTTTCCTTTCTTTGTCTTTATTCATATGACCTTGTTCTTTCCTTAGAGCTCTTTGTTATTGACTGCTCTTTACTAATAGTGTTGAGTGAAACAGTCACTTTTTTGTGTGATGTACTTCAGATCTCATGCATCACTGAAATGTACGTTTGCTCTGTTAAAATGTGTTCAGTTAGTAAGGTCAAACTGAATTGTTAGATTTAGGGCTTTACTAGATTACTAACATTTTCTGAGGTTTTGGGGATACAAGTCTGCTCTTTATGTTGTGCTGGATGAACAAATGTAAATTTGCATATTAAAAAGTCTCCATATCTTAAGAGAACATAAGGGGAAAATAGAAGTAAATTTTTAATTTGAGGATTGCTTTTGGTTTTTGGTCATATTAATCCAATGTGAACAGTGATTACAGTATTTTAACTGAATTATTAATATTAACCAATTTTCTTATAGACATGTATTGCTTGTGAGATTAAGAGCATGAATACTTGTTTACCTATTGAATTGGGAATTTAATATGAATACAATCCACACATCGTTGTCAAAGATTTTACTGGAAGTGGGAATCATAAATGTGCAAAGGCTTAGCTTTTGCAGGAGTCCTGTGTTGTTTCCTTTCACTGTTCTGTTTTGTTATCTGCATTTACAAAGGGATTTGAAGAAATTAGAATGGATTCGAAGAAGAGGCATAATGATTAGGATAGCAACCAGGACATATGGAAATTATACAGCAATGGCTTGTAAATGTTTTTGCCTTAATTCATTGATAGTTTACTCTAACATGTTTTATTCTCTGTACCCTACATTTAGTCACAAGGATCGTTAGCATGACCAATCCAAATTATTTTTATCAGAAAGAATAGCAGGGAGGGTGTTGTTGAAATGGTAGAGCACATGCTTAGCATGCGTGAGGTCCTGGGTTCAATCCCCAGTACCTCTAAATAAATAAATAAATAAGTAAACTTATTACCTCCTCCCTCCACCAAAAAATAAAATTAAGTAAAACTAAGTTATTAAAAAAGAATCAAACAAGCTGAGAGCCACAGAACATCACTAAAAAAAAAAGAGAGAGAAGTATAGAACAACACCCCCCCCAAATAAAAGAAAGGTTAAGAACTAAGAAAAAAAATAGAACAGAATCAGAGTATGAAACACTTTCTTTTGGGAAATTAAAGTTGGACAGTTTGAATTTGACTTGCTCTCATGTCAGTTCGCTAGACTATACAGGTGTATATTATTGGTTTGGGTTCCTTGCCTTTCCTACCTATTTTTCTGGGAGAGAAAGTTTCAGACCTGAAAAAGTGGCATCCTCTCCAGGTTGTGATGACAGGTCTAAGCAAGCTGTAATGCCTGGTACTTAATAGTTGTCTAATAAATGTCAAGGGAGCTCTTAGTCAACAAACTGCAGCCCTGAATAGACTATAGCTTTTGGGTTTCGCTGGGATTAATTTCTGTCCATTTTGGCAATCTAAGAGTGGTTAGAGTCCACTGTGAAGATTCCTTGGAAGGTCTGTAGCATGGTCAACAAGAGATTGTAAAGATTTATTCAAGCCTGGGCTATTCTACTTAAAGGTACTTGCTTAGAGGATAGTTATCCAACATGGTTTAATGACTGTCATGAGGGCCAAATACTAGCAATGACGGTGATCATCAAGTTAGAGGCCGGGTACACAGGCTTGGCCAGCTTATGTTCTCTCATTCCTGTTGAGCAAAGGAAAATAGATGTGTTTAATAGGTGTATTTTCACATATGTGTATGCCAAAAACTGTCCCTTACACTTTTATTCCTTTCATAATTACCCTAACTTTCTTGACTCCATGACTGTACATGCAGAGATGAGATTTCTTAGTTTTGGTCTCAGAGAGTGTAGAGAGTTTCAACAGTAACTCTAACTAATGTTGGCAGTTTTCATTTCTACAAAGGGTAGATAGAGGAAAACTAACAACTATTGAACATTTACTATTCTTACCCACACTGAACATTTATTAAAAATACTGTTACCAGGCACTATGCTTGGTGCTTTTGTCTGACATCTTTTTAAAATCAGAATAGCCGAATAATGGAAGAATTATTTGCTTCATTTTTACATGGAGAAAACAGGTTTAGGGAGGGTATTAACTATCTCAAAGACACATAGTTAATAAGTGGCAGAACCAGGAATTGAACCAGTATGTTCATGTCTCCAAAGCTCTCTGCTGTCTATCAAACTGTCTCAAATCCGGTATCTGAATGATTGGGAATGATTGTGATAGATAAGTATATCTGTTTAACTATAAGAACAATTAAAAACTAAGATAGGTTACTAGGTATGTTTCAAATCATACTGCTGTACTCTATTTTCCCCAAAGTTTGTGGTTCTAAATAATCAGATTGTGTTCTGATTAATCTTTATTGTACTCTGATGCAAATTTTGCCTTTATTTGACTTGCAACCTCCTTTATAGAGTTAGTGATTTATTAGATATCTTGGAAGCAAGTGCTTGACAGGCAGTATTTTAAGGTGAAATTGCTATGTGAGGATTTTGTTAACCTGACATTTTGTGGTTTCGCCTCATAAAACTGGCAAAGGACTCCCAGCGTGGAATGTTAATGGGGTGAAGTAATGAATGCAGGCTGGGATACAAGTAATGAGACATGAGCAATCCTATAGTTCATACTCCATGATTCTTGGGGGAGGTCTTTGTCAACAGTAGCTTAACTGAAAGATAAAAGCAGTAGGAGATCTTTTTAACTCAGCAGTTGATCAAACTCTTTCTGAAATTTAGGCTTAGAAGCCAAGCAGTGGTACGAACATGGGAAAGTAATTAAAATTAAGCAAGTGCAATCTCTGATGATAATTTTCACTTTCTCAAGCTGTTGAAGTAAATAATTATTGAGTACCTATTTCCTCTAACCAAATAGTAGCCTTTTAATTCTATTCAGCTTTCGAGTACTGTCTGTTTCACTTGTATACCTCAATCTGTCAATAAGGTAACTAATTTAATTTTAGTGTTAGTTGTGCAGATTTTATCCCACTGGACAAAGCAATATATAATTTTCTCTTTTCCATTTAATTTAATTTAAAAACTGCTCTGCAGAGCCCAAGGTTTCTTAGAGTTGCCGTTGGGTAAGGCTCTGGACCTTTATTTCTAGACTCCATAAAAGCAACTCTACTTTTTACTGATTAATTTGTTGAATTACTGTGTAAGATTTTGTTTGAGAAAAGGGTTCTGCTCATAAGAAAGTCTTAAATTCTCATATTTAGCTTCTATTTAATTTACAGACGATTAGTTTTAAAATATATTGTCAAAGTTTTTATGATCAAAACTTAACGTGATGAAAGGGTATATATAGATTACCTTGAGTCTTTTATTCTAAAGAAGAGAAATGATTATTTACAGGTTGAGGGTGATTTCTGAGATTTGTTCCTATGATATAATCATTTTGTAGGATTATCTTTAGTTGCAGAGATTATAAATAGTTCTTAAAATAATTGTTTTGTTGTATTTTGATACTTTTAATTAAAGGCTTTTTCCTTCCACTGGATAAGCTATTAAAATATTTTTTAGATAAAATCTGAAACAGTTGTATTAACCATCCTCACTTTTCATTTAGGTCCTGAACATGTAAACTAATATTGTTATTCTAAAAAGGCATAATTTAATCTATATTCTGCTTTATTGCTTATTCAGTTAACAGGTCTTAAAGTTTTTTTTTTCTTTATGATTCTTTTAAATTTATCCCTTGCTTTTTATTCTTACTTCCCATACTTTAAACTAGATTGTCAGCATTAATCACAGAGTAGTTGGATCACTTAAATGTTCTCTTGCTAATTTTGCCTTCCTTCATTCCTTCTGTATAAACCGTCCATTGATTTTATCACTTGAAAACCCACAGTGATTCCCATTTGTCTGTCAGATGAAATCCAAATGTTTCAACCTTTCCAACTGTTCATATATTACCTAACATATTGAAACAAGCCAGTTTAATTTTATGTTTCATTTGTTCTTCAAAATATTACCTTCTAGGCTAAAAGGTATTGACACTTGAGTTCTCAAAAGCAGTTTTGTAGAATTTATTACTAAGAGCAATCTTAGCAGAGTAGTTCTAACCTATGTGTATGTAAGGTTTAGGTTACAATCTCAATCAACATAAATCTGGTATCTCAGGGGAGAGCTATGATTTAGTTCTCTCAGGAGCATTATTTTACATGATTGACAAAGACCTAATCAAGACGTTAGTTCCATGTAGTGAAAGGATCACTTTTGGTAGGACACAGGTAAGTGCATCAGCTTTCAAGTATGAGCCAATTTCCTGGGAGAGTGTTTAAACAGGTGCCTGTCAATTCGTACAGTACTTTTTATATTATCCCTCTGTTGTCTACCTTCCAAATATTTATATTATGCATTCTTTTCAAGGTTTTTATTATTTCTAAGAAAATGACATTTTCTTTCTTTGAATTTTTCCCCCTCGTTAAATTATTTATTTGTTGCTCATAGGAAATGGCTTCGGGTGGCTGTTCTTCCATGCGCCCATAGTCGTACCTTAATGATTCGTTACTTTTTTATCTTTGCCACTAGTTTATTGAGAGAAAAAAAAATCTTATTCATCATTCTTCCTTCTCATCTATTCTGTACTGGATTCCCTTCTATCCTGTGCATCTGTGTTTACCATACCTGGAAGAATTGAGAAGATAATGATTCAAATAATTTTCCCTCTTTTTTGGTTCAGATGAGGAACCATATAAGACTTATATGTCTTTTGAAAAGGCTTGTATGTTCCCTGGCATTTACAACAGGTACTCAATATATATACTGAGTGAATAAACTGGTGTTAATTCACATTTAATACTTCAGATATGTAATTTGTTTCCAGCTAGCTTCTAAGCTTCATGAGAGCTAAGACAGTGTGTTCTCTGTTATGTGAATGTTTCTAGTTGTTGAGTAAGTAGTTTATAAAAAACTTAAATAATTTGGAATAAGGCAGAATTTCTCTCTACCCAATTGGTTAAAAACAAATTAGTTTGTAAAACTAATTTTGCTCAAAATGGAAATGGAATTTGATAGTTTGGCAAACCAAGATATTACTTGTAAGAGTTGAAAAAGAACTTGAAAAATCTCGAAGTTAAATTGTTCAAAATTGATTCAGTTTCCTTTTTGAATAACGCAAGTAGTTACTATTGAGCACTTTCGTGTGCCAGAGACCATCCCATGCTCTTTCTATATATTAGATTATATAAAGGTCATAACTGTCCTGTGAGGTATAACTCTTCTTCCTTTTCCTTTTTTCCCTTTCTTCTTTTCTTCCTTTCCTCACCCTTCTTCTTTCTCTCCCCACCCCTCTTCCCCCAACAGGTGAGAAAACCATGATACATAGAGGCTAATTACCCAGGATCAAGCTGTAGGTAGTCAGTTAGGATAAAAGAGTTCCATCTCAGGAAAGTTAAGAGCAGTGCTCATGCTTTTAACCAAATATAAACCCCAAACAGAGAGAGATGCAGCCTTGGAGAGGAATTCTAGCATTCCGACAAGTAAACCAAGTGGTGATTTTTGGGTAATACAGAGCCTTTGAAGGATGGTGAGAAAGTCCAAAATAACCCAGTGCAGTGGTATTGTTGGGTGGGGCAGTAGGCTACTGCAAAAGATTTACTACCATTGCTGTTTTATTTCACTGATAGGTTAGATTGCTCTTCAGTTAAGTCTTAACTGTTGCTTATTTTGTCACTTTGAGTGCTTCTTGGCTTACCATTGCATATGTCTTAAGAGTAAGTACCCTTTTTTGAGAAGTTTAGCTCAGGATGAATTCTAAGTTTTCATTTAGTATGGCTATTTCTGGATTATAGGACTTTTCTGCTTATAAAGAGGTATCTTGCCAGTTTTATGTGAAATGTACTGGGTGAAATTTTCAGTCTCTTGGCATTTTTTGAGAGGTCTAAACCCCGTGTTTTAGTTTGAGGCATATTGTTTTGAACATCATTTCAATAAATACTACTTAAGTAGCTACTGTGAGTTAGAATCTGTCCTATTTTGAAGCATGTGTTTTATAAAATGAATGATTAATTTTGAAAAGATACATTTTTAAGTTATTCTGAAAGGACACTGTAATCTGTGTATCTTGTTTGACAAAATCACTTAGGGAATGCTGATCAAAATTTTGTTACATTTTTTTGCCTTGACATTCAATGCATGTTGTTAGTGGTTCAAGGAAACCCATCTACAGTAAAGAGAAAAACCTTGTTAGTTCCAGCTTATAAATAAAACTGATCTTTTTGCAGTGTTACTGCCAATTTCAGTTTTGAAGCAACTTACTTCTTTTTGAGACATCAACTACAGTGGATTATATTAAATTTAACCACCAAGCTTTCTCAGTGATCTTTACTTTCCTGTTCTGTACTATGACAATATTCCCTTTGAGATTTCACTAAATAATGTCTTTATTGCAACAGGTTCTAATTTTTAATTTTTTTTAATTGAAGTTGATTTACAATGTTGTGTTAGTTTCTGGTGTACAGCAAAGTGATTCAGTTATATATATATTTTTCATATTCTTTTCCATTGTAGTTATTACAAGATATTGAATATAGTTTCCTGTGCCATGCAATAGGAGCTTATTTATCTATTTTATATATAGTAGTTTGTATCTGCTAACCCGAAACACATAATTTATCCCTCCCCCTGGTGACAGATTCTAATTCATATTGCAGTACAGACATTCTGCCAGTAAATAATTTACTAACATTCATTGTTTCTTTTTTTTTTAATTAAAATTTTTTTGGCAGGGGGAGGTAATTAGGTTTATTTGTTTGTTTTTTCAGTGGAGGTCCTGGGAATTGAACCCAGGACCTTGTGCATGCTAAGTATGTGCTCTACCACTTGAACTATACCCTCATCCCTATTCATTGTTTCTTTAGAGCAAAAAATTTTTTGACAATGGCTCTACTGACATTTCTGAATAGATAGTTCATTGTTGCTGGGGACTGTCTTGTACATTTTAGGATATTTTCTAGCATCCCTAATATCTACTCACTAGGTGCTAAAAAAAAAAGTTCAAGAACCACTTATTCAGCATGTATGTTTTATTCTGTAATTTATATTAAGTAATTGGAGATGCCTATTTAAAAGTGTTCTCCTAGGATTTTAGGAAAGAATTGAAAGTATGGACATGTTATTTGGAGCAGTTATCTTGGGGCTACTATTTCTGTATGTCCTATACTGGAATTGTTTTATAAAAATTAAAGTACCCCATATCAAAATCTTTTGACCACAGTATAATGCTAAACGGTGACAGGATTGTCCTCATTGTTACATTATTATGGCTATTTATAGAGAATATAAGGTACTAATTAGGGTCCCATGATGGAGTGTGTGTGTGTGTGTGTTTAATGAAATTTTTTTATTTGAAGGGTGGAACTTTAGAAGAGAAAGGAGAAATAAATTTTGGGAGTTTAATCAAGTGCTGAGTAAACGTCAAAGAATAAGCTTGAAGTTTCTTAACATTACTTAAGATAATTGTTTCTTACCCCTGGACACAAGCTCCTACATTATTCTAGCTTGTGTCATTTCCTCTTTCTTCACATAATCCTGCCTTCAGGCTGAATTAATTGTAGCTCCTAAGTATTCCCTTCTTTGTGACTTCATTTTTAATATCCAAGTATTACCATCTGTATTTTAATTTTTGATTGTCTCCTACCTTCTGAGTTGTGGGAGAATGGAGTACTGGGTTGACAAGTGAAGGAGTTAGGAGGAAATCATAGTGATACGAGGTACTATGTTAAGTTAGTTGATCCTTGTGATTGTCTTTAAACAGAATGGAAACCATCGATATCTTGTCTTTGAATAGCCTTTAAGAGAATCTCCAGTTCTCTTGGTAACTAGAGACAGTTTTTTACTAAGAGTCAGTAGTCAGAAATTTATTTTTTTCCACTTGTCTTAAAGCATTTAGTATCAATTTAGTCTTTTATTGAATTATAGCAATAGATGGAGTTCAGGTTCTTAAAGAAAATTCACACTATTCCTGGTAAGGATTGTTCCTTCATTTTTCAGCTTAACACATTAAAAATGCTTTCCTCCAGATTCTTTAATCATAGATAAACTTATTGCACATCCATTGAACTTCCTCTCTTATATTCTTTTCAGAATAAGGATAGATAGTTCGACTAAACTTTTATTTATCTGGCCCGTGACAAGGGATAAACCCTATAGAAGAAAAGTTAAACTTAAGTGAAGACTGCTGGCAATTTACTTAGCTGTTTTTTTTGTTTTGTTTTGTTTTGTTTTGTTTGTTTGTTTGTTTGTTTGTTGTCATGGATTGGTCCTGAAGAGTGCTTAGAAAACCTTACTTGAGGGATTGACTCTGTTCATTCCCTTCCCCCCAGTTGTATTGAGAAACAATGGGCATATGTCACTGCATTAGTTAAAGGTGCACAGCATCATCATGTACTGCAAAATGGTTACCACAGTACAGTGTTGGCCGAACTTACTGTGTCAGTCAGCTTTGTCCATTTTAAGCAGCATTTCCTACCATGGCATTGCAAGATAGCCATTTACTACAGTAGCACTACAATGAGAGCTAGAGGACAATAGAACTGTCAGACTGTGTAGCAACATTATTTGTAGCTACATAATTTGAATCTTGCAAGTTATAGCTCTAGGGCACTGAGACTTCTTTATGAGGAACCTCTCTTTTAATAGGCTATGTTCTCATTAGCATAGAGGCCTGAGTGTGCCTTTATACTTTTAGTATATATGTTTGTGTCATTTAAAAAATTTATATTTCATATGTTTTGATTCCTTTGTTAGTTATATCCTTTCAAAAATGGCTTTTTAATTCAGTATTAAGTTTTCATTCCTGTAACTCTTACTTCGTCATTTAACTGCTGTATAGTAATCTCTTTTATGAATATACTGCAATTTCCTTTCTTGCCATGGTTCTCATATCTGATCACAACCCATCTGATGCCATGTTTCTTGTAGTAGTCAGGGCAGTCTCAGGGATAGGACAAAACTCCTGGGTGACAATATTGTGCATGGAGTTATCCTTGCTGTGTTTGATGTTGATGGTGCCAATAAGCAGATTGTTAGAGATACTATCCATGTGCCCCAGAACTTGAGCCAGGTGCCAACAGTCAAGGTTTGATAAGTGATATATTCTCCTTTGACCTTTATAAAGATCTGTAGGCCACCTGGTTCTTTGCCATTCACTTGTCAAAAGGCTCCAGGAGCTTCAGGCTCTGTCTTGTGGGGCTCATATCCACTCTCGGCCCAATGCTGTCCTTGGGGAGAGGGTGCTGGTAGGTGTCCTGCCTGGGGTCTGCCTCCACTTAGGGTAGCTCATCTGCATCTGGAGCTGCCAGCCTGAACTTTTTTCCATCCTTGCCTGTCAGGAAGTCAGTCTCTGGATTGCTTATGAGGGTGCCAGGAATGACCAGGGTTGTGACAATGCCTGGGGACACAATGGAGGCATGAGTCTCAGTGTTTACACTCTTGTGGCCCTTGAAGTTCCTGTTGTAGGAGTTGAGGATTGTGTTATTCCTCCTGTTCTTCTTTCTTTCTGTTCTACCAGCCAATGCAGTGGCCACAGACATTGGCTAGGACAAGGCCATCCACATCCTGTCGGATCTGTGTATAGCCGTTTTGCTCAGTGGTAGTGTATAGATCTGCTCAGATCCCAGTGCATTGGTGAACTGGGACTTGTGCTTGAGCCTGCAAGCCAGCTCCTGCCTGGCCATACCTGCTGAATGCCCCCTGGGCTCATACCTTGAGTTGGTACAGCTGCTGATCAGCCCTGCTTGGATGATGAGAAGCCATGCTTCCTTCTCTGCCACAGTACCCACTTCTGCCCTAGAGTGGGCTGGATCATGGTAAAGGGCACATCAGTGTGCTGCTTCACCTTGTTGAGGTTAATTTCAGTCAATTGGCTGTAATGGCAGTTAGGGTCAGGAGCACTGGTACCCAGTGATCCTTAGTTTTATATGCTAGATTTTCCATGTCTCCTCACCCTCCTTCACTCAGGTATTTCTTCATTCTGTGCTTGTAAGAGAGTACTGAGCCCCCCCCCCATTTCTTTGCCCATGCTGTAGACTGTCATCATGTCAGTATAGGAGATGGGTTCTACACCAGGCCCATGGTACTCCACAGCAGCGCCTATGTCACCTTTCACTGCAGGATGCCTGCCACCTTCGGGATTACATCTGTTGGTGAGGTCTCTCTGGAGAGCCTATCAGTTTCACACCAATCACCTTGGGGAAACATAAACAGCTCCCATGGCTGTGCCATCCACAGCTTCAACACTTCAATTCCATTTCAGATGCCTCCCAAGCCACCGCTGTTGGGAGTATGGGAGTAAGCTCCCAGCAGAAGAATCCCAGGGTATGTGATTTTCCAAAGTGATACAGTGAATAATTCCAGATCCAGGCCCTCATTAGGACATACTATACTTGGAAGCTGAAGTTGCCAGGAATTTATGCACTTTCTGGTTTATGTCCTTGGCATGGGGTAGATGTTTCTCTTCCCTGAGCTGGGCCTTGATTAAGTGGTCACAGTGGATGGTGGATAGTATGGTAATTTTGGGCACTCCACTGCTGATGAACCATTTGTGTCATAACATCCTGCCTGGCTGTGTAGTCGGGCTAGCAGCCACAGATACATCTTGCCCAACTCAATCTCCTGGTTGGCTGGGGTCATTCAGGTTTCCATATACTATCTTCTGGAGAGGATCAGGGCCTGGTTCAATAATTTGTAAACAGCATTAATGTTTTTCTCTAGCAGGTCTGAATGGATGTGCTCATTGGGCTCTAATAAGCTGATGACCACCTTGGCCCACTGGTATGGGACTGATGCTATGTAGTAATACTGCAAACCCTCGGACTTTCTGCACCTGGGTCACTAATAGGCATTATTTTGTGGACCGATAAAGATGAGATCACATCTTATATATACTTTATTTAAATTAAATTTTTAAGTTCCAGGAAAATCTGTATTTGGACTTCAATTGAAATCTTATTGTTCTTCTTGTCTGTATTTTATCTTACGTGTATGTGAGTGGGTGTTTTTATGTCTGTTTTATACTCCATGCATATAATTTTAGTATATTTTATTTTTTATTTGTGTTTTAATTCGCTGGCTAGGACTTTCAGCACTGGGAGTAGTGGTCAGCATCTTCTATGTCATGATTTTTTAAAAAATCCAATGTTTCCCCATTAAGTATGATATATTATTAAGTAGAATGTGGTGCTAAAAATATATGTGGAACATACCGTAATTAGGTTGAGAAATTTCTGTTAAACTATTTTTGCAGGCTTACAACAAACCCATATTAGTCATGATTTATTTTTTATTTTTACTAAAGATGATACTGTCAAATTTTATGAGAGTGCTTGGAAATTTAATTTATACACCCAAATAATTCTACAGGTAGCCATGGAGAGAGATGGGGGGGAGGGGGGAGAGAGAGAGAGAGAGAGTGAGAATGAGAAAGAGTGTGTGTATGTGTGTGTAAAATAGATAACTTTAAAAAAATTCTGGAAGAGTTTGTTAAGGTCATGTTAGCTTTGGCTAACAAGTGAAACAGAATAACTTTTTATGTGATTGAAGAATAGATTTTTTTTAAGGAATTCCAAAAAGGAGATTCTAAAGATTTTATTCAATAAGAGCATAATTTGACTGAGTGCTTTTTCTTCCAAGTTTTAATTTCTAATAAATTTACTTAAAAGCAAAACCAAACAAAAACATTTCTGTTCTTGATAGTCACACATGTATGACTGGGGAAAAAACTGGTAAAAAGGGCACAGTAGTCCCAGTGACTGTTCTAAGGAAAACTGCATGACAGAAGCTTATAATAAAACATGTGAAATTAGGACAAATAACCTTGGAATTCTAGTTCTTTCACATTGTGGAGCAGTATGTAATGAGAGGTTAAAGGATGGTTAATTTTAGGACAAACAAAAATTAGTTCATTGATTTTAAGGGCAGGCCTACCTTAGGTTTAAGTTGAATAGCTTGTTTTAAGGAGATACAGTCTAATATAGCAAACTTCTTTCAAAAAGGCCAGAGTGCACAGCACTTGTTTGCTAATGTTATCACTTATTAAGAAAAGATAGCACTAAAGGCATTCCTTGATCTGATTCTTGTTCCATTTACCTGACCCAAATCTCCCCGAAAGTCTCTCTTTTTAAAGTGATTGAACGTATTTGTAAATAAGTCCTGGATTTATATCCTTGAGGAAGGCTCTTGATGATTTTTAGCACTTAAAATAATTATGAAAAGCAAGAAATGAACTTTGAAATGTACACTGTGTTATTGTATAATATTATCTATGGTTTTATGTGATTTTTTTCCATTTTAAAATGTTTTATTTTGTAGAATACATGTGTGGCACTTATAATTGATTGAATATAATTATCTTGGTTTCCAAAATTACCAGTTTCATGATTAAGAAAATAACCTGTATATTACCAGCGTTTGTATGAGAAAATGAAACTGAAGTCATTTCAACTCACAGTTTATTTTCAAATATACATGTTATAACTATGAAGAATTTTTGTTTTGAGGAATAGAAATTGCAACACAGATTGCTTTCTGAGACTTGGATAATGTTAGGAAACATTTGGTTAAGTTGAAAATGAGATTTAATTTTCACTTAATAATTGAAAACTTAGAACTTTGGGGCAAAACCATTATGATGAGGTTTATACTCCAGGCCTTCTTTTCATTTTGTATTTCCACATCTGTGCTTTCTAAACAATAGAGAAGAAATATCCCAGGATACAAAGAAATGAAACTTAAACCAAAATTGGATATTTCATCAGATTCCAGACAGTGGTTTTAATTTTCATAAATATTTTTATTGTGTTCACATGCTAGAAATTTGAATATCTTTAAATATTTATTCTCAAACTGCATAAAAATTTGCCTGCATTCAGAAAACATGTCAAAATTGGATTTTTAACTGAAAATTGCCTATCACAGTCTGCGTTATCTTTAGTGTTTTCTTGTATAGGACAAGTCATATTGTTCAGAAATCTGTTTATTTGTGGAGATGTCTTTTTAGTTGCCTCTGTTCAGAATCAAAACTTTTTAAAGTATCAAGAGTGTTGAATTCAGGCAATTTCAGTGGTCTTTAGAGACAGAAATCCAGTTCTGGTTGAATAGCATTCAGAGCGGACTTCCAGCCTTGACAGAGGAAAAGGAAAAATAATAGAACAAAAAAAAGGAAAACTGTCCAATCATGGGAGAAGGGAAGTTGAGAGTGAGCAGTGGAGAATGCTACCAACAGTCTCTCCTAGAATGGAGCCTCTAGAAGAGAGCAAGTTTCGTCAGAATGTCCTCTCTATTGCTGTTATTACTTGTTGGAGAGCATAATTTCCTTCAGTGTTCGAGGTGGGGGAAGGTTAAGAGTTGCTAGACTAGTACTGCTTTAGCTCTCATTGGTGTCTCTGCTTCTAAGCTTGCACTGCTGTATTCTTTACATCACACTGAGTAATTGTTTTCCCCTTTAATATATAAATAAGCTCATGTTATTGCCCGCTATTTCCTATCAATTGGAAACGGAAAACTCCAGCTGCTTTTTCTAACTTAAAAATCCCCTACCTACCTCTCTGACCTAATTTATGACTCTGTCCCTTTCCCACTATATTTTGGCTAAACTGCCTTTATCGTTGTTTAGGGCTGTTCTAGCTGTGCCTTCTGTTTGGAATGGTGTCTTACCGCTTTGCACTTGGCTGGCTCTGTGTCAGCTTACATGTCAGTTTCATAGCGAGGTACTCATGACCATCCAATACTAAAGATTCACCCATTCATTCTTTTTCCTATTACTGTATTATAATTCTTTGAATTATACTTACCACTATCTGATGTTTTCTTGTATGCTTGCCTTTTGTTTATTTCTCTATTAATTACTGTATCTTTAGTGCCTAGAATGGTGCTTAGCATATCATTGGTGCCTAATTAATACTTGTTGGGTGTAGAAACATATGATCCACTGCTCTGGGGCTAGATATGCTACCCATGTAGTATTAATAACAGTGTATGTGGTTTAAGTCATACTGTCCATAATTTTTAGAAATTTTACCTGCTTGCACTATATGTTTTATTGTAATGAAAATACAAACCAAACAGTAAAAGTGAAAATGAATTTTCAGGTCAAAGTCTGGAAAACTGGGTTGGAATCTTAGCACTTTCAGGTATAATATAAATTAGATTTATTCACCTTACTTCTGTGACTATGTTCCTTCTTCTGTAAAGTAACTTATCATAGGGTTGTTCTAAGGTTTAATTAAAATAATATATTTAGGAACTTCTTATGAAGTCACTACTCAGATTATCTTAAATTCTCCCTTATTCCCCTCCCCAAAAATCTTTACCTATTTTTAATGATAAAGTAATTTCAAAATATGAACTTCAGTTTTATATTACAATTTTACTACATATACTGTACAATGATATAACTTAAAATTAAATACCTTAGAGAATCTCCTATATTGCTTTTGAATATTTTATGAATAGCAAAATGGTTGACTTAATAATTTCTTCAACTTTTTTTCCTATTAGTTCTTTCATTCCTGTGTCTTTTCCATTTCTTTCTGTCACGAGTAGCCAATTTCTTTTTGATTGGTTCTTCATGTAACTTGAAATCCTGTTTCTTTTTCCTTTCTGAAGTATTTATTATAGAAAATATATTAGCAAGAAACATAGATATATTTATTTATCTCTAGGCTTTGATGACTATGGAAGAATAAAGCCCATTTAGCTTTTCTTTACTTTTTTCTCTGTGTTAAAAACACTACATTTAATTACATTGATCTATTCCTGAACACAATTTACAGTTTTCTGCCTCCATACTTTTAGTCATACATTAAAATGCTCAAAATGTCCTTTCTTCCTTCTTCTCACTTGCCCAAACCTCTCTCTTCATAAAGATTAGTTACAATCTACCTTTTTCTGGTGACTTTTCCAACCTGCTGTATCTGAAGTGATAGCTTATTTTTAAAAAATCTTAAGTCAGCTATTGTTTGTAATTAATCATATTTTACCATTTCTAATCTTACTTTGTTTTCTTTAGTCATTGGTTATTAACCACTTTACTTTTTTTTGCTATCTTATTTTGTGGTTTTTAATTGCCATTTTATTTCCCAACTTAATGAGGTGTATATTCCTTTCAAGATTTCAAGCTCTTTGAAGTCCCTTTCCATAGTGTTGGCTATAGCATTTTTTTCATTTTATATGCTTAATAAAAGTATTTTTATTCCTCATAACAGCCATTTATTTTATTCCCAAAGGAAATAGTTCTGTATTTTATGAGTGGCAATATTATGAAGTGGTTAAGTGGCAGACTTACTGTAGCCATATTGCTTGGATTCCAGTCCCAGCATAACCACTTAATAATTGTAGGACCTTGGGAAAGTCACCCACTTTCTCTGTGCTGCAGCTTGGTAATCTCTAATGAAGAAAATAATAATACTTTATAGGATTGTTGTGTGGATTAACTGAGAAAATAGACATAAAATGTTTAACACATTGCCTGGCACATAGTTGCCACTCAGTGTTCACTAGCGTGTGTGCGTGCTCTCTTTCTCTCTCTCTCTGTATATAAAATAGTTATATACTTATACATATATAATATATATGTAAAATAGTTTATATATATATATATATATATATAAATCAACTTTCTCTAGTAACTCTTTCTCTCCTTGTCTCTATCTGAATTGCAGTTGTATTTCTAGAGCCAGACCACTGCTTTCCTCCCTCCCTCACACCCTCTCATCTTTCTTCTCCCCTTTTTCCCTCCCTCTCCTTCCACGCTTCCTCTCTGCTTCTTTTCTATTTTTTCGTCTGTGTGTGTCTGTCTGACTATAAGCAACTCAAGGAAGGATGACCCTAACAGTTGGTTTAGTGTTTTTAGAACGTGAATTGTGTGAAACCCTGACATGTTTTTCTAAGAGTCCATTATGTTAAGAAGATGAGTAAGTATACAGAAATGAGTGAGAATGTTAATTTGGGAAACAGATTTTGGCAGTATGAATGTGGATTTCATAATACTGGCCTGTTTTATCATCACTTATACCAGTGTCCCACATAAGAACCCTATTGATAAAGAAGTCTTGACTTGTACATGACGATAGTTTATTCCTTAAGTGTAAATTAGTAATTTCATCTAACAGCAGTGTAAAGATAGTTGCTTATACGGTCACCTCCTTTTCATGTAAAATATTGTAACTAAATGTGAAGAACGTTGATGCAAACCAAATGTTAACTCTAGAAAATTATTAATTCAAAAAAATTTTTCTACCAGGAACAATCAAAAGCTTCCCAGATTGTTAATGGTTTGGTTTTTCTCTTAGACCAGAGAATGTTGTAGTTGGGTAAACACCGTGTGAGTTCCAGAGCCTCATCTTAGGCCACATCTGAAAACTAGCAGCAGTGGTCTATCCAGCCAGTTATGAGAGAATATTAGCACCACCTTGTGGTGTGTTCTATACCCTGCCATTTATTTTTAGTGCCCTGTCATTACAGGGATCTTGATAATCAGGAAAGGAAAAATATGGAAGACCTCAGTTTAGCAATTACTTTTCCAAAACAAATACACATTCTGGTCATTCTTCTTACTATTGAACTCTTAACATTTCCATAAGATTTTTAATTTCAGACCTTGCCTATTATAATAATTGATTTAAGTACTTTAAATTCTTAGGCATTTGTAACAAGATAGTTTTAAAGTGTGTAGGAATAATATTCGAGACTACTCTGGTAGAAATTATATTTTCTTTGAATTATGAAAGATTATTGAAAAATAAGTCCTTTTATATCTTAAAAATATTTTAGAAATAAGTATTTAAGTACAATGTATTTGTTGAATTTTGTCTTGATTTCTATTGTAATATGTAGTATATAAACTGACTTAAAATACAGTTCTTTGCAAATTAAAATACACTCTTAATATTTCTTGAAAAAATTTTATAGTCATGAACTGACATTGATGTTTAAAAGCAACATTTTCATGAAAGTTAGAATATTAATTTTCTTACAAGGATGTATTTTATACTTTTATGTTTTGAACAGCTGGTTCCTTAATTTCATTCTTTGTTAAAATATTTTTAGATTTTTCTAATTTGTCTGGAAAGTAAAATATATCAGTTATATTCAAGATTATGGGTTCTATGTAATTTCTGAAAAAAATCAATGCTAATAATGATGGATAAATATAAAGAATTGGAGTAGTGTGGGTATCATAATGAGGACATTTTATGTTTTAGACAGTAATGGAACATATACTGTGTAGACTGAGTCCTCCATATAATTAAAAAGTGCATACTAATTTTTTAATGTAAATTTCCAAAGTTGACTGTGTGGCTCAACCTTGAATAGTTGTAATAACAGAAGAGAACAATTTAAGGTTTTTTTTAAAAGGATAAATCTGTAGTTTATTTAGATTTTGAAATGCAACAAAAAGTTTCAAATCAATCAATCTAGCTAAAAAGAAAACTGAAATTACTAGAATTAGTAAACACTTCTGATTTGTAAAATAGTAATGAGCAGTGTTCATTAAAAAGTAACTTATGATAAAATAAACAATGAAGTGTAGACTTAAATAGAATTTGTCTAATTTAGTATGTGGGTTAACCACATAGCATTTATGCAGTAAGCAATGTGTTCATTCTAATTGAAAAGTAGGGCCACTAGGTTATGAATTAGTGTATGATCAAGGCCATGCATTAGTATTACTTGATTACAAAGGAAAACCACTGTTTTTTTCTTTCAAAACATTATGTTGTAAACTTAGTGAAATTATAACCAAGATTAATTAATTAATCTTAATTAATATAACTATTTTCTTTTTTTGAATACCAACTTTCTTTTCAAATAAGGAAATTTTTAAAAAGTTACTACTGAAATTCACCTTCATTTCATAAAACAAAATGCTAAATTAATGTGAACAGTTTAATAGGAGGGCATAATTTCAGACTAAAGACATATTCTCTTCTAGTTATCCCTTTCTCAGTGGATTTTTGCCTACTCGTGTATGATCTACTGGCAAGAGCAAAAGGTGTTATAGGTGGTAAGTGATATAACTTGGAAGACTGAGAGACTTACGGTATCACTGACAGAAACAGGAGAACCAGCTGCAGGAGCCAGTTTTGATACGCGTGTTTAGTTCTTAGCCACTTGCAAAAAGCTTCCTTGGCTAGATTATCCCTTCCTCTTGGGGATGTTGGTTTTGGTTTCTATAGAGCATTTGTTACTTCATCATTATCCACTTCAGTGTGGAAAATTATTTTCTTTTGAGGGGGATCATTAATTTCGATTTCTTCTACTCTCTGTACTCTTATGTCAGACAATTGTTATACCTTCGGGCTTTGGAGGACAGAATACTTAGTTTGACATACTAGCTAAAGTAAACTTGAACAAGTTACCACCACTCCCTGATCCTCAGTTTCCTCATCCTTAAAATGAAGGTGAAAATAGCTGGCATGCAGTAATAAGTGCTTGGTAAATAATGGCTATTACCTGGTATTATTACCAGAAATGGACTTCACAGTGGTCTTACCAGAGTCTTAATGGAAAATCCATTTGACACTGTCTTATTAAGGAACTGGTAGTCATTCCCTGCCTCTCAGTGTTGAGGCTTGGAGTCATACCTCTCATACACTGTCTTAGATCAAGGGTTGGCAAACCTCTTATAAAAGACTGGATAATAAACATTGTAGGCTTTGCATACCATAGGTCTCTGTTTCAGTTATTTGACTCTGCTGTTGTAGCAGGAAAGCAGCTGGAGACAATATGAAAATGAATGAATGTGGCTGTCTTCCAATAAAACTTTATTTATAGACACTGAAAGAATTTAATATAATTTTCATATAATCTTTTGAACTTTTTCAACTTTTAAAAAATGTAAAATCTGTTCTTAGCTATATTCTGTACAGAAGCAGATAGAAGACTGATTTTGGCTTGCAAGCTGTATTTGCTGACCCTCTCTTAGAGCAGAAATACATGAGAGCAGGGTAGCAGGCAGTCTCTGTAGCCAGATGTCAAGATAGCATCTCCCAGGAATGAGGGATATCGGACTTGTACTTCTGATGCAACTGTAAAGCTGATCTTAATTAAGATAACTTGGAGAATATTATCATCCAGGATTGTCAGTCTTGCCTCCTTGTATTCTTAGATAAATGAGGCTTTTTCCCCAATAGGTGCCTAATGTGCAGTATTATCCTCCTCAGATGTTAGCAGTTAGGGACAGAGTAATTCTCTCTCTGTCAGCTATTTTAAAGACTTACACAAATGGAGGGAAAGGATTGCTATTTGGTAAGTCTCCCTTTAGGCATCTATAGAAGTCATTTCTTCCAGGACCTTCTAGTAAGGCTGGTTTGGTTAACGTATACCTCACTATTGGTTTATAATTTTGACTCGACTAGATTTTCATTTCTTAAATGTGCCTTTAAGAGCACTGCATCCCCTCTAGCATAGGATGCTGAGTCTTTCTTCCCTCACATCTGTCTCTTGGAAGACCATTTTGTTGGATTGGTTACCTTAGATAATTCAGCAAGCTTTTGGTACTGGAAAATGGCATGTCTTGTTCTGGGAAATCTAAAGATAGAACTATTTTTAATTCTTCATTTAATTTCCTCCCTAAGATATGATAATGATGGTGATGATAATGATGATTGCAGCAACTCTCACTTTTTAGGTTTCTATGTAACAGGCATTTTATAAACATTTTCTCATTCATTTTTCATAACAGCCCTATAAACTATGTGGTATTCATCTCGTTTAACATTGAAGAAATTTGCAGTGAGATGGTATGGTTAGGGACTTCACATAGGTGGTGTCAGTGCCAGATTCAGACCTATACCTTTGACTTTGAAGCCTTTCCACTAAACTTTGTGCATGTCTAGGGCATTACTAGTCTTACTTGTTTATTAGTTCAGTGTCTCTATTGAATAAATATTAATAAGGTAGTGATTCCCGTCTAAATTTGTATTTGTACCTTTGGTTCCTGTTATAGTAGGTGCCCAATGAATGTTGATTGAATTAATGATTGACTAACCGAGGACAGATTCAATATAATGGTGAAATAAGGGAAGAATGGTCTCATTTAAATTAGGAAGTCTCCATAAGTAGTGTAGTATGGGTAAAGAGGGACGTTTAATATAAAGTGAGTCTTTCCAAAGACCCTTTCAAGGTTTCTAGTGACATTAGATATGTAATTGTCTGTTGAGACTGTTTCAGTTATCAGATCATTAGATGTATATGGTTATTGCTTTAGGTGCGTTTTTTTTTTCTTTTTTTTAAAATCATACCCTTTTGAAGTAAGTAAGTCATGGTCAGGCCTAGGATAGTCCCAGCTACAGAGGTGTCTTCACTTTCTCCTCCCTCCAACCCAAACCACCTTAGGTAACTTTCTCTCTCTTGTATTTGTGTGTGTGCGTATATACATAAAAGTCATTAGTGGAGACTAATTAGGATACTAATTAGTGTGTATATATGTATGCATATGTGTATACATATTTTAGATTACAAGTAATTCAAAGTTAATAGATCATGATTATTGAAATGAGAAAACTGTTGAAACTTTGTGAGAAGCTCCTGTGAAAAGTATCATACATGTGTATGTGTGTGATTGTAAAGATGTTCTACAGTACAGGCATATCTCCCATAGTGCCAGGCACGCATCTTTGAAAAATCTTGCATTTGGCACATAAAATCAACAGAGCTTTTAGGGAAGATAGGACTAGAAGTAGTACCACTCATAAAGTATGGAACTTTATAGCAAAAGTATTAAGAAAAACAGTAACAATTTTGGTAAAAATACTAGTACAGTTACCTCTCCTCTGACAGTTGTAATCAGCATAGTTGTCACGATAGCCTTAAATCTTGGGCTCATGATTTGTTTATGTAGATGTTTGAGAAAATTTGCTTTTAAGGGTGATCACTTTCACCAAGATGAAAAACAATGGAGCAGTATATGGACTTTTTAATAAAAACAATTCTTTAAATATAGGGTAGATGTCTTAGCATCTTCTTCCTCTGCACTCCCATCTTCTTTAGAAAGCTTAGCATGTGGAAGGTCTAGTGAGTCATGAAGCTTCTGAATCAGTCACTGCTTGTGTGAAAGGAAAGCACTTCTGTTGGATCGTTGGCCTTTTCACATCATATGTTGTGAAAGCTTTCTCTTTCATCGTGAGAAAGCTGATAGCTTCAAAGTGTGCTGAGCGCCAATTTAAATCAGTACAAGCTTTTGGTTATATGTATATTGGCTGATACCATTTCCCTATTTGCCAAACATAGTTGACTAATTTGCTTTAAAGAAACATAAATTATGATATATAACAAACTGTTTAAATTTAGTCTTTTTGCTTCAAATGAATAGATACTGACTTATACTTTATTCTTACTCCAAAATAGGATAAATTCTATTACTGTTTTTTAAGAATCTTAATTATAATTAATAAAAATCTAGTTAACAACTTACTGCATAGCACTGGGTAATGGAAATAATGTGAATGGACAAAGTTAAAAAAAGGCATAGGGACTAAAAGAGGTTTCAGTAAAATTTAAGTGTACATGGAAGAAATAATAAGATTTAGAACTTAAGGGGTATGAGGAAAATAGGGTGTTTACCTGAAATACATATTTTGTAAAAAGTCACTTGTGGATATTTGAAGAGCAGTAACTTCTTTGAGAAGTATTATAGAACAGAGTTTATATGTGTAGGGTTAGTAGTCAAGTTGACCTGATTTTGAATCCTATCTTCTGACCTTATTTGCTTTTATGATCTTGGACATGTTACTTCATTTTTCTAGGGCTCAACTTTAACTTGTATAAAATGAGTTTGATGTGTACCTATTTCCTTGGATCATTGCTAGAATTAATGAGATAAAGCCTTGGAAGTTTTTAGAGTAGTGCCTAGCACATGAAAAGTGCTATTGTTTTTATTTTGCAACCTGAAAGAAGATTATAAGAATCACAGATGGATTACTCTTTTTTGCATTTAGATATAATGATAATAACAACAACCATTTAAGGTGAAATCTTTTATTATTCCAGGTAACAACTCTTTGAGATCAGAAAAAATACATAGTCATGTTGACTGACCTCACTGTAATTTTGCGACCACTATCCTAGAAACAGGATCACTTACTTGCAGTCATTCTTTTTTTCCCCGCTATTCTGTTTGTCCTATGCTCTTATATACCCGTGCTACTCGAAGTGTAATCACTTTGGAGAAGGACAGTAGCGTCATATGAGAGCTAGTTAGAATTGCACCATCTCAGGCTACACACCAGAATCACAATCTGCTGCCCCAGGTGATTCTTAAGCACTTTCAAGTTTAAGAAGTACTGTCCTTAAACCACTGTTTCTCATTTTATCTTCTCCTCAAACTCACCCCCATCCTTAACTCAGCTCCTTCAAACCCATTTCATGAATGATGACCTTGCTTCCTATTTCTCTGGAAAGAGTGATGCTCTGAGAGGAGACTCTCATACACTTACACACAACCATCTTAACTGACTTTTCAGTAACTACACCAGTACGGAGCCTTCCCGTTACTATAGATGAAATAACCACGCTCTTATCTAAAGCTTGTTCACTACATCCTATCTCTTCTCCCTATTCAAGGACGTCAGCTCCAGTAAGTCTGTACTCATTCACTTGTATCATTCATTTTTCCCCCTCTGCTGGATCAGTCATTTCCTTCAGCCTATAAACATGCTGGGTTTTTTTTTTGGTCCCATCTTAAAAAAAAAAAAAAGAAACAAAACTTTCTTTGTATCCCACCTTTCCCTTATCAGCTACCATTGCATTTATTTGCCTCTGCAGTGAAACTAATCAAAACAATTGTCTTATACCTATGGTATCCATTTCTTCTCTCCTTGTTTCTGAATCCACTCCAATCAGTCTTTTGCTCCCCCTACTTCACTGAAACTGCTCTTGTCCAAATTACTAGTAACCTGAACATTGTTACATCCTACTGGAAGATGACAGTCCTTGTTTTCTCTAATGTGGCAGCAGTATTTAACAAAGTTGATCACTCTCCTTGAAATACTTTCTTCCATTTTCTTCTTCTCTTGGTTTCTCTTCTTTTTCTCGGAGTGTTTCTTATTCTTATTGTCTGATTCCTCTTCCTTTCCCACTTAAAATATGAAACCTATTTCATTTGGCTTCGTTCACTTAGCATAATGTTTTCAAGGTTCATCCGCACTGCAGCATATGTCAGTGCTTTATTTTTTGTGGCCAAATAATATTCCATTCTATGTATATACTACTCTTTGTTTATCCATTCATCCTTTATGGACATTTGAATTGTTTCTACCTTTGGGCAATCGTGAATAGTGTGCCTAATGAACATGTGTATACATATATTGTAGATACATACATGTATGTGTACATATATTGGTTTGAGTACTTGCTTTCAATTATTTTGTGAATTTACCTGGGAGTTGAATTGCTGGGTCATATGATAAGTCTATGTTTAACTTTTTGAGGAATCTCCAAACTGTTGCCACAGCAACTGAACCATTTTGTACTTCCACTAGCAATGTACTGTGATTCCTGTTTTTCCACATTTGTTATTTTCCATTTTTTTAATCATTGCCTTTCTAGTGGGTATGAAGTGGTTGTGATTTGCATTTCCCTAATTAATGATGTTAAGCAGCTTTTCGTGTGATTATTGACCATTTGTATATTCACTCTTTCTTCTGTGTGTTGAAAACTTGAGGAGACCCTTTGAAGATCTGTGGAGCTCTCTCTTCGTTCAGCTCTTTCTCCTCATTGGTGCTCCTTCCTGAGAACTTGAGGCACTCTGATCTCCCTGTACTGTGAGCTCTGTTTCGTCTGTTTGGGGAGAGTGCCGGGCTTTGCTTGGTTCCTCTCTCTGCACTGCATCCTGGAAGTTCTCTCAAGGAAGTAAGCTGGGATGATTGTGGGGCTCAGCTTGTTTGGTTTTTGCATGTCAGGCAGGGTCCATAGTCCTCTGTTGCCTAATTTCCATTGTCTTGCATACTTTTGTTTCATATATTTCCCCCAATATTTTGATTGGTTTGCATGAGAGGGTAAATCTAGTTCTGTTACTTGGCCCCATGTGGAACCCTTTCATCTTTAAAATGGAGAAAATAAGGCTCAGAATATGCCAAATTCAGATTAATTCTGCTGAGATTCCCATGAACAATTCATGTCGTCTTTCCATGTACCATCACCATCTTGGATGTCAAACATTTGTGCTTTGGCACTCTAATGGCCGGACTTGGCAGAGTTTGATGCTGGTGCAGGGGTGTATAATCAATTGGTTTACTTTGTCAGGGGTTGTAGACATTGATTATTATTCACCTGGGAGTGGAGAACTTTCTAAATGAAATTTGAATCTTTTTTATGACTACTGGCAAGAATTGAAAAATTCCCAATAATGAAAATCACATGTTTTAAAAGAAATGGACTGAGGAATACTTACTTTGTTTTAGCGATGTTACGTTTTCTCTTTATTTGTAATGGAAATATCTCTTCTTTCCAGGAATGTTAAGAGACTTCATGACACAGACCCTTTAAAAAAAAATTCACATTTGCCTAAAAACACATTTATGCAAGTATATGTTTTTAGTAAATACACACTGACATATTTAGAGGTAAATGGGCACCATATATATATCCAGTATATTCTGAAATGGATCAGTAAAGGATTCTACACATGCATACACAGACGTACACACATGCTGATGTGTGTTGGCGTGTATAAAACAGTTGGGTCCAAATTTAGACCATTGAGGGATTTGGTTGAAAGGTATTTTAAAGTTCCTTGTACTATTCTTGCAGCATTGAAGTTTGGAATTATATTAAATTTATCAAATTTTTAAAAATCACAACATTGTAATCATTTACTATACTGACTCCTAGGTGTGAAGTGTGATATTTCTTTTGCTTTCGCCTGTTCATTGTTCATTTCCTCTTTATCTGGTAGTAGCTGTAAGCTATATAGTTCAAGTGGGATTGATTTCACAGGGTAGTTCCAGGATTGAACATGTGACCCACGCCTGGAAATACAATTTTTTGTTTTGTGTGTATGTGTGTATGTATATATGTATATGTACATACACACACACACACACATACACACACGAGTTTTTTTTAAAGCTTGATTTGATTAGCATTCAGTGCTTTGGATCATTCCCTTGAAAATATTGAAGAAAAAAAGATAGGATGTATCTTAATTTTTCTGTATTCTAATTCTGTCCTTCTAACCATTCTTTAATTTCTTTTTCAAAATTTTCTTTCAATCTGTAACCATCTGTACATAACCATCTAATTTTCTTGATGAACATATTCCAAGGTAATTTTTTTCTTTGACTACAGTTTTAGCTATATTTATTTATTTACATATATATTATATAAAATATATTTTATATATAATAACTATATTTATATATGCATTGTTTTCACTGTTTATTATATTGTATCATATTTAAATATGTGTTTATTTTTATTTTACCTTATGATTATAATTTGATTAATATAATTCTTTCCTTCCATGTAGTTCAGTTATACTTCTAGTACCAGGGATAATGTTCTACCAAATAATGCTGGCCTATATATTATGATTACTAGCAAATATCTTTACCTTGGTGTCTAATAGACACCCCAAATTCCCATTTCTCAAATTGCTATCTCTACCTCTGTCTTCAAACCCATTTCTTATTTTAGTTCATTTTATCAGTAATTGTACCACTGTATCTTCTCACTGGCTTGAGCCATTCTTTCCTATATCTGGCATCTAATATAGTTATGGAATGTTATGTCTACCTCTCAAATAAAATATTTCTGACTTCTTTTGTGTCAGGCTATGCTTTTATGGTTTATGTCCTAAATGCCTAATTAATTATAAAAGTACCAAATTTTACCAATTGTTTTTTGCCTCTAACCCCTCAGTCCATAATTCATACTCTGTTCATTTTGATCATTCTGAAATGCACATTTCTTTTTCTCCAGGTTGAAAATCTTCAGTGGCATTTAACAGCCTCAGAATAAAATACTAACTCCTTAGAATGAACATTCATGGTCTAGTAATATGCTTTACGTATCTTCAGCTCCAGCCTTTTAAAATTACTTGTATTTTCCTAAAGACACTGACTTTCCCTTACCCATGTATTTGCACAAGTGGTATTTATACTTGTGGTGTCCTCCTTGCTTCTTGTCCAGCAAGGGCAGAATTCTACTCCTTCTTTAGAACTCCATTCAGAAATCATTTATCTTTGTACCTTGAGTGCCTTGTACAGTATCTTATACATATTAGATCTATAAATGATAGGTGAAAAATGGAAAAAAGGGAGGGAGAGAAGAAGAGAGGGTTGACCAAATCATATGCACAAGGTAAAATGAAATAGATTTAGCTTTATAGGCAATTTAGGACAAATTTAAGGTACTAGATTTCAGTCACATGCATATCCTTTGGGCAGGGAAGTATAGAATACCTTGATTGATAATCCCACTAAACTATGTGTGATTCCAAGGGAGAGTGCGTGATAATTCCTGGGAGGGAACTGGATGGAATGCTTTTACCAGAAGGATCAAAAGAAGAGTTTCTCGGGTTCCTCAGAAAGCAGAAGCTAAGAGAAAGGCTTATGTGCTACTATTATTAGGGATTATAGTCAGATGAAGGTTATGAGTCAGCAACGGAGGGAGACCTATATGGAGACGTATAGTCTAGTTGGCTACCACTACTTCCTAGGACAGTTCTTTCTGGGAGAGATTTTTTTTCCCCCACTGGCTCCCACACTCCATTGGTCAAGGTTCTACCCTTCAGGGCACTAACTTTGCTGCTGTTCCAGCTTCTGCGTATGTTTGTGGGCACTGAGTGTGGAACAGCACTGTTCCTTATCTCAGGAGTCAGCTGGGAGGCCCTGGATCCAGAGGAAGGGACGTGTTGGATGGGCACAGGTCTAGGCTCTTTCAGTTTGCCCTGATGGAGTTGGTTAGGAACCCACACAGAGGTGACCACCACTGCAACTGCGAGAGTAATTTAGGCACAAGTAGGGAATTAGAGGTATTTGAGTCACAGGAAAGGAATGCCGGAGAGTAAAAAGCAATAGCTCTCTGCTAAAAATGACGCACGAAAAGGCTCATCATGAAACATTGAAGAAAAAAATGTATTATAGAATGTAATGCTCGTTATATCTTTAGAAAATATATTTATTTCCGGATACCAGCTTCATGTGACTACAGTGTAGACATAGATGTTGAAACAGCTGGGGTTTAAGTCCTCAAACATTAGGAGTCTTATCTACAGCCAGATGTTAATATTGATTAAAAATATTTTTCTTCTAGTTTTTGTGGACTGTAAAATATCTCCGCATATCCTATATTATTTATATAATCAGAAAAAGGCTTAACACAACATATATGAAGTAGTATCACACTGGAATATTGGATTACAGGCCAGGAAACAGATCTGTTTGTTATCAGTAATCAAAATGTGTCTTATATTAAGTAATATTTGGGATATTCTTTGATTTGAAACATATTTTTCAATAATTGCTTCTGAATGAAATGAAACTATACTTAACAATAAGTACTTGAAAGATTAAAGGTAAGTATAATCAATTATTCATATATTCATTCATTGAATTTAGCATTTTCTATGTGCCAAACCCTGTGCTTGGCATTGGTCACATGTGAACAGTAGAGATAGTCTGTGATCTCACAAGCTTACATTGTATCTGAGGAGGGAGATGATGAGTAAATAAAAAATTATATAATCATAAATATAAACAAAGATACTGTATGACAAAGAGTGGGAAAATCTACTTTGGATAGAGAGATCAGAGACAGGCCTGTATGAGGGATAACAGAGAGGTGACTGATGGAGCAGCATAGAATTTGATAAGTTCAAGGATAGTTGGTTATGGTCAGCAGGGAAGAGGGTCAGAGATGAGATTGCAGAGAGGTGAGTCAGATGTGTCATGGCTTTGTAGGCTATGAGAAGAATTCTACATTTAATGCAAAGGAGGTTGGGAAGTCAGTGAAGCAGAGGAATAACATTTTTATTACCTAAACACATGAAATCTTTAGATATTTTCATATATTGTTCTTATTATAGATGTAATTATATCTCTGGTAAGTAGAATTTGGAAAGTTAAGAAATCTAGAAAGCAGAAGAAAAAAATTAACCTGCAAACCATTATACATCATCTTAGGTTTTTTTTCTGCTATGTATTTACTTCGTGTTAAATTGTATTTAAAATTTCTGTTTATGTCCTAAAAATTTTCTTATTATCACAGTCTTCATAACTAGCATTCTAATGATCGTGTGCTATTTTGTCACTTAAATACATCAGTTTTCTTAATTAGTCCTGACTGTTAGAGATTTAGATCATTTCAAATATTCTATTGTAAATAATTAAATGTGAAATTCTTGATGGTAAGTAACCCTGTATTTCCTTAGCATAGGTTTCTAGAAATGAAATTAATTAGTTAACAGTATTAACTCTTTATTACCAAATTCATATGTAAACTGTTAATTAAACTCCTGCCAGCAATGTGTTAACAGGGGTCACCAAACTTTTTCTTAAGGAGCCATCTAGTACATATTTTAGGCTTGTGGGCCATATGATCTCTCTAGCAGCTACTCAGTTCTACTGATTTTGTGCAAAAGCAGCCATAGACAATATGTAAACAAATGGGCATGGCTGTGTTCCAAAACACTTTATTTATTAACGTAATTTTACCAAACTATCTCAGTCTGTGAATGGAAGCCTGTATACACTATCAGTTTTGTAACCTTGCTAGCATTTCAATTTAACCTTTTAAAATTGTATGTATAGAAATTCTGGGAATTAAATAAATTGACAAACTTACTTTAAAAAGTTCTAAATCACATGTCATTCAAAGCATCATTTTCATTTTTTAAAGTTTACAAGGTAGTATGAAATTTGTATGCTTTATAATTGTGGTTGAAATTAATAGCTATAGCAGTGATTCATTAATTTTCCTCCTGTTCTGTATTTTATATACTTGCTCCATATTAATCTTTGATATTACGGAAGACTCTAATCCAGTTTGAATTCCAAGAATAGTAATGACTTCTTAACTCTTTCAAGGGTTGGCAACCATGAATTCGATTTAATACTGGAATGCTGTTCAGAAACCGAAACTCTTTGAGTTTTAAAGCCTCTACTTTTGTCAACTAATCCTCCCACCCATGTAAGCTTTGTAACCTTGAGAACTGTGTATAAGGCTAATGTTGCCTGCTCTTCAAATTTACGTGTATCTTCTAGTGTTTTATGTCTATGTCACAGAGGAAAGATGTAAAAACTGCAACCATACGTATAATAAAGTATTGGCATATTTCAGAGACCTGCTGTTCTTTATGCTGTGCTATATGGTGTGAATAGAGTAAGATTCTAGATGACCATCGTCTCTACTAAGTTCTCTACTAAGTATTTTTGGAAAATAGTAAATAGGCTAAATTAAACATGCAAATTTACTTTTTGAATCAGTCATCAGTTTTTTTCCCCCAAAGGCAAGCCATATCAGGGGGGAAGATCATTTTAGTTTCAGGTTACTTTGTGAAAAACATAAATATTAGGGGTTTTTTTTTGATACATGCAGATAACACTTTTCTAAAACGTTTTAAAATTTATGGTGATCCTAGTGTTCTTATATTTAAAAAGCAGCCTTAATTTCTGAAAAACTGAAAGAAATAACTTGGCTGGAGAAGAATGACTGATGGGATGAAGGGCAGTATCCTGGACTTAGGAATGTCAGAAATCTATCCTGTGATTTACGGCACAAGATTTCAGATGAAATGAGAAGTCATGATATCAAATATCAGAAAATTCATGCTTGACTGGTCTTCATCAAAAAAGCATTGCTTTTCATTTCCACATTAAGATTTATTATTATTAATAAAAATTCAGTATGCAAAGAGTTCATAATTAAATCAAAATGTATATTCTGTCTCTTAGTTAGTCTGCTGAATATTATCATAATTTTGAGAGAGTCCTTTCCAACCACTACTGGTATATGAAATTTAAAAACTACAGACACTGTGGATGACTTTGAAGATTCCAGTTCATATTACGAATCATCATCATAAAAAACATTTGTTAAGTTTCCTGCTAGCATCTGTAACAAGAAATACATGCGTATGATCCTTAACTCTGTGTGCTTAAAATTTAAGCCAGATGTGGGTAACTTTCATATAGTCAGCAAAATGAAAATTCTAAATCAGTACATTATTAATTATTTAGAACCAAGCAATCATAGATTATCATTATTGGCTTTAAATGCCTTAAACCAACTAAATACACAGTTTTATTCTGAGTTATTGTACACTGATTCATAGTTTACGCTTCATTAATTCAAAAGGTAATTCTCTCCTATTGTTGACAGTGTCTTTACAGTGCTCGTAGCCTCAGGTTATTTTTTTTTAACATTTTTTATTGATTTATAATCATTTTACAGTGTTGTGTCAAATTCCAGTGTTCAGCACAATTTTTCAGTCATTCATGGACATATACACACTCATTGTCACATTTTTTTCTCTGTGATTTATCATAACATTTTGTGTATATTTCCCTGTGCTATACAGTGTAATCTTGTTTATCTATTATTCTACAATTTTGAAATCCCAGTCTATCCCTTCCCACCCTCTACCCCCCCCCCCACCCCGGTAACCACAAGTCTGTATTCTCTGTCCATGAGTCTATTTCTGTCCTGTATTTATGCTTTGTTTTTGTTTGTTTGTTTTTGTTTTTTAGATTCCACATATGAGCGATCTCATATGGTATTTTTCTTTCTCTTTCTGGCTTACTTCACTTAGAATGACATTCTCCAGGAGCATCCATGTTGCTGCAAATGGCATTATGTTGTCGGTTTTTATGGCTGAATAGTATTCCATTGTATAAATATACCACCTCTTCTTTATCCAGTCACCTGTTGATGGACATTTAGGCTGTTTCCATGTTTTGGCTATTGTAAATAGTGCTGCTATGAACATTGGAGTGCAGGTGTCATCCTGAAGTAGATTTCCTTCTGGGTACAAGCCCAGGAGTGGGATTCCTGGGTCATATGGTAAGTCTATTCCTAGTCTTTTGAGGAATCTCCACACTGTTTTCCACAGTGGCTGCACCAAACTGCATTCCCACCAGCAGTGTAGGAGGGTTCCCCTTTCTCCACAGCCTCTCCAGCATTTGTCATTTTTGGATTTTTGAATGACGGCCGTTCTGACTGGTGTGAGGTGATACCTCATTGTAGTTTTGATTTGCATTTCTCTGATAATTAGTGATATTGAGCATTTTTTCATGTGCTTTTTGATCATTTGTATGTCTTCCTTGGAGAATTGCTTGTTTAGGTCTTCTGCCCATTTTTGGATTGGGTTGTTTATTTTTTTTTATTGAGTCGTATGAGCTGCTTATATATTTTGGAGATCAAGCCTTTGTCGGTTTCACTTGCAAAAATTTTCTCCCATTCCGTAGGTTTTCTTCTTGTTTTATTTCTGGTTTCCTTTGCTCTGCAGAAGCTTGTAAGTTTCATTAGGTCCCATTTGTTTATTCTTGCTTTTATTTCTTCTAGGAGAAAATTTTTGAAATGTATGTCAGATAATGTTTTGCCTATGTTTTCCTCTAGGAGGTTTATTGTATCTTGTCTTATGTTTAAGTCTTTAATCCATTTTGAGTTGATTTTTGTATATGGTGTAAGGGTGTGTTCTAGCTTCATTGTTTTACATGCTGCTGTCCAGTTTTCCCAACACCATTTACTGAAGAGACTGTCTTTATTCCATTGTATATTCTTGCCTCCTTTGTCGAAGATGAGTTGACCAAAAGTTTGTGGGTTCATTTCTGGGCTCTCTATTCTGTTCCATTGGTCTATATGTCTGTTTTGGTACCAATACCATGCTGTCTTGATGACTGTAGCTCTATAGTATTGTCTGAAGTCTGGGAGAGTTATTCCTCCAGCCTCTTTCTTTCTCTTCAGTAATGCTTTAGCAATTCTAGGTCTTTGATGGTTCCATATAAATTTTATTATGATTTGTTCTAGTTCTGTGAAATATGTCGTGGGTAATTGGATAGGGATTGCATTAAATCTGTAGATTGCCTTGGGCAGTGTGACCATTTTAACAATATTGATTCTTCCAATCCAAGAGCATGGAATATCTTTCCATTTTTTAAAGTCTTCTTTAATTTCCTTCATCATTGGTTTAGTTTTCTGTGTATAATTCTTTCACCTCCTTGGTTAGATTTATTCCCAGATATTTTATTACTTTGGGTGCTATTTTAAAGGGATTGTTTCTTTACTTTCTTTTTCTGTTGATTTATCGTTAGTGTAAAGAAAGGCAACTGATTTTTGAACATTAATTTTGTAACCTGCTACCTTGCTGAATTCTTCGATCAGCTCTAGTAGCTTTTTTGTGGACCTTTTAGGGTTTTCTATATATAGTAACATGTCGTCAGCATATAATGACACTTTTACCTCTTCTTTTCCAATTTGGATCCCTTTTATTTCTTTCTCTTGCCTGATTGCTGTGGCTAGGGCTTCCAGGACTATGTTGAATAGGAGTGGTGATAGTGGGCATCCTTGTCTTGTCCCAGATTTTAGTGGGAAGCTTTTGAGTTTTTCACCGTTGAGAACTATGCTGGCTGTAGGTTTGTCATATATAGCTTTTATTATGTTGAGATATGTTCCCTCTATACCCACTTTGGCGAGAGTTTTTATCATAAATGGGTGTTGAATTTTATCAAATGCTTTTTCTGCATCGAATGAGATGATCATGTGGTTTTTGTCCTTTCTCTTGTTGATGTGATGTATTACATTGATTGATTTGCGTATGTTGAAGCAGCCTTGTGTCCCTGGGATGAACCCCACTTGGTCATGATGTATAATCTTTTTTATGTGTTGTTGGATTCTATTTGCTAAAATTTTGGTGAGGATTTTGGCGTCTATGTTCATCAGTGATATTGGTCTATAATTCTCTTTTTTAGTAGTGTCTTTGCCTGGTTTTGGTATCAGGGTGATGGTGGCTTCATAGAATGAGTTTGGGAGTATTCTCTCCTTTTCAATCGTCTGGAAGAGTTTGAAAAGGACTGGTATGAGTTCTTCTTTGTATGTTTGGTAGAATTCCCCGGTGTAGCCATCCGGTCCTGGACTTTTATTTGTAGGGAGGTTTTTAATTGCTATTTCTATTTCCTTTCTAGTGATCGGATTGTTCAAGTGTTCAGTTTCTTCTTGATTCAGTTTTGGTGGACAGTATGCTTCCAGAAACTTGTCCATCTCCTCTAGGTTATCCAGTTTGGTTCCATGTAGTTTTTCATAATATTCTCGTATGATATTCTGTATTTCTATTTTGTTTGTTGTAATTTCTCCATTTTCCTTTCTTATTTTGCTAATTTGTGCTCTCTCTTTTTTCTTCTTTGTGAGTTTGGCCAGAGGTTTGTCGATTTTATTTACTTTTTCAAAAAACCAGCTTTTGGTTTGGTTGATTTTTTTCTATGGTCTTGTTAATCTCTATTGTATTTAATTCCTCTCTGATCTTTATTATTTCCTTCCTTCTGCTGTTTTTTGGGGCTTTTTGTTCTTCTTTTTCTAATTGATTCAGGTGGTGGGTTAACTTGTTTATTTGAGATTGTTCTTCTTTTTTGAGGAAGGCCTGTTAGAAAAGAAATGATTCTAAAGGTTATTTTAAATATGCTAATAAAATTGATGTATGTTAGAGTTTGGGGCCTATGTTTAAAAGAAATGGAGAAATATTTGAAATTAATAAAGCTATCATAATATTAGTAATAGAAAAAAATTTACTGAAGTATATGAGTCAATGATAATAAGTGATTATATGCTGATTTTATTTTGATTATATTTCACTGTAAAGTTCAGTTTAAATTGAAGAAGTGGTTTTAAAGATTACTTTTTAAAAGATTCTAAATTTGTTCAGGTTGGTTTGGTGCAGGATATTGGGATGGGTATTCTGAATAATGAAAATCCTGAATAAAGAACAGTGACAAGTTGAAAATAAATAAAAGAAGACTTATATGAGATCTGGTAATTTCCTAATGGTTTTTACTTGTGGTGAATCAAATTTTTGCTTTTGTTTCTTCTTTGAACCAAAGTTTTTGTTGAAATTCAAGTTTTTGATCAGGAAAAATGCTGATGTAGCTTCATGCTTTTAGAATATCGTCAATATAGTAATACATTTTTTAATCATGAAGTAGTATGTTTGTTCTCCCTTGATTTATATACAGCTTGGTTCGTAAACCTGCAGATTTTTTTTAAACAGCGTATCAGTTGTATATTCACCAACATCTACACATATCACTGTTTTATGTTTTAATATACTTACATATATAATACCTGAGATTTCTCTGCAATACACTTGCATATGCACTTTAACTTTTTAACTTTAAATATACTATTCTGTACTTGTTTCTGTGTCATTATATACCTCTGTGCTTCATAATTTAATAGCTGAATGATGTGCCATTAAATAATTGTAATTTAACTATATACATAGATTTTTTTTACATGTTTTTGTTGCTGTGTTACTGTAAATAATACTACAAATGAACATCTTTGTGCATATACTTCTAAGAGCATCTACAAGTGCTAATGTAGGATTCGAAGAACTAAAATTGCTGCATCAATGAGTTGCACATTTAAAATTTTAATAGGTAATTCCAAAATAGCCTTCCAAAATATTGTACCACTTTCTTTCATCAGTGCATGAGAATGCTTTATACTTCACAGCCTTATCGGTTAATAGAATTTAATTCATTTAAATTTTTGTTAATTTGTCATTGAAAAATTGTCTTATTGTTTGGCCTTGAATTTCTTGGCTGTTAGTAATGTTGAACATTAGTAAAGGCTGGTTGTATTTATTTTGTGAGTTGTCTATTTTCTTTTTCCATTTTCCTGTTTGGTTGTATATCTTTTTTTCTTAGTAATTTTTAGGAGGTCTTCATATGTCATGAATATTATCTTTGTTATCTATTTTTCCTAATATTTTCTTCTAGCCTGAGTTTTGCCTGTACTTTTGTCTATGATATCCTTTATCATTTAGAACTTCTAAGCTTTTTGCTCTCAGACCTGTTCATAGATACCTCTATGGTTTTAGGATTTTATATCATGAATATAAAGATAGAGGTAAGAACTTTGAAATGCCACAAAGTATTGATTATTGACACATATCTCTTCCAATTGAGAAATAAGACACCAGAGTCACATAGAAGGAAATCAGTTATTAACTTAATACCTGAAAAAACTGATTAGGTAACTGTTTGACCTAGGGAGAAAAAAAGAAAAATAACAGCAGGAAAAATAAAATAACGCATGGAGTCTTATTGAAGTCCAGTTCTTCTGCCTTCTCTGTACCTGAACTGGACTGGAGAAGAACACGCAACCAGGATGAGTTAACTCATTTTGAATTCATGACCAGGAAATACATATGTGTCTTTCATGTTACAAAGCAATAGAATGTATCACTGTTTCACATAGTCTGCAGTTTCCTAAAGCACTCATTATCTCCTTTGCCATTCTTATTTTTAACTTATAACATTCTTATTTACTGAGAAAACTGAGTTGAGTCAGTGACTAAAATGAGCTCTGTAATACTCATTATTGCAGTTGGCCAGAGAATGGAAAGGGTAATGGTGATAAGCAGTCTTAATTATGGAAGTTAATTTGAATCAAAGGATGTGTAGTCTTTGGATACATGGAAATAAAAAAGTACAGTTGTACATAAATAGGTGTTTAATAAGTATTTTTAACTTCATCTAACTTGGGCTTGAGAGTAACATTGATATATGTATATGTTTGTGTGTGTATGTAATAATAATAAAATTTTTAAAGAGGTCTTTATTAACCAACATGTTTTACTCTTTCTGGTGTCCATTCCTTTCCTAGAATTGAATTTCTGTCTGGTATAATTTCCTTCCAGACTAAAGTACTTCTCTAATAATTTCTAATAGTGCAAGTGTTTTGGTGACAAATTGTTCTTGTTGTTTTGTTTTTTTAATTCTGTCTTCATTTTTAAAGAATATTGTCATTGGATATAGAAATCTAGTTTGTCTTTTCTTTTAGCACTTTAAAGCTATCATTTCATTGTCTTCTGGCTACCATTTATTTTGATGAGAAATTATCCTTATTGTGTTTCCCCATATATCTATATATATTGTGTCTTTTTTTTTCTCTGTATGATTTCAGAAGTTTTTTCTATCTTTGGTTTTCTGTGTTTTGATGATGATGTGTCTAAATCTGGTTTTCTTTTCATTTATTCTTCTTGGGGTTTGCTGAGCTTTTTGAATCTGTCAGTTGATATCATACATCTGTTTTGGGAAGAATTGTAGAAAGAATTCTTCACTTATGATACTGCATTTTTTGAATTCTGGTATTTCCATTTGGCTCTTTTTAAGTTTTTGTCTCTTTGCTGCAATTCCCCTTCAGTTCATGCTTGTTATCTACCTTTTCCACTACATTCTTTAGCATATTTCTCAGAGTTCTGTAAAGTTCCTGTTTGATAATTCTAGTATCTGCCACCTTTGGGACTGGTGCTATTGACTGTTTTCTTCTTTGGTATTAAGTCATTTCTTCTTGTTTTATTGTGTGTTTCATATTTTTTTTTTATTGAATGCCAAACATTGTAAAACGAGTAATAGAGCCTGTGGTTAAAAAAAAAAGTTGATGCCGAGAAAGGGGCATACCTCTTATTTTGTTACATTATTGATGTAGTTGAGTTGAATCTGGTCTTTGCTTTCTGTTCTCTGGTTGACCTGGATCTGATTCTTGCTTTAATTATGTTAAGTCACTCCAGACTTCAAACATTTTTGAGAGCAGGATCAGAGTTTTCTTTAAGTGTGGTTTGTGATTTTCTCTCGGTTCTTCTGACCCACCCACAGACTTCAGCACGCCTTGTTCATCTGTCCTTAGTTCCTCTTTTCTTCTCCTGGCACAGGTTGCCCTGCTTGGTGCTCACTGAACAGTTCAGAGTGGCTATGAGATTTCTCTCAGTTCTTCTTTGCACTCAGCCTTCATCAGGCTCCATGTGCCTGTGCACCAGTGGGATCTTTCTCATCTTCCCAGACCTGTCCCTCATTATTCTGATGAGCATTTGGTGGAGGCTTGTTGAAAAGGGATGGCAGGTGGGTGGATTCCCTGTGTGTCTAGGGTTCTCAAAGATTCTATACTGTCATTTCAGCCCCCAACTAGGACTTTAAACATTTGTTAAAAGTTCAGCTGTTCTCTTCTTACCAGCTTTCTTCTCCTCTGTTGCTGTGTCGAGAATGAAAGCCACTATTCATTCCTTCTGCCCTATGAGGGGCCTTTCACTTTTATGATTTTTGTTCATAAAAAAATCTGTCTGATGAATGTTGAAAAGCTTTGATAAGTTACATGACTTGTTCTTATTGTTACAATGGGATCGAGTGTTCTTGTGATTTTCTACATCCTAAGAGAAGGGGAAATAATTGTTAATTAAGTAACATGAGCTACCATACACACATAGCTAAAAGATCTTATGATTCATTTATACTAAATTTGATAGTTACCTTGCATAATCAGATGCCAGCAGTTGGCAGTGCATCCCTGCTCTGTCCTTCCTTAGCCTTTGATTGCTCTGTCTTGCATTTATTCCCCACCCTTGTTTTTGAAGTATTGTTTCTTCCTTTTTTGTTTATGTAACTGTGTAGCCAGAATTCTTGAAATTATTCTTAAAAATAAGAGTAGCAAATATTTCATAAGAGATTTCATAAATTAAAATACTTCATAAGAGATTTCACAAATCTAAAAGTTGTTGCTTTATTGTAGTTGCATAATAGAAAAATAGTGAGTTTTAGCCACTTAAACTTAGATGAAGATTCATATATCTGTGCTTTTGTCTCATTCATTGATCCAAGATAAGTGCAAGACACTTTTTTCATGTTGATAATTTGATATTTTACAAGACCGTCTAATTGGTTGACAGGGTTTCTGTAGCTAACAAGAAACATGTATGTTTAACTTCACTGCTGTGCAATTTTGGACTCTAACCCTTAATTCAGTTCTCATTCTTCAGCTTAGGATGTAACTGAAAATGACAGTGGTTCCTTGGGTTAACTAATTGGTGAAGCCTGAATGGAATGTGGATAAGTGAGCCATTTTGGCAATGTGCAGAGAAGTAAAGTACACTTTTCTCATTAGTTGTCTCCCAGGCTAAAATTAAACAGAATAATATATTGCCAAATTTTAGTGATTTATGGGGACTCTGTTCTGAGTCAACTCAGTATCAGACTAATTGTCTGCACACTTATATGTCAAAACTTGTGTTATTTTTAAAGGCTGTATCTTGTAAATGGAGTATACTATAAAAAATATCCCCTTAAATTTAAAAGAACATAATCTCTAAATTACAATTTCATTTATATTGTTGTTAAATTAATAAGATTATTCTCTCTCTCTCTCTTTCTTTTTAACTTGTTTAACACTCATGAGGTTCAAGTTCTGGCTATGTCATTTAGTCATTTTTGGTTTTAATGTAATCATGTAACTTATATGGATGTTGGTGAAGTATTTAACTTTTTCATTATAATATAATAAATAAAAGCTTCAAAATTAATTGTTCACATGAAAATATTTACTTGTTTACATTTGTTTCTCTAAAATCCCAATTTAAAATTGTGATAATAACTTTCTGAGAACGTTTTTCAAAACTTACTCAACATGTTTAGTTTTTGACACATACGAAAAGACTTTTAAAATAACTTGCCTAAAATGGAGAATGTCTGTAATTCCTCAATTTACTGTTATGTTTTTCAGTTTGCATTATTTTAAATTTAAAACACGCAGATCTTTTTGCATATTTTTTTATCATAATTAAGAAAAAGTTTATATGTGGCTTGTACTTGAGATGTATAATATTAGAACAAAACTTATCCAGATATATTTGCTTTTAAAAAATCAATTTAAATTCTTCTTTTATCATCTTTTAATTGTTCATTTAGGGTCCTTTTCTGATCTTTTTCTCATCAGTGTTTTGTATCTCTGTTTAATGTAGGTCTGTTTTTAGTTATACAGTTTGGGTTCATTGGGCTTCTTGAGTGTGAGGCTTACTGTCTTTCAACAGTTTTCTAAAGTTCTCAGCTGTTACCTTTTTAACAGTAGTGCCTCTGTTCATTCCTTATTAATTCCCTTTGGAATCTGATTAGTTTTTGTTACTCAGTCCTCATATCCCCTAACATCATTTTAATAGTTTTCTTTCATTTTTCTATCTCAGATATATTCTGAGTTATCTTACTGTGTTTCTTCTATTTCATTAATTTTCTCTTCAATGACATCTAATTTGGTGCTTAACCTACCCAATGAGATTTTTACTCAGCAATTAAACCTGTTATTTCTATAATTGCCATTTTTCTTCAAAATATGTTCTTTGCTTATACATTCTCATTGTTCCTCTTCATGATTTCATACTTTTGTGTTTTAAACATTTCCTTCATAGCTGTTTTATGTTCTGTATTCAGATGTCTTCAGTGCTTGAAAGTCTAAATTTGTTGTTTATTCATTTTTCTGACCCTCACTTGCCTCCTGCAGTGCTTACTGATTTTTTTAAATGAGAACCATTTACAGATCTTAGTTTGTGGCTATTGTATGACAATGAATTGGAGAATTTTTTTCAAAGAGAAAATTTTGTTCTGCTTTTTGCTAGTGGCTGTAAGGAAGAAAGAAAATCTAAAGCTCATCTACTTCTCTTTTCTGTTGTCCCCAGTTTGAGAGCTCCAATTATATTTTCTCTCATGTCAACTGCACCTTTTTTTTAATGTTCCCTGTTCAAGAAGTAGCTAGTTTCAGATCTTTTCAGTAATTATTTTGGTGTTTACATCCATATTTTTAAATAACAGGGCTTTTCCTGCTCTTTCTTGATTGTTCATTTTAGAGCATCATTTATTATTACCTTACTGTGGAAAATGAAAATTGGCCAACTTTACCCTCTTCAGCTCCCATCACACATTCCTCTTAGGTACCCATAGTCCCAGTTTTGCTGTATCATACATTTGATTAATCAATTAATTCATTTTTTCAGAATTTACATTATTCTGTCTATAAATATTACTCATGGCACAGTCATGTTTATCCTATGATTAGTTATCTTTTACTGTATAACATTTTCCCCATATTTAATAGTTGGGTTTATTATTACTAAGTTTTCCATGTATCTGTCACTAATTTACTGTTGTGATCCTGGGGATTCCCATCACTTTTTTCCTATGTTGGATCCTTTGTCCTCTGGATCCCCATGTCTGTTTTCTTGTATTTCCTTCTTTTGATGAAACACATCCTGTATTGTCAGCCATGTATTATTTTGGTGTGTTTAATATTTGTGATACTAATTATAAAACAGACTATAGTGGGGTCATGTAGCAATTCATAGTAATTTAAATGTAATTGTAATTTCTTTTCTGTGTATGGATTTTTAAAAAGTCTTAACTTTTGTGATTGAATTTTACATTCTTGAATTTAAATATGTTTTTGAACTCTCTATTTAAATGTGTTCAACTCATTTCTTTAAAATAAAAAGGTTTTGATAAGCAGTTTTTAGTAATTAAGGCCAAGTTCTGTTTCTCACCTAGTAACTAACATATTTGAAGAGGATGAATTGTTATAAAATAGGAGTGCTCTTTAAATTAACTCTTGTTGTTTTTATGTACTGTATCCTGCTACATTTTTATACTAATATATCTGTGTACTGTATTTGTGTTAGTTTGCAGATATGGTAGTGACTGGTATAGTAAAGCTATTATTTTATCTTTCTTAATAAAATATAGCATTTTAAGCCTTTATTCTGTACACTAGTAGTAGTTTTTGAGAAGTAGAAGGATTTAGATTCTTATGAGAGATCTGTATTCTATTAGAGGAAAAATATATGTTAAATTGCCTTTTCCAGTTGACTTCAATTATAAACCCCCTGTTTTGCAGTCATTTTGTATTTAGCCTCTCACCATCATCCCTTTCTGATATATGTTTGAGTGAATCACTGCTCACTAGCACATGCATTTGTACATGGAAGGTAGGGATTGCTTGTGTTGTCTCGGCATGCTGCCTAAGAGTCTGTGCTGATTGTGGGTCCCTGGGGGAAGCAGCACTGTAAGGCAGAACAAGAGCTCACATGGCAAATTTTGGTTCCTTGAAAATTCTGTGCAAAGCTTTGAAAAAAGTGGACATTTCTCTTTCATTTGCTTCCTCTATTCCATTCTTGTATCTTCATCTTTGTGTGGTTCACTTTTCATAGGACTTTGTATTAGTGCTAATTATACAAATTGTACTAGTTGTTTAAATTATATGCAGCATTATAAAACAAATGGCTCTTTCCTCCAACTAACGTGAGAATCTATTTACCATTTATTGTGACTTTTTTTTCAGCCCCTGCCAGGTGGTAGGTACTTTTTTAGTTGCTGGAAATACAATTGAGAGCAAAACTGACTAATATCCTTTCCTTCATATTCCATACATCCTAGTGGTATTTTTTTTAATCAAAAGATAAATGTAGAAATGTAAAATCTTATTTATGGATATTTATCACTTGCCACACATAAATTTAAAATGGGGTGCTTTGCTTTAGTTAAGTTTATGTGAGCTACTTTTTATCAGAGAGGGACAAAAATATTTTAGTTAGTAGGATGGAATTGCAACTTGTTACACTTCAGCTTTGTGTTTTATGTCAGAGTGTTGGCCTACATTTCATCTAGGCAGATCTCTCTCTTTGCTTCTGCACATTTAAAGCTGTAATTTACAGTGATTTATTGAGTGGTTATGATAATACTTCCTTTCACATTATGAGTTAGTTTTGTAATATAAACAAAAAAGGAGATAATATTCCATTCTCATGGCCAGTATAGAAATTATTGTTTGCCTAAAAATTAAACTTATTACTATTTTGTGAAGACAAGTGCACTTTTAATGAGATGTAAGTCACATTCCATAAAATACTTTATTTTAAAGTGCATAATTTAATGGTTTTTAGAATATTTGCACGCTTGTACAGCAATCACCATTTGCTAATTACAGAACATTTTCATCACTCCCCAAAGAACCATGTATCTATTAGCAGTTATTTCCCATTCTTCCTTCCCCGCAGGCCCTGGCATCCACTAATCTACTATTTTTCTTTATGATTTTGGTTATTCTGGCCATTTCATATAAGCAGAATCATATAATATGTGGTTTTCTGTGACTGACTTCTTTCACTTAGCATGTTTTCAAGGTTTATCCATGTTGTAACATGTATTGGTGCTTCATTCCTTCTCATGGATAAATAATTTTCTTCCGTTTCATGACTGTGCCACATTTTGTTTATCCATTCAGCAATTCATGGGCATTGATGTTGTTCCCACTTTGTGACTATTGTGAATAATACTGCTGTAAAAATTTGTATGCAAGTTTTTGCATGGGCATGATTACCGCTCTCTTGGTATATACCTAGGAATAGAGTTTTTGGGTCATGTTGTAACTGTCTGTTTTGCTTTTTGAGAAGATGTCAGACTGTTTTCCAAATTATTTGCACAATTTTAGTTTCTACCAGCAATGTATGAAGGTTGAATTCCTCCACATCGTTGGCAACTTATTACTGTTTGTCTTTTTATTGTACCTATCCTACTGTAATTGATGTAAAGTGATACTCAGCTTATTATTTTTAGGAGGAATTGTAACAGTTTTCAAACCTCGTTTTTTAGGTGCTATGCTTCTTTGTAGTGTACAAGGACTAGCAGTTAATATTGACCCTATCTTATACACTTGGCTCATTTATCAACCTCAGAAACGAACCAGCAAACATATGCCACAGGTGAGAAACTCTTCATAATTCTCAACGAGTGACTCTTTTTCTCTTACTTATCGAAGTTATGTATTTCCTCTATTGATTTTACTTATGGATGTATCAGGATTCTTATGACCCCTGCTATACCCCTTTAAAAAATTCTTTAATTTCTTTACAAGAAATTACAGCTCAGAGTTGAGTTGAATTAATTTTTAAAGGGACTTGCTGTATAATTGCTCGTAAAGCAGATACTTTAGAGAGACTAGATTACTGGCCTGTTTTCCCTCAAAGTGCCTACATGTTTATTCTTAGAGTGCCTGATACATAAGACTTGTTTTCACTTTATTATCTCTACATTTCTTCGTATTTATGTTTATTCAACAAAAATGCACTGAGTGTGTCTAATCCTGGTATTGGGATGGTTGGTGCAGATGACCTGGGATATATGTTTGGTTAAGGGGGTATAAATTACAGAGTAAAGAGTAGCCAATTACAGTCTCTAGGATACTTATACGTAATTTTCCACATCACGATACAAATGTAATTCTGATGTTTTTTTATTCCCATTTTAAAGATGAAGATATTTATGCTTATTGAGCTTTATTTACCTACTGTCACATCTGGTATATTCTAGAGCCAAGAATTTTTGAGGCCAAATTTATGCAGTATTGGATTGCATTTTCCCATTGACTCAATTGCAGTTTTACAGTATTCTACTTGAAATAGCTTTGTATTTTTTTCCTGAGGTAACTTAAAGCTAGTTGATGGGAGAAAATGCATAATTTTATATTTATATAAGAATATACTAAATTAACTAAAGTATAACTCTGCTTCTCAAGGAGCATCTGTTAAAGGCTTTTCTTCTTTGTCCTAATGTCATTTGAGACTTCTGCCATCCTTTTCCCACTTCATGCTTCCTTTTGTCAAACAGTTGCAGAATACAATGTAGTATGTTAGATATGGGGCTACACAAATAAAATCATGGTTGAGACCATTCCTCCCTCTAGAAGCAGTTAGTGCATTGGAGAGTATGAAGGAGTATAGTAATGCCATTCTTAGCACAGTCCTTCCTCGGTATCCACAGGAGATTGGTTCCAGCCCTTTCTCCCACGTGGATACCAAGATAAAAACCTTTGTATCAAGAGAGCAAGGATCTTACATGTGTCCTACACAGCTGTATTCTAAATACTTATAATGGTGTCCAACAGAGACCCTCCATAAATATTTGCTGAATGATTGCTAATGTAAGTGCTGCAGGTCAGGCATGAAAAGATACTGGGTAAAAAATAAGATGAGTGACTCTTACCACTTTTCTGGAAATATGGCTACCCCAGTCAAAACAAAAGCAATGCCATTTATTTTTAGCAACCTCTCATTGCTCTGCTTACATGCTTCTACCTTTTGGTACTGGATATTCCCCCAAATTTCAGTGGCATTTTAGCCCCGGCTCTGTCCTTTCCTTGCCTCATCAATATCCATGGTTCCAAAATACCTAAGAAGCCTTTCGTCCTTCTTCCTATAAAATTTTCCTATATTATTAAATTTAATAAGTGTTAAAAATACAGAAAATTATAAAGAATAAAACATACATATTCTATTATAACAGTAATTACCGGCAATTTATCACATTTGCTCATTTTTAAAAGAGATGAATAAAATATTACAAGTAAAGCTAAAATCCCCTCTGATTGCTAACTGACCACCCATTCCTCCCAGAGTCAGTCACTATTATGACACTGATACAATCCTTTAATTTTTACACCTGTATTTACTTATATACACATACTATATATGTAGCATGTATAATATGAAATATATAATTTGTGACATGTAATATATAGGGTGGTTTTGGGAAAATATAATTTTCTCTGATTATTTATTATTTATTAATTTTGACCCTCAAATTTGTTGTAATTTCTTAGAGTTCTTCATCATATTCTGAGTTTATAAATGATGGCCAAGAAACCCAAGGCATTATAGAATCACTAAATATTAGAGCATAAAGGATTTTTCCAGTAGACATCTCCATCCTGTTAACTTTCATAGATGAGAAAGTTTAAATTATGCTCAGCATTTCTCATTTAGGTTTTAAATGCTATTTCTTATTTGGAGTTGTAGAAATATTGTCAGCTTGACTAAATATTTACATAACATGAAAGTGGGTGTTCTACATTGTAGTGGTTCTCACAATATAATCTTTTCATTTTCTCATTATCCTTTTTCTTGTCCTTTTACTCAGCCTAAGTAACAACTTGCAAAATAATCTGGCTTTTTTTTTCCTCTAAGTCATATGTTGGTTGAATATATTATACTGTTACGTAATGTACATATGTTCTCATTGAAATATTTATTCACAATTTAAATGATATTAAATAAGACTCATAAGTTGGGTGAGGCTTATAAAAGTGTGGATGCTGTAGTGTTGAGGGTAACATTAGACTGCACTGCAGCCTGACCAGCCTCCTCCAGATTCACCATCTGATGCAGCTGTATCACAGTTATCATCTGTTGTTTCCCAAGCTGCAATTTCCTTCTCAGTTTGTGGCTAAAACCCAACATTAGATGATTGTTTTCCACCCAGTTCAACATTGATCTTTGATCCTGTAGCAAACTTAAAATACTTTTTTTATTTTATTTGCCAAAAATCTGACAAGATTGTGTTGGGCGTCATCAGCAGTAACATCAGACTTTATTTCAGTGAATAAAGATGAAACAGCTGCGTTATTGTCCAGCTCAGGACTCATGCATTCAATATAGGATCATAATGTTTTCCAGCTTTCCCTAACTATAGATATTTTTCTATTCTTTCTAAATATGCTGTGAATATCACCTTGTCAGACAAAATATAGAGATTCTCAGCAATTCTTAAAAAAAATTTGACTGTATTAACATGTGCATAAACACTTTACAGAAGTATGTCCCTAAAATACATTTTATAACTTTTCATTTTCTAATAATCCTAAATTTCAAAGTTAATTTTAGTCTTGATTTATCCTTACCATTATTATCTTTATACTTCTTATTAAAATTTATATTAAATTTTAATTATTTCCAAGCTCTCTTGGGTTTTGAACAGAGTTATAATTTAAAATTGAAATTGAGTGTCCTTGTGTGAGTGTGTGTGAAAGAGACAAAGAGGGTAGGTGGCAAAGATTGATTAATTTGTTTAAAGTAAAAAAGCCCCTTGTACAACATGGGGTATATAATCAATTATATTGTAATATCTTTGTATGGTGAAAGATGGTAACCCAACATATGATGGTGATCATTTTGTAATGTATAGAAGTATCAAATCACTATATTGTGTATATGAAACTAACATAGTGATGTAAGCCATTGGGGGGAAGAAAAGATAAACATTGAGAGGAAATGTATCAAAATGCTAATGATTATTATCTCTGGGGTGGTGGGGATTATGGTAATTATTAGTTTAAAAAATAATAATAAATAATGAAACCTCAACCCCAACATGTGAAGGACTTTCCTCAGAGATGCTGTGTTTAACCTTCTCTGCTTTAGAAATAGTAAATAATTTACTTTTTCATTTGGCTCTTCCAGCAGCCTGTGATAGCTGTTCCTCTTGTTATGCCAATTAGCAGAAGGAAGGAGGATGAAGTGTCTGTTGGAAGTGCACCCCTGGCAAAGCAACAGTCTTATCAGGCCTCTGAATATGCCAGCAGCCCTATAAAAACAAAAACAGTAACAGGTATGTGTCAAGAACTCTAAAGGGTCTGTGATTTCACCCTACCTCTAAGCTGACAAGTTATCATGTTATCCAGGATACAGTTTCATCAATGTTTGCCAAAGACATGAGGCTCGTGGAATGGAGACAAAAGACTTTATAATCTATGGCATTAGGAATTACCAGAGTGTTAGCATTTTCTTATGTCCTTGCCCTACACCTGATTCCCACAGGGTGGCACAAAGAGGGCCAGGGGATACCTGTATACAGTGGATTATGTTATAGCAGCAGAACCCTCCGTTAGGGAACCTGAACCTTTAATAATGGGTGGAAAGCATGCCTGCTGTTTTCTCTCGTGGGGAGCCCTATGTATACCTAGCAAGACTATAAGCAAACCTGCTCAGAAAAAAAGACAATGTCTGTCTTCTGAGGGTGTACACTGTACAGATATCCTTAAAAACACCTTTGGGAACAAAGGCATTCACTGCCTCTACTTGTAAGACATGCAAAAGCACAAGAGACCCGTGGAGAATCATCTCCTGATATTTCCCTCTTAAAGTGAATTCTTGCAAATGCAGAATATCTCAATCTTCTTTCCTCCTCCTCTTTTACTTTCTTAGCTAGAACATCTATGCAAATATAAAACAATGTTTTAAATTTCCTTTTAATGTAATTAAAAAAATTGTATGATTTCATTTGAAGTAGTGTTTTTCTCTTTAACGTCTAATAATAAGCTGTAATGAATTTGGTAAGGTATTTATAACTTCTTACATATCATTTTTCTTGTTTTTCTTGTACTTTTACCATCTTAACCTTTTAAAATGTACAGTTTGGTTGTATTAAGTATACAGACAGTCCCTGACCCACGGTAATTTGACTTCTGGTTTTTCAACTTCATGATGGTGTTAAAGCAGTACGGATTCAGTAGAAGCCATACTTTAAATTTTATATTTGATCTTTTCAGGGGCCAATAATAGCAGTAGGATACTCTGATGATGCTGGGCAGGGGCAGTGTGCTACAGCTTTCAGTCAGCCATGCAGTCACGAGGGTAAACAGCTGATAACACCCACAGCCATTCTGTCCCCATACAGCCATTCTGGGTTTCACCCTCAGTACAGTATTCAGTAAGTTACATGAGCTGTTCAATACTTTAGTTTAAAATAGGCTTTGCATTAGACAGTTTTGCCCAATTGTAGGCTAATGTAAGTGTTCTGAGCACATTTAAGGTAGCCTAGGCTAAGATATGAAGTTCAGTAGGTTAGGTATATTAAATGCATTTTCAACTCAAGATATTTTCAACTTACAGTGGGTTTATCAGGATGTAACCCCACGGTATGTTGAAGAGGATGTGCATTCACATTCTTGTGAAATGCATATTTTAATTTTTTAACTGAATTTCACAGTGAAAAAATGTGTTAATTTATCCCTGAATTCTTATTAAAATAACCTTGTAGTTTTATATCCTCAACCTAAAGTCCAAAGATGTTAAGTTCATCCCTGTGTTATATAGTATTTTTGGCTCAGGAAGACCAAGGGTTTGTGATACTGCACTGGGCTTGATTTTCCTTTTTTTCAATAAGAAGCAGACATCCTCTTCCAATCTCAATTAAGCAGTTTTAAGTAGCTGGTTGCAGGGGGAACATGTGCTTGATGGCTGAAAATGTGTTGACAGCAGAACAGCACAATTTGAGAGATATAGGCACGCAGGGCAGGCCAAGCCAGAATAAAAGCATGTTTCACATGAAGATAATATATTATCACAAAATTCTAAATAATCTTCTAGAGAATCTGTATTTTCTTTAAAACAAGGAAACCACTAAAAGCTATGCCATCTGTTTACCCTATGTTTTGGAAATGTTATGAACATTAATTTGGAACTCTTGATGAAAATGTCTGTAATGGAGATGAAAACTTTAAAAAGCAGGATACTTCATAAATGATGGCTCTTTTAAAAATATGAGCCATTTTTATCTTAGATGTTTATGTATTACATCTCGTCTAAAAGCACTGTGAGTACACAGTTAAAATAATAGAAGGCATTTTAATTTGACTCTTTAAATGCTACCGAGATAATAATAAAGATGTGATAATTAATGATGTAAATTTTAGTAGATACTGCTGTTAATTAAAATTGTAGAGCTTCAGCTTCTGCCTGTGATGGAGTAACAGGGACTAGATTTATATTCCTGTTGTAAATAACTAATAAACTGGTCAAAACATATGAGAGAACAAAAAAAGTTTCTAGACATCAGACAATAGGCAGTGCAGGACTATGATCCCTCATAGAAAGGAAACCAATTAGTTGAACCTTAGGGTTGCCCAGGCTTTTTAGTTGAAGGCGCATTCCAGACTACGGAACAGGGTGGGATATATCAAGCTGAACGCAGCTGTTTTGCTAAGTTGAGGTTTAGGGAAGCAAAGGGATCGAAGTAAAAGGAGGCAGCAATAGCTGGAAATTACAGGACAGAGTTCCAGAGAGAGAAAACTGTGTAGCAAAAGAGCTTCATAAATCAGCAGTGGATTTATCCTTGAGTATTTGCCGAATAGTGAGATGTGCACATGTAGGATGAGATTACAAAGTTGGACAAAGGATGACCAAGGAATGATACCCAGGTCTGAATGATCCCCAGAGCTCACACAGGACTGGAAGGCATTCAGGTTCCTACTATGCATAGTTCACGATTTCCGTTGATCATTTGGGAAATTGAATAGAGACCCCAAAAAGGCTGTGCCTCAAGAGTGGAGCTAAATTATCCATAGGAAGGCCTATGCTAGACCCATCTTAAATAAGCTTTGAAATGCCTCTCTGAAGAAACCAGAACAAGGAGTTATTTCACTGCTGGTAAAATGAAGCCCAGTGCTGTTAAGAGGAATACAGTAAGATCCAGACAGGTAACAACTTAAAAATCACAGTGTCAAGTATTGAATCAAAAACTATTAGAGATGCAAAGAAACAGGCAACTTTGACCAGGAGGGAAACTAGCCAATAGAAATAAACTGAGAAATAACACAGATGATAGAATTGGCAGGTACATTAAATGCCTGTGCGTTAAAATAGGTATTATAACTACATCCAGGTGTTTAAGAAAATATGAATACATTTCAGAGAGAAATGGAGGGTATAGAAAAGAACTGAGCCCGAATCTAGAGATGAAAAATATAGTATCTGAAATGAGAAACTCACTAGGTGGAATTAGCAGGAGAGTAGACATTGCAGAAGAACAAATCAATGAACTTGAAGACGTAGTGATAGAAACTGGCCAAAATGAGGCACAAAGAGAATAAAGGGGAAAAAATGTACAAAGCTTTAGTGAACTTTGGGGTAAAAATTAGGGTAATTACAGTAGGCATCACTGAAAGTTCATATTTGACCAGATACTTGAAGCAAGTGAGGGAGTAAGGCATGTGGATACCTGTAGAAAAATCATATGGGATTGTATGTATATCTAGGAATAAATCATCTAACCTTTCATTTTATAATCAAGGAGATTGAATCATCAAGAGATCAAGCAACTTACCCAAGCTTAAAAAATATTTAATGAGACTTTTTAGAAATGAAAGTCCCAGGTTACAGTAGTCATTGTGTGAATCATCAAGAGGTCAAGCAACTTACCCAAGCTTAAAAAATATTTAATGAGACTTTTTAGAAATGAAAGTCCCAGGTTACAGTAGTCATTGTGTGATTATTAGTTGTCTCTTTTATTCCTTAATCACATAACCAACCCTAAAAATGAGGTCTATGTAAAATTTCCCCTCTAAAACCTAATATATAATCAGCTAACCTCTTAGTGTCTTTTTCTGTATCGAAGGAATATTTTAAGTTTTCAGCCCAGTTCCATAGGACTAAGATGGTGAAGAATTTTGCATCAGAGCTACCAATGTAGGTATAGTGGGAAACACCTAACCTCTGTGATGATCAAGGAGGTTCCTTCTGCCTTTAATTGGGTGTCACTTCAGTGGCACAACTCCTGGGTGAAACTCCAAAGTGAAATACTACTACTGACATACTTTTTCTTCCATGAGAATGGAATGATTCCCAGAGCTCACACAGCTTACATGTCCTTACATATATCCCAGTGTCACTGATGCTTCTAACAAAATTTAAAATTTATGATGTTTCAGATGTTTAAAATTTTTGTCAGGTATACGGAAATTCTGTTTTATTTAGTTTTCAAAGAGAATTAAATATGCCATGTATAACTGAAAAATTGTGCTCTATGTAAAATGACTATAACTCAATAAAAATGTTTAAAAAAATAAAATAAAATAAAAAGAATTAAATATGAAAAATCCTGAATTTTTTAAAGCACTTTGTATTATAGATAGTGAAAGGTTTCAGATTTTTTTCTTAAAAGAATCTTTTGACAGTGAACTTGGGCTATTATGTAGAATATTTCTAATTATTTTTTTCTGACCATTTCAAAACATAGTATTTTTAAATTAAGCAAGAGTTCAGTAATTTAGTTATGATTCTTAAGATTGTGTTAAGTTTGGCTGAAAATATCAGAAAACCCTTGTTCAACCTTTGGTTTAAACAAGATCAGATTTTGCCTCTCATGTGAAAGCTTCGAGTAGACACCCAGAGGTGTTAAGTTTCTCCAAGATGAGGTGCTTTCTCTTCCACTATGGGTAGCCTGTGATGTGAGGCCTTCTGGTCCACAGTGGTTGTTTCAGTAGTTTATCATATCTGCATTTCAGTGAGCAGAAGTGAGTAAACAGGACCCTTTTATCTCTAAAAATTAAACAGAAGTTGCATACTCCACTTTTGCTCCATTTCTCTGGGCCACAAGTTAGTCACATGATTGTATCTAGCTGCACAGGGATCTCAGGAGTGCAGTCTGTATTCTCTGAGGCACATGCCTGGCCAGAATGTGTGGGTTCTAACTAAGAAAGAAGGGGGAGAATGTATATCAGTGGTTATTTAACAGTCTGTGCCACAATAACTTAAAATGGAACGTCACAAGCTGAGTTTTGGAAGACAGAAAATAAATGTTCTCCTTTTATTGGGGCTATCAGAAGTCAAAGCTGGTAAAAGTCTTTTCACGTCTGAGATATGGCTTAGATTTTTCACAGTGAGAGATACAGGTTTGGGAGTCATCAACCTGTGGATCATAGCCAAAGCCTCTCCAAGGGCATGATCTCTCAGGGTGGCCTTACACTGCAAGATAAGAAGAAAGCCCCAAATCCAATTCTGAGTTACTTTCTCATTAAAGAGTAAGGAGTAGGAGCCAGTGGAGGAGACTGAGAAGCATCATTCTGGAAAGCAGGCAACAAAGGAACGTCTAAGATGGATAACATAATTGAAAAGAGTTGTAGGAAGAGGGTGTGACTGCGTGGTGTGCTGTAGTCATCAAGAAAAATGAGACTGAAAAACTTTAATTGGCCAACATCAGTTGGCCAGAGGAGCTTTAGTCGTTAGGGAATGAACGGGGATTGAGCATGTAGAGACCAGCCTCTGTCTGTACACAACTCTTTCAGGAGTTTCGACTCTTGAGAAATTTGGGTAGGTCGGTCAATAGTTGTAGTGAGGTAAAGAGGAGAGAAGAAAAAATTGGAGATACAGTAAAGTTGGGAATAATTTATACAATGAGATCATAGGTCTTAAAAACAGATGTAGGATTTAACAGAGAATTGTCACTTCCTCTGAGAAAGAGGTAAGAAGATAAAGAGTATGTACCATTATAAGCCAATTTAGTTGATTTTCTCTTCACAAACAAATATTTATGCAGACTAAGTATAACTTTCCTTGCCCTGTTTCAGAGACTATAAGAGATTAGGAAATGTATAATTTTTTCAAGGCAAGCCCCTTGTTTTTCACATACAAGGAGTATGTTCCTTCTAAGAAAATAAGAGATGACATTACACTTGACCTTTTTTTTTTCTAAGTTTAATATATTACACCAAGTTTGAAATTCCTTTGAGCCTTAAAAAAAATCATTCTCTCCACAGGCAGTATAACTTATAGGATGGTTTTAAGGAGGGAGATTTCCAGTTTTTGTTAGTAATAGTTCCTCCTGAAGGCACTGATGTATTTTTGGATTCTGATTTTTTTTAAGAATTGTGAAGTATAAGTCAAATGGATCACACCAGTATAGTTACTCATCTAAAAATGGTTAAGCCATCCTTAATTTGATTAAGCTTGAATGTTGAGCAGATATGTTTGTAATTACAATATAGAATTAGTGTTAATGTACATGGAATATATTTTTTGTGGATTTATGTATCTTAGAAGTTACTGTAATCATGTAGGTTATAAAATTCCATTCCTTTCTGTTTAATTATATATTTAATTTCATTAGAAAATATTAAAGCATGAGTACACACTAATGCATAATATGTAATTGATTTTATTCTTTCAGGGATAAAAAAATGTGGTTTAAAAATATTTTCTTTTTATAGACTAGAAAAAGCTTTAAAATAAAATGGTTTATTTAGTAAAATATATTTGAAATAAATTGAAAATATCATTCATATAGTAATCAGAATTTAATGCAAATATAGATTTATTAAATTGTTCTTTTTATTTTTTTACTTTGTAAGAAAAATTACTTTCATTTCTAAACCTAAAATTTATGGGGAAAAGTATTAGCAGCCTGCAGAGTTTAAAATGATACTTAATATTCCAATTGTAAATTGTTTCTCTACTATTCTGGGCAATGAACATAATTTGTAATCAGATACCTTTTTTCTTATTGAGTTATAGTCAGTTTACAGTGTGTCAATTTCCAGTATAGAGCACAATTATTCAGTTATACGTGATCATACATATATTCATTGTCGCATTCTTTTTCTCTGTGAGCTACCACAAGATCTTGTGTATATTTCCCTGTGCTGTACAGAATAATCTTGTTTATCTATTCTACATTTGTCTGTCAGTATCTACAAATTTCGAACTCCCAGTCTGTCCCTTCCCACTTTCCTCCCCCTACCATTTCTAAGCTTAGTTTCCTAAAGGATTCAGTAGATGCCAGATGATCGTTTGACATATCAGCCAGAGTCTAGATGATTGCAGCTATCAACTACAGTTTCTTCATACTTTGATTTTTTTTATGTTTCACAAAACATCCCTTGATCACTTGATGATGACCTTTTATAGATATGTTTGATAATTGCATTGCTCACTTGGTACTACTACATACATGAATTTCTTTCATTGCTAGTGTTCATATGAGGACTCCTCAAGGAAATCACCAGCTCAGGAAGAAATGTCGTTTGTACTTTTTTAGTGTGTCTCCTCCTGTGTCCAGCAGAATGCTTATAGTTAGTGTTTGCCAATTAATTCCAAGAATGTATTCAGTTTGTTAAGCAAACTACATTTATTGATTTTTATTTTAAAAGGTACTACAGTTTGTATAACATGCACATAGTCTTTTCTTCTTGAAACCTCAATTCTCGAGAACTAGACCAGTTACTATTTCGTATTTAATTAAACAAAATACTGTTCCATTAGCTCCTTGACTCATTTTTTTTTAATTCTCTAGGACAGTAAAGGAGATTTGTTTATGTATGGTTTCTTTTAATATGTTCAAATTTTACTCTCACTTTTACTCTGAAGGTAGACTGTAGCCTCCACTGAATTTTGTCAGAGGCAATGTCTTTAGAAGAAGGTAAATTATTTTAATTTTGAGACGTTACTTTTAAATTCTACATCATTTGGAGTTATTTTACTGTGATTACTGTCCTCACCACCTTACTCCTTCCCCTTTTAAATTTCTTGGTCGAAGCCTGGATCAAAACAAAACTAAGTAGAAAAAACAAAACCAAACCACTGTTTTTGGTTTCCTTGAACACAGCTGAGGCAGGCTCACATTTTGTTAAAAGCATTACTAAATAGTAAAAGAATGAATTAAAACAAGTACAGAGGAAACAAACTGTTTGAAAGTAGTTTATCTTTAGAGTAGTAGTCATCAAACTTTTTTCTTAGTACTTTCTTATCAGTGAAAAATTTTGAGCCAGCATCTGTGGTATATCATTTATTGATTTATGCATTATATATGTGTATCACTATATTAATACATTATAAAGCATTCAAGAAAATGTTAACTTTAACATTTAAATCTTACTATTCTGATTGAATTATAATAATACATTAACCATATTAACAGTAAGAGTAAAATTATACTTCATTTTTAAAAATAAAGTTTAATGCTTTGTTATAACAACCTAAAGATTTAGTTCTTAAGTCAGTTTATTTCAGTAATTGATTTTAGTGGCTAACATAACTGACAGCCACCTCATTGAGATATATGGATTCAAGAGGAGAAGAGGCATCATTGATGTACTCAGGACACTTTTCATTCTTAGCCATTTTGCAAAGATCTTATCAACATCAGGCTAGTGTGTTTCTATCTTTCTTATATCAATAAGATATTCTTCCAAATTAATGGAAAAACGTTGCCTTTTTTTTAAAAAAATTAGTGGCACCTTTATTTTCTTGTTTTTAAATTAGTGGTCTCTTTAATCCATATGTTTGGGTATGTGTATTTTACAGGAATCTTTTAAAAGTATGTATCCAAATTATAAGGATTCATTTACTTATATGTAGGTAATACAATTTGGTTAAATGTAGATAATAAAATTTATAAATTTGATTAACTGTGTATGTGTAAATTGTAATATGCCACAGTTAACTGAAAACTGGAGTGAAGGATCCCTGCCAGTTCCTTCCTATTACTGAATGTCTGCTCTTCCTTCAGTATATTTAGCGTAGTGTTTTGTGTGGCCTTCTGACATGGAGAAGGACCTCAATGTGAGTCTACTTTACTAAACATTAACTGTCTTTTTCATTTTTAGATAAAAGTAAATAGGAATACATATTTTTCTCATATTTGTCCCCTACAGCTCAGTGGATGGTCTTGTGGTTTTGTGCACCACATTTTTGGAGGACATTGCTATATTGGGATGCAATTACCTGGAAGTTTAGGATAATCTAGAGAAAGTCTCTCATATGAGGTCCAGGTGGGAGGGTCCCAAGGAGCCAAGTTAAACTGAGAGAAGTATTGGCTAATGTAGTTCAAGAAATCTTCTGGGGTGGAAAAAAAGATTAGAGGAGTTAAAAAATCAATAGCATTCCCAAATACGCAGGCTCAGGCAGAAAATCATTGAGAGAATGACCAGTAAATGTGGGAATGGAAGGAGGGAGAGCCAGGTGAGCTAGGCAGGGAGTGAAGCTGAATAGCTATTAAGGAAGTAAGCCCCATGTTATGCTGACAGCATTCTGTGGTGTTTTGGAGCCTGTGCCGGCTGTGTAATGATATTACATGGACTGGGTAGGTACAGCTACTAACATGTTGCCTGGTTTCCCCTAATTAATAGATGATTCCTTTACTAAAGAAGACACAATTCTAAATTAGGAAGGGCTCTCTGATAAGAAGAGAAAAACTATATTCAAGTGGTTTTTAGTTTTAAAAAAGCAGATTATTTATTGGTTATCTCATAACCAAATGGTAAGAAAGGCAAATATAAATCTTTTCTTTGGGATGACTTAGAGATTTCATTCCATTAGGATTCTGTCTTTTAAAATGTTGGCTTATCTTTCTCTTAATGACTGTATTTTTCTTGACTTAGCGGTGTACGTGGCTGTGATACCTCTGGACTCACATACTTAAGTCTCTCTGATCAGAGAGAAAGAGATCTGTTCCAGTGTCTGTTGAAAACATACCTGAAGAAGATTTTATTTGGCCTTTTTGGCTCATGTGCACACATCTTGGACAATCACTGTGGCCAAGGAGGTTAGTTATGATTGGCCCGGTGGCAGCCCAGGTTGGGTCACGTGTCTACCTCTGTGTTCAGAGGAATGAAAATGTAGGGATAACAGAAACATGGCCTCTGGGGATAATTTTTGAGAGTCAATCAGCTTTTCCAATTACATCTGCTAACTTTTCACTTTACTGTCAGTCAGAACAGCTTGAAAACACAAAATGTTGATTATATTACACTTAGACTAAATCACATTCACACATTTCTGTTTTGATAGGAATAAGGTAAATGAATTATGAAGGTAATGCACACATGAATGGAGGGCAGGATGAAAAATAGTTTAGAAGAGAAAGACATAGGATTACAGACTTTACAACATGTTTTCATTTGTTTCTTAACTAGAGTTTATTCAGCTGGGGGAAAGGAATTAAGAGGTGTTTTTGTTATATACAGTTTTGAAAAGACAGTTCTGCTTTATACAGTTTATTAATTTTGCAACTTTGTTTTATTATAAACAATTTCTTATAGAGATTCATTAATTTGAGTTATCATTACATACAATTTAAAACATGTCAGTTAATTTTAAAGTTCTTTGAGAACACATGGTGGTGTTAATAAGTACGTAGAAAGGTTTTCGAATATAGAGTTCTTCTCTGGAAATAAATTCTTTCTAATATAGAGTTTTTACACAAACTGGCAAGAATTCAGCAAAAATTCAACCAAACTGTTTTGTATGCAGTCTTTTCCCCCTCCTTTTAGCAGTCAGAGAAAGATTATAGTTTCCAGATGAAATTCTCAATGTCGCATAGTGATGACATATATTTTCCTGGTTGGCTCAGCATAAGATGCAATTTTGCATGCCATGTCACGCTGACTTGCAGAATCCAAAAGCCATTATTTCCCAAGGGGCTTTCTGGAGTGATAGTATCAAATGAAGTTTGTATTCTGATGAAAAGTCTCAGGCATTGCTGCAGTTTCTATGGCAAGTTGCTTAAAGCTTTATATATTATCCAAACTCCAGAAATTCAAAAATAGTATTACTATGTAAAGGGCACTTTCTATTCAAGTTATTTAAATTTATATTGTCAAATAGAGTTGCTGAAAATAATGATCAATGAAAACTACAAATCAAGAATTTGGAAGATACAGCAGGAAAAAACAGTAAATGAACAACAAAAAACCACATTTTTGACCCACTTCCCCCCTCCCACTTCAAGCTAACCTCAGACAGCCACATTTTATTCATTTATAAAATGGTAGTAAGTATACCCAACTATCTCACAGATTTAAGTCTTCTTGTAAGACTTAAATAAAATAAGGTATGTGAAAATTTTATAAAATGGTTAAACACAATTCAGATAAAAGGATCATATTTTTCATATTTGCATTTTAAAAGGAAAACTGTAGGCTTCAAGCAAGGTAAAACTATCTTTAGTTCTTGACCCTGCATTGTAATTTTACTTTTTCTTTTCTTTATCATCTTTATCATGTTTCTTTTTCTAAATCATCTTAAGTCTGCTTTAAACTCCAGCATTTTCAGTCATGCCTACATATTAGTGTTTATTTCAGATTGATGATTTATTTTATATTTGTCTTAACTGGCTTGCTTTGTTATACCAGTCTTTTCTTTTCTTTTGATTTCTTCTTCTTCTTCTTCTTCTATTTCTCCTTCTCCTTCTCCTTCATGTCTCACATCCAGTTGCCTCTACATCACTAAATATCTTACAGGCTGCGGAAGCCGGGCACGTATTAAATCTGTACAACTCTGTAACTCTCCCTCACCATCATTGACTATGTTGCTCAAGGCTGAAATTTAGGATTGATCCTTAGTGTCTTCTGTCTGTTCTGTTTCCAAATTATATCTCGAGTCTTTGTTTCATTCTGTCTGTATGCTACTTCCCTAGTCAGAACCACGTAATTTCTTGTGCAGAGTAATGTAAGGGTCTCCTAACTAGTCTCAGTGCTGTCATTTACAAATTATCTTGTCACCTTTTGTCCAGATGACAGCGTGAGCCATCTTATTAAAAAATCTAAATTGGATCATTTCCTTCCCTGCTTGAAACACTCTTGTGACTTACTGCACTTAAGATAAAATTCAGGCTCCTTACCAGGACTTACAAAGTTTGATCTGAACAAGCCTCTCTGTCTGGTTCTTCCATTCCATCTTCTGTCATTTTTCCTTACATTGATCCTCTTTGATTTCTTCAAATACTGCATGTTTTTTCTTGCCTAGGATCTTCTGCATATTCTGTTTCTGTTGTTTCCATTGCTCCTTTCATAGCTGTGTGTTTTTCATACTCTAAGTCTTTGTTTAAATGTTATCCTTTCAGTAAAGAAACCTTTCCCATTTGGTCTTTCTAAAGTAGGTCTGTACCACTCCCCCAGGGTTCCCTACCTTAGCAGCTCTTTTCTGTCCTTGTAACGTTTATCAGTTTTCCACTTTTTTTTTTCTGTCTCTTCGTCCAGACTGTATGTCAAGGGTCATATCTGACTTGCTCATTTTTGTATTCTCGGAATCTAACAGCTATTTCTAGCATTGAGCAAATTGAGTAAATAATTGTTGCGTGTGTGAATAAATCCTTTTTCTTTTGTTGTTTTTATTTAGGGGCTTAATAATCACATTTCTTAACCTTATTTACCCTCTGTCTTTTAATTGATTTAAATTGATGTCCTGTAACTTTCTAGATCAGTTCCCAGATTTCCCAGAGATACTTATCAAATATCTGGGAGAAGGTAGCAGCTTATAGCACAGTTTAGATTGGTACACATTGTCTTTTGGGGTATTCTGGCTGCGTCAGAAATTTAGATACGTTTTAAAATGTTGAACTATGATAGTAGTCCATGTACAACCTACATATAGAGGTAAATTTTTATTTTTAGTCAAATAATCAGTAAATATAACCTTGAATTTTTTCAGTGTTCTTAACCCTGTTCTCAGTAATTTTGGGAATTGAAAGTAGTATATGATGTGGCATCTGTTCCGATAAACTTTAGGTTCTAAATAAAGGGGGGAATGTAGTGTGCTATGTGGTAGGCTTTATAGAACTGAGGAGGATCTAGAGAAAACACTATTAATGTAGATTTTAGGAATTGGAAAATTTTTCATTTTGTAAGACGTACAACTTGAAGGTCAGTCTTAAATAGATGGGGTTAGCATAGTCAAGAGGTTGCAGTTTACTTGGATGGGAACAGCCTGGGAAAGATTTTGAATTGGAGTGGAAAATAAAGTTGAATAGCTTCAGAAAGGCTATCTATCTTAAGGATCTATCTATCTATCCATCAGTTTTTGCAAGGGGTGAGTAATTGGGTTTATTTATTTATTTCTTTGGTATTTCACTGGAGGTACTGGGGATTAAACCCAGGACCTCCTGCATGCTAGGCATGCAGCTCTACCACTGAGCTGTGTCCTCCCCTGTTGCTATTTATTCTTGAATAATATCCTATGGTTGAGACTAGTCTGTAGGATGGATCTGAAGGAGGAAGACCCTTTGCAGAAATGTGAGTTACCCTGCTTAATAGCGATAAAGATTTTCAGCAGGTTAGCAGATGTGGGTTGGAGAAAAAAGTACAGATATAGGTTATTTTTTAATGTGAAAATTCACTTTTCTTCCTTACCTTTGCAAGAGGTATTTATATTTCTTTCCAGTGACGTAAAAGTCATTAGGATTATGAATGAGTTATAACTTCTTGTCCATGGCTATATGCAAGTGGTTTAGAGAAGTGTGAAGGGTCATTATAAGACAATGCTTCTACAGTTATTATACTTCTTACATTATAGTAAAATTTTCTGAAATAGGTCTGTGCCAACGATCCATTTAGTAAGTTTGTTCCCCAACTATTTCCCTCTTTTTGGTGTAAACTCCTCAACGACATAATCTCAGTCTTAGGCGTATTTGTTTCCAAGGTCCTAGCATAAGTAGGCACTCAGTAATGCTTACTGAATTGAACTAAGCAACTTTTCCAGAGCTCATAAGTCTTGGAAGAAGATAGCATTTTCCTTTATCTCATTTTCAAGTGTTTTCCAAGCCACACCAATGGAATGGAAGAATAGCAATATAATAAGATTCACAAATTGGCATCTGTCTGCCTTTATTCCTGCTCCACTGAAATTTCCTAAATCCTTACTGATTAAGGAAATGGGAGATGGAGAGAAAGGTGGTGGGTGGCATGGTTCCTCTTTTGCTGTGTTCTTCAGCCCAGTATTTTTGCCAGTATTCTTGCCTTCAAGGAACAGCAAGGAGGACAATCTAGCTGGAGCAGGAAGAGCACCACTAAGAGGGATGTAAGGGAAGGTCAAAACTGCTGGTGGGAATGTAGTTTGGTGCAGCCATTATGGAAAACAATATGGAGATTCCTCAGAAAACTGAAAACAGACTTACCATTATAATCCAGCAATCCCACTTCTGGGTATATATCCAGAGGGAACTCTAATTTGAAAAGATACATGCACCCCAGTGTTCATAGCAGCACTATTTACAATAGCCAAGACATGGAAGCAACCTAAATGTCCACGGACAGATGACTGGATAAAGAAGCTGTGGTAAATTTATACAATGGAATACTACTCAGCTATAAAAAAGAATAAAATAATGCCATTTGCAGCAACATGGATGGGCCTGGAGATCGTCATTCTAAGTGAAGTAAGCCAGAAAGAAAAAGAAAAATACCATATGATAGCACTCATATGTGGAATCTAAATTAAAAAAAAAAAGAAAGACTCTGTGGACTCATCTACAAAACAGAAACAGACTCCCAGACTTAGTAAACAATCTTATGGTTACCAGGGAAAGGGGGTGGGAAGGGATAAATTTGGGAGTTTGAGATTTACAAATGTTAGCCACTATATATAAAAATAGATTTAAAAAAAGGTTTCTGCTGTATAGCACAGGAAGCTATGTTCAGTATCTTGTAATACCTTTAATGAAAAAATAAGAAAACATATGTATGTATATGCATGACTGGGACATTGTGCTGTGCACCAGAAGTTGACACATTGTAACTGATGGTACTTCAATTGAAAAAAAAAGACAATGGGGAAGCCAGATTCTATAGGGACTTAATAAGCCATGTTAAGGACTTTGACTAATAAAAGTGAATAAAATGGAATGCCATAGAAGAGTTTTTATTAGAGGAATATTGTGGCCTTTTGGGGCAGTTTTAATAGTATTTATTACTCTGGATGCTGTGTTGAGAATGTGACCACATTTGTGCCATGTGGCTATTGCCATAGTACATGCCTATAATCACAGTGACTTGGACCAGGGTAGTATCACTAAAGAATATAATGTCAAATTCTGGGTATATTTTTGGATAGAGCAATTTAAATTATGCCAAATGTCTGTCTCTAGAGGGGTCAGTGTTTTTGTTTATTTGTTTTCATCTGAGCAATTGGAAATGTGGATTTGCTATTTACTGAGACCTGAAGGAATATAAAAGGAAAGATCTAAAGGCAGAGGGAGACTCAAGAGTTTTGCTTTAGCCGTGCTAAATTTTAAATTCCTATTAAATGGAGACATTGAGTAGATAGTTGGATAAGTAGTCTGGAGTTTAGGGGGCAGATCCAGACTCTTCCCTGGAAATTTTCACAATGTAGAGGATACTTAAGGCCATGACATGGAGTGAGATCATCTAAGAAGAGAACATTTACAGAGAAGAGACACAGCACAACAACTGAATCCCTGGATCTTCTAAATGATTAGAGAGCTGGAAAATGAACTAGCGGTGACACCTAGAAAGAGCTACCGGTGAGGTAGGAGAGGAACATAGTATAAACAGTGGTGTCCAGAAAGAAGTGAAGAAAATGTTCTAATAAGATGGGAATGACCAGCTGTTTCAGATTCCTCTAGTAGTCAGTCAATTCCTTGTAGTCAGTGTTGTCCAGTGGCTGCAAAAAACAACCACAAAAATCTCAGTAACATTACACTATAGAATTCATTTCTTGTTCAAGGAAAATCCTTTGTGTTCACAATGAATCCCTGCACAAACACTTAGAAAGCATGTTTTTATAGATACCCTGGTGTTCAGGACTGTCTTTAGCTTCTGAAAACTTGTAATGAAACAGTCTATAGCCCTGCTTCAGGTCCTCTCTTTCCCAAGCTTATAACTCTTCCCTCTTTATCCCTTAGTAAGCCTTGCTTTCCCATATGGGCAATTTGTGGATTTGTCTTGTCTCTTTGCCTGTGACTGTTTAAAGCATGCTGCCTTTCCAGAATGATCCACAACCTGGTGTGCAAGGCTTTTTCTCAGGAGGTTTTCTATTTTTATCTTTTAAGTTTCCTATAAATAATTCAACTCTGGTTAAGGCAGCTGCCCCGTGGCATTATTTTGTCTGGGCAGTGAGTACATGGCTGAACAACTTGATTTCCCATGAACAGAGAGGATAAATAAAAGACTGAAACACTTTTCTTCTTGGTGATCATTTAAAATTTTAAATAAAAATGAAATCATAAATTTTAAATATGTACCTTACATAAAGGTACATTTTTGACCAAAATGTCAAGTAATATGCTACTATGGAAAGTTTAAATAAGGTACATATGTGGTTTTTTTTCTCTTTTTTAATCATTAATGATTGATTCAACTAATGTTTACTGAGCAAGGCACTATACTCTTTCAAGATACAACATGAAATAAATAAAGGAAACATGGATTGTCCTTTCAGTGAAATGAATACTCTCTTGGTATTAGCACTGAACTGAATAAAGTGCATAAACATATGAATTAGTGGTAAGAAGTCTTATGTTTATAGGAAAAATTGCTATAGGAATTTTTTTGTTGTTGTTGTTGCTTTCCTATTAGAAGTCATCCTCCCCTATTGACCAAGTACTGAAGTCGGCCTGCCTTTGTGATAGCACGTCTCTAAGACTTTCATACAACAGATGATAAAAACCTGAAACACAAAGGGCTTGATTCTGAGAAGCACTTACTGTGAGAACTGAATTCTACTGTAGCTGAACAAATGTCTTCTGACTCTTTGGTATCACGAAGTAACTTTGTTATTATGAGAATCTTTAACTCCTAGAACATAAGCCATTTGGTATCAGATGTTATTATTTGGTGTCATTGGTTTATATATACTATACAATACTTAGAGTTACCATTTAACCATTGACATCATTACTCAAACCCTCAAAATAAGAACAGAGGTTTTTGACATACTAATGTTGAGTAATTGTTACCAGGTTCCATCCAGTTCAACCATAAGGAGATGAAGGAATGTTCTGATATAAGTCACTGATTGATATTTAGAGGCAAAAAATAGTCATTTGACTCTGTGCCTTGGTGTTTTTAGCTTTATGTGTTTTCAGTTAATTTTATCTAATTCGTGTTATGTTAATAAATATGTACATAAAGATTATTTCTTATTGGAAGAGTAAGATTAGTAGGGGTCGGAATCCAGAATTATCTTCAAAGTCCAGCCATTGACTACTACCGTTTATTGCTACCCCATATTACTATGTTCTGCTGCTTTTGGAGAGACAACTATTTAAATGTTTGATAATATACCACGAAGAATTAAATATATTCACAATTATGTTGGAATTCTACAAGATTATAGAGGAAGGTCCAAATCTGAAACCTTAAGTTGACTCTAAGTGCGGTACTTTTTCCATGACATGAAAAACAAAGGAATAATATTGTACCAAGTTGGATGGTACATGCCTGAGAAATGAATATTTTAACTAACAGAATTTGGACCTCAAAATCACCTTAATTGTTGAAAACAGTAAGTGTAATAGATATCAGACTACCATCTTAAATGTAGGTTTTCTACAGCTCCAATGAGAATGGACAAGTATACTGTTTTCTGAGCTATTTGTGGTACCAAGATCCTCAGTAGAAATGTACATTTATTACATATTTGGTAGAACTAGAAGTCATTGCACAAAGTTTGAGAAATAGAAGAGGCATGATAACATAGTAGTTTAAAAGCATGGATTTTGGTATTAGACGGCCTAGACCTGCATCCCTGTTTTGCCACTACCAGTTAGGTGAGCTACGATAGGTTACTTACCTCTCTGTGAACAGTTTCCTTATCTGAAAATGGTAGTAATAAGAGTAAATAATTGTGTCTTCATCAGGGGTTATGAGGTTTAAACTGGCGCATATTTGTAAAGCGCTTAGAGTGGCACCTGGTATGTAGTAAATGTTACAGAAATTTTGGTTACAGTATGGATCAAGATTGGCAGACTTTACAATGTATACATGTCATACCTTAACATACACATAATTACAGGGAAAAAACTGTCCTTTTTAAAAAACAAATTTGTCTTCATATTATCTTTAAGAAAATATGATGGATTGAAAATTAGTATATCCAAAATAGGGTGCTTTTACACTTCTAAAAGCCAGATCATGTTATTTAATGAGAATTTTAAACTGATTATGTTTTTCATAGCCTTTTGGAAAGCACTTTTAAGCCATATACAGATTTCAGGGTCTCCTTTAACTTCTTAAATTAAGTCATTGTATCACATAATACAGCATTTATAATAAACATGTGGCTGTTTTGTTTAGTAGTGACTTGAAATACTGCTTAGCTGTCAGATAATGGTGCCCATACTGCTTGATAACATTAATTAGATGTATTTATTTTCAAACTGTGATAATATTATTTATACAACACTAGTATTCTGTTATCAGTAGATTTAAAAAATTCAACCATAAACAAATTTTGTAGAACTTTTGCTATTCATGGTTTCAAAGAGTTTTAAAATTTGGTCTGCATTTTAAAATATTTATTTTTTACAGACTTTTTTTTTTTAAGGGTAGTTTTAGGTTCACATTAAAACTAAGGGGAAGGTACAGAGAGTTTCCTCATACGCCCTGCCCCTGCAGACGCATAGCCTCCCTCATTATCAAAACCCCTCACCAAGATGATACATGGTTATAATTGGTGAATTTATACTGACCCATCATTATTATCCGAAGTCTATAGTTCTCATTAGGGTTCACTCGTGCTATTATACATTCTTATGCTTCGGACAAATGTATAATAACATGTACCCATCATTATAGTGTCATACAGAGTAGTTTCACTGCCCTAAAAATTCTCTGTCCTCTGCCTTTTACTCCTCTCTCCTTCCCAGCTCCTGTACTGAGCTTTTTATTGTCTCCATAGTTTTGCCTTTTCCAGAATATCCTATAGTTGGAATTAAACAGTGTGTAGTCTTTTTAGACTGGTTCCTTTCACTTAGTAATATGCATTTAAATTTCCTGCATGTGTTTTTATGGCTTGATAACTCATTTCTATTAAGTGATGAATAACATTTCATTTTCTAAATGTATCTCAGTTTATTTAGCAGTTCACCCACCACAGGACATCTTGGTTGCTTCCTGCTTGGCAGTGTTGCATAAAGCTGCCTTAAACATCTGTGTGTAGGTTCTTATGTGGCTGGTCTACATTTAAGTCAGTTGTTTAAATTGGCAGAGCTCTACAATAAGTTTACGTAACCATCTTCTTCTTGTAACTACTAAAGTATAAAAGAATAGCAGTGAAGTCCAAGTGAATGGAAAGTAAATTAAGGTGTGTTTTATTTTAAAAATTACAATGAGAAATTCACTGTTGTAAAACATTAATTCTGAAATATACAGGGTAAAGAGTTAAGTAGCTCACCTCACCCCTCATCAGTTCCCTTTTACTGTCCTCAGAGATAACTTCTGTCAAGGGTTTGTTTTTTACCCTTTAACTTTTCTGTGTATGAAATGAACAAATACATGCTCAAACTCACACTGTTTTTTGAAAAAATATGTGGATTATACCACACATATTTTGCTTTCACTTTACAAGTTACTGAAAATGATTTCTGTCATACCTTTAACTGTTCAGCTTTAAATGATTAAATTATAATCTGTATTAAAGGTATTCCAAAGTTAATTTAACCATTTCTTTTTTGATGGACAGATAAGTTGCTTAGCATTTTCTTTCTCCCTTCCCCTTCCTACCTTTATTTGTTTTGCTGTTTTAAATAATACTGCTGATACTGCTGACGCTGAACATCTTCTCTAACTTGCTGATATGCATGCACTCTCACATGTGTTAGTATTTCTGTTGCCTAGGTTCTTAGAAATGGGAGTTTTTGTAGAAAAACATGCATGTTTGAATTCTGGTAGATACAAAATGTCCTCTGTTGTAACTTTAGTGTGTACTTATTTGTATTCCCTGTATGTGAAGCATTCTAACGAGGGGCTTTGACACTGTCAAAAATTTTTAAATATAAGTTAGCTCTAAAATGTTTGCCACCATGACAATTGAAAAGGATATATGATTGTTGCCTTAATTTTTGTTTGTTAGTGAAGTTGAGTGTCTCTTAATAAATTTATTGGCCAAATTACATTTTTTCTGTGAATTATCCATTCATATTCTTTTCCAGTTTTAACAGTTGTTTATCCTTTTGCCACCTTGTTATCTTCAGTTGGATCTGTAATGGAACTCTCAACTTGACAGTCTAAAACTACATTTCTTTCCCTCTTGATTCTTCTCACCCTACAGGTTCATCCTTTCAGTTGCTCAGACGTAAAACTTAGGAGTCATACTTGCTTTGCTTTTCTCTCTTCCTGTACTTCTAGTCCATTAGTAAATCCTGTTGGCTGTATTTTGGAAATGGATACAGAATTTCACCACTTCTCACTACTGCCATTGCTGCCACCATCTTTCATAACTTGTCTTCCTTTTTTAATACTTAATGTATGTAGTCAGCATTCTACACAGTAGCCCGAAATATTCTTTCAAAATATGTCCATGAATTTCATGACTGTGTTTAGAATCCATCATCGTATCCTGGCTCCCTCAAAGTAAGACCCAGCTTTCTTACCATGGCCCACATAAGCCCTGTGTGATTTGGTCCCTAGCGATAGCTCTGTCCTCGTCTCCCATTTCTCACTCTTCCTCTGTTCTAGCCATCCTTGCTTTTATACTGTTTCTTGAAAGTCCTAAGTACACTCCGAACTTGAGACTTTGTATTGTTCTCTCTGCCTAGAATGCTCTACTCCTATCTCCACAGATCTCTCTTAAACTTTTTTTTTAAAACAAAGATTTCTTGAATTTCAAATATGTACAGTGTGTTAGACTGTAGAATTATGAGAAAAAAGATTTATGTCCCATGCCTTCAAGATATTGTTATCTAGTATCAATACAAATATGCGAACTAAGTTGAGAGAAGAAAAAAAATATGAGTAGATATAGGATTTGTCATCCTTATAGTGGTGATATGGTGGCATTTACTTTGGAGACCATTCTGTGATCATCAAACTTAGTAAAAGTCTTGAAAAGTAAGATCTGTTTTATTTATCTTATAGTATTTAAAATAGCACCTATAAATTATATGTTTGCATTAACACAAAATGTATTACCTAAATATATATGGATCTGTTCAGATATATCTTACTATATAGTAAAATTTTTGGAATTTACATATAAAATTATTGAAGTTCTCTAATTTCTTTATTCTAGTTGAACAAAATTTTTAATAACATAAAACTGCTTTTTATGTAATCAGTACTTCTTTTGGTTACCAGCAGTTTTAAAATTCAGTTTTAAATCCGTTTTAAAATTGAGAGATCTTGTGAGTAAGGTTTTGTTATCAGAAAAATTCACAAATGGGAGACATATTTCCTATCAGTTTCAGGCAAAGCCAGTGCTTTGTAGTTGTATTTTTTCCTTCAAGTAAGATTTTTATTGCTGTGTTAACTTTATACTGAGAAATGAACAGATTATTAGGTTACAACTTAATAAATTTTCATGGAATGAATACATCCATGTATTCAATAAATAGAACATTACCATTGCTCCCCAAACCCACCTCCCAATCATCAATCCCTGACAAGAGTCAGAAATACTCTCCTGACTTTTAATAGGTTAGTTTTGCTTATTTTTGAATAATTGTAAAAATCAGTAATTATGCAAGATAAAATGATCTAATGTGATATTTTATAATCTCATATAGAAGCTTTAATTTTAGGCAAGGAAAGAAATACTCTCAAAATATTTTCTGGATATTTTTGTGAAAGTGTAAGGTGTATTTCTGTTAAATAATTAGTTGTTCTTATACTTAGAGTCCAGACCATTGTCAGTTCCTGTGAAAGCCATGCTGAATATATCTGAAGGCTGTAGAAGTCCTGAGGAAAGAATGAAAGAATTCATTGGAGTGGTGTGGAATGCAGTAAAAAGTCTCACACTGCAGGTAAAATAAAAGTTAGAAATATCGTGGTTTTAGTTTATATGATTCTTTTTAATTTTCAGAGGTACCTTTAATATTGGTAAAAAATGTTCTCACTGGTGATTCTTATGTATACTACCTCATTTTCATAATTTAGAAGAAAACTATTGCTGTACTTTGCATGTTATTAACAGTGATATGAAACACTTGTGCTTTTCCTGATAGATTTATAAAACTACAGATTTTGAGATGTTCCTTGAATTAAAAAAATTAATTAATTGTACTTTTTGTTTCTTTTAAGCTTTATTTAATATATTTTCAATGGTCGGTGTATAAATCCCATCCTTAGTGCTAAAATAAAAGCTTAGTTGGAATAATTAGATAACCCTTCTATTTTTTCCTACCTAACCATAAACTAGATATGAAAATTATAATTATTTATTTATCTTACTGTTATTAAATTTTCTTTTTACTTATTTTCACTTCTAAGTAGACATAATTTAATCTTTTAAAATTACCCTTCTTCTACATCATGTTTAAACTGATGAAAATATACAATTAAATTCTTATCTTCTTTCATAGGTATTAGGTAAGGGTAACTCAACAGTTTTTAAGTTTTTGTGTAACTTAAAATAAGGTATGGAAGACTGAGGTCAGAGGCATCTTTGTGGAGTTTTATGTGTACCAGACAGTAATATCTAAGTATTGGAGCCTTTCACTTCTGTTTAAGATGTAGAAAATTGCAAAAGAATGTTGTTCCCACCTTTTGAACACGAGCAAGGTGGATGACCTGGAGATTATACCGGGAAGCTTCACACACATAAACTGCAGGATAATGCGTATGTGCTGTTTTTCGCTGCTACATTTGTAGTAATTTGTTATGCAGCATAGAAAAGTGGTAACTCACAATACAAACACGTTATGCATAGCTGTAATGTAGTCTGATTACTATTATGAAAACTTACCAAAATTACTTTTCAGAAATCTGAAACATCTCCAGTTGCCTCCTATCAGTATGTGAATATGATTACTGTTGACCCTTGAATAACATAGGTTTGAACAGTGCAGATCCACTTACGTGGATTTTTTTCAGTATTTCAGTACTACTTGATCTGTAGTTGAGTCTGCAGATGCAGAACCGTGGATCCAACAGGTGGGCTGTAAACTTATATATGGATCTTCCGCTATGAGGGGTCAGTGCCTCTAATCCTTCTGTGGTTCAAGGGTCAACTGTATTTCAAATCTATCTAATACCAGAGCCACTAACCTGGATTTTGGGAATCCTTTACAGCCTCTCTCTTCTGTGCATGCTGCTTATAGAAAATTCAGAGAAGAGTAGGAGGAAGAAAGTGTGTTTTGTCATTCTTTTGTTGTCATTTTAACTTTCAGCTTGCAAGAAATATGGCCTTTTCACAGATAACAGCTGCATCTCACCAATCTCAGCCAGTGTTAGGCCTTTTACTGTTGATATTATCCTAGTAACTGTAACTCCCTGTGTTGACTTACCTGTCTTTCTCCTTTCAAGGTTCTTTTGATGTGTTGGTGGCATCAAATAGGAAGACGAGATAGCAGCAATGCAGGAAACATTCAGTGCCTTTACATTGCTTGAAGTTGATTGTAGAAGCAGAAAACAGACAGTGCTCTTAACATGTTGCTGATCATTTATAGTCAATATTACTTTCTTTAATCTATAGTAAACTACTGTCTCCTTATGATCTTTTTTTTACTATTTTTCATTCAGTCCTTGTATAAACATTTACCCATGCCATCCTTCATGATAGTAGTGTCTGGTTTTGTTCCTCATAACTATTTATATTTATTCATTTACTTGTACGTAGCTTTTCTGTATAACAAAATCTTTCATCTCAGGGAAGACATTACTGATGGGAATGAGGGTGGTACATGGACAATTGTATCTCAGTTACATTCTCTTTCTCAGTTTGGTCCATCTGAGTCTGTATTCTTAGGTTACTCTAGTCTGTAGTCACAAGAAAATAAATTTAAGGAGTCTTTTTTCTTATTTCTTGTGTTTCTGCATAATGCCACATGGGCTCGTCTAAGTTCACTGATTAATTAACACATTCTGTTTTTACTCTTCAAATCATCAGTAAATTAAGTGGGTTTTTTTCCCTGATAAGTACTACCCATCATCTTGTTATGTATTATTTTGTTATCTTCTAGAAAGAGTAATCTGTGGTGTATTTAGTAGTCAATAAGTACTAGAGTGATTAGTAATTAAGAAGATGTATAACTACTTAGAGCATATATTTCTACTATAATTATTACATAAATAAATAACACTGAACTCATCTGATTATAGTTCAGTCTTAAGTTCTAAATGTTAATTTAATATAAATAATATTTCATGGAAGAAAGGAATAATCCAAATATTAGATCTTTCTGCGGTGCTTTACGTTACATATCATGCCTTTCTTTAGCACTTTACTTTAAGGCATCTTACTCAAGAATTAGTTGTATTTTGATTTCATTAAACTAGGGCTAAGAATTGTGGTAGGAAAGGTATGTATTCTTTGTGTCTTTTCTAAGACTTATTCAGTGTATAATAGATCTTTGTGGACACTTCCCCTGAATATTGATGTCTACCTATTATACAAAATTTGCTTTCTCTTGATTCTTATCTATAGCTTTCTCTTTCTGGCAACACAACTCCTTTCTTTTTTCTTTTTCTCAGTTTTCCTTCTCTATTCTAGTGAAAGTGCTTTGATACCAAAATAAGCTTACATAGTATTCTTTCATTTCACACGCATGAAATATGTATATGCAATATATAGGTATAGAAATAAAAGTTCGACTATAGTGGGACTGTAGCAGATCCCTTAGTACTTACATGTCTTGTTAAAATTAATTACCTTGTACTCCCCTCAGAAATAGCCCTGGAGTTGATGAAGAGGGGGAATATAATTTGAGGAATTGCTCCAAGGTCCTGTTGCTCCTTCATATATACTGCTTTGCTTTCTGAAATTCCGTATGTCCTTTCTGATAAACATTGTAGTTCCAGGAAAATCTTGCTAAAATATAAGTATTTGCTTAATAATCATAAGCACATTAACTCTTTAATACCTTAGTATAAACTTGTTTATTTTTTAAACAACTAGTTGCCTAGTTGTGGAATACTTTCTTTCCCTCCATGTATTATTATTTCATTTGTCCTCACATTCAGCACTTAATTTTTGTTATATATCATGCCAGAGGCTGAGGAGAGCAAAGAAACATAATAGTTCCCTTGGTCTAGCAGGAAAAAAGCAAAGAGCCATCTATGAAGTCTTGTGGGGAATGTCTCTTAGAGGGCTCCCTTAGAAAACTTTAATGATCTAAAAGAGAGATGGGCATGTGCAGGTAAATTTCACTTACTGAAAGGACTCCTAGGGCATGCACTGAGATTCATGATGAATTTAAATACTGTTCCAGGGTAGTATTTATTGATTTGTAGAACTAAAGATGACACTATAGCATTGTCCAGTATGTAATGACTAGCAAGAATATTTAGCTGTTAGTCTACTTTAGTCCTAAATATTATTTCATGATGCTATAAGTAGTTGTATTAAAAGTAACCTCATTCCCTTTTATCCATTCCACAAAAAATGGACAATTTACTGTAATTACACTTTTCAAATAGCATTTTGAGTAGTCATATAAAAAGGATAAGAAAAATAGTATTAGGTTACGTGATTATTTGACAGCTCTAGGGAAACTTTCCAATTTAAAATTCCAAGTGATATAATAAATTTTTATGGTATTTGTAAGCCAGCAAGTAGACACATGAATATCCCACAACACAAGATATTCTGGAAAACATCCTCCCCTGCCCAGGATGAAGTAACAGGAACTGGATTTATCTTGCTGTCTGAAACAACCAAAAATAGACATAGTGTATTAAACAATGGTTTCAATACACTAGACAATACGAAAAGCTAGGCAGTGATCCCTGTGAGACTTAAGTGTAAAATCAGCTGAACCTACTGACTTATGGATTTGGAAAATGAGAGAAAGGAGCAAGTCTGGTATTCCAGATCTGGTGTGGGTAGATAGAGATGCCATTATATGATAAGAGAAGCAGCTTTTCAGGGTTAGCGGCAAATTGGGAGTTTGAATTTACATATGTATTTGAAATGCCTGTGAGATATCCGGTTATCTATTAGACTGAATATTTGTATATAGAGTTTAAGGAAGAGTTGCACAGTAGCAATACAATTTTGGGAATCCACAGATGGTTAAAACTAGGAGAATGAATCATACAAAAAAGTACAAGAAGTTGAAGGAGCAATGGGCCAAGTGAATACCATTTCTAAAGTAATCAGTATAAGAGAAAGTATTCTTGAAAAAAACCCTAAGCAAGTGATCAAAAATGTAGGCGGGAAGGCCAGAGAGTTCATGGAAGCCAAGAGTGTATAAAATTTCAAGGAACCGTTGGTCAGCAGTATCAGATTCTGAATGGTAACTGTGGGCTTTACTTTGCTTATCTGTGGTATGAGGTGGTTAGATTGAGTCATGTGTAAGGTATTTCCAATTCTTACATTTTTGTGATTCTTTTGCCTGTTTTGTAATGATGCAGTGCCTTCATTAGCTTGACCATGAACAATTAACTTAATCTTATATGTCATTATAGATTAGCTGTAAGTAGAGATACTGATGTTCCTCATTTTTTTCTTCTTTTAGTATTTTTAATTGTGGCCAAATCCACATGTAACATTTACCATCTTAACCATTTTTTAGGATACAGTTTAGTCTGATGTCCCTCATTTGACTAAGTTTATTGAGTACAAATTAACATTTAATTACAGGAGTACTCAATGATACATACATGTTATTTTGCATATGATCAAGGAGCCCTGCTTGCCTCACCCCTAGTCCCAGCCCTGCATTATATTTAGACATGTCCAGATGTTAATGTATTCTGAAAAAGTTTAAAGATAAAACTAGAGTTTGATCAAAATCCAGGCCCTAAAACTGAGGGTTTTTTTTAAGTTAAATCCATTTTCCAAGATGTTTTATGAACCAAAACATACAAAAGAAAGCCCTGAAGTTGACATCAGATAAAACAGGACATCATAACTTAAAGCCATCAAAGGATTATTCTTTTAATGGAAGTTTGAGCAAGTAAATGTGTTTGGAATCAGAGTTTCTGGAAAGTTGATTTTGGAGCCCAAGTTGATATTTGCTAAGCCCATGTACTTTTTAACTTATGGTAGAAAGACTTTACATTGCATTGAGACATAAACAATACTTGCAACAACCTATTCTTCAAATGGTGGAGAAAAGAACTTCTATACATCATTGTAGTTGGATTATTTTATAGTTCTAGATGTAGAACTTGAAAAATTGAACAATTTTTTTTAATATGGATTTAGTTTGGGGCCCTCTTCACAGTAGATTAGCATAAACTCATTGTTCTTTGCAGTTTTTGTCTGTCTGCTCCTCAGCAAAGATCTTATCTATTATACTTCAAAAAAAGTGACATTTTTATTCTGGAATCACATAATTGTCAATGGCATGTAGTTGACAAAACAGAACTACTCTGGCCTAGAATTCAGTAATAAAGGGTAACATTACCCTGGCTTTTGCCAAACTCAGTCTCCTTGTCTTTTACATTGAAGAAAATGTTGCTGCCTTATGGCATTTCCTGGGTGTTTTTTTGTAGTTTCTGAAGTCTTCTGATTGTGGACAGTATAGTATAATGGACTCTATTTTTTTATCCTTATCTCCTTCTTTTGCTAATAATCTTTTATTCCTTTTAGGAAATGACTTCCCACATTTTGTGTGATTTTGATGAGGATGTCAAAGTGTCTCACGTACCATAAGCCAGTTGAGCTACAACAAGTGAATTTCCTCTCCCAGGAAGTTACAGATAGAGAATGAACAGTGATGCAGTAATCATGTTGCATGATTCTCTTAATGTCCTCAAGGCCAGTGAACTTCCTGACTTATCGCCAGGATTAAATAAGAGTAGACATTTTAGCTAGACATAACAACTGTCAGTTATCTTAATTATAAAAATAATTATTTACGTTCAATGATTAAAATTTGCACACAGGACCATATTTTTATTTATAGGCGTTGAGAAAGTGACAGCAATTGCAGGTTAGTTCATTAGAAGGAGAAGGTCTGGGATACAAATATAGGAATGTTTTTTCATGTTTTCCCTTGACTGATGTTTATGGGAAAAATGTGGAGATTTATAATACTCACTGTGGAAAAGAAGACAACCACGGTTCACTTTTGAAGTTTTTAACTAATGCCCTAAATTTTGTATATTCAGATTTCTACTACATAGGAAGATACCCCAAATATTTTCATAATGTATTAAAAATTTATAGAATAGAAAAATTGACTTGAGCAATTGTTTATATATGTTTTGTAGTGCAAATATAATACTGCTTATTTTGGTGGCGTCTATATACATAGATAGCTAAACCATAAGCAAAAGCATTTTAAAATAAAAGGACTGTGAGCAACGTTTATAAATCTACGAAGGCTAATATATGGGTCTAGTATATGTTAGATATTTAGTATATGTTCATTGACTTTATTCAGCAAACATTTATGTGGTACTTAATATGTTGCATCTTTATATCAAATTGATTTCCCCTCATTTACAGATGAGGAAATTGAAGTCATGGAAAGATTAAATAACTTGTCAGAGGTTCCACAGCTGGAGTTGAACTCCTGTGGCTGAGAAGTCAGTTTTATTAATTATTCTACGAGGTGTCTCTGTGGAATGAAATGGTGAACAACATACATTAAACAATTATTTTAATTAATATCAATATCTGATGTCAATAAAAATAATTGTGTTCCCTTATTTAACGGTTGTTTATTTAGTACCTAGTACATGGGAGGTACTGCACTTTGCTGACACTGTAGAGTACAAAACAGTCAAAGGAGCTGGCGATTTGTTCTGGGAAAATCATGTAAGGCTATTAGCATTTTAAAACCTTCTTGTTCTTAAGTGCTAGGACTCTGTCTTTTGTCTCTATTCCTGACTTCCAGCTCACTTAATGGTAGACATTAAAGGATCCATAAATAAAAGAAAGAAAAAGTGAGTGAAAATAGAACCTGCATTACTTCTTCATTTTAATATTTTTTTTACTTGAAACTGTTTCCTGAGGCAGTAAAATACATTCATACTGAGAACATTTCATTCTGTATAAATTTTTTAAATATAATTATCACTAAGTTTTGAAGTTTTGAAGAAAGGAAAACATGTTACTTTGGGAATGGGAAGTAGGAACATTATTTAAAGGGCAGACAATATGGTAAAGCATTTATATTAAGTATTCTGTATGATGGATGGTGGGCTAATTAAAATGCTTAGCTTAATGTATAAGTGAAACCTATATAAAATCTCCTCTTTTTAACTGAGTTATGATCGCAGTTATGTAGCACACAAATTAGAAAAATCCGAGTTTACCAAACCTTACTTCTGGAGGGTAGGGGTACACAGTGCCATACATCTTTTCAAGCAGCACTTGAAACTTAAGAAAAAATGGAACTTGGAACTTCAAAATGCATAAGAATCATTTCATTTATTAAAACCAATACCAAATAATTTCTGCTTTATTGGTTTATCCTCAGCATATGATACTTAGGTATGTAGCCCTTGACCTAGTAGGAATCAAAATAGAGATGGTTCTACTTCAAGAATTTGTAATAATCCCTTCACTTTAACACATGAATGTGTTCAATATTGGCGAAAGAACATGTTGCTACCAAAACTGAAATAAGATCCGTGAAACAGAAAGGATGTTGCCATGGAAAAATGAAGTAACACTCAGTGCAGCTGTGATGCATTAATGAATAGGATATTTTTTTAAAAGATCATTTGTGTTTGGTGTGGCTCAGAGGGTCCCAACCAGATGGTTTCCATGAACATGATCTGACCCCCAGTTTGAGGACTTCTTACTGGCAGATTACTTCATTTTCTTTCCCTTGGATTGTCAGATCCTTACATTAACGCAAAATTTACTGCTGCAGATTTATATTCACTTACATAAATCACTCAACATTTTACATTAAAACCACAATTTTAGACATACAGTTTAACAGTTATTTTTAAAGTATAAAAAGATTTATGTGATATCTTTAGTATATATAATAGATGTAACTTTATCATTAAGTTTGAGCAATTTGGATTATGTATTTGTTTTGCTTCTTATCATTAAAGAACCCCACAACATATATTTGTTTATTTTTTGGAGTTGTTGTATACATATGTAAGATTCATATGCTGTTGATTCTGCATGCATTGCTGAGGCTGTTTAAATTTGATTAAATAATTTATTTCTGAATTAATGGAAATTTAGAATATATTGTGATTTTTGGAAGTTTTGGCACAATTGAGATTTGTTTCTCAGGACATCTATGTATATATTTATGTATGGTGGCATATTAACCTAATTATCTCACATTGTTGAAAGCATTTTTCAACATAGGGTCAATACTTAACATAAAGTATTAAATACTGACTCTTCATAGTTTGACCTCATAACCATAATTAGTATAGGAGAGTACGCGCTCAGTGTGCCGCTTCAACTTGTACCCTTCTACGTGCACATCACTAATGAATTAGTTCATATTTCGTACATAAATGTAATACATCTGAGACAATATACACTTCTATTTCAGAAGTTAAAAATGTTGTGTTCTTAAATCACTTAACATATACACGCTTAAGCTACAAGATGAAATTCTTGAATGAAAAATTCTCATACTGCATGAACCAGTGTATTTATTTTTGCAAAATAATATATTACTATTTTTCTTCACAAAATTCATCAGTTTGTACATGTACAGAAATGTTGAAGGAAAGATGAGTAAGTTTGCTTATTTATAAGACTGGTAAATTATCTTATCAAAGAATTCCAGACCTGTTACATATCATGCTCTGGCTAAGGAATATATTAGCTCCAAGAGAAGGGATATTACCGTATTCTTAGTTATCTTTTATAAAATATAGTCTCTTTGTTATTTTAATTTGCTAGAATATGTAAGCATTTACCAAACAAATTTTAGTTTTTATTAGATAAAAGCAGATAATACTTTTGTATGCCAAATGTTTTATAGAACAGGTCATATTTTGTATTTTTTTAAAAATGATTTAAGTATGCTAGGCTGTTTGAGCAGTTTACTAACCAGGTACAGAATATTACCTTGTTAAAGAGCTAACTGAGACTAATAGGCTTTAACCTACATTGCTTTTGAATTAAGAACTCATGATGTATTCAGTTTTTGATTTTATCTTACTTAGTCTTATTTGAACTCTACAAGGTCCTGGCAACCTAAGTAACTATACTGGGGATACGGGAACATAAAAATTTCACATGAAATTACAATTTAGGTAATAATTCGAAGTATGATAAAAGTAAGGACTAATGCACTGATTTTTAAGTCTCTTGAATTTTCTTTATTACTATGTATGTCATAGACATATTCTCCTTTAATTTTTGTCTTGAGATATAATTGAATGTTGTACACATTTTTTCTTATATTTCAGTCATAAAGTAAAAAGGAAGGGACAAATTCACATAGAAATAGCTGTTTGTGGTTTTTTTTTAAATTTTTTAAAGTAAGAGCAATAAAATGCTAGTCAGTCCGAAGGCCTTAGCTGGTGTTAACAAAACCTAATGAACTGCAAAAGGAGGAGGATTTTCTCACCTTTTTTGCCAGCACATTTTCTTACTCAATCTTGTTTCTTGGAAAGAACTGTGGAAAGGCAGATATGTTTTCATTTCATGTCACTGTGCTCTTTTGATCAACTTTATAGCGAGAAACAACACCTTTTCAAGTGTTTGTTATATTCTTTAGTAGAAGTAACTCATAAAGACATAAGTATGGGGCACTTTCTTTTTTGGCTTGCCTCTGTACTCTGGTAAAGATATTAGGTCTTTGAGGATACATTTACTCTCAAATATGCTCTGATCCAAAATATTTTGATTCTGCTTTTTTTCCCTAGCTTGAAGTACAGTCTTGTTGTGTGTTCGTCCCAAATGATAGCTTGCCTTCCCCAAGCACAATTGTATCTGGTGACATTCCTGGAACAGTAAGAAGTTGGTACCATGGACAAACCAGCATGCCAGGAACGCTTGTCCTCTGTTTGCCGCAAATAAAGATTGTTAGTGCTGGCCACAAGTACATGGAACCTCTGCAGGACATTCCATTTGTCATCCCACGACCCATCCTTGAAGAAGGTACATCTTTTAAAAAGTCTTCCGAGGGTTATTGTATTTTATATTGATAGTTTTAGTTTTATTGTTTTTTTAATATGCCACTGCATCTGTAAATCAGTCTTCTCATTGGAAGAACTACATGAAAATGAAATAAGTGATCTATAACGTAGATTTAAAATGAGAGCTGTCCAAAGTAAATGAGGTAAGTGATGTTTATTGATAGCCATATCCTTTAATCACACACACATATACAGACTATCTACAAAAGATCATATGCAGTATAGTATAGTCACTGAAATGCTAAAGATAGATAAAATTAGCTCAAGAAGAAAGTTGGTTTCAGATGTTTGCATTAGGCTGAACTAAGAATTATAAGTAGGTTGATCTTAATTTAACCCACTTGAGTTATGAATGGATATATGATAAATACATAATCAAATGACTATATTATTTACATCAAGCATAATATATTTCTAGATTACTCATTTATTTAAATGAAGTAGACAGTTGTGCAATGATTGAAGCCATGGCTCTTTCTTCAATAAATACGTGATTTCTGATGTTGCAGTGTTTTTAGTTGCAGATTCATACCCTTTTGAACTTCGACGTATTCATTTCAAAAAGTATGTGAACTTGGGAAAGTTTTGAGTCACAAAGTAAATAATGTGAATCTATATTTTAATAACAAGCTTCAAATTTTTGACAGTGCTAAATAGGTCAACACCTTGTTCATATTATTAGAATGTAAGTGTCTGAGTCATGATATCATTCAGGTTACCACACATACTGTTACTGAAAAGCAGATACAGTCTGTGCAGTTTTTGACTTTGACTTGATGTTGATTTCTCTCTCCTTTTCTCTATTGACATTTCCATTGAAATCTAGTTTTCTTAGAATTATCAAAAGTACTCAAGATTTTACTGCCACAAATTAACATTTGTACTTAATAATATGAATACATTATCATAAGATCATGGAGTCCTAAGAGTTAGAAGGAATTTCTTTAGAGTTTTTCTCATGTGCTCTTTGTCTTGGTCATTGCTGTAGCATATTGCACAAATCTGTTCTTTGCTACTGACTTTTGGTTATAGGGAGCTATTTCTTATCACAACAGCTGTTGCATGTCGTATCAAAGATATGCTAGCCTCAAAGTTAGCTGGAGCATGCTCCCCCTCCCCTTTTCTTTTAAACTATGGAATAATTTTTGTAAAATTAAAACAATTCGTACCTTGACTTTTTGTTAAAGCTCATTGCTAAAATTTGCATATTGTAAAATTCTTCCTTTTAAAGTATACGTTTAGATGATTTTCAGTATATTTACAGTTATCACCTTAAAAAGAATTGGTATATCATTACTCCTTATTCTCCCTTCTCCACAGTCCCTCTGAACTATTGGTCTTTCTCTGTCTATGAGTTTTCCTATTTTAGACATTTCATATGAATGGAATAAAAAATATGTGGTCTTTTGTGACTGGATTCTTTCACTTACCATAAAATTTCAAGGTTGATTCCTGTTATAGCATACATGTCTTTATTCCTTTTTATGGATGACTGATCATCCATTTTATGGGGATACTGCATTTTCTTTATTCATTATTTGGTGGACATTTGGGTTGTTTCTGCTTTTTGACTATTATGAATAATGCTGCTGTGATCATTATTGTGTATGTTTTCGCATGGACATGTGCTTTATTTTGTTACATACATACCTAGGAGTAGAATTGATAGGTCGTTTTGTAACTCTATACTTAGCTTTTGAGGAACTGACAAATTACAAAATACCTGTGTCATTTTATAATCCCACATCAATGTGTGAAGGTTCTAATTTATTCACATCGTTTTATTGAAGTATAGTTGATTTATAATATTAATTTACTCATATCTGTGTCACTGCTTGTTACTGTCTATCTTATTGGTTCTAGTCATCCCATTGGGTGTAAAGTGATATCTCATAGTTTTGATTTTCATTTCCCTAATGACTAATGATGTTGAGCATCTTTTCATGTGCTTGTTGGCCATTTGTAGATCTTGTTTTGTATTTTCCTCTTCTATTCATATCCTTTGCCCACTCGTTAGTTGAATTATTTGTCTCTTTATTGTTGAGTTGTAAGAGTTCATATTGAGATATTAAACTCTTATCACATATATCATTTGCCAATATTTTCTCCCATTGTCTTTTCACTATCTTAATTATTTGCTTTATTTAATTATCAATTTAATTATTTCCTTTACACTGTAATATATATTAATTTAATTATTTTTTCCCTGCTGTATTGGAAATTACTTCCTAACAAATCTTTTTTTTTGTTCAATCTTAGAAATTATCACTCTTCAAAGTCAGCTCTAGTCCGAGAAATGTTAAGCTGCCTATTTAACTTATTAATTATGCAGTAAGTCAAGCTATTTGCTCTGCTCCTGAATAACACACAGGCCTTAAAATGCTTTAATTCAGTTATTGTCTCTGGAGTAATTGGTTATCACTTTAAAAAATAATTGCTTATATTTATTACATATATATAACCAGGGCAGGGGTTGGAAAACTTTAGTAAAGTGGCAGATAGTACATATTTTCAGTTTTATCCGCTATGTGGTTTCTGTTGCAACTACTCAACTCTGTGGTTCAGAAGCAACCGTAGACAGTGTGTTAGTAAACTAACGTGACTTTGTTTCTGTGAAATTTTATTCGCAAAATCTGATAGCCAAGATTGAATCATGGCCGTATTTGCTGACTTGTAATACTAGTACCTTATTGGTCATTCCCTCTTACAGCTCAGTCCTTCATTTATATTTTTATTTTACGTTATATTTATATTATTTTTTATAGTCCTCAGATCGTTTTCCTTCTGCCTATTTGTTATGATATGCTGTTAGCAAACTTAATTTTGAGATCCATTTTCAGTGTGTTTCCCCGAAGGTATTTTGACCTTTTTCTCTGGTAGCTTTAAGAATTTTTAAAATCTTTGTGTTTTAAAGTTTTAACATGGAGGGGAAGGTACAGCTCAAGTGGTAGTGCATGTTTAGCATGCATGAGGTCCTGGGTTCAGTCCCCACTACCTCCTCTAAAAATAAATAAATAAACCTCATTACCTCCCGCTCCCCACACACAAAAAAGTTTTAATATATTGGTATCTTTTATGAGTTGTACAACTTTTCTGGCATTATCTCTTCAGATGCTGCTTCTGCCTTATTCTCTCTTATGTGTAGTTTATTTATTTATTTATTTTTCTTACATGTAGTTTTGAATTTTTCCACTTTTTACTGTATCTTTCTTGTCTGTCCTTTGTACTTTTTGTATTTTATCTCTTTAACTTGCTGACCTGCATTCTGAGTAATTTCTTTAATATGATTTCCATTTCATTATTTTTTAAGTTATGTCTAATATGCTGTTAACGTTATTCATTGAATTTTTATGAATAAACTTTTATAGAATTTTATAGAATTCTCATATACATTTCATAAAAAAGACCTACTCATGTTGCCAGCATCTGAATCAAGATCAAAAATACTGTCAGCACCCAGGAGATCTCCTCTAGTCCCTTGCGAACCTTTATTTCTTCAGATTCAAACTGCATCTTGACATCTGAAACCATCAATTAATTTTCCTGGTTTTGAACTTCACGCCACTTTATTAAATTTAAATTTTACTTATGATATTCTTTATATTTTGATTGATTTTTAAAACTCCTCACTTTTTATTCATTATTTTCAAGGCTTTCTTTAATTTCTTGATAAATGAATCATTTATTTCATATTATTGTCTAATTCCTGTTGACTCTTGCCTCCTATGCCTAGGATTCCTTGTGGGAAATTTCTCTCTGAACATTTTTTGAAGGCTAGCTGAAAGCCTCTTTCTATGCATGCTTGAATTTACTTCAGATACACTGGAAGTATTACCAGTTCAAGACAACCTGAAACAAAATTCCTTGTTAGAGGTTTTATGCCACTCAGATAATAAAAATTCAAGTTACAACCTCTTACGAGGCTTGGCTTGTGGTTTTGAGTTTTTTTTTTTTTTTTTTTCCTCTGTTCAAGGTTCAGTTTTCCGGGAGAGTTTTAATAGGGTCATGTGAGGAGCAGAGAAATGGGCAGTTTTATTTCTAGTTTACCCTAATATTAGTATTGTAAGTCTTTTGCATATAAGCCTATTATATGATTAGATTCTACACTGCAAATTGGCCTCCAACTTTATCTTTAATCAACCTTACTTGTGAACAAGGATGTTCAGTTTCACCAGTTTTGAAATGTCTCAAGTGGTTTGTTTTGCTTATCTGTGATTTTCTGGCTTCTCTCATTCCTTGGCCTTAATAATCCTTACTTTACTCATTAACGAACTTAAGGACATACTCTGTGTGTGTGTATAAACAATTATAAGTTTTAATCATAATATGTGTTACACATAAATATTTTATAAATACATTCCATCATTTTCATTTGTTTTTAGCATAAGGGTCATTCAGGGCACTAAATCTACCATGATTCTGGAAATAGAATCCTTCAGTGATGTAAAGATGTTATGACAATTTTATACCCTCTTTTCTCTAATGAATTTCATGAAAGAACTGATATATACTACCCAATATTCTTTTTCTCTTCAGTACTCATTTTAAATCCCTCTTATTCCTACAACTCTCCTGCCAAATTCAACTGTTTGTCATTTTCATATGGTAAATTATTTTATTCTTATCTTGTTTTTTTCCAATATATTATGAATGACTTAAGAACTACAGAAGTCTCCATCTTTAAAGCATAAGGTGTTATTATATTCTCAGATTTTTTTCTAGAACTGAGACAACATCTTAGTTTATTTTCAGCTTTAAAAAAATGATATAACAGATGGAGAGGACTAGAGTTAAATAGAAACTTCTTAAGTCTATTTTTCATACTCCCTAAGAGAATATAGAATGACTGTATAATCAACATTGAAACCTAAAGTTGAAACAATTTTTTTAACCATCTGGTTATCCTCATTGGCCAGACCTATCCTGAGGAAATGAGATTACTTCAAGATATTTAAGACTTCTTTAGGCATTAAAAAACTATAGGTATTAACTTCTTATGAAGGACTATAAATATATCTTTATTCTTCATTTGAAAGGCCATTTTTGAAAATATTTGTGTGTAACCCTTTCATGCATATGTGTAAAGAGTAGTTTACTTTTTATCTTTACACCCAGGCATAGATGGAGAAAGAATTTGGGAGATTTCCTCATTTTCAAGTTTCAGCCTGTCCTCCTGGTTTCACTGTCACTTCTGTATTCTCTTTTTCAAGTATATTTGAGTATTAGAACCTGTCGAGGGCTGGATGTCATGAAGCAGATTGATCCTTTATAGTTTACTGCTCTGGGCCTTATCATTTGCTGCTTATCTATTACCTTTCCATTTTTAAAAATTTGGTGATAATCCTTGTCTGCTGTTTTGTCCTTTCCTGTTCTCATATTCATTTTGATTTACAATGCTTTTTTTTCTCTCACTGTCATTTTGCTGATTTCATAATGTCGATAAATATTTTCAGTCATTCATGTTCAGCTAGATTATAAATGTGTCTAAATCTCTACCGCCTTATTTTTTTAACATTTTTTATTGATTTATAATCATTTTACAATGTTGTGTCAGATTCCAGTGTTCAGCACAATTTTTCAGTCATTCATGGACATATACACACTCATTGTCACATTTTTTTCTCTGTGATTTATCATAACATTTTGTGTATATTTCCCTGTGCTATACAGTGTAATCTTGTTTATCTATTCTACAATTTTGAAATCCCAGTCTATCCCTTCCCACCCTCCACCCCCCTGGCAACCACAAGTCTGTATCCACCTTCTGATTATACTCCTTTCTACTTTGCTTCTGTGATACTGTTGCTATGTTCAGCTCATTTTTTCAGTAAATGTTTTTTGGTAAGTGTAGAGGTTAGATGTGGTGGGGGCTGGGGTTGGGCACGGATGCAGGGGAAGGTAGGAAAACTGGAGGCAGGGAGATGAGTTGGATATTGCAGGTCGCTATTATAGTTGTCTAAAAACATGACTTTCAGAATCAGAATTGCGATAGCGATGGAGAAAATGAGAAAGAATAGAGAAATATTTGAGGTTAACAGAAAATTGGCAAAACTCTGTGACTAGATTAGTTATGGATAGTAAAGGAGAAGTAAATATGTAGAATAACTTTATGGTTCCTAGCTTGGATGCCTGTGTGCATGTTTATATGGTTACCATTATGATTACAAATAAAGAAAAAGGTTTAGTTTTGGAAGATAGGAAGTGTGAATTTCCATTGGGGCATACTGTGAAATGTTCGTGGGGCATTCCTGTAAATATATCTAATGAGCTGTTGCATAAATGGGTCTAGAGTTTAAAAGAGGAATCATTGTTAAAGATACATAATGATAGCAGAGAAAACCATGAAGAAAGATGTGATCACCCAAAGTCACTTGTACAGAGATAAATAAGTAGAATCCAGATAGAAGAAGGGGGGACACTAATGCTTGTTGGATGAGAAGAAAAGAATAATCTATGATGGAAACTGCAAATAAAATGTGAGGTAAGTACAGGAAAAACCACGAGGCAGTAGTATCATGGAAGACAAATGATTCAGTCTTTTAAATGTAGCAGAGATGCCCAATAACAGGAGGACTAAAAGGTGTGAGAGGAATTTGACAATTTGGCATGATTGGTTTCTCTTATCACGGTACTTTCAGAGGAGTAGCATTAATGCATGTCGGCTGATGGTGGCCTAATGACTAAACAGAAAGTGAAGAATTGATATAATAGATTGACAGTGTCTTAAAAAGTTATTTGAGAAAGACAGAAGAGAGAGGATGGTGTCTAGATGTGTATATATATCTTGATATTCTTTGGTTGCAAACAACAGAAACCAAGCCAGGATAATTTAATCAAAATGGACCTCAGTGACTCATTGTCTGTATTCTACTATAGAAAACAACTTTGAATTTTTAGTTAAAATTGTGATATTTCATCATTTGACTCTGGTGATTATGAAGACCATGTTTCCAATTAAAACTTTTTTATTTCTTTGCTTTTTTTTTTTTTTAGCTTGTCCTCAAGTCTCCTGTGAAGTCAGTTTTCTCATGCTCTTTGTGTTTGGCTTTGCTTGGTTATCATTCTGGTGTTCTAAATTTCTATTAAATCCTTAATTTTTTAAACCAGTTGTTTACATTCAAGGTATAGTGAACTAGTCATTATGATATGAACAAAATTTTTAAAAAACCCTCTAACATTACAAAGATGATCAGTAGGATGAACAAAATGGGTTCTCATTATAGATTTGAGGCTTCTTCTGTACTGAACTTGGACTTCTAAAGTTCAAAATGAGAAACTGTTTGTTGGAATGTGTCATCTGATTTCAATTGCCCTGGAAAGGGAGAGATGCTGTCTAATATAGCCAGATCCAATCTGTGTAGGGTGTTTGGGTCAAAATCAACATCTTGAGTTTCATTAGAGAGCATTTGCAGTGAGGCTTACAGATGTAATTTGCTGCATCCACCTCACACCTCTGAGCAGATGGGTTTCTACACTGTGTCTAGCAGAGGTTTGTTTTTCCTTCTTTGAAAGAGTTGCCTGTGACTTTTATAAAATATTTTGACAGAGATGGAATATTGAGATCATTTATAAATTAAAATTCTGCTGTTGTTGGATTTAGTTTTGATAGACACTGATGTGAAAGTTGTTGAACATCTATGAAAAACATGAGGGCTATTTTTCCTTGTAATTCTGGTCACCTCAGTGGTTCATGTGTACTGTTCCAATACAGATTTTAAAAAAACAACAACATAGTTTGATTATCATAATTTTTCCTTGTTCTGAAAGATGGTGACGTACTATTGCAATAGATGTTTTTTCCCGGTTTTACTCAGTGTCTTTGACTTTAATTCTTAAACCGTATGAAAATGAGATTCCCTGGGGAAAAGACAAAGTTCAGAAGAGAGTTTCAGATTTGTTCTTAATGTTGTTGTTATTAAACAAATCTCTTGGATGCCATCATATATGTCTTACAAATGAAATTAAGCTATTGAACAGCCTAAAAGTATTTAATATATAATTGTTATAGATATTATTCTCTTTTCAGTAGCTACATCTATCCTACTCAGTCATTTGTTTAGGTTATGTGACTTAGGCTGGACGAGGAACCCTGCTTTATTTCTTGTTAATCAGTTTTGCATTTTCACCCCCCTAACACACACTTATTTTAAAAACAACTATTAATATGGCAGATCTAATAATGCCATTTTATTTTTCCTGCTCATCTTTTAAAAATAAACTAGATAATTTACATTGGCATAAAATCTTTAAAATATGGTTTTTAAATGATACCATAGAAACACATTCTCATTAAAGGGAATTTTTAAAATTGAGAAATAATTGATATGTAAAGTTGTATAAGTAAAGTATACAACATACTGATTTGATACATTTATGTATTGCAATATGATTATCACTGTGGTGTTAGCTGTATTTCTATCAGGTCACATAATTATCATTTCTTTTTTGTGAGATCTAGTTTCTTAGCAACTTTGAAGTACATAGTATAGTGTAGTTGATGGTGATCACTATGCTGTGCTTCAGATCTTCAAGTCTCACTCAGCTTTTAGTTGCAAGTTCGAACCCTTTAACAATATCTCTCCATTTCCCCTACCCCCAAACCCTGATAACCACCATTCTTCTATTTCTCTGAGTTTGATGTTTTTAGATTCTGCACACAAGTGATATATATGGTATTTGTCTTTCTCTGTCTGACTTATCTAACTTAGCATAATGCCCTCATTAAAGGAAATTTGAAAAGCAGGAAACATACAGAGTAGAAAATAAAAATCAATGATAACCACTTTTAACATTTTGATTTTTAAAAATTTCTTCCCAATGTTTAATCTTTCAATTTTGTGTGATATATACATATATAATATTTATTGTGTAAAATGATTATATTCATTATACAGTTAGGATAATAATGCCTGACAAATTTTACAGTCTTGTTTTTTCTTTTACTGTTTTATCATGGACATTTTATATGAGATTGACATTTTTTGCATCCATTTCCATCTGAAAGTAAGAGGATTTAGACTTTCACTATTAAGTAAGATAGTAGCTGTGGATTTTTTATAGAGGCCCTTCATCAGGTTGAGGAAGATCCACCTTATTCTTAGTTTATGGAGACTTTTTACCATGAGGTGTTTCGGATTTTATCAGTGTTCATATGGATCTGCTGAGATGATCATGTTTGTTTTCTCCCTACTTTATGCTATTAATGCAGTAATTAATCAATTTTACATAAATAATTGCTAAACTAATCTTGTATTTTGGTATATATATGCTGATTGGTTGTAATATATCCTCTCTTTATTTGATGCTGAACATAGTTTGCTTTGTATTTTTTTAATCTACATTCTTGAGGGATTTTAGTCTACATTTTTCTGGCAGTGTCTTTGGTTTTCCTATCAGGGTAATGCTGGCCTCATGCAGTGAGTCTTTTCTCCTCCTCTATTTCTGAAAGAGTTTGTGGAGGGTTGGCATTATTTCTTTAAATGTTTAATGGAATTCACCAGTGAAGTCCTGCAGAATTGGTGGACTTTTTTTTAGTAGAAAGTTTTTAAAGTAATAATTCAATTTTTTGTTACAGGTCTGTCCAAATTTTTGATTTTTTAGTCAGTTTTAATAAATCGTGTGTTCCTAGAAAGTTGTTCATGAATCTAAGTTGTCTGATTTTTGGCGATATAATAGAGTTGTTCATAATACGGCCTAATCCTCTTAATTTATTTAGAGTTAATAGTAATATTCCTTAATTCCTGATTTTGTTTATTTGTGGCTTCTTTCTTTATTGAGGTTAGCCTAACCAAAGCGTTATCAGGTTGCTATCTATTCAGAGAATTAACTTTTAGTTTTATTTATTTATTTTTTGTACTGTTTTTCAGTTTCCTGTTTCATTGATTTGTGCTCTAAGCTTATTTTGTTTTAGTTTCATCTAATTTTTTTCTAGTTTCTTAAGGGGAAAACTTAGGAAAGTGATTTGAGAAATTTACTCTTGTATCATATTAGGCATTTAATGCTATAAATTTCCATTTAACCACTGTTTTAACTGCTTCCCAAAATTTTTGATGTTTTTATTTTCATTTACTGCACAGTATTTTATAATTTTCTTATGATTTCTTTCTCGACCCCTGGGTTATTTAGAAGCGTATTGTTTAATTTCCAAATATCTGAAAATTTTATAGATTTATGTTTTGATGTTTTTAATCTAAATCCATTGTTGTCTAAAACATATATTGTTATGATTTTAATCCTTTTAAATATATTAAGAATTGCTTGATGTCCTAGCATATGGCCTGTTTGGGAGAATGTTCCGTATGTACTTGAATGGTGTTCTACATGTCAGGTTGAGTGGGTTGATACTGTTCTTCAATTCTTATATAGTCTTACTGAGTTTGTCTAGTTATTCTGCCACTTATTGAAAGTAGAATATTGAAATATTCAAGTATTTGTATTCAGCCATCCATTTCTTCCTTTAAATTCTATCAGTTTTTGCTTCCTACTCTTGAAACTCTGTTGTTACATACATATGTACATATATCTGTTAAGGCTTCCTAAAATATTAACCCTGTTATTATAAAACTTCCCTTTTTGTCTTATAATACATGATTTCTTACTTATTTATTTGTGTTTTTGAAGTATAGTCAGTTATAATGTGTCAGTTTCAGGTATTGAACACAATGTCCCAGTCATGCATATGTATTACATAATTTCTTAAATCTATTTTATTTGTTATTTTTTATAGCTACTCCAACTTTTTATGGGTATAGTTTTTCAATCTGACAGTCCCTTATTTATAAATGGAGTGTTTAGACCATCTATATTTCATGTAATGTTGATATATTTTAACTAAATTGGTCATTTGCTGTGTTATCTGTTTCTTATTTTTTGTTGCTCTGTTTCTCTTTTAACATCTTCTTTGTTTTAAATGTGTATTTTAACATATCATTTCGTTTTCTCTGTTGTTCTTTTTTCTGTTTATTATTTAATGGTGGCTCTAGAAGATTATATTATGCATCTGAATTTATCACATTCTATCTCAGATATATTTTAACTTAATTCTGGTAATTTACAGAAAATTTATTTTAACATAGTTCTATTCTCTATTCCTTTCTATTCACATGTATGTACATCTCCACGTATCATAACCCAGCAATACACTGTTATAGTCATTGCTCTGTATGGTATACTGCCTTTTAAAGTACATAAGAGGAAAAATGAGAAATAACATGTTCATAGAATCTTTCGTATTAACCCACTTTTATGTCATATCCATTGCCTTCATTTCTTCCTGTGGGTTTGAATTAACACCTGAAGAACTGACTTTAGTATTACTCATAAGGCAGCTTTGCTAGCAGTAGATTCTCTCAGCTCTTATTAATCAAAGAATGTTCTTTTTCACCTTGATATTTGTTACATAGTTTTTCTGGATGTAGAGTTCTTTGTTGGCAGTTTATTACTTCCTTTCATGTATTTGAATGTGATTTTGCACTGCCTTCTGAACCCATTGTTTCACATAAAATTGGCTTTTAACCATATTGATTTTTCACTATTTATGTAATGAGTCATTTTGCTTTTGTTCCTTTTAAGGATTTTTCTTGTTCTTTAGTTTTCAACAATTGGATTATAATATATCTAGATATTTATGTCTCAGTATTCATCCTGTTTGGCCTTGGGTTGAGGTGCTTGGATGTATGTACTAATGTTATTCATCAGTTCGGGGATTTTTCAGCCATTATTTTTTCAAATATTTTTCTGCTCTTTTCTCCCTTCTCTTTTCTGAGTTTGAGTCTTCTATTACATTTACATTCATACACTTGATGTTCCTCAGGTCTCTGAGATTGTCAATTTTTCTTCAATATATTTTGCTTGTTTTTCAGGATGAATTTTTTTGTTTGCTTTTTACTTTGAGGAATGTGCAACATTAGACTTTATTATCATCTTTTTTGCACAAGCACTAAACAGGATAACATTTTAGGTACAGGGTAATTATTCCCAAAAAGCAGGATGTCAAAATAAAGTTTATAGTTACTGGCTTGCGATTTTGACAGGAGCTGTGTGAAAGTCCCAGAGATGTCTCCAAGTTACAGAAAAGGGTGAAAGTCCCAGAGATGTCTCCGAGTTACAGAAAAGGTTAAAGATGAGCATGCTGTGCAGGCAGAGGGAGGTGCAAAGGTAAGCCCCACTCTGGGGCATGTTGTGGAGTACAGAGATCCTGGGCTGGCTCTCTTACAGGCTGCTTAGAGCAGGTCCTGGGAGGGTAGCTTCATGTCCACGACTGAGTTTGTCCCTTCCGTTAATGCCACACGACTTCTAAGGACAATACGTGGTATTAACACACCTATTGTTCCAATCTTGGAGTTTTATTCACCTGTCAGCAGAACACACAGGTATAGAAAGTGTATTTATCCTACCTAAGTGGGGTTGGTGGGGTGGGGTGGGGCACACTCCAGTAGATGCCACAGGCCAGTGGAGGATTTAAAGGCTTGTAGCTCTAGCTTCTAAGAGATGCTATCTCTGGATATCTGACTTATGCCAAATTATATGAGTTTATTTAGGCTTTGATTAAAGGACATGATGGCTTTGTCTTCCTAGATGTCATCCTTGCCAGTAGGCTCTTCGCTTGGGCTTGCTGGATGGCTGATGCTGCTCCTCTGCTTTGCCAACAAGGAAGGGCTTGTGGTGCAGACCTTTTCATGGCAGAAGGAGTGAGAGTGGCACCAGGACCCTGGGGAGACCACTGTCTCTGGGCTCTGGACAACTTTTGGCCTGGCTGCCCTCCCTGACTACCTCAATGACCCCAAGTTCCCTGCCTGTTTTTCTAGATCCTGAAGATCCTAACTGCATTAGCTATCCTTTCTGTTTGTGTATAATGGGGAGTGTTGGATGCTTACTTGAGTGGGGCTTGAATATGGTCTCCAAGTACATTTCTTCAGCATGGACATCTTTCTCCCTCCCATAGGCAGCTGGGGATGATTTGTTTTTACTGGTCTCCTTTTGGTTTTTTTCCCTAGTTAAGTTATATAATTTCTGTTCATCTGTTTTTAGGTTCATTGATTTTTTTCACTTCTGCCGTCATGAATATGCTATTGAGCTTCTCTACTAAATTTCAAACATTTTATTTGTCTGCTTTAAATTTTGACTTGGTTCTTTTTTTGTATTTTCTTTCTCCTTATGAGATTATTGATTCATGTTATCATACTTCTTTTGAATTTTAAAAAATATTTTTCTTTTATGTTCTTCTGTATGTTTCCTTATGTTTTTCCTTATAAAAAATGCCATCTTTTGTTGCACTTCACGCGACATCTGTCGACACTTTGTGACAGTTTTTATTGACTGCGTTTTTTCCCTAGGAATAGGGCACACTTTCCTGTTTCAGTATTTGTCTAAAATTTTGAGGATTTTAGCTGTGTGTGTGTTTATGTGTGTATTCTTTTTCCCCTGACGGTTGTTGTTCTTTTATATATTTATGCTTCTTTGTAAATTAATTTCCTTGGGCTAAATCTGCTTCTCCCCAACTATGTGACCACTGACATCTCAGCTCAGTTTTGTTTTATTCTTATTATTCTCGGTTTTATTTTTATCCCTGGCTTTTTAGGTATCACTGTTTTCTTATCTTAGTGGTCAGCCAAAATCCCCAAATTGAACAGAGTTAGTTCTCAAATAAGGCTTTTGTCCTCTACTAATAGATGTCTGTATGCATAAGATTGTGCCTTCACTGTTCTGTTCATTTTCATAGCTGCCACACTTATGCTCCCCTCTGAGCCTTTCCACAAGTCCTCTAGACAAATGCACAGTCTCAGGGTTGTTTGGGAGTATCCAGACAACTCTGTTCTTCTGCATTCACTGTGCTTGTGTGCCACCACAGTCAGGAGTGTGCCTGCCCCAGTCACATCCACAGTCTCAGGCTAGCAGAGTTGTTGGTCCTCCCTTTTCAGCCATGACTGAGATCATCATTTCACTGACCCCACTTCTGGGTGTGTTGGTTGTTCACCACTACAAGTCAAGTGACCTCTTTTTGACCATGCCACCAGTGCCTCCAGTCCTTGTGACCTGCCTTCTCCTGGCACAGCCTCCACACTGAGCAAGCCCTGGGGGAGATCAGTGTGGCCCATACAAGAACACCACAACTGTAACTCTTCTTACCCAAAGGTCAACAGTCTTTAAGCGTAAATCCTTTGCAGGCTGTTGGATGTCTTTCTTTGATTTCCACAGTGCTGAAATACTTTTGTTTTTTTCCTTGTAACAAGTGTGTCCAAATTTATAGTTTATTCTTGGGAAGAGGGTTTGTTAACCTCCTCACTCTACCAGAATTGTAAATCTCATCTGATTCCCCTTCTTCTGTTAAGTCACTTCATGGGCTACTAGTTTTCCTCATATTTATCCTGGACGTCTCTTTAGTTTGGCCCCATCAACAATCAGGCAGCACAATGCATTGTGACTTAGCAAAAAGAATTACCCATTGACTGCTTTATACAGAGGAAGGCTGTGAGTGTGGTGGTCATGTAGAGTTTTAAGCACTGTCCAGTACACACACTCTGTGTAATAAATAAATGTGTAGTTGCATGCTCTGGTAGATTCTCAATTTGTTTTGTTTTAAAGTTGAAGTATAATTGACTTACAATACTATTATTAGTTTCAGGTGTACCAAATAGTGATTTGATGTTTTTATGTGTAATGAAATTACCACATGGTAAGTCTAGTTACCATCTGTCACCATTTATTACAATGTTATTGACTATATTCCCTATGCTGTAATGTAATATCACAATGACTTATTTATTTTGTATCTGGGAAGATTGTACCTCTTAATCCCCTTCACCTTTTTCTTCTCTCATCCCTCCAACGCTTACCCCTCTGCCAGACACCAGTTTGTTCTCTGTATCTATCAGTCTGTTTCTTTTTTGTTATGTTTGTTTGTTCTGTTTGTAGATTCCATATATAAGTGAAATCATATTATACATATCTTTCTCTGTTTGATTTATTTCATTTAGTATAATACCCTCTAGGTCCATTCAGGTTGTCACAAATGTCTGAGTAATATTTTATTGTGTATAACCACATCTTCCTTTTCTGACATGTAGTTGGTTTATAATTAATTTCAGGTGTACAACATAGTGATTCAGTATTTTTTCTAGATTATATGTGATCTAAAATTATTGTAAAATATTGGCTATATTCCCTATGCTGTATAATGTATCCTTGTAGCTTATTTCTTTATACACAGTAATTTGTACCTGCCTCTCCCCCTTTCATTCTCCCCACCAGTAACTACTGGTTTGTTCTGTATATCTGTGAGTCTGTTTCTGTTTTGCTGTATTCACTACTTTGTTTCATTTTTTAGATCCACATGTAAGTGATAGCATACAGTATTTGTCTTTGACTTATTTCACTAAATATATACCCTCCAGATTGATCTCCGTTGTTACAAATGGCAGAATTTTTTATTTTGTGTGTATATGTTTGTATATATGTGTGTATGTTTATATCTGTATATACCAGATCTTCTTTATCCAGTCATCTATTGATGGACACTTAGGTTGCTTCCATAACTTGGCCATTGTAAATAATGGTGCTGTGAACATTGGGATGCATGTATCTTTCCAAATTAGTGTTTTATTTTCTTTGGATCTGAGAATGGAGTTGCTAGATCATATGGTATTTCTACTTTTAGTTTTTTAAGGAAAACCAATCCTGTTTTCCATAGTGGCTGCACCAAATTACATTCCCATCAACAGTGTGCCAGGTGGAAATTTTCTCCTTTTCTCCACATCCTCCCAACATTTTGTTATTTGTGGTCAATAGATGTGAGGTGATAATCTCTTTGTGGTTTTGATTGGCATTTCTCTAATCATTAGCTATGTTGAGCATCTTTTCATGTGCCTGTTGGCCATCTGTATGTCTTCTTTGGAAAAATATTCAGGTCTTCTGCCCATTTTTTAATCTGGTTGTTTGTTATTTTGATGTTGAGTTTTATGAGCTCTTTATACATTTTGCAGTAACCCATTATCAGACGTATTATTTGCAAATATTTTCTCCCATTTAGTAGGTTGTTTTTTCATTTTGTTGATAGTTTTCTTTGCAGTACAAAGCTTTTAAGTTTAGTTAGATCCCATTTATTATTTTTTTTCCTTTATTTCCTTTGCCTTAGGAGACAGATCCAAAAAAATATTGCTACAATTTATGTCAGAAAGTGTTCTGCCTATGTTTTCTTTTAGGAGTTTTATGGTTTCCAGTCTTACATTTAGGTCTTTAATCCATTTTGAGTTTATGTTTTAATGTGTTGTGAGAAAATGTCCTAATTTCATTCTTGTACATGTAGCTATTTCCCCATCACCACTTAATGGAGGGACTATCTTTTCTCCATTGTGTGTTCTTGCCTCCTTTGCCCTAGACTAATTAATTGACCATAACTGCATCGATTAATTTCTGGGCTCTCTGTCCTTCTCCACTGATAAATGTGGCTGTTTTTGTGCCTGTACCATACTGTTCTGATTACTGCAGCTTTGTGACATAATCTGAAGCTGGGGCACATGCTACCTCCAGCATTGTCCTTTTTTCTCAAGATTGCTTTGGCTATTCAGGGTCTTTTGTAGTTTAATACAAATTTTAAAATTGTTCTAATTCAGTGAAAATTGTTATGGGTATTTTGATAGTGATTACATTCAATCTGTAAGAATGCTTTGGACATATGGGCATTTTAACAATATTAATTCCCCCAATCCATGAACAAAGGATATCTTTCTATTTCTTTGTATCATTTTCATTTTCCTTCATCAGTGTTTTATAGTTTTCAAAGTATAGGTTTCTCAGTCTTCTCTTCTGCTTTGTTCCGGGGAGTTACCAAGTGTGTGCTCACATTCATCAAGAGTGGAGTCTTGTTTTCTTACAATCTTCCGTTAAGTCCCATTGGTTTTCCAAGCAGCTACGGGGACTCATCACTTTAGTGTCAGGTTTTAGAAGCTGAGGTGCCCAATATGTGGTGTGAACCTCTCACTCCCCAGGAAGGACTTCCAAGCCCTTGATATTCCCTTCCTCTGGTATGTCCCCTTTTAGAGGTATGGGTCCCCACCTGATTGCCTGTCTTCCCTTCCTGCTCGTCTCCCTGTGGGTCTTTCTTTGCAGTCTTGATTATAGAATAGCCTTTCTGCCAGTCTCCACTTTGTTTTCAGTGAGAATTTCTAAACGTGTTGATGTATTTTTGATGCGTTCACTGGAGGAGGTAAGTTCAGTGTCCTCCTACTCTGCCATCTCGATCTCCTTCTACACCACATTTTCTTTATCTGTTCATCTACTGATGGACCCTTAGGTTGCTTCTATATCTTGGATATTGTGAATACTGCTATCAACAGTGGGGTGCACATGTTTTTTTCCAATAGTGTTTTTGTTTCATCGGGTGAATACCCTGAAGTGGAATTGCTGAATCATATGGTAGTTCTGTTTTTAATTTTTTGAGGAACTTTCATCCTGTTTTCCATAGTGGTTGTACCAGTTTACATTCCCATCAACAGTGTGCAAAGGGTTCCCTTTTCTCTACATGCTCTCAAGCATTTGTTATATATTGTCTTTTTGATAGTAGCCATTTTGAAAGTTGTGAGATGTTAACTCACTTTGGTTTTGATTTCTGTTCCCTAATGATTAGTGACATTGAGCATCTTTTCATGTGTATGTTGGCCATCTGTATGTCTTCTTTGAAAAAAAATGTCTATTCAGGTCCTCTGCCCTTTTTTAAATCAGATTGTTTTTATGATACTAAGTTGTATGAATTCTTTTGGATATTGTAGGTTCTCAATTTCTTGGAAGAAAATGTAGCCTTGGATCATTTCAACATTTTGACATTTGAGCTTTTCTGAAGTTCTTGACAATTTTTTAGGGGAAAAAATGACTTCTTGCCCTCATTGATAATTTTGTAAACTTTTTATAATTCCTTTCATGCCTTTCCACCCCTCATAAAAGCTGTCATAAACATACACCATTTTCCTCACAGTTTTCTGATGATTTTTCCCTTGTCAGCATACAAGTTCCTTATTACTTTAATGAAAGCACTGACAACTTCCCATCCCATCATGTTCCTGCTACAGGGTCTTTGCATTTACTATTCCCCTTCTAGAACACTTCCCACTCTCCCTCCCAAGTAGCTTCATGGCTTATGTCTCTGCAGAACGTCATTTTATCTGAGAGGCTTTTTCTATCCTGTCTTAAAGTGGCAGCATCATCCCCTGTTCTGTTACTCTGCTCTATTGTTCTTCAGAGTGCTTATCACCACCAATATGATATTTGTCATTTACTTAATAGTTTATTATCCTTCTTTCCACAACTGGAATGCAAGCTCCATGAGAGCAGTGAGCTTATATTGTTCACTGTACTCTCCCGGGATCCTAGAATAATATCTAACATATATTTAATTCAGTAAATATTTGTTTAACAAATGAATCTACCTTACCTAGAATAAGTCTTCAGTCTTCTGTCATTGCTTAGGACTGAGCCATTTTTATTCATTTATGCATTTCCTTCCTTCCTTAATCAAATACTTATTGAGTGCATACTACATGCTATACGCTGTGTTTTTAAGGAACTTGTTTCATTAGTTATAATCTCCTTACTTAACCCCTTTTATATAAAATGCTAAAATATCTTTCATCTTAATTAAGAAAACAAGCCTCTTCATTGCAAAGCCAGTGGAAACCTTTTAATCCTTGATGTTGTTCATTGATTCTTTTTTGAAATTCTTTCTTAACTTCTGGACAACTTTGGTTTGTCTTTGGTTTGTTTTCTGTGGATTGTGGCTACTTTTTCTGCATATCTTTCATGGGCTCCTTTTCTTCTGCCCTTTCTTTAAAGATAGCTGTTCTTCATATTTATAGCTTCGCTGGATACTCTGATCTATACTGATACTTAAGCTATCACCTTTTCACTGATGGTTTGCAAATCTGTAAGATTGTCATAGACCTGGCTTCTTTTTTCCTTTCTTATATCCTCAGGTATGTATTTGACTTACATTGTTCATCATATGGCACTAATAACATGATAGAATTTTCTGTTACCGAGTAGCATCTATTTTCAATACCAAAAATTGCTCTGTATCTAATTTCACGGCTAGTCCCTGGTCACACCTGTCAGCTTTAGCATGGTTTTGATGTGGTTCATGTGAGCCCCAGACACTGAAGCCATACTTGAGGTGCTAAGTTGTGAATAACAGTCTCCAGGACTGAGGTTTTCTTCCATACGATTCCCGTCTTTATGAGGTTTTCAGGAAATACAATTCATTAATTCAACCTCTGTAACTTAGAATTTGGAATAGTTTCTTGAACTGAACGATTCTTAGGGTCTTTGGTGAACTCGCTACCTTTCAAAAAAATTCTTCAAATAATGAAATTCATTAGAGCTTTACTTTTTACCTTTTTTCCTTTAATCTTTTTCCTTTTACTTCGCTTTTCATTTTTGTCTTTTCTTTTGTCACTAAGTTGGTTCTTTTATTATAATGAAATAGTCCTCTCAGTTCTTGCCAACAGAAAAGGCATGAAATGGCTCAACACTTCACGTACAAAAAGCAGAGAATTTAGGCATTAGCATTTCTCCCCTAACACTAAGGGACTCTTAGAGCTAGGATTCTTACCTAGGTCTGTCTGATGCAAAATCCAGGCTCATTCTGCTGTACCAGGCAGTGTCATAGCATTCTAGTGCACTCAGTAAACCAATTTATCCACTTAAGTAGATCAATATGATCTGTCAGTAATATAAAACGAAAGCACAAATGCATATCTTTTATTCCTCACAAATACTCATTTCCTAGCAGAGTTAAAATGGCAGTGCTTTTGTATCATTAGCCATGACTTTCATCTAATAGCAGCATACATTCTTTTGTAGAAGTCTTGGGAAAGTAATTGAGATTTGACTCAAATTGACTAAAATAACTACATGTACTGTGTGTTAAGAAAAATGATTGAGTGTATTTGATATCTAGGATGTTTGTGTTGTAAATGTTTATAAGTATTTTTATTTTTTTAAATATAATATATATAGCTGAAAATGTTTTGGAAAGGGAATCATGTCTTAAGCATCTTTCTTATCTGTTATTAAAGTTTTGAGAACATGGTGCTTGTAAAATACATATTCAGTTAAATAGCTTAAAAAGGAATAATTGGCTATTCAGTTATTTAGGGAATAACTAAAGTAAGAAACAATCAGGAAGCATAAAACAACATTTCAAAATAAGGATATTGAAAATACCCTATATTTATTTCTAAGTTTTAATCCGTATGTCGTATCACTGAGTGATGAGATTCAATAAATATTTTATAATTTTCTTAATTATGTAGACATCTTTATGTAATAATTTAAGTGAGACAAGGATTGCCACTAGTTAGTGGTAAGTCACTTTTGAAAATATGTGGAATTGTAACATTTCTTGACAAGCTAGATGAAGGGAGACTATATCTTGTTAGCTGACCATATAACCTTACATATATCCTGCATTGTTACAATGTCTCTTTTAAAACTGTAAAGTGGTTACTCATACCTTCATTCCTTGAAGAACAGTGCTAATCTTGGGGGTTACTTTTAGTTTTAAAAGTGATAATTCTGGTTTTGCATTGTTTATGATAATAAGTTTTAAAGAATTTTAAAACCAGTGTTATATTTCTTTATGCAGTAATGAAATTTTTGATGATAATGATTAAGCCAATAATAACTTTGAGGAGAGTACTTAGCATTGAATGCTGTTTTCTAGATGTGAAGAAAGTACTTCACAAATTTGAAATGAATTATCTATTAGTATGATTTAATAAACATGATTTTTGTATTTTTATATAAATTTCATTCATAAAATTTTATGTATTTTAATATTTATATTACATTATTTTATGCATGCAGTACATTTTACATTTTCTGTTACTAAGTGATTTTTTTTTCCAAATGTAGAATTTTGGTTACAAAGCGAATCAAACTATAGGTTGCTCATTTTCATTTCCTTCTATACCAGGTATTTCAGGAGTTCTCTGCCAGAAAGATTGATTATAATTTATATCATTTTTAACTCATTCATTCCTTGGAAGTTCCCAATACTTAAATTAATACCACTTAGAATTAAAGAACCCCTTCATTTCAACTGTCTTTAAATCAATTAAATGCTAAGTGGTTTAGGGAGACAGTGTCAGCAGTTCTGGCTCATTTATATTTGTTGAATACAGTGTATCTCTCCAAATTGTTAACCCTCACAACTAGGTTATACTAATTCATATTTGAAATAAAAACCTTCCTGAGTTATACTGGATTGTGTTGTACTGGATTGTGGGACATAGGAACAAAAATCAGGGAGAAGAGTAAGGTACTTTTTTGTTTCTTTCTGAAGACTAAGGTTATGAAATCAAGAAAACTGAGGGAAATATTTCTAATGTTGTCTAACTTTCTTCATTTTCATATTGATGTTTGTTAAAACCAAATATACATACTTTTCCCTAAAGTATAGCATTAATAGAATTGGAAAGACTGATCCTCTTTTCAGAATATTGATCCCTGCTACCAATAGTCAAGGTTGTAAATTAGATGTGTATGATGAGGGTCTGTATAAACAGTCACTATTTCATGATGCCAACATTGATAATAAAATTTTTGAAATATATATTTTTTGAGAGAGAGAATGTTTTCTTTTGTTATCTAAGTCACTCCTTTATCTTCAGCTTCTAGTGTTATACAAAATCAGCAACGTGTGATACAGTGTAAGAAAATCAACACTATATAATGTTTATAATTTCATTCAGTTTTAAGTTAATATTATGTAATGAAGTCCCCCTTCCCTGTTGTTGATACATGTATCACGTAGTATCACAAAATTTCTCTGTTCATTTTGTCCTAAAATTCTGTTACACTTACTCTCTTTTACGTTACTTCATCTGAAGTATGTTAGTGTTTGGTTATCTTTTTTTTTTTTAGAATTTGTTTACTGGTATTCCTGTCTCTGTTGATAATATAGAGGTTTCACAAATTCACACAGAAATGCAGTTCTCAATCCTCCTGCCTTGTTTTTATTTTTTCTTGTTCTTGTTTCTGAATTATGCCAGCAATAATTTTTCTAAAATGATTGGCTAATTTTATAGCATTAGAACTTTCCAATTAAAGTAAAAATACTAATTTTGAAGGTCTCAAAATAGTCCATGTTCTTGGTCTGTCATGGATGCCTGAGCATATTTAGGGAGTCCCTAGAACAGTATATTGCCAGTGTTGTAAATATATAAGGAGTTTCATGTGCATGTATGTGTGTGTAAAAGGGATAGTAATGCAGATAATGATGTGTTTTGGTAATTTTTTTTCACAGTGATTAATTGTGGGAGTTTTTGTCATTACATACTAGGATCTTATTTTCTAGATAGAGTTCAGTTTTTAAAACAAATGATCTGCTTGCCAAATAAGTGGACATTAAGTTATTACCTTAAAAGATTCTGTTTAAGACTTTGAATATAATATACCCAGTTTCAACTTATGATCTGATTCCAAAGAGGAAAAGAGTCACATATCTGAGATAGTATCAGTGTTACTTGGAATTTTTTTAATTTAAAAAATTAAAATGTGGTCCTTTCTATCAAGCATAATCACAATTTAGCATTTCTTGAATAACATAAAAAATTTAAAACTCTATATAGTTCACTACCAGTTTTAAAATATGTAACCTGAAATCATTCCAAAATATTTTAAGATAAATTTGGCAAAGCCTTTATTTTGTAAATAGCATGGAACACTCTGTAGGTTTTTAAATAATTTCAGAATTAGTTACAGATGATTTAAAGTTTGTCATTCTTTCCTGGGGGAAAATATTTTAAATCTTAAGACAGGCAGAGTACCACAGTGCCGACCACATATTAGTACGCAGTTTTCATTGTTTCCAGTCAAGTTATTTTGGGCTACTATGTAGCTAGATTTATTTTATTATCCAAGTCTCAGTTTGAAAGTTTCTGTTTTTAATTTTATTAACCACTTGGCCAAGACATTTTGAATGTTCAAGCTTTAATGAGAATCTATTTTGTAGCATCCATTGCGTATCAGCATTCACAATTCAGCTGCATATTTCGATTCCTTTACAATATATATTTTTAGCATGATCCACATAGTTACTCACTTGGAATTTTTTTTCTTGCTGAAAAATAATGTGAAACTTAAAGTACAATGTAATCCTGATTCTAACTGTGTGGGTATGTTCAACACTGGGGTAGGGGGAAGGCTTGAAGGAGACTTTAAAGAAATGTAACACTGTTAATAGTGCGTATGACTGGGAGTAACCAGATGGAAGGTGAAATGTGACTGGTTTTGACTTTTCTTCTTTATATATTACATTTTATAAATTATTTTCAGCGAGGTACTAGTAGCTCTAATGAGAAAAGTAAATGAATATTTTAAATTTGTTTTAAAATAATCTAGATACTTAAAGAGAAGCCCGTAATCTACTATCTATACTGACAAGTGCTAGTAGAATTGCACAGTCAAAAATACAAGTATAGGAACGCATTTGCCATCAAACTGGCATCCCAATAATAAATGTCTATAAATACTCTAATACTGACTATACTTTTAAACATAATTTCACAAAGTATTTTATCTGTTGTCACAATAAAAAAATCAGATGGCTTTATCTCATAAATTTATATTAAATTTTTCTCTGATTAATAAAAGAATAAATATAAAACAATGAAAGGAATTTGCTTTTAATCTTGAAATTTGAGTGCTTTTTTTTTAAATCAGGTATATTTTCTTTAAGAATTACATTGTCCATGAGACTCACCAATGGAAGATATCAGCATGCATCCTGGGTCTTTGCTACCAGACAGTCTGTTATATCAGCACTCACAGGATTCTGGTGCAGATGGTCCAACAGACCATAGAAGATTGTTTATTTTCCTTTTTTATTTCACAGTCAGATCTGTGGTCACCTTTAGTCCATTTTCCTAATTTAACACATTTTCTGTGGTTTTCGAGGTACAGTGCATGCATCCCCAGCAGGTGTACTGTACAACCCACTAGCACTAAGGTGAGGGGAGAAAAGTTAGAACTTCTGTGCATATTTTTATCTCATTTCCTTAATTTCTACTTTTGTATGTTTAGTAACGTGCATAATTATTGTTACAGTAGTATAATAAATATAAACATAAACATTTTTTAAAGGTAACCATTACATAGCCTGTAAACTAGTTTAACATCATCTTTGGGGTACTATATTCCCTTTTTATGGTGACATATTAAGGTTTTTATATTTCAGATACTAACAATAGACACATTACTGTAAAGATAAAATTAACTATATTTTTGTATGTCTACCTCCCTACCCCCTTTTGTCCCCATTATCAGGTGATGCTTTTCCTTGGACTATCAGTTTGCATCATTTCAGCATTTATACCCTCTTTGGAAAACAGCTGACACTTTGCCTCGTGGAACCTATGGGTTGTACCTCTACTCTAGCTGTTACATCTCAAAAACTACTCGCTACAGGACCTGATACGAGGCATTCATTTGTTGTCTGTCTGCATGTTGACCTAGAGTCACTTGAGATAAAATGCTCGAACCCCCAGGTTGGTACATTTGATTTATGAAAGGAAATTTAAAATAATGTGATTTAAGAACAATTGTTATCCATTTTGTTGAAGAGTTTCTCTTCTATTAAGCATCCTAAATTATTTTTAACAGGGCCATCAAAATCAGAATGGTTAGATTAAGTATTGCTTTGAAGTTCTCTCAAGTTTTGTAATTTAAACTCTTCTGAAAATGTAACAGTGGCAGCATAAATGCATCTATTGGCTGATGGAATGAAATCAGTTGCAGATGTAGTTTTAAATGGTGAAGAACTACTTTACTGTCAGACTGGAAGAGTCTGTCAAAGTGATCAAATATAATTTTCAATCAGATTCTCACTCAGAACTTCTTTTGCCCAACACATTAAAAAAAAAAAAAAGAAAAGAAAAGCACTGATTACTTTTGTGAAAACGCCTTTTGTTAATCTTACAACATTTCAGTTGATATAGGCCAAAGCGTTGTATTCTATAGTTTGATAATTTAGTATAAATTCACATCTTCTGGGTTTATACAAATTATTAATTGCGTACAATTTAATGCTTGTTTCTTTGACCTCAAGCAGATTGTGCTATGTTTTCTACATAGATTGTCAATGTATGAAGTTGTATTTGAAGTTATATTTTTATAAACAGTATTTTCTAGAACCTCATTGGATCTGACAGGTCACTGTGATAAATCTTTGTTTATCTCAGCATTAGTGGTTTCAAACCAGTGTTTAAAGTGTGTTTCTTAAAGTGAGTTCAAATATTATTCCACATTTTATAGTGCCTCCTTTACTGATACCATCCTCTTTCTTTCTCCTCTTTTCTCTGCCTCTCTCCACCTACTGTATACTACACAGTTTAATTTAATTTTTACATATATTTGTGCATTTTGCTAATATCTTAGTGGTGGATGACCTTATTATAAAAATACATAAATTATTTTGAGACAGTTGTATTAAATGAACATTACTGTAAAATAAAAGCTTGTCCACTATTATAAAAATAATTTCTTTTCTAACCAGTGGTAAATTATTTTGAATAATATTAAATAATCTAGTTTAATGGCCATTTGCCATTCTATGATGATCCATAGTGATATAGAAGAGAATAATTATGAAATGACTTGCCCTCTCTTAGATTATTCTTTGAATTCTGCTGTTGATGATTGCTGAAAAACATTTCCAAGAGGAAGCGAAACTGTTACAGGTTGAATTGTGCCCCCCCCCACCAAAAAGATATGTTGAATTCCTAACCTCTAGTATCTCATAATGTGACCTTATCTGTTAATAGGATTATTATAGAGGCAATCAAGTTTTAAAATGAAGTCATTAGGGTGAGCCTTCATCCAAAACGACTAATGAAAGGGACATTTAGAGGTAGATGCACACAGAGGGAAGTTAATAGGAAGACACACAGGGAGAGTGCCATGTGCAGTTAGAGGCAGATGCTGGACTATCCAGCTGTGAGCTGAAGAACACAAGGATTGTTGGCCGCCCCAGGGAGAAGATGAAAGGCAATGAAGGATTTTACTCACAATCCCCGAGGGAGCGTGGCCCTGCTGATATGTGGATTTAGGGACTTGATCATCTCCAGAACTTTGAAACTATCATTTCTGTTCTTGTAAACCACCCAATCTGTGATACTTTTGTATGGCAGCTCTCACAAACAGATTGTAGAGAAACGGATTCACCTGCTTTAGATCCTTAATCACAGAAAAAGGGGGAAAAAAAGATTTAATTCTATCATAGCATCAGAGGCCAACCTCAGCCCCTCCCACTGATTAAAACTAACAAAAAAGCAAAAACTAACAACATAAATGAATGTTCCCAACTTGTTTTTTATATAATTCAATTCTAAAAAAGACTTTAAGGCAGCTATTATACTTTTTTTTCATGAGTTATAAAATAAAGCACGCTGAATGAGAAAGGTAAGAATTTTCAATGGAGAAATAAAATATAAAGACAATCCAGTGGAATTTCAGAATTCAAAATATAGAACCTGAAAGAAAAAACCAGGGTGTATGGGCTTATGCATATGATAGAAGAGTCATTGAACTTGAATATAGGGCATAGAAATTATTGAATTTGAAAAACAGAAAAAAAGACATTTAAAAAAGGACCAAAGCTTCAGTGGTTATGGGATAAAGTGTCCAAATATATATGTAATTGGAATTCCAGAAGGTAGGGAGAAAAAGCTTGGGGCAGAAAAATGTGAAAAAATAATTGTACAGAGTTTCCAAATTTGCAGAAGAAGATAGGCTTTTACATATTGAAGCAGTTCACCTAGTCCTAAGCATGTATATCTTTGAGGATAAAGTCAAAGATCAAGAAAAAGCCTGGAATGCCTGCTTTCATCATGTATTTCATTTCATACTGGCCATCCTAGCCATTATAGTTACTCAAGCAAAAGAAATAATAGATATAAAGATAAGAAAAGAAGTAAAACTCTCTATTTTCATATGATCAAATATTTTATAGAAAACCCCTGAGGAATTAAAAACCTATTACTAGAACTAATAAGCATATTATGATTGCAGGAGACAAGATTAATGTATAAAACCTAATTGTATTTTTATGTACTAGCAGCCACCAATTTGAAAATGGAATGAAATCAGTTTCATTCATATTGGTGCCAAAAAAAAACCCGACAAATGAATCTCTTAAAAAGATGTGCAAGACCTCTACCCTGAAAACCACAAAACATTGCTGAGAGAACTTGAACATCTAGTTGGAGAGAGATACTTGCTCCCAGATTGGAAGACTCAATATTGTTAAGATGGCAGCTCTCCCCAAATTGATCAAAAATTGGACATAACCAAGTTTAAAAGCGTTTTCTCTTTAGAAGACACAGTAAGATAGAAATGAAAGCCAGACACTTGGAAGAAATTTATCAAACTGTTATCCAGAATATTTAAGGAATCCTTTCTACTTGATAACATGAAGGAAAAGAACAATAAATAAAATAACATGAATGCAAATAAAGGGAAAAAGATTTGAACACAAGATATATGACTGGTCAATGAGCACAAGATGCTCAACATCATTATTCGTCAGGGAAAAACAAAATAAAACATAAGGACGTATCACTACACACCTATTAGATTGACTAAAGTTCAAAAGATGGGATATTGTGAACCAGCTAGAACTCTTTGTATACTGCTGATGGGAATTTAAAAATTGTATAACAACTTTGGAAACAACTTGAGAATTCCTGAACAGGGACAGCATGTACTTACCCTACGGCTCAGCCATTCCTCCCTAAGTATTTCCTCAGAGAAACAAAAATGTATGTCCACACAGAGACTTTTACATGAATGTATTTAGCAGTTTTATTTATATAGACAAAAGCCAAACATAACCCAAATGTTCATCAGTAAGTGAATACTTAGACAAATGATTGCCTATCCATACAATGTAATACTATTCAGCCATAAAAAAGACTGAATTATTGATAGAATGAAACATCATGGATGAATATTGCAATCATTACACTGAGTGATGGAAACCAGACAAAAAAGACTACTTACTGTATAATTCCATTCATATAAAATGTTGTAATCTTTAAACTACTACATCGTGACAGAAAGCAGGTTCCTTGTTGTCTGGAGGCAAGGCAGCGAGAGGGAAGGAGAGAGTGATAGGAAGGGTAGATTACAAAGGAATATGAAGAAAGTTTTTGCAATAACAGAAAAAATATTTCTATTCATAGTTTATACTTAGTAATAGCTCAATCCCTGCATCATAGATAGCTAACTGCCACTTGGAGTTGTCTAGCAGGAACCTTTTATTTTAAGGACTTATTTTAGGGATCATTATAGCCTTGGAAGGATTGCCCTACTCCACATGGTCTGGTTGTCCATAGCTCTCTCAGCTGAGAATAAATTCTGTTCCCATTGTTGTTCTAGCCTGGGGCTCCATTATTATTAATCTTAAAACATTTTTTTTTCTTTTACTTTGACGTCCTCAATGGTATTGTGATTTCTATGGATTCTTATTATATGTAATACTGTTGGTCAAAACTGGAGCTCTGGGATATAGTCTTTAGAATTTTACCTTGTTTGTTGTTGAAGTATATACCAGTTTTAAGCTAAGTCATCACATAGGTCGAGCCTATGGCCTGATATTTCCTTCTTAAGTCTTATCCCTCCTTTTGTTCTTTCTTCTGTCACTGGCTCCCAGGGCCTCCTTGCTGCAGTTCCCCAACTACTAACAAGGATCTTTTTTGGATTTTTTGTTTGTTTGAGAATTAAACCAAGGCTGAATGAACTTCATACCCTGAGAATCCTTTTACACTCAGAAAGCAATAATTTTTTTTTTATCTTCTTGATAATTCCTGATAAACCAGCCTCTGTTAAATTGTTACCAACTGCTATATCCAAAGTTGATCACAAGGTTATTGGGAAGTTTTAAGTGAGGTAATTTATGAAAGTAGTTTGCAAACTCTGATATGCAATCTGAATGTCGTTTTGTCAGTTTAGGTTGACTCTGATATAAAATGCAAGACCCTCTACCTATGTAAATTGGTATGAATATCCCCAGTAGAATGTAGCAATATTCCTGAAGGGACAGGAAGCCACAGAACAAAATAACACTTTGAAGGATCAACATGTACTCAAATATTTAGTAAGAAGTAAATACTCTCATATCCTTGTGTGCTAGATTGACCTACATTTTAATGGTAAAACATGAGACTTCAAATAAACCACTTTTTTTTTTGTGTGTGTGTGTGAATGGTTGCTTTAGCCTGTGCTTCCAGACTCCCTCTGGATTCTGTCAGAATTACAAAGGATGACTTGATTTTTTTTTTCCCTAAGTGAATTCAGCAGATATTTATTGAGTACCACATATAAACCAGAAATGAGGGGGAAAAGATGAATAAGATAAACACATGAAGAAGGCCATGCCTACACACATCATAATTCAGCTGTTGAAAGCCACAGATAAAGAGCAAGTCTTGAAGGTATCATGAGAAAAATGACACATTACATACAAGAGAATCAAGATTTTATTGTTAGCTTGCTTCTCATAAGAAACTATAGAGGTCAGAAGAGCAACATCTTTAAATTGTGGAAATTAAAAAAGAAAAAAAAAAAGAAGCCGCTCAACCCAGAATTCTAAATAAAAAATATATAACATTTATGAATGAAGACCAAATAAAGACATTTTCACATAGAAGAATCTATCACCAGTAGAACTGCACTACAAGAAATTCTAAAGGAAATCCTTCATGCTGAGGGGAAATGAAACCAGATGCTTGAGCAACTTTTCAAGTGTTTATTGGCCACTGAGTTTGCTCTTTTGTGAGTTGACAATCCATTTGTTTACATTAATTTGTATTTTCTGATTAGGAATAAGGATGAGCCTACTTTCAATGTTTTTTGACCAGTGAATTTGCTCTCTTATGAGTTGATATATCATTTACCTAATTTTTCTGTTAAATTTCTTAGCAATTTGAAGAGCTTCCCTTATATTCTATAAATACAGACCCTGTATCTGTAATGTAGTTATTTGCCTTTAAAGTTTATGGAATCTTTTGCCAAAATGTTGAATCTTTCTTAGTGATACATATCTATGTGTCTTTTTACATTTTCTGGGTGCCCTGCCTTATAAAAAGTATTGTGGGCCCCTATAATACAAATATCCACGTGCATATAGGATCCTAAAATTTCTTTTACTGTTTTTATTATTTTCTTTTAAGATTAATGACTCAAAATAAACCTTTTCTGTATGTGTGAGTGATTGCTCACTAATTCATCTTGGTTTTGTTTGTTTCTGTTTTTTGAAAGTACTTCTTGTTCTTTTTTGTGCCATAGACTTCTTCAAGAATCTTACAATAGCCTTTTCCCCAGAACAATGTATAATATATACCCACTAAATTTTAATATACTGTCAGAATCTTTGTGCACTTCCGATTATAGCGAGTATATAAGTGTCTTGATTCCATTCAAGTACTTCCTACTTAAATACCATTCTTTTGTTTATGCATTAGAGTGACATCAGAAGTGTTAACACTTGTCCATGAATTAATGTTTCATTATTGCTTAATGCCCTCAACTAATTTCTTCTACTTTAAAATACAGTGCAAGCTCTATATGTAGGGCAGGCCCAGAGCAAGTTCATTTTCATGTTCGACATTGTTGTAAATCTCTGTACCAACTACAGAGACCTAAACTACTGTGTCAGTTCTTAGAGTTCATTGCCATTCAAGGCCTTAGACACTATAAATATTTAACCTGGTTGGATATTCAGAGAATTTGTAGCCAGGAGTGATTTCCATCAACCTTGCTTTCATCTTAAGTGTTTTGCCAAAGTTACCCAGTTCCCTTTGTCTTCAGACACTAGTTTCTCAGACGTTAAAAATTGTGTTTATTCCAAAATTAAATGAGCCTGGGGGATCCTCTAATAAAATTGCAATTTCCCCTCAGCCAATAAATAGATACATTTTGTTTTCCTATAAGACATCCCAGGAACATAAAACTATCTTTTCATTTTTGAGTTTTTTGTATGTGAAACTAGAGAAAGGATGGATTTCATGCTCCTTTCCTGTCCATTTATTCATAGCTTTTATTGTTATAAGTTATGTTTAATTTTTACCTAGGCAGTGGAATTTGGCTTTAGTCTAAGAACACAAGCATTGTGTTCAGACAAAACCAGATTTGTGTTCTTCCACTATTCACTCATTTTTAATTTCTCTGAGCTCCTCATTTCCATTTTTATCTCTTAAAATTAGACTAAATGTAATGTCCTACATAAAAAGGGTTTTTTCAAAAAAACGCTTTCTTTTGCAACTGAATTTTAATGATTAGTAAACAACCTGCATACCAAATAAATTAGACTTTGTAAATTCACATTCTCTTGGAACTCTTTGTTATTCAACATGGATGAGTAATTGTTTTTTGAAATTCCGTTCCTGCTTGGTTTCCATTGACATTGTATATCTAATGTTTTTTCTTCTTCCTGTCTACCTTTATGTTCCTTTATGTTCACTCCTCTATCTGACTTTCCTAATACACTGCCAAACTTTTCATGGGCCTACATCATGTCTCGATCATTTTCTGCACTTGGCTATTGCTCTTGCTATTCTTATGACTGGAATGGCTTTCTGCACCCATTTAAATCCTATTTATCTTTCAAGAATGTATCTCCTTGAGGTTTTTCTCCACTTCACCAGTCCAATTAAGTCTCCTTTCTGATTGGATTTGGTTAAATGAGAAAAAGTATGTGCAGTTAATTTTTAAACAATAAAACATTTATATTCAATCAGTATTTGATATTTAAGATACTATTGATATTCATTCACCTCCATACATAACCCACAGAAAGCTACCTCACATAGAGCTCATTTTTTAGAGATTTTTAAAAAGTTTTTTGGGAGTAAAAACGTAAATGCAATAAGCTACACATGTTTAAATTATATATTTGATAAAGCTTGGCATATATATTCCCATGAAGTCATCTTTACAATCAAGATAATGACAAATCCATCATCCTCAAAACTTTCTTTGTACCTCTTCGTAATCCTGTCTTTCACTCCTCCCCCCAATCCCAGGCAACCACTGACACTGTCATTATAGGATTTGCTAGGATTCCATATAAATGGAATCATACAGTTGTATTCTCTCTCTCTCTCACCTAGCTTCTTTCAGTCAGCATAATAATTTTGAGATTAATCCATATTTTTCCATGAATCCAAGTTTATTTCTTTTTATTGGTAAGTATTCTGTTGTATGGATATTCTAAAAATCATTCACCTACTTATTGGTTACCATTTGAGATTTTTTTTTTTCCAGTTTTAGACTATTACAGCTAAAACTGCTGTGAACATTTGTATTCAGGTCTCTGGACAAAGACTTTAATTTTTCTTGGGGAAACACTTAGGAAATGGCTCAATCATATAGTACATGTATCTCTTTTGGAAACTGTGAAACTGTAGTGTAAATTTTACATTCTCTTAGCAGAGAATTTTAGCTGCTCTATATCCTCACCAATACTTAGTTTAGTTATGCTTTTTAATTTCAAATGTCTTAATGGCTGGTTGATAGTAGCTCATTGTGGCTCTATTTGGCATAGTTTTCAGTACAGCTTGAAGGATAAGAGTTGAACATTTATCTTCTTAACTTTTTGCCTTTTTTAAAAACTCTGAATTTGGAAAGTCTGAATTCTGTGATATAAATAAAAATAAATATTTTGAAAATAAAAATATATTTTAAGTTTATGTCAGTGTTTGCTTGGTATGCTAAATGCACAATGTACTTGGTGACATTCATATATAATTCTTTTATGATACCAGTTGAAATCAGGAGTAGTGACAATAAAAGCAGCATTGTTTTAACTAAATAAAACTTATGTCCTTAAAACTATTTAGAAGTATTTATGCTTTCCTTATTTGTCAGTTCTAATTGTTTACCAAAAAGTAAAAATCTTTTTTAAAATTTTGATTTGCAACAAAATGGTTTCTTTTCAGAGATTTATGCATTATCTTATTTAATGGCCAAAAAGGACAAAAGAATTTGAACTAAAATTTCTCTCATAAGGTTTTTATAGGATTTCTAGCCATTAACTTATTATTTTAACAAAAAGAGCTATAACCTGAGATTTGAGACTTCATCACACAAAAAACAGGAGAAACTGTAACCATGTACTGTTTTATATCAAATAAGGATTGACAAGAGTGTTTTTAGGCATCTGTTCTGCCCACATAAGAAGGCAGCTTTATCATCTGGATATGTCCTGCGGCTGAAACTTCTTATAAATATGAGAATTTCTTTCTTTCTTTCTTTTTTTTTAATGGCAAGCAGAATATGGTATCCAGCTGTGGATTTGCTTATATATTGTGTTTGCATTTTTTTCCTAGGCTTCTTTTATACAGTATATGGCAATATGTTGTCATACAAATTCCATGATTAATGCTTATTTATGAAATCTTATGTAAATATCTTACAACTTAGTCAAACAACGTGCAAGTTAAACAGTTTTTTCTCTGAATATTGGATGACAAATCTGGGGGGAATAGTAGGTTGGATAGTTTATGTTCTTTATCTATAGAAAAGTTTCATATGTAACATTTTCCTTTTACTGTTCTATGTTATATCATTCTTTTTTACTTTATTTTGCTGCACAAGAAATCCAATTTCAGATTTATTCCTCAGAAAATAGAGAAAATTTAAATGCAGAAATAATTTAGAAATAAGAATGGTGATTATTTCATGTATAAATAGTCATATTCTAGGATTTATTTGATTTCTAATTTTGATCTTGACCTCTGTTTAGGTGGCATTTCTTTGTGTTTGTTCTATTAGTTTTGTATTAAAAGAAATCCTCTGTCCCATAATAAGCTGTTTTATTAGCATTATTACCATCTTAGCAATATTTTCTCCCAAAATGCTAAATTGCTTATAAAATATTACAGTTTGGATATATGGCAAATTTTAAGTGTAAATAAGTTCATTATATCTGTCTCAAATTCAATTCATGATAAAATGTTTAATATTATACATTTTTATATGAATTCTTTTTCTCTATATATCTCATCAAAATTACGGTGTCATGACAAAATGATCATATATATGATAAATACAGTGCATATAATATATAATAGATTATAGGTCAGGATATAATGTCATGATCAGTGATACACTGATAGATTTTTGTTTCATATATTCTTGTTTCCCTGGACTTGTTTTAATTTTCTCACGTTTAATTAGTATTTTGGTCAATTGTGACTAGAAGTTGAAAGACTTGTTCTTTTTTTTACCCTTCTACTCAGGTGCAGCTCTTGTACGAGCTAGCTGATATCATGAATAAAGTCTGGAATAAGATTCAGAAGAGAGGCAATCCCAGCCCTTCTTCAGCTTACCCGGAGGCCGTGGCAGGGCCTGTGCCTGGTTCCCCAGTTAGGAGCAGCATAGGCACAGCTCCTCCGGACACCAGCACGTGCAGCCCGTCTGCTGACATTGGGACTACTACTGAGGTCAGTGTTTCTGAAAAATCCCGTTACTAAGTGAAGGGTGATGTGTAGCTCACAGTTCCGTCTCAGGGCTGAGAATGAAGATGGCCTCACCTCTGTGGCAGCCGGCAGGGTCACGGGGCTCCTGAGGAGCTGTGGTAGCAGTGGCCGTGTGGCACGGTTTCTTTTAGGTCCAAGTATTTTAATCACTTTCAGTAGGAAGTGAAGTAGCTCATGACAGTGGGCGTTCTGTGAAATGGCAAAAGCTGAGGCACAGGAAATATGGTTCCTCAGAAGTATGGAAACTTAGAAGCTGAGTGCAAAAGAGGCTCATGCTCCCCGCTCCTCTTCCCTCTCTGCCTTGTTTTTGTTACCTTGTAGTTTTCAAGTTTGTCGGACCCAAAGTTCTCTCCTCCTTCCTTCTGATCATAAAAGCCTTTCTTTTCATTTTTTAATACCGTAACCTCACCCAGTATGCCAGTGCCCTTTTTTATGACAAATATTTTATAATGCCCCCTTTACTATCCTGAAATGAAAATAAAAAATAATATAACCTTTTTATATATATAATTATATATTATATATATAATTATTATATATATAATTTCAAAATTTTCTGATATCTTGAATAAAGTGGAAAGGATTAAAAGAAAGTAATTTAAGGTACAGTAATATATATTTCAATATAAAAATGCTCAGGCATGGCTACATAGAAGACATAATGAAGTAGCCAGGTATATGCAATTACTATGAATGCGACTGATACAGATAGACTTGTTCAGGCCTGTGTTAAATACCACAAGTTGATGATGTGATTTTCTGAAGTGATAGCAAACTTGGTAAAGTTTTGAACAAAACAAAGTTTATTCTCCCTCTTATTTCCGTAGTCGCATTTCTAGAACTCTTTGTATGTGAGAAGATCATGCAGAAATGCAAAAAAAAAAAGTGTTTACATTTAAAACAGAATCCAATTTGATGCCCATATGTTTGTTTATAAATAGGATTTCACCTACTTCAATGCCTGAGAGATAGGCTTCATTTTTCAAGATTGTCCTGTTCATCACAGGACCTCTTGATACCCTAACTGGTAACTCTTAAATGCCAGTAGTAACATTGAATTATCAGTCAGCCAGAAACATCCTAATACATTTTCAAAACACTGCCTAGTGGCCTGAACTCTAACCCCCGAGAACTACTGTCATAGATGGAGGTAGTTTTCCTTTTTGTGTAAACACGTGTTGAAGTAGATCTGTTTGACCCCTGCACAAGCAATTTCTCTGTCTCTGCTTATTCCCAATCTTAAGAAACTCAGTGAACTAAGTGATAGGTTTACTTTTTGTTTTCCCTTCAAATGAAAATCTAGAAATATTCCCTTTTGAAGTCAGTAAGGCATATCCTTTTAGGGTAAAAACAATGAATTCTTTCTGGAGATTCCTAATGTTCTTAGAATAATATAAAGGCTCCTGCAGTAAAGAAAACTTTTTAACTTTATTGAATGTAGTAGTGTCCAAACATATTTAACCAAAGACCCCTTTTTCATACACTATATGTTAACATTGCACAAAATACACGTAGTAAAATACTTTGGTAGAGTAATCAAAGCTCAGGGTGTTAAAGTGCTAGACAAGGCTAGTACAAGTGAAATTATGAATTAAGTTAAATCTTCTGGATGTTTCCGTGGCAGGAGGGAGAGTGTTCCACTAAACAGTTCTTGGCTAAGTATTGTATTAATTGTGATGGTAATATGAACATGACTGCCTATCTTGGGAGTGGTCTTTTAGAAAGAGTTACTTAAAAAACACTGCAGGTCCAGAAAAGACAGGGCTCCAACAGGAATGATCATACCTGTTGGTCATACATCTAGGGACTGCCATTCACACAAAGTACAGTTTGAGTGGTGCTCTACAAATTATAAAGAGGACATGGTGACCATGATATAAGATGTAATAGAGATAATCATACTCTGCAATTATAGAGAAATGATTTCAAATTCAGTCTACAGAGGTATTTTGCAGAGGAAGTAACATTTGAAATGGATCTTAAGAAATGTGTAAGACATTGGTAATAGTTTTGCTTTAGTAGGTATATAATAAATAGAGTAGACTGGAAGAATGATGTCTTCATTAGCGAAAGGAAGAGATTAACAAAGGGAGAGGATTTTCTCAATCACTTAATTCTGCTTTTAATAATAAGTTCCTTCTATGACTGCAACTAATTTAAAATTGGAACGTTGAGAATTTTTTCTAATTGGATTATAGAAATAAATGATAACGTTTCTAGTGGATTTGTTAGTTTTTTGTCAACTATGGATTTAATCTGATCTGATTTAAAAAGATCTGAAAATGAAAGAATCTTAATGCAAAAGATTCACATTAATATTCAAGAGAGACCATGTAAAGCAGCTTACAAAAGGTAACAAGAGTTATGGGGGGAAATGTGGTAAATAGTTTCAAAATGTACCCACTTTGTTTACATAGTGTGGGCAAGAAAAGAAGTGAGTGATGACTAGTAGTTCGATATGGATTTGAAACTCACAGTCACTTGGGAACCTTGTTCCCTGAGAAGTATCTTAAAGTAATTTCACTGGTTTGTTTTCTGTAAGGAGCAAGAAGATTTTTGTGAAGACTGTTATGATATGATAGTCAACGTTAAGGCTTGGATTTAACTTTACAACTTAGAAGGAGGTGTTCATATATTGAATATTTCATGTATAATTTGTCTGCTTGCTCTCAAGAAAATAATTATGTGGAGATCAAGATTAACTATGTATTCATCTGAGTTGAAGTTAACCTCTTTGAGAATTAGTAAATGATGGCATCAGAAAACATAGTCACTGTCTTCTCCTTTGTGTGTGATTGCTTCATCTGTGACTAAATCTGTGGTTGTTTAGTTGTTGCAGAATTCAGAATTTGTGCCCAGACTTTGATTTCTCATTTTCTTTTGTTTATAGTGCTGCTAGAACTGTGGGTAATGACCTTTGTAATTCTCATTCTTTTTATTTTGAGTTCTAACATGGTAGATATGTTACTATGATCCTTTGAATTCCATTTTAAAATGTTCTGTAACTTTGGTGAATTTGCCTATATATTTAAATTTTTACTTGACTGAATGGTGATACAACCCTGTTCTCTCACTGGAGAAACTATTTAATGAATGGTGCTAAGGAAGACAATGTGGAGAGACACACATATATTTTCTTTTAATCTGTTCAGAAGCCTTTATGACTTTTCAGACCTGGCATCCCTGGCCTCCCTTTGCTTCTCTTGCTAATCATTGTCCTAGTAATCTTGTGATTATAAGACACTCTCTGGATAATAGCATCATGTAAGCAACAGTACTCTCTATATACAGATTTACATATACTGTATCTATTTTGTGGTTAATTGTAGCAGTAACTTCCCTACCCTTTTCATGACATTGCATAGATAGAAAATGATATTTCTACCTGGAGTAATCAGGAGAAGCTCTAAGTCATTGAGAGCTTGATTCACCCCAGCCCTTCCCCACAAACTCTGAGGGCCATGAGACCTGTGTCTCAGCATAGACATGCCCATGGTGTCACAGCACACTAGTTAGGAAGTTCTGAGTGATAGTATTTCTTTGATAAATATATTCCTAACACTTTTGTTACTGCCGCAGTAAAAGGTGTTGATGTTGATGGATTTAAGTAAAATTGCTTCTCCTGCCTCCCCCAAGTTTTAACAAAATAGCATTATAACAGCATAGGGCTGCTGTGGTATACTGTGTCCTTAGTGTGACAGTCTTCTTCATGCAGCCAGGGCTAAGAAGAAAATGAAAAGTTTTTCGAGTATCCACTAAACTGAGCACCTTATAAGCATAATCTCTTTTAATTTTCAAACCCATATTATGAGGTTGGTAGTATTACTTACCTTTTACAGTGAAGAATTTGTGGCTCCTGAGGTTGAGTGATTTGTTTGAGATCATACAGATAAGTGGCAAGGCTGAAATGAAAACTTTTGCATTGTGACTTTAGAGTCCCTAAGATGTATTATCATATGAATTCTAGGACTTAATCCATTGGTAAATCTTCCTTTTTAAAGTAAACTGTTGCCACCAAGTGCAGATGTGTTTTTTCTCCTTTGTCCTGCTCAACACTTGAGTTTTGTGGAATAGTTCTCTTCAATTCTAAAACACTCATTGTCACTTGACAAAATACTTCTACATTCTCCTTAGTTTCTCTTTCTAGAACTTCTCATATTCCCTCTCCAAGTCTTTGAACCACTGTTTGTTTTTTGTTTGCATTTTTATTTTGTTTTTTCTTTTCTGTTTTCCCCCTTTTTCCCCTACTCTTTTAGCTCTTTGTGTTTTCTCTCTAGGGCATTTTTCTCAATTCCTTTTTTTTTTTTTTTAATTCCCTTTGGTAAATGCCCTTTTAGCTATTTCTTATCCATTTGGTTTAGTCAGTGGGTGATACAGACAGGAGATCGGAGGGTAATAGAAGTGAGAGGTTGGTGGTTTTTGTTCCTTGTTCCTGCCCCACTTTGGTGCCCCATATGGAAACCATTCATGACATTTCTTCAGTCTGGGAAGCCTCGTGTGGATTGTCTGTTTTTACTGAAGAAGCAGCTCTTTTTGGTGCGAGGCTTTATGCAAATGGCTCCAACTCAGACTCTTAGCTTTTTCCAGTCCCTGAAGGAGTGTTAAAATGGCATTGCTTAAACCCCTAGACCTTTCCCTTTACCTGAGTTTGAGACTTCCATTTACCACCATAGACTCAGTTCCCAGTCATTACCCTGACTTTGTGTTTCCTCTTCATTTCTGACATCTTGAGATTTGCCTCTTCTTATTTCAAGTTTGGCTGTTAAAAAAGATGGCATTCTCAAATTGGGCAGTTTTAAGAGAGTTTAATAAAAAGACAAAGGTGTCCCAGTTAATTTTTTTATGTCAGTTCTTCTATTGTGGTAAAACATACAGAACATAAAATTTCCATTTTAACCATTTTTAAGTGTACCATTCTGTGGCATTAAGTACATTTACATCACCATCAACCATCTTCAAAACTTTATTTTTCTTAACTGAAATTTGGTACCTGTTAAACAATAACTTCCCATTTTAACATCAAGATCCATGAACATGGGGCATTTTTTCCATTTATTTATGTCTTTTTTCATTTCTTTTAGCAATATTTTATAGTTTTCAGTATATAAGTCTTTCACTTCCTTGGTTTATTTTATTCTTTTTGATTATAAATAGAATTGTTTTATTAATTTCTTTTCCTGATTGTTCACTGTAACTGTATAGAAAGATGATTTTGTGTGTAGGTTTTGTATCCTGCAGCTTTGGTGAATTTGTTTATTAGTTCTAACAGGTGTTTTATATGTGTGTGTGTGTGTGTGTGTGTGTGTGTGTGTGTGTGTGTGTGAAATCTTTAGGGTTTTCTGCATATAAGGTCATGTTGTCTGCAAACAGATAATTTTACTTCTTCTTTTCTGGTTTAGCTGCCTTTTACTTCTTTTTCTTGTTAATTGCTCTGGCTAGGCTTCCAGTAATATGTTGAATAAATATTTCACTCAGCTTTTTAAATATTGGATAGTATTTTCAAGTTGAACGTAATTTTCTCTTTTGACAGTCATTTTGTTTGAAGGAAACCTTCTAGCGTGTTTCAACAAACAGATTTTGTTCAGATAGCAAAAGACATATTGAATAAATGACCCTTTGTTGCTTTTTCTGTTTCCATATTAGCTATACTTTTTATGCAATTTTTTCATCTAAAGTAAGTGTTAAGTCAAACAAACATTATACGTTAGAAGTAAGATGATTTAGACTGGGAGACTTACACTGACTAAGAAGTATGGATGTCAAATAATGATTATATTGTTTCAGTGACATCCTGGATGTGAAATACAAACTTTCTACTATTATTTTTAGTATCTGAGAATAACCCTAGTTTAAGCAACCAGAACCTACTCAGTATCCAGCACTATTGTTTGGTACAGAGCAGACTTTAAACACATTGTTCTTGAATATATGGATGTTTAATGATTTGGAAATATTACCTCATTTATGATAAAATTGAACCTGATTGATTATGGTGTGGTACAAGATGTATAGATTCATTGTCACTACAAATATATTTTGATGTAAATTCATAAAACTGTATAATGAGGTTTTTTTTCAGTTTGTTTTCATGTCTTCTGTTGTTTTAAACATAATTCTTTTATATTATTTATCAGATCTGTTATCTGAATTTCTTGAGAATCTAATCTTGCTGTTTATTTTATTCTTAACTCTTGCTCTTACACCGTTGCCGTATGTGTTATGTACTCTTCTGCTGGGAGTTCTTCACTAGTGGGACTTTATGAGGCTCTTACATAGTGGTCGGGAGCCTGTTCCCCAACAGAGATTTTATGTGTTTCCTTCTCTGAGAAACTCCAAAGGCTATCACTAACCTGGGGCCCCTTTGCTATTAATTTCATAGACATTTCTTGAAACATTCGGTAGTATGAGACCAAGCCCTCAAACCTACTTGTAACTTAGAGTTGTGTTTAAAAAGTCTCAAGGGTAACTGTTTTCTACTACCCAGGCTAAAATAGATACTGCTTTTTTCTTGGGTTTATTCTGTTGCTTTTCTAATTTTTTTAATTGGGTACTTAGCATAATAATAGTCACCTTTTTTTTTAATTAACCATGCAAGGCACAGTCCTTTATGCTTAGAGGAATTTATAGTATTTAAGTTGGGGGATGGATGTGTGTATACACATGATACATAAGTAGCCTGGGAAATTTAGCCTATAATTACATTGCTGTTTCCCAGAGAAAATTCTGTATTACATGGAATGGGGAGCAAAATTTTTGCTGTACCCAATGTGTCTCTGGCGCACAAATTGCTGACATGGACTCAAAGATAAATAAGACTTTACCCGTAGACTTGAAGAACATACTCCATTGTATTTTGGCTAGTTAAAATTGTCAAAAGTTTGTGTCCCATCAGTTGTTCAGGAAAGTGAAACATTATATAATTATTTTAATTGAAATATTTATGCCATTTTGCTTACAAGACAATCCAACAATAAAAACTACCTTTAAAAGCACTAACATTTTCATGATTTCATTTACATAACAAGTAAACAAAGCAAACATACACACAATATACAAATACATGCACACTCACATACTTCCCTTATAGGGTAAATACATAAACTGTAACTCTTTTGGAGGCTGTTGTAGTTATGTAAAATGATATTTCTCTCTTGTGCATTTTCAATACTTTCCATAAAGGGGATACAGAAAGGACAGTTATTATGGATAGCTATATTGTATTGATGAAGCTTTCTCATGTGTACACATGTAAGATCTTTGATAATGTCATCCTTATTCACAGTATTGTTATAAGAAATAATTTTAAAGCTTTAGAAAAATCTAAAATGCTGAATGAATGCTAGAGTATTGTTTTATAGTTCAACCTAAATTAAAAATTGACAGATTAAACACACATGTTGGAAGCTTAGGATCATGGCAAAATTTGAATTCCATGTTTTATTGATCTAGGAGTTGAAATTGCTTTAGCAGCCGAGTTCTCAGAAAAATCCAGCATGAGATATATTGTACAGCACAGGGAATATAGCCAATATTTTATAACAACTTTAGATGGAATATTATCTGTAAAAATATTGAATCACTATATTATACACCTAAAATTAATATACTACTGTGCATCAACTATACTTCAATTAAGATAAAAAAATTTATTTTCAGGAAAAAAAATCCAGCATGAAGTGGTTCATTTCTTAGTTTCTAATAGTTATTTAGAATGCATTTATTTTAGTTAAATATAAAGGGAAAATTTGGGGTGGAGGGGACAAAATGAGTGAAGGTGGTCAAAAAGGTACAAACTTCCAGTTATAAAATAAATAAGTCCTAGTGATGTAATGTACACCATGGTGACTGTAATAATACTGTACTGTATATTTGAAAGTTGTAAGAAAATAGATCTTGAAAGTTCACCTCACAAGAAAAAATAATTTGTAACTGTGTGTGGCAATGGATGTTAACTAGACCATACTGTGATTATTTCACTATGTATGTAAATATCAAATCATTATGTTGTATACCTGAAACTATTATAATGTTAAATGTCAGTTATATCTCCAAAAAAAGAAAAACGGAAGTTACTTGACAGCAACTGCTGTAGCAAAGCTGCCATTTTTTCAATTATAAAAAGTTGTTACTCACTTATGTATTAAGTGCAGTTAACCTAAGCAGTAATCGACCTCAATCTGTTATTCCAGACATCGTTATAGAAAATAAATTTAGTTTGAACTTTTTTACTCAATTTCTATTTTAAGAACGTCTCATAATAATTTTATATCTGTTCCTGAAAATAGACTTATTTCATGAAATATTTATCTTTAAATGGTTTTATCATCAGCATTTAGAGAGAAACTTTTATTCAAAATGTAGGAATCTTAGCATTTAGATCATTATCTCATCAACTGAGTAGCTGTTGAAAGAACCAAGATAATACATACATCAAAGCAGGTACTGCTTAGCCTCCACATACAAATCAACAAAACATTTTGTTTGTTATTTTCTTATTTCAAAGTCGTCATACCAGAAGATGCCTCTGGTTTCTCGATTATTGGCTTATTTTTTAAAATTCAAATAGTTTTATTGTATAAATATAACCTGTTAATCTGAGGTCACCTTACATTTGTTGCGCCTACTTATGTCAATTATGGATCTGGGGACCACTTTTAAAATGCAGTTTTGATTTTTAAAAATTTCTTATTAATACTTGCACTCAAAAAGTTCATGAAATTTTAAAACATTTACTGTTTAAGGTATTTCTTGCTATTTCTTGCTGAGTTGGGTCAAAACCATTATTTTAAAATTATTTTGACTGTAAAGAACTCACTGTAAATGGATCTAGTTTTAAAAAGCACACTCTTACCAATTGTTTGTGTTAAGTAGAAGAGAAGTATTTGTTTATATGATCCTTGGATGATGGATACTTTAAACTATGAATAATTCTTCTTATGTTGACATGTTGATAGGGAGCAACATACTTTTCAGTGGGTAAATCTCTAGCTTCCTGAATATCAATCTGAGTGATAGTAGAGGGGGAAATATGAGTGAGAGACTTAAGTACTGAGCTTAAAAACAGTTCTTTATTTTTCCCACTCTTCACATTAAAATAGGGAGAGCAAAGGTAGTGGAAGCCACAGCAGGCCACTTGTTACTGTTGACTTAAGTACAAACAGTCGTGGAAGTGTTTAGCCCTTTGGGAAGTTTAGTGACTGAACAAGAACCCTGGAGTTGTTTTGATAAGGGGGAGTAATATGGCCAAAAGTATGATCATCCCTGAGCTCTGAAGCAGGCCAAGGATAAAGGGTTGAAGTATTTGCTCTTCCAGATGAACAAAGATAAATTCAGTTAGCAAAATAAACTCAGTATTTTGGTCAATTTGTGACAAAATGGTGAAAGAATTGAATTGTGTATTTTAGAACTTGGCATGAAGAGGTGTGGGAAAATAGTTCAGCATCTCTAGTTCTGGCTCAGTTTTTGCTATAGATTTAGAAATAGAGCAGAAAATTAATGCAGAAACATGTTTAATAGTACCACCCAAATGTTGTAAATCCAAAATGAAAATTGAAACTATATGAAGAAGGAGAGCAAAACTTTTTCTCAGGAGTCCTTACTTATTAAATTTGAGCCACAGTTTTCTTAGCATTACTACTGAGTAGTGTTAAAAATCAAGGCCTCCATTGATGTGAGGTGCCCTTTGCCCTGCAATTCCCATTCTCGGGATTATGATGTTCTTCTCACTCTTGGAGAGAGAATTTAATTTGTAAATGCTCTAAGAACCAGTCTGTAGAGAAAGGCATACTGACACATTATGTTTATTACTTTTATTAAATTTAACTTTGTAAAATATATCTTTTTCTGGGATTAGTTTTTGCTTTTCATTAGATACTGTTTTACTTTAGACACTTATTTAAAAACTTGAATTTTTTAGCTGTATTTTTTAAATTGAAGTATAGTTGATTTACAGTGTTGCAGGTATATAGCAAAGTGTTTCAGTTTGATATATACATATATTCTTCTTCGGATTATTTTCCATTGTAGGTTACTACAAGATATTGAATATAGTTCCCTGTGCTATACAGTAGGTCCTTGTTGTTTATCTATTTTATATATAGTAGTATATATCTGTTAATCCCAAATTCCTAATTTATCCCTTCCTCCCACTTTCCCCTTTGTTAACCATAAGTTTGTTTTCTACATCTGTGAGTCTATTTCTGGTTTGGAAATATGTTCGTTTGTCTAATTTTTCTAGATTCCACATATACATTTCTCTGACTGACTTCATGTAGTGTGATAATCTCTAGGTCCATCCAAGTTGCTGCAAATGACATAATTCATTCTTTTTTATGGTTGAGTAATATTCTATTATGTGTATATGTATGTTCTTTATTCTTCTTTATTCATCTGTTTGGACATTTAGGTTGCTTCCATGTCTTGGTTATTGTAAATAGCACTGCTATGAACATTAGTGTACATGTATCTTTTCAAATAAGAGTTTTCATCTTTTCCAGATTCCTGGAATCATATGATAACTCTAGTTTTCTAAGGAACCTCCATACTGTTCTCCATAGTGTCTGTACCAGTTTACGTTACCAACAATGTAGGAAGGTTGCCTTTTCTCCACACTTTCTCTAGCATTTATTATTTGTAGACTTTTGATAGTGGATATTCTGACTGGTGTGAGGTGATACCTCATTACAATTTTGATTTGCACTTCTCTAATAATTAAATGATGTTGAGTATCTTTTCACATGCCTATTGGCCATCTGTTTGTTTTCATTGGAGAAATCTCTGTTTAGGCCTTCTGCTCATTTTTTGCATGGGTTGTTTGTTTTTCTGATACAGAGCCATATGAGCTGTTTGTATATTTTGTAAATTAATCCCTTGTTGGTTGCATCTTTTGCAAATATTTTCACCCATTCCATAGGCTGTCTTTTTGCAAAACCCTAAATTTTTGTATAGCTTCTCAAATTCTAAGAATTTCAATTATAGCAGATTTAGGACCACTTATGTTTTAGAGAAGCATTTATATAAAAACATCCCAAACAGTAAGCTATTTGCTTTGTTTGGTGTAATTGGAAGGAAGGATGACTATACTATATTCAGATTTAAGTCTAATTTTGTGTCACACTGAATTGCAAGACACTATTGCTTTGCTGTGCTTGGTCCTTAAGTATTCCAACACTAAACACTTCCCTGTAGTTTTGTGAAAATCTTCCTTGTTTGATCTCTTCTGGGGATTCAAGGAAACTGAGTTTTCTTCTGGTTGAAAGATGCTGTAAAAGTGAGGTCAGGGTAAAAACTTCATATAGAACTGAATATGCCTGCAGAGATGGCATGTCTGTACTAGCGAGAGTAGGGTTTTTTGGTTTTGTTTTGTGTGAGGTTTTCCTATCTTCCTTGCTCTTTAGGTGCCAGTCTAATGCCTTGACTGGGAGGTAAATGGGTTCTGATCTGAGAAACTATCCAAGGAAACAGGGTACTGACCATGTTGTATTTTCTTCTATTAAACCTTAAAGGCTGTTTTGTCTGGTAGTTGGCTACTGGTTATGAATCCTTAGCATAGGAGATGAACATTTTGTTTGAAACACTCAAAGCAACAGGTGAGTGTTACAAGTTGAACATATATGGCAAAGGAAAATGTCCTGAAGTTAGAAAGGTGACAGAATGAGAAAGGCAAGAGGGTGTAGGGTATAGGATACCAAATTCTACAGGGCAGAGAGTAACAATTTCTAAGTAGTAGCTAAGCTTGATAGTGATTACTATACATACCATTTATGAATTGTATATTATAAATTGTCACTTTATATTTGTGTTCTTCCTTAATCTTAAGTAAGATATATATTATTATTATATAATAAATATAATTATAATAACCATTTTGCAGATGAGGGAACAAATTGAGAGGTTAAATTAATTACAGTATCTGAAGTCCTTAACCTCATATACCAGGCTGCCTATCAGACTGAGCTTCAGCACATATAACTAATATTTAAATAAGCATGCTAGAGTATAGGTGATCAGCTCACAGAAAATGGGTTTAGGCTCTCAAGCTTTTTTTTTTTTGATGGTTTTAGATGTACAGCAAAGTTGGGATTTTAAAAAACCAAATACTTGGTAGCTAATCCTAAAAGGGTGGAGTGCATGAGTGAGTGATCACTGTTTCTGGCACCATCTCTTCCTGCCTTTGAGACTGAAGCTGTTCACCTCCAAACTAGGATTTGTTTTTCAGCTGCTGAAAAGAAAAAACCCAACAAATCTTTTACAGAAAGTTTGTTAGTACCAAATTTAGGGCCTTTCACATATCCAGAATTCAGTGTGTATTTGTTGACTTGAATAAGCTCATGCTCTGTTCCTCTAATTAAGACACTTTTAATCATATAAATCATTTGAAAAATCTATCATCAAATCTATTAACTTTTAAAAGTCTCTATAGTAACATATGTGAAGCATGATGAATGTCTTGCTGTTTCTTAAATCATGCTACTTATGTTTTGCTATGGTTCTTGTAGAGTCAGACATTAGTATTCCATAGCAAGGGTAGGCAACATTTTTAATAAATGGCAAGACAGTAATATTTTAAGCTTTGTGGATCATAGCACCTCTATGACAGCTACTTAACTCTACTAAATAGCAGCCATTGGCAGTAGATAAATGAGTCAATGTGACTGTGAGGCAGTAAAACTTTATTTCCAAAAACAGAGCCCAAACGGTCCTTGACTATAGCTTCTCGATAAAGAAATACTCATTAGTATGATCCTAATTTGTTTAGAGGAAACTGGAAGGGCATGCCTGTACATTGTAACTAAGAAAAGCATGTGAGTAGTATGTGTTTATATTACTGTCATTATGTATTAGCATAAGCATCTGTATGATTAGCATTAGCATATATTATAAGGATGAGTTATAAGGAATCATCGCAGGTTTTTAATTATAATTTTTCAGTTATTTTTATTTAAGTTACAAAGTATTGTTGTTTTTTCTCATCCCAGGGAGATTCTGTTCAAGCAGTTGATGATTCACCGTTCTCGGATTCTGTTACCTTGGAACAAACTACAAGTAACATTGGTGGATCCAGTGGACGTGTTAGTCTGTGGATGCAGTGGGTGCTGCCCAAAATTACTATAAAGCTCTTTGCTCCAGATCCTGAAAATAAAGGCACAGGTATAGGATTACTTTTCTACTGAAAAGATAAACTATTAGACAGTATTGTTCAGAAGAAATTGGAGACTCAGTTTTATCTGTCATTGTCATTTTTATCAAATAAACATTATTAGATCTAATTCAAGTGATTTCTACTAGTAATACTAACATGTTGACTCTATTTCCTAAATCTTGTCTTGTTTGTATTAAAATTCATTCCGAAAACCCTAAGGTAATTTTTCCATTGTTCAGATTGATGCATTAGATCATCACTAAACGAATTACAGCGATTGTTGACTGATACCAGATGTAGCACTTCAAACATTAACTGAGATTTCCCTTATCTTGAAATAAGTATCCTGTCTTAATTATTAGGGCTATATTGATATAAATTTCCTTATTATTTTAGTATCTTGTGTGGTTAATGAACAGAAAGTCTCATTCCCACTTTAGATCTGAAGGATATCTATGCCAATATTATATGTGAAATAGAAAGTTTTAATACTGAGTATGAGGCCTATACTGATATTAATGTTTGCTTCTTATTGCAGAGCTTTGTGTGGTCAGTGAACTGGAAGACCTCAGTGCTTCCATAGATGTCCAGGATGTTTACACTAAAGTGAAATGTAAAATAGAAAGTTTCAATATTGATCACTATAGAAGCAGGTAAATAATGAATAATGAAATTGGGAAAAGCTATTTTTACTTTGAACAAATTCTATATAAGAATTTTTGTATTTTGGTCTGATTAGTAAAATATTGTACATATTCCCAGAGGGTTTTTAACAGATAAATTGGTTAATTTTACTTGGTATTCATTCATATATGGAATATAATAAAGTTTTGTTCTATAAGAGGGCAGATCTGTTCATAAACATCCACACAGCTATACTGAATGAAAGAAGGTACCTCTACTAATTATCTCACAACTTGTTACATATGTTGTATATTTGTTTAGATTCCTGGGACACAGTGGATGGCTTTGGTTTTTACTGTATATTCCCCATCCACTCCGTATACCAGTATAATTATAGATCGAAATGGAGCAACGTCTCATGTCCCTTTGCACTTTGGAGAGTTCTCTTATATCACAGATGATTGATGTACAAGTTGTAGATGTGCCTAGAACCATATATTTCCTTCTTAATAAATTTCTGTCAAAAGTAGATCATAAACAAATATAATTTACAAATATAATTTGCTTATACTAATAAATAATGGTAGGACAAAAGTAGAGTTTTACATATTTTTATGAAACTTTACAGCAATTTTATCGTTAATTTTTCCCAAAGAAAGATGCTTTTTTTGTTTATTTTGCTTTATGCTACCACCCTAATTTTTTAATTGAAATATAATTCATATACCATAAAACTCACACATACTTTTTAAAAATTATTTTTTAAACAGCATTCTATTTTCAACTTCATAGTATTTTGGCATAGAAACAGCCTGAAATTCCTTTTTTTCCTAGATTCGTAATATTTATTCACTCAACAGTTATTTATTAAGTGCCTGCAGAAGCATGTATGTTTCTGTACCTTTATTGATGCATTATGTATCCTAAAAACCAAAGGCTTTTTTATTTAATGGGTTTCTGATTTTATATTAAATGTATTTGAAGTTTTATTCTTTATTGTATATATCATTTTTGTCAATTACTATTAAATCTGTCACAATCAAAAAAAATGTGTCATATCTGTGAAGTTCAAAATATTTTGCTGGATATATATTAAGACATATTATACTAGTATTATCTTACCAAGCTTATGATAATTGTTTTTGTTGTAGTAACAGTGAATCACTAATTGATTTTTAATAATGGAATGGTTAGCTGTATAGTTCCTTTTGAATGGTATATCTCTATGTCAAAATGATTTTTGTAAGTGATACATGAATTATATTTTACTGCTGAAAAAGTGTCTTTTGATTATGTGAATATTACAATTTATGTTCTAGGCCATCAATGACTTTTAAATTTATGTAATTTAATGATATTTATATAAATTACTTATTCATTGATTTAATAAATATGCTAAGCTCTGGGGATATAGTATTTAACAAAAATAGACATAAACATGCCCTTACGGACCTTAGCATCTCATGGGTAAGAGAGAAAAATAATCAGCCAAGTAAATATACAATTTACCATTAAGACAGATGCTTCTGTGCAGAACTACCAGGGTTTGGTGCTAACGTAAACTGTTCTATTGGTTGCATTGTCACATCCACGTTTTAGTTCAGTATAGTGTTGTTTACATCATAACTACTTGAAATAGTTATATATGCTCAATTTTTTAACTCAGAAAAATTGAAGAGAACAGATAAGGTGAACTTATGTTTTCCAGGCCAGGGGAAGGTTGGCAGTCAGGACATTTTGAAGGAGTATTTCTACAGTGCAAAGAAAAACCTGTGGTGAGACTCATTTAGTAATTATGATTTTTTTAACAATGTATTATAAACTGTTTGTTTGTTCTTTCATGAGTAGGACTAATGGTTACAAGAATTAGAGCTCCGAGTAAATTTTTTGACCTTTTCTTCCCAAATTACATTATAAAATGAAGCTATTTATCTTTTTAGGCTGCTTGTGTTTTGTAACCATTTTCCTGTTCTAGCAATTAAGTAAATTTTTCAATAAGGCAAAGGTAGGATTGCTTTTATTAATACACGTTGTCATTAATGTATTATGTTGACTTTTAGATGTTTTTTCCCATTCGTAAGTGAATTCCTGTTAAATTGTCCTTGTTATAAATTGAAAGTAGCCATTTACACTAAAAGCAATTATTTTTCTGTTAACAATGCTTTTGCAGAAGATGGTTCTGACAGAGGCCATGCCTAGCAGTGGCTCAAACCTAAACCTGTGCAAACTTGAGCGGAATTAAAATTGTCCAGGTTTTTTTTGCTTATGGCTTTTATTGCTTTTGTCTTTTCACCTTCTTTGCTCCTGTCCGTCACCTCAAGCCTTGGGGAAGAGTGTTGGTCTCTGGGGCAATGTGGAGGTGTCTTCCTTTCCTGTACTGACAAGCTGAACAGACGCACCTTGTTGGTTCGACCCATCAGCAAGCAGGACCCTTTCAGTAATTGCTCTGGCTTCTTTCCTTCTGTAAGAAATCGTTTTTAAATTGTGCTACAGATCTCCTCCCATTAACAGGAACCCAGAGAAGGAACTGAACTATCCATAGAGTCAACTCTTGATTTTCATCTTTCCCTTTACCACCCACTTTGTAAAAGAACTAAAACGTATTCTTAAATTATAGGCTGCTTTTCACAATAATCTGTTTCTCAGCTAATTATGTATGCTGTTTGTCATTCTGGTTTTGTGAATACAAACGAATTTTACTATCAGCATTAGAAAAGCAAAATAGATTGTTAAATACTGCGTGTATTGAATGATCAATGATCAAGAGTTGACCTACCGCTTTTGTCATTTCTTTTATGATTCTTACTTAGATTGCTTTTTGTCCTATTACTATGCCATTTCCTTCTCACAACTAACTCCAAGCACCTTATTTGATGCCTCTAAAATCTGGACAAGGCTGTATGTACATCTGTCATTGACTGGATGGAAGATGAACACTAGACTGTATATCAGTGGGTTTTAGAAGTTTAGAATCCTTTCTTTTCCCTAGTGATACAGTATATCTGAATATGTTATAAAGCTAATTCTTTTAGTGACATTCTGTTTTTTAGTTGAAGTAAAGTTGATGTACAATATTACATAAGTTGCAAGCATATTAAGTGACATTGTGAAAGTTAATAAAATGCGTGTAATTTTAAAATATTAAGAATGAGTTATCATAATGGCAACATCAATTCTCTTAAGAATTTATTAAATCAGAACATTATTAGATAGTTTCTCAGCATGTGTAAACTCGTACTTATTTCCTTTTTGTAGCTCAAAAGGGATTTAAGACAAATATCTTTAAAAAGATTTTTTAAGTTAACCAAATATTTTAAATAATTTTGTTCTTAGACTTAATGTTTAACATTATGTTTCCATAGCCAAATGCTAGTTTCTGATTTGATTTTTGAATTTTTTCTAGTCTTGTCTGGAAAAAAGAAATGTCCCTAAATGTGGCTTTTATGTCAGTGAAAGTTCTGTCTAGATTTATTTTCTTCTCTTTGAGTGTTTGTTAGTGTCCATGAGAAATACTGTTAATAATTTTAATATGTATTCATGAAAGAAAGCAAAAATTACTGTTAATTCCCTTTAAAAGTTTTTAATCAATTTTTCTAAATTTAAAATTTTTAAGATTTCTTGAATTATCAGTTTTCTAGCTTATAATTTTATTAAGTATTTATTATTACTCTGTGAAAGTAACATTTATATTACCTCAATTCCAGGTAGTATTCTTTCATTCTTTCATTTCTCCCCCTTCTACTAGGGGAGTCAGGAATGCAGAAGTTGAGCAAATAAACTTTCTCCAATGGGAGTTTACCTTTCAAGAATACCTACATTTATACATTGAGACACCTTTTATACTAATTGCAGAATTCAAATGTTGCCATTAATGAAAATTTGAGTTGGGTTAGTTAGGTTAGTGGTTGATTCTACTCACTACCCTCATCCCCACCCCCACCCCCATTTCCCAGAAGAGATGCCTAGAGTGTTGCTGTGACCTCTTCCGCTGGGGCCACTGACAGCCACCCTTTTCCACTCACTCCTGCCTACAGTTCAGCAGCATGATGAAAAGACTGGTATCACTTTTCTTGTTTTCCTGTGTTTCCTTTTGTTTTGGGTGTAAAAAGCGAAAGGTAAGGGAAATCAGACAAGAGGCAGTGAGAAAATTGGAAACAGTTAAAAAAAAAACACCGAGGGCAAAATAGTTATAAGAAAAATTATATTGCACAACCATTTAATGCCTACTTTCCAAATTTTTTTTAATGCTAGGAAAATTAACTTTAAAAAAGGATAGTATGCAAAGGTAAATTTTATCTCACCTTTCTTCATTATAAAGTCCAGGTAAAAACTAAATTAGCAGTGAAAACTGAATTTCACTGTGTTTTCTTCTCACCATGTCGCTGGGTGACAGGCAACAACAGGAGAGGAAGAAGACGAAGCAGAGGGTTACTAGTGATGGAATAGCAGGCTCAGACACCTTGCTGCTCTGCTGCTGCTCACTTTTTTCTTGTTTGTGTGAATATATTTCATTCTTCTTCTTCCTCAGTTCACTTCCTCTCTTAGCATCACTCTTTGGACCCTAATAACTTTGAAAAATTTCATCAGGCCTTGGGAAGAAGGGATGGGACTGTGGAATATAACAACCTAACTGATTTTATATTGAGTAATTTGCAGAATAGAGTTATGTGTACATTAACTGGGCCAGGAAAATTTTTTGCAAGAACTGTCCTTTTCATATGTTGAGAAATAACAAAATATGCATTTTACCTTTCTTTAAAAAATACTTTATTTTACTATAATTTCTTTATAGTGTACAATTTGAATATGAGTTAATTGGACAAGTTTTGTCAAAAATATTAAATTTATAATGATACAGTTTTCACTATTTAATACAGTATAAAACACAAGGAATATGAGCTTTTGGAGGATTGATAGATTTTGTAAACAATATGATAATCAAAATAGGCAAGTTCTAAAAGATGTTTTATTTTTATGTCATGTTACCATTTCTGTTAAACATGCATTAAATGATTGATTCAAATATGAAAGCATAGTCTCAATGAGGCTCTTTTTATGGGCTCAGTCTTCACATAAATTAGCAAGATTATCAGATGAAAAACTTTATTCATATAAGTGTTGTCAAAGTCAATTATCTTTTCTATTCAGATTATTGATCACAAATGGAAATATATAACATGCTTATTTCAATTTCACTTGCATAAACAACCCCTCTGTGACCCAAATTATAACAACATATTGGTCCTCTTAATGAAGAATTATTAAGAATGAAAAGATGTATCTAGAGGTGGTCTGTTCTAAATTCAGAATGTCACAAAAAATGTCAAAATCATAGAAACAGGCACACAGAGGTTAATTACCTCTCTCAAGATCTTGAACTACAACCCAGGATTCGTAACTTTGAGTTCATTCAAAGTCTTAGGAGCTTTTTCCCTGTTTACAAAATTGATCAGTAATGTGCTCATTAAGAAGTATGGACATAATAAAACGTGAGATCATTTTCTGCTTTCAAATAGGTTTTTTTATTTCCTTTTTTAATGAAGTGTGTATTGTGATTTCCTTTTCCTGGAACAGACGACTGCAAAACTTCTAGATGGCTCTCATCAGCAGCATGGATTTCTCTCTTTGACATACACAAAAGCTGTAACAAAAAATGTCCGCCACAAGTTAACATCAAGAAGTGAGCGAAGAAGTTTTTATAAGTTATCTGAAGGTTTAACAGATGGTTCCCCTCATTTTCTTCATGAAATACTTCTTTCAGCACAAGCTTTTGACGTTGTCCTTTGTTTTCCTCTACTTAATGCCATTGCAAGTATATTTCAAGCAAAACTACCAAGGACCCAAAAAGAGAAAAGAAAATCTCCCGGTCAGCCCATGAGGACCCATACTCTGACTTCACGCAATTTGCCTTTGATTTATATCAACACAAGTGTAATCAGAATTTTTGTTCCAAAAACAGAAGAAACGCAGCCAAATATTGAAGGTATTGTCTTCAGAATTATTTTTTCAGTCTGATTTTAAATAACTTTCATCTAGGAACTTTAGTTTTCTTTTTTTCTTTTTACTTTTTTTTTTCCTTTGGTAATATGGTAGCTGGTTGTAGTTTGCAGTTTTGTGTATTTTATAAAGAATGTATATGTTATAGTGATTTTACAACTAAATCTTTAAAAGTTATGTCAAAGTATTGGGTATGTTTCTGACTCTATTACTTACTAGAATAAGAAATGTGAGATTTTTTAACTTCAGATCTTTTGCTAGTAAAGCTTATACTTTCTGTCCTTCATTTTATTAAACTCAAATGTTAGGTTCCATGTACCTAAGGTAACTAAAAATTACTTTAAGAAATTAGCCAACATATCAGAGCTCCTGTGGCTTTTTCCAGGCTTCTCAGTGCCCTCTGAAATTATTCTAGAATTTAAAATGAAGTGAATTGATTATTCCTCTGCCTCCACCCCCAAAAGGGACTTGAAAATTTTTGGTTTCCTCCATGTTGTAAAAGAATGAAGAACTTTAACAATTTTGAGTGAATTTACAGCACAGTGGTTAATGGTATAGGATAACAGCATTACCATTACTTGAATGGTAAAGTTCAAATCCCAGCTTTACCCATTAGGAACTGTGAAGTCTTGAGCAAGTTCATCTCAGTTTCTCTGTATAAGATGGTAGTAGTAGTGCCTAACTTGATAGTAGACTTTATTAACGGCTCACTTTCAAACTATAAGAAACTGTGTGCCGAGTGTCAGTCCCATAGTAATCTCTCATTAAATAAAAGTCTGATCAGGAGAGGATTGTGCCCTTTCGTTTAAAATAGGATTTCTGAAGTCCCACATTTCACTACCTCTTCCTCCTCATTGGCCAAAACTTAATCATATGACTACATCCCACTGTAAGAGAAGCTGAGAGGTGGTGTGCCCAGCTGATAAATTAGTGTCCTGTGAATTTGAGCAAGGAGAGAGAATGGATATTTGAGGGATAGGTAATAACCTTGCCACGTGAAAACAGCAAAAGTTGGCGGGGGAGCGTTGGGTCTTTTTTCCTTTTAGTTAAGTGGAGGAGGCAGAGGTTGAATCGTCAATGATGATAAGTAACAAAAGAAAAGCATCTAGTTCCATTATATTTCTTCTTAGAGCCTAGTCTGTCTCGTTCTGTCTTCCAAAGACAAATGATCTTAATTAGGGAAGATATTCTGCCAAATACTATCAATAATTAAATTTTATTCAAAGTAGTAGGTTTTTTTTTCTTTACACGAAAAAAAATGTAGAGATTTATAGTTTTTAATTACCAAGATGTCTAGAGATAAATTTGTAGTATTATACTTAAAGATTCTCAATACACACCAGTTTCTATTCTTTTCATTCTAATATTTGCTAGGGACTGTCATAAAATTAATAACTTTGAGATGTCAAATTAATATTCTCTGCTTATGCTATAATCTGACAGCACTATATAATTTTCATCTTTTCAGATCATTTGTAGAAATATATGAATGGTAAAGAATAAAGAGTTCATCTTTTTTTATTCAAGTATAGTTGATTTAAAATGTATTAGTTTCAAGTGTACAGCAAAGTGATTCAGTTATACATATCATATATATTTTTTAGATTCTTTTCCATTATAAATTATTGTAAAATATAGAATATAGTTCCCTGTACTATACAGTAGGTCCTTGTTGTTTATTTTATATATAGTAGTGTGTATCTGTTAATCCCAAACTCCTAATTTGTCCATCCACTCCCTTTCCCTTTTGGCAGCTACAAGTTTGTTTTCTATGTCTGTGAGTCTGTTTCTGGTTTGTAAATAAGTACATTTGTATCATTTTTTTTTAGATTCCACATATAAGTGATATTATATGATATTTGTCTTTTTCTGTCTGACTTACTTCACTTAATATGATTATCTCTAGGTCCATCCATGTTGCTACAAATGGCATTATTACATTCTTTTTTATGGCCAAGTAGTAGTCCATGGTGTGTGTGTGTGTGTATACATCTTCTTTAAGAATAAAGAATTAATCTTTATTGAGCAATTGCAAATGGTATGAGAGACAAACTACTAACCAGAAAGAGGCTGTGTATTCATTGTACAGGCAGTAACCTTTATATACTTCTATTATTATTATTATTATTATTATCATCATCATCATCATTATTATTATTATTATTATCATTATCATTATTATATGTAATCTACTGAATATTTAGATAATTTATATTATAGTTACATAGATTAAAAAAGAAACCTACGTTTTTACACCGTATAGTTCTCTGAGAAGCAGTTTGAGAGTCATAGTAACACTCTCTCATAACCATACAAGAAAAGGAACAGATATAAAAGATCACTGAAATTTTCAGACCATCTTTTTGATTTTCCAACTCAGAATAGGGGAAAACACTATGGAAGCAGGAGTAGTTTGGCATTGTTATTACAGAAGATTTATTGTTATTTTGGAAAGAGAGTCTGGGTTAGTACATTAAAATTTTAAAATAGCATTATGTTGTAGTATTTATAACCTTTTCCACTAAAATAAAACTACAGAAATTTTGTATTTAGATAAAAATAAGAGTAAATTGAGTCTTACGATACCTCTATTATGAAAAATCCTGATTTTTTTCTAACAATTAAGGATATTATTTTCCACAAACATCTCTCTGGATTGTACAAAAGCATTCATTTTACTAATGAGAATGAGTTCCAGTAATTTCATTTAAAAGACAATATGGTAAGTAAGCTTTTAGGATTTCCTGAAAATTCCTTGTAGCATATTTTTATGTTCCCCTTCTGTAATTTTCTATTTATTTTCATTTAAATGTAAACAATTGGTGAGGCCAGAATTTCACTGAAACCTAAAGAAAAAAGTGGTATTAGAGGTTAGAGACTAGGATGAGGTGGGGAGAGGTGCAGGGAAAATGCTGTATGAAAAAATAGGAAGTGTTCATGCAGACACGCCAGGAAGTAAAGCAGTGTATCTGACTATGGTGCCTTTGTAGTAATATAGAAGTGTTCAGGAAGTACAAATGATCCTCAAATTATATGAGCTAATTGGTCTCTGAATAGCGACTGCATGTTAACTAACCCTAAGCTAAGTCTAGTTTCTTAATATCCTCCGTGCTGTTTTAATTTAAAGTTTCACACTTTAATTTAATGCTATAAAATATCAATATTGGTCACAAATACAAATAAAAAGAAAACAAACCAAAGGTATAGGCTTCATCTCTTATTTGAGTTATGAAATTGGGCCTAGAATATAAAGCAGTGTCAGTATGTTGTTTTTTCTAGATGAGCCATTCTGGCTAAGAGTACTTAAATAGGTGTCCAGTCATGTTTATACTGGGAAGTCTTTCTGAATCAAACATAGCTTTTCCTCCAGGTGTGCATTTGAGTGGCATTTAAAATTTGCTCATTTGTCTTAAAATATTTTATCCATTTGATGTTTTCATCCATTTGATGTACTGAGCACTTCTGAATGCTTTGGACTGTCATTTATTAGTACAGGAAATATTTCCGCAGTGAATTGCTCTTTCATTTCAGTTAATCTTCATTGCAGGGCTTCTTGGAATGAAATTCTTGTGACTAACCATATGTGTGAGAGAAGTTTAAATGACTTACTTATTTTCACCATCCATATCAGTGTCATGGCCCTTAGGTGAACATCACTAGGAAGACCTTATGTATAGTGTTAAGTTTTTCCTCTTAAGAGAGAGTTTGCCTATAAAATGTAAAATGTCTTGTTCATTGCATTGGAAGTCTTTTCATTTTTTATTATGGTAAAGTACATATATAACAAAGTGTTTTCCATTTTTAAGTGTAACTGACAGCATAAATTACATTGACAATGTTGTGCAGCTGTCACCACTATTTCCAAAATGTTTTCATCACCCCAAATAGTAACTCTCTACCCATTAAGCAATAACTCCTCCATGGTAGCCTTTAAATTACTTTCTGTCTCAGTGAATTTACCTCTTCTAGATGTCATACAAGTAGAATCATACAATATTTGTCCTTTTGTGTCTGACTGACTTCTCTTAGTCACGTCTTCAAGGTCCATTCATGTTGTAGCATGTATCAGAATTTGATTTCTCTTTTGGCCAAGTAATATGCCATTGTATGGATATAGCACATTTTGCTTATCTATTCATCTATCAGACACTTGGATTGTTTCCATCTTTGGGCTAGCTGTTTTTGAGTAATGCTGCTAATGAACACTGGTACACAAGTATCTGTTTCAACCCATTTTTCATACTTTTGTTTTTATGCCTCGGAGTGACATTGCTTGCTCATATGGTAATTCTTTGTTTAGAATTCTATCATTTTTGAGAAACCACTGATCTGCTTGTAAGCCCTCTTGACTAGTGCAGGATTTGTGGTATCTTCTGAACAATATTGAAGTGCAGACACAGTTCAGTCAACAGGTGACAAAGAAGAACAATGGAAGCTCACTGGAAGGGGAGAGGACCTTCATAGTGAGACAAAGGTCAGAAGTTCCTTGGTCAACATTAGCTTCATTTTTCCATCATGCTCAGTGGGAGTTGGCTGAAACAGTTTCTGTGCTTCGTTGATTTGTATAGATGCCTGAAGGTATACAAATCTGGCTATTTGAGAAAAGAGGGAAAGGAACTATTTGCTTTGTGTGTGCGTTTGTTTTGTTTTGCTTGTTTGTTGTTTTTGGCTTACTGTTTCATAACTGTTAACTATTACTATATATCACAGTTCTGTTTATGTTGTTTCAAATTTCCCATTTGGCTTATGTAACTAGGAAAAATCCCCTATTGATTGTAATTGCAAGAATGATTCTAAACTCTCCCTATCTTGTTTTTAAGCTAGCTAGCTTGCTTGCTTCCTTCCTTCCTCTCTCCCTTCCTTCCTCTTCCCTCCCCCTTCCTCCCTTTCCTCCCTCCCTGTCCCCCTCTCTAATCTTCCCTCCCCTTCCCTCCCTTCTCTTCCTCTCTTTTTACTTCTCTCTTTCTTTTCCAAAATTCTGATGACTAAGTACCCACCAAGCAGGTAACCTTGAATAAGAACATACAGGGTAAGGGGGTGGGATCTTGTCATAGCCATCTTTAGAAAATACAGGCTGCCACATGTCTCTGTGGACTTTTGGTTAATTTTAATCCTTTGTTTATATAAACACTTTTTGCAATTAACACCTTTTTAGTGGTACTTTTCATGACTTGTGTTATAATAAATTCCTAGCAAAAATACTGCTAGATCAAAGGGTACCTTTCACATGCTAAGGGATGTAAAATGGCCTCCAGAATGGCTGCACCAGCTTGTACTGTTTCCTCACTGTCACCCTAACAGAGGTTTATCAAACTTGACTTTTTGTCAGTCTCATTAGTGAAAAGTGCGCTTTCCCCCACTAGGGAATTGCTTATCTTTTCTTTATCACTTATCAAGACCTATTTATGTTAAGCTTTTTGTTTGGACTATGTTGTATTGCATACATCTTATTATTTTAGATTTTGTGGGTTTTTTTCTTTTTTCTTCTTTTTGCCTTCTGCCTGTGTGTCTGTCTATGAATGTATCTGTATCTACACGTATGTATCCCTACTTATATGTATTCTCATAGCTGTATCTATTTGAGATGTTATGAGTTGCCAGAATATGTGCATATCCATAAACAACAAATATAAAAGTCTATGCCTGAAATTTAGAGGTTTGACATATTATGTTAGTTTTTTCTTATGCTTTATCTTTCATTATTGCTACTCTTAATTCAAATGATCATAATTCACCCAGGAGAAATTTTTTACTGCTGTAAAATTTGCATAGCATAAAATTCACCATTTTAACCATTTTAAATTATAGATAAAATTTTAAATGTATGTTTTTATATGCAAGGTTGGATGTTTCTATATAATACATTTTAAAAGATGTGACTAAATAAGGAAAAACATGATTGAAGCAGCAATTCCATGGGAAATAAATATGATTACTTAAATGAGTCCAGTAAGATCTAGTAAGAATCAAGAGCATAGTATTCATTTTACTCCAGAAAGTCTTAAAAATTTTACTCACGCAAACTTATTTTTAATTTAAACTTATAATAAATCAGATTAATTAAACTGAATGTAAATTATATGATAGCATAGCAAAATGTTGCTATATCATACTTCTCAGAATAAACTATATTATAAAAATATTTCTAAGCAATTTGTGCTTGAAGATCAGAGATGATCGGTAAACTAGATGCAACATATTCCAATTAACATACGTAATCACTGGGTTACACACTTATTGGACCTTCCTTCTGTCTTCAACTGCAAATGTGGCAGTAACGAATAAAACCTTTTGTGCAGAGCTTTGTGTAGAGCTGTCACTACTATTGTGGTTTTATAAAAGTGTAATATTGCACAGTGGCAGGTTCAAATACTCTTGAGACTTCCGGTGTTTTACTATATAGAGTTTATATTGAGAATCTTAAAGGAAAATCTTAAACTCTCCAAAACACTTACATTTCACGTTGAGTTTAAGAAAACTTAGTTATGAGCAACAGTCTTATATTGTCTGACAATTACACGAAAATTCTGGAAGAGAGTGGATGGATATAGCTCAGTGGTAGAGCGCATGCTTAGCATGCACAAGGTCCTGGGTTCAGTGTCCAGTACCTCCATTAAAAGAAAAGAAAAGAAAAAAGAAAATTCTGCTCTTTATGTAAGTTTTTGGTTACTTATAGAAGCTCAAAATTTCAGAGTTGTTCATAGTCTTTATATTTTCAATACACAACCTTTTTCCCAAGACAAGATAGTTTTTCAGACATATTTCATGTTACATTAAGTGTAAAAGTTTTTAGTAGTTCATGTATAAAATTCAGTTAATAATTAAAAAATTTAGCATTCTAATATTTGAAGAAGTGATATTGAAAGTCTGGCTTTCAACTTAAATATTGCTTGCATTATGTGCAGTTATCCAGATTCTGAATCTAGGTGTTTGATTTCCAGCCTAAGCTATTTATTTCAGAAGAGAGGACTGTTTTTTTTGGATCTGGTGTGAGTCTTCTAGAGTCAGTCGTTCCTCATGAGCCTCAATTTTTAAAAAATACAGTTAAAGCAAAGAAGGAAAACATTCATTTTCATGTTGAAAATGCTTCTAGAGGGAACATTTCCTCATATGGTCCAACTATTAAATGCAGGTGAAGTAAACTAAAAAAGGGGAGCTTGGTTTTTTCCAACTATAAAGTAACTGAAGAAATGACTCAAGGCACTTTCTTTTTTAAATCCCTATTTTTATTATTTTTTCTTATATCTCAAAGATACATTTTGATAAGCTGAATACTTTCTATAATAAAATTGATTATTTTAATTTAGCTTGTGAATGATCTGCATTAAGTGCTTGTTATTATTATTAATATTATAACTTCATAGTCAGTATAATCTAGTGAGAACAGTTTTGGCTCTAACAGAAACAGAATTCTGTTCTTGGATCTGGCTTTGTATGTAACACCAAGTACGTCATTTTTCTACCATATGTACCTCATTTACTGCAGTGTTTCTATTACATTTTAGACTTTCATATGGTGGGTAGTATCTGTAGCCTGGAAGAACAGTTAGCAAGTACACTAATTGCACTTTTGTGGTACAGTCTATTCTCCAGGCTTACTATTTATTGATTTAATTGATGCCTTTTGCTTAATCAGAGGTTTTACCCACATGGAACTATTTGATAAGCTTGCCATAAAATGCAAGATCTGTGAAATGTAAACATTGTTCACAGTATAAGGACTTATATAATCAAGCCAGACCTCTAGTCGTTTGAAAATAGGGCAACTGCATGAGAAGTAGTTTTCTATTTGATCTTCTTTGCTGTGGACATTTGAAAGTACTTTCTTTATTGTGGCATCCGCATGCTAATACTGTGATAGCGCATCTCTTTTTCCCCCTTTTTGCTGGTCCTCCCTTCCCAAGCCCCCTGCCATTTTGTTTCTCCCCTTATTTACATCTTATTCTGGTTCCTTTTTTCCCACACTGAGTATCTTTCTTTTTATTTTTTTCTGATTTTCTTAATTCTGACTTTCTTTTTTAGACTAATCTAAGTCAGACCATACCAAGTGTTCTGCTGAAGCAGCTGGAAATAATCTCTTAGCTTTTGCATTCTTTGGGCAGCACAGTTTGGAAAGTGTGGATTGTATGCCTTTGTAGGCGTGTTCTGTTCAGGATATTCCTGAGGTCTTGCCGCCAGTCCTTTTCTGTTCCTTCTGTGGCAGATGATAGTTCTTTGAGAGAAATTTTGAATTTTAGTATATGTTTTCTACAAAAAACCCAGAAAACTATATATTGATAATAATTTTTAAACAATTTTAAACAACTGCTACAGTAGAATCATCTATGGAAGAAGAAGGAGTAAAATTTAATATAAATTAATGGGGCTATCAAGAATGCCTATTCATTCCAGATAATTTTTAGAAAAGACACTGAATTAGCCAGTGATCTACAGAAAAATAGTTGAGTTTTACAACATGAGAACATATGGTAAAATAGTTTTACTCAGTACAAAGAAGAGAATCAAAATTAATATATCTTTTTACCTTTTATTGTTTTCTAAGAATACTTACCTTAGTTTTAGATTGCATTAGGAAGTAGAACTTTTACACAGGTGTGAAATTACTATTTCTCAAGCACACACCACCAGTAGAAATTATCAAAATTTAAAGTGCTTAAAATCACAAGCTGAAGTGTTCTTGTATATTAAACAATCACTTGGTTATTTTGTTCATTCACATGTCAGATATTATATTTCTTCTTAATTTGCTGACATGTTACAGCTTAATGTACTATCATGTGTGTATGTTCTACTTAATTATTATTATTAATCATGTAAATTTAAATGGCTTGAGCATTTGTTACTGACTTTGTTACTGCCTATCCTTAATATATTTGTAAACAACACTGCAGTGTTGAAAATCCAGGGCTAAAAAAATCACTTGGGAGAAAGATGTAGTGTAAGAACATGAAATTAGTTAAACATACTACTTCAGTACCACATACATATGTTTAATCTCATATGTTTTCATGTCAGGCTGAAGTTTTTTGAATTGCCATTTTAATTGTGTGTACAGAGAACTTAATGGGATATAAAGGAAATAGTTAAGAAAAATAAAAAATATTTTGATTTTTAACATAATTTTTCTTTGTTCTCATTTATTCGTCTTATTGGTTCTCTATCCTATTATTCAAAAACTTCTCCTTATACATGAAATTACACGCAGACCTACTGCATACCTCATAAATCTATTCCTTTTGTTACAGTTAATCAGGCAGCCAAAGAAGACACTATGGTTTTGAAGATTGGCTCTGTTGCTATGGCTCCCCAGGCTGACAATCCCCTTGGCCGATCTGTCCTCAGGAAAGATATTTACCAGTAAGTTTATTTTATTATGTTCAATCTTGCAACAATTTCATACGCAAAGTACACTGATCAATAAAACTTGCTTAGTGTGGCCTGTAGAAGTACTTTTCATTCAGGGTCTTTTGATATTTAAAACCAGGTTTTTCTGATTTTCTTCAGTTGTGGGTTTTTAAATTCCTTCAGACAAATCAAGTATTTCTGTGAAGTGTTGATGAATAACAGAATGTAAGTACCAAGTCACCATAAAACTGAAGAAGCGCAGTTTTGGAAAATTTTAGCAGACTTTAAATTTGATCAAATCTCTAATCACATGAGAAAATGAGGTCCTCTCTAAAACTACCACATCCAGTGCAGTCATATTGTATCAAATTGAAGTATTTTCTTAATTTAACTATAAGCCATTATTTGAAATGTAGGGCTGTGGATGTCATGTGGATCAAAGCTGTAAAGAAAAGCAAACTTCTAAGGAGAAATTTCACAGTAAACACTTTCTGTGAAAATGCCATGCTCTGGATTTTGTCACTGACTGTTTGCAAACCACACCAAGCATAGCTGGACAACTAAACTGGTGAACATATGTAATCAACATGATAAAACTAATACATCATTCATACTGAAGTTGGCACTGCTGCCAGACATAAAAGTACAGTTGCAAATAAAACCAAGTGGGAAAAGTCACAGAAATACAGATGAACAAGTGTCTTATTTTCCTGCTGGTGTGTTTTTCAGATGTCTTCCTCTCTCACTCTTATAAAAAAAAATAAATAAATTTCTACTGTTCTCCAGTAACTGTTACTGCTAGGAAAGATTCTGAGTTTTGTAACGTATTTACCACCTAGAGGGTGATAGCTATTTTGTACTTAAAGTGGACCTAGGGATTTTGTTTTCTCATTTTTTCCCCATTATTCAAGTTGATATTTTTTTACTTTGAATTACATACCCTGCTCTCTCTTGTATTACTTTTTTTGGGTAGCTTATGGTCTTCATCCCTTAGGTAAGTTTTTATTTTGCTAGCTTATGTGAAATTTAAGGGTGTCAGAACTGAAGGAAGCCTTAGGAATGATCTAATCCAACTTCATTATTTTATAGAGTAGGAACCTGAGGATCCAAAAGAATAATGATGTCAAGTAATGATAGAGCCAAGATCACAGCGCATGTCTTGTGACCTGCTTGATATCTAGAGAAAGGATTACAGGGGAACCCTTTTAGAGAAACAGTTTAATTTTCTAACATTTGGAAATTCTTTCAGGTATATTTATCTTTTCTTTTCCACTTTAAAAGTAAGTGATCCTCAAAGAGTTTCCTGCTTTACTTTTGGTGAAAGAAATATGTTTCAGATTTTTAAAAGACCCTATTGCCATCAATAAAACAAACCACGAACAAACCCCCTCCCCTTCTCTACCCTTTCCCTCTCTGGCTCTTCAGCCATTTGTGAGGGTCCTTATTTACCTTCCTATTTTTGTTCAGGCCTAATTTTTCCTTCCCTTTTTGTATCTTCCATCTGTCTTTACTTTTCCCTTTTCATATTTTTCCTTTCTTTTTTTTTTTTTTATTTCTGACTTTCTTTCCTTGTATCTCTTTTCCTTCCGTTTCACTACTTTGATAGTTTGACTTGCTTTATAGAATATAAAATATAATGGCAAAAAGTGAATTAAGGGTAAAATGTACATTATCTCTTTAGATCTGCAGTGCCTCACATCCTACCTCACACAGAATACATAAAAATTTATAAACAAATAGTATATTTATAGAATAAATGCCCTTACTTTCTTTTTCTCATTGGCAAAACTAAGGCACATGGAATTTTCATGTTTTTCCAAAAACATATACTGAACTAATGACAGAGCATTTCTGAATCTATTTCTTCTGAATTCCTTTCAGAGTTATTTTTAAATTCACATTTTCTGTCATTTAGTCCCTCAATTATTTAGTCATTTAGTAATTTAGTCATTTCATTTTCCTGCTCCCTTTCCATATGTTTATACCTCCTCTTTCTTTTAATCTGTTTGTGTTTCTTCTTTCTATCTTGGTTTTTCTGTCTTCTTCAACCTGATAAATGGCATCTATTAAAAAAAAACAAAAACCCACAGCTGATATACTTCATGGTCAAAGACCAGATGCTTTTTCCTTAAGATCCAGAGCAAGACAAGTTATGTGCTCTCACTACTTCTATTCAATGTTATACCAGAGGTTCTAGCCCGGGACGTAGGTAAGAAAATGAAATAAAAGGCACCTAGCTTGTAAGGAAATACGTCTGTTTGCAGATGGCATGATCTTGTATGGGGAAAATCCTAGGGAATCCTCTTGAAAACCTACTGGACAAATAAACTAGTTCAACAAGGTTTCAGGATAAAAAAAATCAATATACAGTTGACCCTTGAAGCAACAGAAGTTTGAACTGCATGGGTCCACTTGTATGTGGATTTTGTTTTTCAATAGTAAATACAGTATTACACAATCTGTGGTTGGTTGAATCCACGGATGCAGAGCCATGGATATGAAGGGCTGTCTGTAGGAGTGTGGTGAGTTTAGTGTCTGTGGATTCTGGTATCCCAGCAGATCCTAGAACCAGTTACCCACAGATACCGAGTGGCAACTGTATAAAAGTCAAATTCACAAGAACAGTAAGCAGTGAACTATCTAAAAGTGAAATTAAGAAAACAATTCCATTTATAACAGCATCAAAAAGGATTCAATACTTACAAACAAATTTACCAAAAGAAGTATAAAACTTATACTCTGAAAACTACAAAACGTTGTTGAAAGACATGAAAGAAGATCTAAATATATAGAATTACATCCCATGTACATAGAGCAGAAGACTTAGTATTTTTAGATGTCGGTACTCCATAAAATGATCTGCAGATTCAACATAATCCACATCAAAATTCCAGCTAGCGTCTTTGTAGAAATTGATAAAACTTCTAAAGTTAATATGGAAATTATTCATAGAATTTTAGAGGGCCCAGAATAGCCAGAATAATCTTGGAAAAGAAGAACAAAGTTGAGGACTCACGCTTCCAGATTTTAAAACTTAACGACAAAATAGCAGTGGTCAATGTAGTGGAGTACTGATGTAAGGACAGCCATATAGATCAGTGAATGGAATTAAGAGTCCAGAAATAAACCATCACTTTTACTATCAAATGGTTTTTGGTAAAGAAACCAAGACAATTCAATGGTAAACAATATTTTTTTTTCAACAAGCAGCACTCAGACATCTGGATATCCACATGGAATTGGACTCTTAACTGACACTATACACAAAAATTAGGTCAAGTGGATCAGAGACCTAAATTTAAGAGAGAAAGTTCTGCAACTTTTCGAAGGAAGCATAGGAGTAAATCTTTGTGACCTTGGATTACGTAATAGTTTCTTTAAAATGACGCCAAAAGCATGGTGGACAAAAGAAAAACAGATAAAATGGACTTTATCGAAATTATAAACTTTTGTGCTGCAAAGGACTCTATTAAGAAAGTGATAATCCACAGAATAGGAGAGCATATTTACAAATCACATATCTGATGAAAGACTTGTATACAGAATATGTAAAGAACTCTTACAACTCAGTAATAGAAGGAAAACCCAGTTTAAAAATGGGCAAAGGAATTTGAATAGATTTATATCCAAAGAAGATATAAACATTGCCAATACACGCATGTAAAAATGTTCAACCTAGTTAGTCACTAGGGAAATTCGAATCAAGACTACACCCATTAGAATGGTTGTAATCAAAAACGCAACAGATGTGGAGAAATTGGAACCCTCATGCATTTCTAGTGGGAATGTAAAATGGTGCAGCAACTACAGAAAACTCTTTGGCAGTTCATCATAAGGTTAAACACAGAATTACCAAATGATGCAGGAATTTTACTCCTAGGTTTGTACCTAAGAGAATTGAAAACATACATCCTCAAAAAAGCATGCACACCAATGTCCATAGCAGTGCTATTCATAATAGCCCAAAGTTGAAACCACCTAATGGTTCATCAGCTGATGAATGGCTAAACATATTGTGGCCTCATGCCCATAAAGTAGAATATTATTCTGCTGTAGAAAGGGGTGAAATATATGCTGTAACATGGATCAACCTTGAAAACACGTGAAGGGAAAAAGCGAAGCACAAAGAGCCACATCTTATATGATTCTTCAGTGTGAAATTTCCAGAATAGACAAATCCATAGAGACAGAAAGTAGAAGCGTTTTTAGGAGGGGAAAAAAGAATGACTGCTGATGGGGATAGGATTTTTTTTTAGGGTGATAAAAATGCTCTAGAATTGGAATCTACTAGTGAGGTACAATGAAAGATGTATAATGAGTACAACGATAGTATACAAAATAAAGCACTGAATTGTATACCTCAAATGGGTAAATATTGTGGGATGTCAATTATGTCTCAGTAAAGCTGATTCAAGAAAAAAAAATAAAAGATTGATATCACAGAAGGATCCAGAGGCACTAAATTCTAGAGAGAGAAGCACCCTTCCTAGACGAATGGAAACTGCGTACTCTTCATCTCTGGAATTATTTGTCTTGTCTGGCTATAAGCAGAGAGGTTTTGTTGTGGGAAGGAGAAATCAAAGGACATGGGCTAGGTAATGAGTGTACATCAGTGAACAAGATCAAGAAAAATCCCTACTCTTAATGGAGGAGATAGATAGTTACAGTTACAAATAAATAAATATTCTAGTGTAGAATATAATCAGTGCTGTGGAGGCAATGCAGTGGGGAGGCAGATAGGAAATGGGGAGATGGAGCTGGACATCTCACTGAGAAAGCACAGGATCCTGAGGCACGAGTTTGCTGAGGAAGCCAGTGGCAGCTGAAGCAGCATGTGCGGGGGGACATAGTAGGCTGTGAGGTAAGAGACACTATGGAGGAGCCTCACGGACTAGTGTGAGGACTTTGGCTATTATTTTAAGTGAGTTATAGTTGTGGGAGACAGTATTTCACACCTGCAAAATTTTGAAGTTATGCTTTTGTTGTTTACCAGATACCTACCTACAGAAAGAAATGAAGTGATCACTAGCAGGGACTAAATATCGACAAAGAGAAAAGAGGTGGAATGTGTATTTAGCAACAAAGCGACTCACAGTTCAAAAGAGCAAGTGGGATTTGGATAGTGATCTCTAAAGGAATTATTTGGAGGATTATTTCTGTTGTTTGAGTCAACTGAATATGTGATATGAAGTTCTTTTGATTATTAGGGAGTTGATTTCTTCATTAAATGAGAAGCCCTCAGAGGGTTTGAGCAGAGAAGCGGTATGGTTCAGTTTATATTTGAGCAGATAATTCAGGCCAACATGTGAAGCGTAGACTGTAGGCAGGGAAGAGCAAGGGTTTGTGATTGTTGCAGTAATCTTGGCAGGAGATGATGGTGGTTTGGCTCAGGGTTGTGGTTGCGGAGATGGTGAGAAGTGGTCAGATTTTGGAGATTTTTAGAGGTAGAGCCAAGAGAATTTGCAGATGGATTGCAGATGGGGTTTGAAACAGAGGAGATAAGGATAATTCCTCAGTTGTATGTCGTAAGTACCTAGAAGGATGAAATTAACTGTGGGAAGGCAAACTGTGGTTGGATTTAGTTTGAGGGTTTGGCAGGTGGGGATCAGGAGTTTATTTTTGAAAATGTTGAATTGGACCAGTGCTTCTTGAGGTCAACATGCATACAGATCACCTAGGGGTCTTGTTAAAAGGCAGGAGGCCTGAAATTCCCCATTTCTACCAAGCTCCTGAGTGAGTGGGTATGACGCTTTTGCTGGATCATACTAATGTGCTGCTTCAGGGACCACACCTTGTATAGCAGATGGGATCAATGGTTCCCAAAAGTTTTGAGCAAAGAGGATTTTTTAAAAAATAGATTTTTAATAAAGGTTAATAATTTTAATACTAAAAGTTCAAACATTATAAAAGGCTCTATGACAAACGGCAAGTAGCTTCCTCTCCCATGTCTTCCCACCCAGTCCCTAACAAGATCACTAAGTGGAGTCTCTTCTTAACTTCAGAATTTTCACGAGCTTTCAGTTGATAGTGGTTGTTTGTTTTAGAATCTTTGACTCAGAAAATGTAAAATATAAAACTTCCATTAAGTTACTAATACCTCATATGAATTCATACCTTATTATTCTAAAAACCATCTGACCCACTAGAAAACAACAGAACATGAATAACATGTTATTTATTCAGTCTTCATGCCCAGCTGTTTATGGTCACGAGCTCCTTTCTTCACTCTCTATCTTCTTCACCTGCCTCCTCCTTGCCTGTTGATTTAGACAAGACCATCTCCCAGTTTCCTTTCAATTCAGCCTGAGATTTTCCTATTCTGTGGTGTGTTCAGCCATTTCCCTGACTTATAATGAAGTTCTGAAGCTCACTCTGGCCTAATAGTAAGATCTTTGATTTATCTTACCCAACCTCTTTCCCTGAGAGATGATTCAAGCTCTTATCTCAACAGAGAAACAATTAAGGATGAAAGGTTATAAGGGCAGACTTTTTAAAAAGTTACCTATGGCAACAGTGTTACTTCATAGACTGATTTAAGGAAATTAAAATAAAATAGGGATTATAAAGTATTTTAATTAAAATGTTTAAATGTGTTTGTAACTTAAGCATATTAAGAATTTGATAAATTTGGTTACTGTTTTCTTATAGAAATAGTTTATATATTTTTAGAAACTTAATGTTCTACAAATGCTGGTACATCATCTACAGCTCATGAACTGTAGTGTTTATGGTTGTTTCTGTTAAAAAATGGAAATAGGTCTCAGTCATGATCTTAAGCCGTTTTATAGTATAATTGCTATAAAGAAAATTATATTGGATTTATATTATTTCTCTTCCTAAGACTTTTCTAAAAATTTCATTGACTGTGATCCTGGATACTATCTCAAAATAGTTTGACTTGGTTTTCATCGTTCTAATAATTTTTCAAGAATAGCTTTCCATATGAGAAATGGAATAAATAGCCCTATATATCAATCATTAGAACAGTAGGGATCTTTGAGACATTTATGCCATTCCGTTACATGTGTGCATACATTAATTTATTCATTTATTACACATACACCAATTAATTATTTCAGTTATTCAATAGGTATTTATTGACTGCCTACAATATATTTGACTCTAATGATAGATACGTATTTTTGACTAGAACTTATGGTACACCCCCTTCATGGAACTCAAAACCTCAGCCACATCATTTGAGTCAGTGAAATTACGTAGTGAAACTGTGATAGCTTTGATATCATTAATAATTCATGCTTTGTCTACAATACCACCCACATTGCCTGGATTGATGAAATAAGCAAAATCAGAAGTTATAAACTTGCACCCCACACCTTTTCTTAGGTCCCATTTTTGCTATAAGTGTTCTTACAATGATTCTGTCCTGCATCTTAAAATTATTACATAGGGAAAGAATGATTCCAGAAGTTCCATCCAATTTTGCAGTTTTCACAGGAAGGAATAGAGAAAAGTGTTCTTCAATTCTGTTCAAATTTTTTTCTTTTTAAAAGTAGCCAAAGGAATAGAAACATGAACGTTAATTATTCATTAGTCTGTGTAAGTAAAATATATCAGTTTTTTAGTGCCTTTTAATTTATCTGTTTTTTTCTTTTTTATTCCAAATTTTTTAAAAATATTGTTTAAAATTTAGTTTATCACTACTGAGTCATCTTATCAAATTAAAATATAAGTTAAAATAAAAAGTTAAATAATTTATAAACTGATAGAATGACACCTTTTTGTATCAAATCTACCTTTAATCTGTTAGTAAGCCTATAATAGGAAGACTTTTTAAAATAAAATTAAAACAAACATAAATAATACCAAAGTGTGTGCATAGAAAATGGAATTCCAAGGCTTATTCTGAGCACTGACCATTTCCTTACTCTGTGGCCCCTGTTAATAATTAGGTTAACATTCTTTTCGACCGCGCGTGCGTGTGCGTGTGTGTGTGTGGTGTGGTGTGTGTGTGTGGTTGTGATGTTGCTGTCTGTTTTAAATAATGGGATTGTACTCTACATGGTGTTCTGCCGCTAGCATTTGTGTTACTGCAATAATATGTATATATCCATGTATATGTATAGACAGAGGGCATCCTTCAGTGTCACTATAATTCAGAAACACTTGTCTGTTTTTAAACTAGCTGTTTTAGATGGTCAGAAGAGTCTTTAAGGACTGCTTTTCTGCCTCTAGCCAACAAAGTATTCTCCATTACTAAAAAGCTCCATGAAAATTTTTGTAGAACGTATTGTGACCACGATTTACCAGTTTTCAAAACATTATTATACCTGAGAAAACATAAAAGGAAAACTGAGTTGTTTCCTTCAGTGAAATAGCTATTAGGATGATCCTTGAGAACAAATAGGTCAGTACCAGTAGGAAACTGAAATTGCTGTAGCTCAAGTGTTCTGTTACCACTTAAATTGCAAAGGCCAAGTGATTCACAATTCAGCACTACTATGTGAATTAAAGTATTGTAGGCGGTTTTGGCTTTAGTGTACCACTTTGAAACATTATTTGATGATAGCAGCTCTGTTTAATATCTGTCATAGTGCTCAGTTTTTAACATGACAAAATCCCTGTCTTTTAATGCATCTTCTTCTGTGATCTGACCTCAACCTAGACTTCAAATCTTCCCACTAATTACTTTCTTACGTAAGACACTTATTCAAGTTAAATATTTTATTTACCCCAGTAAGGCTTATGGTTCTTTTCTATGGCCCTTGTTTATGCATGCATTTTCAACTTACTTGAAATACAGCTTTCTTCCAGCTCAGTTTTTCAAAGTTTTTGTTATAAAAACTTTATATTGATGAGGTTATGGATTCTTAAAAATCTTTTTCTTTGGTGCTCAACATTGTTAATTTAAAAAACATTTTAAGACTCACATCTGTCTTTTAATGTCTCACTTAAATCCTTCTCTCTTTTTGAAACATTTCATAATCAGTTTACTTAGAAGTAATGTCCCCTTTCTTTGGCCTTCTACACCCGTGTCTAACAAGCCCTTCTGCAATGTAATATGTTAGTATCAGCAGCAGTAGTCGTGGTAGCAGCAGCAATGACTAACATCTATTGCGTGTTTTGTGTCAAAAGATTCTACTTGATGCTTCAGTGCAACGCTTCCGAAACACAATAACCTTAAGAGTCAGGTATTACAATTATCTGTATATTAGAGACGAAAAAAACTGAGTCTATAGACATTAAGTAATTTCTCCTAGGTCACACGTAAAATAAGTAGGAGAACCAGTTCCCACTGCCCATGCTCTTTACCACTACATCTTACTGCCTGAAACTGAGTTTCTTTTAAGACAGACTGGCTTTAATTTAACTAACTCAGTTAACCAAGATATGACATTAAGTTTGAAAGTTAATTTTTTTGAAGTTTCACATTCATATTCCATTAAATTTTATTGCTGTTTAGATGTCAGACTTTTTTTAAAATAGCGTTCTTGTTAACAGTGAATAAGTTGAAAAAACTCTCAGGTACCAGTTTTTGTGCGTTTTCTATGCATTTTCCTTAGGTTTTGGAAAATATTCCAAGCTGGGGTGGACTTACTATGATAGATATTAAAGCCATAATTTATGGTGAAAACTCATAATTCTAGTGTTTGAGGTCTTTGGTCCTTGAGGGCATTGGAACCTGTCTATTTGAAAAGAATTTTTATCAGGTTGTGCTGAATACTACTTTTGGATCCACAGAAAATGGCTCCCCATTAGCATCCCTCGCTCATGATTTTGATCGTGATCCAGTTTTTTCTCACATTTATTATAAACTCTAAAGTGAGTCATGACCAGATATGAATATTTACATAGATTTGTTGATAAACTCAATATATGTTCTCTCTAATCCTGTGCAATTGAGAAATATTGTGTTTAAGCTACATACCTGAAAACAAGGCTTATAAAATTAGGTATGTAAGTTTGGAAGCCATTTAAGAGTACCTGTTGACTCCCTGTGTCATTACTGTCATGTTGTCTAAAATTCATTGTCTTGTAAATACCTACCCTGAAAGACTTAAATAATAAACTAGTGATTGTAACAATAAAATTTAGTTTATATTTTTTCCCAAAATATTTTATTTGTTAGAAGAATTTCAAAATGTTCAAAACAGAACTTTTTTTTTCTTTTGTAATATTTTTAATTGCAAAGTTTCTTAACTTTAATCTTTTACTTGAGGGAACTATATCCTTGTAATTGGACATTTGTGAACCTCTGCATACAGCTTTTGGTTCATGCCATAAATATTTGTGGGTCTTCTGATGTCCCTTATGGGATTTTATCTGTGACTAATTTATCCCATAACTGTTTAAAAACTTTGTCAGTTGTTGAATTTTTCAGCCATACCTTTTTTGTAGACATTTGCTAATCCTTTTTAGTGCATTCAGTACTTAATAGATTTGAATCTAGTATTGAGTTTCAGCTTTTCTCCACAGAGAATTTCAGTCTTTCAGAAATTGTCTACAAGCATTATATGAAAAATCCATGGTAATTTTGGCAAACTTTTTAAAGACATCTTTTACAAATGAGGCTTCTGACAGGTGTACCGTATCTGTAGCAATTTAATTCATGAAATTCTACCTTTAAGGAAGTATAGAAGTTAGGGGAGCTGATGTATTTCCACTCTTAGAGACTTGAATTAATAGAATTCTTCCAGCATTATATACAAAATTTGTTTTCCATCTGTTTATTGCTTTTTTATGGGCAACTTTTGCAATAGTGGTTGCTCTCCATCTCTCACTGTGAGCCTGATGCGACACCACCAATACAGAAAGAGTGGGAAAAAACATGCTTTGTTCTGACATAGTTGATCGAGAAATTTAACTTTCATTATAAAAATTAATTTTATGAGTAATATTTCAGAAGCATAGATGCTCAACACAAAACATGCATATTTCCTAAATGGAAGTTTTACTGGAAGCTTGTAAAACAAACATAATTTTTTTTTAAACTACTATAGAATGTCTTTTAATTTTTTATTAACTTTAATGTGTATATATAATCACTGTACTAAGATTTTTAAAATCATAGTTTACTAAAAATCAGGAATCAAGTACCTTGCTAAAGGTTTAAATAAACAGACCTTGATGTAGTTCAAGATATCTGCAGGCAACAGAGTTGTTTCATACGTTAAAATGTTGAGAGTATCTTTTTGTAACTTTTAACTCTCTAATGGTTGTCCTTATTTCTCAAAGGGTTAATGTTCGCAATATGAACTAACATTATATTGATGTTAGTGACCAGTGAAATTCGTGGTTGAGATTGACTTCATTTTTTATTTTGTTTTACATGTATACTTCAACAATATTCATAGGCTCAAACACTTGATAATTGAAGCATATGACCTACAGAAATTCTTAGATGAGATTAACAACCTTTAGATGAGCTTAACATCATAAACAGTTGGGCATGTATGCTTTGAAAATTTGTCTTTATTTCAAATAGGAAAATTATTCTTTTTCTGGAAATATCAATAATAGGCTTTCTTTATTCCTGATGAATGTGCAGCACACATATGTCATTGCTCCTCTGTATGTCTTTACAGTTTCTCCTAAAACCTATCTTACCATCTACTTTAACACTGAGCTGTAGTTCCCAGATACATTGTAAAGATTAAATTCTACAGATCTCCACAGAACTATGCCCTTTCTTTCCCAACCATTAATTTCTTCCTAATTTTCTTTCTATATCATGTTCTCAGAATAACCATTGTGTTGGGTTTTGGTGAGGTATGTTTCATATCTAGTGACTTTATGTCCCTAATCCTATAATGCATAGTGTTGGTTTCAAAATAACTCTTTTAGCAAATCAAGAGAGATTGGGATAGTAGGTATTTAGAGTAACTTGCCTAAAAGCTTTATTTGAAAATACTGTTGGCAGACTTTTAGTCCCTATCGTGTTTTTCAGCTGATCTAGTGTGAAGGCCGTGGATTTATATTTGGCCCTCACCAAAGTAGCTGCATCTTTTGTGGCTTCCTGTAGCAGGATGTAGGTTTCCACGAATGTGTTTCTACTTGCTGCCAAAAGCTACCTCAATAACAGTGTTGAAAATGACTATAAGTTCTACTGTCATAAATTTTGGAATGTTATATTAAATGTATTTAATGCTTTTTATTGATATTTTTGATGCTTTCCTCTAGAAACTCACGTTGAAAAGCTGCAGAATAGTAGAATATGTTTGGGTTCACATAATAACGGTTTTTTATTATAAAGTTGGAAAATCTTTCTTATACATATTTGAAATACATTCTTGTTACATACCGTATGTTGGATATGTAGTATCTTATGATGTGTTTCCTGATTGTGTGTTTTTATTGAGGCACTTACATTATCATGTGACACTATTATCTAAATACCTCTGGACTTAAAGGCACGTGAGAGAAAGCATAGTGTACCTTTCAGATACATCTTCAGAGTTTCTAGAATATGATCATTGTTCATCAGAACCACTGACATACAAGACAGCTCTTTAAAAAACAAAAGAGCAGTAAAACATTGTGATGTAAAGGAAGAATACATTTTTTTCTTATTAATAACAAAGACTGAATATTATAACTTAAGAGTAACCTGCATGTTTGTTCTTATAGTTATTCATATAATGTACCAACTCAGCATCCTAAAAGGATTCAGTAGGAAAGACAGATGATTGATTGATAGGAAGAGAGGTAAAAAATCTTTGACCAGCTTTGAGTTTAAGAAATGTGTAAATGTGAGCGGCAGTGCTGGCTTTGTAATTGCAGTTTGAGGGAGGCCCATTTTACCTTTTGTTGACCAGTGTCTGTTTTCAGCCTTCATATCTCCTCCACAAATATCAAAACTAATTACAAAGCAAGTTAGGAAGCAAGCATCTATGCGTTCATTTGATATGTGGGATTAATAATAAATTACTTCTATACATTATTTAAGAGTACTTGCTAACCACTGAGATGCTGCTGTCCAAAAATTCTTCTAATTTTTACATGAGACCAAGGAAATTATTTTCTAAGGTAACAATTTAAACAGTAGCTATTAATACATAAATTTATGTTTATTTCTCATTTTATTCTGTGTCCACTAGGTCACTGCCCTAAAATAAATTACAGTTTTACCTGTTTTATGTACTAAAAATACTTCTCTGTTGGGAGACTGTGCATCCTCTGTGCTGAGGATTGAGGAAATACTTTTCTTATGCATCATTTCTAACATTAAGCTCTGAGCAAAAACTAGATACCTGAAAGTCATTCCACACTGACAAAGGAATGGAATGAAAAACACAAATGTGACTGCAAAGATAGATTAAAAAAAAAATCAGCACAAATCTAATTTTTTTCTGGTTTGTACTTTTTTTCATATCTTTTTATTTTTTATTGAATTATAACTTACATTTAGGGAAGTGCACTAATCATTTGTATACAGCTCAGTGAACTTTTACATATGTACATAGCTATGTTACAACCACACAACACACCCAGTACCCAAAGAGAAACTTTCCTCCTTCCTTTCGCACCCAGTACCCTACACTCCAGAGACAGCCACCATTCTCACCTTTATAGCCATAAATTAGTTTTGACATACCTAAATGTTAAAATGAAATCTTAAGTTGTGAAAACTTTTTTCTCAACATCATTCATCTATAAGTCTACCTGACATAGTCAAGTCAGTGTCAAATCATACAATTCAAAATGTAATTTTGATCAGAATTAAAAAGCAATTTTTAACTTCAGTTGGTTGTACCTTAATATTAAACTGTGTGTTCATTCACTATGATATTTTCCATGTAAATCACTAATGAATGTGAAGAAAAAGTAAAAATTTCATGTATGAATATTAAAATTTTTCTTAATAAACATCTTCATTAGACAGATTCCTAAGATATACCTTAATAGCTGGTCATAATGTGAGCTTTTGAACCAATTTCTGTGAATTTTATTTACTAAGGCATTTATTTAATGCAGATTGTCATATACATATGCCTGTGGCATTTGTACGTCTTAGAGTATATTGCTTCTCAAAGGGAAGTAATGCTTTGTATTCAGGATTCTATTGTCCTCTAACTGAACTGACTGTCGTCCAGGTATGGGTTTGATAAACTGACACAACAGTGAAAAGAATTTCTGTCCCATGTCAGCTTATCAAACACACTGTGGACAGCATGTCTTTGGCATTGAACACACTCACAGTCATTAAAGTTCTGAATAGGAGTCACGAAGAAGCTCATGTTCAATGAAACACAACCTCAGTATTTCCAGGTGATTTTAAATAACACCTGATAAAACTGAGGTATAGTTCCACTCAACTTTAAGAATTATCCACAACATTGACACAACATTGTAAGTGATTATAAATCAATAAAAAAATGTTAAAAAATAAAAAAAAAAATTATCCAAAAAATAGGGGGAAAAATATGCATAGTTCCGGGATTGCAATGTTACTGCTTCAGTTTGGTGATTGAATAGATATTAATGAAATACACAGTAATTAACATCCTGTCATTCTGGTAAACAGTATCAAATTATGCTGTAAACATGTTTATACCATAGAATAAAACAATAAAATCAAGTACTTTGTTTCAAACCCTAGCTCATATCACAACAGATATCTCCTAGGAAAGTTATCCTTCATTCTGAATTTGTCAAGGTTTTTTTTTTTTTTCCAACTTCATGTAATTATTGTATTTGAAAAAGTTCATCCTCAGATATTTAGCATTCTTCATTTTGAATAGTGTGCCAATATCATTTGTACATTCTACAAGTTAAGTATGGGCACATTAAAAAGATACTCTTTTCAAATTCATTCTTAGTACCAGGAGTATATTTTGGTGAAAATCTAACTTACAAGATGATGTAGGTCAAAACATGTTTACTTGTATAGCATTTAACTTTATTTACATTTATAGATATATATAGTAAAATAACATTCATGAGTCAGTTTACCTGATACTATATCATATAAAATGTGAAAACATACTTTTCCAGGTTTATTCATTATCTACACTTTTAACCCTTCAAAGAAGCTACGTTATGCAGTTACAGTACCTCATCAGTGGAGCTCCATCTCTGCTGCAGGTTGAAATGTAGTGCAGCAGTGCTGAGCAGAAGCTGCTCTTCTCTTTGGAGAAAACTGCAGTACCCAAGAGCTTTTTTAACAAGGGACTACTCCTAAATGTGCCTGGTCACCTCAAAGGATATGTTGAGCATTTCCTGCCAGTAGAATTAGAGGAAGGAAGCACCCGGCCAAAATGTTTGATGTGTGATGTACTGTAATTCTTTTCATGTGTTCGGTGGCTTTTATATGTTGATCAGTGTTCTGCTACCAATTGTGACCCTAGTGTGGTCCAGGTCATTAAAATTCGACCCTCCTTAATGTATAGGGTCATTAACTATACCTAGCAGCATTATTATAATTAAGGATGCTGTGTTCTTTTAAATAACCACCTCTCGTTTTCATTAAAATATTTATTTTTCATAATTGGATAATGCTCCTAGAGACTGATTCTCATGAAAGAGATGATTCAGTGTTAGAGACTGCCAATACTAAAATTACTGTAGCTAGATGCTCTTTGGGGTTCCTTACTTTACTTTTTATACCTGATGTTTAAATCAGCATTTTCTTCCCATAGTTTCTTATGAACATATAAAACTCAAGATGGAAACTAGCTGTTTTTTTTAATTAAAAATTTTTTTCTCCCCATTTTATTGAGATATAATTGACATACAGCATTGTGTAAATTTAAGACATAAAGCATACGTACATCATGAAATGATCACCACAGTAAGTTTAGTGAACATCCATCATTTCATATAGATACAAAGTAAAAGAAAAAAATTTTTTCTTTGTGCTGAGAACTCTTAAGATTTGTTCGAACAACCTTCATATATAACATACAGCAGTGTTAATTACGTTAATCATGTTGTACATTACATCTAATTTTATGGTATAGTTTTCCTGGATGTGTGAGTCTTATAGGCAATAAGAATAAGTTTTGACAAAATCACTATCAACAATGTTATGTACCTTTAATGAAACAAAGTTGACAGTTACACATATTCCTTACTATTCTAAGATCACATATTCAAAAGCAGTTGAGTGCTAGTCGACTGTAGGTTTACGCTCATTTTTAAACATAAATGAGCAATAGGAGCTAATTAATATAATGGCAGATTTGATAATCTAAATGCTTGACTGTAGAAGATTGGTTAATATAATAATAGTGTATCTGTGCAGTGAAATTCTAAGCAACCATTATAATGATATGGGTGCCTGTTTATTACCATTAAATGAATAAAAGTGTTTTTTAAACTGCATGTATAGTATGATCTAGGTATATGTTTACATGTGAACAGGAAATAGCCTGGATGGTTGTCAAAGGTGTGATTATTGGTATATGAGAAGTTGTTTTTCTTGTGTTTATTCATGCATATTTTCTAGATTTTTTTAGACTAATTTGAATTCCATAATTGCATTTTTAAAAAGTAGGGGAAAATTGCAGTTCTATATACATTATATTTTAAAATCTTCAGATACTGTTTCCAATTTTAAGATTTTTTTTCTATTCACTCAGTGTAAAATATATGAAAATAGATCTTTTATTCTTTCATATTCATCCTTTCTATGACCTTTATATTTAATTGCTTTTTGGATATTTTTAAACTTCATTTTTAATATAGTATCATTAGCTCACTCATTAGTCATTCAGCTCTGGACAGTGGTGTTTCTAAAGAAATATATGCTCTATTCTGATGTGTGTGTACACGAGTGCGTGCGTGCGTGTATGTGTGTGTGTGTTGAGGATTATTTTGCTTGTTTGAGGAACCAGTTTAATGTTTTCCCCTCACATGTGCATCCACATATTTGCAGTATTTTCTTTCGTCTCTTAGTACTAGTGCTGGATATATCATTGATATACTGATTTGACTAATAGTACAAGCATGTGCGAGATGCCTAAAAGATTCTTTCTATAATATAGAAATAATGTTGTTATTCCTTACATAATAAATCACTTTTATTATATCATTTATTTATTTTCTCAAAAATATTTGTGCATGCTTACTATTTACTAGCTATTTGCTAGTTGTAGGGCTCCATAACATCTAAAAAACTTAATAAAAATATTCAGTCTTTACCTTCATGGAACATGAGTTAATCATCTTTAGTCTTAAAGTGTATTAATTAATTGACTAATTTTTTTAAACATCATTTTCTATAGGTAAAGAAATACATATTCAAAATATAAAGGAAGACCTTCCTGAATGTTTTAATATTCTTAGTATATTTATGTAATATCTACACTTATTTTATCTTGTAAGAAATGTTTCACTAGTTTTGTAAGTTAAAGTTACTGTCATTATAGCTTAAGTTGTCTTCAGGTCATGACATATGTTAATATTTAAGATCAAAATAATCATGATTAAATTTAAGCATACAGTGTAAAAAGTAAAAAAAAAAATGAAGTAACTAAGACTTTTCACCAGTAATTTGTACATAATTATTCCGTTGGCCTTTAAGAAAAGGTACAATAATCTTCTGCACGTTCTTTTGTATTTTTTGCATTATGTTGAGATATAGATATACAACATGTTTAATTCAAAAACATATTGATGTTCACTGAGATTTCTATTTTAATATAAAATGTGATTTTATTAATGCACACACAATATGAATGGCAGATTATGTGAATATTTAGGGAAGGAAGTATATACAATAAAATAAAATCGATAATAATGAATAACTGTAGTAGATAATTGTTAAATAAATTGTTGATAGAAAAGTTGCTTAGAATTAGATATGATAATATCTTCTCTATTTGGAAGCAGCTACTTTTAGTGAAGGTATGCCTTGTTTCTTCTTTTTTGGTGCCCTAAAGCAGAAAGCACATTATTCTCTCTTTAAAGTTATATATAAAGAGTTACGTATTTAAGGAATATTTCACGGTGTTCACAGAAAGAAAAGATATTTAAAATTCATCACCAGCTAAGTTGGGAATCATTTTTGTAGCATCTCTTTAACAGCTGTTCAACCTCATTATTTCTCAGTTCATAAATTTTATTTTGAATGCTTGTACCTCAACACATGTGCTAAGGTGTGAAAAACATCCCTTTTTTTCCCCACCACTTTTATATTTTAGTTTTATTGGTAAAATATTTCCTAGCTGTTCCCCTACTTCTGACCATGTCTTTCAAAACTAAAATTTTGGATTTGAAGAATTCAGAGGTAAACTTAAATTTTTTAAAATTTTAAGTCAGTTTCTTTTGTATTCCCTTTGAGTGATATTAAACTTTTTGTTTTTGTATTTATTTTGTAACCAAAATCTAACAACTACGTAATTGTTCTCTGAGATTTTACTGTGGTCTTGAGTCCCTATTTTGTACAACTGTGCTTTCGTATTTTATATATTTGTCTTTGCTATTGTTCAACATTTTCTTTTCTACTATAAACTTATTTTCTTTGAATGTCATGGTATAGAACCACAAATACTAAAGGTTAAATTTTTTATAATTATTATTCTGGTTATAAAAACTGCCAAATGTACATTATTAAATTGTTTATATATTGCCTTAATTCTCCCTTTTTCTTTTCTGTTTTAACATTTTTTATTGATTTATAATCATTTTACAACGTTGTGTCAAATTCCAGTGTAGAGCACAATTTTTCAGTTATACATGAACATATATATATTCATTGTCACATTTTTTTCTCTGTGAGCTACCGTAAGATCTTGTGTATATTTCCCTGTGCTATAAGGTATAATCTTGTTTGTCTATTCTACAGTTTTGAAATCCCATCTATCCCTTCCCACCCTCTGCCCCCTTGGCAACCACAAGTTTGTATTCTGTGTCTATGAGTCTGTTTCTATTTTGTATTTATGCTTTGTTTGTTTGTTTTTGTTTTTGTTTTTTTTGAATTCCACATATGAACGATCTCATTTTCTTTTCTGTTTTAATTATAGCTTAGAAAATGTCTAAGGGTAATATATTTAGAGATTATACTATATAGTAATATTTATTTATCAGATTTTAAGATTATAAAAGAATATTATTCTCTGGAATCAATTAAAGCTTATATATAATATGTTCTTAAACAGTATAACTGAAGTATTTTTGTCAGATAGTTCATATTTTGCTGTAAAGTCAATACTGTATGTTATTATGGCAGGATTCCTAATCAACTCTTGTTATGCTATTAAGAATAAGGTTATCATATTTGTTATCTCCATAGTTATACATTTCTTGCCATGTTAAGACATTGATGCTCAATGTAAATAAAAATATCTCTATACTTTGAGAATAAGACAGGAGAAAATATTTTTATGTTATTTTCCTGAAGAAAAAAATGTACATCTTAGGATAGGCATGATAGTGTTCCTGAGTGAAATAGGTAGTGGTTTATTTTCACTCATTAATTACTGAATCAATGGATAAAATACTGTAAGTGGAATCTTAGTAATATGTAATATTTTAAATTATATCTTTAAATCTGGATAGTGTTCAACCCTAAATTTAATGGAGATCTTTCTAGAACCTTATCTCATGAGATTAAATTTCTATAAGGAAAAATTTTAAGATACATGCACCTCGGTGTTCATAGTAGCACTATATACAATAGCGAAGACATAGAAGCAACCTAAATGTCCATTGACAGATGACTGGATAAAGAAGTTGTGGTATGTTTATACAATCAAAAGAAGAAAATTCTAATCCCAAACCTTAGGAAACTGCTAGCACATGTCTTGACAGTGTGTACATTTATTACTGACAGGGATGTCCTTAGAATTTCCTTGTTGCAGCATTGCTGTTTTAAAATCACATAGTCTCCTAATTTGTATCTGTGTAATTAATCACATTTTGATTATAGATGGTGCGTTAGGGAGATTTTCTGATAGAGAAGACTTTTGATGCTATGATATCTAGAGGGAATCTCCATGGAAGAGTTAGAACTAGGTGAGACCATTGAAGGATACTTTGAATTGTAGCAGATACGTCAGGAGGAGGGAAATAAGGAGTCAAAGAAGAGAGGCAGGTACAATTTAGAGACCTGAGCAGAGGATTGGTTTTAGGGGCGTAATGAGAGAGAGGTGGGGAAACATAATTGAGGTCAGATTGTGGAAGCTTTGAATTCCTGGTTAAAGATTTGTGCTTCAGTGCCTGGCTGATGGGGGAGGTCCTGAGTGTTTTTGATCAGGTTTGTACTATTTTTAAAGGATTAAACACAGTATCAAGGACATAATAGACGCTTAAAGAGTACAGTTTCTGGTACCACACGGTCTGGATTCAGGTCTCAGCTTTTCCACTCACTAGCCAAATGTCCTTGGACAACATATGATGCTGAAGTGTGTTGATTTCCTTTCTGTAATGCAGGAATAATACTACCTACCTTACAGGGTAGTTATGAGGAGTATATAAATTAATGCTTGCTAAGCATTTAGAATTTGACTGGCATATAGTAAGCATTCAGAAATATTTACTGAATACTTATTTGTATTAGCTGTCATAATTATTGCTGATATTTTAAAAATGATTACTTAGTCTGGCTGCACTGTATTGATTAATCTGGGGAAAGGATTCCACCTCTAGTCCTTGCTTATGCAAAATTAAATAAGAATCACTGGCAAACTAAGAAATGATAGTTTTTTTATGTACCACATAAAAACATATCCCACCTTATCCTACCTACCCATGAGGTTTAAAATCCCCAGATAATTTTCAGTTTGTATTTTTAAGCCCTATATAATACTAGCTGACACTTCACAGCATTTTATATTTACAGAGTAATTTCACATATTTTACTCCTTTAATTTTCACTGCAGCCATGGGCACTTGTTACTATTATTCACGTTTTGCAGCAGAGAAAAACAAAGCTCAAGGTTGCCCGAGATCACACAGCAAGCTTGAGCTCTTAACTCCGCTATATTGTAATTCTTCTTGGCCTTTTTATTGAAACAGCTACATCAGAATAATATAAAGAATGAGAAAACGTGTTCTGTACCCACCACCTACCTCTGTTCTGCAGCTTGCTCCTTAACTCTGTCTTATTCATGTCATACTCATCACTTGGATGTTCATAATCTCATTCGTAGATTTTTTTTTACTGCTATTTAGTAGTCCATTGCATGAATATGCCAGCTTGTTTGTCTTTCCTTCTAATAATGGACATTAATGTTTAAAATTTTCTCTATCACATATAGTGTTAAAATGAATATTCTTCAGCATTCTACTTGTACACATATATAATAGTTTCTCTGCAGCAGTGCCTTACAAAGAACTTCCTTCAGTGATAGAAATGTTCTATATCTGCCTTATCCCAATATGGTAGCCACTAGATAAACATGGCTGTTGAAGACCTAAACTGTGACTACTATGACTGAGGAATGAGAATTTTTTAAATTGTATTGACCTTTAATTAACTTAATTTTCAGTAGACGCATGCAGCTAATCTCTGCTGTATTGGGCAGCAAGCCTCTAGGTCGTGTAGCTAGGAGTAGAATTAATTCATAGATTATACATAGCTTCAGTGCTGCTGGATATCACCAAATTGTCTTCCAAAGTGATTATATCAGACTTACATTCCCATTGGCTGAGTGTCAGAGTTGCCATTGCTCTACATTCTGGCAAACACTTGGCATTAATACCATTGTATTAGACACTACAGACAGGATTGTCTTACCAGTGGAAGTGAATGGAAGACCCGTAGGAAAAATATCACTCTCTACACCTGGAGGCAATGTGTGATGTCCTTATATGATGATCAGATATATAGATGTGTCCCCTCTAGTGTACGGTGGTAGAAGGGCACTACCCTACTCTACAACAGGAAAAAGATACCAGATTTTTAATCAAATGTGAGACTATGTACTTTACTGCTGACTGGAAGATTCTTGATTGGTACCTTTCCTTAAATCATCTTTACTGTGATTATTTTACATGTTGGTATATTTATATTTTAGCATCACTTATTAAGAGATTTCCTGAACTATTGCTGCATTTTCAAAAACTACAATTTTCCTTTATTAATAACAGAGTTGCTTAATACTTATTGTTGTAAATTTGAGGATCTTGACCTCTGGTTCCTTTTTTCTTTGACCAATTTTATAACATTTGTGGGTTTGAAGCAACTCAGTATGTTATAAACTATATAAAATAATGTGGAAACATATTTTAAAGGAGTTGCTTTGTTATATACCAAATCTGAAGTTTTCTCCTCCACTCCCTACCCCTAAATTTCTTTATATCTACCCTAGTCTGTAGTCTTAGAAATACTGTCTTCTTTAAATTTAATTTGACATCTCTCAGTTTTTTACCCAGCTATATCATATATACATTTTAATAAAGTATAATTTTACATTTTATTTTGAAAACCAGTTTTCATATGAAGTATAGAAAAGAGGTAAGAGAGAGAACTGAATTTGCAGTCACAAGGTGTGGTTTCCAATTTAGAGTCAGCTCTAACCCAGTCTCCTTACCTAAACCATCAGCATCTATAAAATGGAGTGTACCTGTCAAGACTCTGTGCTTGGTCATTTACCTGAGACGACATTGAAAATCCCTTTGCAAACTACTTACCTGTATACAAATTTTAAAGTGATATTATTAATATTATTACTATCATGTGTATTTATGTTTTCTGTATTATAAGACACTTTATAGTTTGGTAAGAGAATTGGAATAATGTGTAATAAAAGAACATGATTAAGAAGAAAAAAGTTTAAAGATAGAATTAGAGGCATATTAATAAAAATGAATCTAGTAAGAGATAAAGGGCAATGTCTTTGTTTAAATTTTTATTAAAGATTTCCCGTGCAATGTAGAATTAGAAGTTTAACATGTAGTCCAACTAATTCAGCTATGCTTTGCTTTACATAAGCACTTTTATAAGCTTATAGGATTTTTTCTTACTATAGAAGGTATTTAAACAATTAAGAAGAATCTACCTTTCCTATTTAACAATACCTATGAACATTTCTCTCTCTGTGTAATTAAATGATCTCTTAAAACATCATTTACTCACCAGCCTATTTAAATACTGTTATTATTCCTGACAATCTTTAGCTGAGATTTTGAGTAGAGGGCAATCCTGAATCTCGATTTAAATGATGATTTTTGGAAGGAAATCTTCCATGTAATAATGATGTTAGGAGTAGGAGATGATGAGTAATGATTGATGAGTAGAGAAAGAGGGACTATTACACGTGAGAATTTCATAGAAATGTTCAAATAGGATTTGGAAGTAAATGAGGACGCTGTTAAGTACCAAAACCAATTGTTTTGAGTAAATGAAATGAAAAAAATTGAATAAAGATTTGAAAATTTCTGAATGAAAAAGAGTGCTAACACAGTTGGATAAAGTCTGGGTGGTTCATGATTTATATAATAGGAGTTGATTTGCAGTCATGGTAGATTTTATAGAAGAATCTAAATCAAGAGTGTTGCCAGAGATTTGTTGCAGAAACATTAGAAGCAAATAGGAAGTCTGACTATCTTTTAATAAGGACACATTATAAATTTGATCTATTTTACTATCATCTTTAGAAATCTAAACAAACTTGAAGAATGCATTTTACTAAATATACAGTTAACCTTTCAAAGTTACCTATGTGGGAATTGCAGTAAACTTCACTGCTAAGTAAGACCATTCTGGACTCTAATATAAAAAGTTAACTTTTATGCCAAGTACTTAAATGTTTTAGAAATCTATGAGGATTTTATGTAAATACACCTGTACTATATTATTATAACATACTGAAAAAAACTTTCTGATCCCATGTTGTCAATGAATTATTATACATTACTATTTGAATTGAAGCTATGCAGAAAAATGCACTCATTCTAAAATTTTAATGTTTAAATATTAATGACAGAATAGTATTTAAGAATTGTTATTTTACTAGTGTGATAAATAAGAGATCGCCTAATCCTGTGAGACTTTATAGTATGTGTATAGTGTATGTTAGTCTATTTAAAAATTAAAAGGCTGAATGATAATGTTTAAATATTAATGACAGAATAGTATTTAAGAATTGTGTTATTTTACTAGTGTAATAAATAAGAGATCGCCTAATCCTGTGAGACTTTATAGTATGTGTATAGTGTATGTTAGTCTATTTAAAAATTAAAAGGCTGAATGACATTTGACAATGCTTTTGGTATTTCTTTTCTTTCCTATAAGCCAGCCTAACTAACTCTAGGCTTTTTGTTGTTATTGGCCTTTTTTTTGTGAAGTGTTGTCAAACCATCTCTTTCACATCTTGTACTTACAGAGTTGGTTACTTGAATCTATGTATGGGTTTTGCATTTATTCCTGTTAAATTTCATCTTATTAGTTTTGACTCTGTTCCAATATTTTGACATATTACATAATCCTGATTCTTGCATTCAGTGTGTTAGCTGTACTTCCCAACTTTGTGATATGAAAATTTGATAAGACAGATTTGTATGAATTAATTAAAATTAATGAATGATAAAAATAATTGAATTGAGCCAAATCCTCTGGCATGTTATTAGAGACCTGACTCCAAACAGATATTATTTGGATCAGCTCTAAATCCATTTTACTGTGCTTTCATCAAGCCCATATTTTTTATTACATTAAGAAAGTATCTTATCAGTTACACATCTTCATAACATCAAGTTCCATAATATTGATGCTTAGTTTCTCATTTATTATGGCAATACAACCAAAAAAGGAAATAGGTTTGTTTTGGCTTGATTTATTCTTAGGTAATTCATATAACTCCTAATACGTACCACTTTCTAACTGCTCAAAACCTTTCTGATGAATGAATAATCAATTTTGTTGAAGATCAATATGATAATTAGATTTTTTTTTTACAAAATTGAAGTAACATTTCCATTTCTCTATATTGTAGTGGATCTCAGTAATTTCTCTGAAAGCACATGTAGGTTCTTTGATCACATGAACACCTTTTTCAGTGCAATACATGTTCAGTCAGTGCATTTTTGTAGACCATGTTTCTAATGGGATGACAATTGTTTGGTGTATACTTTTGTATACTTTTCACATTGCCCATACATTGTATACCTTACAACTTCTTAAATCACTTTACAAATATACCTTGTTTATAACATTATTGAGCAAATGAGTACTTAACAGCACATGTTTGTGACTGTTGAGGACAAAAACTTCAAAGCTCACCTTTTCCTGAAGATAGATTCTGAAAACCTAGTTTCTTATTTGCTTAACCACTAAGAACATTTTGAGAATCTTCAAGCAGCAAGAGATATTTTATATTCTAATGAAGTTGCCTATAACTTAGCCATCAAAGGAAAATAATTGGTAAATATGGCTGTCACGTCACTATTACTTTGTATTTGTGGATTTGTACACATAAGTCATTTAAAAGTTGTATAACTGAAAAAGTTGAATTTTATTATTACCCCATTATAAAACCATTGTTAATGTGAAGTTGTTGTTTATTAAAAAGTTTATTTTAAAAATTAATTTTAGTTTCTGAAAGGTGTGATATCTCAGAAAATGATTTAATAACCAGGTTACTCTTTTTGCTTCTTTACTTTTATAACTCCCTTCTTTTGAGAATGTGAAATACATGATTAATTTATCCCTTGGACTGGAACTGTAGAGAAACCATTTTCTTACTTAATCTTCTGTTTGAACTCAAGGAATTATATTACGACCCATTTGCTTAAATTGAAGTGTCTGTATCTTCAGTATACTTTTGGATTTTATAGTACAGAGTAAGTGAGACTGATGGATTGATTCCGAAAGCAGGCCAGCCAGCTGCTTTTTCATGCACTGTAGCAATAACAATAACCAGGGTGTCATTATAAGATAGTAGGCATGTTAAAGTTATGTACTTCTTCCCAAACAAAACCTCCGTACTGTTATCTCCTTACAGAGAAATTTGATACTCACTGAGTAGTTGACTTCTCCAAGGACATATGTATAGCCTGTCAGTGGTAGGCTAGAATTTGAATATGATTGTGACATTAAAATTCTTGCTTTTAATACAGTGTTATACTGCACTCTCCTTGGCCATGGAGCCCTAATGGCAGCCAGTAGTCTTACAGATGTGTGCCATTATTCATCATTGAATGGACTGGGCCAGAAAATAAAAGGAGATCCTAAGAAACCTGTCTCCTTCATTAGAGAGATAACTGAAAAATACATATACTGACATTTGTGAATCAGTTGTGCTCCTGGATGCATAGAAAGCATAACATTAAACTGAAGATAAAAGCCTGGAGATCACTAATATTGAAGGATTGAAGGGGAAAACAGAGAAAAAATCTAGTAAAGGAGATTAAAGAGGGACAGTTGGGGGAGTTTGAAGGCATTCAAGCTCATGGAGGAAATTTCAAGAATAAGCACAATTGTGATAAATAGCCTTAATATGTAATTATTTACTTCCTGTCAGATATTCCTTTGCATGAATTAACTCATTTGACTCCCTTCATTGACTCCGCTTTTCAGATGAATTAAATGAAGCGCTGAGCCTTTAACTGGCCCGAAGATACCCAGTGGTAGGTGGCAGAGTTAGAATTATGGACCCAGGCAGGCTAAATGTGCAGTGTGTGCTCTTGACCAGCATGCTGTACTGCCACTTTGAATTGTCAAGTGCCCAGAAAGGTTAGGTGAGTTAATGACTGAAAATCGTCCGTTGGATCTGGTAATTAGAAAATGAGTTGAGGGTCTTTTCCAGGAAAATTTCAAAGGAGGGATAGGGATGACATCTGATTGTTCTTGATTAGAGGAGAAAATAAGTAGGAAATAGAAATACTGAGAGAGAAATACACTTCCGTTTAAAAGGGAATGTGGCAGGGTGTCAGCTGGTGTGGGTGTACTGAGTCTTAGGGAGTCTTTCTCTTTCACGAGGAGAATAATTTGAATGGTATTTTTCACCTGAATGGTAAAATTTCAGGAGAAAAAAAGAAAAAATGATTGAGTATAGTCTCCAAGGGAAATGAAGAGAATAAAGAAAAATATTTGTTATTTATTCAACTTTCATATATTAAAAGCCTACCTTGTGTCAAGCTCTGTGGCTAAGTACAAGCTGGTGAGAAGACAGACACTGACCCAGCCTTCAAGGGTGAAGCGAATTAACAGAGATCTTGGCCTTGAAGAGAAGAGGTGCTTCCTCTAAGGAGTTCAGTGAAAGAGGAAGGACAAGTATTTCTCTGTTTTATAAGTGAAGTAGCCTTAGATTTACTGGTCCTCGTTCTTGCTCTCCTCAGTTCAGATAGCAGAGATAATGATGTTCCAAGTCAAAAAGATACGATGCTCAAAGTATCAGACTGTGGTTTTTAGAATCAATAAGGATAGTAGCTTAGATTTAAAAAAAAAAAAAGAGGAAAAGGCATTCAGACCTGCTGAATCAGAATTTTTGTGGTTTAGGAACCTAACATTTTTTAATAAGCTCTGGGTGATTCTTCTGCACTCTAAAGATGAGACCCTTCGCCCTAAGTCATTAGTTATGAAAGTCAGCAGTTGGTCTTAGCATGATGGTCAACCATCTATATCCCCTACCTATATACTCTCAAAATTACTGTCACTTATGGAGACTCAGCAATAAAAATGTAGACATTTAATTTAATCAAGAATATAAATTTTACTTCTTTTTACATTCCTATTTTTTGGCTTGTTTAACATTTTGTAGATCTCAATTGAGCTGTAAGTAATGAATTTTACTTCTTTACAGTGAGGTCCCGAGATATGCCTATTCAGCAGCGAGCAGTAAGTGGTTCAACATGAGCTGTTCCTTATGTAAACATACAAAAGGCCTGACCCAGACTAAATCAATTTAAAAAGGAAAACATTAAAGCTATGTTTCCTGTTATATACTTAAAGTCTTCTTTGGTTCCTTATGATTATATTATTGACCAGCTATTGCAGACTTCAGTTTATCCTCCTACACCACCTGCTGAACAGTTCAAATGGTATGGAGATGAGTTTCGGAAGGGCAAAGCAATTACAATTATAACTCCTACATTTTAGCTAATAAAGCAGCATTTTGTGTTAAGAGTAAGGAAGTTATGGGCATCTTGACTCACTCCCTTTTCTGATTTGAATTGCTAAAAGATTTTAAAGACTGTAATAAGGAGGGAGAGTGAAGTTCATAGAGCTTTTAGAAGTATGTGAATTTGAGACAAGAAAATTTGTTTCCTATTTATGATATCAAACATTTCTAGGAAACATTTAGTTAAGAAATAATATGAAGCTTTCCTTATTGAGATATCATAATTGTATTTTTTAAGGCTAATATTGTTAATTTAGACATTTACTGAAGCCTTAAAAGTGCTTTTTTTATGATTTAGTTAAGTATCATTCTATTAAAATTCTTTAATAATTTTGCAGTTTTTTTGTGTGTGTGTGTGTGCCGTGAAAATGTGATGCACTAAATCAAAGCTTTCTTGAATGAGATATACTTTAATTTTTGGCTTTGCAGTCAGATTGTTTTTCACACTTAACAGACTACTTTTAGTTATAAAGTTCTTATTTATGGAAAACAGCATTTTAAAAGTTGTATGATGATTTCCAGCCTTTGAAAAAAAGTAATTTTCAATTCTGTAGCTGTTTATGTGTTTATACCTTTAAAAAATATCTAGTATACCAAGAGATGTGAAATATATCTTTCACAAGACACCTTGTTCTAATACTGCCTAATAAAAGTTAATGTATGGTATTTGAATGAAAACATTTTGAGTACGTTTTCTTAATTTAGTATTGAGAAACAAAGCAAAGTACTTTGAATATTCTATATTGTAATAAGAGGAATTGGTTTTAAGTATGCATAAAACAAAATGAGCATATCTTATACTTTAAAGGATAAAGATTAGTGACTATTTCAGGTTGAGGGAAAAATCAAGTACTTTTTGGAAAATGACATAAATCAATGCACCACTGTATGTTTTCTGACTGTAAAGAATTAAAAATAAGTCATATTGATCATGTAATAAGAAAGAAAAATTAGATTTTATTATCTAAGTTTGGAAATACTTATCCTGTATTTATTTTTATCAGAGCAAAATCAAACCAAACGTATAGTTTGTAAATATTAGCAATTCTTTAAAATATATTTAATCTTTATATTAACCTAAACTAAAAAGCCAGATGGCCTATGTTTATTAATAGTAATTTAAATTTTATACTTGGGAAACGGCAGAGTTTTGTAATTTGATCTCTCAGAAGGTGAAAAAATTGTTGAAGAAAATGATTTCTTGAAGATGGAACTGTGTTTTTTATTGGCCTAAATTTTATACAATAGATTGTTTCTTCCCTTAGAAAGTAAGGAATTTATTACATACTAATGAGTGTGCTGTTAAAATATTTTTACATTGATGAGATATTAAATTAGAAAATTTGGGCGGAATTCATTGAGTTTGATTAAATTGCAGGTCAGTGATGCTCTCTGCTCAGGCTTCTGTTTTTTTCTGAATCCTAATATGTGCTTTATCTGAGTGAGTCTCTCTTCCTCTCAATTTTTCAGTTATTTCACGTCTATTTAGCATTTTATACAAAGGCTGAGGAGTGAATCAAAGTGAATGATTTTTATTTTCTAACACTTACTGAGGTTTTTACAATGTGGAAAGTTTTGTGCTAGGCTCTCTATATATTATCTCACTTAATTTTTATAATTAAGATAGAAGCCCAGTTCTTTCTCCTCTTCTTGACTGTTACTCCATAATTTCTATAACCTTCTTGGCAGAAGAGAAAATGCCAATTTGCTAGGCAAGCCTGACCTGTGGGCCACACCTGTAAAAGGGTAAAACCCCCAGAGATGGGCCTAGTACAGGCCACTGACACTTTGTGAAGAAAGGCTTGTCTTTGGCTTGAAGCCTCACTAGCCTTATAAGGCTTTGCTTCCTTCCATGCCTCTCTCCACTCCAACCATTCAGAGCCTCTTCAGGGTTTCTGGATGGGCTGCTGTCTCACAACTTTGGGCCTTTGAACCTCTTGTTTCCTCTGCCTCACTACTTTCTTCATTGTGCTAAATGAGATTGAGCTTTTTTTGAACTCCCTTAAACACTGCCTCCACTTTCCTGGGCTCCCCAGATCTGGGTCAGCAGTCCCTCCTGTGTGCTTCCAATTGCATTCTGTACCTAACCTTGTATAATGTTGACTGTTTTATAAGTCCTCTCTCTGCGTGAGGGCAGGACCCAGTGTCCTCAGGACCTAGCATGTCTTGCCCACTGAATAGCCTTTGAATGAATGAATGAATGCAAATTTTCTTATTGGGGACAGTGCTGTTCAGATAGAAGGATACCCTTTTGGCAGTCTTGACTGAGGTGAGAAGTAGGGAAATGGTTACTTTTCACCAGCTATTATATCAAATAGTTGTTTTTATATAGAAAAAGAGCCATGATAGACATACGGTTATATTTGGTAGAAGAAATGGGAGGACAACTTTTATATTTGTCCCATGGTGAAAAGGATAAGACATATCTTCTAGGGCAGTGATTAAGTAGGAGAGATTTTTTTCCACAATAAATTGTAAAATCTTTGTTCCTATAAATCTTCCTAATATCCTTGTAATATCTGTTTAATCTCCACAGTGTCATAGTTATGTTTCCGTTTTTATTGCAAATGTAGTTTATTGGCCTCCTGTCTTTATCTCTTTTTTGTCCTTGAATTGCTAGAGGTTTGTTTATTTTTGGCTTTGTTGATCTTCTCTGGCTTTTTTATTTCAATAATTTCTGCTCTTATTTCCTCCCCCTCCCTCTTTTAAGGTTTACTCTGCCTTTTAATGTTCAGCTCATTAACTTTGAGACTTTCTTTTTTTTGCTAAAACAAACATTTTAGATAATAAATTTCCCTTTAAGTACCACTTTAACTGCATTCCACAACTTTTAATGCACATTTTGTTTTTAAGTATTTCTGAATTTTTATTATTGTTTTGATCAGTGAGTGACTACATAGATGTGTGTTTTTAAACAAATACAGGCAATTTTGCAGGCTCTCTTTTTTTTAATAAAATATCTTACTTTTATTATACTCAGAGAATATATAGTCCATCAGATAATAACCTACTGAAATGTGTTGAGGCTAGTAGCTTTATTGCCTTTTGGGTGACTGGTTTCTGTAAATATTCCGGTATGCTTGAGAAAAATATGTATTCTCTAGTTGTTGGATACTGTGTTCTATAAATGTCTGTTTCAGCAAATGTATTTATGTTTTTTAAATTTTCTCTATTTTACTTTTTTTTAATATGCTTATTCAATTCATTACTAAGGGAGGTAGGTTAAAATTTTCCACTACAGGTGATACATTTGTCAATTTCTTCTTGTGGGTATGTCTGGTTTATATATATATATGTTTTTTTAATTATGTTATTACAAATAAATTCAAAATTGCCTTAATTTCCAGGCAAATTGATCTTTTACATTTAGATAGTAACTATTTTAAATAATTTTTTTCCTTAAAGTCTATGTTGTCAAATATCAATATAACTACTCCAACTTTCTTTTGGCCTAATATATACATATTTTTTCTATTTGTTGACTCAATCTTCCTGTGCACTGAAGTTTTTGGTATATTTCCTAAAAAAACAAAATAAAACTATGATTTGTTAAAACCAATCTGACAGTTTTCTCTTTTAATTGGACAGTTAAATTAGTTACATTTATTCTGATTGAAGTTATCTTTGGATTTGTTCTTATTATGAGCTATTTGTCTAAGTTTCTCTGATTTTTGTGCTTGCATTCTAATTTTTACTTCACTTACTTGAGAGTTACATGTTCCATGTCTATTATTTTAGTTGTTACTCTAGCTGTTTTCACATATGTACTTAAAAAGTCTGAAGTTAGTATCTTTGTCTTCATTTCCCCCCTCCCCAAATACAAGGACTTCAGAAAACTTTACCTAAAATTACCTGGTCCCCTAGTTTATATACTGTCATTGTCCAGTGTCTTATTTTTAGCTTATTTTCTTCTCATAATTTTGGCATTATTTAATATTTTGAAGATAATGTTTGTTTAGGTGTAGTCATATATTTACCAGTTTCTTCCTTATATTACTTCTTGGGATTCTTTGGGCTGCCTGGATCTATGGTTTGGCATTTTTCAACAGTTGTAGAGTAACATTGTCTCTTCAAGTAGTTCCTCCATGAATGAGAACTCACTGTACTATCTCCCTGGGACTCCAATTAGGTCTATTTTAGACTTTTTCTGTCCTTCAAAGGGATTATTAAGTTGCTTTAGTCCTCTTTTTTAAAATGGGTTTAGGGAATTTATTTAAAATGTAGAAAGCATTGGTTAGTTTAAAATAAGTAAATGTAACTTTTATATGGGGAACAATAATCTAGGGAAATCAGCTGGGCCACCAAATGCCAAAGATACTTTCTGTCTTTCAGAGATTATGTGGTCCTGCAGCAGAAGTTTCCTGTCTGGAGACTCTGTACTCTTATTGCTATAGATAGATTGATTCCTCACTTGAGATTTTTAAAGATTTGTATTAGTTCAAATCAGTGAATTGAAACAGCACTTACTGATTGTTTAATAGAAGACAGATTCTGTCTTCAAGAAATTTATGTCATATTGAGAAAGACTGACAAGTCACTGTGATGTTCTTATATTTATAAGTATAGAAAGACCCTAAGAGCTGAGATTTGAGAGTAAGGGAGTTTGAAGAAATGGTGGTCAGGAAGGGCTTCTTAGAAAGTGAAGTTTGAGCTGAGCCTTTAGAATTAACAGAATTATTTGAGTATTCAAATGAAAGGAGAGTGTTCTACCAAAATAGGGATATTCAGAATGTTACTCCTTCCCACCTGCACCCTCATTCACTCCTTTTTTTCTTTCCCTTCATTAAGGCAAATTGAAAGTGTTCACAGCCCATTTTCTGGGCCCTATTCTTAATGTAATTCTTGGGTTATTATAAAACTTAAGGGCACCTTTTCTTGCATGCCCGTTCCTAGATTGTAATGTTTCTAAGTTAGAAAAAAGAAAAAGGAGATTAGGTTCAGCTCTTACCTTGGGTATAATGAGAATCCATCTCTCTGTTTTCTAGCTCCCACTATGACTTCTGACCAATGTCTGTTTGTTTTCCTGTTCCCTGATTGTAATGCCCAGTGATATCTCCCTTCCTGAGCTGCCGGCTCACTCTGTTCCAGGCCTCTCCGTTTTCCTCTCTTCACTTGAATTTGTTAGCCTCAGCCCTCTCCTTGCCTGGCCCAATGCATGCTATCTCCATGCCTGAGAATCTGGCCCAGACTCCTGCCATCTTGAGTCTCAGTTGTCATCCACCTTCCATCAGTGTTTGACCAGTCTCTGGGCATGGTCTGACCCACACTGTTTACTTAGTCTTGATCCAGACATAGTCTTGATCACATTCTTACTGTTTCTCTATAGTTTTCATACTAGGACCCAATGCTTCCCTCCCTTCTTCCTCCACTAATCAGTTTTATTAGTGTTCTCTTGATGTAATTAACTTAATTGTATTTTTTCTGACATCTACAGTTATGTCTGTGCTAGTAAAGCTATTTTATCCCCTATATAATTTTATTTTTTTGTGTTGATTGAAACTTTCACAAAGGCCAAGTGGTACTCTCCTTTTGATAACTCACTTTAAAGCATTTGTGAGCCAACATAACTAAAAAGTTCCCAACTCACACAAGCCTAGGCTCAACTGGCTTCCAATTAGCCTTCTTCCCACTCACGATACTGCCTTGCTATTTTTCACTCTAAAACCTTCATGAAAAATTTAACCATTTACTTCTTTTAGTTTAGCTTTAAGCTGCTGATAATTTTATTATTTTACTTAAGCTTGGGTCCAGTAAGATCAAAGTTCCAACTCTCTATGGGCCAGTAATCCTTAATTGTGTTTCTACATCAGTAAGCAATGTAGTCTTCTCAACAGTTTAGTCTCTGTGTTAGTGGGTTACATAAAGAACCAAAGGCGTGGGGTAGGGGAGTTAAATAAATCAGCAAGGCTTCACCATCTTTCCTAACAAGACATCAGAGTGCTGAGGAAGGGAAAGTAGGTGTTTAGCATTGGAAAGAAGACAGGGTGTTTTGAATTGGAAAAACCTGGATTTACTAGCTCAGTAACTTTGGCTAAGTCTTTCAATCTCTCTGCATTATTTTCTCTTCAGTAGAAATTGAAATAATAATAGAACCTTGCAAATCTCAAGAATTGACATCATATTATGTGAAAGTGCTTAGAGAAATAACACAATGCTGAGAATAATGTAAGAAATCATTATAGGGTAGATACCATAAGTGATCAGTTTTGGATGTATTTTCAAGTCATAATATGCGGTAACTTTCTAATACCTGCCTAATAGGTTTGATTAACCCAGTAATCCAAAGGAAAGAACGATAATGATATTATGTTAGGGAACAAGATAAACACAGAAAACTTATTTTATCTGTTTACTTTTTTTTTTTTTCGCTGTCTTTACAGGAGAGCCTTGAACTTAGGAATTCTTCGAGACCCTGGGTCAGAAATTGAAGATAGACAATACCAAATAGACCTGCAGTCCATCAACATTGGTACTGCGCAGTGGGATCAACTAAAACCAGAGAAGGAAAGTGGCACAGGAGGGGTGCTAACAGAAAGTGAAAGAAATTCTCAAAATCCAGCCCTGGAGTGGAATATGGCCAGCAGGTACGAAGTGGCTGAGAAACTTTTTACTATTTCATTGCCATAGGAACAGTTGATGATACAGTCTTTAGTCTGCCCAACCTAAGTGTTTGGATGTTGCTTCTGCAATTCATGGCAATCGTAAAATGTATTTTGTAATTGTAACTCATGATTTTGCTTGGAAACCTGCTAGTCCTGATAGGTCCTGTTACACTGCGATTATTATAAATTTAAAGTTGTGTCAGAATTTTTATTTTTTTTAAATCTTCCTCTTTGATGAAAGATTCCTCCTCAGGCTAAGGATACATTCATATTTTCCCTTGAAATTCATTATCCTCAAGGTCAGATTTTTTTTTTTGTCTTTCTTATGAGGTTCTTCTCCTTTAGGTACCCACATTCCTTTCTAACGTTGTTATGCTATAGTCATAACGAGCTGCTTTCAGCTTCCTGAAGGTAGGATTTGTCAGTAGTTACTAGCCTTTGCGTGTGATCTTCTCTTCGCCTGGAACTCTCCAAACCCACCCTTCACTTGCCTGTCATTCATTAAGTCTTAGACTAGACATTGAGCAGGTTAGGGTCCCTTTCTGTATGCTCTTACCATATCACTTGGCATATTTAATATTAATTATCGATACACTTTGTGTCCTGAAGATAGATCATCACTATTTTGTCCATTTATTTATCCCTAGCACAGGGCACTTCCATGATATGAAATGTATTATTACAGCCCTTCATTGTCAAGTGATTGCCTATGCACCTAAGGAGGGCTCTAAATTTGGGTGATAAATCTCCCACAGCTGGCCAGGTACATTTCAGGAGAGGGATGTAGTTATGGAGCCATCTGCTTGCAACACTCCTGGCAGCTGGAGGCAGTGAGTGTTTTGGTTCTGAAGGGAGGAGCTGGGTCCACACCACAGATCCTGATCTCTAAACATCACGTGATATCAGCCAGGGTCCATCCCCTCATTCCTTCTCTTTGCTTAGTTTTCAGATTTAGAAACTACTGTCTTACAAAACTTCAAGGTCATCATTTCTTAAAAACCACAGATGCTATCATCAACCAGAAAGATGAGCCTTATTTTCCTAGGAAACTTTATGACCATCCAGCCTTAACTGAGCTGTTGCTGCTATTCAATACTTAATTCATTTAACAAACAATTTGTGTGCATATGTGTGTTTGAGTTGAATTTCACATACATATAATTAAGAACTTAAAGTGAACAATTCAGTGCATTTTGTACATTCAAAATACTGTGCAACCACCACCTCTATATAGTTCCAAAACATTTTCTTCACCTTGAAGTAAAACCCTTTGTCCATTAAGCAGTTTTTCTGCATCCTTCTCTCTCCCCACAGTCCCTGGAAACTGCCAATCTGCTTTCTGTCTCCATAGATTTATCTATTCCAGATATTTCGTATAAATAGAATCATGTACTCTGTGATGTTTTATGTCTGGCTCATTCATTTAACTTAATGTTTTGGAGGTTTATCCACATGATAGCTTGTGTCCATACTTCATTCTTTTGTATTGCTGGGTAATATTTCACTCTATAAGAAATATCGCAGTTTGTTTATCCATTCATTCATTGATGAACATTTGGACTGTTTGTACCTTTTGGCTATTGTGAATAATGTTGCTGTGGCATTAATGTTTGAGTACCTGTTTTCAGGTATTTGGGATAGATAACCTAAGAGTAGAATTACAGTGTCCTATGGTAATTTTACATTTAAATTTTTAAGGAGCTACTAAACTGTTTCCACAGTAGAAAAACCATTTTACTTTCTCACCAGCGATGTTCAAGGGTTCCATTTTCTCTTCATTCTCACCAACGCTTATTTTCCTTTTTTTTCCCTTTACTTTAGCCATCCTTCTGGGTGCCATTTTGATTTGCATTTCCATAATGTTTAATGATGTCATGTACGTCTTCATGTGCTTCTTGGCCTTTGAATATCTTCTTTGGAAAAATATATGTTCAAGTCTTCTGCTCATTTTTAGATTGAATTGTTTGTCTTTTTGTTGCTGATTTGTAGGGGTTCCTTATTTATTATGGCTACTGTACCCTTATCAGATATATGATTTACAAATGATCTTTTCACTTTCTTGATTATGATCTTTGATGCACAGGTGTTTAACTTTGATAAAGTCTAATTGGCCTATTTGTTTTTCTTTTTTTGCCCATGCTGATGGTGTCATATCTAAGAACCCATTGCCAAATCCACAGTCATGAAGATGTATACCTATATTATTCAGAGAGCTTTATGGGTTTAATGCTTCTAGTTAGGTTGTTGATTTATTTTGAAATTTTTTGTTTGTTTCTGTATATGGTGTATGTTAAAAGTCCAATTTCATTCCTTTGCATGTTGGATATCCAGTTGTCCTAGAACCATTTGTTGAAAAGATTGTTCTTTCCCCATTGAATGATCTTGGCACCCTTGTCAAAAGTTAACAGACTTTCAAGCATCCAGTATATACACTAAAGAAATAAAATAAAATAGCTTCTAATATGTCCCTATCCCTTACAGAGCTCAGCATCCAGTCAAAAAGACAGATTAGTTAATTAGTTATTAGAGTACAATGTGGAAAGTACTCTGATAGACATAAATAAAGGATATTTAGGATTATGGAAGAGCCACAGCAAGGCTGGGATAAACACATTGCATGAACATAGGACATCTCAGTCTAACAGATGTGACATAAACACAGAAACAAACAATAAATTAATGTAAAATCAACATAGGTACAAATAAAGAATTTAAAGAAAGAAATGAATGATTAACTCTATGGGTAGGTTTTCAGGGAAGGCTTCACAGATTATATGGCTTCTGAATGTGTTTCCACAAAGGATGCGTGGCAGGAGAGGGATGGGGGCATTTTGAACTAAGAAAGCAGTAGATCCAAAGAGTAGGAGCATTAAAACATGGCTTGTTTTATTCACTTCTGAACATCCAGATGATAACAACTTGGCACATAACAGGCACTTAGTAAAGATTTGAATGAATTAATGAAAGATTAAATGATTAGATGATTAAGTAGGACTAATAAATCAAGTGACTGAACGTGAGTGTTTCTGAGAGATACTGATTCAAATGAAGACAAGAAATTTTAGATCTGATGTTGCTCAGTTCTGCCAGTTAATCTTAACAGAAATATAAACAGAACCTTAACATTATTATGCTTTTGCTTTTCAGTAGATATTACAGGTAGAACTCAAAAGATACACAGCGAAGAATAATTTGCTCCCTCCCCTAATTAATATTAAATGGCAACTTTTATAATGATTTTCATTTATTCCTCCTGATACATTACTCATATTTTGTCTTTGATCATAATGTGTTTATGTGTGTGAGTTGGGGAGAAGGAAGCAGGGAAGTTAAGCATAAAGAATCATCAGATTTTAAAACTAGAAGATCTTTTGCTTCCATAATCTTAATTTTTCAGCTGAGGAAATACATCAGGGTTCAGTCAGGGCAGCACAACCACTATAATCATTGTAACATAAGGGATTTATTTTAGGAATAAGATGGTACCCAATTGTGGATGAAGCTGGGTGACCTGGGTTAAAAAAAATAGTACAAATAGTAGCACTCCAGGGAACCTGGGAAGCCAGGTTCCAGCAGCAGTGGGACCAGGCACAGAGGCTGTTAGAGAAGTCCATGGGAGTCTGTTCGCTTGCTTCTGGAGTTGAACCTGCAGTTGCTGTTGGTCAGCAGGGCCAGCGGTCTGGATAAGGAGCTGGTCACGGAGCTGGGAAGAATGAGGACAAGCTGGAATCTGCCAGCCCCTCTATGTGGTAATTTCACTGCTGTTTAAAACAGGATGGCATGACTGGGACATTGTGCTGTATGCCAGAAATTGACATTGTAATTGACTGTACTTCAATTAAAAAAAACCCAAAAAACAAAAACCAGCATGACTTCCAGAGACTATTATCCACTATTTCTCTTCCACATTCCAACTCTCATGTAAATGTCTCTCTAAACTGAACCATTCTTAGCTATAGAGCAAAACCACTATAGTAAACTAAGTTGGAGGAGATTCCTTGGCTTGTCCAATGTCACTTAAAGACAGAGCTAAGTACAGAACTGTGCTTTACTTCCTTAGCTGCTTTTCTTCTGTTCAACGCTCTGACCCCTGACACTTATGCTAAGTTCATTGTTAATCACTTTTTTTTCTTTTCTTTTAGCAACCATTTTTGCTACATCTGAGCTTATTTTATAATCTGAGGAAATGAAGTGCTGAGTATTAAAATAACCTGTACTGACGTCTGCCATGTGCAGATTACACGTTAAAATCACTGCTGCTGTTTTACATGGTGATCAGTACTTAGGGCAGGGTTGGGGGATGGTGTGGAAAGTTTATCTTATAATTTCCTGAAAATGCCAGTAAGCCTTTATTCTTCAAGTTAATACATTTTTCTTGTTTATAATATTTAAAGATACAATTTGAATAGACTTGAAAACTACACTTGAAAAATAAATAATTTAGTTTTTATACCAAATACTTTTATTTGGTCCTATGACTATCTGTGTTTGATTTCCTTGGGTAATTTATCTTTCAAAATTTATTGAGAGGAATAGTCACAGCATATTTATTTGTTTAAATATTTTGATATACATGTACCAAATTATATATACTACCTTTAGGCCTTTTTCCCCACACATAGGATTTTTTTTTTAATTGTTGTTTCTGTGTTTGCTTAGCAGGCTGAATTTGAATTTGACAAGTTCTTAAAATCTGTTACTTCTGTGTTTCACAGAATTAGTAACATTGACTGTGTGGGAGAATGACTTTGTGTTGATATTGAAGTCCCTGAAGCATATGTAATTGGCCTTAATTCTGAGAGATAGTGACTATTCCATCTGTCTTTTGATCACTTACATTTTTATTTTTTGAAGTGAAATATCACCCAGATTTTCATAGGAGCCCTTGCATATTTTGACTTGTGATTAATCAAACATGAGAGTTTTTCAGAATTGCACCTGAAATCATAAACAAGAATGTGGAAGGAAAGCATTTTCTTTATTTTTACCCTTCACTCTGAAAACCATCACTTGTGTCTTAATTTGTGAGGATGTCAAGCAAATTTTTGCCTAAACAAAATTATGTAAGTTAGTCTAATTCTCATAGTTTATAGATTAATGCCTGGAGTAACCTAAACCTTGTTGAATTGTCTGATTTGATAATAATCCCCCTTAAACTTTGTCATGGCTTTACATGGGAAAATGTGATTTCTCCCTCCTGCTCAAAGTGCCTGGGACTCTGCGTGGTGTGAAGGGAAAAGAGATGCTGATGCAGCAGGAAGGAGCGGTTGGTTTATCCTTCCCGACAGCCAGCAAATATTTTCTTCCTTACATATTGGCTGAAGGTGCCCTTGGCAACCTGAAAAGGTGGCATAGAGATAAAAGGACAAAGATCTGTCTTGCCCAGCCTTACTCTTTGTATCTCAGCATAGTTACTAACAGACAGTAGGTATTCAAAAAGCCAGAAAATATTTAAGTTAAATATAATCATCATAATAGTAGATCATAAAATTTTAAAAACCTTCCGTATCTTGAGTTACTTTGTAGTCTTAAAGCTCCTAATATCATAATTGTTATCTATATAAACATAGATAATAAAGCCCTGATTGATCTAAACCCAACTGACCAAAGCCCTAAATAGCCCTCCTTCAACATTTTAATTTTAAGAGATGGAGCCAAACAAGATTATATCAAAATTTACTTAAAAGTATATGTGCAACTCATAACTTTTATACACCATCTTGTATAATTCTGTGAGTACTCTGCCTGGTAGATCAATGCATGCTATCAAAGCTTTAAAAATGAAATACAGTAAATCTCATGACCATCCAGCTCTTGGTGGATTCCTGTTTATATCCTCAACACACAATTTCCAAATGTCCTTTTCTCCGAGAAACTTTGAGTAGTCCCCCTGGTTTCTCCCTCCTCCATGAAGTTTATTTTGAAGTTTTTTCTCAGAAAAGAGCTATCAAGTAGAATTAAATGCAGGAGTTCCAGACTACAAATATCAACAGCTGGAAACTATAACCAGAGCTATTACGCACTGAACATCTCAGTAAAATTGAATTAGGTCACTGTTTCAGGATAGGTGTGCGCTTAAGACTTGTTTTGGAGACTGTTAACACATGTAGCACTTGTGATCTTCCTCACAAATATGTTGACCATTGTTTTGGTTTGTTATTTTGTTTGGGGGAGGGAGAGTTTTTAGTTTCTATTTTTTTTAAAGAAGGAGAATATTTTAATAGTATTTTATTTTGCAAAACTAAATTTGTACTAACATTTTATTTAAATGTACCTTAAAATTATTCTCATTTCAAATTGTAGTTCCTAACAGCATTGTTCACAGACTCTATGTCTTTACTATATAATTCCTTATGTAAGTTTAGGACCTTGAACCCTTACTGATGTTTCTGTGCCTTTCTGTCCTTTCTTTATCAAACTTGTCTTACTGTATGATTATTTTAATTTTTTCTGAACTCCATGCATCCATCTTTGCCATTGTATTTCCGGCACCTAGCAGAGAGTCTGCCACAGTTGTGGACCCTCAGTCCATGTTCTCAACATTTCAAAGAGTGATAAGTGCTAGGAAAATAGTATGGCAGTATAATGTGATAAGGGTAATTGGGAGATTTCCTTAGATTAGGGTTCAAGGAAGGCCTCTTCTGATACCTGAATGACAAGAATGAACTAACCATGGAAATACCCCTGGGCTGTTTCTGCCAAGAGTGTGGTGGGCAGAACTTAGACCCTTGAGTTTGGAATAAGTTTAGCACATTTAAGGAACATGTCTGACTGGGAGGAGAGCAGTAACAGATGAAGTTTTAGGTAGGGAAGGACTAAATTATGAATTGTCTTGTAGAACATTGGGAGTCTGGATTTTATATTATTTTATATTTTTGGATGTTACCTTAATTGCATTAGAAAATCACCAGATAGTGTTCCTCTTGGAAGGAAAAAAAAAAGCCCACTAAAATGGGCTTCAATGCTTAACTAAATTTAAAGTCACTATAGTCAAATGATTTATCCTTTGACTATGTAAAAATAAGAGGAATCTATAAATAAGCATAGTTAATCAAATTAAATAATTTTCCAAATAGCATATATATTTATTATTTATAATAAATATGTGTGAATATTACTGTTTTTTTACATTTAAGAATATCCACTATAAAGTATTCTCTCGGTTGATTCCCACAAGTCTTGTGTCTTCTATCTGAAGTGCAGCTGTAATGCCGTACCAAGAAAGTCTTCATGTCACATAAGAAATACTCTATGCGTACATAGACCATCTAGCACTTTCTGTTCTGTCTTTTTGGTGGAATATTTTGGAAACCTTAGTACCATTTTTCCTGCCTCTACTTTTCCATAATATGAAATTTTTGAAGTATGGTTCTTAAACTGCTTTAATGTTTACCACAAAGTCATACCAAGATATTTGGGAGATGGGCAGAAGAATCTTAGCGTAAATATGCCAGCCCAAGGAAAATGGCCTCAGCCTCCTAAACCTGTGTTTCCATGAGGGCTTGTGGCAGATACACGTGCCTTCTTGCTTAGTGACAATTTCAAGGATCTGTAATTTTTATTATTTAAAATCTCCTCCTCCCAGAGCTTAACAGAATAGCTTAACACACATATAATTACTTCCCTGTCATTTAACACCTTATGGTTGTCAAGGTTTTTTTTTTAAATGCTTAAAGAGGGTTTAATAAGTTTCTTTGAGCCAAATCCTCTGCATTAGAATGATAGGTGCAGGTCACTGAACCATTTCTTTGTTTCTGTGGACAATGTGGAGTAATATTAAATCATTGTTACAGTAGAACACATCAGAGAAATACTTCTTCTGCAGCTTTTCCAACCCCATATGTCTTAACATTTTCTCTAGCTGATTTTAAGATCGTTTACTCAGCAAGATATTTGTAATTGTGGATTTTATTATATTTGTCTGAACCAGGACTCACTGTGCTCCTGAATCTGTCGATTCCTATCTTTCAGCAATTCTAGAGAGTGCTAAGTCATTATTACTTTAATACTGTCCCTTTTGCTTTCTTTTCTCTCATTTGGAATGCCAGTTAAATGTATCAGACTTGCCCCTCCTGTCTCTTAACTTTTCTTTCAAACTGTCCACTTTAAATTTACTTTAGTACATTTCTGGAAGGTTCTCAAATCTATATCCTAGTTTACTAATGTTTTCTTAAGTTACATCTAAAATTCTATTTATCAATCTATTATGTATTTAATATTAGAAGAATATAAAAAAATCCCATTATTTAAAATTTTCCCATTATTTTTATTTTAATTTTTAAGTTGAAATAACGGGGAGATCTCTGGGTTTTTTCCATAAGCTTTCTTGCCAAACCAGGCAGGCTTCCTTGTTCTTTTCTACTTCTGATGGGAAGCTGCTTTTCTGGCCTTTCAAGGGCCGGGATCTAGGTTGGCAGCTCATTTCAAAATCCTTTACTGTCAGGGATGTAAGGATTAGCCTGTTGTCTCAATATGGCCATTAAAAATCTATTCCCTTGGTTTACTGAGAGCCTGAAGTCATTGACAATGTTAGTTAATACTTTGAGTTGTACTTCCCTCTTTTGTTATTTTAAACCCTAGACCATTATCTAGTAAAATATTGGCAGAATGTAATTCTTACTGTAGTTACTTCTTCAATGTTTATTTTTTCTTTCTTTTGAATCCATCCTTGAAAATATTTGAGTCTTCTAAAAAGATTTTATGATTAAAAGAATATATGTTCTTACCTCAAATACTTACCAGAAAGAATACAAACGTTAGCACTCTATACTAGCAAAGTTCCAGTTTTATGAGACTATTGACTTATTAAACCCTGTTTTAAATCTCTGAGGTCATGGGTCTTTCATATGTTATGCTACTTTTTTAATTCACATAATGGGAAAAAATTACGATACGGACAAGTACTTTTTTCCTCCCATCAGGGCTTCAGTTGAGATTTGCTCTTATTTGGTGTCCTGCCATCTTTTCCATTTTAAGGTATTTTCAATACATCATATATTTTAGCACTCCCCTGTGAAAGCACATCAGATGTTACATGTTTCTCACATTGGTCATTTTATGGAATTTGAGCTATTAGGCCATAATTATGGTGTCTCTCAAGATCTCAGCCCTTCCTCTGTATTGAGATTTTAATAGTTCTTCCTGTTACTCTCTATTCACCAGATCTCTTAATTCTTTAAAATTGACTCTCTTGAAATCCAATACTTACGTGTCACAGAACCAGATGATCCAATTTGCTTTTTTGGCAAACACCATATAAAGCTCTGCCCATTGCAAAATTCAACAAAAGATACTAGTTCTCTCTAGACTACTCTTGTAGAAAAGGATGTGGACAGACTTGAGGTTTGAACTCATCTGGGCTTTTTTGTGAGTTAACTTATGCCAATTCTCTGATCTCAACTTGATCATTTTATAATAAAAGAGAGTAATAAGGAATACCAAATTAATGGTTCCAAGGCACTTCGGAGGTATGGCTTACTAATAAAAACATAGAGCTGTATTATTTCATAAAATGAAAACTAAGAATATGGTTAGTAGCCTTGAAGATCTGCACCGGCACAAGATTTGGTTTCTAATGATGTTTTCCAATTTCATCTTCTACCATGAATGCAGTACTTCCTTTGAAATTATTAGCAATTAGCAATCTTAAACGTAGGGTAGAAATATTGTGCTAAGTAACTGAGCAGAAGGTGAGAATGTATACGGAAGAATTGAAATCGAGGTTAAATGCTGTTCTGGTATCAATTTACCCTTCAGGCCCACTTGTGGAACCTTTCTTTCCACTGGGTGGCCTTAGCCCATCCCTGAACCCATTTCCTCACAGATAATGTAGGGCTAGTAATGGTTCTTACTTCACATACAGGGTTGTTGTGAAGAAGAATTCAGTATCAGAGTCACCAAAGCCATTTCACAAACTGTAAAGGCAGTAATGATCTATGAACTCAGATGGTTTTAAGAGTTAAACAAAAAAAATCAGAGATTAAGAGAATATGCTTGTGAACCTATTGAGATTGGAGAGGTGGCAGTTGTCAAGTAGAATGTCAGAAATACTAAAATTAAGAAGTTAAAAATGATCACAAAATAGTGAGACTTTTGTTGGTATCAAAAGAGATACTAAACTATTTGTAAAAACAAAAAGAATTAAAAATAGACAAAGTAATTTGTTGAAAGGTCCTAGGATGCTACTAGTATGTAATTGGTTAATGACATCTGAGTTTCTCAGTGATTTTTTTTATCTTTTATGAATCTGAAGTTAAGTGAAGTTACAAACTAAAAAATATACAAATAGACACACTCAAAATAATAATGTCATTTTGTCATATATGTTGGTAGTACAAAGACTTGTACAAATTTCATGAAAATTATCCTTAAAATGAAATGGCTAATAATTTTTTATTTATCTTTTAGCATACGACGGCATCAGGAAAGAAGAGCAATTTTGACTCCCATCTTAATGGATTTTTCTGTTCGAATAACTGGAGCACCTGCCATCATTTTCACCAAAATAATTTCTCTGGAAAATATGCACACTGAGGTTAGAACTTAACTTAGGTTTTGTTTTAGTCTAAATAATGGAGCAGCTTCTCTTTGTGTGTTACAGGGTTTCATAGTTTCAGTGCACAGGAACACAAATTAGCTTATTATTAATAAGATACTACTGTAGCTAATAATTATTGAGCGCTTTTTGTACTATTCAGTTATTTCTCTTTGTGTAATAACTCATTTAATCTCCATAATAATCCCATTAGCTTCTCCTACTGTCCTCATTTTGTAGATGAGGAAACAGAAGCATAGAGTTAACTTGTCCAAATTTTCACGGGTAGCAAGGAGCAAAACATGGTGTAAACCCAGCTGGTCTGGTTCCAGGCCATACACTCCTGACCTCTACAACTTCTTTCTAATGAAAGCAACAATAATATTGACAGATCACTTAGCATTCTCACATGGGTTACTTTACAAAGAGCATTCTACATGAATTATCCTATTTATTCTTCACAGCATCCGTATGAGATAGATAGTACCAGTTTCCATGTTTTATAGATGAGGAAATTGAGATCAAAAGAAGTTAAATAACTTGACCAGTATTACTAGCCAGTTACTGGTGGATATAGGTTTGAAGTCTGATCACTATGGCATACTGCTTCCATGCCTAGAATAGAAATGTAATAATAATCTGATCTACCATAACTCTAAAAATATTCTTCATGAAAATTCATGCTATGCTAAAAACATGATAAACTTTTTGATCACTGAATTATAAACAGTTGTCATGAAAAGTTCAGAAAAATTAGATACAGATTAAATATATTAATCTAAGTTGATAAAAAGTTTACAACCTTCTCTGAGTTTTTGAAAAACAGCATTTAGTATATATTATTGTCTTTGATGTTTGTAATAGCCCTATGGGGAAAGTTAGGTTGGGCATAATATCTTATATATCCACAAAAGGTGTATAAAAATGAAGTCTGCTATTATCTTTCAGTTACTTAGTAACACAATTGGTTTAGAATACAGAAATATATTCCTTTCATCATTACTTGAGGAATAAAATAAGAATTTAACTATAATAAGTAAATGCTAGAAAGTTTAGGGGGCAAAAGTTTATTTAATTTTAAAAAGTAGGGATCATTTCCGGCCTGCTGTTCTTTATGGCTTTATTAAAAGCTGTTCTAAGCTGTGTGGTTTGTATTTGGACCAGTCGTAAGTCTGCTTAAATCCCTTCCCTTGAAAGACACTAATAAGAAGAAGGTTTGTTGGACATTTCCAAGCATTTGAACATTATCCACATGCACTTCCTGACAAGAGGCAGGGCTTCTGCTTATTAAGTGAAGCTTCCAGATTGTTTTTCATTTCTGTTTTCCTTCCCTGAGTGGTTTTCCAACAATGAATGTTCAGGCGACTCAGTTATGCAGAACAGCACCAGTTAAGCTGTGGACATCTACCTAAAGCTGCCAAGATTTTAGAGTTTAAAAAAGTGAAATTAACTAGCCTAGCTGTTTTTAGCTTCAGCACTCCGTTTTGTTGTAAATCATTTGGAACGTGCCCTTAGGAAAATACTCAGACCATACCACTTGTGATTGTAATTGCCTGCCGATAGTTACCTGTTTACATCTGTCTGCCCAACTGGATTGTAACCTTCTCGAGAGCAGATTGCCCTTCAAGGCTAGCCTTACCCTCTGGTGTTCCCAGCACTCACGTATGGTACTTGTGACTTAGGAGATGCTCACTAAATACTTGTTGGTTTGAATGGATGAACAAGATTATGTTAAGAACTACATCATCGCTTACGTATTGAATCAATGATAGTAGTTTGAGGTATGAAAAAGCCAAATGTGTAGGAACTGGTGAAAATAACTAGGACATGGCCTGCCGCACAGCAGGCCCTCATAAATGTTTATTAAATTAATCCATTAAACTGTGTCAAGTGGCAGTGCTCACCATGTGTGCTGTTCTCATTAATAAGTGAACTTGAGTCCCAGGAGAATTCATCAACAACGTAAGGGTCAAATAAGTAAGAATGATAAATTATCATCTAATGGCTATCATGTTTCTTTATCTGTATTCAACCTTTTTTCCCTTCAGGAGATTTTAGTATGTGGCCATTCCTTGGAAGTTAATATAACCACAAACCTGGATTTCTTCCTAAGTGTGGCTCAGGTTCAGCTCTTACATCAGTTAATAGTAGCAAATGTGACTGGACTGGAACCATCAAGCAAAGCCACAGAGGTAACTATTACCTGATTTTGATTAGGCTAACTACATTTGTGCCAACCTTACATTCATAATAGGAAAACTAAAATTAAATGCTTTCTGCTAATTATTCTGTATTTAATTTTATTCAAAATATGGTCATAAATCATTCTGGATTAGTGTTTTTTGTTTTTGAAATTTGCTGTCTTTTCCTGTAATTTATCATGCACCTTTGCAATATCGCTGTGGCCCAGCCTCAGAAAAGTCTCTGGTAAAAACATGATTTTATTAGCCTGCTGCAGCTTTTAAAGCACAGTGCATGAAACCTGGTATAGTTTTCACTTGCTCAGATACTTACAGGGATAGAGCCTCTTTTGGAAGTGAGCTTTTGTAAGTGTACTATGGGAATATCTTTAGTAAATAACCTCTAAAGCATTCGTTTCCCATGCTCAGTAAAGAATGGAGACAATCATAAAACTTGAATGCCTGCCTAGAATTTTAATTTCGATCCAGTGTTCATTGGAAGCCTGCGTTGTAACCACAAAGCATGTCAGTATGAAACAAAGAAAGCTTCTTGTTAGATGTGTCTCAAGATACCTTTCTTTGCTTTTTGTTTCTGTACTTAGAATAAATCTTTTATAGAAACTCTAGGGAAGAAACTGTTTATCTATGAAAAAGGCACTGCTTTTATTTTTGTTATGAGTTATGCAGAAGGCTCTAAGTGCTATTTATTAAGAAGGAAAATAAAGAAGATGTATTCACTGAGAGCCGCTTGATGCTAAGCAGGTGTGTCAGGCATTTTCATGTAAGTTAGCTCATATATCTTCAAGCATGTTACTACCGCCGCCCTGTGGGGTAGATGTGGGCATTATCACCATTTAACAGTTTAGGATATTGGGGCTCACAGACAGTAAATAACCTGCTTGAGATCATACACACGAAACTAAAAAATGGTGAATCTGAGGTTTTTAAGTCTTTCAAGTCAGTGCTTTTTTTTTATTCTGCCACAGTTGGTGTGCTATAACTATAACATTAGTCTTAATCAGCTTTTTAAAAAAATTATTTAAAAATGATAAAGCTTTTAACTTTCATAAACAACGATTCTCTAACTAGATTATCTTGTATCATCCATGCTTTCTGTTTGTTCATGTCTTTTTTAAAAAGAATGTAGAGCTATATACTCTTCAAAATACTGACTTCTCCCCCAGTATATTTTAGACAACCCATAATAATACAATTATATGAAAATAAGCAGACCAAAAATATTTCCTCATGGCATTTTTCAGTGAAGTCCTTGAAGCAAGTTGCGTTCCTACATTATTTGTGCTATTTTATGAATCTATCATGTCAGTGAATTCTAACTCACAGATTTCTAATGTGTTTTAGGAATTCATAGAACTTCGCAAATTGATTGCTAACACCTATTTACCTACCTACATCTAATACCTATTAATAGGATCTGATTTCAGTAAATAGGATATACTCAGACTATGATTACCAATAACTCTTACCTGAATGTTGAGTCATTCCTCACAGTTCCATAAACAAGCTAGGATTGTTTTTGCTGTTTTAAAAATGTGGTTGTGGACCTTAATTCCTTCTTGGAAGTGATATTAAAAGTACAGATAATATACTGAAATACAGTACAGAAAATACACTGAAAAATCATTAAAATAGTAAATTTTATTTTATGTATGTTCTACCACAGTTGGAAAAAAAGTACAAACTGTCACGAGGAGGGGCAGTTTAGTCCTATTCCCTGCCTCAGTGGTGTATGTCTCTGAAAATTCCAATATTAAGAAAAGACCTCCAGTGAACTAGAAGAATACTTTTATAGTCACAAATGAGTAGCACAGCTCACACCTGATAGTATAAGAACATAAAGACGTTTCAGCTGCACAGAGTACACTGCTTATAATGTCACAATATGTTCTGAAAGGGCTGATTACCTTTAAAACAACCACACTTCTGTAATTTACATTCCCACTGACTATGTGAAGGTTCCCCTTTCAACACATCCTCTCCAACACTTGTTATTTATTGTCTTTTTGATAATAGCCATTCTGACAGGTCTGAGGTGTTATTTCATCGTGGTTTTGGTTTGCATTTCCGTGATGGTTAGTGATGTTGAGCATCTCTTTGTGTGCTGTTGGCCATCTGTATGTATTCCTTGGGGAAATGTCTGTTCAGAGCCTTTGCCCATTTATTAATCAGGTTCTTTGTCTTTTTGATGTTGAGTTTGTATGTGTTGTGGGGTATTTTGGGTATTAACCCCTTATCAGATATATTGTGTGTAAATATCTTTTCCCATCCACCAGGGAGTCTTTTCCTTTTGTTGATTGTTTCCTCCCTGTGAAAGTGCTCTGTGGTTTGATGTAGTCCCATTTGTTTACTTAAGAGTGTACTGCCTGTGTTTTCTTCCAGAAGTTTTATGGTTTCAGGGCTTACATTTAACTCTTTAATCCATTTCGAATTTATCTTTGTGCGTGGTATGAGAGACTAGTACAATCTGTATACTTTTATTTCCTTTTCATGCCTTAATGTATTAGCAAGGATTTGTAGTATGTTACTGGAAAGTAGTGATTAGAGAGGATAACCTTCGCCTTCTACCTGAGCTTAGCAGGAAAGCTTCAGGTTTCTCACTGTAGATGTTTTTGTCGATAGTGTTTATCAAGTTGAGGAAGTTCCCCTCTAGTCCTAGTTAACTAAGTTTTTATCATGAATGGGTTTAGATTTTGTCAAATGCTTTTCCTGCACCTATCTGATATGATCATGTGATTTTTCTTTTTGGTCTGTTGATAAAAAGAATTACATTAAATTATTTTTGAATGTTAAATCAGCCCTGCATACCTGGGATAAGTCCCACTTGGTCATGGTATTTAATTATTTTTATACATTGTTGGATTCCATTTGCTAGTATTTTGTTGAAGGTTGTTACAAATATGTTTATGAGAGATACTGGTCTAATTTCCTTTCCTTGTATTGTCTTATCTGGTTTTGGTATTAGGGTAATCCTAGCCTTACAGAATGAGTTAGGAAATATTCTTTCTGCATCAGTCCTCTGAAAGATGTTGTAAAGAATTCGTATAATTTCTTCCTTAAATATTTTGTAGAATTCACCAGTGACCCATCTAGGCCTGATGCTTTCTGTTTTGGAAGGTTATTAATTATTGATTCAATTTCTTTAATAAATGTAGGCCTATTCAGATCCTCTATTTCTTCTTGTGTGAGTTTTGTCAGATTCTGCCTTTCAAGGAACTGGTTCATTTCCTTGAAATGGTCATCAAATTTGTGGGCATAGACCTGTTCGTATTCCGTTATCATTCTTTTAATTTCCATAGGATCTGTAGTTTAACTAAAGTCCCTTCTTTCGTTTCTGATATTAGTAATTTGACTTCTCTCTCTCTCATACTCTCTTTTTAAGCCTGACGAGAGGCTTCTCAATATTACTGCTTTTTTTAAGGAATCAACTTTTGGTTTTATTGATTTTCTTTACTGGATTTCCTGTTTTCAGTTTCATTGGTTTCTGCTCTAATTATTATTTCTTTTGTTCTGCTTACTTTGATGATGTTTAAATTTTCAGACAATCTTTCACAGGTCTTCATTTGAAACATTAACTTTAAATGTATTCAAGAATGTGAAAGGGGGATTTTTGTTAGTAGAGGAAACATCTCTCTAAACAAAGGGAAATAAAGATGGACAGATCTTTGGAAATTGAAATGAAAACAGTGGAACAATCTAAGGATTATTGCTAGAAGCAATATTTAATATCAATTTGAATTTATAGGGAACTAATGCATAATGAAGCTTTCGAGTACATAGCTAAAAGGGAGGCACTTCAGGTAATAAGATAACCACCTACAGTTTAGGCAAATTGTCTCCTACATTGACTAAAACTTTTCCAATATTTTTGCTCTGAAAACATACACTCTGCTTAGTAATCAAGCAGCCTGTATTTGTACTCTTTGATTTTCAGTGTCTCTTTCAACTGTTAGGACTTCCATGAGTGCTGGCTCCCAGAATATTCAGTTTCTTCATGTTAAATTAACCTTTTCTTGTTCCTCTGTATATATTATGACAGGCTGAGAAAGTACAAAAGAAAAGTAAGCATTTAGTATTCGAAAAGCCAAAATGTATTCCACATCACAAAGTACATACCCTTCTGTATTCCGTTCTGTTGTTTTTATCTTTATGATAACATCTGACTGTGCTAGCACAACAGGATGCTATTTGGGTTCCTCACATCCTAGTTCCCTGCCATTTACACAAGGTGGGAGTTCATCTCCTAGATAACGTCATAGTCAAATCTAAATGTGCAATTCTAATTTTTCTCCAAAATAGGGCTACACTACTCATCTTTGGTTTCTTTCCTAGTGTTTAGCAGGGCTGTGGTGATTCACACAATTGGTTTACTTTTTGAGAAGATTTTTCATCTTCTGACAAAGTAGTCCAGGTTCCGTAAAGGCCCAGTTATATGCTAGTGGTTATTAGTAATGTAATCATAACATTCATGCAAGAAGGATTAACAAGGGAGATAATTTAGTTACATGTGCAAGTAAATGTCAGGAAATTTTTGAAAACAAATATGAATAAACAAAGAGTTAAAGGATTTTAATTTGTGCAAATCTATTTATGAGGTGATAATACAGGCCATTTTTATATAATAGTAAAAAGAAACTAAAAATCATTGTAAGTATTCATAAAGCTGTTGGTATGCAGGACATTATAAGGAATTGTTAAAAAGAAAACAAACCAAAAATTCTACATTTTAAAAACATTTTATTCAGCTTGAGTCACAAAAAAATGCACCATAAAAAAAGATAATTTTTATAGAATTTTAAACTAGTAGAGTGCCTTAAACTGAGATAAAAGCTAAGTAATCTATCTGAAATTTGTAAAATTATAAACAATATAGATAAAATACTAAAATTAGCCTGTTAAGTTGAAATGGTTTGTTTATTTTTATAATATTATTTTTATCAAAGTAATACATGAATTTTAACAACCAAATGTTGCTAAACTAAATATATCAAAATTGTGTCAGTACCTTCATACCCCTACTTTATCCTGCTTAACTGTTTTAAACTCTATAAGCCCTTTCTTCTCGAACTTATTGTCATATTTCTGAATAAAATGAATGGACTGACATCTCTTGACTTACTCATTTTAGTATTACCTGTTGACTTGCTATATGCTGTAGATGAGAATTTCACCTTGCTTCTACCTTTCCCCCACTATTACATTCTCCCAATATTCTTGTATTACATTTATAAAGCCAGTACGAATTGTTTTCATTATAAAGACTATGTAAATATTGTTCATTGCTTAGTGAAGGAATATAATGTGATTATATTTCCTGTCTTTTAGAATCTTGTTTTTCCTGAAATTAATCATTGCCACATTTTCTTATTTGCTCAACTTTTGTTTTAAATCTCTACCTCTTCTTTCTCTCCACCCAACCCCAACTCCTACCAGTGACTCTACATAATACCTGACAATTTGATTTTTCACACTTTGAAACATAAAATAATGCCCCCTTTGTTTGAACCTTTGGGACTGTTCTTCCTAAAACCTTCCTTCTGCCTTCGCCATTCTGGACCAGTAATTCTCTAGACCTGCTGCACTCTTGACACAGCAGAGCCAGATGAGAGAAGATTGTGATCTCTGAGGTTAATGATAAAGAATGTTGGAAAATTATAGGTTATCAAGTAAATAATGTTTTTTTCTATGAAAAAAAATTAGTAAAATTGCCAATATCTTTATCCCACTGTTCTAAATAAAATACTACATATTTGAGTTCCTATATAGAAGTAGTGTAATAGTATAGAAAAATATTGTAAATAAGGCTTGTATGTGCCTCATATAGTTTACTTGGGTGTTTTTACAATTTGTTATAAAATAGAATGTAATAATTTGGACCTTTTTGAACTGTGATTGAGTGTATGCCCTAGGAGTGATGATGAAGGTTGTTTTGTGGTAATGTTATTACAATTTTAGCTTGGAAATTATCTGCTTTGGAGTTGTGCTTCATTGTAAGAATGGAAATTCTTACTTTTCAGTCGATGATGAAAAATTCTTACAAGATCTACTCAACCAACCTAAGGATTGCTAAGAAAAATTGGAGCTAGAAACTTAAGAGTAAAGAAGAGGGGCAGGGACTTTGAGTGGTGATGTAGTAGCAGGTGTTTTCTGGAGCAGAGCTTCAGGCCAGATGCGGGAAGTAGAGACAGATACACCCTGAGAAGACATGTGAGCGGAGGTAGGGTGGGAGAGGATGCTGATGCTGTGGCCTATCTGGGGACTTCTATCTTGAGGTAGGCATGAATGGGAAAGGCCATTTCAGAGGTTACCCAAATATGGAAACTTTGTTCCTTTCTGTCACCTTTCTCCTTTAGAAAAGGAGGTAGGAACTTCGGGTAACATGCGTGTGGTGACTTTCCGTCGGCGTTACTGTGCTGAGTATTTGTTTCCCTTCAGAGGCACCTGGATTGACTACTTGTAACCAGGCAGTAAACCCAGGCTCCAATAAAATACAGAATCAAGCAGAGCCTTAAATGGACAACAGGGCCTGTGAGGAAATACACTGAATTTCTTAAAATCTTAGACCTGGAAAAGCTATTAAGTGTTTTACTGCCTATTCTCTCTAAGGGAAGGACTTCTTAGGTACATTGAACTATCACACCTGTCTCAATTTTACTCAAGCTTTATAAATGTTAAAAATAGTATAATTTTCTCCTGATAAACAAGCTTATGCTTAGAGAGAAACATGTCATAGTTACTCCAGGGTAGATGATAAACATCAAGAAAACATAAAATTTTTAATTTTCTGGCCTTGCTGATGTTTAGCCCATGTAGATTTCTTGACCAGAAATCCAGTGAATGCATTAAGTTTTCCTACGTGCCATTAAACTTTCTGCCCTAGTCTTATTCAGCAGCGTTCATTGAGGGCTTACTCTATACTACAGAGTTATGACATAGGTATGAAAAATAAACATTCCGTGGTCCCTGCCCTCTAGGGTTTTCATAATCTGGTTAAGAAATAAAAAATAAACAAATGAATTTACAACTAAGAAGTCAGCAGTAAATGAAGAGTGTCAGATATGCTCTAAAGTAAATTAGTGCTGTAACTGCTATCCAGAATAAGGAGAGGAGGCGTTAGGTGCTCAGAGATCTAGTTTCATGGAGAAGTGGGAACTGACTAGAGAGAGAAGAATGCCTACTTATTTACTCAATAAATACTGAATTCTTTCTATGTGTCAAACATTATTCCGGATTCTATGGGGACAGCATTAAACAAAAGAGGTAAAGTTTCTGATTTCATGTTCTAGTGTTCATCTATTCAGTGAAGAAGATAGACAGTAACAAACAAATAATTAGAGCTAGATCAATATATATTGATATCTTTATACATAACTAGTCATATATGTATGATATAAACACAAATGATAATATAAACACAAATACATGTATAAAAACACATACTTGCACGTAACTAGTCACATACATCACTTTCCATTGGCTCAAGGTTAGCATGGTCACACCTAATTGCAAGGAAGTCTGAAAATATAGTCTTTCTAATGTATAGCCATATGCCCTGCTAAAAGTACCATGAAAGAAGGCAATAATGAATAATGGGGTGCACCTGACAGCCTTGGCCACAGAGACTTCAAGGTTGCCTTGTCGTCAAAGCTAGGATATTCCTTAAAAAGCAGCTTCAGCTCACTTCAGTATTTTGACTATATCATAAAGTTCTATGTCATATAATATGGCAGAAATAATGTTAGCTTGAAGGTTGTTCAGAGCTGCTCTAGTGACGAATACTGTCTTTGCCCAATGTTTCTAACCCTCTTCATCTGCTAATAGAACTTCGCTTCCTTTGGCTAAACAACATTCTCCTATTCCATGCGATTTTGATGGGGATTCCCATTACAGGGTAGACGTGAGACACGGGCCTGGCTAATTATTATATGAATCCCCTGGTCCAGATATAGGCACGCTCCTCAGGCAAGGGCAGTGTTGCATATGGAGACTGAGAAGAACAAGCCCTCTCTGCTAGGGATGATTAAGTGAGGATGTTGCCATGTTGGAGCTTTCTCTGACCGTGGCCCCACTCTTCTCCTTCACTACTGTCATGTGAAGAAAATCTGTATTAAATTAGAGGACTTGAGCTCACAGAAATAAGCAAAGCTGAAAGGAGGAGAAAGTCTTTGACATCATGTGACTTCCTTGACACAGTTCTAGTCAATGAGGTATGAAGAGAAATAGTCTACGGATTTCTGGGAAAGTCTCTGTTTTCTCCCTTTTCCTCCTTGGAATAACAACAGCAGAAGTGACTGGCCACTTTTTACCATGTGATGACAGACATGAGGATATAAGGCATGCAAAGTGGATAGTTAAAGTGATCCTGAGATGTGAATGGCGTCATGGAGCCACTGCAAGCAGCCCTGGACTTCAGAATATGTGAGGAACATAGATGTGAATTGTTACACCACTAATATTTGGCTTTCTATTACGTAAGGCCCAACACAACCCTCACTGATACAGACACTGTTACAATGTTCTGAGATGGAAATGATAAAACCCAGGGGAAGTGCTGAGCACAGAATGGAATTTGATGCTGAATAAATGCTTGCAGGATGAATTAATAAATGAATTCCTTAATTCATAGGAAGTCCTATTTCTGTGCACAGACATAGGAAAGACAAGGTATATGCCACATATACATCAAAAGAACTGGAAGAAATTGATGATTATATGTTTGATGGAGACAATTTGGGTACATATTGTGGAAGGCTTTGACTATGAGGCTGAAATGTTTTAAGTAAGTAGGCAATAGAGAGGAGGTGAAGTTGGGTGAGCTGGAGAATGACTTACACAGATGGGCGTTGAAACTCAGATCCATTTTAGGCTGAACCTGTCAGTAGTACTCAGACATTGATAGTAGGTGTATGATCTTTGAACATAAATATCATAGTTACATTTTCTTCTATTCTTGTAGAATAGAATATGTTATATTCTAAAACAGTATCAGTTTATTTCAGTTAGGATTTGAAATAGCTATGGCATATAATATTACCTATTGTTTCCAGAAGCTACAATTCTTCAAAAAAAAAAAATAAAGAAGACACTTTTAAAATTGACTAAATGGAAGGGTGAGAGAGGTAAAATTGCCCTGGGTTATGTTCATTTGGCTGCAGTAATTATTCTGTTATTCCTGAATAGCAAGTAATCATCTTATTAAGCCTGCTTACAGAAGAGTATATGTAAGGAGTAACACATGCTCATTTTCAAATGAATGTTTTTGAGTAAATAAAACTTTTACAGCAAAATAAAAACCATATTTTTAGGGGCAGAGAATAGAACCACATCATTGGGGATCGGAAGGTGGGGGTTCTTTGATCCACACACTGCATATCCTGGAGAAGAATGTAGACAGCTTGTAACACTAATTGAGCATTTCTTCCTTTGCCTTCTCTCCTTCCTCTCCTCCTTGTCCTCCTCCACTTAACCACTTGGTTTCAGGCACTTCCTTCACTCCCCTTTCCTTTCAGTCTCTGGCAGTGACTCACTTGGTGAACTGTGCCATGCGTGCTTGGTGCCTATTCTTAGACTCTCTTTGATGTCTGTAAGGAAAATCTCATTGACCAAAAAGTTACTTTAATTATCATGAAATACACGGTACCTAGTCCATGTTTCTTCAGATTTCTAAAATAATAGGTATTTCTACCAAAATAAGGTTTCTATTTCCTCACACTTTTTGCTCTTATTTATTGTATTTGGCTTCTCTACAGCAATTTAAAGAATTAAGAACTATGTAAAGCATTATATCTAACTATCTAGGAAGCATGATAAAGTTAGAGTAAAAAAATGTTACGGTCAAGCTGGTCAGAGCAGGTAAAACTCCCTTGGCTCCAGGCGCATCTCCATCTTTAGTCGAAGCCTGTCTGCTCAAGACTACTCTCCGTTGCATCTGTGCTTCTCCCTGGGCCTCCCTTGTCTGTTTTATATTTGTATTTCTTCCTATCCATGCTAAGTTACACGCCTTCTCTCTGACCTTGAATTCTCTTTGATAATTGCTCCTTTCCCAAATACTTTTCTTGAATTTCCAGTGCTGTCTTTTAATACCATATTTCTCATGACCTACAAAAATACTTGTCTATATGGTGAAAGCTCTAGGAAAATAGGTTATAAGTAATTCATTATTATTTTTTCTGGGTAGAAATAGGATAAAGGAACTAGCTGTTCAAAATAACTGAGGAGCCATGGTTGGCTTGCTTTCCTATCTGACAGTTTGTGCTTTTCTAACAAGCAAACCTTTGGGCTTTCAGTTGCTGTTACATAAAAGAACTGACTTTAAAAAAAAAATATGTTAGCGTCAGCGCCATGGGAATGTGTATAATTCTCATCTAAGATTTCATACATTTTTAAATTGCTTATTTCTAGAATTTTGGCTCTTCTTCAAAGGTTTTCTGCAGCAAATGACTAAAAGTCCTCTCATAGAGTATAGAGATACATAAAATAAACACCAAAACCTAAATCCAGTGATCTTCCTTCTACAGTTTTTTAAGATCCCTAGACTTCAGCAAATGTGCCACTGGAGCTTTCCCACCTTTCTTTCTAGAAATTAGCCCATTTGGTAATGCACCTTTGGAAGACATGAAAGCATTCTGGGGAGATTGAAATGTTTTATATTTTGATTGTGACAGTGGTTATACAACTGTATGTATTTGTCAAAGCCCATTTGACTGTATGTTTTTAAAGTTTAAATTTTATTTACAAATTATATTCCAGTAAACTTGGCTTTAAATTGTTTGGCCACTCAGCAACACAGCCTTGGAAGACACAAAGCCCAACTGGCAACAGTGATTTAAAGTCAGAGTGTCTGTCACTGCAGTAGCTACCCAGAATCTGTAATACCAGCAAACAGTTACTGGGTACTCACCATGTGCCACATAATCAAAGGGTTTTATATAACTTAACTCCTTTAGCCCTTTCAATAACCATCTGAGTTTGAGGCTCTTTTTCAGGTTGTACAGACATGGAAACTGAGTCTCAAAGTTCCTTAATTTGCACATGGTTACATAGCTAATAAGTAACAAAGTCAGGCTTCCCCCCCCACCCCAACCTGAGAATATATTGGTTAAAAGAGCTGTTAGAGGCAGTTCAGTCACATAACTGGTATGGATGTGAGTGTTTTAATGGGAGAATGAAGCGAAAACTAGTGTATATAGACCTCATTTGTCCTTGTATAAAGTTTATATTTTATTATATTGTAATGATAAGCTGTTGAGGGATCTCAACAACAGCATGACGTGATCAGATTCACACTTGGAATAGTGGCAGATGGATTAGGTAGGAGTCTGCTAGAAGCCCTAGAAGTGATCCAGGTGACGAGAGCGCCGACTGAAGCCGTGATTAGGGAAGGGAAGGAAAGCGAATAATGGGCTAAGTCTGCATTTGCTTGAAAGTTTGTATATAAGGAGGAAAGGCCTAGGAAAATGGGTTATAGCTTATTCATTATTATTTTTTCCGAGTAAAAATGTCATAATTGAGCTGGTTTATCTCTGCACATGTGTTAAGGGAAAGGCAGTGCTCTAGATGGTTCTTTCCCCTGCTGTTCTAAACTAGATGACAAAGGGCAGTGACTCCCCTGCTACATGTCTGCTTATAGGCATCAGCTTTTCCTGAATTCAAAGCCCGCAGGCTGGGATCTCCCTGCACTTTGCACCTTCTTGAACTGTTGAATACTCAGCTCAGTATTTCTTTCATGCCCCCCCAATAAAAATGTTGAACTGGGCTGTTGTCTTTTTAAAGGCTCAAAAGAGGGTTGTTATTTATTTGTTTATTAGTTTTCTTTTTAAATATAGAAAAGACAAGCATCCTGAAATGTCAGTGGGAAGGATTCAGTTAGAAGAAAGGTTGAAGTATACTGGGATGAGAAGAGAAAATCAGTAGTATAACATTCCTAAAATGACGAGAAAATAATACCTCATGAATGAAAGCTAGAGAGATTGACACCCCTTCTAATGCAACAGAAGGGAAGGAAGAAGGGTGGTCATATATGGAAGAAGATTCAAGAGTCGAGTAATACGGAGTTGGGAGTTGAGGAGGCGCTCACTTGATATTTTACTCCATGAAATAGGATGTCCTACCTCTATTAAGAAATGGTGCGGAGCTCAGAAATTTGAGATGGAGGCAGGAAGCTGCTTATTCTATTTTAACTTTACTTTTTTGCCCAGTAAATATAGATTGGAGTCTACAAAGATGCATACAAAAAAAATGGTAAAATAGATTTCTAAAATTAAGACCAGAGGAGCAAAAAGACAGCATAAATTGGAGCCACAAGGACTGAACTCTTTGGCTCTTAACTTGCGACCAAAAGAAAAGGGAGATTCAGATACTAGTAAATTGCTAAAAGATTTCACCAATTTTTTGAATGTATAGATGTTTTAAAATACTCTTTATATTTTAAAATAGTTTAAGATTTACAGGAAAGTTGCAAAACTAGTATAAAGAGTTCCCATATGCCCTGCACCCAGTTTTCCCTATTGTTAAAACTTTACACTGCTGTGGACATTTTTCACGACTCATGAACCAATATTGATACATAATTATTAACTAAAGTCTACACTTTATTCAGATTTCCTGTTTTCACTGAGAACATTTTTCTAATGTCCTCTTTCTATTCCAGGATCCCATCAAGGATACCATGCTACATTTAGTTCTATGTCCATGGGGTCCTTAGACTATGACGGTTCTCATATTTTCCTTGTTTTTGATGACCTTAAATGTTTTGAGACGTAGTAGTCAGATATTTTGTACAATGTCCTTTATTTTAGGTTTGGCAGATGTTGACAGAGTATCTACATAATTCAGTTGAATTCTTCTGTACTGAAGATTTGTCTACTCTCCTTTTTTTTAGGATATATGTATTATTAATAGATGCACCTTTTACAGTCAAAAATTGTAAAAGTAAATTACTAGTGTAGATTGCAACTGTAGTTAATCCCTTATATGCCTGGCATTTCTTTAATCTCTTAGAGCTTTAACATCTTCATCTGCAAAGTGAGAGCTTTGGACTATGCTGTTGACCTTCACCTCTTTTCTTGTCTTTCGTTGGTGCTTTTGATGACCCAAGAAAAGCCCAAGACCGACCTCCAGTGGTAATCCATGCTGCTCTGTTGAGATGAATTGGAACAACTAGATAGTTAAGAAAAAGTAGCACAGCAAGGCGGTTTCTAATTTATTCATCATATATTGGTAGTTAATGACAAGTTTCAATTTCTCTATGATATGACTAGAGAAATTTCTGTCTAAAAGTGACCCCAAAATGTCTTTCTTCTGTTCTTCTGAAATTTCAGCCATTTGGAAAGAAATGAATCTAAACTCTTTTTGTCAATGTATAGGTAACTCTGATTCTGGGTATAATCATTTCAAAATGTCTCTTTCGCCTAAGTGAGTTCCTCTCAATAATTGAGTAAAGTTTTTTGCAGTCATTAATTTTAGTTCTCCTAAAATATTTTCCAGAGTTAACTCCCCATCTTTCTCATTTTTTACCAAGGCTTATCTCTCTTCATCAAACCATATTCATGTAAAGTCTAGTCCCCCCCACCCCGAAATAACCTCAGAATTTATTTGTGAACCTATGGAATTTGAGTGTATTTCTACAGGAAAATTTCCTATAGTATTGTTTTTAGCATTCTCCAGAGGGTGGATCTCAGTTTTCTGGGATCTGAAGTTGGCCCTTTTTAGAAAGAACAAATTACAAATGTAAAATTAGGTTCAGAACCTTGAAAAATGCCCTATGCAAGCAAGAGTACTTGAAACTGAAACTTCTTTTTAACTTTATGTGAAATCTCCCTCAACCAGTTTTGGATGAAAAATGACATTACCACCGTATTAGTTTTCTAATGCTGCTCTACCATGTTACCACACATTCAATAACTTAGAACAACACAAGTTTATTACTTTCTCTTCTGTAGGTCAGAAGTCTGATACTAATGTCTCACTGGACTTAAGTCAAGGTGTCTGCAGAGCTCTGTTTCTGCGGGTCCTAGGGAAGAATTCATTTCCTTGCCTTTTCTAGCTTCTAGAAGCCTCCTCCATTCCATAGCTCATGTGTCGTCCCTCCATCTTCAGTGCCAGCAATGTCAAGTCCTTCTTACATCACATCTCTATAACCTTTTTTCTGTCATCGCATCTGTCTCTAGCCACAGCAGGGGACAATTCCCAGCTTTGAAGTACTCATATGATTAGATTGGGCCCAATCAGATAATCGAGTATAATCTACCCATTTCAAAATCTCGTAACCTCAGTCATTTCTCCAGATCTAACATGTCATGTTCACAGATTTAGGGGATTAGGACTTGGACATCCCCAGAGGGCCATTATTCTGCCCAACACAGCCACATAGGAGTATGGTCCTGTCTTCTTTCCACTTGATGATAATGATCAATGACATACTCTTACTGACTCAAAAAGGCAACAGCAAGCTAGCAAACTCAAAGCTAGGCATATTGTCCAGAGTTAAACAACACATCAAAAATCGTAACTGTATCTTTGGAGAGAAGACATGGTACAGAGAAAAGTATTAGAGATTGCTTATTGTGTATCCAATTCGAATTTGGAGGTTAGCATTACACTGTGGTAGCAATGTGTTCCTGACTTAAAATGATCATTTTTATGAAGTAATTATATTTTCCAAAACAAAAATGGTAATTGGCATTGTCTTAATTTTTTGTAAATCTCTGTAATGTATGGCTTAAAGGAAGATAGCTAGATTCTCCTGTCTGCTTCTGTGTTCAGTCTGTTGCAGCATGTTTTGGTTGAAGTAAAGGAAGGAAAATCCAACTTCACAAAGATATGTAGTCAAAAAAGGGAGTATTTTAATAGCCTTTACGATAGTTGTGGGTATTCTTCTTTGATATGTAATAAAACTTGAGATATAATAGTTTTTTAATCTACTTTATTGACCTTATATTTTAAACAGTTTTTTCTAATATAATCAATAAAGTGTACAATTAGCCCATTTACAATATGCAATTCTGTGTTTGTTAGCATATTCAGAATTGTGCAACTATTACCATAATCAATTTTAGAACATGTTCATCCCCTCAAAAGGAATCTCATGCCCCTTAAGCATTGTCTCCTAACTCTTCTATTCCCTCCATCAGCAAGGTAACCACTAATGTACTTTCTTTCTCTATAGATTGGTCAGTTCTGGAAATTTCACATAAATAGAGTCGTATTACTGTATGTGGCCCTTTATGAGTGGCCTTTTGCATGATTTCTATATCATTCCTCTGTGTTTTAGCCTGAATCAATGCTTCATTTTTATTGCTAAATAATACTCCACTTTAGATATAGATATAGATATATATATAGATAGATATAGATATAGATATAGGTATATATATATATATCATATTTTAATGTATTATTCAGTTGTTGGGCCTTTGTTCTTTTTCCCATTTGGGGGCTGATATGAATAGTGCTGCTCTAAGCATTCATGTGCATGTTTTTGTGTTGATACATGTTTTCATTTGTCTTGGGAATATACCTAGGAGGGGAATTGATGATCATATGGTAACTCTATGTTTAATCGTTGTAATTTCTTCAAAGGTTAGTTACAATGTGGAACTCAGAACTATAGTGATGAACTTTTCTTATTTTGTTATGTTACAATTCAGTGGTTTGTCTTGAGTTTTAATGAATCTTTTACCCATGCATGACTTTGTAACATCATGCATTGATCTTCTGGAAAGTATTTGTTTACTTAGTTATGCAGATCTTCTAAAAGTTGACAGATTTTATTACATAACATCAAAATACACATTTGTTAATATTATCAGAAAAGACTAAATATTGGGAAGCTGTCAGGTTCATGATAGCCAACACAAGAAATGCTAATTTTTGCTTGAAAGCTTAAATTTTACTTTTGGCAATAAATACTATTCTATTATTTTCCTTTAAAGAATAGTTTATTTTAGAGAAAATATTTATGAAATACCCAGTTCTGAGTAATCAGTCACTCATTCAATTAAAAAAGATTTTTATGAAGAAATGAGCTTATGTATAGCTAGCAGTTCAGCTGTGTATCTGCTTTTCCTCAAGACAGCTGTCATTCTTTGGTGTGCTTTGTGCATGCTTCCCATTTCGTCACACTGAATATTAAAACGATATCTATTCATTGATCAGGACTTAATGAAATGAGTAATTTTTGCTGTTTCATCACGAACATTCTTACATGAAACTGCTATTTGCTTCTCTTTTTTCTTTTTTATTGTAATTGTATGCTGGAGAACTAGCTCATTTTGGTTCTATGGCTAGATTCATGCTAAGGCACCCCTATTGCTTTTGCACCATCAACCAAATGCCAAGATAGTGAAAAAGAAAAATTATGTCTTAGTATTACTGCAAAATTAGTTTTGACCTTTTGGTGTCCTTGATAGGGTCTCTGGGACCTCCAGGGGTCCGTGGACCACACTTTGAGAATGCTGTTCAGACATTAAATTTTCTGTCTCTGTTTCTCTTTCTCAAAAATGGTATTTTCCAAAAATATTAAGGTTAATGAAAAGCCAAAATATATTCTTGGTATTTTGGAATGTACTTTTTAAAATCTCGTTTCTCCTACCCAAGCTACTTTCAGTAGTTTCATTGTCTAGAGATATTCAGAAAGTAAATAAACTTCATCCTCATTTTAAAATGAAAAAAAAAGGAAATCTTCATTTATTTGTCTAAGGTTGACCAATTAACTTGGTGTACATTTTAAGTTGAAATCCTAGGCTTCTGATTTTCAACTACGGTGCTTTAGCTTTCTATAGGCTGCCTTACTAGGAAATCTGTGTGAAATATCATGATGCCTTAAAAGTAAGAAATGAAAGTAAAAAATGTAGGCTTAAATTGTCTGTCACACTGAATAGTCTTCAGATAATCATCTTTCAGGCTTCAATCGACTATATAAATACTTTGAGAAGGGCACTGAGGGAAATGGGTGATGATGCTCAGAGGGTACAAACTTCTATTCATAAGTCTTAGAGATGTCCTGTGCAGCATGGTGACTGTAGTTAACATCGTATTGTATACTTGACAGTTGCCAGGAGAGTAGATCTTAAATATTCTCACCACACACAAAAAAAATGGGTAACTATGTGTGGTGACAGGTGTGGTAACTAATCTACTGGCGGTAGTCTTTTCACAATATATACATATATCAAATCATCATATTGTACACCTTAAACTTACACAGTGTTACATGTCAATTATATCTTCTTAAAACTGGAAAAAAAATACTCTTAGATTAGAAATTGGATATGAATTATGCTGACATTCTAACACTCTCATGCTGAATTCCCCTAAGCAGTGTTCTATGGGAAATGAATTCATTTAAACAGATTAAAGAAATATTTTAAGGATGAGATAATACCTTTAGTTATAAAACCTCTTATTGCTGCAAATATACTTAAAACTTTTGCAGTAAGCTGAATGAATTAGTTACATAAAAATCTACAAATTAATTTTCTATATAAAACATAGTAAACATCAAATAAATTATGTATAGGTATTTTATTAGCTGGTTGAAATCTGAAGTCTAGGATTATTTTTAGTGAAGAAGATCACTTACTACCTTGCATATTTTTTTGAAGACAGGCTCAAAGTCTGATTTATCTTTGAGTGTCCCAAAATGTATAGCAGTATGTGTTTCACCTTGTAGGTATTTCTGAAGGGTAGAGACCCTATTTTAAATTCGTTGGGAATAAACTACCTTATTTATCTCAGCACTGCTGGTACCTTGCATACTGCCAGGCCAATAATCAGTGACAAGTTCTTGTGGTCTAAAACAGTGTATTCCTCTTACTAGACTGAAAGTTTTTTGAGGCAATAAAGCCATATTTATTATTTGCTTACTTAGTTCCGTTCTCATCTCCTGTCTATCCATTCATCCATTCCCTGCTTCATTCAATGAGACTGGAAGTACTGGCAGGAGCATCTTGACTTCACTCTATATAGTAAGCAGAGACAGCAGAATTCCTTTTATGTGTTCAATTTTTTTTAAAAAAAATATGTTTAACATAGGTGCTGAATATGTTTTGTTGCATGGATTGGTTATTAACCTGGAGCATAAGTTAAAGGTGAAAATATTTTCATGCCTTCCTGTTGTTTGGTGGTGAAGTATCATAGACGTCAGAGCACCCCAGGACCTAAATCACAGGTTATGTACATGTAGAGCTAGCTAAGTACAGTTCACTTTAACATGCTGGCATTCTATCAAACAAGTATAGACTCCCAGCAGCCCATTTTTTTCTCCTAGAAAAAGAGACCCAAGAAAATACTGGCTTTGTCTCGATGTATATGGGGACCTCTTAGTACTTACTAATTTCCACTCTTCCTTAATTAAATAAACAAGGATAAATTAAATGCCAAATTTGAGGGAGTACATAGATTTATACTTAGAGATTACTTGTAGTCTGTGTAGACTAATGTGATTTCACTAGAGAAAATAATTCCAAGAAAAATCTTTTGTTTTAAATTATTTTTCTTTTAAAAGTGTTTCAGTATGAGAAAGAGGTCTCATGGACCAGGGTAATTTTAACCTGAGTGTCATATGGGGATTTGAACTTGATCCAGATCATTTTAGATAGCTCTACATTACTTAATTATTTAAAACAAAACTTTATATTTTCATTATTTGGGTTAAATATACATTTATTTTATTTTGTCTCATACTAAAGTGGTTATCTAGGGGAACAAAAGGCAAATGCCTTTACCAAGTTTCATTGTAAAATTTTTGCTTGCCAAAATCAGTATTAGGACATTTCTCAGATCTATTGAAATTTGCCTTTTTTTCAGTGCAATAATTAGTCCTTATATGATATTAGTAGTTATATTATTAGCTGTTTTCTAAGTGAAGTAATATAGCATAGTGCAAGAAGTATAGACTGATAAGAAAAGCTGAGTTCAAAACCTGGCCCAACCAGTTTATGTCTTTGAAAAGTAGGCAAACTGTTTGATTTCTGTCCCTGTTTTCTCATCAGCAAATTTGAGATAATACTTCTTCATTCTTAATTTCATAGTGAGGCCTACATGAGATTTTGTGTTTAAAAAAAAAGCACTTAAGCTTGGCTCTTACTACAAATCCCTCAAATATTTTAAGAGATTTCACTGCTAGAATTTGCTATCTCATGTTAACTTACAAGGTTGTTTTTTTTAAGTTTATTCTTTTAAAAAGGAAAACTGAATACTTCAGTGCGTTTTGGCAGTTTATAATTGGTAATTTTCTAAATTTTCTTTGGATTTTTTTCAATAAATCTAAACTAAATTAGAACTTGCACACTGTGATATTATGAGAATAAATCTTAACTAAGCATCAGAGAAATTGGTGTAAAATTTGCTTTGCCACTAATGATAGAATCTTGGTCAAGTTGCTTTCCCACTGTGGACTTCAGTTTCCACACTAAACTAAAAAATGTGTAAAATGAGAGAATTAGAGCAAAGGAGTTGTGATAAGTGAAATTAAAGCCCCATTCCATTCTAGAATTCAGTGTATATTTTTGGAATATTATTCTGATTCATTCTGAAGGCCTAACTTCTGTTCATTTTTTAAGTGTCCTTGTTTTTTTGTTTGATGCTAATATACATGTATATTTTATGCAATATACATACATATAAGTGGCTGTTTTCTTAACTTGATGATGATAATGATGAAAACTGGTTAAAAATCTCTAGAGATTCTGATTGAGTAAGTCTGGAGAAGGCCCCAGAAATCAGTAGTTTAATAAGTATCCCAGGTGATTTAAGCCAAGTTTAAACTGCTATATTCTTTTTATTGTATTTTATCTAAAAACTACTCTTTGCAGGGGAGAGAAAGAGTCTGTATTTTGGGATGCTGAGATCTAGTCTGTGGACATTTACTGTATCCAACAATTGCTCATTGCACATTTACAATGCCAGATAAAAAAGGAGTGTACTGGATAGTTGGAGGACTTTTTAAATAGTGAGCAATAAATGTATGAATAAAGGGATGAGGCGAAGAGAGAAGGTTCTGCCTGTAGGGATAGAGAAACTCCTGCCTGCTTAAAAGAAGTAACATTCAGGATGGACTGTGAAAGAGGGCATTTCCCCAGCAGAAAGTAGGGGGAAGGGTATCACAAGTAGAAGAAGATACAGTATGATCAGAAAGTATAAGAATGGCAGATATAGCTGGGTGACTTTGAGCAGCATGGTAGATGGGACAGGAGAGAAAGGCTACAGGAAAAGTGCTCAAAAGGTTGGGCTTCATTCTGACGACAGTGTGATGGAAGGAATGGAGAGGTGCACAGGAATGCGTGTTTTCTAAAGTTCACTCTGCCCTGGTATAAAGGGTACATTTGCAGAGTGACTGCAAACGACAAGGCAACTATGGTCTCCACTAGGAAGCAGTACTCGTGACTACGAGGGGCTCGACAACTGGGGCCTGGCTGCCTGGCCTTAAATTCTGGTTCTGGCACCTACTGGAAGGTTCCTAAATTTTCTCACCTATAAACTGGGACATTTTCTTCTACTTATCACTTGGAGTTGTTGGGAGGTTGAAAAAAGATAATATGTTTAAAGCACTTGACATGGTCCCCACAGTAAGTGCTCAGTCATTGTCATCTGCTACCATTATTGTTGTTGCTGCTGCTCATTCAGGATTGTAAGGGCCACGATTAGACTAGAGGCGGCAAGAAAAGAAAAATAAGAATAATACAGAACCGATTTTCAAGGATTTGGTGATATATTAAATACATGATGATTGATGGACAGAGATGAATCAAAAAAGATTACCAAGGTTTTTGTTTGACGGATTGGATACCATTTAACACATTCCACTTGTTCAAAAATGGTATCTCATAAACAAAGCATGTTAGCTCACGTGTTCAGTGCGTAGAATCACAGATGCACCAATCACAATCTGTTTTAAAGAAAAGTTCTTTAGCCTAATTTAAGAATTTAACCACCCTGAGAATTACTGTTATTCATAAACTCTTAGAATCTTAGAACTGGAAGAGCCCTTAGATATTATTTAATTTAATGCTTTCTTTACAGATGAAGACATTGACATTCGGAGAGATTACAAATTACAGATTATTACAGCTACTGAGTGAAAGATGTAGAACCAGGCTGTAAGTGATCTGAGTCCAACCAGCACTATTCTCTAACTGGAAAAAACCTAACATTAGAAGAAAACCAAATATTCTCTATATAAAAAGGCAGACAGACAAAGGGTTAATAATATCCTTTCTAGAGTTCTTATAACTATAAACATCCACCATGATCCCAATAGATAAACAGGTAAAATATATGCAAAGCAAGAGGGAATAAAAATAGGTAATAAATATAGCAAAAAGCCATTCAATCTAGCTAGTAGTTATATCTTACTAGTGGCAATATCATTTGGTACAAACTTTTTAGGGTATATTTTGGTAGTATGTATCAAGAGAAGTAAAATTCTTATAATTTTGTCTAGTAATTTTGCTTCTAAGAAATTATCTAAGAAATTATCCTAAATAATAATTAGAAATATAGGATCAGTATATATATAGTTATTTTTGTAAGGTATGCTATTTTGGGGGGCCGGGGAAGAATTAGGCTTATTTATTTACTTTTTAAATGGAGGTATTGGGGATTGAACCCAGGACCTTATACCTGCTAGGCACAAGCTCTACCACTGAGCCCCACACCCCGCCAGCTACGTTATTTTTAATATAAGTATATATTAAATGCTCAAATGCATAATAGAAAGTAAATTAATTAAATAATTTGTATATAGACTTATACACATAATATTTAAATTTATTCAACAAATATTGGGAATAAAATAGATAAGTCATACACTGAAATGCTCCATGTGAGATAAAGTTTTACAATGAGTTTTAAATGGTAATTCATTCTTCTTCTTTATTAAAACAGCAACTACAACAACAATAAATTTCAATGTTGAAAATTTAGGGAAGTTGAAAAACACAATTATTACCTATAATTGTACTGCCCATGGAAAACTATTAGAATATTTTCATATATTTTCTTCCAGATTTTCCTTCTCTGTCTTACTGTATGTCTGTTCACGTATCCATTTATCCATACATACATAAATATATGCATCCCAAGTGAAAACTGAGCCAGTGTCATTTTATTTGCACCTAGCTATTGAATCAGTTTACTTAAGGCCAGCATTTCTTTTTAATAAGGAAAAACGATAATTAGAGTATGTTCTTAGGGTTTTGTATTCCCAGAAAGCAGACATGCCTTATTTTCAGCCTCCAGGTGGTACAGTTAATAAAATGAAGGAAGAATATTTTTATTTCAACCATATTTGGCTTTTCAGGGCATAAAAATATCATGTAGGTAGAATGAAATTATAAAGAATCTTTTTTTCCTTCAAGTTTTATTGACATAATTGACATACATCACTGTGTAGATTTAATGTATGCCACATAATGATTTGATTTCACTCATCATGAACTGATTATCACAATTGTTTAGGGAACATCAGTCATCTCATATAGATACAAAAAAATTTTTTTCCTTGTGATGAGAACTGTTAGGATTTACTCTCTTTAAACTTTCATATATAACATATAACAGTGTTGATTATATTTATCATGTTGTACATTACATCCCTAGTACTTATCTGTCTTACTACTGGGAGTCTGTACTTTTGACTACCTTCATCCAATTCCTCCACTCCCCACTCTGGTAACCACAAATTTGATCTCTTTTTCTGTGAGTTTTTTTTGTTTTTGAAGTATAATTGGGATATAAAACTGTTAATTCCTGTTACACGACATAGTGATTCAGTATTTCTGTACATTTCAAAGTGATCGCCGTGGTAAGTCTAGTTATGATCTGTCACCATACGAAGATATTACTTAGTCACTGATAGTATTTCACATACCATACATTTGATGCCCTTGATTCATCTATTTTGCAACTAGATGTTTGTAGCTTTTATCTCCCTCACCTATTTCTTTCCTCCCCTTACCCTTCTCCTCTTACCCTTCTTGCCTCTGGCAAATACCTGTTTGTTCTCTGTATCTATGACTCTGTTTCTGTTTTGTTATGTTTGTTCATTTGTTTTGTTTTTTCAGATTGTACACATAAGTGAAATCATATAGTATTTGTCTTTCTATGACCTATTTCACTTAGGATAATACCCTCTAGGTCCATCCATGTTGCAAATAGCAAGATCTCATTCTTTTTTACAGCTGAGTAATACTCCATTGTATATATATACTATATCTTCTTTATTCATTCATCTTTTGATGGGCACTTAGGTTGCTTCCATATCTTGGCTATTGTAAATAAGGCTGCTATGAACTTAGGGGTTCATATTTCTTTTCTAATTAGTGTTTTTGTTTCTTCAAATAAATAGCCAGAGTGAAATTGCTGGATCATATGATAGTTCTTTTTTTCACTTTTGGAGGTACCCCCATATTATTTTCTCTTGTGGCTGCACCACTTTACATTCCCACCAATACTGCATGAGGGTTCGCTTTTCTCCACATCCTCACCAACACTTGTTATTTGTTTTTTTTTGGTAATAGCTATTCTGACAGGTATGAGGTGATATCTCATTATGGTTTTGATTTGCATTTCCCTGATGATAGTGATGTTGAGCATCTTTTCATGTGCCTGCTGATCATCTGTATGCCTTCTTTGGAAAAATACCTATTCAGATCCTCTGCCCAGTTTTTAATTGAGTTGTTTGTTTTTACTGATGTTGAATTGTGTGAGTTTTTTGGATATTAACCCCTTACTGGATATGTCATATACAAATATTTTCTCCCATCAAAGAGATGGCCTTTTCACTTTATTGATAGTTTCCTTCCCTGTGCAAAAGCTTTTTAGTTTAATGTAGTCCCATTTGTTTGTTTTTGCTTTTGTTTCCCTTGCCTGAGGAGGCATATCGAAAAACATACTACTAAGACAAATGTCAAAGAACACATACCTATGTTTTCTCCTACTGTCATCCAGAAAAGCTTAAAAGCAAGATCTAAAGGATCAAATTGTTTCCAAGTAATGCATCACAGAGCAAATATTTAAAGGAATATTTAAAGAAATACAGATATTTAGAGAAGAACAGAAATATCTTGATTCAAAGTTAAATTCATAATGTCTGGGATCCAATAAAAACTGGCATGAAGAGAAGCAAGAAAATATAACCCATAATGTTGAAAAATTAATCAATACAAAATAGACCCAGAAATGGCAAAGATTATAGAATTATTAGACAAGGACATTAAAAACAGTTATTATAAATTATGTCATCTGTCCAAGATGGTAGAGGAAAGCATGACCATGCTGAGGAAAAACATGAAAGATATTTAAAAATTGAACTTACACAGATGAAAAATACAGTATCTGAGATTAAAAAAACCAAGTGGGATTCACAGCAGATTCGACACTATAGAAGAAAATCTCAGTGATCTTTAGGACATAGCAATAGAAACTATCCAGAATAAAACATACAGAAAAAAAGGCGGGGCTGTGGTGAGAGTGGGGAAGGAACAGAGCACATCAGTAAGCTGTGAGAGACTCCAGTTAGCCTAGTGGGTGTGTAACTGTGGTCCTTAAGGGGAGGAAAGACAGGCAGAGGCAGAAAAATTCTGAAGAATTAATGGCTAAACATTTTCCAGATTTGGTAAAAACTATAAACCTGAGAAATCCAAGAAGAATCCTAATCTCCAGACACAGGAAGAAAACTGTACCATTGTCAGATTGCTTAAACCACCAATAGATCAGTCTTTACAGTAACCAAAGACACAAAGGTAAATTAATTGCAGCTGACTTCTTGTTGGAAGTGCAAGCCAGAAGACAGTGAAGCAGCATTGCTGAAGTTCAGAACAGCAAAACATTCGATATCCAAACAAAACATCTTTTAAAAAACTGAGGCAAAATAATGATTTTTTTTCAGACATACAAAATCTGAAATAATGCATCACCAGTAGACCTGCACTCCAAAGATTGTTAAGGGGAGTTCATTAGACAGAAAATGATGCTAGGTGAAATCTGCATCCACAAAAGAATGAAATCACAGAGGATAATAATTATGTGAGTAACTTAACTGTAAAGGATGTTCCCTCATCACTTCTTAAATCTCTTTCAAAGACTATTGACTGTTTGAAGCTAAAATAATAACAATGTAATTGGGGCTTTATAACATGTGGCTGTATGATGTATGATAACAGTAATGCAAAAGCTGAGAGAGGAGGAATTAGTGTGCACTGTTAGAAGGTTCTTAGACTGTATGCAAAGTAGTATAATAGTATTTTAAGGCAAATTATGATAAGTTAAATTTTAAAAAATAATTTCAACACAGATACACACAAATAGCATTTGAAGAGTCCTAAGATTTGACAACTCAGATAGGTAAATAAATCTGGAGTTAAGAATTGTATCTTTCTTTTATCTCAAAAATAATTCTTCACCTATTTGTTTGATCTGCTTTAAGGCTGAAAATGAAAGTTGAGGGTAAGAGATATTTACATATAATATTGCTCTGAAGTAGTAAAACCCAGATTTTGTTGTTGTTGTTGAACACATAACTTGCTTTGGATCAAGTTGGGTATAACTCCTATAAGAAACAAGAAGACAGTGTGAGCCTGGATTTAGCCATCCATCACATTGAAAGATTTATAAACAACTTCTACCCTCAGTGCTGCTAGGCTTTGTTGTTTTAAGAAGGCAAAGTGAATAAATAGTCCCAACTCAGGCAGAATTGTTATGGGGAAGAAATGTGTTGTCCATTCCCTCTCCTCCCCCAATTTTGTTGGTTATCAACTTTGTACTCAGCTCTGGCAGCTGATCCACAGTCTCTCGGCTGTTATCGTGTTATTTTCTGACACTCTCTTTCCCCCAAAATGTACCCACCTTGGTAAGCTGCACTTTGCTTTCCAATGTAATAGTTATCAACAGTGATATGAATGACCTAACTCCTTGGAGAACTGCACTTTGCTCCATCAGCACCATGCACCAATCAGCTGGGAAGAAGAGGGAACGGATAAATAATCTACTTCTTCCTCTACATAATAATGTGGCAGTTTTTTTAGCATCATTTCTTTTAATGATAGTGACTGACAAAAGCCATCTACTTGTGAGCAGAAGCTAACATAGCATATTTCCTTAATAACGATTCCTCAAGTTTGTATTTCACAAATGATCTATCAGTTGCTCCTCAGAGCATTCCCAGGGCTTTTCAGTTTGGGAACTGAATCCTACAAAGTCAGTAACAGTGGCAATGGGCTGGAGCCTGAACTGGAACATAGCTATGCCACCTGGCAGTTACTACGGCCTCCAAAGCAGAGGGAAGAGTCTGGGGACCGGGTGACAATGTGGTTATCTGCATGTAGGGGCTGCTGGCCAAAACTCATCTAGACTTTTTAAAGCCTGACTGGAATTCATTTCTCTATAATATGTGGTGGAAATATAAGGCCTGTTCTTCAGGGAAGGCCTCAGAGTTCTGCGCGTGAACAACCTCAGGAAACTGCTGCTGCTGCTAACCCCCGCCCCGGGAATGAAGTCCCCCAGAATGCCGGCCGTCCACCGCAGCCGCCTCACGCGGCAGACCCTTCGTACGGCTCTGTGAACAAGACGCTTTTAGTGTGCTCTCTTAGCTATTACATTTTTCTGTACGGTATTTTTGGCTAGTTTTCTCTATCAGCTATGATGTCTATACTACAACTAACAGAAAACCCAAACAGTATTGTGCAGTAAGGAAATATATTGGCTTTCATAACTTGAACTCCAAAGGAAGGGGAGACTTGAGAGTTACCTCAGTCTAATGTAATAGTTTCTTTTTTCTCACTTGCTCTGCTATGTTCTCCTTGATGCATTGGTTCCATCCTTAGATTGCTTTCCGCCTGCTGGCACCGTCACTAATAGTTCTTGGCCTCGTGTCTGTACTTCATGGCATCTAGTTGTTTCCCAAAGCTCCCTGATAGGGGTGAGGAAGCTTTTCCCAGAAGCCCTGAGAAAACTTCTTCCCGTGAATTATCAGACCAAATTGGGTCACATGGCCATTCCTGAACCAAGCTCCCTGATTTAGGCAGTTCCTGATCTGATTGGCTTAGGCCTGAATTTCTGAAACAATCAAAGAAAAGGGTTGAAGGTATGGTTAACTATCCCTGAGACATAGAGCATGGGGTGGACAGATTTGTGAAAAACTAGATTTCTCTTCGGATGGGAAAAATTAAAATGGATGATGGACATGTAACCAGTAATGTCTCCTTCAGTTGACTAGTTTAGGTTTTTCTCTTTTGGCTTTTAGGATCAGTTTAGAGTATTTAAGAGTTTTGGTGCAAGTCTAGCACTCAGGGACCTGCTGTGGGGCTTTGCCCAGCTCCTTAACCCCTCTGAGCCTCAGTTTCCCTGTAGGAATTTTGTAAGGATTAGAAGTAGTGTAGGTAAGGGACTTAGCACATAAGGGTGCAAAAAATAAGCATAGTTGTTATTAACATTTCTGTTGATTTCTTAAATCATAAACAATAAGTAAATAAAAGTGCCCTTTTTTTCTTCTGAGACCCATTCCATCCCTAGATAGTGATTAAAACAAGTAAACAAGAAAATATTCATTAAAGAATCTAGGTGGCAGCTATACAGATGCTTACTATAAAAGTCTCATCTTTTTGTGTGTTTGAATATTTTCATGGAGGCATATTGAAAAAAATGAATTTACAAGATGATGGTGTTGTAATAAAAACCACTGAAGGTGACTCAGAAGAACTAGAAGCCAAAATTTCTCAAGACAGCAGTAGTGTAACTTAAGTGACAATTCAGATGAATTGCTGGAATGGTATTATCCCTTTATGTTGGAAGCATTCCATTTGTAAGAAAATGCATGGCCTGAAATTCTGTGTTTCCTGCCTTGAAATTGCTTGGTATTAACCATTTTATGTGAGCAGTCTATGACACAAAAGGATAATGAAGTATATGTGAGAACTCACTACAAGAGCTCTGGAATTAGCCACTCAGAAATAAAAAGCTGGGAGGGAAAGCTGTACACAGAAGGGGACTGAGGAAAGTGACTTTTATTGACTTTCTACGTTTGTTTCTTTTTTATAAGATGGTGGGATGCATGACTGAATAAATGAATGAGCAAAAACAATAGAAAAACTGTGGGCAATAGTATTAATAGCTTCTAACATTGGTATAACTCTTCACAATTCATGAGACTTTGTCACTTGCATCACTTAATCTCATACCATCCTTATAAAGCAGATATTTTCTCCATTTTATGTGGTCATCAGTGAGCTCCAAAGATGTTAAAGTCCCATCACAGGGAAGGGGAGGAGCCAAAGTTTGACATACAGGTTTTCTTATTCTAATTCCAGAGCCCTTTCATCCTGCCCAAATTGTTCTTGAATCTAGGGGCCAAGAAGCTGTAAATACATTTGTTTTGGTGAACGGAAAGCAATCAGGAATTTAATTCTGAAGCTAGTAGACTAGAATTTCCAGCTACTAGTGAGAGAAATGTTAGTTTTAATGAATAAAAGTTATATAAGGTCTCCAATGCAGTTCTAGATACGGTGCCTAAAGAGTAAAAGACCATAGGTTTATTTTTAATCTACAAATAAATGTATGCTAAGGAGAATGAACTGTGATTGTAAAGTAAGGATTATGGCATTTCACTACATGAGGTTAACATGTTCAAGATGAAACTCCTGATCTTTCTCTTCCTCCAGACCTACTACACCTATAGTCTTTTCTGCATGTCAGTCATTGACAACTCCCATTCTTCTAGTTACTAAAGCCAAAATTTAAGTCATATTCACTTCCTCTTTTTCTATTATACATCACATCTAATCTGTCAGGAAGCCCTGTTGGCTCTGCCTTCAAAATATATCCAGAATTCGACTCCTTGTCACCACCTTCACTGTTTTGCCCTGGTCCAGGCCACCAGTATCTCTCAGCTAGGTGACTCAGTAGGTAGCCTCCTGATTCATCTGTTTTTATACCCTCTTCTCTCTTCCTCATATTCTCAGCACATCAAGCCAGAGTGATCCTTTAAAAACCTAAGCCAAATGATTCTTTTGTCCCCTCAAAAGCTTTCTTCACTGACTCCTGTTTCTCTCAGAGAAAAGCCCAAGTCTTTACACGGACAGCTTCCCAGGTCCTGTAAGCTCCGCCCCTTCCTCCCTGTCTGATCTCCTCTCTTCCTCCACTCCAGTCCCGCTGGCCTCCTTGCTGTTCCTTGAGTGTGCCTGCTGGGATTCCTGCCACCAGGCATTTGCAGGGCTTCTTTCCCAGCAGTTCCTCAAGTCCTTACTCCAATGTCTCCTTTCTAATGAGGCCTCCTGTGACCACCCTGTTTAAAATTGCTGTCCTTTCTCAGAACTCCTGGTCTCCTTTGCCCTGCTCTTGTTTCTCTCATACTACATTTGATTGACTAACACACTGTATGATTTACTTCCTTGTTATATTTATTACTTCTCCCCCTTCTCAGAATACAGACTCCACAACGAGAGTTCTGGGGGTTTGATTTGTTTTGGCTTTTTGTTCAGTGATACAGCCTAAGTGCCTAAAATCACTGGACACGTGGTGGGAGCTCAGTATAGATTTGTTAAATGAAAAAATGATGACTATATGTAATGAATGTCTCAAAGCAAAGAATTTACAGTTATTGGGGAGGTAATACTCTGCTGGTTCTAATAACAATTGACCAATGCAAAGCACTACGTGATAAGACTACTGATAGAGGTAACAGAAGTGAGGGAGATCTGAGGGCTGAGCAGTTAATCCAGTTACAAAACTCCTCAAATAAAGAGTAGTGGCCTTTGTTTTTAAAAGGAAAAAAGGATGAAATGAAATTGGCCGTGGCTTCCTAAGTGTTACTTATATAGCATTCGACATGATATACCTTTCCCAGATCTGTAAGGGAACCAGATATTCTGTACTTATTCATTCAAACAAGTATTTTTCACTTTTATGTGCCATGCACTGTGTAACTAACTTCAAGTTGAAACCTGCAGCAGCTACAAAGAGTATGTTTTAGTATATCTGTATTTACTGTAGAAAAATGAAAATTTCACTGGTTTGTTAGGTTAGCTTGCCGGCATTGCTTGTGTGCATCCTTTCAGCTGTTTTAAAATCATATACTCTGCACATGCAGGGATAATGCTACTTACCTTTCATTGGTAGGACATGCACTTGGACTTGAATTGTTCTTTTGCAATAGTAATGTGAATAGTAGCTCACATTTGCAAGAGTATTAGCCAGAATTAAGACTATAGGGTATGTCTATGAAACAGTTTTTTTGTTCTGTACAAATCTAATTTAACTAAACAATCTGTTATGTGGGCTCGTGAGAGACAGAGAATGGAAAAGGTCACTAGCAGGTTATGTCTGTCAGTTGGTGGCCAGTGGAAGTTAAATCCTAATAGTGTTTTTCTAATGCTCTGACCATTCTGGTTCTTTTGGGTTAAAGGACCATTTCCCTTTTCATGTAGTAAGCACTTTTCCCCTATGAAATAGCCCATTCCTTGGAACGGAAACAGCATTGGGTCTTTGTAACTTGGGTAGTTTTTAGCACTGGATTGTTTAGTTTGTAAAAATATTTGATTTAGACTGAGCTTGTGGCCTGATGTTTAGAAGAGTGCCAAAGTGTAACTCATAGAAGATGCCAGTAAAAACCAAAGTTGGAAGAGGTGAATAATGGTTGCGTCATTTTCCTGGTAGGTGTAACCAGGCCTGAAAATCCATCACTGCCATTTTTAAAAGTGTTCCTAAGAATAAAGTCAACTGGTATTCTGTGAACTACATTACGTATCAAAATAAAATATCTGCCAGTGCCTTGAGTCACTGTCCCACTGTCTTTACATTGTTAAGGAAGCTTTGTTTCATCATTGTGTTTTATTGCCAAAAACAGCAGTAATATTTTTCCCTGACTTTTAATGAGCATTTTTGTTCCACTGAAAACCTTCAGCATACCAGATTTTTCATTGTGCTTTAACTTTGATATCAAGCAAATTCTTATTAACAAAGAAGTTCTTGTAAAATGTTTTAAAACTTCTATTCTTAAAATATCCTCTCAAATGAAGTCTAAAGACCAATATAGCTAGGGAAAAGAAGCACATTTGGTTAAAATAAAACTAAGTTTTGTGAGTATCATGCAATAGTCAGGCCAACACAGCAAGTCTGATTTTTACATTAATAAAGTACAAACAAAAGATTTTAAGATTCAAACACAGTACATTAAAATGTGTTTAATTCTCCTGGGTTAGTGCAGGATACTTCTAGAAATAGTGAATGTACAATTCCCTGACTCCTGTTGTGAATGAAATATACCTCAGTAATTGATAAAATGTATTTGTTTGTTTGCATGTGTGTCTTCGGCTGTGTCAGGAGAGCCTGTTAGGAGATCTGAGGTGCTGGAGCAGATGGAATCATAAAACCATTTCCTGCTCCTTGGGGAGTAGAGGTTCAGGGCAGAAGGGGAACAGGCATGTAGAATGCAAAGTGAATTACTAGCATCTGATAGATTTGGGTACACCAATTATAGTGTGGGAGGCAGGTAGCAAGAGAGAGTAGTGTGAACTGTGTTTTTTTCTCAAGCCCTTAGACCAGACCCTTTTTTTAAAGGGAAAGAATCCATTTCCCCTTCAAAAGGCTGTCGTTGGGCTCGGGCATGCCATCTTCATTAAGGAAGAGCATGTGCACAGGCACGCTGGGGGAATGGAGGACGGGGGCCTGCCCGTGGGAAAGTCAGACTGCTTTACCCACAGCCATCCTTGGGAATGTTTCTTTGTGACCTTAACCACAGTTTACACTTGTTTATAAAAGGATAAAAAGAACAGTCAGAGAGACAAGTGAAGACTAGCTCTTTTACTTTTTTTCCTTAGTTGGCCAGCATTCTCAAAACCCTTTTTTTTTTTTTATTCTTATGGATCTAACTGCAAGTGTGTCCCTTTGATCACATGTTTGTATTGTCCTCATTTAACTTTTTTCTTTGTTTTATGCCTGAGCCCAGGACCACAAGGAACACTCAAACAGAAAGGGACTAGGAGGAAGCTGGATGGAACCTGTAGGAAATCCACAGTTTCAGACCAAGGCTCTTGGTAGAGTGACCATATGACTTACCATCTGACAGGAAAACTTCAAGAATGGCAGTAGACGCTATTCGTAAAGAAGATAATAGGTGTGAAATAGGACTGGCCCGAGCCATCCCAGATATGTGACCATTTGAATGGAGGGGTGGGTAAGAAGCTGCAGTTGCTTCAACCCAAACTCCTCACTTTCTCTAAGTTTTCTGTAAAATAACAAGAGATAGAAAAACAGTAGAGAAAATCAACAGGACCAAAACTTGGTTCTTTGAAAACAGCAAAATTGACAAGCCCTTAGCTAGGCTGACCAAGAAAAAGACAACTGAAATTACTAAAATATGAAATAAAAGAGGGAAATTAATACTGACCTTGTAGAAATAAAAAGGATTAGAAGAAAATACTATCATGCACCATATACAAAAATTAACACAAAATGGATCAAGTCCTAGACCTAAGAGCTACAGCTAAGGTCTTAGATTAGGCAATGATTTCTTAGATATGACACAGAAAGCATAACAACCTAATTAATTAATTGGACTTAATCAAAATTAAGAAAGTGAAAAGACAATGCACAGAATAGGTGATAGTATTTTCAAGTTGTATATCTGGTAAAGGGCTTACATCTAGACTGCGTAAAGAATCCTTACTTGTCAGTAATAAAAAGGCAATTAATTTTAAAATGGGCAAAAGATCTGAATAGACATTTCTCCAAAGAAGATATGCAAATGGCCAATGGATACATGAAAAAACTATCAGTACCGTTTAGCCTTCCATGAAATGCACATCAACACCAGCATGAGACACCACTTCACACCCACTACGATGGCTGTGATGATAGAGACAGATAATAACAAGTGTTGGTGAAGATGTGAAGAAATTGGAACCATCATACACTTGATGGGAATGTAATATGTTGTAGCTATTTTGAAAAATAGTCTGGCAGTTCCTCAGAAGATTAGACATAGAGTTATATACAGCCCAAGAGTTCCACTTCTAGATATGTACCCAAGAGAAATGAAAACATTTGTCCTCACAAAAACTTGTACCTCAGTATTTATAGCAGCATTATTCATAATAGCTAAAAAGTGGAAGCAACCCAAATGTCTATGAACTAATGAGTGAGTATTAGGTAGTATATCTGTACAGGAGTATATCACTCCGCCGTATAAAGGAATACAAGACTGACACATGCTACAACAGGTCTGGACCCTGTATACGTGGTGCAGAGTGAAAGAAGCCAGTCACAAGAGGCCACACACATACTGTATGATTCCATTTATATGAAATGCCTAGAACAGGAAAATCTATAGAGGTGGAAAGTAGGTTAGCGTAGGGGCTGGTGGGGAGGGAGGAAAGTGGGATAGTGAAGGAAAGTGACCACTAATGGGTATGGGATTTCTTTTGGGGGTGACAGAAATGTTCTAAAATTGAGAGTGGTGTTGGTGGCACAACTCAGCAAATACACCAAAAAAAATTGATTTGTACACTTTACATAGATTAACTATATGGTATGTGAATTACTGTCTCAATAAAACATATATTTAGAATTTACATTAAGGGGTAGTTGACCTGTAGCAGATTTGGACTTTGTGACCCTCAAATCACCTGCATACACATTGGTGACCCAACCATCCTGGGCAGCTTTGCTTTTATCTGTTTTATATATTGTGCATCTGCCCTCCCCGACCTGGCCCTCACCCACTACCCCATTGCCCCGTAAGATATTCTTTGAAGAAATGGTACTGTGGCTAAAAAGTAGTTTGAAAATCTCTGGAAACAATGAGCTCCAGAACCTCTTCCAGCTCTAATAAGTCATTATTCTGCTGCATTGAACTGAGAACTTGAGTTTGGCCTAGATTACCCCCATTTTAGCTCCATGTCAAAAAGGAAAGTTGTGAACAAAGAGTTTTTTTTTTTTTTCCCACATGGCTGCGCACAGGTGTGACTTAGTGGAAACTGTGGAACTTGGCCAGGTCTTCATTCCCTGGTGTAGTACTCTATCTCCAAGCCCTGCTTCCTGTTCTTGAATATAGTGACTTGCTAAAATAGACACACCTGGTCCCAGAACCTTGCAAAATGGATTTCTTCTTTCAGCATTTCAAAATGTATTTATATATTGATGAAGGCTTTCTCTGGGAAGCCATCTGTCTGCAATCTGCAGCAATAAAAAACTTCTCTAGTCCCTTATATATTTATAATGGTATTTGTTGCTTCACTCCTCTCCTCCTTCCTTATTTTTTCATTTATTTATTCATTTGTTTCCAAAGCATGTATTTATAAAGCGTCTACTAAGTGCCCAGCACTAGGTATATAGCACTGAACTAAATTAACTCATCCCTACAATTAAGATCTGACCATCTAGTAGTGGGACATATATTAAGAACAACGAAGAGCTGTAAGAATTTCAAATTGTAAGGGCTATGAGAGAAAGAAATAAGGTTCTGACGTAGAGACTATGTAGGTTATGATTTTAACACAAGCATGGAATCCTAATGGCAGTGTTCAAATCCAAACTTCACCATTTACTTGCTGTGTGATTTTGAACCCATTACATATGTTTTATCCCCCCCCAGGCCTCCATTTCTTTTAAAATGGGAATAGTAATAATACTTCATAGAATTCTGAAGATTAAATGAGTTGATATAGAAAAGTGCCTGATATATACCAAGTGCACATAGAAAAGTGCCTGACACATTCTCAGCATCCAGTAAGTGTTACCTATGTGCTAGTGTTGTTGCTTTAGAGACTATCAGGTAATCAGCTTGGTGGGCTGTCATCATTGCGATGTTAATCACCTTCATCACTGTCATCCTCATATACTGACCTCCCCACATACACGTGCTCTGTGCACAGGATTTACAAAAATGGGCATGGCGTGTTTCTGAACTCAAGAATCCTACAATTTGAGTGAAGATACAGAGGCAAGAAGGTGAATGTGAAGTTCCAGAATGGAGACTTGAGTAAAGGAGCAGTGAGGGGTGGGTAGAGAGGAGGTCCCAGAATACTGGTTAAATTATTCAGTAGGCAGTGGTCTGCCATGGCCAGATTCTGAGCTGGAGTGATCAAGTGAGAATTTTCTCATTCATCTGCTGAGGCGCACTGCTTCCTATGTTACTTTATTTCACATCTCTGGTGTCATCATCTGGTCAACTGCTTTCTGACTGGTGGTGCTACCCAGCACATCTCTGCTCTCCAATCTCCTACTCCCACCGTTTTGTTCACATTAATTTTTCTTAAGCATTCTTTTGTCACTTATTTGCTTAGAAAGTTCTAGTTTTCAATTGTCTACAGCAGTTTCTCATATGTTAGTGTGCATAAAATTATTTATTACAAGTACCTCTCACCTTGAGATAAGATGCTTCAGTCATGGAGCCTGAGAACCTCTGTTAAAACGCTGGGTGATTCTGATGCAGATGGTCAAGCGGCTCTGCTTTGAGGGAAACTGGAATAAAACTGAAAGTCCAGGTTTCTTAACATCCACCTAGAATCTTGCTTTATCCTACCTCATTTTTCATTCTTCTCATAATTTTTTTGTCTGAGAAAATTGGGACATTTCCTTTTCCATTCTCTTACCCATACCCTTTTTTGTCTTTTGTCCTTTTTTCGTTTATGTTGTTCTCTCAGCCTCAGTGTCTTTAACTGCCATTTCAAGAAGTCCAAATTCTGGCTTCTTTCAGTCTTGGTTCAGATGTGTTCTAAAAGCATCTTTATTAAGTAAGTATCTCTAATCTAGAAGGCAGGGTCCAAGTTTAAGTGATTTTTATATCTACTACCCAACACAGGAACCTAAATGAGCACCTTGCAAATGATTCAGTTCATTTGTTCGTTCTTTCGTTTATTAAATGTTACCAAGTGCCTCCTGTGTATCAACCACTGTTCTGAAAGCTGGTGATAAAGTAGAAAAATAAAAACAAAAAATCTCTGTTTCCTTGGATCATACATTCTAGCGGGACAAATGTCTTTAAGTAAACATGGAAAGTGTTTTCTTTCAGAAGAGTTATCTGCCATTACTATATGGGGTGCTTTAGGAAAAGGAGAGACCAGGGAAAGAAACTAATTAGGGAACTCTAGTAGTGATCCAGTGTAGAATAGGAAGGCTGCATGAAAATAGAAAATATGAAGGTAACAGCAAAGGTAATTAATGAAATGAGGAATGACCAGCAGTATTTGGTGGATACTGGGGAGAAATATTTAATATTTGAGCCTTCTGAGAAGGAACAAATGAACAAAAAGTTAAGGCATAGAGGCAGTATTTTGGGGAGAAGCTATTTTTAAATGTTATGGTGATCTTTTAGATGCATGATAGTAACAAAGGGACATCCGAGTCGAAATGCTCGGTAACAACTATGAACATGAAGTTCTTGTAAGAGCCCAGTCCTCTCTGTTCTTGCCCTTCTCCAGCTAAACACACAAATATTCTTTCAGTCTCAACTCTTCCAGGGCCAAAATTCTCCCAAGAAATAATCTGTCTCATTTATTTAATTTTCTGGGGATGTGGTGTGACTCCATGTGTTGGCCTCATTTCCCTGCTCTACAAGTGTTTGTCTAGAATGAGGCCTAAGCCCAACTCCAAAAAACCATCTCTAATCATAGCCCTTCCTTGAATAGTTCTCAGCTGACACGATTTGCTTGCTGGAGGAACTAGGAAGACATCATAATTGAACTGGGGGCGTCTTATTAAAACTGGGTTTGGTGGGATGTCATCATCTCTCTGTGTGAAGATCACGGTGGTCCTTTTTGATTCTTGGGAAAACAGGCAAAATTTAGAAAGGCAAATTATTAAAGCGTTGGCCTAACTCAGAGACTGGTAGGGAAGCTGCTTGCATAGTCTGGAAAATCATCTTTTCTCATTCTTGCAGCTGCTCAAGCCAAAATACTCAAATCAGTTTCAACTCTTGTCTTTCTCTCATACTACCCAACATCCACTCTGTCAGCAAACACAGGGTATGAATGTGTGTATGTATTGTATAAAATTGTATGATCTGACTTTCGCACTAGAGTGTGGACTCCATGAAGGTAGGGGCTTTGTTTCTGCTGTATTCCCAGCCTGTCTCTGAAACATAGTAGATGTTCATTCAATAAGAACTTGTTAAGTGAATGAATAATGAGAAATCAAATTGTATTCCACACTTTGTTCAATAATTTTGACACTGGCTGTTTTCAAGCAACTCAGGAAATATTTTATCCCAATAAAGTTGTATAGCTGAAGTCCAAACATTAACCATACTTGAGTGAAAAATGTTACCTTAAAAATACAGTTGACACTTGATCAGTGCAAGAGTTAATCCATGTATCATTTATAGTCAGCCCTCCAGTATTCTAGGTTCCTCTACACCTGTGGATTCAATAAACTATAGCCCATGTGGTACTGTAGGATTTACTATTGAAAAATATCCATCTATAAGAGGACTTGCACAGTTTACACTCATTCAGGGGTCAGCTGTAATTTTTTTAAAAAATAGAAACTTTATTCCTTAATAAGTCTAGAGAGATGTAAGTTTTTTCCAGGCCTAGTTACTGGAGTGTTTGCTATTGGGAAGGAGGTAAGCTTCTTTTTCTTTCTAACTTCTAAACTTTTACTCAAGTATTCCCACATGACCGGGAATATCTTTAAGGTATAGATTGGATTACCTTCATTAATATACAGAAAGTTGCTTTCTTGGGACATATCTGTATATAAAAATTTACTAATGATGTAGGGCTAGCTGACGAAAGCTAAGTTAGGAATATTTACCTGATTTAGAGAATGGTTCAGATTTCTAAGGATTGAAGGGAGAGGTTGATGTGATCAAAGCAGTGTGTGTGGAAGGTCATTTTGTCCTAGTGATGCTTTTTATGGAGTAGCAGAGAAGAACAAAGTTGTTCTAATGGAAAAGAAGAAATGGCTGCAGGGCATAAATAAATGTTTCTAACATCTTGAGCATTTTGCATTTCAAGTCCATTGCATCATTAAGGTACTGATAACATATGACACACAGAGAATCAATATGTACCTTTAGTTCAATTTGAATTTAATCTGCCATCATGAAGTTAAAGGGGAGCCAACAAAAGTTTGTAAATGACCCTGTATTCTGTAATGTCTTGATGTACTTCAGTAAAATCAGATACAATATAGAGATTACTAATATTCAGGTTTACTTGGAAGAAAATCTACAGTTAACTGGCCAGGTTGGTTTAGATTTAGTAGATAGAATATATAAAAATGAAAATCAGCTTAATATTTCTGTTAAGTAACTATATTCTATTTGGCAAGGAAGATCAGCTACTAGTTAAAGGAATAGATACACTTAAACCATGTTCATTGTTTTTCAACTTGTACTGAGTATTAGGGGAAATTTTTAACACATGCTTTTGCTTCATTACCATAAACTGCGTAGTTTCTTTAAAAGAGTGTATGTGATTTGAGGGATAAAATAACCAAGGATTCGTATTTTTTTAATCAATAGAAGGTTTTCCAAGTTCAACTATAGTTTTCTTATCAGAAAATCAGGTTCATAATTGTCAAGCAAAGGCCTGCTGGAATAGTTAATAAGCATGTTCTGCTTCTGCACTACTGCAGAAACTAAATGCAAACTTCTCTGTGACTCTCACAGAGAATGCATAGGCTGGGTAACCGTTCATCTGCTTCAGGGTCAGGGCTGATTCAATCTTACTGCAGGTTTATGAGAGTGGCTGATGTGATACAGTTGTTTCTAGTAAAATCAGACTAGCTCTAAGGAGCCAATCTAAGTCAGTCTCTAAGTAAAATTCTATGAGAAACAGACTCCAACTCAGACACAATTGTAAACCCTGATATAATGAGGACTTGCAGCTGATTTAATCCTATTGAAAATCTTTAAGCAGCCATGGGACAGAATGGTTTCCACATTGACATCAGTGGAATGAACCTTGGATTTCATCAGTGTGAGGAGTATTTACCTTGAACACATAGTAGCAAACTGTTTAAGAATTAACATTGTGGCCATTTCAAAGCAGGTTGTTGTTTCAGATACAGAGATATCTTTGATTAAGATCCAAGTTCCCAAAATGTGTCACGTTTTATTTTTTTAAACTGAATTCATTATAAAAAGCAAACAAGTCAAACTTAGAAGTTAGTATAAATCAGATAGATCTAGTCTCCTTTAACAAAAATGACCAAACTATTCCAATTTTATATGAGAGGCATAGAGAGGGAGAGAGAATCAGAACTGTTTCTGAGTTAAGATTTAGTATGCAAAGTCTTACCTGTAACTAATTTTTTTTCATGAATTTAGAAGCCCCTGAAAGTAAGCTAGTGCTGTGAAATCATACAGATATATAAAAGGAGAGACAGGCACAAAAGTCTTAAGGATCAGCTCTGCTGATAAAAATCTCAGTAGGATTTGAACTTGTGCAAAGAGATTGGTGTGTTTACTTCTTTTTTTTTAGCTCTTTGGTTTATCATATTGAAACAGACACTGATAATAATCTAGGTATTACAGTCAGTTTAGTACTAGAATTGGTCCCTTTTTTGCAATTTACAACTTAAATTAGGACAATAGATCAAACACAACTGCAGTAAAACACAACCTTGCCTGAACTGTCTCCATGCTCCTTTTATTGCAGTTAGCACTGGTCTTGAAATGTGAGTATCTGAACTGATACTTAGCAGGCAGTAGTGGCCTCATACTGTTACTTCAAAGAACCGGAAAAGTAACTTCATGAAAGGGAAAACTTGAAATGGTCCTCTACCATTCTATCTGTTAAGCAGTGATGAGTATCATTAGTTCTGCTCTCTTGCATAATTACTGCAGTATTGTGAAAACTTTTTTTGCCATCCAACTGGGAACGATTATATCCTGTGGGATTTTGTATAACATTTGGCTTAGAGAAATAAAATATAAAAAGCCCTTGTTTTCTAGCACTCTGTATCTGTAGTACCCAGTGCATACAGTGCTTGTTAAAGTTTGTTTTTTAAATAAAAAAATAACATGGGCTGGTGACACTGAAGGAGGTATTTCATATCAAAGTCAATTTATTGTTTATAATGTTTTTAAATTTAATGTGCTTAGATAAATTTTATCCAGCACATCCCTGAGCTGCGATTGTAATTCATCTATAAAATAATAAATGTTCATAAAGTGTAATGCTAACATCACTGAGAATATGAGACTTAAAAATATACTTTTGTTGTTCAGTTGATTAATTAATCAAGTTGGTGTATTTCTGATTGGTACAACAACTTGTATTTATCTAAAGCTTCCAGCGAAGACTACCTCTGTGTTAAAAGCCTACGACAACCTTTCCCAGCAGCACCACCCTACCCTATCCAAAAACCAGACTTCTTAAAGATATAGTTAGGAGACCATGTTTGCAAATGTTTAGACAATGAGGCACATAATTTTTTTAATGTTTTAAAAACTCTCTTCTGTAATTCCAGTACATAAAATCATTAAAATACTGTAATCAATTTTTTATTGTATTTAATTTTGTAAGATAGACAGAATGTTTACTTCTTTGAAAATACTACATTTTAGCAAGTATAAAATAAATTAGAATAAATGTCACAGTAGTATACAGGTGTGATTGTCACTTAGATTTTGTGGTTTCACACTTTTCTATAATTTATAAGATGTGAAAAGTGATCTCATGATTGGCAAAAGATATTTTGATCAAGGTTAAAATCCAACTGCTGCTGTTTTATATAACCATAATCATGCTAAGAAGGTGGGAAAATATGTGAGTATGATCATGTTTGGTATATAGTTTAAGTTTCCTTTAAAAGGCAAAAGAAATAATGTGAATTAAAATATTGGAATAGGTGTTGCATTGCCCTTTCTTGTCAGCCATCAAAACAGAAGTTACATTTGTTCTAGTCCTTGTTCATTTTTGAGGTCAGTTTCTATGTATTTTCTTAAAATTTTTAAATATCCATTTATTTGCAGCATTTTATCAATAAGGCTGACTTTGGAGTGTGCTCACAAAAATGTTGATATGGCCAAACAAGAAGTTACAATCAGTCAAGCTTATCTTTCTCCACTCCAAAATGCTACTGCAGAACATCTAATTAATGTCATTCGAAATTATTTTAATGCATTCTTTGGTACTGTCGCATACTTAGTGTGGTTTTAGCCACTGCTCTTGAGACACTGTGGCTCTTACTTGATTCCAGGGTGAGCTAGTAAACTTACCTATCTCAATACATGAAAATCAGGGATTAGCAAGAGTTCCTTAGCTCCTAGTACTGCTTTCAGCACCTTTTCCATGGTGGCTAATATCTGTACCACATATAGCTGCGAAAGGATGGGGAAATGCGCTGAAATGATCTGAGAAGTAAACGATCAACTTGACATGTTTTCCTAGCTATTGAAAACCTTCTCATATTGAAACCCATTGATAGTGAAACTGTAGAATTCCTCTGATTTAAGTACCATCTGGTTGTGCTCAAGGCTTTAAAGCTGTTATCTCTGCATAAAATTTCAGAGTCCTATACTTTTTTCTTCACCAAACTATCCATTTTTAAGCCACAAATATTTTTCCAGCTCTTTCAGATTTTATCTGAAAGTATATTTTAGCAGTATTTAAATAGTTCTTAAACAATAACAATTTATCTTGATAGATGGCATGCTGTGTTTTTTCATTTTATTTTAATTAGCCATTGTGGAACCAAATTCCCTTTTGTTTTAGTCTTTGGAATATTGTTTAATTATAGTTATCATGCCAGATATCTTAAAGGTTATTTTACCAATACAGTTTCATTTAACATAACCCATATGGAATCAATAGCCCAGTTTCCTAAAGTGAATGCTTGGAAAATCTTACATTCATATGTTAAGAGTACACATCCTTTCCTCATTAGTTGGAAAGTACAGGGATTTTGGCACAGGTTCTGTGTGGAAGCATTGTGCAGCTTTTATATGGATTTTGTTTTTAGCCTTTGATGACACTGTTTAGAATAGGAAGTATCTAATAAGTAAAGCATTTTGTCTCAAGTGCTGCCAGTGTGTTTAATATATGCCTGGAGGTCTGAAACATTATCTTCTTCACTGCAGTAATATGCATTTAATTCTCTGAAAGCAGAAGGTCGAACTTTTAAAAGGGACGTAAAGTACATTTTCAAACAGAGTAATTCAGAACACATGGAAGAGGGGAGCAGAGTAATGTACAGTTGGTTTTTATGGTTTAATCATGATCATGTTAATGCACACCAGTAGCTAATTAAAGAAAACTTTTATTGTTCATTTTAAATGAGTTAGGTAAAGAGCGGGAGAGCTGATATAACAGCACTGCCCAGAGATACGTGTTTCTGCTGCATTCACTAACAGCAGGCAAATATTGCTGTTTTTGACAACTTAAATTATTAGTCCCTGTGGATCATAATAAAGGAAAAGTTATTTTCAGAGTTATTACATTGTGAACTTTTCTTTTTCCACAAAGGAGTAGTAAATTGATGCACAGTTTTAGGGCTTAGCACACATAATTAATTATAAAACTTTCTTAATAGCAGGCCAGATACTCTTCAATATAATAGATGAATCTGCAGTGGACCGGTGACAAACCAATGGATTTTTAAATGTGTCCCAAAAATCACCAGCTTATTTGTTTCAGTTCTGCAAATGTCTGGAAACTTAGAAAAATGGAGGAAATCTTGGCTTTTGGCCCATTTTTAAGAATTTAGCCTTCTAGTACTGGGGAAGTTGTACTTCTTTTTTCTTTTCTTTTTCTTTTTCTTTTTTTCCTTTCCCAAGAAGAGTCTGAGTCTTTCATCTCTGCGTAATTGGTTCAAATTTCATTCTGCTCAGTAGTAACTAGAATTAGTTACCAGCTGACTTCTGTTCAGTAACCCGTGTGACCCAAGCAGATAGCTGCCATCCTGCCCTTTTGCTGGTTATTTATATCTCAAGATTGTGCCACTTGACATAGGCTGGAGTCTAATGTGGCAATCTCAACAGGTAATAGGGCTGGACACTGCATTTCTTTATCTTTACCTACAGGTGGTCTGTCTTGTCATGTTAACACCAATGGGAACACTTAATTCACTTCAAAGGAGAAACTAGATTTTAAATACAAATCTGTAAATCAGAAGAAGAAAATATAATCCTCTGTTCATTCAAAGTATATAGTCTCCCATAGTTCATTGCGGTTGCCTTTCCTGAGTGAGAGAATAAAAATAAATGAGTGCTTGTTTTGAATTTGCTGTGCAGCTAACCGAAGGGATTTTTTTTAGTTTTGCTGTACACAGCTATTCAGTTTGTAATGTTTCAAAATGTGACAGTAAATCTCAGATTACTTATATACTTGATTCTTTTAACTTTTCACATACTATTTGCAAATTCCTAGCTGATAATGGATTTGGAGGTATATTTGAAATTTTTATAATACATAACTAAAACCTTTCCAATTAAATTGTTCCTTTAATAGTCACCTTAATTATATTTATCTTACTGAATTTTAAAATTAAACTTGTTCATTCATTTGTTCAGTCAACACATAATTACTGAGCTTGACTATGTGACTAGCAGTATGGTGTGTGCCATGGATACTAATGGTGTTCTCTCCTACCTTTAGCCTGCTAACTGTCTGACCTTGGGACCTATTGATTAATCTCTTTAAGCCTCAGTTTCCTCTACTGTAAAATGGGGATAAAAGTACCCCCTTGAAAAGTCTGTAACACTTAGTAAAGAAAATGTATGTCATGTGCTAACAATGTTTGGCAAATAATAAACATACTCAGTGGTATCTTACTTTTTTATCTTCAATTACAATCGCTGAGACACAGCAGTGTTTGAAAAGTGCTATAATAACAGTTTGCTATAAAAACAGAAAAGCTGGAGAGACTCACACCACCTGGAAAGGCTGAGGCAGTCTTCCCAGAAAAGGTGACTTCTCTTCTGAACTTACCCTTTAGTGAGTGCCTGCTATGTGTGGTCAGTACAATACCTGGTCCAATGTTGCAGCAGCTTTGTGGCTTGGGTATTAACGTCCACGGTGTGAGAATGAGCATCCAGCAGAGACTGAGAGGATTGCTTGAAGTGTGAGCAGCCCACAGCACGGAGGATGCAGATAAGGAAAGGACTTGTGAATAGTCTGAAAAGACCTTAAAGAGTACAGTATACCCATATATTTACATGTTAACGATAACGTATTTCTAGTCTGCAGAGCAATTTTTTCCATTTAATGTTGTAACAGAAACTAACATCTCATCAAACACTCATGCATCCTCCCTACAGTGTGTCAAGCACTGTGCTGTTCCTTGGTGCTACACAGAAGCAGAATGATAGGGCCCGTCCCTCCTGCATCCTTCACGTGAATAATAAATGAGACAGAGCTGCCCATCCCTGGGTATTTACTAGATGCCAGGTACTGTGCTCACCTCTTTAGGTACCTGAGCTCATTGAATTCTCATACTAACCTTTTGGGGTTGGATTTATTATCCCCATTTCACAGATGAGGTTATATACCCTTAGAGAGGTTTGTAATTTGTCCAGTATCATACAATTAGAAAGTGTCACCCTTCACCCTGCTTCTGTCTGGCTCCAAATCCTTTATATTGTGTTAACACTTTTCTGTTACCACCACCACAGAGCATTTTAGTAGAAAATAATACATCCTAAAATAGAAATATAAGTACTAGGACCAGCAAGAAGGAAAAGCGTGCGAGCACAGTTCTCAGACAAGTGTCGTTTGTTCTGAGTCTTCACGTAGCTAAATGTCTGCCAGCTACAGCAAGCTCAGAAGGGGGCTCCAGGCAGGGAGACAGCATGGGAGAGATAGAATGGCTTAAAAGAGCGTGGTGTCTTCAAAGAACACGGATTATTTGTTTTTGTTTCAGATACCTAAGGTTGGATTTTACTGACGACAGTGTGCCTTCCTCAACAACTTTAAGATCAAGTAACAAAAAATATTATTTGAAAACTTTTAATAACTATCACATCATTGTCCTGAATTATTTAACTGTCCTCTAACATTTTCACAAGAAACTTACAATAATTTGTAGCATGCGGAAAAATAATACTATATTTACCAAAATAAGGAAGAGTCTAAAAAATTAGAAGCAATACCCAATACTTTGGGGAGTATTTTTCCACTGCTGTTGGTAATGTAAATTAGTGCAGCCTTTTTGGAAAAGCACTGGCAATATTTGATAGCCTTAAACTTTTTCATACCCATTACCTAGTAATTACACTTCTAGTAATTCCTGTCCTAAGAAAAATCTTACTGGGTTTGTCATAGATGTTTGTTGGCAAAAATTGAATACTCGAATGTCCAATTATATGAGAATACTTGAACAAGTGGTTCCTAACAGTCAATGAAATGTTACGCAATTTGTTTAATGACATTTATGAAGAGTATTATTAGCATGTTAAAAAATTGGGTAACAAATTGGTCTCTATGGTATGATTATAAACATAAAGGTGTAGGGGCAGGGAGGATAAAAGACCAAAAGGAAATACGCTGAAAGATCGCCATTGGTTATGTTTGGTGATAAAACGAGGGTTAGGAGGATTTTGTTCTTCTCTCAGATTTTCCGTGATCTCTTTAATGAATCTGTATTACTTCAGTGAGAAAGCAAATGAATTATCTAGGTCTCAAATACTGTATCACAAACTGATGGTTGGGAGACTGAAAAAAAGGAACCAAGGAATCAAACTGGAGGTCTTGCAGTTGTGCTGCCAAAGTCATATTAACTGCTGCCAACACCAAGTTGTTCTCTGTTCTCCACGGAGGCAGGATCACTTACATTTACCTTTGTTTCAAGCCCTATTGTTGTAAAGGAAAATAAACATCATTTGAATGGCATACCTGTATTTTAGATTACTTTTCTTTGTCCTTTAATTTAGAGCCACTGACTTTTTCCTCTATTTCTTACTATCCAAAATACTATAAATCAATTTTATAATAAAATGGGTACACAATATAAACTACTCCTGCCTAAGATATAATTTTAACCAATAGTAATCATGATTTGTAAGCAATTTATTATACTACTTGGAAAAAAATCACTGTAAAGAATACTAACCAACATAATTGTTTAAAAGGTATATTTTTGATATATACTGCTTCATATTAGTCCAAAGATAGAAAGTCTGGCACTGAAAAGTATATTTTAATGATAAACATGCACATTTGATTTTTTGTTTTTGTTTTTGTTTTTTGCTTTTTTAATCTTTTATTTATTTTTTAATTGAAGTACACTTACAATGTGCCAGTCTCTCGTATATAGCACAAAATCCCAGTCATGCACAGACATGTATATATTCGTTTACATATTTTTTTCCATTGGAGGTTAAATTTGCTTTTCTTTTTAAACATTTTTCATTAACTTATAATCATTTTACAATGTTGTGTCAAATTCCAGTGTAGAGCACAATTTTTCAGTTATACATGAACATACATATATATTCATTGTTACATTTTTTTCTCTGTGAGCTACCATAGGATCTTGTGTATATTTCCCTATGCTATGCAGTATAATCTTGTTTATCTATTCTACAATTTTGAAATCCTGTCTGTCCCTTCCCACCCTCCACCCCCTTGGCAACCACAAGTTCGTATTCTATTTCTATGAGTCTATTTCTGTTTTGTATTTATGCTTTGTTTTATTGTGGGTTTTTTTCGTTTTTTTGTTTGTTTGTTTTTTAGATTCCACATATGAGCGATCTTATATGGTATTTTTCTTTCTCTTTCTGGCTTACTTCACTTAGAATGACATTCTCCAGGAGCATCCATGTTGCTGCAAATGGCATTATGTTGTCAGTTTTTATGGCTTAGTAGTATTCCATTGTATAAATATACCACATCTTTATCCAGTCATCCGTTGATGGACATTTAGGCTGTCTCCATGTCTTGGCTATTGTAAATAGTGCTGGTGTGAACATTGGGGTGCAGGTGTCATCCTGAAGTAGGGTTCCTTCTGGATATATGCCCAGAGTGGGATTCCTGGGTCATACAGTAAGTCTATTCCTAGTCTTTTGAGGAATCTCCACACTGTTTTTCACAGTGGCTGCACCAAACTGCATTCCCACCAGCAGTGTAGGAGGGTTCCCCTTTCTCCACAGCCTCTCCAGCATTTGTCATTTGTAGATTTTTGAATAATGGCCATTCTGGCTGGTGTGAGGTGATACCTCATTGTAGTTTTGATTTGCATTTCTCTGATAATTAATGATATGGAACATTTTTTCATGTGCCTTTTGATCATTTGTATGTCTCCCTTGGAGATTTGCTTATTTAGGTCTTTTGCCCATTTTTGGATTGGGTTGTTTGGTTGTTTCTTATTAAGTCGTATGAGCTGCTCATATATTCTGGAGATCAAGCCTTTGTCAGTTTCATTTGCAAAAATTTTCTCCCATTCCTTAGGTTGTCTTTTTGTTTTACATATGGTTTCCTTTGCTGTGCAGAAGCTTGTAAGTTTCATTAGGTCCCATTTGTTTATTCTTGCTTTCATTTCTGTTGCTTCAGTAGACTGTTCTAGGAGAACATTTTTGAGGTGTATGTCAGATAATGTTTTGCCTAAATTCTCTTCTAGGAGGTTTATTGTATCTTGTCTTATGTTTAAGTCTTTGATCCATTTTGAGTTGATTTTTGTGTGTGGTGTAAGGGAATATTTTAGCTTCATTGCTTTACATGCTGCTGTCCAGTTTTCCCAACACCGTTTGCTGAAGAGACTGTCTTTATTCCATTGTATAGTCTTGCCTCCTTTGTCGAAGATTAGTTGACCAGAAGTTTGCGGCTTCATTTCTGGGCTCTCTATTCTGTTCCATTGGCCTGTATGTCTGTTTTTGTACCAGTACCATGCTGTCTTGATGACTGTAGCTCTATAGTATTGTCTGAAGTCTGGGAGAGTTATTCCTCTAGCCTCTTTCTTTTTCTTCAGTAATGCTTTGGCAATTCTAGGTTTTTGATGGTTCCATATAAATTTTATTATGATTTGTTCTAGTTCTGTGAAATATGTCCTGGGTAATTTGATAGGGATTGCATTAAAACTGTAGATTGCCTTGGACAGTGTGACCATTTTAACAATATTGATTCTTCCAATCCAAGAGCATGAAATATCTTTCCATTTTTTAAAGTCTTCTTTAATTTCCTTCATCAATGGTTTATAGTTTTCTGTGTATAATTCTTTCACCTCCTTGGTTAGATTTATTCCTAGGTATTTTATTACTGTGGGTGCTATTTTAAAGGGGATTGTTTCTTTACTTTCTTTTTCTGTTGATTCATCGTTAGTATAAAGAAATGCCACTGATTTTTGAATGTTAATCTTGTAACCCGCTACCTTGCTGAATTCTTCAGTCACCTCTAGTAGTTTTTGTGTGGACCTTTTGGGGTTTTCTATATATAGTAACATGTCATCAGTATATGGTGACACTTTTACCTCTTCTTTTCCAATTTGGATCCCTTTAATTTCTCTCTCTTGCCTGACTGCTGTGGCTAGGACTTCCAAGACTATGTTGAATAGGCGTAGTGATATTGGGCATCCTTGTCTTGTCCCAGATTTTAGTGGGAAGCTTTTGAGTTTTTCACCATTGAGTACTATGCTGGCTGTAGGTCTGTCATATATAGCTTTTATTATGTTGAGATATGTTCCCTCTATACCCACTTTGATGAGAGTTTTTATCATAAATGGGTGTTGAACTTCATCAAATGCTTTTTCTGCATCTGTTGAGTTGACAATGTGGTTTTTGTCCTTTCTCTTGTTGATGTGATGTATTACATTGATTGATTTGTGTTTGTTGAACCACCCTTGTGTCCCTGGGTGAACCCCACTTGGCCATGATGTATAATCTTTTTTATGTGTTGTTGGATTCTATTTGCTAATATTTTGGTGAGGATTTTGGTGTCTGAGTTCATCAGTGATATTGGCCTATAATTCTCTTTTTTGGTATTGTCTTTGCCTGGTTTTGGTACGAGGGTGATAGTGGCTTCATAGAATGAATTTGGGAGTATTCCCTCCTTTTCAGTCTTCTGGAAGAGTTTGAGAAGGACTGGTATGAGTTCTTCTTTGTATGTTTGGTAGAACTCCCCAGTGAAGCCATCTGGTCCTGGACTTTTATTTGTAGGGAGGTTTTTTATTGCTATTTCGATTTCATTTCTAGTGGTTGGTTTGTTCAAGTGGTCAGTTTCTTCTTGGTTCAGTCTTGGTGGACTGTATGTTTCAGGAAACTTGTCCATCTACTCTAGGTTATCCAGTTTGGTTCCATATAGTTTTTCATAATATTCCCGTATAATAGTCTGTATTTCTATCTTATTTGTTGTAATTTCTCCATTTTCCTTCCTTATTTTGCTAATTTGTGCTCTCGCTTTTTTCTTTGTGAGTTTGGCCAGAGGTTTGTCGATTTTATTTACTTTTTCAAAAAACCAGCTTTTGGTTTGGTTGATTTTTTTCTATGGTTTTCTAAATCTCTATTTTATTTATTTCCTCCCTGATCTTTATAATTTCCTTCCTTCTGCTGCCTTTTGGGGTTTTTTGTTCTTTTTCTGTTTCTTTTAGTTGGTGTGTTAAATTGTTTATTTGAGATTGTTCTTCTTTTTTGAGGAAGGCCTGTATTGCTATAAACTTCCCTCTAAGCACTGCCTTTGCTGTGTCCCGTAAATTTTGTGTGGTTGTGCTTTCATTTTCATTTGTCTCAAGGTATTTTTTGATTTCCTCATTGACCCATTGGTTTTTTAAAGCATATTGTTTAATCTCCATGCTTTCCTTTTGTTCTCCTTTGTTTCTCTGTTGTTGATTTCTAGTTTCATGGCATTGTGGTCAGTAAAGATGCTTGAGATAATTTCTAACCTCTTAAAATTGTTGAGGTTTCTTTTATGCCCAAGTACATGATCGATCCTAGAAAATGTTCCATATGCACTTGAAAAGAATGTATATCCTATTTTGGGGGGGGGGGGTGTAATGCTCTGAAAATATCCACCAAATCTAGTTTTTCTATTGTAGTATTTAATTTCTCTGTTGCCTTACTTATTTTCTGTCTGAAAGATCTGTCTAGTGATGTTAATGTGGTGTTAAAATCTCCAACTATGATTGTATTCCCATCAATATCCCCCTTTATCTCTGTTAGTAATTGTTGTATGTATTTAGGTGCTCCTATATTGGGTGTATATATATTAACGAATGTAATATCCTCATCTTGTATTACTCCTTTAATCATTATAAAATGTCCTTCTTTATCTTTCTTTATGGCCTTTGTTTTAAAGTCTATTTTGTCTGAAATCAGTACTGCTACACCTGCTTTTTTGGCTTTTCCGTTTGCATGGAATATCCTTTTCCATCCTTTCACTCTCAATGTATATGTGTCCTTCTCCCTAAAGTGGGTCTCTTGTATGCAGCATATTGAAGGTTCTTGCTTTATTATCCAGTCTGCCACTCTATGTCTTTTGACTGGAGCATTTAGTCCATTAACATTTACAGTAATTAATGATAGATGTGTGCTTATTGCCATTTTGAACTTATCTTTGCAGTTGATTTGGTATTTTCCCTTTGTTCCTTTCTTCTTCCTTTTGTGGTTTGGTAATTTTCCATTGTATTATGATGGATTTTATCTAGTTTTTGTGACTCCCTTGTAAGTTTTTGGCTTGTGGTTACCCTTTTCTGTAAGTTTATTAGCCCATTACTATATCTCAAACCCATCCTACCGAAAACAAAAAATTTTAAAAAGAAAGAAAAAAATACTCTATATTTTCTTGCTTCCCTCTCCCACTCTTAATGATTTAGATGTCTTCTTTTACAATTTTGTGTTTATTTGTAATTCATGAATTATCACCTTTCCAGTTACGAGTTTCTCATTTCTGTAGCATCCTGCTGCTTTTCTATTTAGAGTAGACTTTTTAATATTTCTTTTAGCATGGGTTTAGTGTTGCTAAACTCTTTTAATTCTTGCTTGTCTGTGAAATTCTTTATCTCTCCTTCTATCCTAAAGGATAGCCTTGCTGGATAAAGTATCCTAGGCTGCATCTTTTTTTCATTCAGGACTTTGAATATATCTTGCCACTCCCTTCTGGCCTGTAGTGTTTGTGTAGAGAAATCAGATGAGAGCCTTATGGGGGTTCCCTTGTAACTCACTCTTGGCTTTTCTCTTGCTGCCTTTAGGATCATTTCTTTATCCTTGACTCTGGCCATCTTGATTATGATATGTCTTGGTGTGGGTCTGTTTGGGTTCTTCCTGTTTGGGATCCTTTGAACTTCCTGTACTTGGATATCTGATTCCTTTTTTAAGTTTGGGAAGTTTTCAGTCATGATTTCTTCAAAAACCTTTTCAATCCCCTTTGATCTTTCTTCCCCTTCTGGGACCCCTATTGTGCAAAAATTGGCATGCTTTATATTATCCCATGGGTCCCTTATGTTGCTTTCATTTGTTTTTATTTGTTTATCTTGCAGTTGTTCTGATTGGGTGCTTTCTGTTGTCCTGTCTTCTAGGTCACTAATTTGTTCATCTGCATTATCTAGTCTGCTTTGCACAGCCTTTAGATCCGTTCTCATCTCAACCAATGAGTTTACCAATTCTACTTGGCTTTTCTTTATAGCTTCTATTTCATTTTTGACATATGTTATATCTCTAAACACAATCTCTTTTAGTTCCTTCAATACTTTGATCACTCCTTTTTTGAAATCTTGATCTAGTAGGCTATCGACGTCTATTTCATTGATCTTTTTTTTAACATTTTTTATTGATTTATAATCATTTTACAATCTTGTGTCAAATTCCAGTGTTCAGCACAATTTTTCAGTCATTCATGGACATATACACACTCATTGTCACATTTTTTTCTCTGTGATTTATCATAACATTTTGTGTATATTTCCCTGTGCTATACAGTGTAATCTTGTTCTTTTAATTGGGAATGGTTTCTCTGCTTCTTCATCTTGCTCATATCTCTCTGGCACTGTGGCTTATGGAATATCAGTTATCTATTGTGGTCCTTAAAAAGAGTTTATTTATTTATCTATCTAATGCCTATGTAGGAATAAAACTTGAAAAAGGAGAGAGAGAGAAAGAGAATTTTAAAAGAAGGGAGAAAAAAAGGTTTGAAAACAGTGTATAATCAATTATAGAAGGGCAGTTTGAATCAGACTAGCATTTGAATTGAGACATCTTTTTAAAAACCCTTAAAAAAAGGGAAAAAAGATCAAAAAATGATATTTGAAACCTATTTATAATCAATAACAGGAGATCAAACCCCAAGGAAATGAAAATGAAATCAGGTGGATTTTTTAAAAATAATATAACTACTTTAAGAGAAAAATTTTAAAGGAATTAAAACTAGAAGCATATACAATTGTTTAGAAAGTAGAAATTAAAAAGGTAATAAAAAATAGAACAAATAAAGAAGATATAAAGAGAATTTTGAAAAGGGGGAGGAAAAATAGGTTTGAAAACTGTATAATGAATAATTGAAGAGCAAGTTGAAGCAGAATAGCAGTCGGGTTGAGACATCTCTTAAAAACCTTTAAAAAAGGAGAAAAGAGGAAAAAAATATATTTGAAACCTGTGTATAACCAATAACAGGAGATCAAAACCAAGAGAGAGAAAAATGACATGACGTGGATTTTTTAAAATAATAATACTTTCAAAGAAAAATTTTAAAGGGATTAAAACTGGGAGGATATATAATTGTTTAAAAAGTAAAAATTAAAAACGTAATAGAAAATACAACAGGTAAAAACAGATTTTAAAAAAAAAGGTGGGGGGATGTTCTCCTGGAGACTGTGCTCTTAATGAGAAGTCTTTGTGTCTTCCTGTTTCCCAAACTCAGCTTGCTGTTTCCAATGGCCCTCTGTTGGCGCCCCCGCCTCTCCTCACGGATAACCTTCCTTGGGTTTTCAAAGATGGGGGTATGCACCCTTCCCCCCAGGGCACATCAGCCGTGCTGTTTTATGGGGGGCCCAGGTTGTTCTGCCTTGTGCACCGCTCATCCATGTTGCACAGCACCCTGCAGTTCCCCGGGACTGCCTCAGTGCAGCCGTCTCTGTCCTCTGCCCGGCTCGGGCAGCCTGTCCCAGCCCCCAGCTCCCGGCTCAGGTCTCGGGCTGGGTGTCTCAGGGACCCTCTGTGCCCGTTTAACTTAATTCTGTCAGTCAAGGGCTGCTCCGTACAGATCCGAGACTCTGAGGCTCCCGCTCCATGCTGCTGGCCTCTCCGTTGGAGAGGGGAGACCCAGCGAAGGAGCGCCAGTCCTCCTTTGCTGCTCCCTCCCTGGGGGATCGGTCCCTCACTGTTTTGCCTTTTTGTCTTTCTTTTTTCCTTTCTCCTACCAGATTTTTGGCTTCTTTGTCTTTTGAACAGGACAATGTTCTGTCTGAGTTCCGCAGGTACTCTGGTTGGCTGAGTGGGTCTGTGGATGTGAGTCTTGGTGTATCTGTGGGAGAGGGTGAGCCATGAGCGTCCTACTACTCCGCCATCTTGGCCTCGTTCCTACATTTGATGTTTTTTTTCTCAAGTGTTGCCTTGTCATTTTAATAAGAATAATTGTTTTGAATGGGCATCTACGTTGTTTTCCTGATTACTCTGTTAGAAGTTAGACTGGACCCATTTTTAACATGTTTCTGTAACATTTGTATAGTAACACTTGGAATGTAACTAGTTTAAAATGTTTTATTATTTTTCCTTACAGATCTCTAAGCAAGAACAGAAGAAAACGGATACATTTGATGGAAGCATGGCTGAAACTTCGTCTCGGTACAGTGGTGCTCAGGATAGTGGAATTGGCAGTGACAGCGTTAAAATCAGGATAGTGCAAATAGAGCAGCACAGTGGTACCAGTCAGCATCGCATTGCCCGCCCCTCCCGCCAGTCATCAATTGTGAAAAACCTAAATTTTATTCCTTTTGACATATTTATTACTGCAAGTAGAATCTCACTGATGACCTATTCCTGTACGGCCTTACCCTCATCGAAATCGCAAGAGCAAAAGGATAATGAAAAAACAGGCAAGAGTTCATTAAATCTCCCAGAAGTTGATTCAGATGTTGCTAAGCCCAGCCAAGCATGTATTTCCATGGTAACAGCAGAAGATCTCTTAAGCAGCAGCGTATCTTTTCCTTCAGGGAAAAAAGTTGGGGTCATCTCCCTTGAAAGTCTTCACGCATCCGCAAGGTCATCTGCTAGACAGGCACTTGGCATAACTATCGTTCGGCAGCCTGGGCGAAGAGGAGCCGGTGACTTGCAGCTAGAACCGTTTTTGTACTTTATTGTGTCCCAGCCTTCTTTGCTTCTGAGTTGTCACCACAGAAAGCAGCGAGTGGAAATATCTATTTTTGATGCTGTGCTTAAAGGGGTGGCTTCTGATTACAAATGTACAGGTAAGAGCCTTCAGATTTACTGGGGTGCTAATACCTACTACTACAAATTAAGTTTTATTCCCAAAGCTTCAAGATTGATCAAACAGAAAACAGCTGGCAGGCCAGACGAGATTTCTTTTCTCTGCAGAATATGTAAATATGTAAAGTTCATATCCCACAGCTGAGTCGTGTTTAAGTAAATGTTTGAAATGGAAAAAGGGTTAGCCTGTTGTTCTTACCATGCCTCTGAATATTCATTTGTTTTCAGAAGCTAAATGAAACAGGGACTGTCTCTGGGCTAAATGCTTAACAATTTCCAGTGATTAGGGAGCAAAGTTGTCTTTTTTTTTTTTTCATATTAATGGCCCATAAGTGGTATGCTTTCCATGTTAATGCAAGTATTTGGATAAAGAAAGAAAAATCTTAGAAAGTGAAGTTTATTGTTTTGGTATTCTTTTGCTCAAGTCATCTTGCTATAACAGCATAATATGAAATGTATTCGAGGAGGTTTATTAGTAAAGTAAGATTTTTATACATCTTCAACGAGCATGTTTATTAGCCATATTGGCCAGCTGGCTCTTGTTGTCCCATCCACACCTTTCTTATGACCAGAGAGCATCATATATTATAAGCATTATATATAACTTCTGAAGCTTCTTGCCTACGGAAACTAGGAAAGTGATCAGGGGTACAGATTTAAGACATATAGGCTGCTAATTAACAAAAGATAATGGAAACAGGGCCAAACAAGATATAGGGACCTTTTCCCTGAGTTAAGGTAGAATTAGAAATATGGCTGCAAAGACCACCCAGAGAAGGTAGCTGAAATCATCTAAAATTCGACATGGGAAGGGGGCCCTAGCAAGCTCAGGTATAATTCAGGCATTTTATTGTTCTCAGGTGGTCCCGTCTAGCAGATGGAAGACAGCAGTGAGGCATTTGGAGAATTTGTCCAGTTTGGAAGTCAGCCTGGTTCGTTCTTGGCATCAGGGAGAACCGTTTTACATGGCAAGCTTTTGGAGAGTAGATGGCAGGTGTGAGGATCAGGATTCAGCCCAAGAAAGTAGGGTCAAAGGAGCCCTTGGCTTTTGCTGAGGTACAGTTGAAGTCCTCCGCTTTAGAAGGGGGTAATTGGCCAGTTGCTAAGAAGGAATAACCTAGAGTTACCTCCTGGGCTGCCTGCTGGCCCTCTCTCTGTCAGTGTGCTGGAGCTGGCTCATACTGGCTCAAAAGAGCTGTTAAATTTTTAGGAACTTTGAAAGACAGTTGTTAAACCACTGGTAGTTTAAATCGGCCATAGTGAGAGTATTTACGCCACAGATATTGGCAAATGCTATCAATCAGCTCTCCTACTCTGAGAGCCAGTTGTTAAACATTTACCAGTAACCACTGCCTCCCTTCTTCAAGCATGTTCTCATTTACTGAGTGCCTACAAGATAACAGGTACTCCCGGGAGCCTGGAGATGGGAGAGGGTCTGAGGTAGTCGGTGTTACGGGATTCAAGGATTCATGCCTGCATACCTGATACTGTTTGGGTGTCTGCTGAGCATGGGCAAAAGGTAGGTGTAGGATTGGGAAAATGAATTTCAGTTCCAAGCCCCTCCTTAAGTGCTTTCTGCTGTGGTTGGTTTTATGGCTGTGTGGCATCAGCAGCCTCTACTAATACATGATGATACTAAGTTCAGCAAAGTTATCAGGGTTCATAGCAAACGTGTGCATTTGAATTATAACTGGTCCCTAGGTTGAAATAACGAAATATTTTTTGTTTGAAAAAAAAACCCTTTGTATGTAGAGTAAGATGGAACCTAATTTTAGTAGATGAAGCTTAGAGTGAAGTTTATGGGCCAGATTCAGTATAGGGGATTACGTGTGGGAGGAAAATGTCTTAACATATGTCCCACAGAGCATCCTTTGCGTAATACTGTTGTGGATGCCTTTCCTTATACAGAAGGCATCTACTTGGACATTTATACTGTCCAAGTAAAGAGTTAATCAATATAAATTATCATGTTTCTTTAAAATGAATTTAGTGATTTGGTAAAATTTGTCAGAAGCAAGCAGTTAAAATATAATGAATGGCTAAAAAATACAACTAGCAATTATTGAGAATTCAGTCTGTGCCAGGAATCATGCTAACTGCTTTAAATGCATGATCTCATTTGATCCTCATAGGATTAAATGGGAAATATGTTCCCATCTCACATTCTGTGTTTTAACTGGTGAATTTGTACATATGTGTCCAAGATGTGGCTACACAGTACAGCCTCTCCTAATCATATGACAAACCTGAGCTGAAATTCTAACTCTTGTCACTGGCAAGATGTGTACCTGTCTATATTGTAGGGTGATTGTGAAATTGAAAAGAGATAATTCATGAATGTACTTAGCATTGAGTCTGGCGAGTAGTAGACCCTCATAAATGTTTGCTGCTTCTGCTTTAGCTGTTCTGTAGTAGGAAGATGACCAAACCAGGAGCAGAAAGCCTGCGATTTAGTATTGGCCCTGCTATTAACTAGCAAAGTGATCTTAGCCAGGCAGTTCACTTCTTTGGGTTTCTGTTTCCTTATGTATAAAATGCGATGATTATAATAGATATTAACAAGGTCCATTCCAGTTCTAAAATTTTATCCTTCTGTAATTTGGAATGCATCTCCCCATACTCACCTTTCTAAAAATATTTAAACTAGCTTTGGCCTCAGGGAGTTGACATCTCTAAGCCACCTATCAGATAAAATTTATTTTGACTTGTTTTAAAGATGCAGATTTTCTTCTGATATTCTGTTGGAGCACTGATTAGTTAATTCAATATTTTAAATACATAAATGTGTATTAATTGTTAATGAAGCTATTTTTCAAAAACTGATTGGGGAATTTCTATTTTGAATTGGTTCAGTTGAATGAACTATCCGAGTCCCATTATCAATTTAGTTTATCCAGAAACACTTCATGTAGCACTTTTCTACCCAGAACAAAACAGTGTTCCATGTCCAGATTCTTCTGAAGCCCTGCAATAGTTACCATGTGGGTAAGAAAAAAGAAAAAAGTAAAAAGTATAAATAACTGTAATGTTAGTATCCACACGGGGGAGGAGCAGTAAGGTAGAGATGGCCAGTTGCCTTTCACAATTCTGAAGTGAAGGACTACTTACAGTGTCTTAACTGGAGGGACAAAAAGGGACAGCACTGGAAAGCTTACTTTCTGAGAAAAGTCAGGGAAAAGTTAAAGGCATCATAAGCTAAAAATGAAAGGAGTATTATATTAGATCTTTCTGTAGTGTTCATACTTTCCTGATACTAAAATTCATCCTCTTTTATAAGGTAACTCAAGTGGCAGTCAGCCAAGAGCAGTTTTAGCATATATGTGCATTTCATTCATTGCCCAGTTTCAGCATTTCAGACACGCCTGAGGTTGTTACGGAGATAATAGGTTTTCTTTTTAAAGAGGAGAAAAACATTTGATTGTTAAAAAAAAAAAAATCCAGCTCAACAGTTTGTAATTGTTAACTGTTTTATGTGGAAGTCATAGACCATTATTACATGTGTTCATGATCCTTTGTATGGAAATCATATGGAACTAAAAGTAAACAAAGGATTTTGTTTCACTCTTTAAAAAGACTTATCATGTTCAGAGGATAATTTCCAAAAAGTCATAATTCTTATATAAACAGAAAATGGACATGTCAAAGATTTTGTTTAACTCATTAATTAATGAGGAAACCAATAAGAATGTTACAAAGGAATTCACAGTGCAGGAGACCTCTAAGGCCCTAGTCGTCTCAGAAATTTTGATTCTCTAATTCATTAAGATAATAAAAATGGTACGAGCCACTTCATCCTTGATTTTATTCATTGATAAAGCATGGCTCTGGGTAATTCTAAAAAGATGGAAGTATTTTTAACATGAGATTATGAGGATGTGGTTTTTATTTAACATATTCAGGAGACTGCAGTGAAGACCCTGAAAGCAAATACTAAAAATCCTTTGAGCTTTGTTAGAATATGGTGTAATAGCTCAAGGTAACTACTTTAAATTAATCAGCATGGTTTTTAAAATCACACCCTCCTGTTTTATACAATCATCTTGACATTAGTTTAGAATGAACTTCTAATCCCTGGTGTACTTTCATTTCTACATCCAGACAGTCTTTAGGACTAGTCTTTCATTTACTTCATTTGAACCCTGGCTAATTATCAGACCTGTTCAAAATGAGGAGGAATTGGTAATAAGACCCAGTTCTGTCCTTCAGGCATGTCCCATCATTTAATAATTACACTTATTATGATGAATGATGAAAGTTGAACAGGATATGGGTCTTCATGATATGGAGGGCTGTGAAACACTTAAAGTTAAGTAAGAGCTGTAACTTCTGGAGAAGCGGTTTAGAAAAGCTTAGTAAGATTTGTATGAAATGACTTAAGGAAAGCTGCTTGGGTTTTGAGGAATGATACAGAACTAGTCTTCAGAGTTTGTTTTTTTTAAGTGGTAGTAGATTCAGCTCCAGCTACAATTCAGAAGAATTTTATTATTCTATTTATCTATTTGCTCTTTGGCTGTATGTCTTAAAATGTATTTTAGTGTTTGCTCTGAGGTTTCGAATATGCTTACTTAGTCTTTCACAGTCAGTATATTTACACATACTGAAAACCCTACTAGATAAGATTTTGATCTTTATTTCAATAATCTGACATATTTTAAAGAACTAAAGAAGAAAAAACTAGTATATTTTATATTTCCCAGGTACTTACCATGTCCAGAATGCTTCCTTCTTTCCTAAAGTTCTGAGTTTTCCTCTGGAAATTAAGAACTTCCTTTAGCATTTTTTTAGAGCAGGCCTGCTAGCAACAAGTTGTCTTAGTTTTCCATCATCTGGGAGTATTTTATTTTCTCTCCCTCTCATTCCCAAAGGATATTTTTGCTGGATATAGAATTCTATGTTGACGTTTCTTTCAGCACTTTAGAGGTATCGTTCCACCATCTTTTACCCTCTGTGGTTTCTGATGAGAAATTTATGGTAGTTCCAATCATTGTTTCTGTATCTGTAATGTGTTTTCCTCTAGCTGCTTTCAAGTTTTTCTCCTTTATCTTTGGTTTTCTGTAGGCTTATTATATGATGTGTCTGAGCTTGATTTCTTTGAATTTATCCTGTTAGAGGTTCTCTGAATTTCTTGACTTTGTAAATATTTTCTTAACTAAATTTAGGAACTTTTTGGCTATTATTTTCTAAATATTTTTCTGTACCAATCTTTATCCTCTCCTTTCAGGACTCCAGAGTTAAACCTTTGTATATTATCCCTCAGATCCATGAGACTCCATTCATTATTTTTTCTTTTCTCCTACCTGTTCTTCACATTGGATAATTTCTATTGGATTTTTCTGTTCTAAATTTTTTTTCTTTGTAGTTTCTATTTATCTTCTGAGAACTTCTATATTTCCATTCATTTCTAGCACGCTTACCTTTACATCATGAAACATAGTTATAGTACTCCCACAAAGCCTTAAATGCTTATGTCACTGACACCACAGCACAGCCATTGCACTACCTCTTCACTACACACACACACACACACACACACACACACACACAGCCCACCCTTGGGGCAAAACCAGGAGAGAAAAAAAGAAAAATAAAAAGCAGCTGGTTTCCTCAACAGTCTTGAAACCACAGGGGCCTTATCTTCCAGACAGGATTTCTGTTGGACTTGGGGCTGTTCCTGCCCAACAACTTAGGACTCACTCTCAAGTCAAAGTTACAAGAAAAAAAGAGGAAAACCAAAACAAAGTGGAAAACTCACCACTATGGGGTCATATCTACAAGTTTAAGTCCCCGCCCCAGTCTGCATTGTTCTTGTTTATTGTGGGGTTTTTTTGTTTGTTTGTTTGGTTTTGGTTTTTGTTGAGTTTCTAATTCAAGCAACATGAGAGTTGGACTGCAGTGAGCTTATTCCAATTTTGGCTGGCACCAGAATTCCTGCAATTTTAAGATAATAAAAATATTTTCTAGTCTATTAGTGGAGGCATAGTTTTCTGAGAAACTTAATACAGGATTTCCTCCAAAAGTGATACTTTAATATCTTTACATCTCTGAGCACAGCTCACTTAAATATATTGTAATGAATAATTACTGCTCCCAGGGAGTTGTCAGCATTAACTGAATTCTGCCCATGTCGCCATTAAGCAAAGTACATACGCAAATACTCAAAGGGTGGTAATAATGTCCTCGCAGTGTGTTCCTTAGGGATATTCTTTCATATATTATAAAATCAAGTTAGAAGAGGAAATGCTGTGAAACTCATTGTTCCTCATGTCGATCTGCCTTCTCAACACGTGTGGCTAGTATATATACATATGTGCATATCATATATACCATTTATACACATATATATTTAAAAACCAAAATTCTACATCTACCCAGAATTAAATGGAATCAATATTTATACCTATATCTATATCTTAACCCAAAGTGAAATAAGTATGAGGAGAATTGCTTTTGATTTTGAAAGTGTTATTAATAAAGTATAAGGCGGGAGGGTATAGCTCAGTGGTAGAGTGTGTGCTTAGCTTGCACAAGGTCCTGGGTTCAATCCCCAGTACCTCCATTAAAAAGAAAATAAATAAACCTAATTACCTCCCAATTTTTTTAACTTAAAATATATATGATAAAACTTAAAAATATATATAATAAAAAATAAAGTATAATTGCCAATCTGTGTAACTTATGATCTTAAATTATGCCAGCTCTACCTGAAAGAAAATATATGGTGCTTTATGTTACACTCCACAATTTTTTAAAAATGGCAGATTATTTTTTGAAATCTGAATTATCGACTTGCATTTCTTTTATGACTATTAATACTAATTACCTATAGATGATTTTCCATATAGTCCAAGCAGATAGTACATTGGTGAGTTAACAAGTTTCTTTTTAAAATGATAAAATAATGCCCCTTTTCCATGCCCTTCCAACTTGGAGCAACCTCTGAGAGAAATGGGATCTTCTGTCAGCACCTTTACATGCAGCAGCTGTACTGTTGGCAATTCTCATTTAAATAAAGATGTATGTAGTTGTTTTAACATCATCATATTAGTTGTGTTTATAAATATTTAAAAATTGGTATTTGTTTTGTTTATGGTAATGGAGTCCAGATTTGAAATTGCCTCATATCTTGACTATGCAGCCCAAGGCAACCTCAAAAAGTCATTTTTCTTCTTGTTTGTTTGGGGCTTTTTGTTTGTTTTTGAAGAAATGACTGTGCCATCTGGTCAGCTGTGAAGGAGTTGAACCATTCTGAGGGAATTTAACCTACCCCCGACCCTGTACTTCCTCAGTACACAGTTAGTCCAGCATCTTATTACTTGTTAATGTGGGCTAGGAACTAACAAACTAATTTGAAAACTTTTCTACCTTATTATAGTCTTTCAATCATCAGCTAGACTAAAATACCAAAATTACAGTTGATTAGAACTTACCTTACTGAAAAAGCAGGTAATAACACAACTTCTCTGTAGGACAGAAACATCCATGTTATGATATTTCTAGTATGGGACGCTTTCTTCATTTTAAAGTTTTGTAAATGTTACAAATATGACATCAGGTTTAAGAGGCAAACACGGAATAGAGTTCATTAAAAGGTCAAGAGTTGGAGTCAGTCAGTCCCAAGTTCTGATCCCAGCTCTGCTACATATAGCTGTGTGACCTTGGGCAAGTTACTTAACCTCTCTAAGCCTCAGTTCCTTATCTTTATTTTTTTTTAAATGTAGTTGATTTACAATGTTGTGTTAATGTCTGCTGTACAACATAGTGATTCATTTATACATATATGTATATTCCCTTTCATACTTTTTTTTCATTATAGGTTATTACAAGATATTGAATATAGTTCCCTGTATACAGAAGGACCTTGTTGTTTATCTATTTTATATATAGTAGTTAGTATCTACAAATCTCAAACTCCTAATTTATCCCTCCCCATAAGTAACCATAAGTTTGTTGTTTGTATCTGTGTGTCTCTGTCTCTGTTTTGCAAATAAGTTCATTTGCGTCTTTTTTTTTTTTTTCCGTTCCACATATAAGTGAGATCATATATCCTGAGGTTGCTGTGAGGGGTAAATTATGTATGTACATGAAGCTCTTAGCTAAGTGTGTAGCCCTGGATGCAATGAATATTAGTACTGTTGTTGATGCTTCTGTCATTATTGTTAATACCTTTAAACTGATTTTTAAATAGTGGTTGTAATCGGCCAAAAAAAAATTAACATCATTTTAGTGTACTTATAGATATTGTGTAGTTTGAAACTTTTCAGTTATAATAATTGGCTTCTTTACTCTTTCATGAGTAGGTCTACAGGAAATGTGCCAAAGACATTTGAGTAAACCAACAGTTAGAAAATCATAAACTGGCTCCTAACACCTCATAAATCATATCTCTATTTCATTCAGCTATTGTGACTTTAAGAGAAGGATTGAATTACATGTCTTTTTAGAATTAAGGTTTTGCTAATGTCCCTGGAAAGACTTAGAATTAACCTGTGACTTGAATGTCATAATGATCACAACTTAAACATTTATCTGAAAATGTAGCTGCTAGGAGCATTTCTTGCTGGCCAGTAATGTGAAAAGAAATTATTACTTTGACAGGAATCGGCAAGTAAGTAGATTTTTTAAATGGGAGGTACTCTAGTAGGTCACTCAGGGAGAGTTGTGGTGAGAAAGTTAAGTAAGAAGTGACCCAACCAGTGTGGGGAATTAATGTGTGGGGAAGGGTTTTGGAATGGAAGTTAGAAATTTTGACTTTCAGCCTTGACTCAAATGCCATCGCTCTTTCATGAAAATAACTAAATTTCTTGGTGCTTTAGTTTCCTTATCAATGAAATACAGATACAGGCATACCTCAGAAATATTGTGGCTAAGCCACAGTATATATGCAAATATTGCAGTAAAACAAGTCACATGAATGGTTTAGTTTCCCAGTGCATATAAAAGTTATGTTCACACTGTAGTGTGGTCTGTTAAGCATGCAATAGCATTATGTCTAAGATGCAATGAACATACCTTAATTTAAAAAATACTTTATTGCTAAAAATACCAACCATTATCTGAGTCTTAGGCAAGTCTTAATCTTTTTGCTGGTGTAGGTTTTTGCCTCAGTGTTGATGGCTGTTGACTGATCGGGATGGTGGTTGCTGAAGGTTGGGGCGGATGTGGCAATTTCTTAAAATAACAGTGAAGTTTGCCGCATTGATTGACTCTTCCTTTCATGAACAGTTTCTCTGCAGCATGTAGTGCTGCTTGATAGCATTTTACCCACAGTAGAACTTCTTTCAAAATTGAAGTCAATCTCTCAAACCCTGTTGCTGCTTTATCAACTAAGTTTATGTCATAATTCTGCAATCTTTGTCGTCATTTCAGCAGTCTTCCCCATATCTTTACCAGGAGTAGATTCCATCTCAAGAAACCTCTTTTTTTTTTTTTTTTTTTTTTTGCTCATCTATAAGAAGAAACTTCTCATCCATTAAAGTTTTATCATGAGACTATAGCAATTCAGTCCCATCTTCAGGCTCCACTTCTAATTCTGGTTCTCTTGCTATTTCTACCATATCTGCAATTACTTCCTCCACTGTTGTCCTGAACTCTTCAGAGTCATCTAAGAGGGTTGGAATCAACCTCTTTTCAACTCCTATTGATACTGGTATTTTGACCTCTTCCCATGAATCACAAATGTTCTTAATGACGTCTAGAGTGGTGAATCCTTTCCAGAACGTTTTCAATTTACTTTACCCAGATTCATCAGAGGAATCATTGTTTATGACAGCTGTAACCTTACAAAATGTATTTCTTAAATAGTAAGACTTGAAAGTTGAAATTACTTCTTGATCCATGGGCTGCAGAATGGACCTTATGTGAGCAGGCATGAAAATTACATTAATCTTGTTGAACATCTCCATCAGAACTCTTGGGTAACCAGCTGCATTGTCAATGAGCAGTAGTGCTTTGAAGGGAATCTTCTTTTGTAAGCAATAGGGCTCAACAGTGGACTTAAAATATTCAGGAAATCATGTTGTAAACAGATGTGCTGTCATCCAGGCTTAGCTGCTCCATTTCCAGAACACAGACAGGGTAGATTTAGCCTAATTCTTAAGGAGCCTACCATTTTCAGATGGTAAATGAGCACTGACTTCAACTTCAAGTCACCAGTTGCATTAACCCCTTAGTAAGAGAGTCAGCCTGTCCTTTGAAGCTTTGAGGTCAGGCACTGACTTCTCCTCTGTAGCTATGAAAGTCATCTTTACTTTTCTGTTAACGGAGATGGCTTCTTTCCTTAAACATCATAAACCAAACTCTGCTACTTCAGACTTTTCTTCTGCAGATTCCTCACTTTTCTCAGCCTTTATGGAGTTGCTGTAGATTAGGCTTTGACTTAAGGAAGTGTTGTAGCTGATTTGATCATCTATCCAGACCACTAAAACATTCTCCATATCAGCAGTAAGGTGGTTTTGCTTCCTTACCATTTATGTGTTCACTGAAGTAGCACTTTATAGTCAGAGGCCATTGTAGGGCTATTAGTTGCCTTATTTCTATATTGTTTTCTCTCAGGGAATAGGGAGGTCTGAGGATAAGGAGAGAGAGAGGGAAATGGCCCATCAATAGAGCACTCAGAATACACACATTTTTGGGTCAAGTTTATCATCTTATATGGACATGGTTCATGGTACCCTAAAACAATTACAATAATAACATAAAAGATGACTGATCACAGATCACTATAGCAAATATAATAATAAAGAAGTTTGAAATATTGGAAAACTTACCAAAATGTGACACAGAGACACAAAGTGAGCAAATGCCTTTGGGAAAATGGCACCATTAGACTTGCTCAGCACAGGGTTGCCACTAACCTTCAATTTGTTTTAAAAAATGCAGTATTTGTGAAGCACAATAAAGCCAAGTGCAATAAGACAAGGTATACCTTTATAATAATATCTGGGTTTTGTGGGCAAGTAGTTTAGTCCGTGCTCCAAATGAGGTAATATTTATGAAATGCCTTGGGAGCTATGAAATATTCAGCTATAAGTTGGGGCTTCTGTAGTTACTAGCAGTAGAAGGGAGAGCTTAATAGACCTTCCTTTTTGGACATGAGAAAAAGATTAGTGTCCTGGCCCTTTTGACACCAGTTTTAATCATCAGCATTTACTCAAAATGAAGGGAAAATGGGAGGAATCATTTTTAGCCACTGAATTGGCTTTCGGTGTTACAGAACCCAGACTTCAGTCAGAGCAGAGAAGAGGCTTACGATTAGGATTAAGTTGATCTTCCTTGGATATATTTGGCTACATTTTTTGACTGGACAGCACCCTGTGTTTACTTGCTCTGATTTAATCAAATGTTCTCTAAAATATCTGAACCGACATTAGAATTTAACATGAAAACAATGAAATGGGAAAGTGATCAAGAACACAGAACAGCCTAGAAAATAAAAAGAAATATTTGAAATGATATTTCATGTATTGTCTGCTGATTAGCTTCATTAAGTAGAAAGAATGCACTTTCTTCTGGCAAGATATAGAAGATTTGGTTCTAAAAGTTAGAGCCAACAGACACTGATGATCACACATGCCAGCGGCCATTTTAATCTTTTCCTCTTTCTCTTCCTATGGGCTCAGGCTTGGGATTTCAAACCAGGAAATCTCTTCCCCTTTCTGTCACATTTTATGAGGTGCAGAGTACAGCACATGGGAAAAAAATGCTTGTGGAGTTAGCCAAGTGCCTGAATACCAACAAGGAGACAGCGGCACTTGCCTTGCATCCATAGCAATTTAGAATTGGTTTCTTGGTCGGTTTTGCTGTCCTAACATTGAATTGTTACTGTGTTTTATGGGTCTAGGTTCCTTCAGGATTTAATTTTCAGGTACTGTAGGAGCCTCATGGACTATATTTGCTTCTGTGGCTACATTTTTTTAAAAAAAGAAAAAGAATAAGAAAGTCATTAAACTAAGGATCATAAAATAAACAGAGAAGAATATAAGAAACTCAGTAAGCCTGTAGCTTTGCCTTTTGTGTGTCCAGTGGTTGGAAAGTGACCCCTCTGATAGCAGCCATTTGTTGCAGGAGTTACACTTCCCACCACTGAACATACCAAACCCAAGCACAACCATAGCTTCCGAAAGAGGCCCCTGGAAGCTTTAACCATATTGATTTCATAGACAGAAGCAGTAGATCCAGTACAGTAGATCCTCCCAAAATGCTTTCCTTTAAATTTCATTCAATTTCTGTTAAGGAACACCTTTAGGTATTTCTGTCTGGAAATAAGAGAATTCAGCTAAAGAACAATCTAGGAACATCTTGTCAATGAAGTCAGAAAGCAGGGAGTCTCTAAGCCTGCCCGTACTACCCTGATTCCTCTTTAGGTATTTTCTTCCCCCCTTTTCTGATTGGTTGTGAATTCTACTTGATCTTCCTTAAAAAAGAAAGCCTTGTGAAATTGAAATCCTGATGGGTTCACCATGTTTATTTGTGTATTATTTTAGAATGCCATTTCAATCTCTTCTTAGTGGAAAGGTTGATATAGCCAGACACCTTTGTAAAAGGGGTCTCTAAGTTTTAGTTTAAAAATTAGAAAGGAGTCAACCTTCTATGTAATTATCTATATCCCTTGATTCATCTGTAGGCCAGATATTTCTAAGGGATGAGAAAGACGGTAAGAATATAAGTTTGATAATTATCAGAACCAAAATGCAGGGAAATTGTCAGGTCTGTAACTCCTACTCAGCCAAAAGTATTTGCCAGGGAAGTAAAATATGTTGACTAGTATTTCAGGCCTCAATAATTATTATTTTCAAAGCTAAATATAAATAAGCTTATTAGCTTTACGATCAAAATTGGGTATAATTTTCACTAATAAGCAAGGCTTTTTGTTTTTTACCTTTTATTTTCCTCTTATTTTAGATCAGCAATAGAGATTTTTCAAAGTTAAAAAACAAAAACAAAAAGCTAAGAATAAATACTTGAAAGATATACCACACACATACTCCTATTTTGTTTAGAATTTGTGTTTAAGAAATCAAATAGGGACCGTTTATTGAACTCTTACCACGACCTGTCCCATGCAAACCATCTTACATATATTACCTAATACAATAGTCTCAATATCCTCACAATTTAGTTTATTATCTTCATTTTGGAAATGAAGAAAGGAGGACTCAGTGAAGTTAAAATTAAATTTACCCAGTTCAGGAAGCCCAAGGAGTCAGGATTTATACACAGCTCTACCTCCAGAGTTCATGGCCTTTCATCACCCTATATTTTCTCCTGTGTTATAACCTAATATAAACTCTTCTATAGAACAAAATATTAGAAAGCTCCACGAAAGAAAAGCTGTGTTCAGTAAGTCCAGGGACAGTACAATAAGTCCAGGGACAGTAATAAACTATTTCACAAGCCTTCTGTTGTCCCTCAAGAGTTCATCAGAAGTCACTTAAATGCTCTTTCATAAATAGGACGTCCCTAGATACCTCAGGCCAAAGAGAACCAGTCTCCCTAAGTAGCATACATGTCACTTTGGTTCTGTGACACCCTCAGACAGGCCTGAGCTCATCAGCTCCAGCAGACTTCACGACACTTGTGACTCGAAATAAGAGGTCATTGAAGACTTTGAAAAAAGGTGAATAAAATATATAGTCTGTTTTTCTTTTAAAAAACACCCAAGTAATAATAAAGCTTACAAAATCTGCAGCATTCAGCTGTTCTATATAAGCGTGGAAAATAAATTTTTGTAAGTAGAAAACTATAAAGAAAATAAACGAGTTCCTTTTTAAAGTTTCATTTTGAGTTGGCCACACTGAATCATGTTATGTTTTATATAATTCAAACGTTAAGCAAAGGTATACTAAACTCTGAATATTTGCTAAGGGCTAAGAAATAACAATAATGAGCAGCACCACTGTAAGAGTCAGAGGAGGACCTCCCACACAGTTAAGAGAAATGAAGGTTTTGTGAAGAAGAGAAAGATAACCTGCAAGCACAGAATATAATCCAAATCAAGTCTCTGAAAGCCAGGAGTACCTTGATCCATCTGAGAATGGACTTCAGACTCTAAATCTTCTCGGTTGTTTTCTATGACATGTTATGATGAAATATTTTCTTCTGGAGGCCAGGTCATCCAAGAAGAAAACCAAATATTATAATTTTGTCAACACCAGTGTCTCATTGAAGTGAATTCTAATTAACTTTGAACAAGATTTATGGCTATGAGCAGCTTGTCATTTGCTCTGACCCATTTCCCACATTCTGTGACTCCTAATAAGATAAGGTGTTCTCCTGTTTCTTAGGCTTAAGGATGACAGTGTACATGTAAGTGTGCTCATCGGTAGCAATAGGAGCTTATTATTTTTGAGAGCTTCTTGTACTTAAATAAGTACAAGAGTGTTTGCTATATATGGAGAAGAAACTGGCAAAGTCTGAAGTGGCTCCCGGTATGAAACAGCCATCCCTGTTTGCCACTCCATTTATATTGTATTCACAGGCTCCTTTCATCTTCGTTTATCTGGTGCTTTCCCAGCTATGGTGACCCTGAGGAATGTGTAACATGACTCCTCTTTTCTAGACCTTGATGATGGAGTTAAGAAGAAGCTAAATTGAAGACAGTACAGGAAGTCTAGCAGTCTTGCCCCTCAGCATCTAGCCATTCAGACCATAAGGGACTAAATGGTGACTGGCCGACCCGAGCTGTTCTGTGGGATTCTGACACCACCTTCCTGCGGCTGCTGCTGCTTCATCTGACTGCCATGACTGCAGGCACAGCCGAAGCAGAGATTGTAGCCAAACCTGGGAGGGTAGCCACCAGCTCTGTCATCCCTTCAGTATTCATCAACCATGCAACCAGTGTTTTCCTAAATTGTCTTAATTTCAGTTTTTCTGTTCTCTCAGTCCTCTAAATACAGTTGTACTTTTTAAACCAGTTGTGTAGTAATATTAGGCCAATTATATCATTAGACCAGTAATATTGGGGGGGAAATAGTCATTGAAATTTTAACTTCCTTGGTTACGTTTCCTGGACTTTTACATTTTCTTCCGTTCCTGATTCCTATTCTGATTCCTACTATTGCCAGGTTTTTTATTTTATCTTTGTTGAGTCATATCCATCAGTAATTGCCCCAGTGCAGACTCCCTGACTGGGTGCCAGATGGCCAGGCCCTCTAACTTCTACCCAAAGAGAAGCAACCTGCATGAAACCCATGTCCCCTACTTGGAGAACTCTCATTCACGTTATCAGAGTTTGCTGCTCCCCCGTCCATACCTTGTTGAAGGTAGGACATCATACATCCTTTGAAATGCTTTTTTCTTATTTTAATTTTTGTAAATGCTTGGTATGTAGTCCTGTTTTTCTTCAGCTCTCGATAAATTATAGGTCCGTGTATCAGTTTGTGCTTAGGACCATCCTAAAGATGACTATCCTCCAGCACTAAAAAGCCAAAACGTGTGTGTGTGTGCGCATGCGTGCGCAGAGATAGGCTTTTTACATTTGAAGTTACTAAAGCTGTGTGTATTCTGTTCCTTTGTTTTATTCACTTAACAAGACATTTTGAAGCTTTTCTATATCAGTACATCAAATTCATTAGCTTCTTTTTATTAGCAGCATAGAATTCTGTATTCACAATATAGTCATAATTTATTTTACCATTCCTCTGTAGATGGATATTTAGTTTTGTTTTTCCCAGATTTTTAATATTTCACATGATGCTGCAGTCAACTTCTCTGGACATTTATCTATGTATTCTTAAGTATTTCTTAAGAGAAATTCCTGCAGTGGCCTTTCTGATTACAACAGCATGGATATTTAGAATTTTAGTAGACACTCATTTTCAACCTTCACCCCACCCATGGAAAAATACTGTTTTTACACTGTTATCCATCACATATGGGAGATATTATCAGTATTTTTAATTTATGCTAATCTGATGAGTGAAAACTTACATTTTTGTTTTAATTTGTGTTTGTTTAATTAATAGTGAGACTGAGCAAATTTTTCCTATTTTTCATAAAACAATGTTCTCCAGAAGGGTTAAATAAGTAAAAATTAAATTTTTTAAATGCTTCAAGAAACTATAGGAAAATATATAATCAACTAACGGATAAATCCATAAAATATAAGTTAATGATTTTTTCACACCTATTAAAAAAAAGTGTGTTTGCAGAAAGCATCAGAATATAGTTAAAAGGCAACTAGCATACCAAGAGTAAACATTTGCTACACACGGCAAACAAATCATTAACACCCTCACTGAATAAGGAGCTCCTACAAATCAGTCAGAAAAAGAACCCAATAGAAAAACAAGTAAACACATATTTCTGAAAGAGGAATCCTAAATCACAAATAAATGAAAAGATGCTTATCCAGCTTTTTTTTTTTTACTATTAACAATATAAAGTGGCTGTCTTATTATGTCAGTACATATAAATCTTCTTGATTTTTTTATACATTGCATGGATTATCATTGTTTATATAAATGTTAATCAATTGATGGGTATCTAGGTTGTTTTCTACTTTTTGTTATGATAAAAAATCATGCAATGAATGTGTGTGTGTGTTTCTATGTCAGTTACATAGGCTTTATCAGTTTTTTTAGTCTTGGCCTGATAGGTAGAAAGTTCTATTTATTTTAAAAGATTTTTTTCCTTTGATTATTGCTAAGATTTAGTAGCTCTTAATGCTTATATTTTTAACTTTTTATGTCATATGTTTTTCTTTATTCTTTATTTTCCTTATTAAATAAATACTCATACTATCCTCTACCTATTTTTCTAGTAGTATCTGTATTGATTATATGAACTCTTTATATATTCATGATATCCCTTTTCTGTCATATGAGTTTGAATATGTGATTTCTATAATTTGTTTCACTTATTATTTCTGTTTTACTTGCCAGTTTTGTACACATATTAATATTTCTACATCATTTTAATTCATCTCTGTTCATTCTTTGTGAGATGATTGTTCTCTCTCTAGATTCAAAATGAAGAATTATGTCTCCTCGCATAGGTCTGCCACAGTATTGCTTACTTGATAATAATGGCTTCTTGATGATGGCTGCACAGACCTAGAGGCCTAGAAATAGACACTCAGATCCTGGCAGTTTACATAGCTCCTACAAACTATTACAGATGCTGATTATAGATCCTACCAGCAACAGACTTCTGTCATCCTTTCAGTAGACTTGACCATTATATTTGAAAGAGAGAATAGTATAGTGTTACTATAATAGATCTACTATGCATATTCTCACTGCTTTATATTCACTGATCATATAAAAAGAGAAGAATGCACTAGCTTAGTGTTTGATCTTTACCACATAGATCTAACGTCACAATCAATTGCTTTCAGTATTTTCTTTGAAATCACATAAAGGTTCATATGTGCCAAATTTCATGAGAATCACATGATAAGGTCAAGAAACACAAATTCCAAGGCAGAATTTATATGCCCAGTTCACATATGACAGTAATACTATATAACCATATGTTGAATATAATATACAGTATGTAAATGCTATTCTTGAAAGCAATCCAATCAATAAAGCCTAAAATAAATAACACTTTAATAACACATCTCAAATCGACTGAAAATGGAATAGATGGACTCTGTGGCAAGGACATCCCTATAAAATTGACATTCAGAGGCCATTAAAACACAGACAGTAAAACAATCTTGAAACTAAAGAAAAGCTGTGAATATTTAGAAGTTTAAAAAGCCTACTGCATTGTATGCCAAGATACAGCAGTCGTTTTTATTTAAAGAGCTATTTCAGTAAAAACTGTGGATTGCCAAGAATTAAAAAGCTAATTCCATTTGCCATCATCAGTAGCTAAAAAATACTTTTTAAAAATGTACAATGTTAACCTTAAAAAGAGTTTAAGATATTTACTGTTTCATAGAAAAAGTCAAACTGAAAAAAAGGCAACTTTTAGTCATAATTGGAACTATTAAAAGATTGACCAATTTTATCATTAAAGAAGGTTATGGGAAAGCTACTGAAGTTAACTTCAAAAGCCTAGTAGTAAAAGTGATTGTAATGTCAGTAAAACTCTGAAACAGATCGAATAACCCCTAAGTAGTACTAATCCACTGCATCTTTGAACCTGTATATGCCTCTTTTTAAGCTGAAAAGGTTGCCATTTTTTTCTTAAACTTGTTTCCAACATCCTATTTAAAAAAAAAAAAATCTAACCGTTCAACTGTTAACAGTCAGCAGCTCAGAGTACAGAAATTTTATCTTCATTCAAAGATGATATGACTTCAGATTTGAAATATCTTTCCCTCTTTGGCTTGGTTCTGGAAAATATGGTTTCATTATTCTACCTTGGACAGAGAGCTTCTCTTTCTCCATACAAGTATTTATGTACCGAATATGTACAAACAAATGAATTAATGAAAGTTACATATAATGTTTTAACCATTTTTTCCTCTTGTTTTCAGCTCATACTCTTACACCAAAATGGGATGTTTGCTTTGTAATTGACATTTTTAATTTCTATTTTTGTCACTTCAGATCCTGGAAAGACTCTGCCTGAAGCTCTTGATTATTGCACAGTTTGGCTGCAGACAGTGCCTGGAGAAATAGACAGCAAAAGTGGTATTCCACTTTCCCTTGTAACGCTGCAAGTTAAAGACTTTCTTAATGGACCAGGTAAGAAAGTCATAATTCAATTTTTTTTCATGTGGGTATATTAATATGTACATAGGATCTGTTAGTAATCTTGACATTCCTTGCCAAAAATAAGTAATTCATTTTCCAAACTTTTCTCCTGCTGCCATTCTAGGCGTCAAAAGGCAAATATTAATATGCGTTAAAAATTACCATTAGTCTGACAAAAAGTTGTTACCAATTTAAAAATAATTTTAATTGATGATTTATTTCTGCTTATTAACTGTGTGACCTTAGGCAGTTACCTAATCTGTGCCTCAGTTTCCTTACCTGTAAATGAAGAGAATAAAGTAGATAATGGGTGGGTACATGGGTGGGTCAGTAGGTGGATGGATGAATGAATGGGTAGGCTATGTGACATACATACACAAGATAGTATGCGCAGATAGTTTCAATAGATAGATAGATAACGCTTATTTCAAATGCTTAGCAAAGTGCTTGAGGCATATTAACACTCAATTTTAAATAGATAGATACAGATATCAAAGGTATTGAGTGCTTTTTATGTCCCAGGTACTAAGTGCTTTACATACTCATATAGACCCAGGGAGCAGGCACTGTAATTGTCCCTATTTTATAATAAGGAAGCTAAGACTTAGAAAAATGAAGTAAATTGCCCAAGGTCATAGTAGCAGAGGAACATTTCAAACTCAGGTCTTTATGACTCAGAGACCTAGGTCACTTTTGTACTGCACTAATTGCAGCATAACTAAAGATTTTTTCTTTCTTCTCCATAGTCTCCTCATACTCCTTTTCTATTTTTCCTGCTCTGTTTCTTCTTCCTTCACCTCACGTTCCTTCTTCTCTTTTCTTTATTACTCTTTCCTCACCTCAGTGAAATCTTAACTATTTATTTAACAGAAATTACTACATTTCAGTTTCCCTTTTGTTAGCTTACAATTACAGTGCTGCAGAGCATGTTAGTCACCAAAAGAATGCTAGTTTCTTCATTACAGATTTAAAACAACAGTATCACACTGCCTTAAGCTCTCTAGCAATACTCTGCAAGGCATGAATTTTGATGATTCAAACATATCCCTATGTGAACCTGATTCAGTTTGTATGCCATGACATGCCAATGCACTTATGACCCATGACGACAGTTAGAGAAGGTGGCCCATCACCTTGTCTGGAGTAAAAAGAGCCTGAAACCACCTCAATTGACCCTTTCATTGGAGCCCAGTTCTTCTTAAGCATGTTTCTCCAGTGCTGGGATTTAAAAGGTGTAGAAGTATGAAGAACTATTTCTAACCACTATAGGTATCTAGACATGGTTTTAAAAACTCAGGGGAAAGCGAGAAGCTGATGATAAAGGTTGAGACAAGAAAGTTAGAAGAATCCTTCAGAGTGAGTTGGATGGACTGAGAGGAGTGTGAGTCCTTGTACTTGGTTAGTGAATGTGAAGTACTGAATTTTATTGAATTTAAGTCACCATCAATTGTAGGAAAAAACATTTTATACACCAGTAAGGAAAAAAAAGCTGCCATTTAAAATATGATTCAGTGCTTTCTTACTACATCAGTTGCAAGACAAAAGACTGAACATGCTACAATGAATGAATAGGATTAGAACATGAGGCTGGTTCATGAAGTGACAAGGAAACTTGTATTTACTTCTTATTTCTCTCTTTTAGTTTTAGATTTCTTTGTTTTGAGGCACAGTCTTTCACCATTTTGGCTAGGAAGTTTTCTAGCTTATGTTTGATTTGTTTATAAAATGGATGGGATCGCAAGTCAGTGGTAAATTGTGTGCCTGGCAACCAAAAAATTGAATTTTAAGAGAAATGTCAATGAACAAATGAAAAATTATGTATTTATAATTCTGTCATTTAATGTGCCTGGATAGCAGAAGTGTGATTTTTACAATAGTTGTACTTTTGTGTTTCTTATACTTTTTAAAATTGGAAACTATACGTATGCCATTTCTAATTTTATGCACATTCAATAATAGTGATAATCTATCTGGAGATTCAAACTTCTAAGTAAATGAATTGACATTTATTTTATAGCAGCACTTCTCAAACTTAAATGCACATTTTTTTTAAAATTTGTATTGAAGTATAGTAGATTTACAATGTTAGTTTCAGGTATACAGCAAAGTGATTCAGTTATACATACATAATATATTTTTAGATTCTTTTCCGTTATATCAAAGTTGAATGCATATTTGAACATCTCCGGGGATCTGGTTAAAATGCAAATGTGATTTAATAGAGATGAAATTTCCGCATTTCTAACAAGCTCCCAGGTGAAGTGGATCCTGTTGGTCTGGGGACTACACTTTTTATAACAAGAATTTAAATAACTCGTATATTAATAAGATACATACAATTTGTGTGTGTGTCTGTATATATATATGATTTTCTTAATACCATCAGGAACAGTTACTGAGGTTCAAACTGCAGATATTTTGGGGCACAGGAGAGGGGGATGATACAAAGAACAATGAGTGGTCTTTTAAATGGTGCTTTTATTATGAAAAATCAAATACAATGTCCAATAAATGGTTTAAGTTCTTCAAAATCTAAACATTTTCACCAAGAGTACTTTTCTTTAGTAAATTATTTGATGGAAGATTAGTTTGAATGATATATCAGCTTTGTGGGATTTCACTAGAATATTAACCTAACAGCTTTGAACTTCCAGAATTTACTATCATAGAAGTTTCCTTACTATAAGCAGTTTGTCATATAAAGTATATAAGTAGATGTTATTACATAAATAATTATAATCTCTCACTACCCAGCCACTCTATATTAACTTAGAGATCAGCTGGAATAACAGGACATATTGAAGCATTTCTTGTTATAGGAATGTACTAGTTAATAGATTTTTGGCAACTCAAGAAAACTATGTTTTTCCAGATTTTATATAACAGTCTATTAAGAGCAATATTATTTATGCTGAGCCTCGGGGAGAAAACTTTAGCTTTATATAATATTCCCCAATACTCTTCTCTCCCCTTGAAAAATAAAAAGGCATTTTTTTTAGTATTGCATATAATGCTCATTTGTGCAGTATCGTCATTAAGTATCTTTTGCTACCATTATTTTAATCTATTATGCACATCTTATTTAAGTATCATTCCCAAAGAATGTTTATTACATTTCTAAAATAGTAGGTTTTCATTTATTATTTTCTTGCTCTTGAATTAAGGTTGCAGTAGCAATAAAAGTTACAACCCTGAATAGAAAGGAAATACTGATTATGACTACCTAATGTTAAGTTTTCTTTATAAAGATGCAAACTTAACAGCTTTTGAATTAAGCCTTTCAGATTTTTTTTCAGGGATTATTTTATCTGAACAAGGTGATGTAAGTGCTGCTCTGTAGCATTTGTTTTTGGAAAAATAGCTCAGTGTTCTTGAGTATCCCTTTATTTCCTCTGTTCACTTAATAATACCTTAGAGCAAATGATAGGTCCTTAACTTCTACATCAAAAACCCCTTCAAAGCTCTCTCAACCCCACCTCCTTCCTTCAGAGGCAACAATTGTACCCATTAGCAAGGTCAGTGGCTTGGAGAAACCTGGAAAACAGCAGCTACCAGAAACCTACTAGAATAATATCTCCAGCAGGTGATAGATTAGTTGGAACAAATTGGAACCATTGCAGTTCAGCAATCCTGGTTTCTTTCAAGCTGTTTTTAAAATGTCGTCATTTTAATACACAATCTAAGCCCCGCGGAACAGTCCACAGCAGGTTAATTTGAATCATATGATGTGTCACTGCCCTCAGCTGACATGAGCTCTATTCCATGTGTGAAGCCATAATAAATCCATTCCCAGCCGAGGAAAATTCCCCGTGAGAAGGTGAACTAATCCAGGCCTCACACTGGCATGCTCGCCCTCCGTAATTGAAAGCAGGGCCACCTGTTCCCAGCACAGTTAGCCTGTAGAGAAGAAATTAGCATTAGAGCCGATTCTTCTTACATTGAAAAATCTTTCATACTTCTCGCAAATTCAGATTCAGCCGTGAACTGCTTAGTATGACATCATCCAGAAACGTAGGAATGGGCCCACCTGATCCCAGTTTAAAAGTTTTGTTAACCATGGGATTTCTTAACTTTGAAATGAAATTTTTTTTTCATTTAATGAGAGCTGACACGTGAGAAGAAGAACGGGGAAGGGTGCAGATTTTTCTAATTAACTCAGGGTCATTTACAAAAACATTTGAGCTCCCTGGTACTTTTTTAACTTGTTCCTTTGCAGACATACTTTTGAACACTGTCACTGTAGCCATGAAATAGGCATTTAAATGACAAAGGAAAATATGCCAAATTGAGAGGACATCTCCACATCATTTAGGTTTTATTATAGATAAATTAGCATGCCGCAGTCTTCATATAAATTTAAGCAACATGGTTATATCAAACATGAAGTTGTAACTGCAGTTTCACATTTCTTTTATTTTGGTCTACCTGGTGTCTCTAGTTGAAACACGTAGCCACTGATATTTTTTCTCTTAATAAAATCATTTGTTTAGTCTCTTGTTTAACCTAACCTGTTCATTAATTTACCTGTATTGTTTTCAGGTTTTCTGATTTTGTTCTAGCTTTGGATTGGTTTTGTTTAAGTTTTATCTTAAATTTTTATTTGACTTTTAATTGGTTGTAATCCTACTTTGAATACTGTTTTCTTCGCATACTTTATGGGTTAACTTACTGTTTTATAGGCTGCAATAATTTTAATTTTTACTGTTAAAAATACCTAAACATCCTAAAATATCCCATTTCCACAAGATTCTTGGATTTGAATGAAAATATGTACTTAAATAATGTATTTACTGTAAAAACATCTCAGATACAGAAATGCACCATTCAGAAATTAAATTGTTTTCCCCCAACACTGTATTTTTTAAATGTTTTTACTTGGTGAAATCTGCTTTTGTGTTCTGTTATTACAGAGTTCATTACTCACTGAGGGTTAATTTAGACATATGTCAAAGGCAACTGATTTGGGGGAATTAGGATACCTGAAAAAGATGATGCAAATAGCCTCCTGACATTTTTCTGGAGCAGAAAATGAAGATTAATAAATATGATTGTTAAATGCAAGAAAATTCAAAGTGAACAGAAGCACCTTAAAAAGCTCATTTTAATTAATTTATTTCTCTTAGTATAACCCTGATAGTTAACCCTTTGCCTCTTTTCTCTTTCCAGAAATAGGGCCAAGACCCATACCCTAATCACTGGAGTCCTATCTCTGTCTTAATTCAGTTTTACAGCCATGCAAGCAGGCTATCTTCTACATTTAAGAAATGTAAACTAGTTAATAAAAATGTTAGACCATTGACTTTTGCATTTCCTGAGTTTTATAGGTTCCAATTTGCAGTGTCAGCATTGCATTATTGTAGTTTATTTTCCCCATGATTTATCAAAATGAAGCAGTAAATTTGATGTCAGGGTGTCAAAGAGAGAATAGACCGAGAACTTTATTTTATTTTTTAATTTTTTGTATTGAAGTAGAGTTCATTTACAATATTGTGTTAGTTTCAGGTGTACAGCATAGTGATTCAGTTTTTTTGCAGATTATATTCCATTATAGGTTATTACAAGATATTGGGTGTAATTCCCTGTGCTATACAGTAAATCCTTGTTGCTTATCTGTTTTATATAGAGCAGTTTATTATTCCCATATTCCTAATTTGTTCCTCCCCCTCTCCCTCCCCTTTGATAACCATGTTTGTTTTCTATGTCTGTGAATCTGTTTCTGTTTTGTATATACATTCATTTGTATTATTTTTTAGATTCCACATATAAGTGATATCATGCAGTATTTGTCTTTGTCTGACTTATTTCACTAAACATAATATTCTCTAGGTCCATCCATGTTTCTGCAAATGGAAATATTTCATTCTTTTTATGGTTAATATTCCAGTGTGTGTGTGTGTGTGTGTGTGTGGGTATATATATATGTGTGTGTGTATATATATATATATATATATATATATATGTATGTATTTTCTCACATCTTCCTAAGCCAGTCATCTATCAGTCGGCACTTGGGTTGCTTACGTCTCTTGGCTATTGTAAACAATGCTAGTATGAACATTGGGGTGCAAGTATATTTTCAAATTAGAGTTTTTATTTTTTCTGGATATATACCCAGGAGGAGAATTTCTGGATTATATGGTAGTTCTGTTTTTAGTTTTCTGAGAAACCTTCATACTGTTTTCCATAGCGGCTGCACGAATTTATATTCCCATCAACAGTGTACAAGTGTCCCTTTTCTCCACATCTTCTCAGTACTTATTATATATGAACGTTTTGATGATAGCCCTTCTGACCAGTATGAGGTGATACTTCATTTTGGTTTTGTTTGCATTTCTCTAATAATTATGATGCAGAGCATCTTTTCATGTGCCTGCTAGCCATCTGTATGTCTTCTTTGGAAAGAATGTCTTTTCAGGTCTTCTGTCTATTTTTGGATTGGATTGTTGTCTTGATACTGAGTTGTATGAGCTGTTTGTTTATTTTGGATCTTAACCCCTTGTCAGTTGCATTGTTTACAAATGCTTTCTTCCATTCTGTAGTTTGTCTTTTCATTTTATTGATGGTTCCTTTGCTGCAAAAAAGCTTTTAAGTTTGATTAAAGCCTATTTGTTTATTTGGCTTTTATTTCTTTTGCTTTGGGGCACTGATCTAAGAAAGTATTATTACAATTTATATCAGAAAATATTTTACCTATGTTCTCTGCTAGGGCTTTTCTTGTGCCATATCTTATATTTGGGTCTTTAAACTATTTTTAATTTATTTTTGTATATGATGTGAGAGAATGTTCTAATTTCCTTGTTTTATGTGTAGCTGTCCAGCTTTCCCAGTGCCACTTGTTGAAGAGATTGTCTTTTCCCCAAGGTATATTCTTGCCTCCTTTGTCATAGATTAATTGACGGTGGATGTGTGGATTTATTTATAGGCTCTCTATTCCATTCCATTGATCTATGTGTCTGCTTTTATACCAGTAACATGCTGTTTTGATGACTGTAGCTTTGTAGTATAGTCTGAAGTCTGGAAGGGTTATACCTCCAGCTCTGTTCTTTTTTCTCAGGATTGTTTTGGCGATTCTTGGTATTTTGTGGTTTCATATAATTTAGAGTTACTTATTCGAGTTCTATGAAAAATATCATGGATATTTTATACGGATTGCATTACATCTGTAGATTACTTTAGGTAGTTTGGCAAACAGTATTAATTCTTCCAATCCAAGAGCACAGGACATCTTTTCATTTCTTTGACTCATCTTCAGTTTCCCTCATCAGTGTTTTATAGTTTTCATCGTGTAGGTCTTTCACCTCCTTGGTTAAGTTTATTCTTAGGATTTTTTCTTTTTTTTTTTTTTAATGCAGGTTTTAAACAGGGTTTTTTGGTTTTTTTTGTTTTTTGGGGTTTTTTTACTTTCTCTTTCTGACAGTTCATTACTAGTGTATAGAATGAAACAGATTTCTAGATTAATCTTGTATCCTGTAACCTTGCTGAATTCATTTATTAACTCTAATAGTTTGGGGATGGAGATTTTTGGGTTCTCTGTATAAAGTATCATGTCATCTGCAAATAGTGACAGTTTTACCTCTTCCCTTTCAATTTGGATGTCCTTTTGTTGCTGTTGTTTTCTTATTGCTGTGGCTAGGACTTCCAGTACTACGTTAAATAGAAGTGGTGAGAGTGGGCATCTTTGTCTTTCCCTGATTTTAGCAGGAAGGCTTTTACCTTTTCACCATTTAGTAGTATGTTGGCTGTGGGTTTGTCATAAATGGCATTTATTATGTTCAGATATGTTCCCTCTGTACTTACCTTGATGAGAGTTTTTATCATGAATGGATGCTGAATTTTGTCTTGAGCCCTCTGTTCTTAGTACAGACAGTAACCTCAGCTACTCCTTTTATGCTAACTTCCAAATGCTTAGTTCTAGTTTTATTATGTATCTCTAATAACTTATTGTTTCTCCATCTGCCTATTAGATGTGTTTAGTTATTTAAAATTCACTACATTCACATTAAAGCAAACCAATTTTCTCCCCTCTTCATATACACTCCTTCTCTTAGTATAGTCTTTAAATTTCTTCACATGCGCTGGTGATAGCAACATTCTGCCACTCATGTCTTCTCTTAGTTTTACTGTCACCTTTGATTCATCCTTCTTTTTATTCAAGTCCTTTTAGTTTTCCTTTGAAATGGTCCTCCATTATGCCTGCTACCTTCCTGGCGTGTGCCCTCGTTACTTCTTCAGTCTGTTTGCTGGCAGCCCTCACTTCAGATTCTCCTTTTATTCAATAATCCTGTACCTTTGCTTTTGCTAGATTAACCTTCTCTGCCAAACTCATAAGAATATTGACCACCCACCTCCTTCTGTTGATCAAGTCATAACCCTCCTCAGCCCCCAAGAGTGGAGATTTAGGGAAGCTTCTCTCAGCCAAGTTCATATACTTGAATGAAAAGGAGTTAACCAAAGACATGGAGGGGGGGTGGTTTTCTGAAAGAATGTGTGCAAAAGACTTTGTGGGGAAGGGGATCGTGGCACCCTGAAGGAAATGAAACCAGGGCAGAGAGGGGGAACAGTGGTAGGAGGAGAGGCTGTAGAGAGGGGCAGAGGCCAGGCCTTGCTGGCTGTAATAAAGGATTTTGGATTTTTATCTTAAAAGCACTGGGGAACCACTGAAGAACTCTTAGTGGGGCATGTATGTTGTTGAGGAGGAAGGAGGTGTGTGTGTGTATTGATATGATTACATTTGCGTCTTGAAAAGAGGATTCCAGTTGCAGGATGGAGAGTAGGTGAGAGGGGCTAGAGTAGAGGCAAGCAACCAATTAGGAGACTATTACAGTAGTACTGGTGAGGGGTCATGGTAATTTGGATCAGGGGATGGTACTAGAAATGGAGAAAAGTGAAAGACTTGGTAGATACTGGGGAGGCAAAGTGCACAGACTGCAGTAGTGGAGTAGAGAGGATAGAAGGTAAGAGAGATTTCAGCATGACTTACGGGTTTCTAAGTGGTCTTAAGTGGATGGATGGTTGTGGTGTGGACTGAGTTGTATCCCCACCAAATTAATGTGTTGAAGCCCGAATCCCCGCTGTGATAGTTTTTGGAGATAAGGCCTTTGGGAGATAATTAGGTTTAGATGAGGTCCTGGAGGTCAGGCCCTCATGGTGGGATTAGTGCACCAGAGATCTTGCTGGCCCTCTCTGTCTTGCTGTCTCTCTGTCTCTGTCTCTGTCTCTCTCACTTGCTCTCTGCCATGTGAGGACACAGTGAGAAGACTGCCATGCAAGCCAGTAAGAGAGCCTTCCCCAGAAACCAGCCATGCTAGCACCTTGATCTCAGAATTCCAGCTCTAGAAATCTGAGAAAATAACTTTCTGTTACTTAAGTGACCCAGCGTATGGTATTTTGTTATGGCAGCCTAAGCTGGCTAAGACAGGTGGTAATCCTGTATAGTGAGACAGACAATACTTGAAAAGAGTCATATTTTGTTTGTTTGTATGTGTAGGGAATAGGGAGAGATCATGAATTTTATCCTGAATATGTTGAGTTTGTGGCAATTGTACGTACATATCTGGAGCTTACAACAAAGACTAAGACTAGTGATAAAGGATTGGGTGTTTTGGAGCTTTGGGATGTAGATGCTACTTCAAGCCACGGGCATGGATGAGGTTACTCAGGGAGGAAGTGGAGAAAAGAGCCTAAGACTTCATTTCTGAAGAAGTTTAATCAGTATTTCTTGTCCAAGAGGAAATGGGGGAGCCTTGAGAGGAAACTGAGGGATAAGAGGAAATTTGGGTGTAAGTCAAAAAAGCCAAGGAAAAAGAGTGTAGAAGTAATAATGTCAAGTAGTCATTTGAGATAGAGAAAGACAAGAAAACAAAAATATCTAGTGGATTTATAGACATTGTGACTGCAAGTACTTCCTCCCCATTGGATTAACCTGGATGGACACTAGTCTGGGATGCATTGAGGAGTAAGCAGGAGAAAAAGAAATGGAAGCAGGATATAACTCTTACAAGAAGTTAGGCTGTGAAGAAGAATAATGAGGATAGTATATAAAGGAACATTTTGTTTTTGACTTTTCCACTTTTTTAATTAAAGTATGGTTGATGTACAGTATTATGTAAGATGCAGGTAATTCACAATTTTTAAACATTATACTCTATTTATAGCTATTATAAATGAAGGAGCACTTTAGATCAGAAGTTTGGGGTTTATTTTTATGTTGAAAGAGACTTGAATTTTCTCATATTTAAATATCAGCAACAGGAATCCAGTTGAGAGAAGAACTGGATAAACTAAACAGAAAAGATAAAGGCAGGTTCCTTAGAAAGCAGGACAGAGAAGAATCCACCACACATGTGAAAGAACTGGTGTTACCTAACAAACTAAGGAAGGAAAGGAAATGGCATATGCAGGTAGGTTTTCAATTTGGTAACAAGAAATCGAGGAAAATTTAATGCCTTTAACTTTTTCCTTGAAGCTAGAAGCAAAATCACCTATTGAAGTTGAAGAGAAAAGAGAGAAATTTGATAGTTGGGAGGCAAATGGTTTGAAATCATATTCTAGTATGACTTTTTCATGTACCAAATTCACTATCATCTCTCTGCCTTCTTAAAACTTTTTATTATGGAAGATTTTAAACATATACAGAATTAGACCGAGTAGTATATAGAACTTCCTGCGTAAGCAATTGTCAACTTATGGCCAATACATTGTTTCATATATACCCCTGGGCATTTCCTCATCTTCTATATTTGGAGCAAATCCCATGCATCATAGTATATCATCTGGAATACTTTAATATGAATCTCTAAAAGATAAGAACTTTTGAAAACAGGACTGCTATACTATTATCAAACCTAAAGAGAATAATTCTTCATTATTATCAAGTACTCATTCAGTGTTCAGATTTCCAGTTATTTCATAAATATCATAATGTGTGTGGGTGTTTGTGTGCCTCTTTGTTTTTTGTTTCTTTGTTTTTGAACCAGAAGCCAGATAAGGTCTACACGTCGTTATTGGTTTTGTCTTTCAAATTTCTTTTAATTGGTAGGTTTTCCTCTCTCTTTTTTCATTTCTTGCAATTTGTATATTAAAGAAACCAGATCTTTTGTCCTGTAGCGCTTACCACAGTTGGGGCTTTGTCTACCCCTGTCCTTTATATTTCCTACATATAAACTGGTAGTTGGCTTAATCTGATTCAGGTTTGTTTATTTTATTTATTTACTCACTTTTAGCACGACTGTTTTGTAAAAGGTTTTATATTATTCCATGAAGCACATAACGTCTGAAGGTCTCTTTTTGTGATGTTAACAACCAGTGATGCTTAGTGCCTAAATTCAGTGGAGGTTGCAGACAGTAATATTTTAATTCTAGCATTCCTTTTTAATTCTAGCATTTTAAATATTCACATTAGCTGGAATATTTCTGTAAAGAGAAACATTTCCTTATCTACTATTTGGTTACTCAGTAGTATTGTTCACCTAAGAAAGGTAGGATAAATGCTTAATTCTTTCCCTTTATTTACCCATGAAAAAAAAATAAGTTGGTTTTTTAGATAGGAGGAATTTTTTCACAATGTACATGTGTATCAAATCATCACAGTGTACGCTTTAAATATCTTACAATTTTACTTGCCAATCATGCCTCAATAAAACTGGGGGGGGGTGTGGAAATGAGTTAGTTTTCTAGATATTCCAGTGGTGGCTAATTAGTTGTTGTTTGCTGTTATTCTGAATTCATTATTTTTAATAATGCTCAAATTGTCTCATCATTGGCAGTGGGAGCCTCTATAAATTGGCTTCTCTGTGTTTTTAATTTTCCTTCAATCTGGAATCCTTGCTCCCTTATCTCAAAACACTTCACTGTTGCAAAAATCAGATCTGCTGTCTCCACGGATAAGTATATGCCATCATTGAGAATAGAGAAATAAGAAAAAAGAAATGGGTGCCAAAAAAGCTGCCACAATTATTAGAGCAATGGAATATACTTAGCCTTCTATGATAACTACTTAGAGGGAGAGAGGCTCATTTAGATGAGTTTATTTAGTTCAGTACATTTATTTTAGAAAGCCAATACAATTAGCCTATAATCAGAACTTTTATGTTGTGATTTTTGGGGAGTGGGACATTGTCGTCCAAAAATGTCAGTGGTTGATCAAAAGAATATGTGCATGAGTAATTATGCTACTAATGATGACGCCCAAATCCCGGTGAGAAGCACCACTGTAAGTAGCTGCTGACTGACCAGTCAAGGACATACGTCAGTCCATGTCTCTGAGCCTCCCCAACAGCTCATGGGACAGCTTGCACCCAATTCCATTTGGTATACTATTGTTAATTGACACGCTCACATCTGCCACCGCTGAGGTCTTTACACTTCAATGAAAACCTGTAGATCTCACTGTCATGGGCAGCTTTTCAAATTTTCTAGCTCTCACACCTGTGAATACTCAGTTTCCACTGCCCATTATCATCATGAATACCTTTACTTGGACAGTGTAACCAAAGTCTGAATTTGAAATGCTGAATAAGAGGAAAAAAACCATACTATGACCTACTAATAAAAAATATATATTTTATTAGAGTTACTATAATGCATAAAGTCAAATTTGATTGAAAATGTGTTCTTTTTTCTTTTTTTCTTTTTTTTTTTTCATTTACCCCTCTAAGGTTGGGGGAAAAACACCATCGTTCCTGTGTCTGTTCATAGCCACTGACTATTTTCCTAGTAAATCCTGCTTGTCTTTAAAAAATTGTCTTTTACAAATAAAATTCCAAAGGAAGAAACACTTAACAAAGAAGTTCTCTTTCATAAATGTTATGATTTGGGTATAACAAGCCATATTGAATCCATTGGGTTTTTGGTAATAGATTTCAAAATACATCATAAATGTAAGTAATATGATGACTAATGGGTCAAGTAAAGTTGGAACATTTTAAATGAGAAAATATCTGGAACAGTTTTCAGGAAACTTTTCCAGTTGGTATTTGGTCCCCCACAAGGTGTGCATTAACATAACTTAGAGGAATCACCTCTGGGGCTTGAATTCCCTCTCTGATTTCATTATTACAATATGATTCTTTTCCTTTCACTATTAAGTCATCTCCTAGGGTGATGGGAACATAAAATAAGTATAATTTATTTGTATTTGTCTAATCTCCTTTTAACTCAATAATCTTTCCATCATTCTGTTTCCTGGTAGCTGTTCAGAAAGTTTTGAAGGGTAATTAGAATCTAATAATTGACAGGCATGGATTTACTTGGTAACTTAAAGATACAGAATGTGTTCTGGGGATGGCGAGAAATTAAGAGTTGGCAGAGAAATAGATGACTCAGCTGAGAGATTCTCTATTACTACATAGTCTTAAAATCTAAACTTTGAAAATAGTCCACTTATTAAAGTTCAATGAGAATTATGAAAAAATTTAAACCCTTTAAACAAGAATATGATAATAATTGGAGTAAAATTCACATTATCAATCTATGCCTGGTTCTTTATCCAGTTATATTTCCATGTTCTTTTATTCTATATAGCTCCTACTGTGTTTCTGTTGAATAAAACTTTTTATAGTCCATTTCTTTAATGTTTTCATCTTAATAATGAAGTTAAATGTTTTTCATCAATTTTTTAAAAGTATAAAAGAAGACTAGAAAACATGTTGCCCAATTTTTATGTTATATGTTTAAGAAATGCCAAACTTTTATGTTGTGTAACTTTTCCCATTTGTAAAAGTAATCGTCCTATCATTATGAAGCTGAAAATATTTGTAATAAAGGCACTAATTTTCTACCTAAAAAAAGTGCCTATCTATTTCAAGGACATAGAGGTCTAGAGACACTAGGTAGCAAAAGTAACAATACAAATTTATTGAATTACCAGATGTGATGATGGCTTCATGATTTTAGTTGGAGGATTCACACATGTTGATGGACTTTGTCCAGCAGGAAAGGGTGCTGTTGCATTTGTGGTTCTCCTCATTCTGGTGTTTGCTGTGTGTCTCTTGATGGACCTGCTGCTTTGAAAGGAATACGTAATATTACAGTATGGCCTCATTTCCACTCTGCTTTTTGGGCTCTTGGCCTAGAGTACTATCCAGCTCACCCAAATGGGACTGCTCCAAGCCCTCTATTTATACATAGGACAGACTGTGTCTTGCAAGGAATGTGGCTCAGCATTCTAGCCATAGGGGGGTGGAGGAGAGGAACTCTGTGACCTAGTGGAGGGCACCATGCACAGAGATTGCACTGTGTGGGAACAAACAATTAAAAAACATCTGAAAGGTAAATTATTTAGATGTTTTAAATATCAACTTGTTTTTAATAAAAAGTTAACATCTATCATGTGCTATGTATCTAGCTCTTCTAGATTTTTGAACTAAAACTAAAAACTTTCATCAGCTGGTATTCAGTGACTGAGAGATTGAATTTGTACTCCTAGGTTTAAGATCACTCAAAAAATGAAGTTTTGATGCATACATAACAATTTTGACCTGACCTCATAGGAAAGATAAATCAAGTGACCAAAGTGTCCAAACAAGAAGCCTTCCTTTAGCAATCCACTGGCCAAAGAAAGTCATCCAGAAACCAGACTATAAAAAGTTAACATTAAAAATTCACATTTCAAATTCATGCAGCCAAAGGAATTTAAATAATTAAGCTTTAAAATGATTTTTAAATAATTCTGTAGCATTTATTCTTCTGAAGTTATTAAAGTTTAAAATCACACTGATACGTTGGGGACAAACTATATGAGATATATGAGAGAGAGAGGGCCAAGATAAATTACTTCAGACTTTCTCATTGCTAAAATTTGTTGAGTCTTGGTGAATTGTTATATATAAACTTGTAACCTAGTAGAGATTCATGACTTAAAGATAGAGCAAGAGAGGCAACTGTAATTAATTATGTGTTTGCCATCTCCATTTTGAGCTACCAGACTTATACCAAATACATGTCATGGGCTGACCTTGACATTGCTTAGAGAAATGGGTCTTTCTGATTTTAGACTACTCAAAGAATTTGTATTTGGTAGAATAAGGTCAATAATGTAACTCTATTAGATTCATGGTTGAACTTCACCAATATGTTTAGATTTTTTTAATACACATTTCTTTTCCTGAATTTATCAGCATTTGACTCCTACTGATAAAAAAAAGGGACCTTTTTAAAAAATTTCTTTTGTAATAGCCAAGTCATGTGAACAGATATTTCTCTCTTGTAAAACTCAACTGCTTTGGGTGGCACCAAACTGACCTATGCTTTTGAGTTTTACTGGCTCAACTGACTCTAGTCCAGCTGTTAAATTAAAGCCTCTAATTTTCATGTGTCACAACATTTGGTGTTAGTAAGATCAGGAATTGTCCTGTGGCTTCCCTAACACTTAGGAGTAGCAGTCCCCCTTTTTCACCTTCTACAGAAAGGCCACCCTGATCTCACCATTAAAGGTATTAGCACAAATGTTCTACTACCTTGTTGGAGGGGCTACAGAGAATGGAAAGTAAACCTCAAAAACTGACCCAGTAGCGTTGGTTAACGCTCAGGCATAAAGTGGGCTTCCCTACACATAGGGGCACATTGAAGCCCTTTGGCCTTTCGAGAAGCACACGTGTGGGTAAAAAATAAATGGAGTGGAAAATACTTTCCTATCATGCACAGGACAAAGTCATTGAAATAACTTGTGTTTCTTTTTTATTTTTTAAGCTAATATGTAGTAAAATTGTCCTTCTTTGGTATACAATTCTATGACTTTTAATACATGTATAGAATTGTGTAACCATGGCCATAGTCAAGATACAGAACAGTTCTACCATGTTAAAAAACTCTCATGGTATTCCTTTGTAATCACATCCACCAATAAACCCTAATCTCTGATAACTACTGCTCTCCATCACTTTAAGGTTTTTTTTGTTGTTGTGACTTTCTAAGTATGTTATACAAATGTAATCACACAGCATGTAACCTTTTCAGACTGGCTTCTTTCACTCACGTACTGCCTTTGAGATTGTACTGCCTTTGAGATTTGGTCAAGTTGTCACGTGTATCAGTAGCACATTCCTTTTTATTGCTGAGTAGTATTCCATTATGTAGATATACCACAGTTTAAGACTTCATCTACTGAAGGACATCTAAGTTGTTTCCAGTTTTGGTTATTATGAATAGAGCTACTTTAAACATTCATGTATAGGTTGTGTGTGAACATTAGTTTCATTCCTCTATAATAAATACCTAGGTATGAAATTGGTGGGTCATGTTAAGTAATAAGAAACTACTAAAATGTTTCCAGGTTGCCTGTATCATTTGACATTTCCACCAGTGATGTATGATAATCACACTAGTTCTGTATCCTCCCCAGCACTTTGTATTGTCAGTATGTTTTATTTTAGCAATTCTAATAGATGTGTCATTGTCATTTTTTTGTACTTTTCTGTTGACTAATGATGTCTTATGTTTTTATATGTGTTTATCTGCTACTTATATATGCTTTTTGGTGAAGTTTCTATTCAAGTCTTTTGCCTATTTTAAAATTAACCTGTTTGTTTCTTATTGTTGAATTTGGAATTTTTTCCTACATTATGGATGCAAGTCTTTTGTCAGATATGTGATTTGCAAATATTTTCTCCCAGTGCATAGCTTGTCTTTTTATTCTCTTAATGTTACTTTTTACAGAGTGAAAGTCTTTAGTTATGAAGTCCAGTTTATAATTTTTAAAAAGAATCATGTTCTTTTTGGTACTGTATATAAGAACTGTGCCTAATTTCAGGACTTAGAGATTGTCTCCTATGTTTTCATCTTTAGAAGTTTTATAATTTTACATTTTACATTTAGATTTGTGATTCATTTTGAGTTAATTTTGGATAAGGTATAAAGTTAAGTTCAAAGTACTTTTCTCTTTTTTTGGCACCATTTTTTGATAAACTAATCTTTATTGAAGTATCTTTGCACTTAAAAAGAAAATTCACAGTATTTGGTTGGACTCTTTATTTCTGGATTCTGTGTTATGTTCTGCTTGATATACATGTATATCACTTCTCTGAGATTATATTGTCTCAATCATAGTAGCATCATACTAAGTCTTAAAATCAGGTAGTGTAAGTCACCCAGTATTATTCTTCTATTTCAAAAGTGTTTGACTATTCTATTTCTTATGCTTTCCTGTATACATTTTTTTATTTGCAATATAGTTAGTTACAAGATGTCAGTTTCTGTTGTATAGCTCCTCTATAAATTTTAGAACCAGCTTTTCTATATCTACAGTAAATACTTATGGAATTTGATTGGAATTATGTGAAATCTGTAGATCAACTGGGAAAAAACATCTTTATAACTTTAAGCCTTTCAGTCCATAAATACATTATGCGTACAGCATATCTCTCCATTTACTTAGGTCTTTAATGATTTTTCATTAGCATTTTGTAGTTTTCAACATACAGATTCTGTATGAGTCTTACTAGATTTATACCTAAGTATTTATTTTATTTGGTGCTATTATAAATGTTATTTTCTGTTTAAATGTTTTTATTCCAACTGCACATTGCTAGTTTGTACAAACTCAATTGATTTTTGTGTGGTGGTCTTGTATTCTAAAATCTTGCCAAATTCATTTATTAATTCAAGGAGCTTTTCTGTAGATTTCTTGGAGTTTTCTACATGGGTAATCCTGTCATCTGTGAACAGACATCATTTTATTTCTTCCTTTCCAGTCTTCATGCCCTTTTTTTTTTATTGCCATATTGCACTGGTTGGGATTTCTAGTATTATGTTGAGTATGGGTAGTGAAAATGGATGTCCTTATCTTGTTTCTGATCTTAGGGAAAAAGCATTCAGTCAATCCAATCCTTCATGATTAAGGATGATGTTAACTATAGGTTTTTTCATCTGTGAATTTTAACAGGTTAAGAAAGCTCCCATCTATTGACAGTTTGCTAAGAATTCTTATCATAAATGGCTATCAAGTTTTTCAAAAGCGTTTTCTGCATCAATTGATACGATCATGTCTTTTTTTGTTGGTTTTTTTTTTTTTGGAAACTGGTAATATTACTTTGATTGATTTTCTAATACTGAGCCAACCTTGTACTCTCAGAATAAATCCCTCTTGGTTGTGGTATATTATTACTTTCATACATTGTTTGATTCATTTTTTTTTTTTTAGGATTTTTATGTCTCTAGTTTTAAGAGATATTGGTCTGTAATTTTCTTTTACTATCTTTATCTGACTTTGCTATCAGTAATGTTGATCTCACAAAATGAATTTATGAGTGTTGTCTCCTGTTTCCTACAGGACAAGATAAATAAGGGGGAAATGAGGGATTTTCATAGTCCCTGTGAACATTAGAAATTTCCTTACCATTCCTGAAGCCAGAAATAGAGAGTTTCTCTTGCTGCTCCCTCTGTCCATACCTGATGCCCACCTCCAGGTTTTGGGCTACCTTTAGTCCAGGCTGGGAGTACGGGAAGAAAAATGAGAAACTTACTACATTTTGGTGGTGTTTTGAATCTAGTCATCTTCCCCAATCTATCTGTTATCATTTACTTTTTTTTCCCTATATATTCATTGTATGTATGTATGTATGTATGTATGTATGTATTTATTTACTTATTCATTCATTCATTCATTCTTTTTTTAATTGAATTGTAGTCAGTTTACAATGTTAGCTTCAGGGGTACAACAGAGTGATTGAGTTATATATATACATGCATACTTTTTTTTTTCAGTTTCTTTTCTGTTACAGCTCATTAGAAGAAATTGAATAAGGTTCACTGTGCTATACAGTAGGTCCTTGTTGTTTATCTATTTTATATATAATAATGTGTGTTACCACTTACTTTTCTGAGTCCTCAAATAGCTGCTCTGTGTAGGTCTTATGACTATATTCTCTCTAGATATTATAACTGCATAAAGTGGGAGAGACAGTGTTCCGTTTTTCCTGGAACTCTGAAATAATCTAACAAAGAGAAGAGCAAGGTATATTAGATGTTTTTGCTTTGGAGGAAGAAGATAAAAGAAGCTGAGGCAAACATTCCTAGGCCTTGAGACTTCATTCATGATCATATTAGAAACTAGAACTATCCTGTGGGTACATGTGCATATGGAATTTGATGTATAACAAGTCGCTACAAATGTAGTGACTTATAGGAACACAAATTTATTATCTCACAATCCTGCAGGTCAGTATCCTGACCTACAGAAGTCCAGGTGGGTTCAGCTGGATTCTTGGCTCAGAATCTCACAAGGCCAAAATCAAGGTGTCATTCAGCTGGGCTGGGCTCTAAACTAGAGGCTCTAGGAAAGAATCCACTTCCAGACTCATTCCATTTGTTTGCATGATCCATTTCCTATGGTTGTAGGACTGAAGTCCCCAATTCCTTGTTAGTGGTTGGCCAGTGCTTCCTTCCCTCAGCTTTAGAGCACCCATTCCTTCTCAAATGGCCGCCACCATCCTCAAAGCAACAATGACATACCATAGAGCCCTTCTCACATTTCTCATCTCTCTGACTTTCCCTTCTGCCTCCTTCATGTACTTTTTAAAGGGCTCATGTAATAGATCAGGCCCACCAGATAATCTCTGTGTCATAAATTCAATTTATCTGGGATTTTTATCACAACTGTAAAATCCCTTCACAGCATAGCATTACCTAGATTAGTGTTTGATTCAATAATCAGGGGAGATGAATCTTGAGGGAGAGGGGGTCATCTTTAGAATTCTGCCTACCACAGAGCCAGATTAGAATGTTCTGGAGTGCTCCAGGTGAAGTGACCAAACATGTACTTCATGCTGAGTTTAAAGCCCAATGCTAAGTGTTAAAGATGAAAAACATGCACTCAAATATCTTCTTAATTGGGATTATATCTCATAAAAAACTACTTGTGCAGATCCAGGTTTGTGGATCAACTTTTTGGAGCAAATGCTGAGCAGCATGCTGAAGACTAGGTGTCAGGCAAGGAAAGGGTACATTAGACTAAGGAGCAACATGATCAAAGGCCTGAAGGTCTGACATAGCGTGGGTTGGAGGAAATGAGCTCTGTAAACTCTTTGATATTTCTGGAACTTTAATCTGTGGTGGGCAATGGCTATAAAGAAAGGCAAGTTCTTTTTTCCATTCTGAGGAGCTTGGTCTTTCATCCCATAGGTAAAGAAGAGCCATTAAAGAGTTTTAAGTACTAGTGTGCCAATCAGGATCACATTTGAAACAAATCATTTGGAAATTGCTCTGGAGAGACTGGATTAACAGGAATTGGTCTAGACAGAAAAGCCATTTAGGAGGCTTTATAATAGTTGAATAATATCAAAGGCGTGAACGAAAAAATGGGGAGTGGCTGGAATGCTGGAGAGAAGGAGACTGGATTCAAACAATATTTTGGAAGTGAAATTAACAGAACTTAATCATTGAGCAGATTTGGACCAGGAAAAGAGAGAACGAAATGAGTCCAAAAGTCAGATTTTTTCTTAATATGAGCCAAATGGAAGATTATAGAGCCAGTAACTGAGGCTGGGAATATAGCTTGTTTGAGAGGAGTTGATGGATTGTTCCGGATGAATTGATTTGATGAGCCTGTGGGAGTTCAGTAGAAAGGAAAAAGTCATTCATTTTTTGCCTTCACTACATCATTAAATATTCATTTAGTACTCACTCTGGACTAAACAGTAGTTTCAACACTGAATGTTAAGACGTAGGACAGTCCTGACTGTTCAGGAGCTCACGGTTAGCTGGACCAGGACAGATACCTAAGCAGTAACTATATAAAATAATATAAATAGGTACCTGATGATGACACAGCACATAAGATACTCCGGAAGCAGTGGATGAGAGGTACCTTACTCAGCCACAAGGGTCAAGAAAGATTTCCTGGAGGAAGTAACTCAAAGACTAAGTCTCAAAAACAAGTTAGGCAAGTAACTAGAGGTGTAGTTTTTTTCTGTGTCACTGGGACATGATACCTGAGATGCGAGGATCAACGGTGAGATGGTAGTTAGCGACTCTCATACGCGCCATTGCATGGATGCTTTGCTGGTCCACAGGCAGGGGAAGCGGATCCCTTAGGCTCAGCAGTTGGTATAGGTGGCTATTTGGGCAGCTTCCTGGGTAGGTCACTAAATTGTTTCTGTGGCTACAGAATGAGCACTTCTGACCCTTAATTTAAATCTCATGTTATGAATCCAGACAAAAGCAGATATTTTCTGTGAAGCCACCAAATTTGGAAGCCCACAGAATAGGATTTATAGGCAGAGCAGGTTGATGTATGAGTCATTCGAATCATCCAATTTCCCTAAAATATTTTGCTCCCCAGCCCCTTTCAGTACCCCAAATTCTACAAGTCAAAAAATAATGCCATTGAATTGTTACACTTTAAATGGGTAGATTATATGGTGTGCGAGTTAGTATGTCAGTAAGGATGTTAAAAAATTAATTCCCTTAAATGAGGTGTTTTTTTTCTTTCTGTTTAAAAAGTGTAGGGAACATTTTAGTATTACAGAAGGGTGATTCAGGGGTCTGACCCTTTCCAGTGGACAGCTAACTGGAAGCAGGACTCTCAGCATTTTCCTAGGCCTGATTAAAGAAACACAAGGAAAGGCACACTCAAAAGGCATGGTACCCTGAGGGAGCCTGGGTACCAGGAAGAACCCTTAAGGTGCTGATATCTGAGGAAGGTGAGAAGGGGTCCTCCTTATGAAGACAGAGATAGAATATGAACTTAATCTGCTTGATAACTTTGCTATTTCTAGCTTCATCTGTGGTTGGCTTGTATTACATCCTCAGGCTCCAATGAAAAGAACACTTGTTAGGTTCAGTTCACCTCAACCACTTATTGAACATGTACATTTGAGAGAGACACTGTGCCAGGCGCTGGGTATAAAAAGTTATGACTTGCTCTGCCTTCATGATGCTTATAGTCTTATGTCTTATTGACAATAAAAAAGTAAGAAGACAAAAACTGAACTAATAGGACCTAGTTAGCTTTAAAGTCAGGTGACTAAGTGGCAAATAAGGGCACTATGTGATAAATGATACATGGCAAATGAGCTGTAGATTTTAAGAAATCTCAGTTCACCCATCTGACGTTGGATGGGATCATTGATATTTTATCCGTGCAGAATGTAGGGAAAGATGTAGGCACTCTTCTGGTTTTTAGCAGGTCACAAAGAGGAAACAAACAGAAAGTTGTGGAGAGGCTACTTCAGTGAATCACGTGGACAGATATTCATGAATACCGGTATTTGTGTCAAGCATTGTGCCGAATGCTGAGGGAAGAACTTTTACCTCCAAAGAAAGATTGTCAGTGCCAGTAACAAACTGGAAAGGCTGCTTAATTTTGCCTCAGAGTGGAGAGGGCAGATAGATGTCCATGCGTGGCCTTCACCCTGTTGGGAACAGTCACATGGATGGAGACAGGAGTGTAGGATGTAAGTAAGCCCGGGAAAGTGTTCCTTTAAGCAACAAAGTGGGAAGAATAGTTAGGTGATGAGTAGAAGAATTATAATGGCATCATAATGAGTCCACAGTACAGGTGTTGAGGAGCTTAAATAGGAGCTTAACAGGGAAGTAAAGGCTTATAGTTAATAAGAGAGCTTCAGTAATTTTCTTCTTTTTCAATACTATAGCAGACATCAACTTGGATATATCAAAACCTTTGAAAGCAAACCTGAGTTTTACCAAGCTGGACCAGGTAAACCATTTTTTACAGAAGATAAAAAGTGCACAAAGCAAAGAGACCTCAGCTCTGTCAGACACCACGCTGAGTAAGGATGAGCTTCCAGCCTCCACATGCTACCGTGGAAAGTTGTCTAAACTGAAAGTTCATGGTGATGGAGCACAAAACATTCCATTTCAAGAAAACGTGTGGAGAACTGTTTCCTGCTTTCAGAAGATTTCTGTTCATACTACTCAGATTGTGGTCTCCATGGAAACTGTCCCTCATCCAAATAAACCATGCCTGTTAGCATCTTTATCAACACTCGACGGAAGCCTTAACATCAAAGCAGCACAAAAAGTACCTGGTAAGTGACAGAAAAGGGGAGAGGGAGATGACAATATGACTTGTTCACACCTGAAAGTGCATAACTCTGAAGGTTGATCTATGCATGTAGAGGTTAAAAGTTTCTGGGACCATTAGAGATGGAGACATTTTTGGTTTGTGACCTTACTTTACAGAAAATTTTATAACAAATTATTTAAGCCCTGAACTAAACTGTTCCAATCCACTTCTTCAGGCATGTTCCTACAGATGTCTTTAAAACTGCTCATTTCTAAATTTCTTTTTACCTAAAATAGCTATAGTGGAAGAACAGACTACATATCAGGTTTTGTGAACCATTAATAGCTTTCAAAGTGTGATCTCAGGACCAGCAGCATCCACATCATCTGGGGACTTGTTAGTAATGCAAGTTCTCAGACCGTACCCCTGACCTACTGAATCAGAAACTGGGCATGGAGCCCAGAAATCTGTGTCCCAGCAAACCCTGCAGGTGATTCCAATGTGCTCCATTAAGTCACTGGTAACAATTTATTTAAAAAAGAAAAATTGCCCTGGTGGCATGAATGCTACACAAAGTGTAATAGAAGCCAGGGTTCAACTTTGCAAAGACAGTGCCATTGAGGATTATCAGGTAGCAACACCTGGCAAGGAAAGGCTGTGCTTCTGTGCCCAGCTGAGCAGAGGGAGCTGTGGACCGGCCAACTGAAGCCCCTTGATGGTTGGAGAGGTGAGAAATTAACGGGCAGTGACATCTACATTTTCCTCTTTTCTTACCGTGACTAGTTTGTTACGTGCTTTTTCAGACTGAATCAAAAAGGGTGGGCAGGAGGGGAAGAGAAAAGACAAGGTACAGGTGGGAAATGACCATTTTCAATCACAGAAACTGCTACTGTAAACGTTCAGGGCAGGATGCCAGAAATTTTACTTTGAAAGTAAAAGTCGCAAGAGGGAAACATTTTTTTCCACTTGAATTTGCAGTAAAGAAGTGGGACTAGATGCGTAGTGCGGGTGGCGGGGTGCGGGGGGAGGATAAAGTAAATCCTGAAACTATATGCAACTTATTGCTTTCTATAAAGTAATTAAGTGGCAGCTGGAGACTAGCTGTAACTTAGTTCCATATAGCCAGTTTGGGCAGAGTAACTGAAGAGATAAAGAATTTTGGAGTTGAGAAGTATGAATTTTAGGCCAAAAAAGAAATGATTTCTTTCTTTCTCACCAGAAGTATTTGTGACGAAGCCAGCTAAAAGCACTCTATATTTTTTAGTCTTAAAGTTAGAAATGAAACATGTAAGGTCCACCGGACATGAAAGGCTATGAAACACTGGAGGCTACAATATCTGATTTATCCACAAGTAAATTGCAACCCAGACAACACTGGATCCATTCCCACTCCTTTCCAGTTGTACCTTAATCATAGGAGGGAAAGGGTTAGGACTCAAACATAGTGAAAGAATTGAATGTGTACTGTACCTAATTCTAGTTCCTATTCTTTTTTTCATCCTCATTTCTTATTTTATTCATTTGCTATTTGTATTTTACCCACTTTTAACAGTGTCAATTTTGAGTAAATATCTAAAGTATAATTAAAATCCTCTCACTGAGCACTACAAGGTAGTAGACTCATTCTGTTTTGTTTTGTTTTTTAACTTGTTTTTCCCTCTTATACCAGTACCCCTATTCCTTTTACCTGGTTAAATGCAGAAGTAGAAACTATAGCTCTGACTAAGACTTACCTTATACAGCTCTAATGTGGAGCATCCAGCAAATGTTCTGAAGTAGTTATTTACATCAGGAAATCAAATCAAATTCAAGTTAGCCATTTAATAGGAACAACTTTATTATGAGAATGTAACAAACACAAAATCTGTTTTCTCTACACTTCTGCTTAATGCGATGACATGCTCAAATGTTTAAAAGATAAACGAAGTCAGCAAGGTAATAACAAATTATAATTAAGTGAAATAAGATTATAAATTTTAATTACTGCTGTAGGCAGATTTCTAGGAAATTATAATTGAGAGATAACTACATAGTTTTCAAAAATTGACTTTTAACTAAGCGGAATTTTTTTTAAAGTAATATGTAATTTAAACCTTGAACATCAATTTCATTGTGTAATTGAGTACCTTAAAAAATCATGCTTTGCACCTTGGTCGAAATGTATGCAAATATATATTTAAGATATGTTTTTGATATTTGTAAAAAAAAATTCTCCTCACGAAAAAATAACTCTCCTACCAGTAATCATATTTCTTTGTGTATTTTTCAAGTGACATCATAATGTGTTCGACCAAAATTTTTTATATTATTTCTCTGAGCACAGCAAAGTTAATGTCAAGATTTTTATAGTTTGAATCTAATGCAGAAATACTTAACTACGTCTTTGATTGTACAGTTTATATAACTGTTGTGACCATCTGCAGCAGCTGCACTTTTCAAATTATTTGCTGAACCAAATTGAGCACAGTGACAAAAGTAGTCATCTCAGACTTACTATTAAACAGAAAGAAAAAGGAGCATTGCCTTGGTACAGCATAGCCATCTGCTGTACAGATGTTATTGTATAGAATGACTTAAGATAAAATAATTGTAGAAAATTTTCATTAAAACCTCAACAATTTGCACTTGTTTATGCGAATCTGCATAACTCCCCAATGAGACAACACACTTGGGGTTTCTTTGGTTCTCACTCACTTTCTCTTTGATCCTTTTTGATGTGCTGACTTTAATAAACACAGTCAAAAACACTGTGCAAAAACATCATGGAAAAAACTACAAAGGAACAATTATAGCAGCAGAAACTACTCTAATCCCTAACTTACGCAAGCTATTTTTAGTGAAATATTTTTTTTAACACTCTTTATGTGACAATGTTATATAAACAGGGTAAAACGGTCCTTTCCAGATGAGTTTTAATTTAGGATCTGAAATAGATTTGTAATGCTAGAGGAATCTTATGTTCTGAGTAATATTTAGAGAAACACAATTGGGAATGTGTTGTAGGCATGTTTCCTCACTTCTGGAAAGTACAAAAAATATTTGAGTTTGCCTAATGATTATATTTTTTATCATCTAAACCGTCATGCGCTTATGGGAAGTGCATGGGGAAGGGAATGATAGAAGAGTGAGAGAGAGAAGTTAATTTTCTTCCCAGACACTGTCGATACATTAAATCTGATATCCTTTTATAGTCACTTACTTGTTTTTACAACAAAATATGTACAGATTATTCACTGAAATGGTTTCATCATTTGAACCAAAATGAAATGGTTAAATATTTTCCACTTAATAAAAGAAAAATCCATGAGTCCTTCATAGCCTCCTGTACTGTTCTGCGGCCCTAAACTATCTGTGTTTCAAGGGACTTGGTTTTGGGTTTTTTTTTTTTTTTTAAATACCACTCTACAGATGCTAGTTTAACAGTGACTTACAATTAACCTAACTCATTTTTCTGCTAAAATACTTACATTCTCCTGTATGTCTTTGGTAAAATGACCCTAAAGTTCTGATTGTAGTAGACATAATGCTTGTATTTTTTAAATTGCTCTATAATATTGCAAAAATTTCTGATTGTGTATAATATCGCAAAATTTCTATGATTGTATTATTTATAACAAAATTAATCTTTTTTTAAAATTGCATCTTATTTTCTGAAACATTTTAAGGCAGATAATATTTCTTTTGCTGTCTACTAAATCCATCCCATTCTATAATATGTTCTTTTTTAGAAGCAACCCTCTTCCTCCCCCCCCCCACCCCACACAGTCTTTTTTTGCTGTTTGAAGTGTGTCATTTTGGAGAAACCATAAGTATGTAGCTATAAATTCCAGACCAGCAGTGTAGCACTTTGCACAGGCAGGGTGAGGAGTGAGCTGCAGACTTTAGCTCCCCTTGTCAGAGTAAATTATGACTCTATTAGGGCGGCACTTCTTAGATTTCGGCAAATAAGGGTACGCAATTCAGGCTGTGAAATAGCTGTGCTTTGGGCTGCCTTGCTCTTTCTCAGGGGCACTTAGAATAGTAGCATCCTCCACATAGACGTGGAAGAGGGAAATAGGATATGAACAAATTAGGTGGCACAGAGGGTGGGAGGAAGAGCCGAAGTGAGGCCATCTTGGCCGGCATTTTAGTCAGAATTGGGAGAAAGTTGCAAAGATCCTCTTTCCATAGGGACTTAGGGGACTTTTCATCCATGCAGGAAGCAAAGAGTTGAATTCCTAGTCAAAGAGCTGTGGTTTAAATAACTTCCACTACCCCAGCCTCTGTCATCCAGATGTACTTACCTTTGTGTATAAACAAAAGTAAAAAGAAAGCAAGCATAACCACATTATTTTTCAGATATACAAATGCCTCTTCTCAAGTTCACTGAATTCGGGACCAATAAAACATAAAGAACCTAACCCTCCTTTTCATGTATTGAAAAGTGAAACTGGGCTTTAATTGATACAAAGCGGAGCTCCAGCTTTTCATTCCAGAGTCAACTGGATCTCCTGAGGAAAATCTCTTAAGGCATTGTCATAGCCATTGGATGCTGCAGAAACGCAAGGAAGCCTGAGGGGAAATAAAGCATTAAATTAGATATGAATACCTAAAGTAATATATTGCAATAACAAGCCATTTACAATACCCCAAAGACTTTTGTTACTTTTAGAAAGAAATAGCATCTCTGTCCAATGCCTGAACAATAGGAAATGAATTCTTTGACAGTTAAAGTCAGAGGACAAACTTAACTGTTACGGAGCCACTGAGAATTGAAGTGGAAGTTGGACTTGTGGACAGCTATACAAATCGCTAACAAACCGTAATGAATATTGGGTGTGGGCATCAGGGTCCTGTCATTTTTGACACTGTGTCCCAAGCAGCTTAAACCCAACACTCAGGGAAAGGTGGAGACCTCATAGAGTCTGTAACATCTGGGGTTTTATTTGTCATTTTGGCATACCTCGCAAGCGCAAAAGAAAGAGTAAAAGGGGATTATCTTGACAATGAAATGAGTTACTGAATCTTGTGATAATGAAAAGCAGAAGAATTCTAATGCCTTTCTATAGTCCCTGAGGTAGAGGTGCGTTTATAGTTTTGCAGAAGTAAAATGTAGGCAGGCAGAGCAGATGGCCCAGAGTCCGTGAAACATGACACCGCTCATCCCCGAGCTGAGTACCACCATTAATCCTACTCAGATTCCCTCCTATTACTTTATAACAAGGTTCAAAGTTGCTACTGAGGAACTGGCATGTCCCTCTTTTTATTTTTATTTTTTATTCTTAAATTACCTGTACATTACTGATTTTTTTCAACAGTGATATTTTTCTGTGCATACTGGTGGACTACTGAGACATAAAAAAAAAAGGTAGGATAAGAAGTTCTAAAAAATGAATGGAAAACAAGTGGAAAAAATAAAATTTTCATAATTTCTTTTCAAAATAATGTCCCATATTTTTTCTTTAATGTGGTAGGAAATAAAAACCATAAACGTATAAGATATCCTCTTGGGGAGTAATTCTCTTGTCCTCTCTTTTAGAAATCACATGCAGTGGAAAAGGAATCCCACCATACAAGTTTTATTCTCCTGGCTGTAATGGTTAGCATAATACATGATTAGATAGAATTTTGGACAATAATAAGCAATATTAATACTACTCTCTTAGAAGTGATCTTTTTCGACCCCTCACAAAGAGAGGTAAACAATTAAAAATATTGGATGTTAAAAATAATTTCTACTAGTATATATGCTGTTCAGGCATATTTATATGGTTGTTCGTTTTTTTGTTTAACCAAATTATGCTTATTCACTCTTTACATCTTTCATTTGGGATATTTAAGTTTTTCTGTGTTAAAGGGTTTATGCATTTTTTAAATATCTGTTGAGTGGTTTTTGTTCTTCATGTACATTTTTTTAGTGATGATCTTTTCAGTTACTATAGCTGTTTTGGATTTTAATGGGAAACCTTTAAATACATAGGAAAGCAACTTCAGGAATTTAGATGATGACTGCTGGGTGAGATTTCTGATGTGTTCATCTCCAGGCTGTATTAGAGGTAAAAATCATCTAGTAAGCACTGGTCCTAAGATGTCAGAGCACTGTCGTGCGCCTGGCATAGTGAACATGATGTACCTGCCCAGCCGTGCGTAGAGGGAGATGAGCTCAGCGCAGAGAGATAACCATCTCTCTGACTTTTTCTTCTGATTAATCACCGACCTGAACTCCACTTGAACCTTGTTAGACAAAAAACAAGCAGAATTCCTGGCCCAAACTATAAAATATAATTAAGCCCTTTTGAAATGATGTGTAAAAGAACATTGCTGTACCCCCACTTATAACCACTACCACCACCACAACCAATAAAGTTAAATCAAGCGCTGCCTGTAATGGATTAAAATAATAAATGTTCCTGGATTTCAGCGTTTGAAGTACTTGAAGAAAACAGGCTCCCAGCAGCCCGGGTAGCTGAATGCAGGAGAGACATTTATTAATGACGAGTTCAAGGATTTGGCCTGTTTAAGATCATTACTTTCTGTTTACCGTGTGTTACACATCCCTTATATTTTTACACAGCCCACATGTGTCCACATGCAATAATGAAAGCTTGCTCTTTCCTCAACAAAAGAATTGTTAATTGTGTAAATATGGTTCTCTTGGGAAATATGAAGTCTTCATAAGACTGTGTTTCCTTCTAATGAGAAATCCAGTACCGTTACTCTGCTCTTCCAAGTATATTCACCTTCAGCCCTTGTCTCTGGCTAAATTAGCCTTCTCCCTATTGTTTTTAGTTACCGAATTCCAAACTTAATCTAGACTGCTAGAAAACTGTTGGCTTCAGATTACATATTTTAAAATTGTGTCCCGTTGTCCTGGGCTGTGTATGTCTTATGTGCTATAGGGGAAAAAAATGCTTTTTATTTCTTTTCCTTGTTTTAACAAAAGTATGGCAAAGGACTGTTGGCCTAGATTTAGATCCATTTGAAGGGAAAAAGGGACAACTGATAAAAATTTCCCATATACACATATTAAAACAGAGTGTTCCTTGGACAGGAGGAAGAAGGGCCTTTGAGACAACAAAAACGCTATCAGTTAACCTGAAGATGTCTCACCGTGAAAAATGCTATTGGAGAAGAAAGTTTTCAGTCCGAGCAATTCAATACTAGAGAAATTTTTTTCTTAATAGTTTCTCATCTTCATCCTGATGATTGCACCTTATGAGTTAGTATTAGATGAAATGGACAAGAATTATTGTAGCCCCTAGCAGTGGGACTATGGAAAAAGAGAAGGTTAGAAGTAAATGTCCCCGACTCCAGTGAATTTGTGACACTATTTAGTTTTGCCTGTGGTCACAGCAAATTGCCCTCTCATCCACATAAGCCAGAAGGCTGTTTGCTAGGAAAGTTTCTGGCAAAGCAACCCTGTCAGTGATGAGTGGCTGAAGACACATCTTAGATGTTCTTTTGCTCTCTGGCTGGGCCTCTGGACCTGTAGGCTATGTTGGCATAATATTACTGGGGCCTTGCAAGACAGCTGGGGACAGGAAAAAGCATTTATTTGCAACCCTGTTACCAGTTGGAAAAATGAAATTACTAAAGAGCTAACTAATAGCAGTAGTTTTTATAAGGCAACATGGTGCTGGAAAGAGGCAAACTCTTAATCCCAGCCCTGCTACTTGCTGACAGTTAACTGTGGTAAAAATTACAACACAGCTCATTTCCAAAATAAAGGCAAAAGTCCTTACTTCACAGGGCTGTTGAGAGGATTAGGTGAGATAATGTGCGCTGAGTACACATTCCTTGGCATAAATGTATTAAATTCCTCATTAAATATTTGTCTTTTTGTATCGTCTTCTCCCAACTCAGTCACACCACATGAATGCTGAGGTCATAGAGCATTAAATTTTAAAGCTGAAGATTATCTCAAAGATCATTCTTATCTTTATCAAGAACCCTTTTTATCCTTTTCTCTCCATCATCCAAACATGCTGTATTTAGGATAAAGTAAATAAGGATAAGATAGGTAATAACATAACCATACCAACCTGATATGACTGTAACCAAAAATAAAAACTTTGGTACACCTACTCAGCCCTGTCTCCAACAAATTCATGATTTATTTCAGGCTCTTTGAAATACTGAAAATGCCATGTGGATCACCATTACTGTGTGGGTCCACTAAAGTGTCAGAGAACCCTGGTTTGAGGCCTGCTGAGCTTAGTCCGAGGTTCCTAAATTAAGGGTGTTGAGATTAAGTGATTTGCCCAGGGATATTCTGACTTGCAGTGAGGACCATAACACGTCTTCTGGCTTCCAGTCTTTTTAATAAACCAGTCTTTTAAAACTTGGATTATGTGGATCAGGACCAGTTTCTAAGCCATTGCAGTAAATCGCTTAGGAAATCATTTTGCTTTCAACATTGTTTAAGTTTATACCAAGTCTTCCATCCATGTGACTTACTTTAAAAAAATTGATTCACCAACAGTATTCTCATTTAATTAAATTAACTAGCTACCGTATTCATCTGAGAAACTTTTGAAGTACATATTTACTGCTGTTCTTTCCTTTGTAAGAAAGTTGTCATCTGCTTTCCAATATGCAGAGTCAGATCTGCTAGTCTGCTTTTTTTTTTTTAAGCATAGCCACATGATCCAATCAAGTTTTATTTTTCTAATAAACTGACACAACTGTAAAAACAGTACGTGTGGTGGCAGATTGGAGGGGAAGAAAGAGGCAAAGCAAATCTTCCATCACCCTTTGGTATTTTCAGTTTAGTTTTTCTAGGATCCAAGAGTTATAAAACATTTCTCAAAAAATGCATTTCCCAGGTGAGGGCCGAGTATACATAGCCAACTCAGTAAACATTGTCATCTTAGTGATTCTCCCTTTCTTTATGTGAAAGAAAAAGAAAATTGTATTCCTGCTATTTGTCATTTTCTTGTGTCCAAAAGAAGAGATTTGGATTAGAGTAGGGGTCCCAGCTATTACTCTCACTAGATGAGAGTCCCTGGGGACTGGAAGTGCCGCCCATGAGAAATCATCAGGTGCTTTGGAGAAGGGACACATGTTAGCAGGTGGACCACCCAACTGACCTCTCATTTTGAGGACTAAACTTTTTAGTAATTTTGTTCGGGGCACCAGCATCCCTTTCAGCTTAAATATCAGTATTCATGTAGGTCTCTGTCAGTTCTGTTATATTTTTGTCCTATACATTAATCTTATATTTTACTATAGCCTACTGTAGTAATAGATTCATATATATGGGCCTGTTACAAAATAGAATGTAATTAAACAGGATCTGAACCACTTGCATGTTCTGATCAAGATGGGGGAAGCAAGCTCTTTTTCATGGTTAAAATACCCAAGTGCCATTTTTATGTGCTTCAGCGTAATTAGTTGAAAAGATTTTTAATCATCTCTTCATGAACCAGACTTACAAAAAGATTTTTCCAGTCATCCAGTCACTTACGGTCATCTCTTTTTTTTTTTTTTCAACTTTTTTTTATTGATTTATAATCATTTCACAATGTTGTGTCAAATTACAGCGTAGAGCACAATTTTTCAGTTATACATGAACATATATATATTCATTGTCACATTTTTTTCTCTGATGGTCATCTCTTTATGGATCATACTTACAGAAATTTTTCTTCCTCACTTCTGAGGCAAACTCATGCTTCACTATTATGCAAATTGACTTCTGGATGTATCTAACACATGCTTGCTGATTTTCTAGTAGCCTTAGATTATTTCCAGCTGGATAAAAATACCTGGCTATGCTTTGCTAGCATATGTCATCATTGAGTACTCTTTCCTAATGACATACAGAAGCTTGATGTAGATTGCACTTTGCACAGTCAGCATGTAGAGAGTAGAAGTCTTACTAAAGATCTAGTAGAGACTGAGGATGTAGGGCTGGCAGCATTTTGTAAACATTCTCCAAAACAAGTGGTTTGCATTTATTTGTCTTCTGAAGGAGTATTTTTTAAAGTCATGAAACTATTTGTTTATTGAACTAAATTTTTACACTCAATGAAAAGTATGTCAGTTTGCAAACAAAGCAAGATAATTTCTATGTATCAACCAGTTGTTTCTGAAATTACTTCTCAGTGTTGCTACACCTCATTTAGTTTAATTAAATATCTGCCATTAGTTTGCTAGAGCTGAAATTAAATATATAAACACAGATTTTTGGAAGAGCCCAATGGAAAAATTCAGGCAGAAAAGCATTCTGTTGAATGGAAGGAGGTAGAGAGAAGTTATATACCTGGTCAGAAGTGACCTGATCCCACAGTTGATAAAAGCAAGATAGGATTCTGGGTTGGATCCTGGAACAAGAAAAGTACATGAAGGGAGAAAGTGGTGAAATTCAGATAAGGTCTGTAAGTTAGTAGTATTGTGTGGATGACAATTTTCTGGCTTTTGAGAATCATACCGTAGTTTATGTAAGTTGGTAACATTAAGGGAAGCTGCATGAAGGGTATCAACTTTGCTGAAAGCCTGAAATTATTTCATAATTAAATTTTGAATTACCTGATCATTGATTACATAAATTGCTTTAATAATATTTGTACCTGTAAAGTTTAAGTGATCATTTTAAATCTTGCACTTCAATTTTTCTTTTCTTTTCTCCTTGTTGTTTTTATAAATTAGGGGAAAAATTTAAAGTACAGAAAATATAAAGGATAACACATCAAATGCCTATACACTCACCAACTAGAACAGATGTAAACATTTTGTCATATTTACAATATGTAAACACACATACAAACACAGGGGCAGAGGAGTGGGTAAAACTTCACAGAACTATTCTGCCTTTTCCAATGTTTCAATGCTAAGAATTTAGTTTTTATAACTTTTACCTGTAGTCATATAGTCCCATAATACATTAGTCCGTTACGGAGAAGAATAATACGTGCCTTTAACTCACTTTCTGTTGCCATTTGTACCAGATTTTGAATGTATAAATATCCAGCTTATATGAACTCTGAGTATTCTCTGTGGCCCTGGGTTTATATGTGTGGTGATATTTAAAATAAGATTCATTTTATCCTCTGGAAGATATTTAGTATGTTTCCTGATTTAAAAAAAGGTGGGGGGATGACATCCCATAGGCCAGCTTCTCACAGAGTGAAAGAAGGGGGAAAGGAGAATTAATAACCCTGTCGTGAATCCCAGGGCTTATTTTCATGTTTTGTGGTAGAAGTGTGAACTGCAGTTTACCATTTATAAATGACGCTTTGTGAAATTAATCACCACTCTTTCTTATTAAGTGATCACCGTAATCTCTTATTGCTGGTCATTTATACCGAGATTAAAACCACTTGGACTAACATGTTTTTCTATTACTTTGTTGTAGCTTTTTTTAAAATGTAGCAAGAAATGTTCAAAAGGGAATGGAGACTATTTTAAACTTACAAGCGTATACTTGTGGGTGACCCTTTCTCTGGTGCCACAGGGAACTGGATCCCCTCATGGAGGAGCAAAGCTACAGCAGGCTGGTGTGTGTAGCAGGTGGACATGTGGGGATGAGTTAAATTCGTTGTTTAAGTCTCCATAGTGAACCATGCCTAATTTCCTTGTAGATTTGTGGCATGAAGGAAAAGAGACAGAAGGAACCAGGCAGGGCACGTTTATATCTCTAGGTCATGTGTGTTCTTAATGCCTCAGGCAGTACCTGTTCCTGGGTCCTCATAGCCAACATTAGCATCTTCAATTCTCAAAGCGCCCTGTGTGTTTAAACAAGCCCATGGTCAATGCTGGACAACCTGTGATAGAGGGAAGTGCAAACTGTAAAGGAAAAAGTAAAAATAGAGTGAGTGAGGGGTAGGCTGTTGGCAAATAAAAGAGGAAAGAAAAGAACAGCACCTTACACGTGGGTATTCAATTAAATATTTGATTAGCGTGAAAGAACTGACAGCACAGAAAGTGAATATAAAGCAGAAACTCAAAGTAGTTGTATGATAATAGGGAAGTGTTTGTGTTTTTCAACAGTTTACTTGCTTGACAGAGTCAGTATTATAAATGTTGGTTGTCTTTTTTTTGCCTCCAGTACTTTCTGAGATCTCAGAACATTGCCAAGGAAAAATCTTGTGATGTGGAAGACAGTTGCAAATTACTTTATTTTTATATATACCCAGTGTATGGTAATCAGCAAATGTTTTTGAATAATGAATATGTTCTTGCATAAACATCAAGCTGGAGGTGATCCGGGATATCCAATCCCCTATAGACAGTTAGAAACATGGGAGCAGTACTTATTCAAGAAATGAAGCGAGGTTATGGATACTGTCGTAAGAAATTTTACTTAAAGCCATGGTAGTAAAGAAGTTCACAGAAATAAGCTATTAGGGACGGGGGGAGGAATAAAACTCACGCTTGGAAATCCTTTCAGTTTGAGAATGTATATCAAGTTGGGATACTTTGGGGCTATAAATGGCAGAAAATCCAAACTAAACTGATTTAAGCAGTCCCATGTAAGTGAAAAGCCTGGGACCAGCACCTGCCATAGGTATGGCAGAATCCATTAGGTCTTTCTTCTGCATCATACAGCTTCAGTCTCGGGCTCCACATGGTGGCCGCTCCAGCACCTTCATTTTCTTAACTTCACAGCTGGACAGCAGGAGGAAAGATCACTTTCCCCAAAGTATTATTGTACCTCATTGGTTTTCATTGAATCTCATGTTCATCCTTGAACCAAATCAAACTCCAGAGAGTATCAAACATGAAAATCTAGAAAGGACAACAGGTTCCCAGCCCTGCTAGTCAACTTTCTAGAAAACCAGTCATTAGATTCTATTGCTGGAATGTAGCTGTAGCGGGGTGAGTGCCTTCACTGCCGGGTCTCTTGTATCTCAAGCACATTGTGTCTTCTCCTGCCTCCTCAGTGCTCACCTGAGTCTGGCGTGCTTGCTTTCTGCTTGTTTCAGGCTCCCAAATGTTTGCCTGCCCATTGGCTTCGTATTGTTAGGCCATTTTCCTGGGGTTTCAGTCCCTACTTTTATCTTTACCTTCCCGAGAATTCTAGGTATCTCATTCACTCTACCCGAGCAGGAACAAATGGAATTTGTATGACAGTAGGAAAATGTTCACATGTTTAGCAGTGGACACAGTAATATAAAAGCTGTCAACATTCTGATATTTGTTTTGTAATCAAGTCTAGAATTTTTTCTTACATCCCTCCTCTACCCAGCCAATAAATACTTCAAATTGTGTAACTTTGGGGAATTAAGATGAGCCCTCCATCAACCCTGCTTATGTTCTTCTTTGAGAAAAGATAGGTATTCTTAAGGAATATACAGTCAGGAATAATGAGGCAGATTTTGTCATTCTAGTACTATTTTTTTAAGGCAAAATCTCAGAAATGAATTTAGTACAGTAACAATATTTTGAAGTCATTCCTGCATAGCAAAAATATCTAGTAAGGTTCGAATTCTGTACGCATTAACTTACTTCTACAAAGATTCATCCTAGGCTTACAAGTATCTTTGTATAAGAAAGCTGCTATACAATGAGAAAGACTTATCATTTATCTGTATGCTCCAGACAAAATGTTGTCGAGCCCATTTTTAATGAAACTCCTAAATATCAGCTCTTCCTTTTGATGGTCTTTTCTTTGGTAGATAATTACCTCTGCTTTCATTAAGCTGTCCTTTATGTCTGTCTTCACTCATTTGCTTCAATTTCAGCTACTCTCTCCGAAGGTGATGTTTTAGGGATGATTAGAAGTCAGCACATCAGAAGGGGTACTCTGCAGGTTTCTCCCTGTCGTAGGAAGACATTTCAAATGAGGAGAGGGAGAAGGCTAGAAGCCACCCTGTGGTGTTGGGTTAGAGCCAGAGGCATCAGTATGAATTTATGATTTTTAATACATTTACTGATGGGTACAGAAGCACAGATGTGTGCATATACACGGGCCGTATACATGCATTTATCTCTTAGCCCTCCCTGCTGAAAGGGCCCAGAAGCAGTGACACCCTAGCAGCAATGAGCATACCTACCGCCCAGATTTTGGTTTCTAGATGCCATTCTTCAGCAAAAGAGACTAAAGCTCTTTGGAGAAGTGACTGATACTAGAGACGGGATGGGGAAAAAACAAGATGAGCCTGTAAACATCTTGAAAGTAATGAAGTTCTCAGATAATATTGGCGGTATGTCAGAATGACACAGGAACCTATTTGAAAGGGTTCCCAAAGGCCAAATCTGGCTCAATTTAAGCAACAAAGGAAATAATGATAATATTAGATTATAACCCATAAAATAAAATAAATGTACATGAACCCATCCTGGTATAAATAAATAATTGAACTAATAGGGTAGAGGGGACAGCTTTTTTTTAACTCTAGAATACTAATTAATAAATGAAGAAGAATAGGAGAAATAGGAAATCAATATTACCAGCACCATGTAATAATCATTGCAGGCAAGAGCTAGTGATGGATGCTAACTACTGGGTGAAAATTTGATGTAAAAGTAGATACTCGTGTAATCTCCAAATATCTCCCCACAAGATATTTATTATTTTCAAATGGAAAAACAACACCTTTACAGTGGCAAAACCTGGCAGACACCACTTTAGCCATGTGATGAACATTAATATTACCGGTAAGTAGTAAAACATCAATGTCACTTACCCCACAATGATGCACCGAGAAGGGCAACCCTACTCTGGTATTCTTGCCAAAAATGCATAATCTCATTCTAATGAGAAAGGATCAGACAGACCCAAATTGAGAGATGTTCTGCAAAACAATTGGTCTGGACCATCTAAAAGTATCAAGGTCCTGAAGGACGAAGAAAGCTGGAGGATCTGTCCCAGATTAAAGGAGATTAAGGGGACTTGGCAGCTAAATTCAGTGGGGTTCCTGGATTGGATCCTGGACCAGAAAAAGGACATTCGTGAGGAAAATGGCAAAATGTAGATAGGATCTGTAGATGACGTAATAGCATTATACCTGACTTCATCATTTGTACTACAGATACCTAGCTAGGTGGAAGGTATATGGGAACTCCATTTATTTTTGTAACTTTTAGGTAGGCCTAACGCTATTTCAAAATAAAAAGGTTGTGTGTGTGTGTGTGTGTGTGTGTGTGTGTGTGTGTTAGAGGAAGGGGACTTGGAAAGACGGCTTCTAAGATCTCTTCCATGCAGTCTTATTCTATGATACAGTGATGCAAAATGAAGAATGGCAAAAGATTTAAGCACTTTTCAGTCTGTCACCTAAGAAATATTTTGCAGCAGCTGAAAATAGGATCAGATGCTAAACTGTCAGTTGAGTTCAGTGGAATATGTCCTGAGTAGCTACTGTTGTGCTCGGTGCTGTACTGCACAGGCTGGTCCTTGCTTCCAGAGTGGTCACAGTCTACCTGTGAAAGTGATGTGGTCTTCCCTCTCAATCACTTAGATTACTAAGGCCTCTCTTCCTTCATGTTTTAAAATAATAAAGTTGAATGGAATAATACAGAAATTGAGAGACCCCCTCCCCACCAAAGCGGGCTCCAAGATTTTCCAGTTTGAGGTACCTGATGAGAATGATAAACTTTAAATAAGATAAACAACTAGGCCTTTAATATTAAATACTTCGTGTATAAGGGACCAATGGGACATTGACATTAAGATTACCACCAGGTAATTGAGTATTTCATTGTAGAGTAGTATGAAGATGCGTGTATTTAGAATAAAGGGTAATGTACTTCTGACATTCCCTTAATGCTCATTTGCTGGATGATTGTATGAATTAAGTATATCCTTTAATAATCCCACTATGACAGTATCCCAGTAATGAATTGGTATATTTAATTTAGCAGCCATTTACTGTTGAGAAGTAAGTATTTCTCAACAGTAGGAAGGAAATATAATGCAGTTAAGTCAGAAGTTATGACTTAAGTTCTAAACTCCATCAATAAGGACGATCTTTGATTCTAATTGATGGGTTTCTATTTTTTAATTTACTTTCTTTTTTTTAGTCTAAGTGAAGTGTACCTTTGAATCAAGAAAATTGTGTCAATGAAATGGAAATCTGACTGTCACAATATATTTGATGAACAAACTTCAGAAATTGATTTCCACCATCACAATTTTAACCAAAGTCTTAACCCTAACACTTTTGTGAGTGTAATTGCCTTCCACGGAAGATCAGAAGTTGTGTATCTTATTTCTGCAGTAGGAACATACAACATATATGAAGTTTTCAAGTCTCTAGAGAATTGAAAAGTCAGTGTGGGTACTGTACTTTGAAACATGTATACTGTGGGCCTAAGGTGTTTTTTAATCTTTCATCTCTTTTAAGGATCAAATATCATTAGAAAAATAAGCCATGGGCATTACAAACATGGTCTGGTGAAATTCAATATTCACAATGACAATTCAGAATGTGAGCTCCTTAGGGGAAAGTTAACCCACCACTCTTAACTTTGCATCCAAGTATCTTGAAGTGTGCCATTGGTTTTATGAAAAGGTTTTGATCTACACTTCTAGTTTAAGTTCAAAAGAAAACCTACGTTTTAAAGTGTATTCCTTTTCTGGGTATATTTACTTTGAACTATAACGTACAGTTTTTCTCATAAATCTAACCTGCCACTATCTGTTTTTAAGACTTTGTAAACTTCAAGTGGTTATGATGTGTGAAGTTTGGATTAAACTGAAATTTTTTAGAAAACACATGTTATATATTTTGATTGTTTTGAATTTTAACATAGGCCAGTCAAAAACTTGAATGTCTAGCAGAGTAATATACTGTACTCTGTTACTATAAGAAATCACAGAAAATTGCCCTTTCCCCATCATGTTAACAATAGACAAATGAAGCAGCTGTTCTTATTCTTAATGTAGTTGTTTGAAAAACTTCCTCAATTTAATGAAAATGTCTCTACTCATAAAACTTAAAATGCTCACACATGGAAAAAGTCATAATGTTTTGGCAAATATTGCTTTGTTAGGAATGTGAATGAGGTATACCTGCTTCATAACTAGAATTCTATATAAATGGCATGAAACTGTGGGGGAAAGCCAACCAAAAAGAAGGCTCTGACAAAGGAGGGTGAATAAACGTTCTTTAAAAACATAGATAGTTCTTGCCCAAACATATTTTTTTTGAAGAGGAAGAATTATAATATATTCCTCTCTCCATCTCTCTCTCTTTTTTTTTGTCAGGTTTAATTATTGGGTCATCATTTCTACTCACTGTAAATGATCTTCTTCTGAAAACAAGTCTCAAAGAAAGAAGTCGGATTCTAATAGGACCATGTTGTGCTACTGCCAATCTGGAAGCTAAATGGTGTAAACACAGTGGCAATCCAGGCCCAGAACAGTCCGTACCAAAAATATCCATTGATTTAAGAGGAGGTCTGCTACAGGTCTGTGGAGATTGGCTCCATGTTTCCCCCATAAATTTTTAACTAGCCTTTGTTCATTTTTTGAACTGTTCCATTACATTTTAAATCTTGATGTAGTAAGAAAGGGTATTGTCAGATTGCTGTCTTGCTAAACTTGTTTTTTCTTACTAAACTTTTTTAACAGCTTTATTGAGATATAATTCACATACCATACAATTCACCTAAAGTATACAATTCAGTGGGGTTTTTTTTAGTATATTCACAGAGTAGCATTGTCTTCACAACAGTCCATTTTAGAACATTTTTACACACATGCCTCCAGAATCCTTTATGTATTAGCATTCACCCCCCCCCATTACCCTCTAATCCCCTTTCAGGCTAGGCGACCATTAGTCTATTTTCTGTTGCTACATATTTGACTCATTTAGACATTCCATATAAATGAAATAATATAAAATGTGGTCTTTTGTGACTAGCTTCTTTCACTTAGCATGTTTTCAAAGTTCATTCATGTTTTTGCAAATGCCAGTACTATATTACTTGTTATGGCCAAATAATTCTCCATTGTATGGGTACACCCCATTTTATTTATCCATTCAGCAACTGATGGACATTTAGGTTCTTTCCATTTTGGGCTATTATGAATAATGCTATTCTAAACATTTGTGTACAAGTTTTTGTGTGGGCATATTTTTCCCTCCTCTTTGGATAATATGACTAGGAGTGGAATTGCTGGGTCATTAAACTTTTTTTCTAATGTGTGGACTTCCCTGATTACAGAGTAGTCAACCTGTCTCAAGCACAGTGTCATCAGGAATCTGTGAGAACCATTTCCTAGTCACAGATTCTTTAGCTGTTATAATGTCTGATGACTAACTTGATATAAAATCTTACATTGCAGCCTTTTATGCATTTGACTTACAGCCAAGTTGGGGGTTTGTGAGGGTACCCAACTTATTTTATTTGATAATTTCCTTTTTGGATGGAATCTGAATGTATTCTTTATATGATTTGATGTCTCCCAAATTTGACACAAGTCTAAAAAGCTTGAGAAATTCACAGTTATAGAAAATAGAAATGACTAATTTGTTAATAACGGAGGCATATTAAATGGGAGTTTCTTATTTTCATCTAAAAGTTGTATTGCCTCAAACTTTTCACCAGTTTTCTTGCTGACACAGAGCTACATGTGGGGGATCCTAATAATTAATGCTTTTTATTGCTGTGGAGATTTTCAGCATCTATCATAAATCTTCATGTATTTACTAAGCTTGTGAATTTGTGTTGTGTTTTCAAGAATATTAATTGTATTACCATTTTTCCAAGGGAGCAAAGTAACTCTACCATAAAAACAACATTAAGAGCAAAAACAAAGTATATCATCTCTACATTATAAAGTGTCTTGACATTTTAAGAGCTGGGACACAGTGTTTGACTCCCCTAGCTTTTCACCTATCTCCATTTCTCAGGATTCAATAAAAATAAGATTGATGAGAAAAAAAAATAGACTTAGTATCATATCTCTTACCTTCATTTCTGAGATGCCCTAATTCCAGAGATCAAGAGCTAAGCTTAGGGTTTAAAACTTACCCACAAGGTATAGGCTTATTCTTTTCTATCTCTGTATATTTTTTTGTTCTTTTCTGTGTTACCCGGTTCTCTTAGAAATAATAGTTGTATTGCCTTTATCCAATATAATCAGAGAAATTTAACATTATTAAAATTTGAAATCCTCTGACATTGATCATTATTGGCCACTGGTCGTACTTCTGTTGTAGAACAACATTCTTCACCTGTAGTAAAAGGGAACTTGATCCTGTCTGTTAGACAAAACACCAAGGCCTCTGTTTGAAACTCTGCCGTAGCTCCTGTCCATCTGGTTCTCAGAGGCTGTGGAATACTGTGCATTGGCACATTCTCGCTAAACACAGAGTTGGGAGCCTTCTAAGTTCAGGCTCATTGAGCATCTCGTCTTTTTCTCTGAAGAGTGAAAGTGCAAAGAAAAGAACTCTATAGTCTGACTGAAACGTTGTGCTGTACACCAGAAATTGACACATTGTAACTGACTCTACTCCAAGTACAAAAATAATAAAATAAATAAATATTACTATTTAAAAAAAAAGAAGAAAAGAATCCTATAATCAAGATGTGTTCATTTAACCTCATGGCAACGTGTAGGAAGCTTTTCCACGAGGTTATTATTTTATTAACATTTTCACCCAAGAGGATCTTCAGTGCCTTCTCTCACACTATGATTGGTGTTCTTTTCTCTCTTAGCTAAGTTAATTCACAAACATTACTTCATGTCAACATAATTTTGTCACTAGTTCAACATTTAAAATTGATTGTTATTCACACAGTATATGATGTAATTGATTTTCTTGTTTTGATGTATTTACCCAAATAATAGAATTTCATCTAATAGGTCAATTACTTAAAAATTGTAATTTAGTTATTGTCAGTAATTAAATTAAACATAATTACAGTCTTTGATTCAAATATGACTGTACCTAATTATCCTCATGAAATATTTGTATTTAAAGCTACTGAATTTTTTTATATGATTTTAAAGGTTTTCTGGGGTCAAGAACATTTGAATTGCCTAGTTCTTCTACATGAATTACTCAAAGGATATCTTAACGAGGAGGGAAATTTTGAAGTGCAAGTTTCTGAAGCAATGCCACAGATGCCGTCTCCTCTGGAAAAGAATCAGATGTTTAAAAGTGAACAAAGTTCAGACGACCTGCGGACTGGTCTATTTCAGTACATACGAGATGCTGGTAAGTAGTTCTAGCTTCAGTATGAGTGTGTGTGTGTTTGTTTTTAGCTGCACACTTGCTAAATGATAGCACATCAAGATCACTTGAAAAGTAAGTGAATACCTGCAGGACAAAAATAGTATGTTGTCATTCAGTCTCTCTTAAGGGAAAACTCTTGATTTGTTCCTGTGTCAAACCATATAAAAATGATCAACCAGCTTCTTTTCTTTTTATTCTCATAATTTTTTTCGTGCTATAATAAACCCATGTGTCCCCCTTCAAAAGCATGCAATTAACTATTCTTTCATTTAACAGAACCTTTGAAAATGCCTGGTGTCTATGAAGTCTTGTTTTACAATGAAACTGAAGACAGCCCGGGCATGATGTTATGGAGATACCCGGAACCACGCGTGCTCACCCTTGTGCGGATAACCCCTGTGCCCTTCAACACCACAGAGGATCCGGATATTAGCACAGCAGACCTTGGCGATATGCTCCAGGTATGTAGGGACTATTCATTCTTAAATAAAAAATTTGTGGGAAAGTGCTGATTCGATAGTAGGAAAAATGTTGGGAGCATATCTGTTTTTTCCATCCATAGTATCAGAGAGAATACACACACGTGTGTATGCAAACACATACATACACAGACACACACACACTATAAATTTTTTAAAATAAGGGAATGTTATTCAGATTCACAGTACACAGCAATTTTGAGAGACCTTAATTTGCCCTTGGTCCTGTTACAAGTAGCTTACATGGTCCCTAACTGTCATGGGACAAACAGGTGTCACTCAGTTCCCCACACGTTTTCCAAGTACCTACCATGTGCTCACACTCTTCAGCATTTTTAGAACTGCTGTGTGAAATAAGATACATCCCCATAAGGTCAGAATGGATGACTCAATTTTCATTTCATTTCCAGAACTGAAAAAGTTCTTGGGCCCTGAGGCTAATAGGAAAACCATCTAACAGTGATGAGATTCCATATGATTTTGTGAAAGTTTGTTGCTTGTCAGTTCCCTGCATGTGGATATCACTAAATTCTTATTCTATTGGTTAATATTCTACAGATCTGGATTTCTCCTAAATTTTGTTTTTCTCTTAGTCTTCTACCTATTACTAGATCAGACAGCCATCCACTCAGAGTCATTCCTGATTGCTCTCTTTCCCCAACTCCCCACATCTCATTCATCAACAGGTCCTGTCAGCTCTGCCTCCAAATATTTCCCTATTTCACCTTCTTCTTTCTGTTTCTGCTGGTACAGCTTGAGTCCAGGCTACCATCTTCTGTTCCCACTACAGGAGCTTCCTCATTAGTCTCTATGATTCCATCCTTGACTCCTTGTAATACATTTTCCAAACAGCAGCTAGAGAGATCTTTTGAAAATGTGGATTAGGTTACATTCCTCACTTGAAACCTGATGGTGGATTCCTCTAACACTTAGAACAGAATGCGGTATTTTACTGTGACCTGCAAGTACCTATGATCTGTGCCCTGCCCACCTCTCTAGCTTGATCTCATGTCAGTCTCCCCATTTCTCACACTGCTCCAGCCCTACTGGTCTCCTTTTTCTCCTTGAGCATACCACTTGACAGTCACCTCTCTCACTTTTTGTCAGTCAGGTACCAGCTCAAATGTCATATCCTGGCTAGCTCACCACTGCTTTTTTATTCTGTATTATGTTACCTTGTTTTACCTTCTCCATAGCTCTTATTTCTATTCAGAATGAGCCTGTGCATTTATTTATTTACTTGATTATGGTCTTTCTCTACCATTAGAAAATAAGCTTCCTGTATGTCTTGATCACTTATCTTCAACCTCTGCTACATAGAGGTATTAACCAATTTTTTAAATGACTGCACTATACTTAACAAGTCAGAGTAATAATACAAATCAGAGAAATCTACGGTACATATTAACATAGGTATTATTATATGCTTATTTAATTCTTGTTTAAATTCCTGATTATTACATAGTCAGATATACAACTTCTGAGTTGATAACAATGAAATGTGTCATCGTTTGTCAAGTGAACTAGAGTGTGCAGAACTATCCAGTTTGCCAAGATGTCAACAGTCTCACCTTTGATTTTTTTTTTTTCTTGTGATGAGAGCTTTTAAGATCTACCTTCTTAGCAACTCTACTTTGATTCTTAATTCCTCAGATTTGCTTCCCCTTCTGTCAAGGTCAGACTCATGATTGTCTTCTCTACCAGTATTCTTGGATTATCTTTGCTAAGTAGAATCACATTGTCTTTGAATCCTACTGTCTTGTTAGACTTGCCTAAATGCAGAACATCTGTAGTATTTTTGATCAAAATGAAAATACTCATACATCAAAGTTTCAGCATCGTATAAGGGCTTCTTTATAACTGATTTTGGAGTTCAGATTTATAGCTAAATGTTAATTAACATAAGCCTGATAACTGTTGGTGGTAGTATTATGCCAGTTGTATTAAACAGAGCATTTAAGGTAGTAAGTACACTCTCTAGGTGACGTGTCCTTCATCTTTTCACTGCCGTTGGAGAGGCAGGAGAGCTTAGTGGTTAAGAGAATGAGCTATAGCCAGAGTGTCTGGGTTCAAGTTCTGGCTCTGCATTTGCAGACTGTGTCACCTTAAACAAGTAACTTAATCTCTCAGCCTCAGGTTTTCTGTTTTGCTTTTCTTTCATCAATAAAATGAAACTATTACTAACGTAGTGATTATAGGAATTAATATTTGTGAGACATGTGGAACAATGCCTGGCACATAGTAAATGCTATGTCAGTATGAGTACTACCAACACGATTAATATGTTCCTCATCCAAAGTCTTTTCAACAAGCAGAAGCACAGGCTAGACTAGAGAGACCCGGGGTCTAATGAGTCCATAGGCCGGCTCGAGTAGTCTAGGAGATCTGGGACGGTCAGAGGGGCCTACAGCAAGCAAAGACTTGGTATCAGAGACTTCCTGCTGTATTTTGTATCTTGTTGGAGAGACAGGAACTGATACGTGGCAGAGTTCAAAGACAGGGATGCTGGCATAAGAAGCAAGACAGGGTTGTACCTACTGTAAGCTGAAAGGGAAAGCCTGATCCCCACGATAAGAAAGGACACCAGAACTGACACCAGGAATGAAAGAACAGAGCAGGACTGGCAGAAAGTTGCTATGCTCCTGAGCCCGTGAGCCCCCTTCTGTTCCCATGACTAGGAGCAGAATTTGTCCCAGGGGTGGGGGTGAGCCTCATCTGTAGAAATAACTCTCTGGGTTGCAATCTTACCATACAAATGGTCTGTTTCCTTGGAGCTTCTGTTGAGAACAGAAAATACATTGCATAAATCACAGGTGGGACTCAGTATGGCAGCTTGTTGCTTGAGCACTTTGCAGCACCAGACCCTGGGCATACTCCCGGGGATTCCGAGTCAGGTAAGACACTGTCTGCTCAGAAGAAGCTCTCAGTCTATCAGGCAGGTTTCTGTGGTTGTTTGGGGCAGAAGAGTTTCCTTGATTTCAGTATGAATTATTTGTATTTTGAGGGGCAGGTAATGGGGTTTCTTCATTGATTTCTGCTTAGAGGAGGTACTGGGGATTGAATCCAGGACCCCTTGTGTGCTGAGCATGCGCTCTACCAATTGAGCTATACCCTTCCCCCTCCTTGATTTCAGAATCCAAGCATTCAGCATTAAACCTCTCTGTTGTCAGAATCATTCTCCTGCTGTATGCAGTTATCTCTAGGTCTGTACCAGAGGCACAGCTGAAATACTGAACTACCAATCCTGAACAGCAAGGAAGTTAGGAAAAGAAAGCCCTTTATCAACACAGCATAGTGTAGATAACCCAGACGTTAAAGTCTCAACTGCTGACTCCTGTTCCCCTCCCCTTTGTATTTTACTAACTCAGTGATCTTAGGCAAACTACTGATCTCTTACTATCCTTGATATCCTCAACTGAACACCGGAGTTAATGTTATTTACCTTTCAGAGTTGTCACGAGAATTAAATGAAATATTACAGCTAAAACAAATAAATGCCTTACACATGGTGAGCTCTTAATAGATGTTAATTTCCTTTCCTCCACTTCTTCACAAACAAATGCCTGGGCCACTAGAAGAGCCACCTGAGTGGAATGCCATCCTTCAAACTCTTCTTCCACCCTATCCTACTAAGTTCCTGAAGGAACATAAATATCATTGATTCCCTCAGAAGAACCTTCAGTGGTCTTACCACCCTGCTAGACTGATTGGGACAGCCCTGCAGAACCTCCCGACCCAGCTTTGCCTTCCCTTACACGCTATCTGTGCTCTGGTCAAACCGCATTTGGGGTATTCGACATTCCCCAAACCAGCCTGCAGCATCCCACTTCCACACCACTCGCTCTTCATGTGAATCTCTCCCTTCTCCCATCCACACTTGCAGGCAGCTCAAATGCCATCGATTCCATGAAGCCCTTCACGGACACCATCTCCAGACATGACACTGCCTTTCTCTGAAGTCCTGTAACACTCCATGGAACCACTTGTATGCTAATTCTCACCTGTTGCTGTCATTTTAACCATCTATAGCTTGTCTGCCTCCTAGATTGGAGGTTCGCAAAGGAAATGATCATAGCTAATTTGTCATCATGTTCCTTACTATGCCCACTGCGGTGGAGATGCTCAGTACATTGAATGGATGAATGAGTGCATGAATGTCTGTTCCCAGCCCACATAATTCAGAAGTATTACATTGTTTGCCACTATTTCATGGTGCTATTGATGCATTTGGTTTTACAAACTAAATTACGTCAGGATGCATTATGTTATGCTTCAGTGGTATTACCTACTATAAACACACAGTCTACTGTCATTATGTTACACAGGCTCTTGGTGAGATCATTGAATATTCTGCCAAGCCCACTGCCCCCTAGGCAGAGGCTAGTTCTTAAATACAAAAATAAGTTGATCTCCTTGGTTTTAGTCATAAAAACAAAATTGAGTTTGGATGACTTCTTCCTTTCAGGACCATTTAGTTCATAAAAAACTTGACCTTATACAGTTCCCTTGTACAGAACCCTTAAATGTATCTGTTTATATATTTTTCCATGATTGATATTGGGATTTAAAAACAGGCTCCTCTTATGACTTTATGGAATTTATTTTGCAATTATACTAAAAAATATGGAAAACATGCCCATAATATTAAACTAACCATAGGTGCAGAAGAAAAACCCTGAAATTAATGTTCACAGAAAGCAAAAGGAGCTTATTTTGTGGTCAACTTATAATTTTATCATGTTAAATTTTAAGGGTTAGTAGTATATTTAGATGTCAGTAAAATCAGAATCTGTAAGATAGAGTAATGCCATCAACCTAGAAGGACTGTGGTGCTGTTTAAATGAGCTTAAATGTAAGACATTGCTGGCACTGCAGCTGGCACATACTGTAAGTTCCCGTCTCTCCCCTTCCCATTGTGTACACTGCCTACCAAGGATTCCATTTTGGAAATGCCTACGTTCTCAGATTGCAGAGTTTTAACTCATCCCTTGTAGTAGAATGGGTCGTGGATATTCTGATTCTCACACACGTCTGTCAGGGGGCTTGTTCCTGTTCTCTCAATTCTGAATTATTCTTCTTTCCGTATTTATTTTCATGTATGCATGGCACTAAATTTTTAGATACCTTCATTTGCTATGTGACAATCAGGCAAACTAAATTTCCTCTTTTCCCAGAAATCTAAGATTATAAAGCTTGAGCACTACAGTTCAAGACAAACACTGAATGTTGGGTTGGGATCACTTAAGCAATTTGAACAGAGAGGAAGCAAAGTTAAAGAAGTACAGTGAATGATAACTGAATGAATTGAAAGGAAGGATACAGGAGCTAATGCAAGAAACATCTAGGGTGTACATAAGATACTGATGTTAAAGTCAGGTAAAAGGGAAAGAAGGTGTTTAAGTAATTTAGGGAAGTTTTTACATAGATTTACAAAATCTTATATTAGAAAAATTAAATACACACTTAAATGCAGAGTTACATCTTCAGAAAATGTGAATATAATTAACAAATGAGAAGATAATCATGTCTCTGTTATTTTTATTTTCACTTCCTAGCATTTATCATTAACAAATAATTATTCAGTATCTTCTCAATATCAGTAGAGGGTTCTACCATATACAGACAGTGAAGATATTAAGAGATGGAAAATCTGTCCTTACTCTGATAAGGTTTATAATCTAATTGAAAAGACAGGGCATAAATGCATATACAAACTCAGAGAAGCTGAGTATATTTTAGGGTCCATTTATAGCAGAGGAATCATGTAATTTGGGGAATTCTAACATCTGAAGAGTAAATTGAATTAATTGGGAGAAAAAGAATAAATTTGTTACTACAGCTCTGTGATTTCATAGCACTTTCTCAGTTACAAAGGCATTTTCAAGCTTCAGAGTTAAGTGCAGAGCTCTTGAATATGACAGAAATTATGACTAGAGTCCTTAATGATGCCCTCCCGAGAATAACAGGAAGGAAAAGACAAAAGCGAGCTGTGCCGTTTGCTTGTTTCTGGTGGAGAAGGAGAGCAGCAAGCCAGAGAAATCAGTGCACTCGTGCCCAGTTCATTTTTATTTATCCAGTTCAAAAGTCAGGGAAATTAGTTTTTAAAGTAACACTAATATGATTATAAAAATCAAAGTGAAACCACATTGGAAGAATAGTGAACAAAAAACAAACATATTTGGAAGCCCAGGAAAATCTAAATGGTTAAGATCTGTATTATTTGTGCTCCAAAGTGTTGTGATCATCTTTGTGTTTTTCTCTCAGCACTGTGCTAGGTGTTTTGTGTACATAACCTTATTAAATCTCATTTTATTCCGGGTGGTGGGCATTATCCCCATTTTATAAGTGGGGAAACTGAGGCCAAGAGGAATTAACTGGTGTTGAATCATAACTCATGGTTAACCAGTGGGGGAATGGGGATGGGAAGAGATAAATTGGGAGTTTGAGATTTGCACATTCTAACTATTAAATGTAGGATAGATAAACAACAGATTTATCCTGTATAGTACAGGGAGCTATATTAAATATATAATAGTAACTTACAGTGAAAAAGACTATGAAAAGGAATATATGTAGATACATGTATGACTGAAACACTATGCTGTACACCAGAAATTGACACAACATTGTAAACTGACTATACTTCAGATTTTTTAATGGAAATTTTTTTAAATAAAACTTAAAAGTAGGGGAGCCAGAATTTCACCTCAGGACTTTCTAACTCCAAAACTTATGTTCTTTACCCTATTTATAAAATAATGGGGTATTCACATTGTAGAGGATACATTTAAGTGATAGTGAACAACTCTGTTGAGAAATATGGAAAGAAGGAAAATAAAATTATTTTGCTTCGAATTGTTTAATCATAAAATAATGAATCAGACCAAAGATACGCAAAATAACCTTAAATAAATAAAAGGACTCCCAGATACAGATGATGGTTTGGGTATTATGATATCTTAAAAAAAACAAAACAAAACAGCGTTTCCTTCAGAAGGAAAATTGCTCAGCTGTAGGAGCCTAGGATGGTCAGGGAAGCATCTGTCAGAAGAAGCCCTCCTGGCAGCATCCAAAGAAACGGTGCCCGAGGCTCACGTGGCAGCTAAATCCCCTTTATGGAGATGAGTGTCGCAGCTGTCAGGTCTCTGTGTCTAACATTCAAATCATCTTATCACCCAAACAACCTTCTAATAGTTTGGCTCCCAGTGCACTCTGTCTACAGAGAGTTTCAAACATTCTCAGGCCAGCTTCAGTCTCCAGGCTGCTTGGCAGTTATACATCTCATGGTAAATTAATAACTTGGCATCTGGTTAATATATCAGTCTCTAGTGAACTTCGTTACATGACTCAGCATTCCTGAATGGAGCCAGTGCTAGGACACCATGGAAATGTTTTGAGACTGCAAGACCAATGGCCAGATGGTAAATCATGGTTCATCCATCATGCTAAGTCCCCTCTTGTGGCTACCTGCCTTCCCAGCACGCGGGCCTCTCCCACATGATGTCTCTATTGTGCAGTGTGTCACAAACCTTTCCAAACAAAATGTTACTCCCGCTACCTTGAAGAGTTGTGAGAAATAAAGATAATGCATGTAAAGCACATAGTGCCTTAACGCAGTCAGAGGCTCAGTAAGTTATTATTACAGCCCTTGGTAACTGCTGTCATTGTCGTCATATCATCGTCCTCGTTATTGTAATATCTGCTGATCAAAGAACCTGGATCCTGCTGTGTAGACCCAGAAAGCCCTGTTTTCTGAGAAATACACTGTGTTTATAGTCTGTTAAGGTCGTAATTAATTATTGAGAACGATGGCTCTGCACGTGATTAGTGGAATGCTTTCACCGACTGGGAATGGCTGCTGGAAGAGACACCGCCTTCCCGCAGCTCCATGGTCAGCGGCCTCTGAGGTGGTACGTCAGCCACAGTCCTCCAGGTTGCAGGCAGCAGAAACCCTGCTGGAGCTAGACTAGCGAAAAACAGAGGAGGGATCTAGTATCAAGATACAGTGGAGGTGGGAGGGGTATAGCTCGATGGTGGAGTATATGCTTAGCATGCATGAGGTCCTGGGTTCAATCACTAGTACCTCCATTAAATAAATAATAATAATAATATAAATAAACCTAAACACTTCCCCCTCCCCCCCAAAAAAATTTTTTTTAAAAGATAACAGTGGGGAGTCCTAGAGGCCAAGGGCAAAATGCAGCTGGGCCTGTAGAAAGACAGGGCCAGGAAGAGAAGACAGGAGTCCAGGGGAGTATTTGCCCATTGTCACTTTTCTCTGCTTCTTTTCCCATTTTTGCTGTATTCTTCCTTTTCAACAGAGTAGCTTCTTTTTTCCCCTGCTTCTCAGGCCACCTGGTAGTCCCCACACAACTCCTAGAGCTCCCGGAGTCAAATGTACAAGTCCAGCCTCTGGTCCAGTTCTGCATTCCAGATTGACCTAATTTGGTGTCAGGTGCTTTTGGCCCATTCAGCTGAGGCCATGGGGGTGGCGTCATGTTAACCAAGATGGCTGTGAATTAGGGGTCATTGTGGGCTTTGCAGATACCCACAAAGGGATTCATCCTATATCGTATCTCTTTTACTGCTCCTCTTTGCCACCATGTCTGGCCTGGCCAAACTCGTGGTCAGTACCTGTCTCACGCTGTAGGCTGCTTCTGTCCAGTCTGATCGACTCTGAAGATCTTCACAGTGTATTCTGCTCTTCCAAGAAGAAGCCTTTTATATATTGTCTGTGGTTTTGGAGAAGAGTCGCCACTGGCAAGAGGGTCTCTTGAAAGACTGCCTCACTAAAGAAATTTACTCCTTTTTGCCATGGTTTTTCCAGTTCTTCCCTTTGCAAATATCTGGCAAAGCTGTTTCTGTCTGCACATCACGGGCTATCTGTATCTAGAGAAGAGCTTCCTATCACTTTTTAAATCTTCTCATTCCACCCCCATCCCCTGCGTCTCCCTAAAATATAGATTAGGCAAGCTACTATGTCTTACAGACACATAAGAGCTATTTTCTTGTCCCCAAGTATCTTCTGAATTCAATGACTATATAACACATTAGCAACTTCACAGACTCTGTAAGTACTGTCTTAGTTCTAATGATGTATGAGAGCTTTACATATAAAATAATTTTCAACTTTTGAAATTGAGTTTACAGTGTGATGCTTAATGTCTGTAGCTGAGTGGTGATTTAATTGCGTTTGGTTTTCTAATAACATTTTATCTTACATGCTTATCTACAGACTGAACTAAAGCTTCATTAAACCTCATAGTTGTGTGGATTTTACTCTTTTTTCATAATTATATGCAAAAATGTTCAGAGTCAGACAGTAATACTCAACATTACCCAATAAATTAAAAACTAGACTTTTGCTGCTTTAAACTTGACTTTACAAGCTTCCTGTGATTCTAAAGCACATGGACCTGATAGGCAAAGGTTATGATATTAGCACATGGTGACACTACAGAAAAAGAATCCTTCTGAGAGTTACTTGCAATCCAATATGATTTGCGTCTTCCATGCACAACTTAAAAAGAATAAAAGGAAGTGTTCTTGGGTGTTTCTTTTCAGCTGTGTTGGGCGGTTCACTTATAGCTGCACATATGTTCCCAGAATCCTGAGCCTTTTTATTTTATAAGCACCTCCTGCCCACTGGCAGCTGTACTAATGTGTCCCAGAAGGCTTTGCTCCTATCCATCATCTTTAGGAGGGGTGCTCAAAGCCAGATATGCGATTCATTGTTGTTGAAATGCAGAAAAGAAAAAGAAGCCTTGGGGGCTTTGAGGAAGTCAGAGGCAGAGCCAGACTCTTAGGAAATAAAGGAAAGGAAAAAGTCTTGTGTACCCAGTGGACACAGTAATAAATGGTTTTGAATAATGGGGAACAGTGCTGGATTGACTACTAAGTATTTTGCATCCAGAAGCCATTGCTTCCTTTTTTGGACAGTGAAGGGGAACCTAAAATAGAGTATTCCCTGGATACACTTTTAATCATTCTGTCTTCGTAGTGTTGTAAAAGTATTAAAAAAGGATCTAGGAATATATTGAAAAGAGCTCCGCCTGAGAATTTTGAGGTTAATTCAGTAAACACAGATAAAGGGGTTTGAACTGGGGCCTTAGGAGATACAAAGGAGAAGAGGTCTCTAGTCCTGCTCTGAAGGCACCAACAGACTTTTAGGAGAGATAAGTACACAAAATAAGGCGAGACAGAACCGTGAAGAGCCACAGGAGACACTGAGAACGTGCCTTTTAGACAAGGAGAGTTTACATCTGGCTGACACATCAGGAAAATGCTTCATGGAGGAGGTGACAACTGAGAGGATCCTTGAAGGCTAAATAGGATTTCAGCAGATAAAAGGGGGAGAAAGGACATATTAAGAAAAAATCAGTCAGAGCAAAATTTCAGAATTGAGTTAGAGAAGACAGAACTTCCACCTGGAAGGTGATAAATAATCTGCTTTGACCAGCACGGATTATACAAGTAAAGGATGAGCGGATGAGTGATGAGCTGCACCTCTGGGTTTTTAGGCTATGACCATTCATTCCATGGAGGGTAGAAGAAGGTGTCGCATTTATTGAGCACCTAGTGTATGTACCAGGCACGAAACATGTCCTTTTATATGGCATGTCTCTTCTATCCTCTCTGTAACCCTGTGTAGTTTGTACTATTATCTCTACTCTGGAACTAAAGTTACTTAGGTTCTGAGAAGTTATATAATCTTCCCAAGATCACAAAGCAAATAAGGAGGTAAAACTGAGACTCATATCTAGGTTTGTATGAATCCGTAAGGTTTTCTTCTGTGTTGTGCTACCCTGACCACTTTTAGAGTATGGAGTTTATACTTCATTTGATGGCATTAAAGAACCATTGGCAGCCCAGGACTTTGCAAAAATGAATCCAGTAGTCTGATAGAGAGTGGAATGGAATACAAAGGGACCAAAAATGAGAAGATCTGTCAGGGGTCTGTAACCTGGGGGCAGGAGCCGGGGGAGGTAGCAGCTGATATGGGGAAAAAGATATGAATGTGGGAGACACTGCAGAGAGATAATCTATGTTCTTGACAGTGAATATGATAATTTAATGAGAGGGATAAGGGAAGTCATAGATGATGGCTAGATTTAAGCTCAATGAGAAGTACGGTAAGACCGTTTACAAAATTTTGAAAATATGAGGAGTGCCTCTCATGCTGGGCAGTATTCACTGTGCTATGCACGCTGTGCAGATTACATCTACTCCTGAAGTCAGCTGCAGAGATGAGTGGTCTTCTCCCCTCATTACAGATAAGAAAGCTGGGGATCTGAAAAGTTAAATGAATTGCCATGGGCCTCTTCTCCTTGAAAAGGGCATGATTGCACATAAGATTTAACATACAGATTCAAAAAGTATATAGATTCCTGTAAACTGTGTATGAATCTTTGGTGAAGGCTCCCAACAAGAAATACAGCCAGAGCTCCATGTCAGTTAGGATTAGGTTCAGATATGAGAGACAGAAAATACAGAATAATGGCAGCTTAAGCAAAGTAAGCTTCTTTTCCTATCGTACATGAGAACAGTCTGAAAACAGGTGATCTATGTCTCTATGAAGTCATGCGGGCCCAGGTCTTCTTGCTTCCTGCTGCTCTGCCGTCCCCTGCACTGGCCTTTCTTTCATGGTCCAGGATGGCTGTACAAGCTTCAAACATCTGGTCCCCAGTCCAGCCACAGGAAGAGGAAGGAACCAAAAAAGAGCATATGCCTCCTCCCTTTAAGGATGTTTCTTGAAACCACACCGTGCATACTGTGTTGCCAATATCTCACGGTCTAGAATTGTAACATGTGGCTACTCCTAGTTAAAGGGGAAATTGGGACTCATTTGCTGAGGAAGAAGTGAAGGAGAGGTTTGGGGAGGCAATCAGAAGTCCGTGCTGGCATCACAACTGTAACTCCCGAGAATCCGGGTCCACAGTTGCCACTGCGCTAGCCAGCCCTGTGACCTGCGTCTGCTTCTGGCCTGCTTGTGAAATTCACCATTTAGTCTATGGTGCAGTAAGAGAACTCACTTTCTAGTTTATTAGTGAATGGTCTGCTGAAACAGAATTTATAGAGAAAACTTAAAAAGCAAATGAGATTTTTGACATAAAAATAAACAGATAAATAGTTTAAAATGCTAGCATTCCTTATGCTTCGAATAAGTAAGAAAGAGGTGGAGAAGGAATCTGTCAATAAGACGTGCTTTTAAAGTAAATGGAAAACATTTGCAAACTGGGAGAATACTGAAGTCGTTTTTGTCCTGCACTTTTTTTGGTGGGAGAAATTTTATTAGCCTATTTCTCTTTTCCCGTGAAATACTCTTGCATTTAAAAAGGCCGTGGGGGGGAGCATTTTTTTCTGGAAATGAACTATACTTAGCAGTCAGTGTTTTTTGATGTTTATTGCTCAGCATTAAAAATGTTAGAGGTATAAAAAAAAGAAAAATAGTAAATATGAACTGATGATCTATGATCATCTTTTTAGGAATTATTCTCCCCCAAATAGAAATATTTCCCTCTATGAGAATTACAGTAAAAACTATTATTCAAAAAGTATAAATTGTTTTCTGAAAGCTACATTGTTGAGAAAGTGACAAACAGAAAGAAAAGTGAAGTATAGAGAGGCAACATAGCATAGTTGTTAAGAACAAAGATTCTGGAACTCAAGTTTCTGGGTCCAGATCCAAGCCCCACTGGGTGACCTTGGGTAAGATACTTAACTTCTCTGTACTTCAGCTTCCTCATCTGTAAATTAGGCACAACAGTTTTGGTTGTTGGGAGGAATAAATGATTGCTAAATGTAAAAAGCACTGAAGACATTGTCTAGCACATAGTTAATGCGTTATAAATGTTAGCAATTACGACTTGCCTCTAAAATCTTACCATCTCTAGGTGCCAGTTTGTCTCTTGTTCTGCCCTGAATTTTAAATATTGGAGAAAAACTGAGTTTTGGTTACAAACTAAAAGCTCTTTATCCTTTTACCCATCCTTTTCCTAAAGATATCGGTCTGAAAAATTCAAATTTTTGTCATATGTTTTCAAACATGCATGGCTTTCCAATTTCCTTATTCAAGTTCTAGTTAGGAGAAAAAATATCAAACTTGAGAGCCTTACTTGTTTTGTACCATCATCGTCAAATGCTACATCAAAGTTAAGAATCTTGATTGTGTTACACTGTTAGTACTTTTTTTAGCAGCTCTTTTGAGATACGATTCACATACCATGCAATTCATCCATTTAAAGAGTACAGTTCAGTGGTTCCTAGTATATTCACAGAGTTGTACAATTACTACCACAATCAATTTTAGAACATTTTCATCATCTCAAAAAGAAACCTAGTAGCCTTCAGCTATCAATCTCCAGTCTCCCCGTCCCCAGCCCTTAGCAACCACTAATTTACTTTCTGTCTCTATATATTAACCTATTCTGGATACTTCGTATGAATGGAATTACATAGGTTGTGATTTTTTGTGACGGGCTTGTGTCATTTAACATAATGTTTTCGTAGACCACCCGTGACGACTCATACATCAGTATTTCCTTTTTGTTACCAAATTCATTCCTTTTTATTACCAAATTCATACATTGTATGGATTTACCACAATTTATTTACTTACCATTCATCAGTTGTTGGACATTTTGGTATTAGTGTTTTTGAGTCCTTAGCCACTTAACGTAGTCTCTCTTCTGTCCTGCAAACTTGAGGGGAAGGACCAAAAGGTGCTGATGATGCTCAATAACATTTACATGGTGTTTGTACAAGCATTATCTCTAAGAGCTTACAATCCAAGCTTCGTGAAACAAACCCATAGGCAACTAGCACCCGGTGTGATACCGTAAGTGTTAATGGAAGTACAGAGAAGGAGTTCATACAGTAGTTGATGAGCTTGCAAAGTAGACTTAAACCCCAGACAGTGGAGGATCTTAAATGCTGTCTGAGCCATTTGGGCTTATTCCATAAGCGCTTTATTCCGTGAGGGTCGTCGTTACGGTTATCAAGCTGAGCAACCACCTAGGCCGATTACAGAGGGAAGGGTGAATTAGAGGCTGCTCCAAGCGTAGACCTCATTTTGAATGTGCTTCACTTTATTGCGCTTGACAGATCTGTGATTTTTACATAATGGAGGTTTATTGCAATCCTGCATCGGGCAAGTCTGTTGGCGCCATTTTTCTAATGACATTTGCTCAGTTTGTGTCTCTGGGTCGTGTTTTGGTAATTCTTGGAATATTTCAAACTTTTTCATTACTTTTATATTTGTTATGGCGATCTGTGATCTTTGATATCACTGCAGAAAGATAACTCGTGAAAGGCTCAGATGATGGTTAGCAATTTTTAGCAATGAAATACTCTTTAAATGAGGAAATGTATGTGCTTTTTAAGACATAATGCTAGCACACTTATTAGACTGCAGTATAGTGTAAAGATAACTTCTACATACACTGGGAAACAAAAACATTCGTGTGACTTACTTTATTGGGATATTCACTTTGCTGTGGTGGTCTGGACCCGAACCCACAGTATCTCCATGGTGTACCTATACAGGTCAGCTGCGTAGAGACCTATTCAGAACACAATTTGGAACAGGAAGGAGGAAATGAATGTAAGAGACATCTGGAGGTAGAATAAATAGATTTTAATACCTAGATGCATATGATAATAGGAGAGGAAAATTAAATGACCCTGTGGGTCTACAGCCTGGGTGACTGGATGGATTGAGCATCATTAATGGGGACTGGAAATGTCAGGAAGAGTGGGGTTGTCCGATTTGTGGAAGAGATAGTAAGTTCTACATTGAACGCTCACCATTTAAGGTTTTAGAGGAATTATCATGGTGAAATGCCTACCGCAAGTTTGGAAACGTGTGCTGACAGCTCAGAAAAGGGTCAGGCTATTTAAGCAATGTTTTGCGAGTCATCCTCACAGAATTAAACACTGAAGCCATAAAGGTGCAATGGAGAGATGTCACACTCAGAGAGAAAGAAGAGTTCAAGGACAAGAGAACTGAGAATAGAATCATGAGAAATCTCACCCCCTCCAGTAAATAAATAGTAGATTAGGAATTGAAGTGGGCTGAATAGTGTCCCCCCAAAATTCGTTTCTACCTGGAAGCCCAGAATAGGACTTTGTCTGGAAGTAGGGTCTTTGTAGCTATAATTAAGTTACAAGGAGGCCATGCTGGATTAGGCTGGGCCAAAATCCAGTGACTAGTATTCTTATACAAAAGGGAAATTTTAATAGAGACAAGCACACACAGGGGGAAAGGCCGTGTAAAGGCAGAAACAGAGACGGGAACAATAGAACTACATGCCTAGGAAAGCCAGGGATTCCCAAGAGCCCGCAGAAGCTGGGGAGAGCAGAGGGAAGGACCTTCCACCCTAGAGCCCTCAGAGGAGCAGGGCCCTGCGGACACCTTGCTTTTGGACTTCGAGCTTCCAGAACTGTGAGAGAACAAATTTCTGTTGTTTTAAGCCTCCAAGTTAGTGGTAATTTGGTACAGAAGCCCTGGGAAACTCATACAGGAATCAACGAAGAAGTGGTCAGAGAGGAAGGCCGAGGAGACAACAGTGTCAGCAAATCCAGGCAGAGTGAAAACTAGGAAGCTTGGAGAACTTGGCAGTATCATGACTACACACACGGTACGTTGTGGACTGGAGAAAAGGGTATCAATCCGACAACTTTGAGATCACTGTTGACTTGGAGAGAAGCTTTAGTCACCAGGGCACCATGGCAGCCATTGCCCTGCATTAGCCCATCTCCGTCTTGGACTCTATGCTTGTGTCACATTGGACTTAATTGTGTGACACCCTCACTAGACTGTAAGTTCCGTGAGAGTAAGGCCCTGTGCCTTATTCATCAGTGTTTCCTTGTCACTTAGAGACTGGCACATAGTAGTTGCTCAGTAATGATTTGTGGAATGATCTGAGGGATGGAGAGAAGTTAGGATTAGAAAAGAAGTTACTAATTTAGTTTACAGTTGATTCTGTGGAGGAAGTTATTGGCAGGAGGGCTTAGAAGCAGAGAGTTGAGTGATAAGTTTCATTCCTTAGAGATGGAAGAAATTAAGAGGCAAGATGTAAAATTAGGGGGCAAGGGGGAGATAATTAGGTGTGTTTAATTTTTTTATTGGCGGTACTGGGGATTGAACACAGGACCTCATGCGTGCTAAGCACACGCTTTACCACTGAGCTATACTCTCCGCTAAAGATGTCAAATTTTTTAAGTTGTAAGGTGCCAATGACAGGGCCTGAATAAAGGTTTCACGTATATCTGTTTGCTTTTGTATTCTAGCTAATAAACCGTGATAGATGGCAGTGTGCTGAGGACAAAAAACAAACTTGGAAAACGATCCTCGGGTTTCAGGATTGAAAGGGGTAGTTCCTGCCTTTTTCCCCTCTCTCATTTATTGTTTGCTTATTGCTTTCTTATTTAGTGCCAGCCATTTGCTAAGAGTATTAGATGACTACCTTACTTTATCCTCAAGCTACAAAAACTGTTATTCCCATTTTACTAAGGAAACTAAGGCTCAGAGCGATTAAGTAACCTACGGAAGATGTCTTTCATGAAACACACTTTTACGTGTGATCAGTGTTTCTTAACTTTCGGTGTCCATGGGTGGGTCCAAGCAGCCTCCCTCAAGCACAGACTTGTTGTTTGAAAACACTTCTTGTTTTCCATCCAGATTCTACATTCTATTCTATAATGCATTTTTATTAGTCTTACTATTACAAAAGAGTTTCCCGTCTATCTCGTTACCAATACTATAGTTACTGGAAGAGAGCCTCTCGTATTTTATAAAACTGATTGAAACCCAGAGAAAACTGTGTCAACAGTTTTTTCTATCTTAGTGTCACAGTGTTTTGAAAGCCTAGACTTACATAAATAAGTAACTGCAAATGGCAGTTATTTCTTCGTAGCTTTATCGGACACATAGTAGTGAATCACCAAGTAGAGATGCTCAGAATCCTGCCAAAGTAACTAAATAATATGATGGTTTTAGGCTACTATTAGAAGGAATTTTAATAAGTGTTTTTTCTTTTCTTTTCCCAATTTTTTTTATTAAAGTATATTCAGTGCACAATGTGTCAATGTCTGGGATACAGCATAGTGTTTCAGTCATACACATACATACATATATTTGTTTTCACATTCTTTTTCATGTTAGGTTACTACAGGGTATTGAATATAGTTCCCTGTGCTATACAGTAGAAAATTGTTGTTTGTTTTATATATAGTAGTTAGACTCTGCAGATCTCAAACTCCAAATTTATCCCCTCCCACCCTCTGTCCCCCCAGTAACCATAAGTTTGTTCACTATGTCTATGAATCTTTTTTCTGTTTTGTGGATAAATTCATTAGTGTCTGCTTTTTTCTGTTTTTGGATTCCACATATGAGTGATATCACATGGTATTTTTCTTTCTCTTTCTGGCTGACTTCAGATAGGTGTTTTTTCTTGGTAACAGTTCTCGTGTCATATATTGGACTGGAATGTGTGCTTATCCAACGTGGGATACAGGCGACAGCCTCGTTTAACTATCTCAAGGAAATAATACTCATCAAAGGGTGTTTTAGTGAAGAGATGACTTGTACTTTACTTGTGTGAGTCTTGCTGTATATAAACTGAACCAAGATTCTCAAAGGACTCATTTTCACCACAACCAGCTTTCTAACACAGCTCTCAGACTTCGTTTTACTGCAGTGATCTTGAAATATATATAAAGTACATTCATGGTTTTGTCTTATTTGTTGATTAAAAAGTATTCAGCTTTAGAAAAATATATGCTATATAAGCCAACTTTGAACCATTCTTTAAAAGTAAATAATCATTTAATTAATCGTACCCATCTTTTTATCCCCTCTTGTGACATCTCTTTTTTTTCCTCCATGAGGAAAAGTCACTTCCAAACATTGACTAGGACCTTTTTCTCTTTAGCTACGTCATGGTACATGTATGTAAAGTAGCAAGTACAAATTTGGCCTTTTCTGAGATACATACATGGCTTCATCACAATTATTTATATGAGCTCTACCTTCTAAAATGATTCTTAAACTGATTTTGCAGGAAGTTTTGAGCAATTTTTAATTGTTTTCTTGACTGATACGTTTATTATATTATTCCTAACAGAGACTTCTAACATTCGATCAATTTTAGTTAGGGAAAAAAATCTGATGATTTCCCCTTGGAAAAAAAGTTTCTATCATGAAAAATGTACATATAAGAAAGTAAAGAGGCTAGCGTACTAAACTCTGTGTGTCTCTAACACGTCGTTAGTAATGATCAGTATCCTAGTGTCCTTGTTACACCTGTCCTTCTCAGCACTTTCTGTTGATCCTGTTGTTGTAAAAACTAGAGAATTTTAAAAGAAGTCTCAGACATCACATCGTTTCACCCATAAATACTTGAGTAAGCATTGCCAGCAGGTAAATATTTTAAAATACGACTCAATATCTTTATCACAGCCAACAAAATTAACAATAATTCCTTAATATCATATAATAGTCTACATTTAATTCTCCCTGTTGTCTCAGAGATATTTTTTTAGAGTTGGTTTGCTTGAATCAGGATCCTGCTGAGTTCCACACATTACATTTGATTGATATGGTTCTTAAGTCTCTTTTAATCTATAACAGTTCCCTCTCTCTTTTTTTCTCTCCTGTGTCATTTATTTGATGAAGAAATTGGATCATTTGACATACAAAATTTCCTACGCTCTGGATTTTGGCTCACTTTATCCTTATAATGTTGTTTAACATTTTCCTCTATTCTCCCACATTTTCTGTAATCTAGTAGTTGTTATGGAGGATTGATTAGATTTGAGTTGCTTTTTTTTTTTTTTGTAAAGAATGCTTCCCAAGTGACACAATATTCTTTGTGTTGCATCACAATGAGAGACACATGATATCTGCTTTATTTCACTTTTAGCAATGTTAAAGTTGATCAGGTCATTATCCATCATTATCAACTTCCCCATCAACCTTCTGCAGATTGGTTTTAGCACCTATTGATATGTACCATAGTTTGTCAGTAATTTCCCCAAACCACAGAGAGTAAATTAAGTGACTCATTCTTCCCTAAGAGGGAAGAGGCAACTTGCATTTATTGAGCAATTTCTATGTGCCAGAAATTTTGCTTGGCAGTTTATCTGCATTCTTTCATTTCCCTTCCCAAAATCCTATGCATTCTATATCATCATTATAGTTTAATAGGGAAGGAAACTGCAAATAGAATTTGCCCAAGGTCGTATAGCTAGTAAGTGAACCCAGTTATGCTGGTTTTAGGAGTTGTTTTTACAGAAAATTAACCTAAAAATATTAATTTTCATGTGTATGTAAAGGTAGATAAGAGAATGTAAAACTAAAGACAAAACTGAATGAAAAATGAAAACATCTATAGCATTTGTATTACTGTCATAAAATGATGTCAGTGTCAAAATAAACTGGGTACCTCCCTCGCTCCAATTATGGACCATTGGAGCCCAGCAAATAATTTATTTCAGTCTTAAATATCCCTTTAATGGACTGAAAATGTAAGCTCTATGGTAGTTCATTTTATAGAAAGCCATGATGTCTGCCAAATAACATTTTTATAAAATGAAAACTGTATCATAAAGCATTTTCTAATAGGGAGATGTGCTAAGCTCTGCAACGCTGATGAGAGAAATCTTGAAATTTCTTCTCCAAGTCTTTAAACATCATTTGTCTTCATGGTTTGGAGTTAGTCTTGTCCAGAGCAAGTTGATGTCTAAATGACCTCCCAAAGTCCTTTCTAGTCCTGTGATTCTCACACTAATGAATTCAAACAGAAAAGGATTATTGGGCCAAAACTCGGCCTGTCTTCAGAGCCAGAATGTAGGAAAAGTTACAAAATACAGATGTCTGTCAGGGATGAGGTCCAAAGGGAGAAAGAAGCAGGCCAGAATTTAGAAATAGATATGTTATTGTACCAAAAAAAGTTTTGAATTTGGCCTTTAGCCAAAAGAATTTTTTTTAATACTTAGATCAAACTATTAAGCCATAATATTCAGTTGAGGTACAATAAAGCCCTGTGGTTGAGGATATATAGTCAAAAAAAAATCATAATTCATTACATTCAAAGAAATGCAGACCAACTCTCAGGTCCTCAGACCTGTGCCAGACTGTACATTTTAGAGAATCTATAATCCTATATTTTTCATTCAGGAGTAAAATCATTCTGATGCTTTTTGGAAGTGTCAGTGTTTGCGTAAGAAGAATTAAAAATGAAAATCACAGTCTTTAAAATACTGTATAATTATGTAAGATATAACAGAAATGTCTGTACTTTTTAACACTAAAAGTAAAACAGTCTTTTTTTTTTATGGAAACATCTGTAAAGTTAATACCATTTATTTTAATTGGTTACTAAATTTTTAAGAAATGGTTGTATTGGGGAATAATAAAGAATCTGTTCTTTGTGGTTTTTGACTTTTTTAAGAGTGACATGTTCCAAGAATACTTTTTTCCCCTGGGCAGCAGGGTCAGGGGAAGACGATCACCCACGAAGATGCCTGATCATTCTGTGTGAATATCAAAACTGTTCTATGGGCACAACATGTGGTTGGGTATTTTTTTTTAATCCTGTCCATACTATTTGTTAGTTTTCTATTTTACTTTTTTTCCTTTCCGTAAATCTCAAGAGAAACATTTGTCACATAAAGTCTATGATGTACCCCTAAACAGCAAATTAGGTGGCTGCAGCTTTTATTTGAGTCTATGATGTGTTATGAATTTAACTAAATTGTCTAAAAAGCATTCCCGAAACTCATCTTTTCCACATTACATTCTTTCTACATGATGATTCGCTTAATGGGACATAGGTCACCACCAAATAATGGTGGTCAGTACAGCCAGAAATTCTATCTGCAGATTTATGAGGAAAGAGCCAGTCATTCCAGCCTAGAAAAGTTGCCTCTCTGTAGATTTTCAGAGATGATTTTGCAAGACTTAGAAAATTACAGATATCCATGAGAGCCTTCTTTGTTCCCTGAGCCACCTGAAACGTGAACACAAACCAAGCAAACAGAGCTGTGGTTTGATATGTTCAGATATGCTATGTAACGGACATATTTTCTAACACCCTCTGGCTGTTCTTAATGGTAAATCAGGAAAGTATAAGGTTAAGAGTGAATGGCACTAAACTACTGTAAGTCATTCTTTCAGGCAAATTTGACATGACAGGTAATAGGAAAAGAATCGTAATTAGTGTCAAAGACATTCATGTTTCCTTTGTAAGGGAATAAATCATCGACGTGCCTGGATACTTTTCTTTTGCGTTTCACTTTTCTTTTGCGTCTCACCTTGGGACTACAGTGTTGAGGTGGTCATTTGTGAATGTTTGTCTTAGGAAACTATATAGTTTACCCATGTTTCCTTTATCAGATTTGAACATACATTTTGAAATTCCAAACAGTTTCATGTGTTATAAACAAAATTTAATTACATACATAATGATAAAAAAATGCTTCCTGATTTTCAAGTTTATCATCAAACCTTATCCATTTTTAAAAATGGATATTCCACAGTGGTTTATGCCAATTACATTGTCATTTCTTGTCAGTTGGGTTTTATGTATATTTGAAATAGCACAGTTCAAATTTAGTTTAATGATACATATTTTGTTTTCCTTTGTAATATAATATTTCCAAGGTAGGGAAGACTTTGACTCCTGAGAAGATGAAACACATCTTGTACATCTATGAATTGTTTTTGTTTACATTTATGTATTGTTCCTTTCTGGTCCTCCAGGAAGCTTTCCCTGATATCCTCTGTCTCCACCCAGGCTGGGAAAGTTGCCCCCCTTGAGGACATCCGTATTACCCTGCCCCTATTTATGTTACTGATTCCTTCCTTCACTTTAGGCTTCTTGAGAGCAGAGTTTATGATATTTATCTTTGCTCTCCAGTGCCTAACACAGCACTTAATGGGTGTTGACTGTGACTGAGTGAAAGCTTAAAGTGAAATAGAATAAGGTTAGCTTAATGCGTTGAGACTGTGTCCTGAAGGTAGTTGCCTAAGTAAGGCCTCACCTACGTACTCATTTTAGTCTGGGCTTTACATACTATTGTCATGATGGGTTTGGTGGATCTATGAAGTCTCCTAAATGAACAGGCTGAAGACAAGGAGAACCCAGTAATATTTCTAACAAGAGGTTTAAACAAAGAGAGCTGGAGTTGTAGCTTATTCTGCACAGGAGAGGCAGGGAGTCACAAAGGTACACAAGCTGGAGTTCCATCTGCACAGATAGACACAGATGACTCTAAGATAGTATTACCAAGTGCCAGGAAGAAGAGTTTAAGCCACATGTGTCTAGGGAGAAATCGCTTCCAATTTTGATTGTTAGAGAAGGATTTTTTGTTTTGTTTTTCTAGAAGGAGGTGAAGAGAATAGTTTTGAAAGATGGTTGACATTTCAAGAAGCACTGATGGAGACAAACTAATGGCAGCTAAGTGCGTATGTAAAAGTGTAAAAGTAGGTGGTTAGTCTGGGGAGACAGGGAAGGGCCAGAATTTGGGGATACTCCCTTAGGAATGTTAATGGAATCTGCACACAGTTTCATTTTTACTACATTGAGATTTATTCCCCTAGGACACTTATCCAGAATACCAGAGGTCAACCAAGGTTACTATTCCAAAATTTATACTGCGCAGTCTGCCCCTTACTCAAGGGTTGATTGTGCAGACTTAGTTTTTTAAATTTTTCATTGCTTTTCATTCCTGCTACCTGCCAACAAATAATTCTTCTTCCCATAGTACCTCCATCAGAGTTAAAATTATAAGTCATTCTTGCCTACTTATTAGCAGCTCTGTAGAAGATCTGGTGAAAAGATAGTATGAAACTATGGACATAGGCTTTGAGAAAATAAACCCTCCCACTTATAAATAGTTAAACCACATTAATTTGGACTCAAAAGACAGATTCAAATTTACCAGAAAAGTATGGAGTAATTGTGTGAAAAAAAATTTTCTTAACACACTTTAAATCATGCCTGGCAACGTCAGGTACTTAACTCTGTATTCCTTATTTGTCAGTTCCATGAAGTCATGAACCACGTCTGTCTCCCTTGCTGACCGCTGTATCCTGAGCTTGCCCTTATCCTAGAAACAGTAAATATTTGGTGAATAAATAAAATATAATTGGTAGGCTAATTAATCTCACTTTTACATATACATTTATGTATGTGTAGGATATATGTGATACATAGAAAAATATATGCTAAATAAAGTATAGGTGTCAAAAATTGTAAAGTGTTTACCCCATTTGCAAGTTAACAACTTAGCCTGCCACAGTCTCATGGACGCTGATAGAAAATAGGGGCATGCTGGATCAGAGATGAAGGACAGTGTATTACTGACAACAGAGTGTCTGCACATGTGCCAGTTCCCCAAGCCTCAATTCCCTTAGAGTAACAGGAAGAGAGCCAGGTGACACTTAAACACACAATGAGTTACGTTCTAAGAAAGGAACCCCAAACTTGGGGAACCTGAATCTTTTGAAAAGGAGGTAAACATGCCTGCCCCTTTCTTTGTAGAGAGACACTGTCTGTATCTTCCACAGCTGATGTGTGTGTGTGTGTGTGTGTGTGTGTATCTTTATCACTTTAAAGTTTTAAAGAGCTGGAGTTGTCTTATTCCATCATCTGATTTTTTTTATAGGTAAGAAGAGTGAGGCTCAAATTGGGTCAGTGACTTCAACTCAAGGTTAAAAACTAGTGTGCAACTAAGTTTAGAGTAGAGTTAAGCTCCCCTGATTCCTTGTTAGCGTTCTTTACAGTGTACCATGTACATCTGACTATTCCATACAGATGAGTAAAATACCTGAATAGTTAGAGCTGAGACTAGAGCACAATATTGAATTTAGGGTTTGTAGTCTCATTAAAAGAAACCATAAAATAGTACAGTTGCCCCTGTTCTAAGTTTGTTTTGACTTAGAAGTTCTTAATATATTTATATTATTTGTCTTTATGGGAAATATTATCTTGAAAGATGTCATATTACACACCTGCATTTGCTTGAAACTTGGTAGCTTGATAAATTGATAAGATAACTGGGTCGTATGTTAAGGTTTTTGAAAAACCAACCCAAACATAGATCCTAATGAAAGAATGTTACACATTTCCTTTTAAAGGCTAAAAAAGTATTTCTCAGGACTCTTAAATTACCATATTCTGATACCAAGGGAAAATAAAATCTGGACTTAGAGTCTTGTTTGTACTTAGAGGGTTTTCCGGACAGGAAGGCAGTCTTGATGCAATGCAGTAAGCCACAATACCAGTGGGGCATTACAGGTGAAAAATCTGCAGCTGTACCCCTTCACCACAAAGTATTACAACTTATGCTGGAATATTTCCTGTACAGAAATAGGGTTTGGTTAACTTTGTTTCCCAAGAGTAGATCACATTAAAATGTTATAAAATCATGATTTCCTGCATTTGAATACTTGTGGTTTCTCAACTGGTTCCAATATTTTAAGGTTTTTTTTTTTTTGGTATGATTTCTATTAGTTGAAGATGTATAGAAGCTTTTCTTTTCCTTCTTCAAAATCTACTAAAAAGCAAATACATATAAAAATAGTATAATAAGCTGAAACATTTGAAATTACATACATATCTGTATTTTGTTATTACTAAATGATAAATTTTTACTTTGAAGTAGACACAAAAAACTGACAAATGCCATTATCAGAATACATTTTACTTTTAATTGACCATTGAAAATCAGTTGCGTTTGTTCTGTATGATGAATATTTTTTTCTGTTATAATGATAAATAACTGATTGTAATAAATGTTCTTGATGTTTAAAAGGACAGTTAAGTCCAGTCACAATCATAAGTAGAAAACAGTCTTCTTTATTTATAGAGGCAAAGCTGGTGTTTTAGCTTATTAGGTTTTAATGTTTATATTGCTGTTAGTTTACCTTAATTTATATAATACTATATAGATACCCATTTATCCAAATTTCTATAATAGTATGTAATAAATTGTCCTAATTTATGTAATGATATGATGTATATATACATTGTATCTTTCAGTCATGCATCAATCCACTATTTTATGCTCAGACCTCACATTCTATGTTTTAACTATCCACATACCTACTCTCTTCCAGTCATCAATTAAAAATTCTTTATCTACCTTTTGTTTTTCCACTGGATTCCCCAAGGGGGAATATATTTGGTCTTATCATCACATTGACATTGTGATAAATGTAGTATACACTTTTACTTGGTTAATGAGGTAAAATAATTTTCTATTAACAAAATGAAGGTTTCATAACAATTACTCTTTCAAAAGTTATCAACTAGGAATGTTCCAGTGTGAAAAGCCCTTTACCTACCCAAGGGTGTATGTGAGAAAGCATTTTTTTTAAATGGTGCTTGAAGCAGTGGATAACAGATAAACTTTTAAGCTAAGCAACAAGCTTAAAAGGAAAAGCTGGGGAATGAGATGTCCACAGACAGTGTGAAAAGCTCCAGCAGATTCCTGGGAAACTAGTGGGATACGCACATGCATAGGTCTGTGCATTCACCCCTGGCTCTGCGCATGCTGAGAATGATGTAAGAAGGCCCTATGCTCTCACCTCTGGCTGACCTTAAGACTCTGCACAAGCAGGAAAGGGAAGCTAAGGCAGAGTTGAGGGTATGCCTCAACGGCACATAGAGTCCCTCAGCAAAGACTGTGGGTGCTTACTGATTCCAGGCCTTTAAGGAAAGAAGAATTATTTGAAAAACTAATGGCTGAACACTTCTCAAATTTAATAAAAAATATTAGTCTACACATCCAAGAAGTTCAGTGAACTCCACATAGACAAAACTCAGATTTCTGCACGAAATAGTCAAGAAACAGTCTTGACTGCAACTGGAGAGAAGTGACTCATCATATATAAGGGATACTCAATAAGATTAACAGCTGATTTCTCATCAGCAGTGGTGGAGATCAAAGGCAAAGAAATAACGTATTCAAAGTGCTGAAAGAAAAGGGTTGCCAAAGAGAAAAAATTTGCCAAATTAAGTAACTGGGATAAATGGTAAGAATCAAAATATTGTCTGCATTTAGATTTCTTTCTAAGAATCCACTTTAAAAAAACTGGAACTGGAAATTGTGGCTGATAGTTTCCTTTGCTGTGCAGAAGCCTTGATGCAGTCCCATTTTTTAATTTTTACTTTTGTTTCCCTTGCCTTAGTAAACATACCTCAAAAATATTACTAAGGTCTTTCTCAAGATTGTTTTGGCTATTCAGAGTCTTTTATTTCCATATAAATTTTAGAATTATTTGTTCTGTTTCTGTGAATTATGCCCTTGGTAATTTGATAGGGATTACATTAAATCTGTAGATTGCCTTGTGTATTATGGTCATTTAAAAATATTAATTCTTCCAATCCATGAATATGGTATATCTGTTTGTGTCATCTTCAGTTTCTTTCATCAGTGCCTTACAGTTTTCCAAGTAGAGATCTTTTACCTCCTTATTTACATTTATTCCCGGGTATTTCATTCTTTATGATGTGATCGGAAATTAGATTGTTTTCTTAACTTCTGTTTCTGGTAGTTCATTGTTAAGGTATAGAAATGCAATGGATTTCTATATATTAATTTTGTAGCCTGCAACTTTACTGAATTCATTGATGAGTTTTATAGTAGTTTTTTTGGTGGCATCTTTAGGATTTTCTGTGTGTAGTTATCATGCCATCTGCAAACAGTGACAGTTTTACTTTTTCCTTTCCAATTTGAATTCCTTTTATTTCTTTTTCTTGTCTGATCACTGTGGCTAGTACTTCCAATACTATGTTGAATAAAGTGGCAAGAATGAGCATCCTTGGCTTATTCCTAATCTTAGCAGAAATGCTTTTTTCACAGTTGAGTATAATATTAGCTGTGGGCTATAAATGACTGGGATAAATGATAAGGATCAAAATGTACTCTGCATTCAGACTTCTTTCTAAGAATCAACTTTAAAGAAACTATGACTAGAAACTTGAAATGATACATTATCAGGTCTGTTTTTCTTCTTTAATCTAAAGGTGATTAGTTTGTAGAGCACAGGATTTATAGCCAAAAGGTCTGCACTTACTAAATGTGTAATCTTGAACATATTACCTAACTTCTCTAAGCCATAGTAACTTATCTGTACAATGAGAGTAATATTCTCAATAAGATAATGTATAAGAACAATCTTTGTAAATTGAAAAAGGCTATTCTTCTACCACAGCTTCTTCCATCAGTAGTATTATTACTGCTCCTTCCAAAAACACAGGTGATGATGGAAGCTTTTCTTACCTCTACGATAGTCACCTCTTGATTGGTGTCCTGGGAAATCTGGACGTGTGGTGGGAGGCTTTTTTTTAACCAGGCTTTAAAAGCTTACTCCTGAATGGAAGCTCTAGCTTTCTGCACACTAACTAGCCCTACACAGTCAGCTAGACTGCCTCTATTTTGTCATAACATAAAGAAAAGGACAGTTGAAGCAGATTGATTGATAGAATAACACTTGCTAAATAGTACCACCTCTTTATTACATACATAAATACAGAGAACACACTTCCTCTGTATCCTTTTCCTGGGTTTCTTGGTGGCGCTGAGTGGGCAAAGGGGCAGTGGCCCAGCTTCAGCAGCCCCTGCACAAAGCATTTAGAGCTATTTATCTATGAGGACAGATGGGCAGTTGCAACCCTGCTAATAGTCTTGGCAGTACAAGTTAGTAATAAAAACAAATTAATTGCCAAAATATTCTTTGTACCAAAAATATTTTTAAATGGCCAACACACATGCAGATCTCCCCAAATTAGCCATCAAATGGAAAAAAACTGTGGAATCACATTTTAAATGCAAAAATGCATGTGCTCTTACCAACTGGCAGACATACAACTTAAAATATATTCCTATGCAAAGACGGCATATGCTTAGAGTACAGTTTATTATGTATGGCTGGCTAATTTTTTAGGTCCTGTCAAAAATGGATAGGAAAACAAAATGTAATAAAAATATACATAATCTTGACAGTCATTTGAAATGTACCATGTGTTACAAGTGGAATGGTTTCCAGTGAAACCAATTTACTTGTTCCCACTTCCCATGACTCAGTACTAGATAGTCAGGCTTTCTAAACTATTTTTTGGCAACCAGACTTTCTTGGAATAGTCATCTTTCTTTCAAGTTATTCAGTGCAGGCATTAATAATAAATCCTCAGTTATAGATATGAAACTAAAGATCATTCACATCATCTCTTTCAAACCTAAAAGCACACAATAAAGTTATTTTAAGTAGATCACACAAAATAGAGCCCAGAGTTATTCCTGAGAGTAATTAATTGCTACCATATGAAGCACAATGTGACTGCATTGGGTTTTCAGTTTAATTACGTTACTACTTACCTAGAGATTAGTTGGGCAATGTCTGCTTCTAACTGAAAGGCAAAGGAAGATTAGTGAGCTGACGAAAAGTTTGTTAAAAGCGGGTGTGATTACAAAATCTGGCGGGAGGGCTCAGTGTATAAAACAAGACCCTTTTAGAGTAGAAAACTGTGAAAAAGATCATTGTCTTTTCAGCACCTATCTTCTTCCATAAATTTAAAAACTATTAAGCGTGTACCATGTACCAGACTCTATTGGAGCAATAGGTCGAGTTCTTTAAGAATGCTTGGCAGAGAACACACAGAATGCAGCCAGGCCTCAGGAAGGAGCAGTAGGCTACTTTTAGAGCCACAACCATTATCCCTCCCCTCCTAAATCAGGTCTCAATTCCAACACATGCCTCACTTCCGTCATTCCTAGTCACTACCCAAAGTGTAAGATCTGTCCCCTTGCATCTGGATACTGATTTGTATCCCCTTTTCCTTCTCTTACCAACCTCTTTCCATCTCTACCTCCCAAACCCTTCCACTGAGCCCTCAAGGAACATCTGCTCTATGATGAGTGAACTTCCCTAAACTTCAACCTCTTGTTCAAGAATTGTCCCTACCCCTTTACCTTAAAAGAAATCTTGCTGTTCCCTGGGACTCTCCACAGCATTGGAACCTCCTGAGGTGGAAGCTGTTTATTCTCTCACATCCCTTCCACCTCACGGTCGAGAGATAGGATGTCCTCCTGCCCACCAGTGCCACTTGCATAGAGTCTTCTTTCCGCCTGTGAAATCCTCCTCCTTCTTTGATGCTCATTCCATCCAGTCTTACCATCCTCACCCCACTTTGTTGTTGCCATCCACTCACTATATGGTCACTTTCCCTCATTCTTATGTCTTTGGCCCATGGCTTCCAGCCTTTTTCTTCACAGCCATCAACATCCATGTAAAAGATCCAGCCAAAGCCCAGCTTGAGCTTCTCACTCTAGTGATCATCTCCTCCACTCCATGTAAGTACTCCCTTCCACACACAAGCCTTGGAACTTGTCAACATCCCAAACTGCTCTGCCTCCCAAATCATTCATTCCAGCATCCTAGTCCCACTCGCAGTGTCTCAGCTTCTCCTACTTGCTCACTCAACAAGCCCCACTGTAGTCATTCATTCTCCTGAAACCTGTAGTTCTGCTTTCTCCCTATCCATCGGCTTACTCTGTTTTCACATCCCCTTTTAACCAGTTTATAATTTTCACCTATCATTTAAAACCCCCTCTTGCAAATAAGTACCATAAACTTCCCTGCTGAGTGTCTTTTCCATTCCACTCTCCTGACGAAAGGTTAAGGCTGGATGAGCCTACAGCTGTGTATCAACACAGTTAACTCCCTGTCCCACTCTCTAGAATAGCCAACTCCATACTCAAGAGTTCCACATGGATGGCTCATTGGTGCCTCCAACCCAGCTTGTCTAGAAATGAACTTATGATCTCCCCCTCTCTACGCTACACATACCACAAACCTGCTTCCCAGAGGGACAGATCAGTCTCACCCATCCCAGTAAATGACATCAGTATCCATACAGCTGCTCAGGCCAGAGACCTGGGAATCATCCTTAACAACTCCCTCCCCTTATGTCTGTCAGTTAACATAATTTTTATGCCCAAGGATCTCCTGCATACCATTCCACTGCCACTAACCATACCATAAGCCATCTACAGTTCTAGCTTAGACCACTGCCCTAGCCTTCTGTCTTTTCACATCCATTCTAGCCCCATTCTCTTTTAATACATTCTCTACCCAGTATCCAGAAGCTTTTAAAAACATAAATTCGGCATTAAGCATTGCTTCTTTGCTTAAAACCCTTCAAAGATATCCCACTGACATTAAGATAAAGTCTAAAATTCTTAACATGGCCTAAAAATTTAGTTTGTATTACCTACATTTCACAAATGAGGAAACTGAGGCTCTGAGTTACTAAATAAGGTGCTCAAGGTCATAGAGCAGTAGTTGTCAGTGCCAGGACTTTATCCTAGGTGAGTATAATTCCAACAAGATTTTTTATGAGAAATTTTTTTAAAAAAATAAAAATTCTGTCTACATGGTTTATAAATTTATGGCTCAGTATGTATTTGAGTGCACAGTTGACTAAAATTACCTTTAAAATACTAATTGTACCGAGTGTTGTTCCTAGCTTTTCTTTTGAGGTTTTGAAAACAAAAGTGTTCTTAAAATGGGGGAAAGGATTAATATGTGACTTTTACAAATGCACTTACAGGCATACAACTTTAAAAACATTCAACAATTTTCATTTGGAGTGAATTTGTTAATACCTCCTTATTAACCAAGGAAAATAGGATGTATACAGGAAAATCTTGACAAACACATAACTGACATATTGTAAGATGTATTTCTGTACTAGTTTTCTGTTGTTTTCTAAATTTTGAGAGTAACCTGGAATGTTCCAATTGAAGTATGTAACCACAGAGCTAGCCTCACACAAAGTCGTGAACTAAAAACAGGTTGGGTTTTTGTTTTGTTTTGTTTTTGATGTTCTTCCAAATCTCTCTTTTTGAACTTTCACAGTTTCTCCTTCCTAAGCCCCAGTGTTGGTTCAGTTCACTTTCATTGCCCTTAAACTACCTAATGGCTTCCCACAATGGTTCCCAGCTAGGATTGCCTTTTATTATGGATCTATTCCAACTCTCCCCTGTACATCAAAACTGACTAGCACTTTTTTCCTAAGGCCCCACTGTGAGTTCCAGTGTGACATCCAGTTTTCATAAACTTTTATACATTAGTTTTAATGGAGAATTCTGGAGACAACACCAGAAACAAGTCTTTTTTTCACCCTATTTGCTATGTGACCTCTCTACCAAGAAGATGATGTTGATCTTTACATTCTGTTAACTTATTGTTAATAAAAATCAATAGGTATATTAAATATGCTTTTTCTAAACTCATTTGCACTCTTCCATGAGATTCTCATATGTTTCACTACACTTCCCACATCTTATCCATTTCTGCTTATGACTTTCCTAAGCTGAAGGGCTGACTTACTGGCAGTCTAGAGAGGAGTTAAGCAAGGAGATATTTCTTTATGTCTCAAGTAATAGCCAACATACAGGGACATATTTTAATAGATATGCAGCAGAAAACCATATTGAACTATGATTACAGTGTTCTTGAACATCCAGATTCAAGGTTTATTATTTTCTTCCCACAAGTCCAACCCATGGTTAGGAAATCCAACAAGCAAGACTCTTGTTCACAACCTACATGATTCTTTTAACGACACCCAAGCGTCAGAAGTGTTCTTTGAGCATATGAAGGATGACTAATTAGTAGCTAACATTTCTTAAGCTTTTGCTGTATAGTATTAAACGGGATGCTGTACCTCATTTATTCCTCATGACAATTTGTGAGAGAGTTCTGCTACTATCCCCTTTTTAGAGATATATTGGTACTGATGTTAGGGAAACTAATGTGCCCAGGAGCTCATAACTAATGGAGCTAGGAATTGAATGCCATCAGGAAGCCAAAGTTTATGTTTTAAACTTCTATACTACTTTGTGGAGAATTTTTAGTGTGCCAGAGATAGAGTGAATCACCCAGGATGTGTATATTCGTTCATTCACTCATGAATTATTCATTCCTTCATTCAGCAACTTTTTTTTTTGAACATTCACTATATACACTTGGCCAGGTGCTATGGAAATCCAAAGCTTAGCCAAATGGAAATCATTCTCTCAAAGAATGTGTCTACCGGGGAAGATGTCATGTATAGAAATAACTGTAACATGAGTTGTATAGTGATAAGAGCTATGAAACAGATTCCCATTTTTAAAAACTATTGGAGTTCAGAAAAGGGAAAGCATGTCTCCATCTGGGAGGTGTAAAGGCTCAAATAAAGGTGGTATTTCATTTGGACCTTGATAGATGGGAAAGATTTAAACATCAGACATTGAGAAACTAGGGAGTCTACAGGTATTTCTGGCTGGGAGATAATATAGGAACAAAGACCCAGAGAGGGGAAAGTTAGGGAAAAAAAATGTCATGGAAAGCAAGGAGAGGGAGGATTTCAAGAAATAGTATTTCCATTGAAAGACTGAGAATCACTTATTCAGGAAGGAAAGGTTAAGGAGAACTCTGTTCATTCAGGAAGCTTTCATTAATATCCTGTTGTGTTCCCAAAACTGTGTTAGATGCTAATATTTTTTAAAATAATGTGCCATTTTTGCCCCAAGAATCACAGAGTCAACTAAAGAAGATGTACATGTAAATAAGGAATTGCAAAGTGTAATGACTTCTATGATAGAGGAATGTGTTAGATATGAAAGTGACACGAGAGAGGTAGTGATCAACTCCGAGGGTGATAATAGTTAGGAAATGCTTCCAAAAGAAGAGACATAGCTGACCCCAGTCTTTTTTTTCTTTTAAGACAAATGGAATTAGCCCATATATTCTATTTTGAAGCTTAATTTTTTTAGTTTAATAATACATCTTGGATGTCTTTTGTGTTAGTATGTGTAGCTATTCCTTATTCATTTTGAGGTTGTACAGTAATCAGTTCTGTAAATCTACATGTTATATTTAACTAAACCCTTACTGATGTATATTTGAGTTGTTTCCAATTTCTTACCAATATATGTAGTACTGAAGTAAATACACACCATGCAACACACACACTCTTGCATTAGAAGATCTGTAAAGCAATTTCATAGATGTATTCTTCCAAGCATTTAATAGATATTGCCAAGTTTCTCTCCAAAAATATTAAGAAGAAATGCATTTTCCCACATCTGTACAGAAATTGGAACTGTTAGGTTTTTAAAACTGCCAGATTAATAAATAAAAATATTGCATTATTGCTTCAACTTGAATTTCTATAAGTATTAATGAAGTTGAGTATCTTTACATGTGTACTGGCTGGTTATGTCTTTCCTTCTGTGAACTAATTGCTGTCAGAATCTGGGATTTTACCTCATGCATACTAATAAATTAGCCTAGTAATGTTTATGGATGCTGACAGAAGACGAGACTTTTGGGTCAGAAACAAAGAACATTATTGCTTGTAGCGCAGCAAGTGCTATGTGCATCACGATCGCATTGGTTCCTCTTGCTCCCAAATCCCATGAGGGCAATGCAGAAGGGCCCCAGGGGGATGCTCTGCATGCAGGAGATCAGTGGCACTGCAGGGAATATAGAGCTTGTCAAATCCACCTTAACTTTTAGAGCAAGTCTGCTCTTTGTCCGGGAAAGAGGCTTGACCTTATCGCTCAAGGTTGCTCTCTGCAAACACAACCTGAGAAGTGGCCCCAAGTAATAGCTTTCATGGCCTTGCATCTTTTGCACACTTGGCAAGAACATGGAAGATCATTCAAGGGTTCCAACGACAACCTTTGCTTATTTTTCTATATGCTTACTTAACATTTTCTCACTGATTTCTAAAAGTGCTCTGCTTTCAAAAGTGTTCCTAGATCCATCATCAAATATTACTTGTTTTATCCTAGTTTGCTTTTTTTAAAATTTGATTTTATGATGTGTGGGATTTTTTCCCATCCATGGGTTTCATGCCATACATAAAAAAGGCTACCCTATTACGATAAAAATATTAACTGATTTTTTTTCTCTTATGCTTTCAGTTTTTAACATTTTGATTCTTTTGGAATTTACTTTCATGTAAGAATGATGTAGGGACCCACTTAGGTTTTGCCAAATGGCTAACCAGTTCTGCAACCTCATTTCCCATCCTTCCCCTGCTTATTTGAAATGGTACCTCTATTAACATGCTACAGTGTATCTACTTGTGCTTTATAATTTTTTTCTTCTATTTTTATGTTAACTACTTCAACCTTACCTTTTAATTACTTTAGCTTTATAAAATACTTCATATCTTGTAGAATTTTTTTTCCCATTTTTTCTCTTACTTAAAAAATTTCTTTTCAAAAACTTGGCTATTTTCACATATTATTCTTGAATGGTTCTTTTAAAATAAAGTAGGTAAACAGGATGACAATAACTATGAGGAGAAACCCTAAACTACTGTCCTTTACAACTGTATTCTCTTTTAAAAAGTCTCATTAATGTTATAACTTTTATGAAGATTCAATTTGCATGTCAACAAATACAGAAGCATAGTTTCTGTTTGCAGCTCCTAAAATCTTCTTTCTTCTACTACAGATTCCCTGTAGTTTGGAATACTGGGATGAACTCCAGAAGGTTTTTGTTGCATTTCGAGAATTTAGCCTGTCTGAAAGCAAAGTTTGTGAACTGCAGTTGCCAGATGTCAATCTTGTGAATGACCAGAAGAAACTGGTGTCCTCGGACCTTTGGAGAATTGTCTTGAACAGCAGCCAAAATGGAGCTGATGACCAAAGGTAACTCAGTGAACAAAGAGAAAATGAAATAGTGATATTTACTAGGAAACAATCGTCAAGTCATCTTATCCAGTGAACCCTCACTTAGCTGTGTCTCCCCTGTCTCGCAGCTGCATCTGGCTGAACTACAGATAAGAACCAGGAAACAAGACAGAAACTGATGTTTCGAAGTCTGTATACTAAAATTTCTGTGTTTTACTGTGAGCTCTCAGTACCTGTTCCTTAAATATATATATACACAAAAGAGCCAAAACAAACCACAGAAAAATTCAGTTATCCTGAACCAAAAAAAAAAAAAATGTAGAGGAAAAGAGCCATATACACTTCAATAGACTCTTAATGACACAGTCATCAGTATGGGTAATGTTAACCCTGGGGCATTAAAAGAAAGGTTAAGTAAACTGAATTGTCTCCTTTTAAAAAGATAAATTTTGAAGATATTTCCTTCCTACGTGTTTTTTTTTAAAAAAAAAAACTTTAAAAAGACAAAGCTCCAGACGTTAGGAAAACTTGGTTAACAAAAATAACTTACACTCAAAGGATTTCAGATAGCCGGAGTTCTACCCAGCTCTAGAGTCTACTTGACCGTGATTTCTCTCTAGAGCCAGGTACTCTGAATCATGTCCCCAGAACTTCGTGTTCCACACCTCCTACCAGATACCTGGTTAGTAGCAAAACAGGGCCAGATTGTCCCCATTTCCAATGTTTGCCTGCTTAATACATCCACTCATTTAGAGTAGAGGAAAATGGCTTCAGCAGTTTATTCTTCAGCTCCATATCTCTTTCATGTCTTTCTGTTCATGCTCCCATAAATGACAAGAAAAAGAAACCAAATCACCATCAGTGAACGGTTTCTTGGGTCCTGTGCTGTGCATATTGTGGGCATTTGCTGATCTTTCTGTCCACCAAGTTCAATGTCCTATCTTCCAATTCTCCTGGTGAGTTTGCTTTAGCATTATCTTGCTCCCTTTCTATAATCCCTCCATTTTCGCCCCAAAGAACAGTTTGACACTAAGAGAAAAAAAACATCCACCATTCCAACACCCTACAAATGAGCTGTTTTCTCTTCTCTGTTAACGTTTATTTTTGTCCATTAAGTGTATGCCTTTACAAGGTTATAATCACAGCATACCGTTTTTGTATTCTGATTCCTATTTTATAGATAGCTATGAATGCTTTATCTTTATTTAATTAGTAATAATATATATTCATTGAAGACCACTTGCAAAATAAAGAACACAATGCCACCCATAATCGTGTCACAGCGAGACAACCGCTGTTCACGTTTTAGTCTGCATCCACAGTCATTTTCATTGATTACTTTGTATGCTTAATAATAATATGTTTTATATATTCTATTTCTAGGTCATTTGGGCTCTTTAAAAATTATTACCTTCCTAGTATATTACCTAGTAATGTAAAAATGGTGAAAATGTATTAGAGCAGTGGGATCTTGTTTTTACCCAAATGAAACACAGCAATGAAGAGAACACCCATCGTGTGAGGAGTTACAGCAGATGGACAGAAAGACTGCCTCTTCTAAGCATCGGTTACCTAGGAAATCTCATAAAACAAAGCTGTGGAGAATGAAATTGACTTTTTAAGGCCTGAGTTTAATTATTTGTATCAAGTTAGAAAACATTTCTTGATTCTAATTATGAAAGAATGCATTTTCATCATTGAAAGAAGCATTTTAGACAAGGTTCATTCCTCTGAATCTGAAACATTCATGAAAATCACTTTGTGGTAAGCTTAGCACTGCAGAAATGTGGAACCTTTAAGGGATGGAAATTTATGCAGACAATCAAATTTAGGCAGTTTTTCACCAAGCTTCTGACATTGTAATCACAGATCTTTTGTCCTCACCTGCGATTTTTCAACTTGCCTAATATTTCAGAATTGACTCTAAATTGTTTGACATTAAGCATTTTTCAGATAGAAATTGGTATTAGTGAAATGAGGTTTGAAAATCAACATAATATAACACTATTAAGACATTTTTCAAAGGGAACAATAAATAAATTTCATCTTATTTCTTGAAAGAAACATCACTGCTTTGATAATATGTCAGCACTTCATGTAGAAATGAAATTGCTGTATTCTGTTATGAGAAGTCTAAAACTGGACAAAAACCTGACACCTTTATGATTAGAGATTATCTTATCTTAAATAATATTTATGGTTTGAGAAGAATATACATTAGACCATTATACACTACTGGAAGAAAGCTCCTAAAAATAAGTTCCATGAAGCTTAATCTTTAAAAAAAAAAAAAAATCTTGCCCACACTTGGCAAAAAGTGCAACAGTGTAAGGTTCTTCGTGGTAATAGCATCACTGTGTATATGTAAATAGAAGCACGATTTAATAGAGAATTTCAAGTTAGCAGACCTGGTTTAAGTCCTGGCTAGCTGTTTGGCCTTGAGAAACTGATTCCTAAGCTGAGGCCTTAAGGAATGGACAGGAGCTAACCAGTCTGGGGAGTGGCAGGTAGCCTTTGGTACAAAGGACTAGAGACAAAAGACTTAAGTCTCTCAAACTCTGTTCCATTTATCCCATGCAGACATCTTTCATTTAATCCCCGTGTATTTATAATAATTATTTTCCACTATCTTTAACTAATGTTTTGCTTGATCACATGAAAATGAATGATTGGTAATGATTGTATTTTTCAAGGTAGCATTGGAAGTAGAGTAACTTCGAGCTTAGTTTCCACAACATTATTGACCTTTAGAAAACTTCTCCTGTTTGTTGTGCACTGGACTGAGGCTAGAGATACAACATTTACTCTCTGATCAGGATATCCATTTCAGCTATTTGTTTTTAATTTCATCATGTATGTATTTGCCCATCTCCATTGCCCATTGCTGAAGTCTAAATAAACCCCTTTTATCTAGGTCCTGACAGGAAACAGATGGCACACTCATCCTGGGAGGCTGAGGAGAGTTTAACGTAGATTATTTACAGAAGTGGTGGCAAGGTTAAGGGATAGTACAGGAGCCTGACACTAGAAGCCCCGGGGAGCCATCCTGTTCTTAGTCCTGAAAGAACCAGGTGATTGAGCCGTTACCAAAACTCAGAGCAGGTGGTTGTAGCTGTTTTTGATGGAAGGATGCAGCAATGTGCGAGATGTGGCTAAGAAGGAACCAGGGGAATACATTCATTCCCCCACCAACTCTCTACCCACCTCCAGTCCCCTGTGGGCACCTCCCACTGGCTGAACCAAAAGACAAGCCCGAGGACGACCTAAAAATCCCTTTTTAACCATTGCTTTGTGTGTTTAATTTAGGAAAAGTGAATAATGAATCAATTTGTTATAAATGAAGTTGGTGGCATATTTGTGATGTTTTAGCAACCTTTTTCAATATGTTATAGTATTTGCTACTCTCAAGAGAGAAAAAAGTAAATCTTGGAAAATCTCAAAAGTGTGAAAAATTACAGATGGCGAGAAAAATTCTTCAGATAAACACCTCATTGCGTACTCGCTGTTTTAAAACTGATCTCAAAGAACTCTCACCTGGATTTTTAATAATATTTTGACTAACACTATACCAGTATTTTTAAGCACTTCTTAAAGTAGTATAAGGAAAAGAATTCAGATTTGTACAACACATGTACAACTAACACATTTTGGAATTTCTGAATAAATACAAGTTTTAATTTTACCTTGCCAATGAGACCTTTATTTGTAACTCTAAAGATAAATTCCTAGAAGGCTTTTTGGATGAGTATGCCCATTTATAGAAATTTTAAGAATATAGTTGGATACGTTTTCACACAGAGCATTTCATCGGTAACGTAGTGACCCAGAGTTGTGTTTTCTTTCAATACAATGGAGTGTTTCTAACATTGCAATAAATACCACCACATAACTCTAAACCCCTTGAAGTTAAACATTCAGTAAACCTAGCTTTCATTTTCGCCAGCCTTTTCCCAGCTTCTTTCAAAACTCCGCTGAAGATTAACTCTCTGAGAACCGCACACAGTTCACCCCGTGCCGTTCTTAACTCCTCCTCAGTTGCCATCCTGGCAGCACTTCTGACTCTCCTATTCCCGGATGGTTGTTCTGTTTTCTGATGTTTGCAAATGTCTACATATTTCAAATCCCCAATTAGACTGAGTTCTTTGAAAACCAAGGATTTATTTCTTCAGTTTTTCCTGTCATAGTCCTCACTAGGATATTATAAACCACAGTGTTTCTCCTCTAGGCTCTTCATGAATTAGGGAGCCAGGTGACCATAGCTGTAGATCAGACTTGGAAGGACAAGGACCGAAGACGATGATGGGGATTAAGACAGCATCCGATCAGTGATCCGCAGTTACCGGGATGTACTTGGTCCCTCCCCGTCAGCGCTCATGCTTCTACTGGCATTGAGGCGAGGCAACTAGACTATGGGACCTAGCTTTAAAAACCCTTACAGAGAGACATTTATATGATATTGGGAAATTTAGGTTATTGAACTTCTTTTATTTCTTATCTCCCACAGCTCTGCAAGTGAATCTGGTTCCCAAAGCACTTGTGACCAACTTGTAACTCCACCAGCTCTGGCTGCCTGTGCCCGAGTTGACTCCTGTTTTACACCATGGTTTGTCCCATCTCTTTGCATTTCCTTCCAGTTTGCTCACCTGGAGTTCCACCTTTGTCATCACCTTGATCAGCTAGGCACAGGTACTCTTTACTTTAGCAAAGTAACATTTACTTAAAACTTGTTATTTTGTCCTGAGTGTTGTTAAGACACAATTTGTTGATTTTTACCCAATTTATTGTCAGGAAGTAAAAAGGCCTGGAGAGGTTTCCATTCTGTGTACCACAGTATTAGTGATGTTTCAGAACGTGATTGTCGATCACTCCCCGTCTCCCCCACCGCCAACCAGAGCTCCTTCTGTGCTGATCGCCACCCACATGGTGGTGGAAATATTTAGAAGCAGCATTCCTTTCTGCCAACAGTGAGCACTTGCAAAGGTCTCCTGAAGTTGATTTCATATAACAGTTGAAATCTTGAACTCCATCTTATGGACTTATTACATAAGTTACCAGTTATATTGAATTGCCATGATTTTGCATGCTTCCTAATGAATTTTCAAGGAAATTACAAAAATCGCCGGTTTTACTATTACTCTAATTGTGATCTTTTTGACAGAAATACATCTGTTTTTGTTCTATATCCTGAGCCATTACATTAATGGCAAATAGTTTCCAAAAGTACTTGATATTACCTTATTTCAGAAGCACAAATACCTTCTACCAAAGATGGGCAAATTCTCAAATAATGTAAAGGACCAGCACTTTTCCAAGTTTGTAAGGTAGAAAATTAAAATGTTTCCACACACCACAAGTGGCCTTTTATATATTTGTTCATTTTACATGAATAATTATTACTTAAAGTCAGTACCAAACCTTCTCTAGTTAATACATTTAGATTCTGGTATTAGGTTTTCAACCTCCATGTAATGGAAAAAGGAAAAAAAATCAGATTAAAACTAAACACAGCTGCTGTTAAGCATCTTGCCTTTTCAGCAAAAACGGAGTTTAACCTGCATTTTCTAACTCTCTCTGGGTCATGTTTTCGGTTTTGAGATTTGGTTAGTAGATGCAGAGCACTTCCGTAAAACTCTCCTTCGATATTTACCTCCTCTTCATTTTATTTGTTGTCTTTTGTGGTCAAATTTTTATCTAGGAATGTAACCTTTGGAAAGTATATATATATTTAAGAGACCTCTTTATTGCACAAAGTTTTGTCTGCAGATATCAAATGGTATTAAAATACTGTATTATCTTCAGGAGAATGCTTAAATTTATGTAACAGCAAATATTAAAATCAGTTATGAAGAAGGGAATAATTTAAATTAATTCATCTCTTTATATCCATAAAGTATCAGCTCATCTCAGTTGCTGTTTTTCTTGTTCGTTCTCTCCACAGCTCCGCCACAATACCTCCAGCCATTTATTTCTGATAAAAATGTGCCATCTGAACTAGAATACATGATTATTTCCTTCAGAGAACCACACATGTATCTTCGACAATGGAACAATAATTCTGTCTGTCAGGAGATCCAGTTCTCAGCTCAAACAGACTGTAAACTTCTAGAGTGCAGAAATGTTACGATGCAAAGCGTGGTAAAACCCTTCAGCATCTTTGGACAGATTGCAGTTTCCAGCAATGCTGTAGAAAAGCTGATTGACTCCACCATCATGGTTGACTCTGTATTTGTAAACTTTGGGCAACATGTGGTTCATTCTCTAAACACTGCAGTACAAGCTTGGCAACAGGTATGCACATTCTAGAACAGTTTACAGTTTGTCTGTGGGTGATCTTTTACTAGTCACTCTGTGTTATCACGTCTAATAATAAGTTACGCGTAAACAAAAGTGCGAGAGAATGAAGAATCTGATGGGCACCATAGTGTTTGGGCCTTCTCTGTTTTGGCAAAGTGATGCATGTTATTTTTAAAACCTTTGGAGAATATGGGTTCTCTACACATGCATCAGAGATCATGCCCACATTTTTGTGACTAATGTACCACATCTGTGTGGAAAGTTACATATTCCCAGAAACTTTTTCCAAGTCTTATGGCTTTAGTTTGCCAAAGCGTCAACTTAGCTATGCATCAAATTGTCTAAGCATCCACTGCAGAAATGAAGAGCCTGTGTGAGCCTTTCTGAGATAAGCATTTGAAAGAGAAAAGGCAGTGAGAGGAAATGTGTGAACACAATATAGTCTCAGTCTTTCCCCCATTATCATTCTGCCATTTTGAGTCACTAAAAAAGCACTGGATAACAGATTTTTTAACTAGTTAGTCTCTGGACTGGTAATTGTTTTACTTTTATCTCTTGGCAGAAATCAGCCACCTCAGAAAAGAGATGGAAAGTCTGTTTTGAATGGTGTATTTAAAGTGGGGAAATGCCCACATCCACTAGTATGAAAATAATTTCACGAAATGTTTGGATAGTAATATGCTCAGTGACTTAATAACAAATCACTTCTGCTTCCCTTACTGATTTTCAGTATTGTGTTTCCACATAGTTTGTGTTGCTATTTAAGCTGAGACATTTCCCCACATTTTGTATGTTACATGCATTTGTGTGGACCAACTCCCCAAGAGAAACGGTCCTTCATTCTGCTCTGACCTCATGGGGGGATGGGGCAGTGGAGAGGGGGAGGGGCTTGAGTTCCCTAACTTAAGAATTTTTATGGGAATAAACTCTTTTCTTTATATGCATGAAGACCTATACAAGACTAAGGAATTAATTACCTAACATGGCACTACAATAGCAAAGGGAAAGAAGATAACACATCTGTTTTATATTTTAAAATTCTTTTTTAAGGGCATTCCATGGTTTTCTTGTTGCAGAGGACATGCGTAAAATAAGAGCTAGTGTGATCTAAATCTTTGCAGCTGGTTCGAATAGCAATGTGAAAAAAACCTCCATGGCTCCAATTTCTGTTTTTTGTCATATTTTGAACAATGCATTTAATAAAAAACAAACCTAGAAAATACAAAAGACTCATTGATAGAGCATTTAAACCCAGGATATTTTTGTTCTGGTATCAGAGCCAGTATAAGGGGACTCATGTGTAGCAACTACTGCAAAATGGCCCTCAGAAATATCTGTTTCCTCCCAGGGTAAAAATCTTCTCTTAGACACAGCTATACATACAAATAAAATACGGTGCATAAATATTTAAATGTTTTAAACCACATCAGAGTGTGAATGACTGACTGGCTAACAGAGTGCCTTGAAGGAATACTCTGAGTTTTTTTTTAAATGGAATTGTATATTTGATTAAGTAGAGCCATATGTCACGTAGCATATTGCTGACAGGTACATTCTATGAATAGTTGGTTCTGATTTATACAGGGATTTGGCAATGTTAACATGAGCCACAAGAGGATATACTTCTGTAATTGTTGCTGTAATTTTCTTGTTTCCTCCCATGTCAAGGGTACTTGCCACCAAGTTTTAATGTGGTAGGCATCTAACCCTGTGTATTCTAAAATAAATACCAAAACGCACTACTTTGAAATTATAGGACATTTGACATTGAAATGGGCTTATGGAGGGGTTATTAAGTTCATTGTTTCTAAGATGTTCTGAATGTGGTTTATCCCCTTTAGAGGGAGAGATTAGTTTCCCAAGCTTGGATTTTTATTGTGTTCTAATGCTCACATGGAGTATACTCCCAATGAGAAAGTGAAGTTAATAAGCAGAGTAAGTTATTTGAGTTCTCCACATACTTTTTATCGGATATTCATATCCGAGACAAGTCATTTGTATCCAGTGTGGATGGACCAGACAGTTGAAGCATGAAACAATTTGGCCTTTCACCTTTAGGTCATGAGTTCAAGATTAACAGAAGCCTTCATCAGTGTCCGATTTCTCTGGCTGTAGGTTTTTTTTCTCTTTTGTAAATGATTAATGTTTTGCGAAACCAGATTAAGGACCCAAAGTGCCACTTGCAGTTTGCTTTATATTTCTATGTCACATTCCCACATTTAGACAAAATAGCATTTCAAGATTTTTACTTAAAAATCAAAGTTATGTTCATGTGTCTTACCTTACACCAAAATGATACCTCTCTTTACTTGCAAATGCCTGTATAACACTGCAGCACAAATCTTAAATGTAGATGAGCCATCTTTTAATTACAAATCTGAGTGAGCATTCTGAGGTTTAGCTTGTATGATGTCATACAAAATGTGTATGAATTTTCATAATATACTAGAATTTAAACATTCCAAGAAATGCTTAAACTTGTTACAGTCATAATGAACTCTACAGATGAAGAAGCTGTAGAGAAACGGTTCCCTGAGGATTCTGAGTATTCTTTAGAAAAATGTAAACAACCCCCTTGTGCTCTTTCATTTACATTTTTTCCTAAAACCCTCATCATTTATTAAAGGTCAGTTTTTAGAGATGAGGAAAGTAATGTGATTTTTTTTTTCACTCAAGCCCCATCTGGTAACTTAACCTCTGTGTTACCAGCAGATTGATCCCAATTCATTATGAAAACTGAATTTCAATCTCAGGATGTCTGTCTGAGTGGGAGTTTGGAATCTTACCCCTTTCTTCATGGTTGTACTCTTGGACCTAAAGGAGAAAAAAATGTTTACAAGGAGAGCAGTTTATGTTAATTATACAATACTAAGTGGAAAAATCTCATCAACACTAATTATACACTGTGACTCCAGTTTGATTAAAGGTTTCTAAACCTTTAAATATATTAGATATCTAAGATAGGACTGGGTAGGGAGCAGCTGGGACACTCAGAAGTGAAAAATTGCTGGAAAAAATTCACCAAAATGTTAACAGCAATATCTCTTAAAATAAAATTAGAAACTTTTTTTAAAATTCATACTGTTTGCACTTTCTAATCTTTCTACTGGGAGCATATATTAGTTTTATAATTTTAAATTTTAGATTTACTCATGTGTTTGTTTCATGAGTGTTTATAGAGTACTTATGCGCCAGGCATTATTCTGAGCACAGGAGATAAAGTTGTAAGTAGCAGATCTCGTTCCTGCCCTTATGCAGTGTGGAGTCTAATGATGGAGAACAGCGAACCATAATCATGCAAATAATTACTCAGTCCCTGAAGGGATCAGTGCTGTGAAGGTGAAATACAGTGTCGTGTGAGCATAAAGTAGGGGGATCAAAATTGGTCCAGGAGGATCTCAGGAGGGCATGACCTGGAAATAGGAAACTGAAAGCTGAGTAGAAAGAAGTTAGCCAAGCAAGGAAGAAAAGAGGTCCAAGCAAAAGAAAGGCACTGAGGCAGGAAGGACTTTCATGTGTTGGATGAACTGAAAGGGGGCCAGTGTGGTACTGGAGGAGCTGAAGGGGCTGGCGGAGCTGGGGTCTAGTGGGCAGATGGAGAGTGGTTCAAGATGCGGTGGGGGCCGGATCAGGCAGGATGCCTGAAACCTGCAGACAGTCCAGTTTTGAAATCATAGGTCGTGATTAAAAGCCACAGCAAAGAGCAGTATGGTAGACAACAGGTAATTGTTGGTCCTAACTGCTTCAGTCTCACTTAGCCAGAGACTCTTTTATCTATGATGAGCGTGGCTGTCGAGCAAGGTTCTGCCCCATGAGAATAGAGAGGTTTGGTGAGAATAGACAGATGATAGATCGAAGGCTCAGGAGTCCTCGGGGGTATCTGGAAGGATGAGATATTCCAGGGCCTCCTCACCAACTGCACTTAGAGAGCTCTGCCCACCCACTTTGGGGGCCTTCTGGATGATTAGATAACTGTTCTCGGTGAGGTTCTAGGTCAGGTCTTGGTCCAGGCTGGATTCCAAATACATTCATCCGTAGACTCCTTGGCTTCAGGCCACATGATCACTGAAATCTCTATGCTTATGAGTGATGTATCCCTTTTCACTCTCCCTCCCCTCAGTAAAATGACAAATGATGGAGCATGGCATTGTGACAGTATTTAGATCCACAGCCAGGAAATAGAGGCCAACTGGAGAAGCATCAGTTACATATGAGCTCCCATTGTCTGCAAAGTCATTGGCTAATTGAGATATTTTTGTTGCATTCTCAAGTTAATCGTTTGTTTAGCTATTGTTTTCCTTTACCAGAGGTACATTTATTGTTTTTTAAGCCATAACCTATCCAAAGTGATAAAAGAGTAATCCCAGAAATGCTCTATCGCTTGGCCAGTGTTTTGATATAATAGCAACCTGTGGAGATATCGCTGAGAAGGAGGTATCAACACAGGAATATAGTACTAATTTGCTGAGTCTTGCTAGATTAATGGAAGACGTTAGCTGATTGATTATTAGCTGAAACAGACACCAACAACTGTTTTTCAGCTAATGTTATTTCTCTCGAAAACTACAGCTCAGCTTACACTGACTCTGAGGTTGATCTGTTTTGTGTGTTCAGCCTCTTTAACAATAGAGGGAGAGTTATGGTTTTATTTACATCTCTCCCTGAGCAGATTTACACACACACACACACACACACCCTCCCTCCCCCTTAAGGAATCTGGGGATGTATTACCTAAATGATCCTTACTTTCTGTAGGGTACAAACTGTGGCTTTGGTAATTGGTCTTGATTGTCAAGTTTAGAAGGTCGGGAACATGGTAATTCTAGCCCCTGGTACTCTGCTCAAAAACGTGCACTACGCAGTACAGCAGTCTTTGTAGCATGTTAATTCATTTTAAAATGCTAAGAGTTTGAGGGATCTCATTGTTCTTTTACTCTTCTGTGTATATGATTTATTTTGCAGGAATATAAATCAAAACATGTTCTTGGAACATTTAAGATCTCTTTAAGGTATTTTCTTGTGCTTATCCTGGAAGTATAGAATACTTTGTATACCAGAGCTAATGACAACAGATCTTTTAGTATTTCTGTGTTGTAACAATCGCCACTGGGCAGACAGCTGCCAAACATCTTGCAATTAACCTGATGCACGTTGGCTTTCGTATTCTTTTTCTTTCAGAACAAATGCCCTGAGGTAGAGGAGTTGGTCTTCAGCCATTTTGTGATCTGTAATGACACACAGGAGACACTGCGGTTTGGCCAGGTGGACACCGATGAAAATGTTCTGCTGGCCAGTCTCCATAGTCACCAGTACAGCTGGCGCTCTCACAAATCCCCACAGGTATTTGGAGAAAAAGTCTTACAAACACAGCAATTGTTAAGGTTGGGGAGTCATTTATTCTGCATTTGTGTGCCTGTGTCCAGTTACTTCCCTTTTTAAGTCTCCCAAGAAACCGCAAAGTATAGCTACATCCGATCAAAACCCAGAGATGTTTAGAGTGGGGAGCACAGTGTCCCCGTGCTTCTCGCGGAGTGGATGTCTCCTGGTTCGCGGGGGGTTTATGAGGTTAACTCTAGAGCCACAGGACGTGGGCTTGGATGCTGGCTCTGGATTACCTCGCTTTGCTTTCCTGCCTCAGTTATCTCATGTGTAAACTGGGGATAATAGTACCTATTTCATAGGGTGGGGAGGGCTAAATCAGTTAATATGTATAAGGCACTAAAATTGTGCTTGATACACTACTGTAAACATGATGCCTTCGGTATTATTATTCATTCATTTATTCTGATTCATAATCTGCACCAGTCATGTCCTAGGCACTGGGAATTCAAAGGCAGAGAAGTCTCAGTTCTTACCTTCCAAGGACAGCTCACGATCTGTGGCAAAAGTGAGCACAATGGCAAAATATGCCCAAGGAAGCACTGAGAAAAGACATACCGAAGGATGTCTGTTTTCCAAGTAGTATAATTCCATTTTCCTGTCACTTTAGATGGGAATAATTAGAGGGGTGTGCCCTGCAGGGGTAACTGAGGGGGAATTAAATACAAAGATGTGGTCTTAAATGAGTGAAAGAAAGCCTAGGAAGTATTCGCAAGAATAATGTATTTCCAAAACTCTGGGTAATAAGGAGACTACTGTCTGCTTGTAATTAAAAGAAAGTCATTAGATTAGAGAACAAGTTTTCCCATCTGGGCTATAGACCAGCTTTAGAGTATGTTATACCCTCAGGCTCCCAGTTTCCTTTTTTTTTTCCCCCCCCAGTAGGCTATATTCAATTTCTTACTTGCTTTTTTGTCATACTGCCACACTATTAGTATAAAATTTGGGAAAGTAAATACAGTGCAATTCTTCTTAAGTCTATCTATTTAATTCTAGTTAACCTAACAGCAGATTAAAATGCCACAAATCCTTTTTTAATAAAAGTTCTTACCAAAGTCCCATATATGATATTGCACTTGTATTTTTAAAGTGAATGACTTGCCCTTATTTTCTAATTTTCCTTTTGAGAAATGTCCATGTTAGAGTGTTTTTAAGTTATTTGGTTATTTGTCCCTTGTAACATAATTAAAGAGCAATTAGTTGGTTGGTTCGTTTCAAAATTGTTTCAAAATTAAATCATTATTTTTTTCTTATTAATTGCACAAATGAGACTCTAGATGAGATATATAAACCAAAAAGAAAAAAGAAAAAGACGACTTATAATTCCAACCAGCTAGAGACAATCCATGTTAATACTTGTTGTGTAGCCTTTTAGCCCTTTGAAAGGTTTCTGTGATAATTGCATTCCCAGAAGTGAACTAGTAGTGACAGGAAAGAAACTTCTGAGAAGGTGTGGTAATGTGTGACCATACACTGTACCTGTAGCCACTTCCCCCATTTGCACACATAAGCTGCAGCCCTCAGCCAGTGGAAAGCAAAGCAGAGGAAGCTTCAACTCCCTTCCAAGTCATTTTTAGATGCATAGACTACCATGGCCCTCCGTGACCCTCAAGATTCCCTGGACACTGAGCCAGGAAAGGAAGGGTGACGGTATAAACAGCTGGCTCAGGGGTGTGGAGGAACAGCAGTCTTCATGTGATGGACTTACAGTTTCTGGATGGGAAGGGGATGAACAGGAAAGAAGCATGGATGACCATGGGCACAGTACACCTTTCGCTTTTCTACTCTTTTGCACTTTTTCAAGGTCTTTTTGTATTTTTTACTGCTTTTGTTTTCATAATATCCCTGTGTGATTTGAATTTTTATTATGACTATTTTATAGATAAAGAGGCAGAAATGTAAAGCTAAGATAGTGGTAAGCTGGGACTGAATCCCGTATCTTTTCATTCTCAATATAGTGTTATTTCCACAACACTGTCAAACTCTCCCAGGTTTTGGCAGCATGATTTGTCAGTTAGAATAGCCAAGCTGTTTTAAGAGGTTTTAAGAAAAGGGCTGAGAAATCACTAGCATAGTACTCCACACTTAGGGCTAGACTAACATGGGATCCTTAGTATGAGTATGAACCTTTGCAAAGCTTTAAGAACCAAAACCAGTAAGAACCTTTTCATGACAAGCTGGAAACAAAAGACAGGTATCTATTAAACTTTTGTTTTCTCTTTTTAATTTGTAACTGCATCTTTTGGATACAAATCTTAAGATGAGCTATGTCATTATAATCTTTCACTAAAACTTAGATCAACTCCGTGGAAAGTGTCTCTTTGCTACAGCTATGTATGCTGAAGGAAGTGTGTTTTAGGACTCTCTGAAGTCAGAGAGGTCTTAATGGGCCCAGAGGGTCTTCAAGGAATTCCTTAACATCCACAATTGGAAATTCTGCTGTGTTCTAATGAGAGGTTACATCTGAGGTTCTGAAAAACTAGCCACTTAGCTTCATACTGCACCTGGAGGTAGTCAGAGACTCACAAGTGAGCAAGCTGTTCCCATTTCCAGACTCCAAGTCATATCCTGCACTGCCCAGCAGGCTGGGTCTCAGGAACATTTGTGTCTGCGTGTTTATGCTACCTTGGGCGTTAGTCAATTCATAGTCTCAGGGAGGATTTCTAAAGTTCATAGAACTTAACTCCGCTGAACAATGTAGCTTATATTGCAGAGATCAAGAAAGTGGCAATGACACCTGGAAAGGTTTCAAAGAGGTCAACATGTCTTAGAACCACACAGGAGGTTGCTAACAACAGTAAGTCCCAATAGGATGGGAAGAAACATGGACACGACCAAGTCCAGAAAGCTAAAGCAAAAACCTTTTAGAATTGAAGTTATAACCTCTCCTTATAGTTTCTAACACATGCTCTGAGGCAGAATCACTTAAAACGCTGGATATTCCACAGCAGTCGCTTGTCTAAACAAACAAAGGAAGAACAAAGCTATTTCCTAGGGAATAACTGAGCATGCTCAGCTGCACAGTCATATATGCCACCACAAAGGACCCTTTAATCCCCCAGTTCAGTAGACTTCAGACCAGGTTGGATGAGAGCAGTAACCAGCAAAGGACTGATCTTCCGAGAAGTGCTTCACGTTACGTGAGGTTGAATCTAAGGACTGGATAGGTGAGTTTGTGGAATCTTTCCCCAGAACATGGGCAGGATTTGCAGCTCAGGGTCAAGGGAAGTTTCGTTCAATTTAGCCAAACCAAATACACTGGCACTTCCATCATAGTAGGATTTGTGTATAGACTGTTCAAGTGAACCTCTTTTACTGGTTAAGAGAGAGCACTCTTGGCCGATTAAACTGCTTGAACTAGCAATGACTGCCTCAATCTTGTATATAAGAAACTACAATTGCTTTTACCCTGAAAACGTGCCCAATTTGTAGATGATGCAGTTTTTTTAGACTTGCAGAATTCCAGTGACCTGTGGAATTAATTTTAGTAATCAAACCATCAGTCAAGGTGGAAATGGGCTCTAGACAGAACTATAGGAAATAACAAAATATTGCTTCACAGTGGATATAATAGAAAGCTTCATAAGCTTGTAAAAATGGCAGATATTTTGAAATGCAAAATGCCACAAGGTTAAGAATCAGTTTGGAAGAGCAGCAGAGGATCTGGGGAATACTTGTCACAGTAATCAGATTTGGTGAAGAAAATATAAATCATATATTCGTTTCAGGCAGACATTGGCAAACTTTTTCATGTTGGACCAGGTGGTATATATTTCAGACTTTCAGGGCTTTAGACCCTCTCTCACAGCTATTCAGCTCTGCACAAAAGCAGTCGTAACAAATGTGTGACTGTGTGCCAATAAAATTTTATTTATAGACAGTGAAATTTGAATTTCAACAATTTTCGCACATCACGAAACAGTATTCTTCTTTTGACCTTTTTCAACCATTTGAGAATTTCAACCATCTGAGCACACAGGCTATACAAAAAAAGGCAGTGCACCAAATTTGGCCCACGAGCCATGCTTAGTTTGCCACCCCCTGCTTTCAGGTCTCTTCAGCTGACAAAATTCAATAGACTAAAAAAATAAATAAAATTTAAAAAGAAAGAAAGAGAAAATATATATATATATATATATTTATTGAAATGTTATGCTGTACACCAGAAATTGACACAACATTGTAAACTGACTATACTTCAATAAAAAAAAATTAAATTAAAAATTTTTTTTAATTAAATAGACTGAAGATATATGATTTTAAACTGTTTTCACTCTGGTCTAAATGGTATTCCCATCACCTGAAAACTTGGTAAGATGTTTCAGAAATTAAGACATGACAGGTAATATTTTAAATCTAACACATATAATCAGCCTGGACTTATCACAAAGCAGTAAAATATTTTTTGCTGTACTTGTTTTTGGCCTACACAGACAGAAAGTTATACAGTTCTTCTTTTGGATGTAAAAATATTTTAAAGTGAGATTTGATCATTTTTTCTCTTGTCAAAAGGGAAAGTAAAGGATTTTGAGTATCTTCCTGTCTTATGGTAATTCCAACCAGTTGTCAATTTTATTAACTAGATTGTAGTTCTTACTTAGTTACTGCTCTTTTCATACCCATTTATATAATGCATGTGTACCCATCTAGAGAATGAGCACATTTCTTGTTGCCACAGTCACAATTTTGAAAATTTAAAAGCAGACTTAGGGAGGCAAGGAAATATTCTGTGTTGGCAAGGAAATATTCCGTGTTGGCAAAGCTATTCAAACTGATACATTTTTCAGGTGTTTGCCTCTGCTGTTATATGGCACATGGCATGCATATCAGAGTTTGTTTAGAAAGAGCAAATGAGGAAGACAGTATGGACATTTCTCCAGAAACTAAAAATAGAACTACCATATGATCCAGCAATTCCACTCCTGGGTATATGTCTCCAAAAAAAACAAAAACACTAATTCGAAAGGATACATGCACTCCAGTGTTCACAGCACCATTATTTATAATTGCCAAGATATGGAAGCAACCTAAGTGTCTGTCAACATATGAATGGATAAAGAGATGTGGTATATATATACAATGGAATACTACTCAGCCATTTAAAAAGAACAAAATTTTGCCATTTGCAGCAGCATGGATGAACTTGAAGGGCATTACACTAAATGAAGTTAGAGAAAGAGAAATATCACTTATGATACCACTTATATGTGGAATCTTAAAAATACAACAAACTAGTGAATATAACAACAACAACAATAAAAAAGCAGACTCAGAGAACAAACTAGTGGTTATCTCTGGGAGGAGTCGGGAGGGGCAATACAGGGCGGGGGGGCAATTGTTTTTCACAAGCAAGGATGAGTCATCTCCAGCACACCACTTTTTGGAGGAGTTATGTTCTGAAGAGCCTGGCAATCCATTCTGAGGAGAGATACCTGTATGTGGTGGGAAGCTTTTGGCTACTGGAGGGTTTTAAGTAGAGGAGTCAGAAGATCACAGTTGCATTTGGAACGATTCCTGTGGTAGTTGAGAAGATGCTCGGAGAATTGTATGCACACTACTGCAGAGTCCGGGGGTGAGAGAGACAATAGTACCTGAGCCAGGACAGAGTAGAAGTCATAGACTGGTGTAAACGCCTAACAGGCTGACCTTTCTGTGACAAATAGCTATAAATTCTCAGCAAAACACTAAACAACTACCTCTGGAGATGAACAAAGGCAGGCAGATTTTGGAAGGGCGTAGAATCTCTGAGCTAGTAATCTGCACAGAGTGAATTACCCATTTTGTGTGGCTTTGCTTTGAGGGCAACTACAGTTGTAGCAAGGCAGGGGTGGCCCGTTGTCTTTCTGGCCCAAGGCACCAGGTGAAAGAGCTCAGGCAGTCAAGGCTGTAGAGAGTGGAGAGAAAACCTTGGAAAAGGGAACGCCAGAGAAAGGGAAAATAGTGTGTTTAAATTTAGCCCCGCTTGTAGGCTTACTGCTGAACCACGCATGCATGCATGAGACAGACTGAAAGCAGCTTGTACCCAGGGCTTCAAGACCTGAATTAGTCTGAGCTGCCACTCATCCAGATGTAAGAATTTTCAGTTTGAGTATAAATGAGTTTACTTACTTCTTAAAAAAAAAAAAGTGTTACTCAATTTCAAGGGAAAGATAATTAAAATTTAAGATGCCAACCCCCAAGATGACCCAGAGGTTGGAATCATCAGACATGTAAAATTTTTTTTTTTAACTGAAGTTACCATCACATATGTAACTCTAAAGTGACTATAGCACCTGTAAAGGGATTTTATGGATGTAAGTCCCAAATTAGTTGCTTTTTTTAACCTTTTTTTTTAAGTATAGTTAATTTACAATATTGTATTAGTTTCAGGTGTGTAATACAGTGATTGAAAATTTTAATAGATTATATTCCATTTAAAGTTATTATCAAATATTGGCTATATTCTCTGTGCTGTACAGTATATCCTTGTTTGTTTATTTAATACATAGTCGCTTGTGCCTGTTAACTTCCTGCGCCTATCTTGCCCCTCCCCCTTCCCTCTCCCCACTGAAAATCTCTAGTTCTCCATATCTGCTTGATTTTTAGTTAATCAAAAATAGGTAATTCTGAGTGAGCTGAGTTAATCTAAAGAATCCTAAAACAGGTACTGACTAGGCCCTTTTGTGAGGAGAGAGAGATACGTACATTCCTCCTGGCCTTGAAGAAGCAAATTACCATGTCCTGGCTGCCTGTGAAGAGGGCCACGGGCAGGGAGCTGGGGGCAGCTTCCAGGACCTGCAGGTGGCTGCCAGTGCCAGTCATTAAGTCAAAGCCCTCACCATATAGACAAAGGGAAATAAATTTTACCAACAACCTGAGTGAGATTGGAAGTGGATTCTCCCCAAGTTGAGCCTCCACGTAAGAATCTAGCCCAGCTGACACCTCAGTTGCAGTCTAGTGAGACCCTAAGCCGATGACCCAGCCAAGCTATGCTTGGACTCCTGACCCACTGGCACTGTGAGATGATAAATGTGAGCTACTTTAAGCTGCTGAATTTGTGGCAGCTTGGTACTCAGCAGTAGAAATAATACAACATGACAAAAGAAAAAAGTGAGTAAACCTGAAGATGGATCAATAGAAATCATCCAATCTGAAGAAGAGAGGGAGAGGAAAAAAAGATCCCAACAAAATACTTAGAATTGCAGGGACCTGTGGGGCAGTTTCAAAAGGTGTAATCTATGAGTAATTGCAATGAAAGATTGAGAGAAGAGAGAGAAAATGGGGCAAAAAAAAATTGAAGAAATAATCCCAGAAAACTTCCCTAATTTTGTGAAAGTCAGAAATCTAGAGGCCCAGAAAACTCTAGTCATTTCAAAGAAGTTCACACTCAGGCAAATAATGAAACTACTAAAAGCCAAAAGTAAAGAGGAAATCTTGAAGCAGCCAGAAGAAAACGAGAGGGGAAACAACAGTTCACATAACTCTGGACTTCTCTTTATTTAGAATGGAGGCTGAGAGACAGTGGGACAAAATCCTCAAAGTGCTAAAGAGAAGGTTTAGATTGCAAGAGATCTGTTTGGAGGATATTTTAGAGGTTATAATCACCAGGATTTGGTGATTGTTTGTGGGAGAGAAGAGCCTGGTTTGACTCCAAGGTTTCAGACAAAGGGGACAAGTTGGCAGTGTTACCTTTGGCAACAGGGAACTGAGTAGGAGGACCGTGTTTTCAATACAGAGAGTGGGGCAAGATGTGGGAGCGCAGCAAGGTGTCCCTGAAATCCATTCGGAAACGCTGACTTTTAGGTTACTTTGGAGGGCAGGAAGGAGGATATATTAGAAAAGGCACAAAATTGAAGCTGTGAATACCTGAACTTCACTCCTAAAGATTTTTAGCTGCATAAAATTGGCCATTGTCTTATTTCCTAGGAGCTTCAGCATCTTGTTATGCAAACTTAAGATATTATTATGAATATCCCATGAAATAACATTCATAAGGTGCCTTCCTAAGAACTTGGCTCTGTATATCCAAAGGTTCCTTTCCTTCCTTTTTTCCTTTTTAACCACACATCCAAGTGGCCATGTGGAGTAGACAAAGTGAATGTAATAGCCTGAAGCTCAAAAAGATAGTCTGGCCTAGAGATAAAACTTTGGCCTTTCATCAGTGCCTAGGTAGCACTGGGAATAGAGAAGAATGCCCAAGGAGGGAGTGCTAAGATCTGAGGGCTTTATTAGTTATCCTTTGCTGTAGAAAAGTGTCCAGTGGTGGTACAGGCGTAGGATAGCTTCTGTAGGCACTCCCATTGTAAAAGGAGAAAACAGGAGATGCGTAGGAGTTACTGGCCCATAGAAACTCTGAAATCCAAATACGTGAATATTGGAAGTTTCTGGGCTAGTAATCATTCATATTTCTGCTTGAGAATGATTCTCCATGGCTCATGGCTTTGGACTCTTGGATCAAGCCTCTGTGTCATCCATCCTTTTCCATGAAAAGTATCCGTTGTTTGCACTTCATAGTTTTCTCAGCCTGCTTTCTACCAATAGAATTATGAGGGTTTAGAGGCCTCTTTACATTTTGTAGTGTCTTTGCCTCTTTCAGTCTAAATTGGCAGTGGGGGTGGTGGGTATAGCTCAGTGGTAGAGCGCATGTTCAGCATGCATGAGGTCCTGGGTTCAATCCCCAGTACCTCCATTAAAAAACAAAAAAGATTATAATAAAATAAATTGGCAGTGTTTCTGCCAACGTAATTCTTTAAACAACACTGTAGGTCTCTTGTTAATCTTACTGAAGTTCAGCACTGTAGACAAAAATCGTACCCACATATCCTACCCAAGATGATTCCTTCCCTGCTTAAGATTCTGCTGACATTGCTAGGGGACATCACCCTTAAGTGTTGTAGAAGCCCTACTGTTTGACTAGTTTGCTGAGACACCAATTTTGATCTTCCTGAGATCTTAACAAAGGATTTTACAGCCACGTGCTCAGCTTCATCTCTCCACTCAACTTTCCTGGCTGTGTCCTGACTTTGACCTTAGCCTGGAAGCTATTTCTTGCTTTTAACATCATTTGCTGTCTGGAAGGCTGAAAATTTTCAAAACTAGCAAGTTGTGGCTCCTGTTTATCTAACAGTCCTTCCTTAAGTTTAGAGCACCCTTCTTGGACTTTAATATAAGCAGCAGATAGAAGCCAAGAGGGACTTCAGCACTGCCTGGAAATCTCCTTGGCTAGATAGCATGGCTTATAAGGCACATTTTCTACTTTCCAAGTTACTGCAGGTAATGGTGTTGCTAAACTCTCTGTCACCACATAGCAAGAATCCCCTTTTCTCTAGTTTCCAATAGCATTTTCCTCGCTTCCTCATTGGCAGCCTCCTCTAAGGCCATCAAGTTTCTATTAATAATATCTTTGAAGCACCTTAGACATTCACGAATGCTCTCCTCAAGTTCTTCCACTTTCTGCTCGCTTACCTGCTCCAAAGCCCCTCCCACATTTTAGGCTTTTATTGCAGTAGCACCTCACATGCAGATACCACACTCCAGATTAGTTATGCATTGCTGTTTAACAGGTTACTTCACAATTTGAGTAGATAAAGCAACAAATATTTATGATCTCTGTTTCATTAGCCAAGAATTTCAGGAGTGGTTTACCTGGGTGGTTCTAGCTCAGACTCTCTGGTAAGGCTGTTGTCAAGACATTCACTGGAACTGCAGTCCTTTAAAGGCTTGACGGGGCTGGAGGATCCATTTCCAAAATGGCTTCCAATATGGTTCTTGGCAGGAGGCCTCAGCTCCTTGCTGCAAGGATCTTTTCAAAGAGTGTCTTGAGTATTCTCATGACATAGCAGCTGACTTCCCCCGGATCAAGTTATCCAAGATAGAACAAGCCAAAAGCCACGGTGTTTCTTACGACCTAGGCTCAGAAGTTATTCATTGTTGTTTAAGTAATATCCTGGTGCTTACCCAGGTCAGTCCTATTCAGTGTGGGAGTGGACTACCCAAAGGCACAAATAGAAGGAAGCAAGGATCACTGGGGCTGTCTTGGAGGTGGACTGCCATGAGGACTAGTAGTAGAATTTAGGGGTTAGGCTGAGGAATGGGATCCATTGAAGAGGAACAGGAGAAAGCAGGAAAATCAAGATGTGGTAGGAGGACTGGGACATAATGGTGTTCTAAAAGCCAAGAAAGGAGAATGTCTACTAGGATAGGATTATCAGTGTTGCCAGATGCCATAAGGAGATTGAGTGAAGCAAGGACTGAAGAGACCATTGTATTGGGCACTTGAGAGGTCACTGATAGCTCAAGGAAGGCATTTCCAGTGGCAGGATAGGGATAGAAGTCAGACTGAAGTGAGTTGAAAAATGAATGGGAGGTGAGGAAATGGGGAGAATGAGCATGACTTTTTTTTTTTTTTTACTCTGGATTGGGTGTTAGCTAGAGAAAGCTGCAGGGTCAAGCAAGGGTTTTAAGTGGAAGTAACTTGGGCATGTCCACATATGAGAAGAAATAAATAGCAGATAGGTTGGTGATGTAGAAGACAGGAAGAATGATTAATGGCATGAGGTCTCAGAAGGTGAGAAGAGGAAGAATCCAGATCACCAGTAGGACTGACGCTGGATGGAAAGAGGTTTATACCAGATATCTACCGCTGCCTAACAAACCACCCCAAAAGTTAGTGGCTTAAAATAGTTTATTAGCACATGAGTCTGTTGGTCAGAAATCTAGATGCACTTAGTTAGGAAGTCAGTTCTTCTGCTGATCTCAGCTGGGCTCACTCGTGAGGCTGCAGTCAGCTGGAGGGACAGCCAGGGCTGGGTGGTCCATGGTGGCCTCGCCTGCATTTTTGGTACTTGGCAGTCTGTTGGCCAGGGTTCTCTTCCATGTTGCCTCTCCTGCAGACTAGCCTAGACAGGAGAGCAAAAGCAAAAACTGCAAAGCCTATTGACCTAAGCTCAGAGCTCTCACCGTATCTGCTGCCACATTCTACTAGGCAGAGCAAGTCACAAGGTTAGGGCAGGGCCGAAGAGTAAGGAACAAGATGTTAACCTCTTGATGAGAGTTGCTCAGAGAATGTGTGATAATTAGCAACTTACCACAAAAACCTCCTCCTGCTTTGAAATAGGAGAGAGAGAATGAGGACGAGTGTGTGTATAGATGTGGTTTGTAGTGAGTATTTGCTGAAAGGAAAAAGGTGGGGGCAGTAGGAGGGTTTTATAAAAAGTGATTTTCCACAATATCTAACCCTAAATCTCACTCATAATCAGCATTTGATAAATGCTCACTGAATAAATAAATGTTGAGCTGTCTGATAATGTTTCTGACATTTCTCAAGAACATAGATTTAAACGCTTAATTTAACAATATGGAAATTATGAGCAGTATTCTTTGTATCATGTTGGATGCTTTTGTGTATATTCTACGGACACATGAAAAGAGGTCCTCTAATTTCAAAATGTACACTTTAGTATACTGTCAGTGCAATTAGACGCTTAAGTAAGAGTAGCTCCTGGTCTCCCCGACCTCCACCCCTTTGACCTCCCAGTGGCCTCTCATGGAAACTATTATAAAATAGTAAAATGCTGCAGGAGGGGATTAGCAGTAAGCTTCAACTGAGACCAACTTTCAGGCCCACATGCATGTCCAACTCCACCTACTTGTGTTTAACTCTGAAAAGGTTTTATTGTTTATCATAAACTAAAAGTACATCGTACGATTGACCAAGTATTATTGATTTAAAGTAGATATTATTGCAAGTTAAATTTGCCTCATATTGTCTCTTTCTCTAATCATGGAACTAGATCCCCAGAAACCTGCAGTATCGCCCTTGCTGTTGGGTAGGGCACAGCTGTCTGCATCTAGCAGTTCCATCTGGGGAGGAAGGATTGTATGCCTTCGCTCCCCAGTGGCAGTAACAAGCTTCTTTCTATTGTTGCTGACACTAAAATAGCTAAAATCAACAGTGAGGTAAACACTTCTTGGGACCATCTGGCAAGGATTGTAATCCAAAATATTCTGTAAATAAACACTGACCCCATTTGAGTACCTGAGACCTACCATCCAGTCACCATCAAATACATTTTTATTTCAGTTTCAAGCAGTAATTGAAAGAGCAAAATAGTAGACTGTAGACCCAGTCTCTTCACCTAGCTCTCTTAAATTCTCTTAAATATTTTTAGTTTCTTGAGAGATTCCAGGAAACTTACATTCTCTGAGGGAGATTATAGGGCCTAGTTGAAGTCACCAGTAAATGGGGCCCTAACAGTTTGGTCATTAAGTATTTAGTGAATAGAACATATTTGGAATTTGTTCAGTTTCTGTTGGGAAATACATTCACTCTATTTAAATGAGAGGCAGAAGTTTGGGATTGAGTTTTCTTTCTCCTGTATGTTTCGAAGTTTGTGAAAGTGTTTTCCAAAATGACCTAGTTAAGACTTTTTAAGTCTTTCACAAGCAATGGCAAAGATAGAATTGTGATAGGACACTGTATCCAGTCCCAGGGCTGATTCCTGGACTTTTCTACAAGCTTGCATGAAAGAGAACGACTGGGGATTATTTCAGCTGCGAAGCACCCAGAGGAATGGCGCTGGTGCTGCTAATGGTCTCTCTGTCCCTTCTCTGGCAATAAATTTCAGACACTGAAATATAGCTTTGGAGAAAAATGTACTGAGGATTCCTTAAGATTTTTACAAGACACTCAAAGGCTTTTCACAAGCTAGTGCTCTGCAAATGTGAATTCTTGGTGTCTAAACATAAAGGTACTTGACTGAACTAATTTTAAATGTGAATTTTAATACAGAGTGCTTGGAGAAAGGAAATGCAGCTGGACCATTAAAACATGGTATTTTGCCATTTTTAAGTAATAGGAAATACTGATTAAGAATGTTACAAAGATTTCAACATACATATGATCGTGTTTAATCATAGCCTATTACCACAAGTCTGTGTGACAAAAGCGTTAACTCTGTTAAAGACAGTGGCGCACCTATTATGCTGTGGCACTTCTTAATTATTTCCATGCTGAACAGGATATTGAAGGGCTTATTATCTAAAGGTCAGAATAATGCCCAAGACATGGCCAAGCCCAATGAGCGTCAGATGCATGGAATGTTGGATGACTTCATAGTTATGAAATTATTTCATTTCTCATGATAATTCCTGACTTGCCAAGTTAGTGAATTTTAAGAACTCTGAGAGCAGATTTTAAGATAAATGTGAAATAATCCATACTTTTGGAGTCAGGGACTTCCCTTCAGGCATTAGTTCACATTTGACTTGCTTGACTTACACTTGGGGATAAAATGAGTTAGGGCAAGGTCTTAGATACCACATTCGCTCACTGGGAAAGAAAACCAACTTGCACAACTTTGGCTGGCTCATGTTTCTTGTTATACAGGCACTGAGAAGCAGCGGTTGCCATGAAATACTTTATTTAACCTTTACAAAAATGTTTTCTTAGTATGGCAAGGCAGTTTAGTTAAAGGAAAATAAATAACTAAAAATTTTGGATTTCTTTTATATCCATCTGTTGACTTCTTTTTTTGCTAATTAAAAATTAGGGTTAACAATCATAATTGTCTGAATTGCCATGATGACTAAAAATCAATTACAGACTGCATGAAACTACTTGGTCTTTTCTTAGGACACGTGTTGGCATGTCTTCTATTTTATGTTAAACTAAATTTTGCTGAATGATGAATGTTACATTTAAGAACAATTTAAAAGAAAAATTTTATTCAAATGTGGGTTAGGTTTCTCTATTGCGTATATTTGTATTTAGTCAAAATTGATTTTCAAACAAAAAGTACCTGACAATCTGGCTCAGAACCTCAGAACATTTATCTAAATCTGAATGACTATCAAACGATATCTCCAGCTCCTTATCTTTCTGGCTTCCATTTCTCAGCTTACCTAAAATATTCTTTATTATTTCCATCCAACATATTCTTACCTTTTCCACTGAAGAGTTGGGTTCAACCAAGAGCTTGATGACCATTCACTATCATTCTGTCAAGAAAATGTGTCTACACAACACCAGAATCTCCTGGCTGTTAGTGCTAAGCAATTAAAGTTCTTATTTATTTAATTATTTAAAAATAAAGTGTGAATTAGTTCATATTCTATACACAGACCATCCTGTTCTGTACACACACATACACATACATAACAAATTTCATGAATTTTCACTTTTCAACCCCTTATGGCAGTAGCATCAAGGGTGAACAGCCTCAAAGACTCTCTCACAATTCTGGACGTAAGGCCGCTATTAGCATCACAGCTCATGTTTTTTAAGTCATATATCATTTAAACATAGGGAAGCCCACACCCTTTAGAAACATGAAAACAACAGATACGTGTAATGTTGAAATGGCCTCTTTAAAACAAGCCTATACGTCATTTCATGCTTTTTTTTTTTACTGTGTACATTATATCTGATTCCATGATTAATGTGTTCCTAAAAAGTTATGTGTAAAAGTAAAAAATTTAAATATAAGAGAATTTGCTCAGTAAACCTTTTTGCAAAAAAAAATTGTGAAGTAAATTACTTTTCCCTAATTTAGATACTTTAGGTAACTTTTTAGCAAAGAATACCCAATTAAGCATCTTATTGTTTCATAGATAATGTATAAATTTAAAGTACCACTATTCTTCACCCTACTTTTTCTTTTTTTAACTTATTTTTCTCTTAAGTATGTAAATTTTAGTCAACGATTGAACAGAGACTAATGCCCACTGAAAAACCATAAATAAATTCTTCAACTCAGTTTATAGTTATTTATGAAAAATCTTTTTTAATTTTTAAAAAGATTTTATAACTTGATTGTAGATATACTGGAACATTGATTAAGCCTTGATATTTACTAAAAATGTGTGATACTGATATCCTATTTACTCATGGAAATTCAAATGATGTGAACTATAATTTCCTTCGTTCACAGCTACTGTTTTTGTTGTTTGTTTTTTTCCTGACTCTTTCTTCATCTGTTTATCTTGTGATGACTACTCATAAAATACAGTGGGCTGCTACTAGAATCTGTTGTTTCCTGGGAGCTACTATCTCTGAGTAGAAATAGAAAGACCAGGGAGATAGTGAATAGTATATTATTTCAAACAACCCAACAGCTGTCACTTTCTGTGTTTCAGTGTCTTTAATGTTGCAGTCCCTGGTGTTTACTGATGATTGATGCTCTGAGGGGAAGTGACAGTTCCTGATCTAAGAGTTCACTGCCTCTTCAACCTCCCTTTCTCTACCACTGTCTCTCAGGAACTCCTCTTACTAACTCTCAACTCTCCTCATCGCCAAGAATCTACAAACATGCCTCTTGGCTTCCCAAGAGCAAGATCTGACCTCCTGAAATGATCCTTGTTCCGGTGTGACTCTTTCCTTTCCAGGATCAAAATGTAGTGGCTCCATTTGGATTATAGTCAGAGCTATTGGAGGAATAGCTTTGATGAGTTCATAATATAAAGTTTATTTTCCAAGTTACGTTGACAAGAAGTTATTTGAACAAATGTTTTGAAGCCATAGTTTGCTACTTTTTTCACTTGTCTTTGTTTGTAATGCAATCAGTATGTTTTGGAGACATTAATTTTGTACAGAAAGAACTACTCCAAGTTAGGCCTTCACCTTTGTTTATTAGAAAATAGTGATCTTATATGTCTTTTTATTCTATTTCAATGTGTCTTTTATTTTTCATGTTACTTCTTTGGATAAGTAAAATATTTCAGTCTCTAGTCAATCTTTTATTTCCCCAAGCATAATACCTCTGGAGTCCTACAACGGTTTTTTCCTTCCTTTCATAAAGTTTTACAGTATAATTTTTCTCGTTAGATATCTCTCCACTATATCGTGAGAATTTTCTGTGTGTCTGTCTCATTTGTGTCTGTATCTGCCATGTGTAGTACAGTTAGTTGGCTTATGGTAAACATTAAATAGATGTAGATCCTGAAAATATTTGCTAAATTGAAAAAAAAAAAACTATTGCCCTAGGGAAAAAACTCAAATAATTACATTAAACTGCTCCAAGAATCATGTTAATAAGTATTACAGCAAGCCAGACCCTGTGTGAGGAGCTGTGGTAGAACCTGCAAAGATGAACCGAGGATCGTGTCACCCTTTTAGCAAAGTGCCGGCAGAGCAGGTGGGGAGGCGGTGACACTGACTAGGACCGACGAGGAGACTTCGTGCAGGAAGCCGAAAATGAGTTTTTAAAATTGGCATGTATAATTCCTTTTTACTTAAAATGCAGGCTCTGTATGCTTTCTATTAGACAGTTTTTCATTTTAACAACATTAATTTTTATCTGATTGCAAAGTAATACATATTTATAGCATGAAATTTGGAAATTACACAAAAGCACACAAACACACAAACAAAAAGGAAACTTAAAACACATAACCCCAAGATAACCACTGTTAGCATTTGGGTATATTTCTAGCCATTTTCTCCCTTAGGAAAAGGCATATATACTTTTTTGTTCATTTTACAAAAATGGGACATAGACTGCACATATCTTTTTGTAATGTGCTTTTTTCCAGTTAACCTTTTGCTAAGTAATATTATTAACATTTTTTCATGCTGTAATTTTCTTCAATGGCTTGAGAGGATTCTACAAGGAACTAGATTCAATATCTTATAATAACCTATAAGAATATGAAAAAGAATATATACAACTGAATCAATATGCTGTACATTTGAACCTAACACAACATTGTAAGGGAACTATACTGCAACTTAAAAGAAGAGGAGAGGCTCTGAGTAAGCACACTTCTCAGTAAAGTTCAAATCTTATACCTTGCCCTCCTCAGTGCTGTGGCCCTAGGCAGGTCACACAGCCTCTCTGTCACTCAGCTTGTCTTTTCATCTGTAAAGTAAAAGTATCTGTGTGTAAGATTGTTTTAAGGAATGAATAAGAAAATATATATAAAAATTACTCAGCCCAGTGCTTGACACAAAGTATGTGTCTAATAAATGATAGCTGTTATTGTTTTTGATTATATTTTATTTGACCAATTTCCTAGTAATACCAACTTTCCATTATTAAAACAATACTGGAATACATGTAGGTGAATCTTTGTGCATATGTATAATTATTGTATTAGGATAAATTCTTATTTAGAATTGATGTCAGTGAGTATCTGAAACTAGACTTTTGATACAAGGGTAACCCCTCCAGCTGCAGTTTTCATCCTAACCAACACTGAGTGAGTGTGCCAGGGTTCCCTGTTTTGCAAGTGGTTGTTTTATGCCGATTGCACAGAATTTGTGGCCTTCACTGAGTTCAAACAGTCTTGAGGGAAAACCCACAAGCCTCAAAATTTGTGTGATGATGCTTGTGTGATGACAGTGAAGCCTCCATTGTATCACCTCCTGAAAGGTGGATTTGGAAAGCTTTCTTTTTCTTTCTCCTCTTTCTTCCAGATTACACTGCATCAAAGAGTCCAAGTTGTTCTACCAGAAAAAAAGGGTTCAATTTGATTTATTTCCACTTTATCATTCTTTTAGGTGTGAGATTATGTTCTATAAATGTAAAAGGGTGTGTAGGGTCTTAAGAATTTTGGTGTTGAATCAGGGTGACACCAAGCATTAGCCATTGTCTAGAAATTTTCCTGCTTGGCTTTTAGCATTATTTCAGATACTCTTAAGTATCCTGAAATTCAGTTGCCTTGAAAAAACAATAATGAGCTACAGATTTCATTTTGTTTTTATGTCAGTTTATTGGTGTGAAATGTACTGTCAGTCCCACATATGCATTCTAAATAAGCAGTTAACTTTGATCAGTTTAATTCAACCTGTAGCTTTTCATTCATTAGACCAAGAATTTTTAAAATATTTTAACTTAACTTTCACTCATGTTGCTCACCTAATAGATCATTTGAGGTCTGCTTTGTGCTGTAATATCAATATTGCAATGTCTGAATTAATGATCTAAGGGATTACAGTGATTTGTAGTTTAATCTAGTTATCATTATCCACATGAAGCTAATCTCTTGTATTGAAAGGTCATTCATAATCGGAGTTGTTTCTAAATATTTTGATTTGATTCTCATTTTATGATATTTATGTGTAAATATTGCCTAAAATTTCTGAATATCTACTTTGAGTTATTTTTCAATAATCTTGATTCATTTATTCAACAAAGATTTTATTGAATGCTTACTATGCACTAGGCTCTTGGTACATAGAGATAAGTTTAGAAGTTTAAAAAATAAATAAGCTTAAGCTTTAATATATATACTAACATACATTATATATTATATATTTATTATATATACATCTATGCAGTAGCTTATTTCACTTGGATTTCACATTAATTTTTTAGAACTCCTGAAATGTCTTAAAAGACTACAGTGAATTAGGGAAATATGTTGAAGTTATTTAGATTTTCAGTTTCTTTTTAGAACATTATATATTACTGAATAGTAAATTATTGTAAAATGTAAAAAATATTAAAGTGAATCTGGAGACATTTTCAATTTCTGATTAGATAGAAATCATCTTGATAATAGTTTTAAAATGAATAGTGAAATAAAGTTCACAGAAAAGTATCTAGTACCTTCATTTATATTTAAGAGATACTTAAATTTTTTTTTCTTAACTATCCCCTTTCTCTTTCTCTTCCTTGGAGTACCCTGTTCTCCTGGATTTCATCTTGTTTTTCTTTCCTCTGTAATCCGTGGAATCCTCCCTTTAGATGTGACTGTGGGTGGTCCTGAGAGCTCAACCCCCAATCCCCTGATCAGTAATTCAGTCTTAAGTTTTACTTTATATTGAAAAACATGAGTGAGAAGTTCTGTGCTCCCATTTGAGGTCTTCGGTGGAAAAACTACGAATTTAATCTGGCTGCCAGTGCAGCCCAGCAGGGTTGCGGGTGGGGTGATCCGCTGCAGCCCCTTGAGCCCTTCCTTCCATTGAGTGTGGCCGCTGTACAGGCTGCCTTATACTTAGTTTCAGTTCCCACTGAAAAGTTCAAACAAGAGTGGTTCCTATTTGCCTTTTTTCCCAATGGAAAATACTAGACACTGGCTAAGTAGGCCACAGAGAATGAGAAGTTCTGAATAGAAAAGGTGGTGAAGGAAGTGAGTCAGTGAGGGAAACTTAATTAAGAAAACAAAAAAGAGGGGAAAGAAAATTTCCAAGTCGATAAGAGAACATTAAACATACCTTGTGCTCTAGGCAAAATGGAGGGTGATATCTCGCTAAGCCTGTTGGCTTTTTTTCTCACGTGTTTCTGGCCTACGCTGCCCCTCGTTCTGTGACCGTTGTCCTCACGTCTGCACTCCGCTCTCAGCATCCTTCAGCACATGGTGCATCTAAACAGAAGGCTGATTCCTGAATAAAGCACAGCTTCCTTAGCTTAGTAAATCAGTGCTGGCCACAATCTCTATCCACCTGTCTGACCTTATCCTTCAGTCTTTTTCACATGTTCCCTTTTCTCCGGCCAGTTGAGACTGTTAACTTTGCCCGGGCAGACCTTCTGACTTCACCTCTCGGAGTGTGCCTTTGGCCTGGAAATGACTGCCATCTTTACCAGTTAAAATCCTACCCCTAACTCTAAGACCCAGATGCTTCAGGGAGCCCTCCTAATCACAGCAGTCTAAACCAGCCCTCCCTTCTCTAACTCCTGTATCAGTTTGTACTTCTTCTAATGCCTCATGTTAGTTATTTGTGCATGCCTTATTTTCCCTGCAAAATCTTAAGCTCCTTGTGGGACAAAGAACAAAGCTCTTCTCTTTATTTCCCCCATAGTTCCTAGCATATTACCTTCCTTATAGTATCTGAGCAAGAAAAATGTATTGGATGAATGATAGAAGTCTCATAGAATTAGGCAGTCTAACATAAATTTCAAATTTGTATGCCTGATTTTATAGTTTCCTAGATTTAGAAGTAAAAATAGATACATGAGCATATGTTATTAAATGGAGACTTTTCAGTGCCTATAGCAGTGAAATTTAGTGAGTTGGTCCAACAAGAACGGAACTTCCCACCCTCAGTTGAAGTCCATGGGTATCTGAGCCCCACAGTCTAGTGCCCAATTCAGTCACACCATGGGAAGGAGGACTAAAGTCCTGCTGGGTCTTTTTGTAGATTTTCTCTCTTAGGAATGTCATTCGTTTCCTAATAAATTACATACATCTAATTGCCAATGATATTTAGATGCTTTTTAACTGTAGACCAAACATTACAGATTCTCTACTGGTGATGCATGTGGGTAAAAATGTCATGTTTTTCTCCCACTTAACTTTTCTGTGTGAACTAACTCCAAATATATCTGAATTTTCATAATTCAAGGAAAATATACGTGCCAACAATTTGAGAACAAATAGCTGCCAAGCGAAACCTGACAGCATATTCCTTGGTGACATTCAGTCATTAAAAGCTGTGGACACAAAGTGAGCAGCTACCTAAAACTGAGCTCATCTGCAAATATGAACACTCCTCAATTAAATTTACATTGTGTACACTAAAACTTTCTTTAGAGGCTATGGAATTTTCAGGAAAAATACAGCTGGACTTGACCTTAAGTACCTTGCTTCATTATTCTTTTTTTGTCATTTCCAGCTACTAGTCTCTCCAAAGAAAACAACTTTCTTGTTTCTTTTAGTTTTGTGTGTACCCTGAGCTTTATTCCCAATTGCTGCTAAAAAAAAAAAACTGAAATGGTTCCAAACACTGCTATTGTTTTCCTTTTTTTTTTTTCCTGTAACTAATATTTAAACATCAAAGATACTCTGGTACTTTTATGTTGTAGAGTGTATATAAAACCAAATTTTTCCTAAAGGTTTTCTTTTTTGTTTTTTCCTGCCGTCCAAGGTTTTTTTTTTTTTTTTTTAGCTGTTAGACTTCTTTTTTAAAAGTCATCTGAATGGTAGCCTTTTGATTTCAAAAGATCACTAGCAGTTATATGGAGGAAGAACTGGAGTGAGGCCATATTAAAAACAGGGAGATGAGTTAGGAGATTTTTTTTTTATGTATTTTATTAAGATACTTAAAAACAAAAAAAAGTCCTCTCTTAATTTTCCACCAAAAGTCATATTATGATGACCAGTGACCTTGGGAAATTTTCAAATTAAAGCACTTTAAAAGAGGTTCTCCTAATGCTAAAACTTAAAAAAAAATCTTTTCATCAAAAACTTTTATTATGGTGGCAATTTCCATGTAAATCCTTAATGTATTTATTTCAAGAGCCTATTATGATAGTTCTTATAGAATTTTTTAAAAGTTTACTCATTCTGTTAATTGGGAAAATGTTTCATGTGATTAGCCTTTGGCTAGCTCTTGTAAAAAAAATTATATATGATATGAAAGAAAATATTAATTTTGTGTATCATCTAAATGTTTTTTCTAAAATATCAGTTTTATTTCTTTACACTCAGTAATCATATAGAACATTGCTTATTTTCATTTAAACATGTACCCTAAAGAAGCAATAATTGTTGTTGTTTTGGAATACTTGTTCAGTTAAACTGATTTCCTTAATCGCAGTTAGTGGGTAGGAGTAGAAATAGAAAATATTTGCCAACCTTGAAAGGAATCTAAATTTTACCAACATATGAATGTGGATCAGGAGACTCAATTGGTAAAAGTTACAATAGACACACACTAGAAAAAATAGAACAAAGACATTTTCTCACACATTCAAAATGTTAAAGGTATTTCTCACTTGATATATGTGATCTCATAAGGAGAATATATTAAATGAACTGTATCCTCAAATTGCTTTTGTGTTCTTTCTCAGGAGAAAAAAATAAGGAATGGCAATTTAGGGTCAAAAATAATGCCACAAACCAAATTTAGCTTTAATTACTGTCTAGCCGTAAGAAGGAATAAACTATTCAGCCAAGACCAAGGTTCTTTGATCTCACATTTCAGCCTTCTTGTCCTCCAGATGAATGAAATGGTCTTTCCTCAAATGTTCACCAGGCCTTTTACCATTTGATAGGACAATTATTTTTAAGAAGGTTTAAAATGTGATCTGGAAAACCACATTGACTCTATGTGGCATATTTGCTATTCTTAGCCTGGTTGAATAAGCTGGAAGTGGATGAATAATGCAGGTTAGAAAGAAAACAGATGCTAGATATTACAAATAGGAAGGTTTTCCAGCAATGAGACTTTCATTTTAGGACTAGATTTTCGTTGGCACTTTTGGCATTATGATGATTATTGTTTTTCTCTCCAGCTGTTACACATCTGCATTGAAGGCTGGGGCAATTGGCGCTGGTCAGAGCCCTTCAGTGTGGACCATGCTGGGACGTTTATTAGAACTATTCAGTACAAGGGTCGTACTGCTTCGCTCATCATCAAGGTCCAGCAACTCAGTGGAGTACAAAAACAGGTGAGTTCCTTTCTGTTCATGACCCAGATGACTCTTAATTATTTGGTGTAATTAATGGAAGGGAAGTGTAAAGAAATGAAAATAATCACTTAAAAAATCACAGGACTGAGCCAAGTTATGCCTACCATTCCCCTGCACATGAGCCCTTAAAAAGTGCTGGTTGATGATTGTGATGATGATGGTGGCTTCATCCCCCTTGTCCCAAGCCTTTTACAAGAGCTGCTAACGAGCAGTAAAATTTACTGATTTTCATTTCACCTCTTCTCCCTGTCACCACCTACCTTCTGGTGGAGGTGCTAATGAGCTGTGAAATGGCCAGAGGGTCTTTATGGAGAAGAAAAAAGAAGCGAAGGATGGTGAGGACTCTGGATAATCCAACAGTGGATAACCAGGAGTTGATTCTCATACGTGCAAAAATAATCTGCAAGGTGTTGTGATAGTCTCCCACGACAGAGCGGGCCTGAGTCTCCAGCAAGCTTTCTTTTCCTAGGAGTTAATATTAACTGCAGTAAAAATTCACTGCAGTCTAACTGTTGGCATATAAAACCTCAGCTCTCAGCACATATTTTTACGTATTTTATAAAACTTCCTTTTGGCTGTTTTTGAAGTTCTAAGACTGCAAAGGGGGGAGAAAAGTATCTAACGCTTTTTTGTGTTCTTAAGATGTGAAAATGTGGTTTTTAAAAGATGTTTTTCAAGCGTGGAGCATATGACAAGAGTAGAAAGAAAAAAAGGAAGTATTAAAATCTGAAAACTGGCTTCACTGCACACATAGTAACTGGATTTGTCATAAGAGTTTTAACATATACATCTGCATCTGGACTGTAACAGTGGATCCAGAGCTTATGTGAACTGGGGACATGATAGACACAGCTTTGGGACCCTAGAAAAGGAAAAAGGGAGCTTTTCATATTGGGCGTCAGAGGCTCCTCCGTTGCTGTATGCCGGGGGGCAGGCAGGAAGCAGCTGGTGAGGGCAACAGTAGGGCCCATACCATATACATTCTTGGGCTGCACCTAGTCAAGGAGCTGGACTTCGGGGTCTCATTTTCGTGGGCAACAGAAGTGAAAAGAACACTAGCAGAGGAGTCTCAGGAAGGGAGCATGGAAGAGTCTTCCCAATCACCCGACCACTCCTCCTAATGTTTGTTGATTGCCCACCGTAGGACGGGGTGAAAAGCACTAATCATGTGACACAGTCTTCACTCTTTTAACTGAAAACTTACAGAAACCCAACAATGCATACAGCAGACAGTAAGTGTGAGGGAATTTAGAGGTTTCACTAAGAAGACGGCTTGAGCTGGGCTTCGGAAAACATGTAGAATTTGGATTAAGAGTCGGAGTTGGCAGTGTGGGATAAACAAAGATACGCATATGGGACAAATGGGTCTTACCCAAGGACTCTTGAGGAGACCAGCCTAGGTAGTGTGGGCTTTGAGCTGGGAAGTCATAAGAACAAGAAGTGTCACTCCCACCTGCCCTCAGAGCTCTCTTATGTGGACAGGCTCCCAACAAATACCTGCCCATTACATACAGGTTTTCTGAACCTGCCATTCACAGTCTCTCAAGAATGCCTCTCTACCCTCCCGTTCACCAGTGTGCCTGAGAAACGGTCACTCAGCATCCACTTGAATACTCCAAATGGTGAGAGTCTCATTCTCTCCCATGGCAGCCCTTTCCATTGTCCGTTACTTCCAGCTATTCATGAAGTTCTTTCCTAATCTTGAGCCAAAATCTGTCCCCATTCAGCCAGTGTTCACCATTCCTCAGAACTTGTGAGGCATACCCAGGAGGCACACAACTTGTTACCTCTCTTCTGTACTAGGGCCCTCCAAAAACAGGGGAAGATTTAGCGTATTTCCCCTTAGTTTCTTTCCCTCTAGGCTAGTGGTTTTCAAACTTGAGCATTGATCAGAATCCCCTGGAGGACTTGTTAAAACTGCTTGCTGAGTCCCACCCTCAGCGTTCCAGACTCAGTATGTCTTGGGTTTAGCATGACAAGTTGTATTTCTAACAAGTTCTCAGGTGCTTTGTCTACCACGGCTCTGGCTTACAGCTTCCCAATTCATTCAGCTCTTTGGCATGTGGTTGCTAGAACGTTTACCGGTAAATCAGTGGAATGGCAGGGTCCTTCCTGGCCCACTGTCCTAACGCATTAAATTTTAGTGCAATTACAATAATATTCCCAGGCACAAGTAATGCTAGTTGGACTTTTTTGTGTTTCTATATTAATGCCTCATCTTGCCACCAATATTATCTGTTTTCAAGAAATGGTATTAAATTTCAGGGATAAATTAATATATACAGTGTACCTGAGCAGGTAACTATTACAACAGTATACCGTAAGTCAAAAAAGTTAGTTGTGAAAAATCCATTTTTTTAAATTCTCACAAAATTTTACCTACTTTTTTTTTCTGATCACAAAAGATTTCTCAGCCCTAGTACTTATTACCTATATGACCTTAGGCAAATTCCTTAACATTTCTATACTTCATATTCCTTTTATAAAAGAAATTACCCAATAAATATTAGTTCACAAAGTTATTTTTATATTAATTATTACAAAATATACCTGGAAACACAGAAAAGTCTTATGAAGAAAGTAAAAATCACCCATAAATCTACCACTCAAAAAATATGTTCTGTTATTACTTTAGTGTATTTTTTCTGCTCTTTTTTTAGTGCTGATAATTTTTTAACCAACGTGAGATCTGATTGTAATTACACTTTTCAACTCATTTTTTCATTTGACAGTATATAATGCTTATTTTCTCAGATTATCTAGAATTCTCGAGTTATCCCTTTAATGGTTGCATAATGATTTATCATATGGCATATCAAATCACATCTAGACATTTCCTTGTTGTTGGACTTTCAGTTAATTTTCAATTGGTCACTATAATAAATCCTTAAATAACTATCTTTGTATATTAATATATGACCAAATTTCTGAGTCTGTCCTTAAAATAATTGCTATAAAATTTAATTACCCGAACAAAAGAGTATGAATGTTTTTGTGGTGCTTGATGCACATTCCCAAACTAAAAACATGTACTTTATTCCTTATACAAAATTCTTTGTTTTGTCTTACCAGAGTCTTTTTGGGCTATACTAAGCTTTTAAATAACTCAATATATATTTGTCCTTAAACTTCTGCTGATTTCCTGAATTTTTCAAACCATTAGCATTTTGTAAAATCTTAAATATTTATAAGAAGTGTTCAAATCAGAACTGAGGAAAAATTTCCATACATTGGAAGTTGAAGGAATCCTTGTAATCACTCTCGCTGTTAATGTCATCACTGTAGATTTTAACGCATCTGGTGCCAAATTACATTTCAAGACTTTTCGAAATGTTATTTGTACTGTTAAATGGTCATAATCCTTTTCTGTGGGGAATGCCTCTCACATCTTTCTCTGCTTCTACCTTGCTTGTAATAAATACTCTTAAAAAAAAAAAAGTCAAATCTAGCCAGGCAGGTAAGGACTATATGGAGAGCAATAAAAGAGGCATAATCCTCACTCCCAGAGCATTTACCTCTTTGAAGGGAAGTGTCTTCTTCTCCTACAGGAACTGGGAAAGTCCATTTTATGTTCCCACAATCATGGGCAGATATGCAGATAACTTATATTTTGAGTTTTAGCACTTCTTATCATCAGATGAAATTGAGCTCTGCATTAGGACCATTTTTAAAACTGAGCAGAGCAGGGAAAAGTGGAACAAAGCAATTCACTTAACCTAGAAGGAAGCAAATGGAAAATGGTTCATCAGGAACTCGGGTAATATGAGGTTCAACAGACCACCCCTGCCAACCTCAAACCAACTGTTCATGTGTCAGTGTTGTGAAAATGCTTCCTAGACAGTGTTTTTCAGCCTCTCATCTCTCTCTCTTTCCCCATCTCTGTCTCGGTCTCTCTTTCTTTCTCTCTCTCTCTCTCTCCCTCTCTCTCACACACACATACACACATAAACACACACACACACACACACACACACACACACAGGTAAAAATATATTACTTCTTTTTAAATTGGATTTTTTTTTAATGCTCAGGGTAGATTAACTAGCATTCAGATTAGCTGTAGTGAAGTTACATCAGAGACCCAGGATTTCTGCAATTGGCCTGGCTAGGAAGGAAGATGAGGAACCAAGCTTCCAGAATAGGTTCGTGGATTCCTGCCTCCCTTACGACTTGGCTTCTCTCCTTCTGCCGACTTGGGCCTGGAAATTTGCAATAAACTGCAGCTGCCTAACTACCAATCCCCATTTGGGGAGCTGAGTGTGTGCAGCTCCCTGATGTACCTTAACCACGTCAATATACCACTGGACAACAGAGAACTGGCTAAGGCTTGTTTGAACACTGGCGTTTGGTTATCTGTACATCTCTCACTTCCCCAGTTGAGTGAAAATTGACCACTGTAAAGTTTCTCAGGAACTCTGTACGTTACACAACTACTTAGGTACACGTATTTGTGTCCATGTTTTCCATCCCTTCGTTGAGGAAAGCTTTATCCCTCTAAAAACTTAAATGTACATATGAATGTATGCATATATATAGATACATATTTGTATCTTTATACATGCACTTTTAATCATGGTTCAGATATCATTTTCCAGTGCATCTGGTACTCTGGAGTTATTCTTTAATATCACTATTCTTCTTGGCACTGATCTAATAAGAGTTCTGAAACCTGCTAAGTAAAATCATATGTGGAAATCTTCAATACACATCTTTGTGGCTTTGGGGAAAGAGGGGAATTAGTGTGAAACCTGGAAATGTGTATTAAAGAGAAAGCTGACATTAAAAAAAAATTAAGAAGCTGTCTTCAACTGATGAATTAGTCTTGAAATTCTAACCATAATTTTCAAAATAACGGCATTGTAAGTGTTGCCACTCTGAAGAAAAGCAGACATGGCTCTCACTGAACCCTACGTGGGAGCAGCCATGAAGACCCCACTCCAAGGAGTCGCCATTTTGGATTTTCCTTCATCCAAGCAGCCTTCCCTCCCTGGCCACTTTTAAGGGTTTTTCTTTTTATCAAATTTGAAAGCCTATTTAATAGGCTTTTTAGTTGAAAATGAAACTATAAAAACCGACCAAGAGGATCTTTGTCTTTAAACAAAGTGAGTCCCAGATGGTTGTGGAGATTCTGTGGTTTCTGTGAGAGACAGCCAAATTCTCTCCTAAATCACGTGGGGCTCAAAGGTTCTGAGCAAAGGCAGTGAGCACACATTGCCAGGCCTGGGCACATCCAGAAGAAGAACCGAGTCACATACTGCCTCAAATTTCAACTGTTTGCTCGAAGTTAGGCAGCACTGTGGCACCATAAGGCTTCTCATGGTGTCTAGCAGCCCCTAGTATTTGCTCAAGAAAATGTGGGGCTCATAGTTCAATGGAATTCTGTGTTTGTTATTTTGAAAACATTGTTTTAAAAGATAATAATGGCCAGGGGACCTAGGGGAAATGTAACAGTTAAGCACAGCTTGGTTTTTACAGATGTGTTCCTTCTAAAGAAAAGTCAAAGGAATAGGTAGTTAGAAAATAAATGTTTAAGAAAGTACTAAACCTCACTATTCAAATAATGCTAGTCAACAACATGACCTTAGTTTTTGGTCTATTAATCTAGCAGACTTGTTTTGGGTGAGTAATAATTCATTCATAAATACTTAGTTACATTTATTTGTGTTAAATAATAGTTTTGTTTAAAATGATGGTTACAGAGTATTCCTAGCGACATGGGAAAATATATCACTTAGGATGCTTTCAGCGTGAAGTTACAGAATAGGGTTCTTAATCTTCTTAGCAAGTTAATGAGGCAGATACTGTTATGTTCCTATTGTGTAAATATTATCTCATGTAACCAGAAGGAAGAAGGCAGGTCCAGTGTCATTTAGTTAATTAAGCAACTCAGTGCAGTGTCTGCTTCTCTGCTGTTCTCTTGAATTTGTCTTCCTAGTCTCAGGATGGTTGCATAAGCTTTGACTATCCTCTCATAACATCTTTCACGGCGGAGAAAAGGAGGACTTTCTCTTCTCAAATTGTCACCCTTGTTATCAAGGAGTGAAATCTTTCCTAGAACATTTTTACCAGTTTTCCTTTTTTATGTTATTAACCAAAACAAAGTTCCATGCTCACCTCTAAACTCATCATTGACAAAAAAGGGAATATAATGAGCAGGACTGGCCTGAACCAGTTCTGGTCCAGCTCTCGGGGCCAGGAGAGGTGGCCACCTGCCCTGGTGCTGTGCTGCTTTTTGAGACCTAAACCAAGTTGGGGATTTTAATAGCAAGGGGAAAGGAGAGACCAGCTGTGTGGAATGGAACCAGTGGTTTTGGCCACATTTACCTTATGATGGGCAGCCTTTATTCTCCTTTTTTTTTTGTGGTTTCTATGTTTTATTAATTAGTACAGATTAATTTTTTGAAATATGGAACATCATGGTGATTATCAACACAGACTCTGAGCCAAACAATCTGTGTAATATCAGGCAAGTTGTTCAGAATCTCTGTGCCGCTCCTTTTTCTTATTAAGATGAAGAGTCATTGTAGCACCTGTTTTATGTGGTTCCTGTGAGAATAAAAGAGAGAATTTGTGAAAATGCTTTGTGTTAGGGTTCTCCAAAGAGACAGAACCAATAGGATGTGTGTGTGTGTGTGTGTGTGTGTACATATGACTGCACATAGAGAAGGAAAGGGACAGATGTATTATAAATTGGCTCACATAATTATGGAGGCTGCACAGTCCCACGGTCTGCCGTCTGCAGGTTGGAGAACCAGAAGAGCTGATGTGATGTGTAGTTTCGGTCCAAGAACCAGCAGACCGGTTTACCAAGAAGGGCTGATGTTTCAGTCCACGTCCAAAGGCTGGGAAAGACCAGCTCAAGCAATCAAGCAGGTGAAGTTCCTTCCCACTCAGGCTCTTTGTTCTTTCGGGTCTTTGATTGATGGCATGAAGCCCACCCATGCTAGGGAGAGTCTACCAATTCAAATATTAATCTCACCTATAAACACCTTCCCAGACACACCCAGCATGGTGTTTAACCAGTTGCACACCCTATAACCCATTCAAGTTAACCCATTAAAGTAACCATCATATCCTTAGACCAGTAAATATGCTATATTTGTATATTACTTATTACTATTTTATAACCTGGGAAAATATTACAAACAAGGAAATCCAGTATGTGTAAGTTCTGCCTTCATATAGAAGAAGGATTTGCTTTCTAAAAAGCATTCACTACATAAGAATAAATTTTGCATTATCTTTTCAATTTCCACCAATTGAAGAGAGTTTTTTTTTAATACAAGATATATTGTGTCCTTTTTTAATTTTTAGTTTTATTTTGGGGGGAGAGGGAGTTATTAGTTTTGTTTTGTTTTATTTTAACAGAGGTACTGGGGATTGAACCCAGGACCTTGTGCATGCTAGACACACACTCTACCACTGAGCTATGCCCTCCCCCTAAAAAGATATTTCTTAAGGCCTACTCTGAACTATACGCTTAGCTGGATGAAAATTTGAATAATCCATGGGTTTAATGGATAATTCTGTGTGTTTTATAAAGATAAATGATTCTACAGTATAGGAAAAACCTGAGTAAGATAAAATATAATTAGACTTATGAGTTAAAAGTGGTTTGTATTATCTGTTTATGCAGAGATCTTGTATTGCATATGAGTACAATAAACCCTTGGGAATCAGCCTTGGGGGATGGACTGATCACAACTGTTATCTCAGCTATGAGAACTGAAGTCTTGTTCTCAGTCCCCATCCTTTGTGCTTGCTGCCTTGTTGGATACCACTGACCACCACTTCCTGTTGGTCTCTTCTCTCATGACTTCAGCCACATTGCTTTCTCCTGATTCACCTCCACAAAGAAGGAAATCCAGTATATGAAAGCTCTCTTCACATTACAGAAGGATTTGCTGTCTCAAAGCATTCACTGCATAAGAATAAATTTCACATAATCCTTTCAATTTCTACCAATGGAAGAGATATTTCTCCTGCTTTCTCTTCCTTTCACACTTCTTCTCTAGCCCCCACTCTGCTTCTCACCTTGGGTCTGCCCTGAAAGTGTTGGTCAGTTGCTCGGTTTGAGCCTCCACCCTGTTTTCCAGATAAAGAGTCTGTGCAAAGCTTTGATTTTCCAGATCTTTTATCTCCAGCCCCACCTTCACTCTCACGTACATGACCAGCATTTCTAGCTGGACATGGATCCTGCCTACCTGTCTGTGCTTTGAATACCTCAAACAACATAACCAAAGAAAAATCCTTTCCCTCCTTCCAAGCCTCTTTTTCTTCTTGAACTTTCTAAATAAGCTAATGGCTTCATTTTCTTTGCATTAAAATCAACATCATTTACTCTGAGCAGTTATACACAGGCATGCCATGTTTTATTGCACTTTGCTTTATTGCACTTTGCAGATACTGCATTTTTACACATTGAAAGTTTTTGGCAACCCTGCATCAAGCAAGTCTGTTGGAGCCATTTTTCCAACAGTGTTTGCTCACTTCAGGTCTCTGTGTTACATTTTGCTAATTCTCAAAATATTTCAAACATTTTCATTTCTTATATTTGTTATGGTGTCTGTGATCACTGATCTTTGATGTTACTATTGCAAAAAGATTATAGTCCACTGAAGACTCAGATGATGGTTAGCATTTTTTAGCACAAAAAATTTTAATTAAGGTATATACATTTTTTTAGACAATGCTTTGCACACCATCTATTATAGTATAGTGTAAATATAACTTTTATATGCTCTGGGAAACCAAAAAATTCACGTGACTCCCTTTATTGCAATATTTGCTTTATTGCAGTGACCTGTAACCAAACCCTCAATGTCTCCAAGGTTTGCCTGTATTTCCAGTTTATGGAATCAAGATTGATGAAGTCTCATTGATTGATTGATTGATTGATTGTCTTTTCCAGATTATCATCTGTGGAAGACAGATCATCTGTAGTTACTTGTCTCAAAGTATAGAACTAAAAGTTGTTCAGCATTACATTGGTCAAGATGGACAAGCTGTGGTTCGAGAACATTTTGATTGCCTCACAGCCAAACAGAAACTGCCTTCATACATCCTAGAAAACAGTGAACTGACTGAGTTGTGTGTGAAGGCCAAAGGAGATGAAGACTGGTCGAGAGACGTGTGCCTGGAATCCAAGGACCCTGAGTATAGCATTGTCATTCAGGTATGAGAAGTAATACAATCTAAAATAGAGCAGGTTTAAAATGTAAAATTTCTCATTATGCTCTTTATTCAGTGCAGCATTTAATTTATTAAGAAGGGATCTATACAGAAGAGGGGATGCCTGAAATAATAAAAAATGGCTTTGAATATTACTTCTCAAACTTTTTCCTCCCTATCCCACAACAACACATTTATGTCAGTTCCCATAGTTCTCATAGCCAAGACTCTACCCCTCCCAGATGGAGATGAGTTATATCTTGAAAAAGATTCTGATGCACCAGGGCTTTGAGGGGGTGGGAGGGCATAAAAGTTGTCCTCCCCATGTGAGAATCTTTATGGTGATCTGCTACTTTTTTTAGCAATCTCTCAGTCTCCACCATCATCACTTTCATTCCCATAAAGGACAAGTCCTGTCTTTTGTTCTCCCACTCATGCTTGTATCAGCCTCTCTGCATACGAATCCCTTCATCTTTCTGGAAGGAATTGGCCCCATTGACTCACTGCACATTCACTTGATGCCATAATGAAGTCTGCTTTTGCTTAGTTATTCTTTAATGGCTTTTTTCTGTAACTTTAAACTTTTTTCATCCTGCACGCTGATATCATATCTGCGCCTTATTTTGATTAATTAGTGAACCATGTAGTATTTAATAGGATTCTTTTCTATCTCATATGCAGGTGCCATCTTCAAACAGTTCCATTATTTATGTTTGGTGCACAGTTTTGACTTTAGAACCCAATTCTCAAGTGCAACAGCGAATGGTGAGTGCTTTCCAATCCTAAAATATGGTATATGACTCTGACCTTTCCTGTTCTGAAATAAATTAAGGTCAGAATGACCCAGGGAAGAGATTTATTACAAGTTTGTTTCAGCATCAAACAGCTGGAATACTGCAACAAAGCAAATATGAAAGTTGTTCTGTCCTTTTATTTTTATAGATTGTGTTCAGCCCTCTTTTTATCATGAGGAGTCATCTTCCAGACCCCATTATCATACATTTGGAGAAAAGGAGTCTGGGATTGAGTGAAACACAAATTATTCCAGGAAAAGGACAGGAAAAACCACTGCAAAACATAGAACCTGACCTTGTACATCACCTGACATTTCAAGCAAGGTACTGGAAAAGTCCTTACATTTTCCTAAGAGAGAGTCAGTCAAAAAATAACCTTGTCCTATTGAGGGGGAGAGGGAGGATGGAGTTTTTTTGTATGATTCCTTATCTTATAAGAAGATTATTGTAAAATTGCCCTGCCTAGTGTTCTCTTACTCTCGTCTGTACATTAAGATAAAATTCAGCCCCTTTATAAATAAATAAGAATCATCAGAAAATTTAATTGACACATAATTTCTGTGGTGGAATAAAAAAATGAACAGAGCACTGGGGAGGAAAGGCCATGGCCCAGATCATCCCCAAAACTGTGTCATCACCCCTAAATCACCAAACATTGACTCAGTCTCACAAAAGGAAGCGTTGGTTTGTAATGCATCTAATACTCATTCTTGTTTTTTCTCTCCATTTCCTAGAGAAGAAGATGACCCTTCACATTGTGCTGTTCCCATTTCAACATCTCTCATTAAGCAAATAGCCACCAAGATACACCCTGGAGGCACACTTAATCAGATCCTTGATGAATTCTACGGGCCAAAAAAGTCCCTTCAACCTGTGTGGCCCTATAATAAAAAGGACGCTGACAGGTAATGTTCTCCAGTGCTGTTTTTCTACAAACATTTCCCAATCTTAAGAAATAAACGACCATTCACAAAAATGTTAGATACGGGGGGTTTTCAAAAAGATGTTTGCACGTATGTGTCAGATTCTGACCTTTTATCATCTGGTAGATACGTTTTGTAGATTGCTTCTTTCCTAATGTGGAACGTAATTGCATGAAAAGTTCCTTTCTCCAGGATGCAAATATAGCATAGCATTGCATGACTCTGGTGTGAGGAAGTGTCACACTGGAGTGTCGTGTGTCTGGAATCCTTAAATATGTTTCATGAATCCTGAAGTCATCGCGTTTCATTGTGTCTCTTGGATGTGGTGTTTGGCACAGGAATGAACAGCTGAGTCAGTGGGACAGCCCGATGCGAGTGAGGCTGTCAGCCTGGAAGCCGTATGTGAGGACCTTGTTGATAGAGCTGCTCCCCTGGGCCCTGCTCATCAATCAGTCCACGTGGGACCTCTGGCTGTTTGAAGGAGAGAAGATTGTTCTGCAGGTTCCTGCTGGCAAAATTATTATCCCTCCTAATTTTCAGGTACTGTAACTTTTTTTTTTTTAACTAATATGAATTCTTGTCTTTCAACAACCAGCTTTTATTCTGAGGTTACATTTATGTTCTCAACAGAATGAATCAGTTGTGGAAAACTGTCCGCCTAGATGCATGTGTAAGGGGTATGGAATGTTCTCTGATATTAGAGATACTTCATAGGTCTTTTTTTTCTTCCCATCAGCAGTATTCATGCTTGAATTATCATTAAATTTGATAACTTTACTAGTTACAGGCTTATTTCCATTGTGTACAGAATGTTTGACAAGTATTCTGGCCTACTCAGGATATGTTAAGAATATAGAGTCGTATTCTGTGCTAAGCCACCCCCTAGATATTTTTGTGATTTTTGCAGAAACTCTCTTAAGATTTGCAAGGCGGGTAAGAATTAAAGATTTCTGAACAACTGGTTTTGTCAAGGCCCTTTTTCCTTTGTAAGGGGACTTAACTGTCCGTAACCGTGGAAGCCCCCTCCCCCGTTATCGATAATAGCAACATAGAATCATTGCTAACACAGAGGAAAAATCTCATTGTAAAACAGAATTTCACAGGAAGATTTTATGTTCCATCAGAGGAGAGCTTTCTTGATAAGGCTAGCCCAGTTCAAGAAGACACATAAATCTGTAAGAAAATAGAGTACAAGGAATTCCTAAATAAAGTGTTTTCCTGATAGGGAACAATTTGAGAGTACTTTTTCTTGACCTCCAGTTTATAAACATCTTTATTCAATTGCATTTTTCCTTTTTTTTTTTAATAATCACATGATGTTACCTTATGGAATTGGAATGTTGACCTACATGTACCTAATATTGCATATTATTCTCTTGTCAAATGAAATGAAACCTTCGGGTTTTAAGCCGTTGGTATTTACAAGGCAGAAGCAGTTTGGGTTGATGTTTTTTCCCTCCTTCCATAAATATGAATTCCATTGTGAAGCAAAGAAAGCATTGGGAACTAAAATAAAATGTACGTTGCCATTATCAAAAAAAAAAGGAAAGAAAACTGTAAAGGGATTGGTCGCCTAAGTAGATCAATTATATAACACACAAAAAAATTCCTATGAATTGAGGTAAAAATATCAAAGTTAAGAAAAATACTTTATAATTGAGGCATTATTTTTCCAGGAAGCTTTTCAAATTGGAATATACTGGGCAAATACAAACACTGTGCACAAGTCAGTAGCAATTAAACTGGTCCATAACCTGACGTCTCCCAAGTGGAAAGATGGAGGTAATGGTGAAGTTGTGTCATTGGACGAAGAAGGGTTTGTTGATGCTGAAATCAGACTTGGTGCTTTCCCAGGACATCAGAAGGTAGGATCGGAGTCTGTGGTTTGGGGGGAGTAGCGTGCCATCCCCTCAACCTGTTTAAAATGAGTCTACGCTTTTCTTCTTCAACCCCTTTTTGGTATTACTTGTTCTAAACAATTTATAACAGTGAAACGTGATTTCTTAGACCTCTCTGTTTTACAATGTCTTTTTTTTTCCTTTACCAGTGATAATAGTTGTGTCACATAATTTATCCAATAACCACTCTATTTCAGAACACTCAGCAGTCACTTGATTTATTGTATGTGGGGGAAAAATGAACTTCCTCCAAAATATCCACAGATTGTACTTGGCCTCCTTGTTTTAGAGCAGGAAGCAGAGTTGCTAACATTCTGAGTATTGAGTGAAAAGACAAAGGCTCCTGCAGCAAAGGTTATTTTCCTGGAAAGGGCGTCCTGACAAAAATGAGGTGGATCAGTTCTGATTTTCCCATAGAACCAACATTATGAGAGAGAGTTGTATTCTTTTTTTTTATAATTAAAAAAATTTTTTATCTTTAGTTGAGGGGGAAGGTAATTAGGTTTAGTTAGTTAGTTATTTTAAATGGAGTTACTGGGGATTGAACCCAGGACCTTGTGTGTGCTAAGCATGTGCTCTGCCTCTGAGCTACACTCTTCCCCTCTGGGAGTTGTAATCTTGAACAAGGGACTGGTACCCATGTTTGTAAAGATGTGAATACAAAAAACATACTTAGTCAGTTATTTAAGTACAAATGGTATGTGCCTTTCAGCATAAATTTTTTCTCAAGTAGTGTATGAAAACCAATTAAACTGAGTAACATAGTAACAAATCACAGTTAACTGGATGTATGAAAGTACAGTATCAACGTGTACCATGTAGAAATCTCATGCTGTGCTTAAGAATATCTTCATTATTTTAGCCGTCCCAAATCAGTAAAAGAAGGGATACTTCATCAGAGTGGTATAATTCAGAATGACCTTTCTCTGGGGAGAAGTTAGATTTTGACAGGCATCTTTGAAGAGCCTCTTGAGACAAGTTAGGGTCATTTGATGACTTTTTAAAAATAAATTTCTCTGATACAAAGAAGTTGGTCTGCAATCTTCAAGGCTGGTATCCATTTCCTCTAAGTTGTCTGGGCAACACATGTTTATGCTCTGCTGGCCAAAATACTGTAACATGGGTGTAAATGGCAAAGAGCTGTAAGCGTGAATCACCCAGAGTTGAATAGCTGTAAGTTGAGAACTACCATCAAAACCTGGAGAAAAAGTTATGATATACAGTCAAACACCCAGTGCCTCCAGCATCTCACAAAGTGGCCACAGCAAATGCAAATAAATGTTGGTGAATGAATGAACTGCTGAAAATGTAATATTACTATGTTTGTATCTCATTATTCTTTAGCAGTGATTCTCAAACTTTTTAGTTTTAGGGCCGCTTTACACTCTTGAAAAATACTGAGGACCTCCAAAAACCTTTTGTTTATGTAGATTATAGCTATTGATTTTTATCAAATTAGAAATCAAAGCAGAAAATTTTAAACACAAGAATTCACGAACATACATTTCATTAGCCATAAGAACTCTGACATCATATGTCATACAGCCTCTGGAAAACTATACTGTACACTCAGGAAAAAATTAGAGTGAAAAAAAAATAGCATCTTACTGTTATTGTAAAATTCGTTTTGACCTTGGGCCCCTGCAAGGATCTCAAAGACCATTCCCTCCAGGTATCCGCAGACCACACTTTGAGAAGTTCTGTTCTGACATGACCACTTACTAGATGGGTATCTTTAGGTACATAATACCGTCTCTGAGCATCAGTTTCTCATACAGTGTGGTAAGACAGTGAGGTGATACACGTAGTGGTTAAGAGCAACACCATGAAACCAGAGTGCATGGTTTCTCACTTCAAGCCCTGGACCCTCTTTTTCTTTGTGACCTTGGGCAAGTTGCTTACCAATTTGTGCCTCATTTTTTGCTCTTCTGTAAAATGGGGATAGTAGTAGCTACCACATGTGGGTGTAGTGAGGATTCCGCAAGTTAATATGCATAAAGTACTTTAAACTGGTGAAGCACAAGAAAGCAATATGCGAGGTCCGTCATTACTGTCTTCTTCATTATCGCCATCAATATTACTGTCAGAACTCCCCGTGGTCCACATACACCTACGGTGAGGTGGTTGCTGGGGTGAGCATGAGGAGGAGGGAGGGAGTGCTGGACGGACTTCTTTTTCTTTTCTTTCTTTCTTTTTTTGTATTGAAGTATAGTTTACAGTGTTGTGTCGATTGGATTGATTTGTTTATGTTGGAAAAGATAAGTGGCATCGGTTTAGGTGTAAGTGCTGTATAAATAAATATTTTGTGAAGGAATTGGTTAAATAACTTGAAAACCACACAGTAGCCACTAAAGCACCCTGTTGAAAAGTAGATACTGACAGTTTTGAGACTGAAAAGGAACTGTATGAAGTACTGTGGAACAAAAGGTAAAATTGACATAGTCCTGGGCAAACCAATGGCTAAAATGACCTTTCGAAAATAATCAGATTTTTCTATGCGATGTAACATTGTTTAAAGTACTCTTTCCTCAACTGTCCCGCAGTTATGTCAGTTCTGCGTTTCCTCCATGGTGCAGCAAGGTATACAGATCATTCAGATTGAAGACAAGACTACAATAATCAATACCACGCCGTATCAGATATTTTATAAACCACAGTTATCTGTCTCCAAACCCCACTCTGGAAAGGAGGTAAGCAATTCAAACGTGACTGTTTTGTCTAAGTTTTGATAAATAAGTAATAATTAGATCAGCTTTTTTTTTTTTTAACCTAGAACAAATGAAAAGCTCACACAGAATCTAGGTAAAGATTCGTGTAGTTTTGCTTTCATTAAAACCGTGGCCGCACGGGCAGCGCTTCCAAGGTAACTAACGTGGAGACGTCCTACGAAGCCGCAGATCCCGGCAGCTGCGGGCGGAGAGCGGCCGCCGTCTGCCCGGAGGCTGCCGCGCACCCGGGCGCGCTCACTAAAGCCGGGCCGCAGCGGCGGCGGGAAGTGGGCCTGAGGTCCGTCCCGTGGAGAAGAACATCTGCTTCACAGGCTGTGCTGCCTGAAGGAGCCATGTGTGCAGAAGGCCCAGCCCAGCCGAGCCCCAGATCTGGGAGCACCGGGCTCTGTGTCCGCAAGGAGAGGAAATGGGAAAACAACGTACCAGCTCATTTATGTTAACGTCTCTATGGCAGAATATTCGGGAAATGAATCCAAGGAGGATTTTTTTTTTATTCAGTTCTTGATACAGTTCAGATGAACAGTTTCATTTTAAGAGAGTAAGGGGATATTTAAAAGGAGTTAAAAACAGAATATGCTAAGTGGTATGCTATTATTTTATGCTATTGAAACCATCATATAGAAAAGTATTATTTTTCTTTACTTTCATCTGCACTTATTGTTATCCCTTACTTTCAGCTCCTAAAAAATTACATTAGAACAATACACAAGGATGAAAGTCGATTACTCTTCTAAGCTTAGGAAGCATTATAGTATTTATAAAATGTCAGAATACTAGAATTTCATCTTGGGTCACTGAAGTACTGATAAAATAAATAGGTGACCAGAAGTCCCCTGTCAGGAAGTAAAGGTCAATGATAATTGAGCTGTAGTTGAGGATTTGAGGATAGAACCAGCCTGTGCCCTGATAATGTACCTGCTTCTCCCCACCCTGAGATTTTGGGTCAGAGCTTTCCAGACTGACACGTCCTCATCTGAATATGGGCACAATTCTCCATTCCTTGCAAGGTTTGGGTGAAGATTAAATGAGATGATATGAGGAAGAAGACTAGGCACTCAGGAAATGAGAGTTGCCGGAAACCCCCTCTACACCAGCTCACAATCGGCTCCTGGAGAGAAGCAGAAATCCTCGTTCTTTCTGCAGCCGAGGGGGCCCCTTTTTCCAACCCTGACCCTGCTTCGGGCAGGTGTGGGAATGTTTTAAAGACATGATAATCCCTACCCTCTCTAGGAGACTGTCTGAGACAGTGGGAGAAACAGCAACCAGGGCAGGGGAAAGGCTGGCTTCCGGCCAGGCTCTGCCACACCCGGCTCCGTGCTGCTGGACAAATCATCGGCGCTCTAGAAAACAGCTCCCTCGCTGTGGAAGAGGAGGTGCCAATAAATTATCTCTAAGGCCCTTTTTAAGTCTCAAATTCTGAGATTCTTCTCATGTGCCAGAAACCATTTGGAATTCTAACTGAGTGCTGGAGATCAGAGTTTCCTGCTCCCTCGGGATGAGCCTTCAAAAAAAATGCATCTTCTGAGCTCCCAGCTTACCTTCTGTATCTCATTCAGGTCTTCTTCCCAAGGTCCCCCAGGGCGCCCGCCACCCTCTCCGTCCAGCCATACCGTTCCAGGAGGACTCCCTCCCAACAAACGGCATTTCTGCCACCAGCATCTGGATTTTTTGCAATACCTGGGGGATATCAAGAACTTTACATCACCTCTTAAATCACACCAGCTCTATGACGTTTCATTATGCCTAGAAGAGCAGACCCTGCCTTCACTGCTTGTAATCATCTCATTAGGGCTTTCTCATGGGAACAGGTCTTCCAATATTACCATGTCCCCCACCTGGCTACCTCCTGAGAATACACGGTTCTGGTTTCTTAGAAGCTGTTATCTAAAAGCCTTAACTTCTCAGTGTGACTATAGTAACGGCGCTCTCTGCATTTTTTCTTTTTTCAGTATTTTCATGTTCCAGACAGCACTACTTTCAGCGTTTGCCCGGGTGGTGAGCCACCTGCTGTGACATCCAGCTCCCTCCCTTGCTGGGACTTAATGCCTGACATCAGTCAGTCAGCGTTGGATGCATCCCTGCTTCAGAAACAGATCTTGCTGGCTTTTTCCGCTGCCGCAGCTGCCGGCAGCTCACAGTGTTGGAGCCTGCCAGCTCTGGTCAGACCGGAGTTTCCCAGACAGAGTGTGGCCGTGCCTTTCGGGAATTGTAGGGAAAATGGATTCTGCACCAGGTAGTTTACGTTCATGTAAATGCCCTTCTTCGCTCATTCATCCAGGTGCCAGAAAAGACAGGATAGTTGCGGGGCTCACCGCATGTAAAATTAGGTTTGATTTTTATTTTCAGCGGCTTCTAGACATGGTCTACAACTGGGCAAGGGTTATGATCACACATAGGATGTCCCGGTGTACTACTGATGAGATTTTTCCCCTAACACATTCTATACCCAGGGAAAATGTGGTGTTTGTACCATAGAATAGCAGCACCTACCTATCATAATGAACAGATCGCCTTCTTTTATGACTTCTTAGCCTCTGTCGAGTGATAAGAAATAAAGGTTAAAATATGAGAGAGTCAAGTTGGAAAGCATTTTCTCTTCCGATATTTTACTTTTACTTCAAAATGGAATTTTTCCCAAAAAGTCATTGAGAGATAACTTAGATAAACACAAGTCACAGAAGACTCTGTTCTGGGTTGTTTCTGCACGCAAGTTGCTCCAATTACCAGTTATGCAAATAACAACCACAGAATCAAGCCAGAGACGTGTAATGGTTTGCTCATACCGGATTTTTATTTTGTGGTCGCTTTGCACGCAGTACGTCCTTTCTGTAGCTGTCGGGAATAACTTATTTATGGTATATGTTAAAAGTACAAAAGAAAACATATTGTGACCTTATGAGAGGTACCTTATTCTCATGATTATGAATTTATAGACTTTATTGGAGATTTTAGCCATCTTAACTTTGATGTATATAGAGATTGCTAGAGGTAATATTTCAAAAGATAACTTCCTAACTCAAGTCATCCATAATGGTAAGGCTCTGTTCCCCACACAGATCCTTTCTTCCTTCACAACATTCACAAACATCCCTGATTTTATCAACACTTTCCATCTCTAACTCCAGAGGATTGGATGTCCTTAATGTTCTGGTTAGAGAAGTTAAGTGTGGTAAGTTTAAGGAAGTATTTTTGAAAGCAGTGTAAACCTATGTGTAGAAAACCAAACTTATTTTTAAAACTGAGAGGCAGAATTTAAAGTAACACAATGAGAAATTATGTTTAAGTTTCTAAGATTTTATTAATGTAATTTAACCTTATCTATAAATAATAAGATAGGTATTAGATTGAAAGTACCATATTTTAGTCCTGGTGCCCACTTTCTTGACTTTCAGTGAGACATTCTCTGAGGTTGGCCTGCCTGGCTCTTCCAGAATTAGGCTGGGAAAGAACTTCATTGTCAATCCAAAGATTATACTCTGAAGTGTTTCATCTCCTCCTCTTTGTCCTCCCCTCAGTACGACAGTGCACATGTGATGGTGTTTCCTCAAATGCTAATGGACAGTTCATCTTGACATCTCAGACAGATAGAGTGTTTGGGAAGGATTCACGCTGGCAAACAGGGTAGATGGTGAATGGGAAATTCTTTAGTGTGTTACTGACCGCTTATAATCGTGTAAACTAAGGGTCACATTTGGCAAGTATATGCCTTCTTTGTAATTTAAACTTAAGAGAGAATTCTTTTTCCTGCTTTGATATAAAACATTGTTTGGTGGTCTCTAGGTCTAAATGGGAGAGTTTCCCTCTGTCTGTTGTAGAGGGCAGCCTATGCCCGCACAGCAATGTTTCTGATGCCAAATAGGAAATACAGTTTTGCTCTTGGTAGTCACAATGGAGATCCTGTAAGGTGTGATGATCTTGTGAAAATGGACAGCAGACATAGTGAGCCTACCTACCTGTAGAACAAAAGCAGAGCAGACACCCAGATTCTCCAGTCGTCCTCCTAAAAGCACATCAGCTCCCCCTTTGCCAGAATTTACCAAGTGCTTCTGAGGAAGAAGGCAGCCCATCAGAAGAGATTAAAGCACATGTGCAGAGAGGGGAAAAGAGCAACAGGAAAAGCTAGCACGTCTGTAATTCTCTCTGAGTGGTAGAAGCTGCGGGATTTTTATTTTAAATAATTTTTCACATTTTTTTTAATATTTCGTATAAATACGTGTTACTATTGTCAGAAAAAAAATTAGCAAACCTATAACTAGTGCTTGGCAGTTAATAGATGAGAGGGCGGCCTCATTTCTCTGAAAACATTTCCTCTGATATATAAGAGAGATGTTACAGAGGTTCAGAGTATTGCAAATCCGAATGAACATGTACCAGGAGAGAAAGCATGCATCTGTTTCTAAACCGTCTCTGTCCTGTGATCGGCTTCTCTTCCAGGGCAGTAGCACTGACGTATCAGGAACACTTGGGGGTGACCTATCTAACCCTCTCCGAAGACCCTAATCCTCGAATAATCTTCCACAACAGATGCCCAGTAACAATACTTATAAAGGAAAATATTAAAGGTATATGTTACAATATTGAATTTAAATAATATAAAACCTATCTTCTTTCTGGAGATTTTTGACTTAATAGTTTCCTGTGATCCTTAAATAAAAAATATTATTCTTTAAGTAAACTTCCAGAAGTTTCTCTCACCACTTACGTTTAATATCCCCAAGTCTTTGTCTTCAAGGCCTCGGTCTGCCTATGCCTTTTTTTTTTCACTCTTAGATATTCCAAAGTTTGAGGTGTATTGCCGAAGAGTTCCTCCTGAGTGCTCAATCCATCATGAGCTGTATCATCAGATTTCCAGTTACCCAGACTGCAGGACCAGAGACATACTTCCTAGCCTCCTTCTGAGAGTGGAATTGCCGGAGGGAATGACGACCGAGTGGAGTGATGCCGTCGACATCAACCATCAGGGAACACAGGTCAGTGGGCTGCGTGTGTTCCTGCCAAAGCCCAAAGAAAAAGTCCCTTTTCGAGGGTTTCCATGGTTGTCTGTTTTTAAACATAGTTTTCTAAATGCTGAACTTCTTGTCTCTGTGTGAGGGCACACGTGTGTCCACTTTTACATCCTCATTTGGTTATGAATTCTCAAAGCAAGCATGTATCTCCAGAGTATGCCCTACAGCTGTTTATGAGAGAGGAGCGCTTGGTAGAGCATCCCCCTCCTGGGTCAAATCCAAGGTCAAAAATGAAATTAAATTACTTACCTTCTGCCATAAAGAAGGTGGTCCAACTCCCCAGATTTTAGGACAACCATAATGCCAACCCTGGTTTAATTGCCTCTTTTGAAAATTTGCTAGTTTAAAAATATACGTACTTATCCCAGGAGTACATGAAACTTTGCAAACATAAGGACAGTTTTAAAAACCTGAACAGATCTATGTCCTGGTTTGTCTCTTGTCTTACTCTGGATGCTAATGATGTTATTTTTGTTGAAAATGGCACAGGAACCTAGCATTTCCTTTCTGCTCTACTTAAATTTATCATTTTAAAGTACACTTCAGTGGCATTAAATACATCCACAATGTTGTAAAACCATAACCACTATCTATTTCCAGAAACTTTTCTTCATCCCAAAGAGATACTCTGTACCCATTAAGCAATAACCCCCCATTCTCCCCTTCCCCAGTCCCTGGTAATCTCTGTTGTGCTTTCTGTCTCTGGATCTGCCTACTCTAGGCACCTCATGTTAAGTGGAACCATACAGCATTCGTCCTCTGGTGTCTGACTTGTTTCACTTAGCATAACGTTTTCAAGGTTCAGCCATGTTGTAACGTTGTCAGAACTTCACTCCTTTTTATGGCTAAATAATATTGTGTACTTTGCAAAAGTTCTTTCACGTCTGTTAGTTCATTTAATATTCACAACAAGCTTTGAAGTAGGTCCTATTGTAATGGTTACAAAACACAAGTTATGAATGTATTTACAATAATGATAGTGGTTATTTCATAATCGCTTACTGTATACCAGGCATTGTGCTAATGAGCACTTTACATTCATTCTTATTTAGCCTTTGCAACAGTCATACAAGATAGGAACTGTCCTCTCCAGGTTACAGAAGTGAAAACTAAGGCGTCCAGAGGAAACGTGGCCTAAGTCCCACGTGTTCCCAGGGAAGGAACTTGTAGGAAGTAGCGTTCACGCGTAGTGGTCAGAGCACGTGCTTTGGAGTCAGGCAAGCCTTAACTCCCCTCTTCCCCCGTCCTGCTGGCACACTCTGCCTCATCTCTCAAGGGATCTCTCCACCCTGGTGAGGTCTCCTCCCCACCCCCAGGACCCCCTACATACTCCAATAACATTTGTAACATTTAATGGCACTTATTTCTGGAAATGATTTCCTACCAAGTCAGGATCCCTGGTGGTCAGATACCTGCCCTGTTCATCCTCGGCTTACAGCAGAGTGACTGTCCACACAGTCAGATGTGAATAAATATCAAACGAATAGATGAATGACTGAATAAATGAGTGAGAAGATGAGGTTCCCAAGAGAGATCTTGTGAAGGAGGGAAAGAAGGTCGCAGGCTATCCTTGGGAAACTCCAACATGTGAGTGTCGTGCGTAGCAGGGGGAGAGGCCGGCGGGGTGGAAACATGAAGGCCCTGAAAGAGGAATCCTAGGAGGTGGAAGGCAGGGGAAGAGGGCAGGCACGATGAGCACTGGAAGTTACAAGTTCAGAGGCAGTGGAAGTGAGGGAGGGCGAGAACGGGTGGTAAGTGCTCTTTTCAGGAGTATGGCTATGAAGCAAATGAGATTGGGGGCTGGGAGGTCGCCCTTTATTACGGTAGGAGAGGAGCCAGTCAAGCAGCCGTGACCACAGGAAAGAGGAGTGGCAAGTCCAAAGCTCCGGGGGTGTAATTCTACTCGAGCAGAAGGACCGCGCTCTCTTCTCTGACAATGGAAGAGAGGTGGGACTGGGCAGAGGTATAGGTAGAGATCTTTGGAGGGACAGGGCTAAGAAATGGGGTGAAGTGATGCTTGGTGGCCTTAAGTCTACTGTGAAGGTTTGAATCAGCTGCTAAGAGAGAGAGAGAGGGAAAGGGTGGGGGGGGGCCGGGGAGAGCAGTAGCTGTGCAGACAGGTGACGGACGTGGCCAGGGACAGGGGCTGAGCAGGCTGGGGTCCCCGCTCACCTTGGAGACCTGCATGTGTGGTGGCCCCAAACTGAGGGCTGTGATTTCCATCCGCAGTGCTCATGTGATGAACAGGGAAAACCTGCTGGCTCTGTACGGCCTTAGGACACGTCCCCCATCTCGTCTTGGTAATTTACAAAATAAGTATCACCAACTACTCGAGGGTCCCAGAGCTCCCCTGCATCATTATGAAGGTTTTTGAAACTTGCCTATATATGTCTAGAGAATTCTTTACAATAGGCATTGTGCCTGCCAAACCTTAGTTTGGGGATTCCCGTTCACTCTAAATTTCCTCAAACCTTTGTAGTCAGGGACACTTCAAAGCTAAAAGGAGGTACTCTTTCCAGCACCCTTATCATCCCTGGTCTGAGGACCCAGCGAAGTCTCATGTTCCCATTAATCTTTAAGGAGCTGCGGGCCATATGTCCTCCAGACCACGGTTTACTTCCTACCCTGGAGGAAGATTTGTTTGAAACCCTCACTGACATCTCCTCAGTAACACACCAGGACATATAAATCACCGGGGAGCGTGGGGAGCTGTGTCTTCCGATGAAAGGAGGCAGCCCTCCTGTAGGAGAGAGCTTGTCTCCCAGAAGCCTTTCCTCAGCCCTAGCTCTGACGTACTTGATGTGAAATTCAAAGCTGACCTAAAAAAGCAGAATTAAAACACCGTAAAATCCCCATTATGCCGCAAGGGAGAAAACTCACTTAGCTGTTGTCAGTCATAGGTACGCCCCTGCCTCGGTTTTGTAAATAGGACCGTGTCATGTGGTATAATTTTGAGGTGCAATATGGGAGGGAAGAGGCAGAAAACCACTTTATAATCACCCAAAGAAGTATTCTTTGGATCAAGAGTTATCAAAAAGACCTGAGAGCATGCAGGCTGCAAAATTCTCATTGCTGTGGGTTCTCTGGGGTCGTGTCCCCGGCTCACATCCAGTCAGAAGGTGTCTCAGCCAGAGGCCCTGCAGCGGCAGCTGTGGCTGAGAGCCGGACTTGAGGGGGAAAATATCTTTAGATTCTCAATAAATAAGTAAAGGCATGAAAAGTAAGCTTAGGTTGATCATTTTAAGTCATAATTTTGACCCCATCAGGGAAATAGTTTAGAATCTTGTCATAGTGTATGTGATTTCAATAGCTGATACAGCCTGAAACCTTATTTTTGTCAGAGCTAGGCAACATTCTTCTGAAAAATTCCAAACCAATAAAGTACAAAGAAAGCATCGTAGTTACCATTTAACTAATATAAACATTGTGAAGTATACTTTAGTCATTCAGTCAGCAAGTACTTAGTGAGTTTCTAGTACATGTCAGACGTAAGAATTTTGGTGTAAAGCACAGTGAACAGAAACGCAACACAGCCCTTGCCCTCAAGGAGACTGCGTTTGGAGGAGATAATTCATCAGCAAGTAATCACATAGGTCATTTCTTGTTGTGAACTCTGATAACAGCTCTGAAGGAAAGGTAGGTACAGTTGTGCTGTCCCCAGCAGACCAGTGTGAGAGGCCAAGGAGTGTGTCCCTGGCCAGTAGACCATGCGTCTGTGCCCTCACGGAGGAACAGGCATTAAGTAGACAAGAGAATAGGAGAGTTTTCTTGGCAGAAAGAACAGCATATTCAGAGCTTTGGTGCTCAGAGGGTGCACGTGGGCCTTTCAGGGACCTAGCTGCCAGTGTGTTGGTAGTGCCAGAGGAAGGAAGAGGGGGAGGGAGAGGAGGCCAGTGAGGCAATTCAAGGCCAAACCTGGCAAGATCCTGTCGCTCCAATCAAGGATTTCCGTTTTTATCTTAGGAGCCATGGAAAGTGATTGAATTATTCATGAAAAGCAGTTACTGAGCCAAAGAAGAAGGAGCAGTTTGAACCCCAAAAAGCAGATTAAAATGTTCCCTTTGCCAGTAATTTCTCTTCTACGAAGATCCAGTAAATTCTCATGATCTTTGACCCTTAGCAGAAGTGTTTAGCCAGGTCAGCCTCAGCTGTTTTCTTCTCCAGTGAGCTCTGTACCTTACGGAGCGCTTTCACATCTGACAGTCCCCATTCTTTCAATTATTCAACAGGCTTTTGCTGAGGACCTATCAAAGGCCAAACCCTTGCCCCGAATAATGTGTAATTCCCACCTTCCAGGCACCTGAGTAACTAAGTAAATGCAGTCAAGTGTAGTAAGTCCTAACACAGCGCCTTTGATCACTGCAAAACTTCTGAGATAGTCGGGGCAGTCATTTTGATGTTTATGTTACTGATGAGAGGGTTGAGTCTTAAAGAATAATCCGCTGGGTTCTTCCTAATTACGTAGCATCAGGCTGGAACCTGGGTCTGCGCACTTGTGGCTTGGTCTTGTCTTTCCTCCACCAAGTTGAGGTCACTGCCATGTGGAGTCCTGCCCTGGCTACAGACTTTGCTACCTGACAGTCAGTGAAAGCACGGGTTAGAAGAGATTTTCTAATTTCCCCTTTTCCCTAAAACAAGAGTCCCCTCCATGACATCCCACCTTGGAAGACTCCCAGGGTACCAGCAGGGACTATGAGAAAGTTTCTGCTTGTATCAAACCAAAAACTCTGTCTGTAGCATCCATTCATCCTTCCTTGTGTAGCCCTCTGGGGCATCACAGAATATTTTCTTCCCCTTTAATACAGCCGCACTACAGTTATTTGAAGGCAGCTTCAACATCTTCTCTAAGTGTTCCCTTATCCAGGCCAAACATTTTTGGTTCCTTGAATCATTCCTTCAGTAAATGTGATTTCCAGACCCATCACCACAGTTACCCTTGTCTGAACACACTAGTGTGTTCTGTTCCCTTTTAAAAATCTGGCAGCCAGAATTACACACAGTATTCCAAATGTGGTCTAACCAGCTATTACCTCCCTATGCTTCCATTAATAAAGTAGAAGATTGAGTTAGCTTTTTATTAACGAGTTCAGACTGTTATTATTGAACTCGTGGTCAGCCATATCCCCCAGGTCTTTATCATATGACTTGCTGTATAGTTGACTTTTTGAACCCAATGACAGGACTTTACATTTATCCCCAATAAATTAAATCTTGTTGCTATTAGCATAGTCTACTTGTTGAAATCACTTTTTTAAAAAATTGTGATGCTGTCATCCAACATATTAAGAATCCCTAGTAGCTTTATGTCATCTATAGATGTGGTAAGCATGCAGTCTACGTGTTCATCCAAGTCATTAATAAATGCGTTGAACAGGACAAGTCCAAGGTCTACATACTGGTGAATCACCAGACACTTCCCTAATGCATGGGTTCAATCAGCCACTAATGCACCAAACTCTGCTGTCATTTAGCCCACATTTCTTAAATAAGAAAATGCATCTAAAAACACTTTGAATCTCTACTGTATAAGATATTTCTTATCTTGCTTACAAGAGCATCATGAGACACTTCGGTAAATGCCTTGAGGAGCCAGGACTCAGATGTGTCATCAGTCCATTTGGTGCAGATCAGACAGGAGGAAGCCTGAGCACTGATGCTTCCAGAGCGTGCAGTCATTTGCAGAGCTCTCTTTAGCCCCAGTCCCCAGATTCTTACAGAGAGAAGAAGTTACTAATCCAAGTGAGTACCTGATTTAGCAAATGTGTAGTGCAGATGTTTTGGCTTCTTGCTTACTTCTCTCCCTCACACCCCAGATCAGGGCCAGAAGAGATATCAGCAAGTTGGCAGCCACTTCCAACATCTGCCAAGTGGCCTGGTCTAGAGTCTCCTGTGTGTTTCCAGTTTGTTTTGGTTGAGTCACCATTGCTACCAAAGATACTTGGGAGTAGGGATTTCCCTGAAATATTTTTCAATAAGTATACAGAGGGAAGAATGCACCCAGAATGTCTGCTGTTTTCTTCTCATCTTTGTCCAAGCTTTTCTACCTTGATCATCTTAGAAATTCGTCCCCCCTTTGTTTCCTCTCTCAGAGATCTAATTCATCTCAGAGCTGTAGCTACCAACTATCACCCCATCACTCCCAGATGTCTATTTCTGGCTCCCACCTCCCTCCCAAGCTCCAATCTCTACTTCTAGCCACCCACCAGACATCTCCGCTTGAAAGACCTACAGCCACCTCGAAGCATCGCCGTCATCTGAAACCAAAGTGACCCCTTTCCATTCCACAAGCCAGCTTCTCCTAGAGTCTGTACTCCAGTTGACGTCATCACTGTTTTCCCAGTATAAAAGCTTAAAATAACATTGATATAAATTTGTATGGACTGCCTGCTTTATGTCAAGCACTTGACAAATATTGTCATTAGTCCACATCACATCTCATAAAGGTGAATGCTTCCTGAAGCTCAGAGAGGTTAACTTGCACAGAGCAAGTGGACCTGGGATTCAAACCCAGGACTGTCTAGGTCCCAAGCCTGTCTTTCTCTGCCGCATCCTAGTACCTTCCTTTCTCTCTCTTCCCCCGCACATCCAGTAAGTCACCAGGTTGTGGTAGAAATTCCTCCGAAGTGTCTCTGTGTCTGCCCCTTCTCTTTGTGACCAGGGTCTACCTCAGGCCTTTTATTTATCATCTCTCTCTCTCTCTCAGATTTTAGCAGTAGCCCCTTAAAAGGTCTCTCTGTTATCACCTCCCTGCCCTCAAATCTGTCTCCACGACTTCCAACAAAGTGATTGCTAAAACACAGGGCCAGCTCAGAAAAGCCTCTCCAGCCCACTGGACCGCTGAAGACAAACCACTCCCCGTGACCAGGCAAGCTCCTCTCACTCCCTTCCTCCCTCTGCAGGTCAGACTTCAATCATGTGGAACTCTCTTCCTCCCTTCAAAGTCTGAGTCTTGAATTCTTCTGTACCATGCTTTGCCTTCTTAAAACATTCCTTAACAAACTGTTTGATCTGGAGGTATAAGTAAATTTTATATTTATTCCTTACCCAAATAGAGAGTGAAATGTTTTATGAATTTTTGCAAAAAGTCAGCAGAACAAATGCAATGTCTGACTGCCATGTGATTAAATCAGTTTCTGGAGGCTAAGACATCCCACAATCTGCTAGAGACATGCTGGAAACCCAGGAAACCCATAGCGTAAAATTCCAGTCCAAGGGCAGGAGAAGATGAAATGAAATGAAATGTCCCAGCTCAAACAGCGAGGTGACAAAAAGGGGGCAAATTCTTTCTTTCTCCGCCTTTTGTTCTACTCCGGCCCTCAATGAATTGGTGATGCCCACCCACATTCAAATGCAGATCTCATCTGGAAACATCCAGAAATAATGTTTTAATCTGGATGCCCCATGACCAGCCAAGTGGACATAAACTTAACCATTAACAGGAAAGTGAAAATGTGCGGGGGTCGGGGTGAGATGAGTCAGGTAGAGGGAAAACTGGAGAGTGATGAAGTCCAACAAGAGACACCATAGTGGGAACGAAGCCCAGCTGAAGAGGAAATCAGTACAGACTGGAGGAGTGTGCAGCTTAAAGCCTCTCAATAACAGGGATGCCTGTTATGTAACTCGGCCGCAGCACTGGGATGCTTTCTAACTCCCTCTTGGTTATCCCTGGATTGTCACATATTGCCTGGAGGGAGTGGTGCAGGGTGGGTGCGGGGTTGGGGGAATGGGAGAGAAAGGAAGAGACGTGGACTTTCAAGAATTTCAGTTACTTCCTAGGCATCACCTTGTAACTTACTTACTGTGTAAAATTAAACTGGTATAATTTTTTTAAAATGTTGTTTGTTGGCTGTAAATATAGTAAATAACCATTTTAATAAAGATAGCTGAATATGCAGCAAAGCACAGGTCATATTACACTGCTCTTGCTGGTAACTGTAGGAAAAGATAACATACTATGTAGAAGGCAGGACCTAGGCTTCAAAGTTTTTCTTCTCTAAATGCTTACTTACTGATCTGAGCGCTCTGACACAGGTACAAATGGCAAAACACAGAGTCCTCCCTGAGTATTGTGTGGATAAAGCAGCAAGTCTCTTACTGTATGTCGCCTGTAGCCTACCATGCACACCCTCACACTACCAACGTGAAGAAAGTGAAAAATAGCTAAACGACAGCATTCATCAGGACTGACTAGCTTATACTGTAATAACAAACAACCCAAAAAGAAAAATCCACTCGGCCATTAATCATTCACTTCATTCTCCACTCCACCCCCTACACTACCGCCCCAAACACAACAGAACAAATCTCCCCAGGGTTCTAACCAGTCACCACATCCCACTGGAAATCACGTACTTCTGAGTGGTGCTCTCTGAGTCTGGATGTGACTCGTTTTCATCTGGAGACCTATGATCCCATCAGCCCCCTGCCAAATGACAGGACAAGAGAATGCTGGTAACTCCTCCAAATTAGAAAAAGGGGGAATGAGAGGCATACATAGCCTCTTGTCCATGACAGTTCTGAAGTTTCCCCGCACACCCTGCGGGCACACCTTGGAAGCAGGGAGCAGTCTTCAGGCCCTCTCGCTGCTTGTGGAAGCACTCTTTTACCATCATTTTTCCAGTCCCTGGTTTACCCTCCGAGGTCTTCCTCGGCCACATCTGAAGGCATATTGAGCCCTAGTCAATCCCAGTCTCCTTTAGTCCATGTTCATGAATTAATTAGGCAGTAGTGATTTCTCCAGAACTCGGTGGACTTCTTATCTATTTGACTCCAGAGAATCCCACATGCTAATAACCACATCCTTAGTTCTTAAGATGTATTTTCTGTGCTATCTTGCTTCCCTACCTCTGTCTGAATTTAAAACAGGCTCTGTGGCAAAGTTATACTCTCCATCTAAACTTTTTTCTCGGTCACTGAAACAGTTAAGTTTTAGCAGTGAGTGGGATGCCTATACGTAGCCCTCAGCATGTCCAAAGACTACATTTTATCTCTGGCTGTTTGGGGTTTGAAAGCGTTTCTAACTCTGCAGAACCCTGAATTTCTGGAATCTCTTTCTTCTCTTTAGTTTTTATTTGCAAACTGGCTAGTTCTTTCCTGAGCTCATGTCTTCTTCATAATACGTTGCCAGGCGCAGCCAGCAGCAGCCAACACACACTGCTAATATTTTGTTTTCAAACCTCATCTTCTAGAGCTACAAATAAATCTGTTAGGTGTACAATCTACCTCTCAGGTCATCTCAGACAACGGTTTTACTGAGTGTCTTGCTGCTTTGTAACGTGAGTTCCCGTTCTTGTAGATTTCAATTGCAATTTCTAGTGCCTACCATTAAGCCAAGGAGTCGTATTTTAGGTTTTTGCTGGAACCCTACTATGACCAGTATCTCTGTCAGTATAGGCCGCATTATGCTGCCCGGCCCTCATCCTAGCTTTTCCTCCTTGCTCGTGCTACATGGCCAGTGCTCATCACCAGGGGGCTCTGTTCTGCATGGTCACACAGGGACCCAGGTTGATGGAGGCTCCATCATCTTCCATTGCCCCATTGTAACAGACCACCCCAAAGCATGGAGACTTGAAACAGCAGTGATTTGGAGGGTCTGGTTGGGTGATGTTTCTGCGTGATGAACCTGAGACCACTCACGCAGCTGCATTCAGGAGGGAGGTTGGCTAGGGATGAGTTCAGCTGGGAAGTCTGGGCAGCTCTCCTACCATGTGGTCTTTCCCTCGTAGGGAAACTAGACCAGGCTTCCTCGCATGATTGACAAGAGGGTAAACCTCAAAAAGCAAGCTGTATCATGCCTCTTCTTGTCTCGTGCTTGCTGACATCCCGTTAGCTGAAGAAAGTTGCAAAGCCAAGCTTTGTGTCATTATGGGAAGGGATTAAACAAGGTCATGGATCCTGAGATGTGCAATTCCGTGACTGTCTAACAGTCTACCACAGCTACGCAGAGCAGGAGTCAGCAGACTTTTTCTTTGAGGTCTACATAGTAAATACTTCAGGCTTTGCAGGCTCCATAGTCTCTGTACAAGTTCTCTACTCTGCTATTAGAGAGAGTCAGTACGTAAATACACGAACATAGCTATGCTCCAATAAAACTATTTAAAAGAACAGGCATCTGCTTGGATGCGGCCCCCCAGTGATACGGAACATAAAGCCTTTATTCCGTCTCTGCAGCAGGGGAGAAGGCTGGCGCGTTTATGCTTTGGTGCAGAACTGACATCTGTCAGTTCTGCCCTCAGCCCGTTGGCCAGAGCTAGTCACGTTGCCACAGCAGCGGGGCAGGGAGCATAACCCCGCTCCCCGCCGAGAAGGAGGGCAGCTCGACGTGGTGGGCACTGGAAGTCTCTACCACAGGAACCACATTGAGATGATGTCCATTCAGATCTTCATTGAGCGCAAGGCGCTGGTTATAAATACTGACGAAAATGCACACAAAACTCGTGCCCTCACGAACTTATACTGAAGACTCTGGTAGTTAACACCCTAAGGGGGAGAAGCATTTTATACATCTCTGCCCTGGAACTGCTAGCTCTTATTTCATTATTTGTGAACATGGCTTTAAACATCCAATAAATGATTGGATGATTAAATGATCAAACATGAGACCAAGACAAGGATTGATTTTAATTTCTGGGGGACCTGGGTGTAGGTGCCCAGTTCCTCTGGCACTTAGGTACCTAACTCTCTAATCCCTAAAGCTCACACTGTACAAAATGTTTGACGTTATGAGTTGTTTCTCCACATGCGGAAAGAACTAAGAATAGGCACCAGGAGTTAAGGTCTGGGTTTCTTCCGTTCTAGTCGTGAGTGAAAGGGGCACTCTGCAGAATTTCTCTCCAGAGTCTACGTTTTTGGCCAGAAGAAGTACCTCAAAGGTTTGGGTTGCTTTGCTTGCTTTCAGGGTCCCCTGGGCAGTTAACAGAAACCATCAGCTTGCCTTATCTTTCCGATCTTAGGAAGTCCAAGTGTCCTCACTTCATACTGCCTCCAGATCGCTTTGAGATTGAGCAGAACAATACGTACTTCCCTCTTCTGATCACCTCCTTCCCTCTTGGGAGGGGTGGTAGTTCTGGTTTCTAACACTGTCTGCTAAAACCCTGGAGAATGCTCTGAAATTATGGACAGTCCTCGAGAGAAGGGAATATGGATGGGAACATAGGACCTTACAAAGATTTGTGTCAGATGAATAATCCCATGTCTGTAAGCCTAGTAAAAAAGCAATCAATTTCCTTTACATATCATACTTTTTATAAAAATCATAGCTTTTTATAAATGTGAATGTCTCTCAGTACCTGTTTTGTTTTAGATTCGTGAGCTGAGCCGTTTTTCAGGTTGGCTGCATTCCACATTTTATCATAGTCAGTTCAATTCTTATCTTGGAACAAAAGGAGCAAATTCAGGAAACAAGAGTTTTCTGAAACAGATACTTTTGCAAAACAATCCATTTGGGAAACATGTCACTAGCGAATACAAATGGACTTCACTCCTGCCCTTAAGAAGTTGACAATCTAGTGATTGAGTCTGTGATAGAAACCAGTGACTGTAATACATACAATAAGATTTGTCATCAAACAGAAGCATGGTTAAATTATTTTTAGAAATGTACGAGTAGGTATCAAGCCAAGGAAAGGAGTAGAAAAATTAGAGAATATCTTCCTGGTATAAGGTGTTCTTACCCTATAGGTGCAAAGATACAGAGAATTTGGAAAGGCCTTTCATGGGGGAAGGCATGTTCTCTGCACAGAGGGTGCCGAGGGGCAGACAGGGGCCTAAATAAGCTACAGCGATGGCTGCAGAATGAAAAAGCTAGTGCAGGAGCCGGCAGAGCGGGAGATGAAGATAGGGAAGAGGCAGAGATGACCTCCGGGTGCCCTGGACGCTGAAGACGCTCAGAATTTCTGATGGAGGAGCCAATATTCGAGAAAGAAGCCCAGTGGTCTTGAAGTCACATCCAGGAGTGAGAATCACAGACTCCTGGTACCTCTTCGTTTGGTCAGAATTAGAATACATCCATTACATGCCAGGTGGACATCTAGCTTTGTTCCCTCACCCAGGAATTTTCAGTCCTTTCTTCTTTCATTTGCTGTCCTAACAATAATAAAGGGCCCAGACTTGGCCTGCGTTGGTATTGCAAATTACCACGATCAACGTTCCCAAACACAGGGAGGCTCTTGCCCTTAACCTCAGGTAATGCTGGCTGTGAACATGGTGTTCTTGGAGTTGTTTTTCAAATAGTTCTGTTCTGTTTTCAAATATTTATCCATTTAAGCACCATCGGTATTTAATGCTGAAAGGACATCTGTTCTGCTGGCCTGGCACCTGGCTTCTGAGATAGAACTTTTTTTTCTAGGTCTTAGTCCACCTTCTCATGGAAGAAAAATTAATTTTGACTCCAAGCAAATGAAGTTATCTGACATCCTTGTTACAGTTATGTGAGGGACCTTGAGGGGATTATAGCCTGTCCTGTTGGTGGTTTTCAGGTGTCTCCAGCATAGAAGGGCATCCTTGTGGCAGTAAGTCAATACTCAAGAGCCTGCAAGTTTTTTGCACATCGCATTTCAAATCCTGAGTTTTCGGGGTTTTTCTTTCCCCACAGAGATTCATATGCACGCGTAAAGCTCGCCCATGGCGGGACTCCAGCCCTTGTAGAGTTATTTGCCAATTCCAGAGAGCAGAGAATGAAGATACTCATGCCCCGTCATCCATCTTTCTTTTTCTGTGAGCCTTACAGCTGGATATTGAAAAATCTGGATTTGATTTTTTTTTCTCATTCCAAGTCAGCGGAATAGCCTGTACAAATGGATATAAAGGAAATATAACTTGTGGTATTGAATTAGAACTTAAAACATCAGAAGCCATTTCAATAGCATCTTTTATTTCTTTTCAATCAGATTTTGAATACTTTTTGCAGGTTGTGTTTCTGACTGGCTTTGGCTATGTCTATGTGGACATTGCCCACCAATGTGGCACAGCCTTCATCACAGTGGCCCCAGAAGGAAAAGCTGGACCTGTTTTAACTAATACCAACAGGTAGGCTTCATTATTATCCCAGTACCAGCATGGTAAGTTTCCTGTGTTAAAGTTGTCAGCTTACTGTTTACCATTCCTCATCATCCCTGAAAATAACATTGAAGCTTTTGGTTAATTGTTGTGTACTCCATAAGGATGTGGTTATTAACATTAAATGACACCAATAATAAGAAGCAATATATCATCTTGCATGGGTACCGCTTCCAGTTCTTCTGTAGTAAGTTTAACAAACTGATTTACAAACTGAGACGTGCATCTTAGAATTATACATTATCATTAGCATGAAATGCAAATTAATACTTTTGTATCCACAGCACAACCTGGTAATTGGTAATCAGATTTAGCAGTTAGAGCTGCAACCAAAGTAAATTCACCTCTTAGAGCCACATTTTCCCCTCTTCGACCTGGATGTCGCCATCACGTTTTAGACATGTGAACCATAGTTAATATCCTTATTTTAAAACAGCTCATATAATTCAGTAGGTATGATACAAAGATAGTCCCTCCTTCTAAAAATTAAATAAGGACAAAAAGCATGAACAGAAAATTCTAGGAAGAGGAAACACAGGTAATCAAAGAAGTGCAAATTTAAGTAAGATATTAACCATGATGTTCCATCATATACAGTCCTAGTAAAAGTGTAAGTTGTTACCATTTTCTGGAGAGCACTTTAGCAATATATAGTAAGAACTTTAAAATCCCTTTGGCTTGGAAATTCCACTTTTAAGAGTTTTAAGAGCTTAAGAGTTAAAGCAGTCATTAGGGAAATAGGCAAAGATATGCCAAGAGATATTTATCACATTGCTAATTATAATGGCAAAATATTCAGAGTACAAATCCCATCAGTAGGGGCATAAAGGATACATTAATGTGTCATAAATGGTATTTCCACAGAAAAGACGCTTGTACGATTTTAGTGAAATAGAAAAATACATACAATGAATCTAAAATAAAGCAAACAAAATATAAAATTGAATATATATGTATCCTAATTATATGTACATATATACACATAAGTACATGTATGCACACACATTCTCACAGAAAACATTCCTCTGAAATTCCACTGAAAAGAAAAGAATGAAAAATTTTAATAGATGTGCAGTTGTAAGTGGTTATTTAATAATTTTCTGTATTTTAATTTCTATAAGAATTTTATAATCATAAAAATGACTATCATTCAAATTATTTAAAATATGAACTAGTGATATCAACTTTCATACATTTGTTTAAGCCGTCTTTTATTTTTTAGTTTCTTGCTTTTCATATATGGTTAAGAACTCCTTACTTTGGACCTTGTCAAATTATTATTAATTTGAATTTATCATATTTCAAATAGGTTGGACAGACTGTTTCCTTTGCCCAGAAGTATTTGTAAAAACTTAATACTGTAATAAGGCTGGAGGCTAAATTTTAAATTGCATAACACAACTACTTTATGTAAAATAAATAAACAGCAAGTACTACAGTATATCATAGGGAACTATATTCAGTACCTTGTAATAGACTGTAACAAAAAAGAATATGGAAAGAAATACACACATACACACAACTGGACCACTATGCTGTACACCAGAAATTAACACAACGTTAGAAACCAACTGTACTTCAATTTAAAATAAATAAATAAATACAGGGAAATTTTTAATTGTATAACAAAATTTCAAGCCCACACAATTTCAGAAACGTTTTATCTAGGGCATTAGTAGAGCATTGTTAATGATAGTAGCAACAATCTATACACTCAGTGGTCAAAATAAGAAAGGTACAAGTGTTTACTCGTATTTTCTTAATTCATTTATTTAACAAATATTTTTCAAGTGCTTCCTGGATGCCAGTGCTGTTCTAGGGCTGTGGATACATCAGTGACCTAAAAGTCCCAAATCCCAGCTCCTGAGGAGACCACATTCTCATAGGTTTGGAATAAACAGAGAATAAACATTAATTTAAAAAGGAAATTTTATGGTTCAGTAGAAGGTTGGCATTCTGCAAGGATAAAATAGAGCCTGGTAAGGATCAGGAATGCCAGGGCATAGGAGCAGAAAGAGCGTGGTTTTGAAAAACTGGTATAGGTAAGCCTCACCAGGAAGTTTACATTTGAGCAAAGACATGAAAGCAGCAAGAGGGTTAGTAACGTGGTTGTCTGGGGCGAGAGCTCTCTAGACAGAGGGCACAGCCAGTTCCAAGGTCAGGAGAGCATGCCTGGCATATCAGAGGACCAGGGAAGAGGCCAATGTGGGCCAAATGCAGTGGGGGAACGTGAAAGTAGCAGTGCTTGAGGTCTGGGAAGTACGTGCTGGAAGGAGGAGATGTGTTGTGTAGGGCTTAGTTTTAATTCTGAGTGAAAAGGGGAAGTCATAGGAGCTTTTTGAGCAGAGAAGTTACGTGCTCTGACCTAAATTTTAGAAGACCACTGGCTGCTTTTGAAGTAGACTGTGGAGAAACAAAGGTGGAGGAAGCAGGGAGACCAGTTAGGAGGTTAATACAGTTATTCACACGAGAGGTACTGATGGCTTGGACCACACTACCAGTGGAAGTGATAAGAAATGGCCTGATTTTGGATATACGTTTAAGGAAAAGCCAGTGGGAGTTCCCTGACACATTGGATAAGGGTTGAAAATAGAGACATCAAAGAGGACTCCTAAAGTTTTGATCTGAGCAACCAGTAGGATGTGGTTGTCCTGAACGAAGATGGGAAAGATGGTCTGTGGGTTTGAGGGTGAGATCTAGAGTTTGACTACAAACATGACCACCTGAAATGTCTTTTAGACATACAGTGACTACTGCGTGGATGGGCAGTTAGATATATAAGACTGGCGTTCACAGGGAGTTCTAAGCTGAATACGTGACTCTGGAAGTCATCAGCATATATAGATGGCATGTCAAGCCCTGGGACTGTGTGAAAATCTCCAAGGGGAGTGAGTGGAAATGGGAGGAAAGGAGGACCAAGGGCTGAACATTGGGCAGCTGAACTTGAGGAAGTCAGAGAGAAGAGTGGGGAGGCACATAGGTGATGAGGATGACTGACCAGACATGGAAGAGCTGAGAGCAGATGTGCAAAAAGATAGTGTTTCCAGACAGAGGAATATTTGACCACATCAGATAGCCGCAAACTAAAAGCCAGTCATTTGGCTTAGCCATACAGAGGTCACTGGGGACCTTGACGAGAACCACTTTAATACACCGGAGAGGGCAGAAGCCTACTTTGGTGCAAGGGTAAGAGAAAATGGAAGGCAAGGAATAGGTGACGCCATATAGAAAATGCTTTGGAGTTTTTGTATATAGGTGACCAGGAAAATGTGTAGTAGGTAAAGGAGGAAAGGGAATTACAAGAGGGATTTTTTAAGATAGGAGAATAACAGCATGTTTATAAGCTGTTAGTAGTGAAGGAAAAAAATAAGGGTGCCTTGCTGGAGTGATGACCTTGAAGGGGGCAAGAGCACAGTGATTTAGCACACGGTAGAGGGGTTCATGGAGACCGGAGCCTGGGCAGTTCAGCTCTGAAAATGACAGGGAGAGCAGAGAACACGACCTGAGATGCTGGTAGCTGGGCCATTGTGGTGGGAATTCATGGTCAGTGTTCTTCTGCTTGCTTTTCTTTTCCAATTTAAGTCATGTTGGTTATTTTATTATGACTTTTTGCCTTGTGACAATCACGACAGAGAATTAGTGCACAAAGAACAAGAGGGATTTTGGAATAAAAATCTCGTGTTGATAAGGGAAATATGATACAGAAACACAAGAACTTGTAATAGTCCCATTGGGAACATTTCCCAGTACCGCTGGAGTGTGATGGGCTCTGTCCAGACACGATGTACTGAAAGTTAAGTTCTTGTTTGTTTCTTATGAGAATCTGATGGGACATCAGGAGGTGCTTAATAAGGTGCTATCATTAGAAAATAAGAAATTAGAGAGGAGGGAGGGAGGTAAAGAAAGAAAGAAAAAAAAGCAAGGGGAGTCTAATGTTCTCTTCCCTTCCTCCTCTAGAACTCTGGAGAAGATCGTGACATTTAAAATGTTCATCACTCAGTTGAGCCTGGCGGTGTTTGATGACCTCACCCACCACAAAGCATCATCTGAACTTCTGAGACTCACACTGGACAATGTTTTTCTCCAGATGACCCCAGGGGCTGGTCACCTCCCTGGGGAAGAGACGGCCACAGCCCTCTTCCACCTTTACTGTGTCGAGGTCTGCTGTGGGGACCTGCAGGTGGACAACCAGCTGTACGACAAGTCCAGTTTCCACTTCGCTGTCTTGGTCTGCCGGGGGGAGAAGACAGAAGCCGCTCACAGTTTCAAGATGCAGAATCTCCTTGTATCCAGCAAAGATTTGGAAGAATACAAGAAAAATTGTTTTATCAAACTTTGCCTCACCTTAACTGAGGGCAAGAGCTTCTTATTTGATATTAATGAGTTCAGTTTTGAATTGAAACCCGCCCGGTTATATGTGGAAGATACCTTTGTCTACTACATCAAAACTTTGTTTGAGACCTACCTCCCTAGCAGCTGCCCGGCTGGTCAGGCCACGAGGCTCTCAGGTGGGAAACAGGGGCTGCCCGTGCAGGTCAGGCAGCACGCCAGGGCCTTGGTGAATCCCGTGACGTTACGGAAGCTGGTGATACAGCCGGTGAATCTCCTTGTCAGCATCCACGCGTCCCTCAAGCTGTACATAGCCTCCGACCACACGCCGCTCTCCTTCTCCGTGTTTGAAAGAGGCCCCATCTTCACCACGGCCAGGCAGCTGGTCCACGCGCTGGCGATGCACTACGCCGCAGGGGCCCTCTTCAGAGCAGGTGAGGACACGGGCTTAGGGTCCGTGATGGGCTGGAGCCCGAGCAGAAAGGAAAGGCTTCAGGGTGGACTCGCGGACCTCAAGACAGAGGGAGGCAACACAGTGGGAAGTGAAGAGCGTGGCCTTGGCAGTTAGACAGCAGTGGATTTTAGTCTAGACTCAGCCGCTGCCGGCTGTGAGGCCTTGGCCAGGCTACTGAACCTCCCACGTCTCGGTGTCCTCATCTGGAAAATGGGCTTTAAGATTTCTGACAGGATAAAATGGCAGGGGGTAAAGTAGTGAATCTGGGTTGGCACTTCAGGAACACCCAGCAGTAGTCACTGCTATGCCAGCTGTCATGTAACGTGGAATTTCAGTCTCATTCAGCGCTCTGTGAGCTCCCCGCAGGCACCAGCTCTGTGCGAGCGCACGGGTGCCTCCAGGAAAACCAGCCCCGGCCCTCAGCCCCTGGGCCTAACAGGAATCCAGTGCTGGCTTGTTAGCTTTCTTCATTACAGCCCATGAATAGCTCTAGGTGAGAAATTCAGAGGATTTGTGTGCTCGTCAGATGCACAAAGAGCCTTCTACCTACCCCGTGAGGCCCTCCCTGTCTAGACAGATGGCAAAGAGAAGGCAGTGGGTGTCCCAGCCTCTCCGCAGCCCTGAGCGGGCAGAGTCTGCTGGGGGCGGCTTGAATGTGTGTACAGAATGTCGTATGGAGTGTGCTGTGCGCCCAAGGGTGTTGTCTCTTGATGCTCTATGGTAACTGGCTTCAGAGCACCCCCTCCTGAGCTAAATTCACTCTAAAATGGTTTCCTTCTGATAATCTGGCTCCTCAAGTTCCCATGAATTCAAGCAACCAACACCAACCGACTGGAGTTGATCGTGAGATTCATTCTGGTAAAGAACATGGAGATCTTGCTTTCTGAAAATAACAAAGGAGAGACCTTTGTCACGTGGTACTTGTGATTGCCTTCCCCTGTGAGGTTAACCTGGTAGCACCAGCTGACCCATGCTGTTGCCACGTTGGAAAGATGACACTTTCTCCACAATGAAGTTCACAGAGTTAAGAGGGCTGCCCAGGACTCCCAGCTGAAAATAGCGAGGTCTGGAGAGCGCCTTGCTGAAACTGTGGTTTTGATAGCTGGTACAAGAGTGAAAAGAATATTACCCTCTGGCTAAGAAATTCTTTAAAAATAAGCCACAAACATTTCAAATTTAATAGACGGGTATATTAGGAGCTTACTCTTTCGGGCAGTTTTGGCTTTTAACATGAGAAGCAGGCATGTCAGCTACTGAGCTCTGATCAGGAGCCTGGGAAGGAATCAGCCTCCTGTCCATCTGGTCATCACGTAAGGCTGAGGTGTGGGGAGCACCCACCAGAGTAAGAGACTCCAGCTGTGGCACCAGGAACTAGGTCCCTGCAGCCCGTGTGCTAACAACAATCTCTCTTTGTTTTGTTTTTCATGAGCTTTCACAAGAACATTCTGTTTGGATTTTTTGTAATCCACCTAAAAATCCTCCAAGCTGTTGTCCCAATCTCATTAGATGCTGAGACAAGAAATTCTAAAATAGGGGGCCAACTTTTTAGGCCTGTTGGGAGTTCTGTCACTCAAGGCCTGCACAGTCTGAAGATTATCAGGAGGAAATCAGTGATTGGAAAGAGCTGCAAATGGGAAGATGGCAGGAGGTTACTAACACCCTGGGTAGACGTGTCATAAGGAGGATGTACTGGCGTTCCTACAGAGGCCAGGAGAGGGCTGGCCTGGGAGTGGACCAGTTGCCTCTACATCTCACACGGGTCAAGATTCACCCATTGGACTTATTTAGAAGGTTTCTGACCTCGATGTCTGAAACACCCTGACCTCATTTCTAGGGAAGTAACTTGTAGAGGTTTTAACAATAAAGTAATTAGAAATGAGTAACAACTGGCCCTATTTGAAGGCAAGAATGTGGACTTTGTAATTTCCTGGCATCCCTCTTTACCCCCAAGGCTCAGTTTGATGGGAAGCCAGACCAACACTTTTTTTTCAACAAAATCTCCAAACAAGTAAGCAAAAGCTGTATTTGCTTTTGAAGGGAAATAATTAAAGAAGGAATGCCCCTGGATGCTTTGGCCCTTTTCTGGCCAACTCAGATGCCCCTGAGAAGTAGCTCTGCAGCGATCCTAACCAAGGAGAGACTCCCTCACCTTCCTGTCCGGGGGGCAGGCTGGGGGCTGAGGCTGGCCGGTTTCCTCGCACTCCGTGCCTGCCGCACTGGCCTGAATGGGCCCACAGATAGAAGAGTGAGTGGTCTTTGCTTGGCAGTAGCTACTCTCCCTTTTTTTAATCTCTGTATAGAACCTTTGGAGAGAAGGGGAAATAAGATGTTTCTAGTCGAATCTTCTGCTTCCAGGCAAACCTTTCAACTATTCCAGGCTAAAGAGAATCTGTTGTTTCTTTACCTCCAGAGAGGGCCCTCCAAGGGAAAATCTCCGTACCCTCCATGGTACCCAGCCTTCTGGGTACAGCCTGGGCTCCCCGAAGGAGGGAGGGTGGGCTTTGGAATCAGGTAAACCCGGCTTGGAAACCCCTCCACGTGTCTCACCAGTGGGGAGATTGTGAGAATTGACCCAACCTCTGAGCTACAGTTTCCTCTTCTTCCTGCCGGCCCTTGAGATGGTGGGCACAGGGCAACACCACATCAGATCAGGCTCTGTTTCCTGTTCCTGGTACAGAGCCTGACCTGGGAGAAGCTCAGTCTCTAGCTAATCTGAATGTATGTGAAGGCAGGTATGAGTTCTTGCACTGTTGCTGTGAGAAGTGAGTTGAATGCCTGGCACCCACAGGGCCTCCCGTTTCTAATCTTCATCTTCTAGAAATTATTCCCTCTTTTAACCTAAACCCTAGTGTTACCTCCTAACGTCGCAGAGAAGAGAGGTAGGCTCAGAATTTAAGAATCATCCTCCTGACAAGGGCTGGGCCTGGGAACCCTTTGGTAAAGGCTCTGGCTTGGCACCCACACCTTCCCCACCCTCTGGGATGGATGACTTGATGGCGGGTCTCTGTCACAGGCCTGGCCTCCAAGAACCTGCTGGGGAGGCAGGATTGGCTCCCGCATGGGCCCTGTCCCCACGGCCTCCCCATTAAAGCGCTCGGCCCCAGGCTACGGAGGTCACTGTGTTCCCAGAGGAAATTATCTGTTTGGAATCATCCTCTCCTGAGCCCTCCATCCTTGCCGGCACCTCCTGTCCTCTGGGCTAGAGCCCTGAGCCCCCACCCCGGGAGGGAGAGGAAGGGTAGCCACTCCGGGGTCCACACCACAGCCGCGTTCCCACGGGGCCGTGCGCTCGGCACTCAGGCCGTGGAGCAGGCCAGCTCCTGGCAAGCCCCGGCTCCAATAGGAAACCCGATCCAACACTCCCCTCCAGGGACGTTCGCGGGGAACACGCCCCTCTCACTAACCTAATCAGTATGTCCCTGTCACCAGAGTTTACACAACTGAAGCTGGGGTTGAAGGGGAGACGTTTCTCTGGCTCCAGCTCCACTCCAAAGGGAAGCACTCAGCTCGGTAGGATTGGGAAAGATTAAAAGTAACTCCCCCATCCTTGTCAGAATTGTGTGTCCCCTTCACAACACCCCATTTAGCATCTGGCCCCCTCCCCCAACCAGGCGTCTCTTCCTCATCCTGGTGCCTCCGCTCCCCAAGGAGGTTTTCAAGATGACTTCCCAGCCTGCAAACACCTGCAGCCCGAGGGACCGCCTTTCCTTGGGCGGCTGGGAGCGCCCGTCCCCTGTACACGGGTCCCTTTTAGCAGGAACCAGGAGGCTCGGGCAGGGGAGTCATATTAAAGCCATTTGTGAGGCTGCCAGAAGGATCACTTTGATTTATAAAGTATGAAAGTTTGCCATTTATGAATTCACAGTGGATGAGTTATTTCCCATATTTGGCTCCAAAGGAGCTTATTACATTCTCAATTCTAGTGTGAAAAATGAATTGCAGGGAAAATGGGTCACTTTCCCCAAATGTTGAAAGGGCTGTATTTAGGGTTTCAGTAACCCCTTCCCCTTGGCCCCTCGCAGGCTGGGTGGTTGGATCCCTGGAAATCCTCGGCAGCCCGGCGAGTTTGGTGCGAAGCATCGGGAACGGGATCGCCGACTTCTTCCGGCTTCCGTACGAGGGGCTGACCCGGGGCCCCGGAGCCTTTGTGAGCGGAGTTTCCAGAGGGACGACATCATTTGTGAAGCACATTTCCAAAGGTAGCTACTTGGGTTCCTTGTAAACGATGCCTTATTTTCCTTCCTTCCCTGTCTTGTTTTTTATTTTTGAAGACCGTGTTACAGTTTTCAGTGAATTAAGTTTGCCTCTAGCTTTGTTTGGCTTGTTAGCTGGCAGTGAAAGGTTGGAGTTGTAGCAAAGCTCGTATATAACGTCTTATGTTTTAAACAGATCACTCCTTGCCTGCAGTGTGTGAAAATGTTTCAGAAACTGCAGAATTTTAAACCTCCCATTGGGAAAACCAGGATTGGCTCAACTGTTATTCCATGTGATAAATACAGAAATATTAAAGGTGTTCAGGACTTCTGCTAAACATCAGAAATCCTACACTGCGTTGCCTCATCATATTTTTTTAAATGTAGATACAGTTGTCATAACTTTTGTAAGGATACGGATATATTTTGATGGGGAAGCCGATCCGGAGGTGAAGGAGCCAGCCCTTCCCTAGCAGGCCACGTAAACAGTGCCATCTTGTGGCCCAGACTGGTCACCAGCCCAGAAGTCTGACTGCCGCCCACGAGAAAGAGCGTGCTCTCCTTTCATCCATGTGTTTGTTTGCCCACATTCGGGTCAGGTTGGCAGTGACTCGGGAACTAACAAGGGCCATCTGAGTCCCTGTTTCTTCTCGGCAGGAGGCAGGGGAAACAGGGCAAAGGCCTTCTCCCCCATAAAAGGCTTTTTACTGTGAACTGTGCTGTAACTGTTATGAGTAGGCAGCTTATAGAAGTCTCTAGAAGGCCTCAGAAGAGACTGGAGCTTGGAGCTTGAAATGGAAGAACCCAGGATTCATCGAGCAGGGCTGGCAAGAGAAGGGCGAGAGCAGTGGACCAAATTCCGTGGACGACGGCAGGACCGCTGCCCCGGACCCCACCACCCGGGAGGCTGCGGGCAGAGCTGTGGGGACTCACAGATGATTCCCTGGTGGATTTCTCGCTCTTGACACTTGAATCTCGATAGTTCTGTTGTTTTTATTTTAAAGTAAGACAACAAGCACCAGCTCAACTGAACCCTGGCGGTAATTTTAGCATACTGACTCACTGGATGTTTTTGTCGCTTGTCCTCTCCTTCTCTTAGCAAAATCTGTTTGGTTTGTCAGTGGGTGTGTGCACATGGATTTTGTTCTTTTCAGATTACTGGTAGAGATGCAGCTGCAAAAACAACATCTTCCACTTCTTCTTGAAAGTAGACATCCAAAAACAGATGATCTAATTCATTAGCTTCAGGATATGTCCACTGATGTCTTTCAGTTCTGCTCACGGCGATCTGTGCGGACTCGCTAGAGGGGGTTATGACTGTCTGAAGCAAGATGCAGAAGTACCTTCCTTGGGAAAACCAGACAGAGTCGTGGCTTTCACATGCTTAACTCCCTTTTACTGTCCTTGCGTTTTTTTTCACTTAACATCCTGAATATCAAAATCACACATAGTCTCTGTGGCATAATAATTACTGCCTCAGAATATCACGTAATAAAGTTTAATATCTCCCTTTACGAGGACTGAAGTAATAAGGAGGGAATACATTTTATTCTGAAAGTGGAAACATTCCTTTACAATCTGTTTAAAATTCAGCAACATAACCTTAACCTTTAAAATCAGAGCAGACAAATTGTATCCTTCAAAACTGGGCCTCAGTAAGGACTTCTGAACTATTTTAGCCAAGCCCTGACCATCAGATGATAGTGATAACTTCATCGGAGACTTTAAGCATTTTTCTGGTAACAGAGATTCTGTTCCACCCCTCATGAGGGGGGCCATCACCCTCGTAAGCAAGTGTCCATCATCACCTCCTTTTCTTAAGGCTGTCGTTTCATGCTGCCCAAGAGGAAGCCACTGTCACTCTCCACAGGCACGTCCAGAAGGCAGATGTGCTTCTACTGTCCCCTCCCTCCCCCACAGCGCTCCGGGGACCCCTCACCTGGGGGCCACCATGCATGTGACCCGGAGGCCAACCCGTGCGCTCTTGTGCCCTCAGGTACCCTCACCTCCATCACCAACCTGGCCACGAGCCTGGCCCGGAACATGGACCGGCTCTCGCTGGATGAGGAGCACTACAGCCGGCAGGAGGAGTGGCGGCGCCATCTCCCGGAGAGCCTGGGCGAGGGGCTCCGGCAGGGCCTGTCCCGGCTGGGCATCAGCCTGCTCGGTAAGGGGCCGAGGGACCCAGGGGCTCTGGCGTCTGTGTGCGGCTCTGCCAGCAGGCCACGGCGCCCAGGCCCGGGACCGGGGGTGGTTGTGGACTGTCTCTCTTTCTGCAGATGAAGCTGGGGCTCAGAGAGGATAAGGCACACATTCTGGTTCCTGCGCTGATCATGAGGCTCTGGAACAGGATACCCTCTCCAGAGCCTGGTGCAAACGTGGCTCGCACCATCCCAGGCCCTGCCCCATCACTACTCTTGAGCAAACGCCCCAGCCCTACCTTCCATTGCCTCTAGTGGAAACTGCCTCCTCGTGGCTCTAAGAAAGCATCATTCCACAGGGGGCTGTGCGCGGGGTGTCGGCACAAAGCTGGGGTCATGCCGCTGTTTGCTTGCAGAAGGGAGTAACAGGCAACCCTCCTGAAGCCCCCACTCCTTCTCTGTCACAGACACTGCAAACGCCTGCTCTTGTTTGGGAAGCACTTGAGCAACGTGCAGGTGTCATGTAAACTTCAGTGAGGAGCCCACTTTTTCCTCTTTCTTTTGTAAGAGCGCCGGATCTGCCTGATTCCAAGTGATTAGTGACGGTCGAGCAGCCAGATGTATAGTTAGAGATGCAGATTGCGGTGGGTATTTCCAAATACTGCAAATGTTTGAAAAATAAGTTGCTTTGGAAAATCTATAAAAAGGAAGCTTCAGAGCTGAAATTTTGCAGAGCAGGATTTTCAAGAGTATCTTGTTTATTTGTTTGCAAAGGAATTTAAAACTGTATTGCTTGGCAGCCTGCCTACCGAGCATCTGAAGGAGTGTGCATCTCACAGAGATCAAAGTGGCTGGAAGCAGCGAGAGCACAGGTCAGAAAAGATGAGCTTGAAAGGATTTGTCCTCTCTCCAGGCTGCGGTTCTGTACACGACCCCTCAACCCGCAGCACGGCCAGCTGAGGCTTTAAGAGGAAGTAGTAAGATGTTCCAAGTTCAGGCTGAGTTACTAGAAACTGTTTAAGTCCTAACATGCAGCAGCGTGGGGCACGGTTTCAGGTTACTGTGTGGGAATGGGGACTTGGGTGGAGCAGCCGGGTTAAGGGGAGCCGGGCAGGCAGCGTGGTTGCTCTGGGGAAGAGGAAGGGGGTGACCACGCTCCTCAGGAGCCAGGAGACCCCAGGTTTGGGTGTCCACGTCCTTTCTTTATGACCTCAGGCCTTCTCCTTTGTAAATTGGGGCTGGAAATGCCATTGTTAGAAGTAACGATGGTCAGTTGTGTGCCAGGCATAGGGGTTGTGTTTGGTAAACAGCACCCACAATTACACTGCAGTAGCAAAGGAACTGCAGGAGTTGCCTGGTTTCAGAGAGAGTCTCAGCAAAGAGAACCATGTGAGTGATGGAGGAGCATTTTTGCTTTAGTTTTAGTCCTCTGGGTTAAGCTGTTGTAACCACGGGAAGTGATAATGAGGTTATCTTGGAGGACTTGGCTCTTTGTTTGGGATCTGTGGGACCTCTTTCTGCTAAGAACGGTGGCCTTACGTGCCCTCTGCTCTGGGCAGGACAGCTTCCTTCCCTCCATCCAAGCTCTTCTTGGATGGAGGTGCTCAGCAGAGGAGACCGGAGCTGGCTGGCATGTGGCTGTTTCCATCCTGACTCATCTGTTCTCTTCCCACCCAGAGAAGCCGACACCCACTACCCAGTTTCCACTGCATAAAATGGTACCTGATGGTGGAAATCAGTTAGGTGGGGAGCCGTGATTCTGCCCTTGTGATGTCACCCTTTTGAGCGTGGCTCCTGTTGTTAACTAGGGTAGAAAATCATAAATCTTTGATCTTTGCTGTAGTCATTGTGTCTTGTCCATGCATGGGAATCAGTTAGCCTGTCTGTGGAAACTGCAGTAGGCTCAGGGAGTCTTTCTAATCTCTGGTAATTTCCCAAAACCTGGGAGTTCAGGGAGTGATGTAAATCCCTCCCCCGTGTGAACTGATTGCGCCTGCAAACACTGGTTTGGCCCTGCGCCCCCAGGAGCTCCACTGCCAGCAGCGCACCCGGAGCAGTGTGTCCATTTCTGTGCTCCTCAGACCAAGGGTGGCCCAAACCAGCTCCCTTTCCTGGAGGAGTTCAAGAACCTTCTGTATTCCACGTAAGCACCGGGTCATCTCAGAACATCTGGTCCTTGATGTGTGGCAGGAAGAAGAGGGAGAGGAAAGTATAGATTTATTGCCCTTTAATCCATCCCCAGAAATGGTGTTTAAAACGGCCCAATGCAAGTAAGTGCCCAATTGAAGTTAGAGCTATTACATGTAAGAGTTTGAAAGCCATGCTTAGTGACATCAAAATGCTGGTTCCTCGGTTTCTTCCTTTATAAGACATAAACACTGATGACCCAGTTAGTAAAAATGTATTTAAAGAACACTTAGGGGTTGACAAAGCACTTTCCCATGTGTCATCTTATTTGATCTTCAGACCCTACTCGTGGGTGAGGTGAAGTGACTCGCCCAGGTCAGGCCTCCAGGCAGGACCAGAGCCTGGGCCTCTCCACGTCAGCTACCCTGGAGGGCTTCAACCTGGAAACAATCAGCATGTGGGGAGGCTGAACAGTTGAAAGTTCCAGGGTAGGAAAAACACATTTCCCCCAAATGTTTATGAGTTTGTGGGCCTTCTTGACTCTTCTTGGCCCTCGTGGGGACACTGTGCAGTGTTATGAGGCACTTGAGAAATCAAAGCTTGTCTTTAGCCACCATGCCCAGCCACATTGCCCCAGGTCAGCGAGGAAGTGCTGGCCTGCGAGAGATGCGGCCGAGGTCCCTGGAGGAGATCCACAGTCGTTTTCAGAAAGCAAAAGCTTTTGGAAAAACTCCATGGAGCCTGCAGAATTGGCACCAGGCTTGCCCACATTTACCAGGTCTGTTCCCCCGACTCCCCTACTTTCTGCTTCATGCTGGAGTCTGCTGGGAGAGGATGTGAGCACCGCGTGGCGGTGACACGGCACGTTCCCTCCCGGATGTGACCTGTGGTGCGTGAATACCAAGGACAGGATGTCAGAACTTGCTTCTCTGACCCACGCTCCTTTGAGAGCACCTGACTGAGGAAGCGTGGCTGGATTTCCCAGCGACCACACCCTCTATCTTCACAGCCACTCCGGGGGTGCCTTTGGCGTCCCAACGACATAGTTCCCCACCAGGTGAATCGCGGAGGTTTCCTGAGCGAGTGGGTATTGAGCCAGCACCAGACAGCACTTACGAGCTGTCCCTCTGATGCCGCCCCTGCAGCCTGGTTTGCAGTTGGAAGGGAATCTAGGAGTAACAGACATGCTTCCTTCTCAGTTTGCTAATCTGTTCTGGTCAGAAAAAGCCAGCCTGAAGCCAGAATACCGAATACCCTCTGTGGGGCTTGTTTGTCCCTGAAATAGTCAGCTAAGGAGAGGTGTCCCAGCCCAGGCCTGTCCCTCTGCTGTTATGATTTAAAAAAAAAAAAAAGTGGCCAAAATAAAATCACAGTGTGTGGGAAGGGCAGCTCCGAGATACCCCACAGGCGGATCTCTGACCCAGTGTTTCTGCCTCAGGCTGGGGAGGAAGTCACAGAAGAGGTGGGGGAGGGCCTGGTAGTTCCCTTGTTTTGCAAAGCAAGCCCCCCTCTTCCAGCGAAGGGCAGGAAAGGAAACGGTCCCGGTTTCAGCCCTGCCCAGCACACGGGGTCCATGGAAGCGTCCCTGCGAGGCCTGTCCCTCCTCCCCGGCCTCACTTGTCACCTCACAGCTGGCTCCATGTGGCCCCCCGCCCCGTGGGCCTGATGCCAGCAGACAAGTATGAGGATCAGTTTCCACTCCCTAAAGCCTTAGAGCAGAGTTTGAGCACATGACAGTAAATAATTTACCAGTGGTGGGATTTAGCTGGATTACACTTAAGAAGAGAGCCTTCTGAAGCCTGGAGAAAGCTGCCTCTGGGCTCGGCTGCAGACCGGCCGGGGCTGCCGGCCTCTCTCGGCCTTGCATCTGGTGCCCAGTGCAGTGTCGGTGTGTGACAGGCCGGCCTCCCCCGCCCCAGGACCCAGTGCTGGCCCAGGGCATGTGCCCTGACAGCGCTTCTCTGCCCCTCAGAGCCTCACACCTTGTCACAGGGCTCAGGCTTCCTGCCTCTCAGGCTGCCCGGTTTCTCTCTCAGAGCCACAGGAACCGAGCCTTCGCCGTGGCCGGTGGCTGGAGAAAGTGGAAGATCAAAGGGGAGTTTCCCTGTGGGACCTGTTTGCACTTAGCCGGATGGAGATGCGAGCCCTGTGTGGACAGTCTCGGCTCCCTGCTCCTGGTGCTGGGTGGGCCTGGCACATTAAAGAGAAATGGGAGATCTTCACCTGCCCCCGGCTCAATTTTAATAGTCTGATTGGAAATCTGCACTTGAGAAAAGACATTTCTCCCAGAAATACAGGCAATAATTTAACTTCTTGGTGAATTTGGCATTATCTACCCCACCTTTTCTGCTCTTCCGCATAGAGACCTTTCAAAGATACCAGAGAATGAAATCGCAAAAGCTGTCTTGTTTGATTGATGCTATTCACTTCAAACTGTCTGCTTTGAAGTGATTGGAAGGGAAGACCCCAGGGTTCTTGCCTCCCCACTGCAGCCAGTTCCATGAATACTTCCCAGCTGCTCTGAGTCCTGATCTCATAGAGGGGGAGAAGAACACCAGATTCCTCAGACTGAAAACATGAGGTGAGCTCCCAGCGCAAGTGCCAAGACCAGTGTCTTGTGGGGCACTGAGACCGCCATCTTTTGGCCCTGAATGGCCAGGGTGGCCGGGCCAGCTGTGAGCAGCTTCCCACGTAATTTCTTTAGGAGGTTAGGGAAGCAGTGGTCTAGGCTGGGAAACAGACCTGTCACCTCAGGTCATTCTTAATCTGTCAATACATAAACTTAAATGGCTCTGTCAAAATTTAGAGGAGTGGAATCCATGAAGAACGTTCCCTTTACAACTGATCTGAAGGAACTGGCCTTTCGTTTTACTGGACTTGGTTCAATGTAATACTGCTTGAAATTAGCAGGTCATTAACTGAGACCTGGAAATCTCCATTTACCCAGGAGACTTTGAATTAGTGGCATTTGGAATAATGAGATTTGACATGTACTAAAATTTCTACCAGGGAGACTGCATTTTCATTAATCCTAGCAGGTTTGAGTTGAAAACAGAGAACTCGGTCAAAAATTGTAATAAGATTTTTACCTCTTACTGGGTCTGGGCTAGGGAACCCTTCACTCTTATGGAAAAAATATCTGGACTGTTGGGACTTCACTGAGACTCATCCCGGGTCCCTCAGAGTGAGAAGAGCGAGGAGGGGACCCACAGCAGCTGAGGGGTCCACCCCCCAGCTCCATGCCCGGCCTGGCCACCCTGGGGGAAAGCCGTTAGAGCAGAGAGTCATGAGCACAGGCCTTGTAGCTGTTCTCAAGTGAAGTGTAAGTGGCCAAACCTCAGCTGAAGCGAGAGAGAAGGAAATTTTTCCCAGAGTGGCAAAGGGAAGAGCCTGTTTTATAAACAGGATCAGTGAATAGCTTGGTGGTTAAGAGCAAGGTTATGACTCCAACTCCCTAAACTTAAATCCTGGCTCCAGCATGGGACAGCTGTGTGACCTTGGGAACAACTCCTTAACCTCCCTGTGCCTCAGGGGCCTTATCTAGGAACTTGGGATAAAAACCATGCCTGCCTCCCTAGGATTGTGAGGATTAATGACCTCCTACAGTTAAAGCTCTTAGCACATAGTCAGCACTCAAAACAGATTCGCTATAATGGAAAGAATAATTGCTATATCAGAATTATGCATTATTAAACAATTATTAAAATATAAATATTGAATTATTATTAAATGATTGCTCTTATTCTTTCTAAAAGAGACAACATGGAAAAGGCCTGGCCCCTTCCAGTTTTTCATCCTCTTCATTCAGGGAAAATGTCCGAGGCTGAGCAGACTCACTCTTCTAAGGAGCTGTTAGCTCTCTTCCCTAAACTGTGCTGCCTGGTTTCTGGAAAGGTATAAGGGTGCCACTTCAGAATGGTCTGGCATGTTTATTAAATTCTGAACTGAACTTCACAGGTCCCAACTGTGATGGGCCAAACCCAGTCTGAACCTGTAGTTTTGATGAAGATAATAAATGTCTAACTTAGCCTCAATGTACTTAGACAAACGGGAAATAAATACGTAGTAAAGAATTTCATAATGAGGCTGGGGTTTCATTGTCAGTCCGAATAAAACTATGTTCCAGACTGAAGGTTCTCACTAGCTCAGGACTTTAAGCCTTAGTCCTCATCAGGGACTCATTGTTTTTCAGGTGCAATTGCTGGTATCGTCGATCAGCCAATGCAGAACTTCCAGAAAACATCGGAGGCGCAGGCTTCAGCAGGACACAAGGCCAAGGGTGTTATCTCTGGCGTGGGGAAAGGAATCATGGGGGTGTTCACCAAGCCCATCGGCGGGGCTGCTGAGCTCGTGTCGCAGACTGGCTACGGTGAGTCTGAGTCGGCGGAGAGCCTGTCGGGCCAACTCAGACATGACCCGTTCATTTGCGTTTCTATACCGAGCCCCCCCCCCTTAGATAATCCAGCCCCTCACGTGACAAAGGACTGAAAAATAAAATAGATAAATCTATAAATAGATAAATCGCTATTTTTCTCACCTCCTTATGCTTATTTATACAAAGAGTAGAATTGGACTACTAATAATAAATAATAAAAGTGTAGAACCAGGAAATCAGTGAGTAAATTCAGTATATATATGTCACAGATCTTTTTCCAGTACATTTAATAAAATAGACTTTAATGAAAAGTAACCAGTTAGAGGTTGAGGGCAAGATGTAGAATATACTGAAGCTGAGAGTAGAAGTACTTTTTCTGGTGAGCAATTTGAAAGGAAAAAAATAGGTTATACGGCAGGAAGATATTCTTAAATGACAAAGTCACTGTCACACTGGAGAGTGAGAGAGGGGGCCTGTGTGTAGGTGGGCGCATGTGCACTTGTGTGCGCGCAGCGTTGGGCATGGCTTTCTCGCCAACAGACTGTGGGGGCTGCTGCCACCTGGCCGAGTCTCCTGGCCAGTGTCAGCAAAGACACATGATCTGCAGCCGGAACTCCCCTCTCCCAAGCGCAAGGCTGCAGAAACCCTGGGCTCCTGGAACTACCGTGCTTGGGGGGTGCCTGGGCTCTCCACACACGCCTGCGTGCACGGGAGTGCCGGGTGCCTGGGAAAGGAAGCACCTCCTCCTTTGCTAATTTTCTGCCGTCTTGACTGAGCACGTTAAAGGGACTTTCAGTAAACAGGTAACTGGAATTGTTACCTTTTTTCCTAAAATCATGTCTTTATTTTGGTCACAAAGCTGCTGTCTAGCTGGCATCGCCAGCTACGAGAAGGCCCTCCTGTTTGTCAGCCCCGCGGGCGCTCTGCATCTGCATCTAGCCATAAAGCCCAAGGGCTATGTTTCACTGCGGCATCCTGCGCCTCACTAGACCTGACAAGAGGCAGCCAGATCAGGCATAAAACACTGTCGGAAAGGAAGAGAGCAGGGGACGAATGCCCACACTCAGGCAGCCATCCAGAGGGGCTCCTTTAAGAGACCACACAGATAGGAACATGTGTTCCCCTCCGCTTTCCCCCTCGCCTCCCGCTCTAGTTCTGCCTCTCCTTCTCTCAGTGACATTTTCACTCGCAGGGAAACTGACAAAAGAACTGCTGCAACTCATAACTGGACAAAGTTAAATGCTTCCTTATCAGATGCTTACACAGTAATAAAAACTATTCCTTCTGCGATGGACGCCAGTGAGGCAAAGTCAGCTTATACTTCATAAATTCCCTTGGTCTTGAGAATGCCATTGTCCCTCACTGTGCGCTTCCCAGGGCTGCGGAACTCTCCCTTATGTAAGAGCATCTCAGAACAGAGCTTCACATGGACTTGTTGGTTTCCATCATTCTTGTAAAACTTTTATTACCGCACTGAAGGTTTTACAAACCACTAACTCTTAGTCTAATGACTGTGCCTCCTTTATAAACATTTACAAGCCCTCAGAAAGCACACATGCTGTACCATCTTTGGTTCTGGAGAGTCTCTTTGGAGGACTGCGTGGCCGCTGCTGGGTGCCCTCGTTTGGTGCTGGCACCAGGGAGAGCGTGTCATAAACCAGAGGCCCCAGGAGCGCTCATAAATGTATATGGATTCATGTTTAACAGCTGGATTAAGTCACTTAAATACTTATCTAGGCAAAACATGTGCCTTTGTGTGCATCTGTGTGTGTTGTTTTTTATTATTTGACCAGCCACAGCAGATACAGAAGTACTGTAATATTAAGCAAGGAAGTTGACTAACAATCTTGACTTTTTTTATCATATAAATTGTAAATGATGTGTAAGCTGTTGCTCAGGACTGATTACTCCCAGGAGCATTATGCTTCCTCTAATTGCCTGTCTGCTTGGACTGTAGCTCATTCATATTTCAGTTTGTAGCTAATGTAAGATCACCAGGGTTAAGAGCCTTGCACTGTTTAATGATTATCTATGCACATGCTTCCAAAGATGTGACATCATTTTGGATCTGTAGTAGTTTATGGATGGCGCTAAGCAGATGACATCACTCTAGCGTGAAACTGTTTTCCAGAAAACAACTAGTAAAACTTCCTTACTTCTCTTACCACAGGTATTTTACACGGAGCTGGACTTTCTCAGCTCCCCAAACAGCGCTATCAGCCAAGTGATCTGCCTGCTGACCAGGCTCCAAATAGCCACGTCAAATACGTCTGGTAAAATCACCTAGACACTGGGTCATGGGTACATGCGCACTGTATGGTTAACAGGCTCTGGCTTGCTCTCAAACTAACGGGCCGTGCTTCCAGGGGAGCCCACACAGGACAGCTGCTTTCAGGGAAAGTCTGCGGTCCACAGATCTGGGCTGGCAGAACTCCCCGCCCTGTGTGTCCCATTCAGGGGAGGATGCACATTGGCAGAGGAGCCCGGGCCTGCGAGACGGCCTGAGATTCTCTGTGGAGCCAGCATTCCAAGTAGGGGTGACATTTCTAATGGGAAGAAGAGGAATTAACCAGAGCCAAGGGAGGTATGTCTCCAGAAGGAGCTGGGTTCTGTTGATCAGTATCAATTTGAGATTTAAAGTTGACAGTTACATCTCAGGCTGAAATTAATAATCAGGTTGGTGAGGGCCTTTTCCTTGGTACACACAGTGAGCCCTGAGAGGTGACCATCTTTTCAAAGCTGCCTCCTGGCCTCACTTTTCTCCTTTGAAATAGGAAAATGCTTCAGTCTCTGGGCAGACCAGAAGTCCACATGGCCCTGGATGTGGTTCTGGTGAGGGGCTCAGGCCAGGAGCACGAAGGGTGCTTGCTGCTGACGTCGGAAGTGCTCTTCGTGGTGAGTGTCAGTGAGGACACCCAGCAACAGGCTTTCCCCGTCACAGAGATCGACTGTGCACAGGACAGCAAGCAAAGCAACCTGCTCATCGTGCAGCTCAAGCAGCCAAGAATGGCCTGTGATGTGGAGGTACATTTCAGAAAGCAGGGCGACCGGGGCTTGCTGCCGGCTGAGTCGAGACACAGGGTGACCGGTGGTTCCAGGCATTTTTGAGCCCACAGCCTGTAGAGTGGCTGCTGGAGACCAGGAGGGCTGTCGGGGGAGGGTGTGCGGGCGGTGAGGCAGCCGTTGCAGAAGCGGGTGGGGAAGCGCTCGCCCGGGTGTGCGTGTGAGGCTGTCACAGGAGAGCCAGGCAGGAGGCTGGATGGACTCACAGCTGGGGCTCAGTCACCACAGGAGTTGAAGAAGGCTTGGTTGTCCTGAGGCTTGGGCACTGGAGTGGACAGGACAGTGGAGCTCCAAAACAGGCAGGCCTGTACGCGAAGGGGCCGGGGCCGAGGCAGCAATTCCCTGAAAATACTGCACGGAGCAGACCTCCTGGTCTGAACTCCCTGGGGCAGACCCACATGTGCACGTGGTCTGGGAGTGACTGCAGCAGGTTTGTGGGGACCGAAGGGGACCACCATTGAAGTGAGGGGTGTCGTGAGTGAAACAAGGCACAGGCAGTAGGCCGGACCTTTGCAAGGTCACAGACCAGGAGGTCTGACTCCCTCCCTCCCTCCCTCCCTCGTTCCCAATCCCAGACTTCAGGATGAAAACTTTGTCAGTGTGTGTCTCTCTCCCACCTCCTGCTCTGTGTTCTGTGTTCCCTTTCCCAGAGGACAGTTTCCCATCCCTTATGGACCAAAGGGGGCCTCCTGGGGATGCTGCTTGGGCTCTTGGGGCAGCTCCCTGGCCACACAGCTTGAGATGTGCTGGCTAATGGCTCCTGGCCACACAGAAGTTGATGTAGAATGGCTGTTCAGGTTGGTGATTCGGGGTGTCAGGGGTCAGAGGTGAGCACCAGCTTCCTGCAGTCCAGGCCGCGGTGAGCAGGTGCACCCACTGGAAAACTGCCCTCCCTGCTGACTGCCTGATCCACAGGGCCCTGAGAGTTGACCCCAGATACAGGTATCTTTTCCCACACAGCTCACTAGAGGTAGACCAGTGGCAAGCTGGAGCCTGCTGGTCCTAATTTAGGGAATGAGGAGCCCCAGGAGAGGACAGCACACCTGCCTCCTGCCTGATTCCTTCTTTCTTTTCTTCCTGGTATGGGAGCCTGCGTCTCCCTCACACCACCGTTTGGGTAAAATTATCTGAGAAGATGGAAGGCAGCCAACCACAACAACTCTAAGATTTCTCTAGTTTCTTGGATCATAATCAGTCAGGCTTTAAGCTGGGGCTTGGCACTAGGACTACACTGCTGGTTCGAGTTGATGACTTTCTGGGAATAAACAAGAGGTCAGATGTCCAGGCTGACTTTATTAGATCTGCCAAAATCTTCTGATCCAGTTGACAATAAAGCAGCAGTAATCTGGCTACAGGACTTGGCAGGGGATAGTATCATTATCTTCAAGTCCTTGGTCCTTAACGAGAAACTTCCAAAGCCCTGAGGAGTATCTGTGACCATTGTTATTCCTTAGCTGTTTGGGAAATATTTCAGATCTTAAACTATTGAGACTAGAGAATCATCTTTTGCTGTGATCCCTCTCTTTGGCTTTCCTGTTTGAGAAGGGTACTGTCTGAGGAGGGGACCAGACCTGTTTCTCTGGGGGTTGTTGAGATGATAGCTGGAGTCACCACCCCTAGGCGTCGCCAAGGCTAACTGAGACCGTGGGACCAGCTGGAGGCAGAAGCGCTGACACTCTGGACACCGAGCTCACCACTCGTTTCCCACTGGTGTTCAGGGGTCACAGGACCGGGGTTGAGGGGTGGCTGAAACAGAGGCAGGAAGAGGTGACCGAGAGCAGGGACACTGGTGCTTCTACAGCAGCACCTGGCACTGGCAGGACCAGGTGGATCCCCAGCACGCCTTCAGCCCCCAAATTCTGCTCTTACTATCTTCTCACAGAAAACAGAAAGTAACTGCCACGTTAATCCTGTGTCCAAACCCTAACCTCCCCTACTCACCCCAGTGGACACCCAAGCTGCAGAACAAAATGCCTTTTTTTTTTTTTGAGACAGTAGACCCTTTAAGAGTGCTACATCCAGTGTATTTTCAAAGTGGGAGTAGGGGGGCCGTCAGTAGTGCTGTCCTGACAGTGAACTGTCCCCAGTGGCCGTGCCCACGTCAGTGCTCACCAGCCTCATGCACAGACGTAAAACTGGGCTGAGAAGCCTACTCAGTGTCCTCCAGTGGAAACTAAAGAACAGAATTTTAAGGTCTTTACATAAAACGGCTTTTCTGGGATTTTGCTCTCGAGGCTAGGAAACTCAGCTCCTTTGCGTTTTAGAAGGAATTAATTTATAGATGACATCATTCAGTATATTCAAATATCGCAGGATTGATTTCTTAAAAATCAGCATTTGCTCTTCTTGGTTAAATGCAGCCATTTTTAGGGTAATAATTGCTTAATATGCCTGGCACACTGTTGAAGTCCCATATGAGACACTCAAAATGAGTCAGAAGGTCAATTTATTCCTTGGCCATGTTCCTTTCACAACACGGGTTTTCCTGTGCTGCTGTTCAGGAGGAGCAATTAAGACTGTGTGTGTATTCAAAGCTTTCCAGCTGAATTCTGACCCCATCAAATGATATCATCAGAGCTCTGGCTTTTGCCTGGTGGTGCACAGCTTTCATCTGTCAGTGTACCTTTGGGGGCCTTTCTTTTCTCTACCAAGCTTAAAAAGACAGACTGAACTCTAATGCATGGATGCCCTATGTATTGCTCTGGCAGGCAGACCTCACCCTTTACCAGCCCACTGGCTTTCTACAGCTTTTAAAACACCTTTAGCTGCACTGTCTCTGTGCCCTACACAGAAACGTGTACATTCTTTACTATTTCAGGAAGTAAGAAGCTCACATTAAAATGTAATTCTCCCAGAGTGGTCTTGCCAGCATTTGCTAGGTAAAGACCACTGAAAGGTCAGTGGCTACCTGATTCCCACAGATCAGTGGCTTTTGTTGCAAGTTTCCAACTGCACTTGATTTACACACTACATAGCTGCAGGATTTCAGGATGGGAAGAATTTATAGCTCCACTTGCCTTTGATGGGTGCTTTCTCAGAAAATCTTGCTTAAGAACTTAGGTAGTATATCTCAGTTCTCCTATTTGAGTTCCACTGAAGATGAGCCAGACTTTTATGAACCATAAATGTACTTTGCATCCTCCCTCTTTTCCATAAAAATTTCCCCTTCCTCTGCCCAGTTTTTTTATTTTCTCTGGCTTTAAATCCTAGTATTTATAAAAACAGAAAATGTTACAGTTCAAAAGGTATTTATTTTTTTAAATGCTCGGTCCAAAGCCACTGGTTTGAAAGAGGCGCTATTCTCCATTTTTTCCTGTCAAATTAAAGAGGTTCTGTCTGGAGAGGTTTGCAGAGACAGGCAAACAGCTTTTATCTCAGGGTACAGAGTTTAATGTTGATGAGATTCAAGTAGAAGAAAGGCACTTTTCTCCTTTCTTCCTGGACTAGGTCAGTAAAGAATAGCGACAGATGACTTTTAAAAGCAAATCATCAACTTTAAACCTCGGAATTTTACACACCAAATGCTTATTCAGGGCCTTTATTAGATAACCTAAAAGGCCTAACAGTGTATCAAGGCAAGAGAAGAGATATCTTATGGAAAGTTTCATTATGGGGGCTTGGCAACTAAAGAATCTTTCTTTTGGACCCCAGGTGGACGGAGCTCGAGAGAGACTGTCAGAGCAACAGTATAACAGACTTGTGGACTACATCACAAAGACATCTTGTCACCTGGCCCCCAGCTGCTCTTCCATGCAGACACCTTGCCCTGTGGTGGCTGTGGAACCTCTCCCCTCCACTGTGAAATCATACCATTATATGGTTGATCCACATTTTGCCCAAGTCTTCATTAGTAAATTTACCATGGTGAAAAATAAAGCCCTGAGGAAAGGGTTCCCTTGAGCCCCCTCTGAAGTGTTGATTCCTGCTTGTTTCTTTTTGGAAAAGAAACCTAACGAGTTTTTTAGGGTTTCTAACGTCTAATGCAGACACAAGGACAACACTGTTCTATAGTTATAGTGATCTAGCCTCTAAAATGAATTCTGATTTTTCCTTTTCCCTAAAACTAAGATACTTTAAAATGGAGTGAGCAAAAAAGAAAAACTTCCTTTCCTGATTAACAGAATCCTGATTAACAGAATCCTTAGTTTTATCACAAGTAGAAAATGCATTCCTTCTTGCTCTGGTATTTGCTAAAATCTCAACTATAATTAAGATGTGTTAACTCTGTTCTAACACAAAAGTCAGGCCTTAGAATGGTGACAGATTAAAACTTCACACCCAGTTGCATCTGTTTTTAGGCTAAGACATCACCTTTAACACCCCTGTATGAAAAGATTTAAATTCTTTAAATGAAATTAAGTGCTTAGGATTCTGTTTACCTTGTTAAAATTGTTACCTAAATGTGATGCTGTTCTTTTAAGTGAAAGCTGACATGTATAGTCCTACTCTACATTCTGCATTTTACTGAAATTTATAAAACATTCTGATGACTGTCCAGGTGCGTTTTGGAAAAAATGTTTTTGTTTTTCTAGTTTGTTTTACTAGGCAAGCTTGGAGTAAATCTTTTGTGTCTGCTGATAAAAACAGACCCAGAATGCTCAGGTGAGTTTATCTTATACTCCAATTAAAACACATTTTTACTCATTACATTGAAACTTGGGCCTTCAACCTGACATATACAATTGTGAGATGCTAAGAAAATTAAATTTCAAATGCCCACATTAACTTTCTTTACCTTAGACATCACATGCTATTGAGCGTAAGAAGTAACTACATAGTTGTTTCTAGAATGTAAGACTGTTAATAGACAATTCAGGCTGAATGAATATGAAAAAAAAAAAGTGGTTTGTCCATTACTTGTATCATACTCATTTAAGAAAGTTTAAAGTTTTGTCAACCTGAAGAGTAAAACTATTTTTAAGAATGTAAATATGTATTCTTGTATCTTTTATGGTAATTTTGCATATTACTTCTAAAAATTGTTAAAAATAAAAAGAATCCTTGAATTACTGATCACACATAAATGTGTTGTTACCAGGGGCTCTTAAAATGCGGGTTTTCACTGATACCTGTGTTTACTACATTCCACAGTATGGGACTCAAGAATTTTGCATCAGTTAATAACAATAAAACTGGGGATTAAATTAGCTTTGCCTAAAATACACTTTATTTTTAAAGCTCTCTATAGTATCAATCATTTGATCACAACAAAAAACAATTATGAAAGGGGAGAAAGGTCCTGAGACCTCCTCTGGAAAAAGTTACCACACTGTAAATTAGCAGGCATTACTCAATTCCAACGAAACACAACTTTTTGGATTAGACATTTTCCATACTGTACATATATTCTGTTAGCTCTTCCATAATACTGAGGAGAAAGACTCTTAAATTCCAATTATCTATTATTACATCTGTCCGGTGGCTGGATTCAGCAGGGCTAGAGACAATGAAGTCCAGAAGCATCTAATGCGTGTGTGTGTGTGTGTGTTCATATATATATATGAATGTGTGTGTGTGTGTGTTTTCATATATATATATGAATAACGGAGCAAAGACTCAGTGTCCACAGTATCTGTTAATTGTTTATTTATCAAGAGAAACTACTCCTTAACCAAGATATTCATAGTTTCATAGTTCAGGAACGCAGGTAAGTGACAAACTTCCACGGAATTCAACCCAAAGAAATTCTGTGGAGAAAAAAAGAGTAGCCAAGTTAACAAGCTTTCTCTTAGTACCTCACCATCCTGGAGGTCCCCTGAAGTCTACTGCTACCAGTGGAGCTGAATTTCGCCCAGGAGCCTGAGCTCTGGGTCCAATCTCCCCCATGCGTCCTTACCTCTCTGATCAGCCTCTTTGCCATTTGGGGCATACATATCTTACCCCAGAGGTTTCTTGCTTTTATTTACCAAATTCTTTTTTCCCCTCAAGTCCACCACCCTCCATTCCCTTCTCATACCCATACCGTTCTTAAAAAGCAGCCCACCAGTTCTAAACATTTCTATTCCTGTCTCCAAAACAGGAGAAAACAAAAATCAAAACTGAAAGGGGACCTATTTCCTCCAAAAACAACAATCAACTTCTTGTAAGTAAAAGGTAAAATAAACCTAAATATTTAAAAATCAGCCTGTTAACATCTGAGTATGAAATACATACCCACTGTGGAAATTCTGAAAATTTCAAAGGTATAAGAAAACAGCAATGTTAAGATTCCACACAGAACCACTAATATTTTCTTGATCTTCTTACCTTCAGTTTTTTTTTCTATGCACTTTTCACTTAACATAGCTCACCCTTTACATAAAACATTCTTAATTTTCTATTATAAATTTCTTCATGTTACTTTGTGTTTATCATTTCTAATGGACCTAACAGTCCATGGTATGAAAGTCATAATTCCTTTATCAAATTTTCCAAACACTGGGAATAAAGTTGTTTTTCTATTGTATATTACCTATGCTAAATATAAACTATAGCTTTTTATGCATGTTTTATCTATAATACAGATACTTAAGATAAACTATAGAAATGGACTATAACAGAGTTGAATTTCACGTTAGGCAGAAGTTACTTATATTCAAAATCATCCTTAAGTCTTAGAAAACTGATCTGAGTCCAATACAGCAGGTCTTCCTCCACATCCCAGATCTTAGCAAAGATCACACACACTCTCACACATACGTACGTATGGCAGTTGGAATGCTCATTAAGGAAAAGTCTGCCTGAAAAAAAAAATAACATTCATACTCCCCTTGTCACATCAAACTCACTAAGGTGGCAGACAGGCTCTTTTAACTCTCCTTGAGTTGCTCTTTTTTGTAGAGCTTGAATCAAGTTAAATACATGAATGACAAGATTCCAGAGTATGAATAGTTCCATCAGGTACTGCACACATGCTTTTAAATCAATTTAATAAGCATATGGAACATCCTCCAGGATAGACCATATGTTTGGCCATAAAGCAAGACAACAGATTTTAAAAGACTGAAATCATAGAAAGTATCTTTTCTGGTCACAATGCATGAAACTAGAAATCAATACCAGAAGGAAAACTGAAAAATCCAAGTATGTTGAAATTAAACAAACACTAACAACTACTGGGTCAAGTTAAGTATCACAAAAGAAATTTTAAGAGATCTCAAATCAAAACCTAAGTTTACACCTTAAAAAGCTAGGAAAAAAGCAAAGCTAGCAGTAGGAAATAAAGATGAGAGACAAAATAGAGAACAGGAAAACACTACTGATAAATCAACAAAATCAACAGTTAGCCATTTGCAAAGACCAACAATATTCACAAAACTTTAGTCAGACTAAGACAACTGAAAACAAACGAAAGCAGGGATATTACAAATGATTTTACACAAAGTACTATAAAGGAATACAATAAGCAGTCACACCACCAAAGGTTGAACTGGCAATCAGAAACCTCTGGACACAAAAAAGTCAAGGATCAGGTGGCTTCACAGATTAAACTCTACCAAATATTTAAAAGAGAATTAACATTAATCTTCCTCGAACTCTTCAAAAAAAATTCAAGAGTGGGTAACACTTCTAAATTCACTCTACATATTTTATATGTATTTATTTTCTATATATTGAGACACTTTAAAGATTTCTGGGTAGAGGAGAGACTGTCCCTACCATGTTTCCCTGAGCCTCTCCTGAGTCTTTTGTGGCCACACCTCACTGACCATCTCACTAACGAATACAAAACATTCTGTAAGGCCAGCAGTACTCTGATATCAAAGCCAGACAAATATAACACAGGAAAAGTACTGAGCAACATCCCTAATACAGATGCAAAAATCCTTTACAAAATGCTAGCAAGCAGAATTCAACAGCTTATTAAAAGGATCATCAAGGATGATTCAACATATGGATATCAAACATAATACACCACAGAAGAACAAGCCACATGACCATCTCAACTGATACAGAAAAAGCATTTGAAAAATTTAACAATCTTTTTATGATTTAAAAAAAAAACTCAAAAAATTAGGAATAGAAGGAAGCTACCTCAACATAATAAAGGTGATATACAAGAAATCTACAGCTAATATACTCAATGGTTAAAGACTTAAAAGCTTTTACTCTAAGATCAGGAGGAAAAAAACAAGGATGCTCATTCTTTTTTATCACTTCTATTCAACATCAGACTGGAGGGGGAGGATATAGCTCAAGTGGTAGAGCACTTACTTAGCATGCAGTGAGGTCCTGGGTTCAATCCCCAGTACCTCCCCTAAAAATAAATAAACCTAGTTACCTCCCCCCACCAAAATAAAAAGTAATTAAATAATACAATAATAAATAGAACATAAAGCTCTTTAAGGAAAAAAAAAAAAAAGACAACATCGTACTGGAAGTCCTAGCCAGAGCACTTGGGCAAGAAAAAGAAATAAAAGACATGCAAATTGGAAAGGAAGAAGTAAAACTATCTCTGCAGATTACCTGATCTTACAGGCAGAAAACCTGAAAGATTCCACACAAAAAAACCTGTCAAAATAAACTCAGCAAAGCTACAGCATACAAAAATTAGTCATTTTTTTACACACTAACAATGAATAACCAGAAAATTAACAATACCAATTACATCAGTGTCAAAAAAAAATTAATAAACTTACCAAGGGGGCAAGACTGTTATACTGAAAACTACTAAACATAAACTGTGCTGAAATTGACACAAATAAATGAAAACACATCTTTTGTGTTCGCAGCCTGGAATACTTGTAATTAAGATGTCCACAATACCCAAAGTGACCTACAAATATAATGCAATCTCTATTAAAATCCCAATGGAATTTTTGCGGAAATAGAAAAATCCATCCTAAAATTCATACAGTCTATTAAAGGATCCTGAACAGACAAAACAATCTTGAAAAAGAAGACAAAGTTGGAGAACTAACACTGCCTGATTTCAAAACTTACCATAAAGATACAGTAACCAAAACACTGTGGTATCAGCATAAAGAAATATAAACCAAAGCAACAGAAGAGAATAAATATTAGATAGAATAGTAATTAAATAGACAAAAATAAATCCTCACATATACAGTACAAAACAAACAAACACACCAACAAAGGTGCCAACATCTAATGGGGAAAAGTCATTTCAACAAATGGTGTTGAGAAAACGGGATATTCACATGCAAAAGAATGAAGTAGACTTTTCCCTCAACATCATATCCAAAAATTAACTCAAAATGGATCAAAGACCTAAAGGTAAGAGATAAAACTATTAAAACTTTAGGAGAAAACAAATACTTTATGACATTGATTTGTCAATGATTTCTTAGATGTGACATCAAAAGCACAGGCAACAAAAATTACATAAATCAGACTCCATCAAAAATTTAAACACAATCAACAGTGAAAAGGCAATCAATCTACATAATGGGGGGGAAATACCTGTAAATCATACCTGACAGGGGGTTTAAAGAACTACAAACTCAATAAGAAGTCCAATTAAAAGTGGGCAAAAGAAGCGGGCATATAGCTCAAGTAGTAAAGCACATACTTAGCATACACAGGGCCCTGGGTTCAATCCCCAGTACCTCCTCCAAATTTAAATAAACCTAATTACCCCCCCCACCGCCAAAATAAAATAATCAAAAAGTGGGCAAAAGACTTGAATAGAAAAAGATACAATTAAATGGTCAAAACGCACAAGAAAAGATGCTCAACATCATTAACCATTAAGGAAATGCAAATGAAAGCCAAAATAATCACTTCACATCCACTAAGATAGTTACTATTAAAAAAAAATGTTGTCAAGGATGTGGAGAAACTGGGACCCTTGTGCACAGAAGTTGGTAGAGTGTAAAATGGTGCAGCCACCATGTAAAATAGTATGGCGGTTCCTTAGAGAATTAAAAATGGAACTGTCGTATGACCTACTTCTGGGTATATACTCAACTCCACATTTGGGTATATACTCAAAATACTGAAAGCAGGTCACCAGAGAGAAATGCACACATCACAGATCATTATTCCCAACAGTCAAAAGGCGTAAGCAATCCAAGTGTCCAGTAACAGATGCATTAATTAAACAAAATGTGGTATATACATAAAATGGATTATTTAGCCTTAAAAACAAAGAAAATTCCCACATATCCTTTAACAGATAAGCCTTGAGGACATTACATTAAGTGAAATAAGTCACAAAAAGTCACTTTATGATTCCCCTTACATGAGGTACTTAGAAAGAATGGTGACTGCCAGGGGAAGGGGGAAATGTGGCACTTTTGCAAGCTGAAAGGAGTTCTGAAGACTGGTTGTACAACAATGTAAATGTACTTGACAATACTGAACTGTACACTTAAAAATACTTAAGATGGTGTACTTTGCCACAATTTTAAAAGATTTTAGAACAGTAACTTCAAATAACCACATTACCTTTACATTCCAAGATCATTTTGCACTCTGAAAGATACCAGCCTTCCTCATCTCCTCAAAATCTTTCATGGAATCATAGTTTCTGTAGAAATCTGCATATGCCTTCTTTCTTGGTTCAGCCACACCAAACTAAAAAGTACAGGTTACATTAGGGCTTATTTTTTAGATTATTAGAAACAATATCTAAAGACAACATAAATCACAAAGTTAACTTTAACTTGACCCTATTAGGGCCCTTAAAGAGGTAAATAAGTTAAAATGAGGTCTTTAGGTTGGGTCCCAATCCAGTTTTGACTTGCACCTTTACAGGAGAAAATTGAGACAGAGGCAAGCTCATATATACACAGGACCATATGACAAGAGGGAGAAGACAGCCATCTCCAAGCCCAGGAGAAAGGCCTGAGAAGAAGTCAACCCTGCAGCAATCTTAATCTTGGATTTTAACCTCCAAAACAAAAAACAAATTTATATTGTGTAAGCCACACAGTTTGTGGTACTTTGCTAACTATGGCAGCCCTAGCCGACTAAGACAGCTTCATTTAAAGATGGAGGACAAAGCTCTTTGGGGAAAAGTATCGTTTTCGATACTTTCCTGTCACACAGAGGTGAACAGAGAAAGGGAACGTATTAAACAGGGAATTTCTTTAAAAGACTCTTATGAAAATAAAACACATTTCCAACTTTAAGACACATTTCTATACCATGAGCACAAAATAAAAACCAAACATACATACCTTATACAAGGTTGCAACTCCCAGGGATACAACGAACGCTCCAACAATATGAAATCGCAGACGCTTGGCCAAAAGGCCTCGCATCTGAGGTTTCGTCAAAGCACCGGAAGTCATGGTAGTTATTACCTTTGACAGCTAAATAGTAATAAAAAGAAAACTCGCATAAGACACCTAAAGAATTCTGCACATCTTAGTACCTAGAGGGAAGGATAGAGGACCGACTCCTCCCCCAAAGCCTAAGGTGTTTACTGGCTCAGCCGGCTGCACCCTGTTTTCCCTCTGACTACCCTAAATAAGCAAGACAACTGCAGCACAACAGTAACCGGGGATCAAAAACGACAAAAAAATCTCTTGCAATTACAGGGAAGGTTAACAGTGGCTCTAGACTGACAATCACATTTCTAAGTATTTACAAACTTCCCACCAACTCATTTAATCGTCCAGAGGACCCTGTGAGACAGTTACTATTTCCATTTAATTATGAGAAAACGAGGTTAGGGAACTACTCCAAGGTCACGCGGTCAACGACTAACACTGGGTCGGCACCCAGGAGCTGCCTGCAGGGCCCACCTAGTGACCGGAGCGCGTCCGTCTCATCCCCGGGCCGACCTTGAGCGAGCGCGGCCGGGGCCAGGCCGGAAAGGCGGTGGGCGCGCGGAGGGGGCTGCCTGAAGCCCACCCTGCCCTCCTGCCACAGGCATGGTGACCCTCCTCTAGCTTCCCAACCCTAATCACGAACGCCAGCACACAGCGGACGCAGACCGAGGGCCCACACTGTTCCTTAGACCTCAAGTCCGGCCGAGGGAGAAACCACCCTCCCTTCAAGCGAACACACCGGGACCAGGCAGGTCAAATGACGTAACCAAGGTCACACAGAATGAGGGTAAAACGCAGCGGGGACCGAGCCCGGCGGTTCCTCCTGGCCCCGCAGCCCACCCAGCCTACGTGAGGCCCCTGCCACCTGCCCACCTGCCCGCCTGCCCGCAGAGGCTGCGCTGGGGTCGACACGGGCGAGAGGTCCGAGGATTCCGACCGCAGAAATGCAAAATCAAGACCCAACTCTAAAGCACACCGAAGGAGGGTACACGCAGGAAAACCGAACAAGGGAAGGAAAAGCAACACGACTCACCTCAACAACGTCCTTCCAGACTGATGCAGAAATGGCTGGCGTTCCTGCAGTGCGCAGGCGCATAAATAGAGGGCGGGGCTAGGACCCGGCGACGGTTGCCGAAAGAGATCAAAATGCCTCTGGCGCACCTCCCGCTGTTCACAGCTGAAGTTAATCCCTGTGTTTAGTCTCTTCCCCGCGGGGCTTTGGGTTTAGGGCTTGACTTTATGAGTCCGCTTCCTTAGTTATTTGGAGATACTGATCTTACTAATACACAGAATTAGGGAATTCAAAGATATGTAGTACGTGAATTTTTTAAATGTACCCTATAAATACAGTACAAATCATCCTGGGCATGGATCACCCCAACAATGTACACAAACCGACATTTTCATTATGACTACCCTTATGCGTCCAACCGCTTGCTTGTTTGGCTAAAGAGTGAACAAGACAGCCAAATTCTAGGAGCTCACAGCCCTGCAGATGAGACAGACATAAAGAGATTAATACCAATCCTAAACAGTGGTCCCTACCACACAGAGGTGACCCAGGCTGCTGCAGAAGCAATTACCTGCTTAGCAGAGCAGAGCAAGTTTTGATGGAAGTATTTGCGTGGGGTTTTAGTAGAAGACAAGTGTTTTAAAGGAAGGCATCTGCAAGTTTATGCAAAGTCGTGTGTAAAGGTAAGCCTCTTGTACCTTAGGGGTGTCTGGCTTGGTTTTTATTGAAACAACCTGGATTTGTATCGTGTTATTTAAGTCAACTCAGCAAGCAATGTGAAAGATTCCTAGGGACACAAAAGATACATGATACCGATTCAACCCATATTGATTGAGCAATTACTATGTACCAGACTCTGCTATTATAAATCATCGAGGAAGTGGTCCTTGTCAGTGAGTCTTTGTCTTCAACTTGTTAACAGAGATTCTGGGGCGTGAAACCTTTAGGTCACAAGGAAAAGGTGCTGATTGAAGGTCAGACTGGGTTTGTACCTCAGCAACATTTTTTTCAGGCTACTTATTGTTGAACCCAAGTTTACAAGCAATGCACAGTGAGGTCAAACGAACTGAAACATCAGATTTTAGAGCAGAGAAAGGCCAAGAAAACCACACCAAGGGCTTGCCATCAGATTCTGCCTGGGTGAACTTCTCTCTTCTTGAAGTCCTCAAAATACCAAGATTCCATCATCTGTCAGGGGGCAGCCTTTCTTATTCACCTGATAAGCTGCGTGGAACCCAAGAGTTTCCAAAGTCTGGAGAGATCAGGTTGAGAGAAAAGATAAATGTTTTAATTCTACTTACAAAAGTGTAATTTACCAAATTGCTCTAAGTCATAATTAGCTCGAAGGGAAGGGTTTCCTCATAGCTGGAAAACCCAGATCAAAACCAGTAATGTTCCAAACAAAACCATGAAAATTATAACCATATTCACCAGTTACTCAATAACCAAACCTTTTGTTAATAGTTTTATGAAGCCATCAGATTTTCCATTGGGATTTTTAAATTTCTTACCCAGTTCAGCATTATGATCTGAAATTCATCAGAAACTTGTATTTGTCAAAGAGTCCTTCCCATGAATTTTCTTAAAGATGAAGCACTTTAACAAAAGTACAACAATAACTGTCTACAAATAACAAGACTTTAAAAGACATTGTTAAACACCTTATTACAATGTAATTGACAAAGAAACTTGGTCACGGCTGTGACACACAACATTTTAAGATACTAACTAAAATAATGGCTGATAAGGTTTTAGCAGATAGGGCACGGGGTCCCTGGAGGAAAAGAACCAGACACAACTTTTTGACATACGAGAAGCCGGTTTAGACCTAAGCCATTTTGTGATCTAAGCCTGGCCACATTGCTTGCCCTTGAACAGATCTCAGTAATAATGATCTTAAAGGAAGACTGCAAGTTCTGTTTCAATGGTAGAGACCAGCCTGAAAAACTTTCTTGAGCTGTTTTGCAGAATGTAAGGTAACCCTCCTTGGGCATTCAACTGGAACCCAAGGGATGATGGCCTTTTCTGACCCTCGTGACTTCAGTCACCTAAAGCTGGGACTCTGTCGACCTTTGCCCCGATTCTATGCTGAATTCTCCTCTGCTGTAGCCCCTTCATGAACATGCATATACCCTTAGCTTAAAACTTTGGCTGTTCAGGAAGACACTGAAAGATCTTTGGGAAAGATCGCAGGTGGTCTCCTTACTTGCTGCAAGCAATAAATCCTTTCTTCCCCCTGTCTTTGGCTTGGTTGTGTCTTCTGGCTGACACCAAGAGGCAAACCTAATTTTCAGGTAACAATAACATTATATACCAGGACATGTCCAAATTTGAGAAATTCATATAATTTCTAGAATGTCTATATTAATAAAATTTACCCGTACAGTATAACCTGAGAAGGTTTAATCACTCATTTCACAATGCTTCCCATGTAATTCAACACACCAAATAATCCTAGTTAATTTACCCTCTCTGAGATGCTGCAGGTTTCCAGAGTGAGCTGTAGATGGAAAAAACTTCAATTAGAATTTGATATTTGGGCAGTTTATCAAAAATATCAAAAAGGTTTCAAAACACTTGGTCACACAGGATCACAGGTCAGTGTGAATGCTATTCACGTAATTAAAGCAACAATAAAAGATTTTTAAAGCAAATACAGATCACTTACACACAAAGAAACAATCTTATCAAAAGCAGCATTCTGAGAAAAGTTTGTTCTCTTAACATAGTGAGAAACCAAATCCAGCCCTACACCAGCCTAGTCTTAAAAACAAAATCAGTTTACCTAGTTACATTTAATCTGTCAACTGAAATAAAATGCACAACCTGTAAATTGAGAGTTATATTTTATTTGGCGGACTTTCTGAGGATTCAAACCCAGGAAGCAGCCTCTCAGATCACTCTAAGAGACTGATCCAAATTGGCAGGGGAGGAGCCAGGATAGATGAGTTCTGCCACAAAGAACAGGTAGTCAGAACATCAAAAAATTACTGTTAATTAAAGAAAATCAGACATCTCGAGTTCAGGAATTTAGCACTTTTCTATGTATGGGGAGATGCAAAGGTCTGAGCTCACTGAAATCATTCCTTTGATATGCACCTAGCTCTCCAGGGCCAGTCTCCTGCTCTTCCACAACCTGAGTTCCCTCAGGGTGCACTGTTGGGGATGGCTGCAGAGGCAGGTAGTAGCATACGACTTGATGGCCATAGCATCCTTTGTTTACTGCTATGGCTGACTATTTTTCATTCACAAATCTTCACAAATCCAACCTGAGCAAATCCTGACCATGTACAAAACTTTTCTCGGCATTCCTTTTCTACAAGCCCACAACTTTTTGTATCCATTTTATTTTGGCCTTTGTTTTCTTTTCCCTTCAGAAACAAACAGCTCCAGGACAAAACTACCCTTTTTCCCTTTAACAAAATGCCATTTTTGCCGTAACAAAATTTCCATTCCTCCTACCTCCTTTTACTAAAAACACACACCCTACTCTCCTGGCATACTGAAATGTTTCCCCTATTATTTTAGTAGCTTTATATTTTAATTTTAACCCATAAAATTTAACCTTAAGTCCCTAGCAAAAACTGAGAAGCAAGTAATTGTAAACTGTCATACCAGCATTTCCTGCCTTAGTTTTTTTCTTGTAAGAAGCAAAGGTAGGTAAACTCAGACCCACTTAGCATTTTATCTTCTTTGAAATAACCTGGATTTTCAATAAATTCCTATCATTTAATTGAATTTAGCAAAACTAAAATTTCAAGTTATCAAAATCTGCAGAGACTGTTTTAGAAAGACATTTCCAAAACATAATTATTCCAAAAGAGTTTACCTAAGACCTCTTATCTCATTTACATTGAATTTACTTATAATTTTCATCAAACTGTTGACTGAAAAAAAGATGCACAACCTAAAAGTTGAGAATTAATTACATTTTCTTCAGCAGACTTACTGAGGTCTTCAGTGTAGGATACAGTCTCTCTCAGTTATCTCTGAGAGACTGTCCAGAGATAAGGGAGGAGTCAGAATATACAGGACTTTTTGCAAAAAACAAAAACAAAAACAGTTGAACATCAAAAGATTACTGTTAATTTAAGAAAAATCAGACAACTCAAGTTAATAAATTTAGGACTTTTCTCTGTGTGAGAAGATGCAAGAATCCAGACTTAATGAAGTTATTTCTTTGATGTGCACCTTAACTATCTAGGACCAGTATCCTGTTTTCCTCCATCCTGGATACCCTCAGGGTACACCTTGTGGAGGGGAGAGGGCAGCTGCAGTGGCTGATGGCTTGATGGCCACAACATCCCTTGCGTACTGATATGGCAGGCAGCATTCTTTGTCCACAGTATCATGTTACTTTCTTTGCTGACACATTGCAACAGATTATTTGACTTCCAATAAACCTAGTAAAATAAAAGTATACTTCTTAATACTGATGACCTTAAAGACATGTCTATATTAATCAAACCAACAAGCTTAAGCTATACCAGATTAAATACCAGATATTAATTTAATATTGAATATTTCCCAGATCATGTCAACCTGAAATTCATTCTGGCCAGTTTGTTTTATATTTCTGAGAATTTATATGAGTGCTTAATTCTTTTAAGCCGATTAAACAGAGCTTATCCACAAACCAATCTTGGCAATGCCATTTGGAGGCAGAGACATATCACACTTATACTGTACACATGTACATACATCTATATAGACACAGCCAGAGGTCTCACAGTTTTCCTGCTTCAGTTTAAAAAGACCTCTTTTTTTCTTTAGTCTCGGTGATCACAGATGATTAAAGTTCCCAAGAGCCCAGGTAGATCATTTACAATAATACATATCACTCATCACATTCACATGCTTCACTCATTTCCAGATGGACTTGAATCAGCATTCAAGTTACTAAGACCCCCTAATGAAGGTCAAAAGCAGAGAGAGAGAACAGAATTCGGACTCCTATACTAAGACACTCATGCACACACCCAAGATAAAAGCCAAACCAATTCCAAAAAGCTCACTTTAATATAGTAACATAAAAGCCTATACATAAGGAATCTCATCCCATTTTCCCTCCCTTTTACAAAACAGTTCTAGCAGTTGAAAGGTGATGTTATAATTTAGAGAGCCACAAGGAGCCATTGTTCTCCTATGGAGTACTGAGGCCTAGCAGGGTTACAATACAGTAGCGTCTTCTCTCACTCATGGGAGCATAGCTGAAGATCTCCCAGTGATCCTGCCAGCTGTAGTCCTCCCTGGGGACCATGGGATGGAACAGAGCTCTGATCACCCATACTTAATTACGGCAGGTGTTAAATATCAAGTAAACAACAAACCAGTGCAATGCAAAGTGGCAAATGGTCTTGCGACTTTGAAGAGCTTTAAAGTTCCTTTGAGGGCCTCTAAATTGAATTACCAATTTACAGGAAATACAAGCATGACAGAGGAACATGTTAAAACACCACCATAGGGATGCAGTTAGAATTCAGACTGGGAAACTCTGCAGGACAGCCTGGTTTCTTTCTTTCTTTTCTTTTCTTTTCTTTCTTTCTTTTTTTTTTTTTTTTTACAAACTGGTTTCTTTAAAAAAAAAAATTGTAAGGAACTAAAAAAGGGAGTGAGAATTGTCAAGCAATCACAATGTGTGGAACTTGTTTGGATCCTGATTCAAATGAACTGTAAAGAAGGAAGACAAAAAATCTAAAAAGATTTATGCCTTATGCCCTGGAGGTAATGGGAAATTTCCACACTAATTGGTTATTTATGAAATTCAGAAATTATTGTGAAATCTCTTTTTAGGAATGATAATGGCATTACAGTTTAGAAATATATACTGAAATATTTCCCAATCAAATGACATCATGATGATGATGATTTGCTTCAAAATAATACAAGGGAGGTTGGCAGGTAGATGGACAAGAGTAGGGGATATTGATTAGGGGAGAATTAATCAGCAAACTGTTCCTATAAAGGGCCAGGTAGTGGCTGGTAAATGCAAAAGTAAAACAGATAAAATATAAAGAAATGAACATGACTATGTTCCAATAAAACTTTATTTATAAAAATGAGTAGTGGGCTGAACTTGGCCCTTGGGCTGTAACTTGCTGACTCCTGGTTAGTAAGCATTATTGCAGCTGGACCACAGTTACACAGGTGTTCACTATACTATTCTGTCTACTTTTGAGTATGTTTGATGTTTCCATGATAAAATGTTTACAACAAATGAATGTCTTCAGCATCGTTTCTAAGCCTCAGACCACTCTTCAGTTGTCTTGGTATAATTTTTGCAGGCGACTGTCCCTCATACCTGACTTTGACGACATAACTTTCATTGCCGCTTTTGTACATAAGCTTTTAAACACCAAACTCACCTGAGGGTTCCCTGAACAACTACATTAATTTTGGTGTGGCTTCTATTTCAAAACTATATTTGCATTTTTAAATTTAATTTAATTTTTAATTTTTGTCCTTTCATTCCCCTTAAGCCATCCCATTTTAAATGGAATCAGACCACATCTCACATTTCTCTAAATAACTTTAAAAATATAAAAATCCTGCTTTCCCTCCATCTAAGATGCTTATTCTACAAATATTTACTGAGGTTAGTACGGGCCATATCTTGTGGCAGTTTGTGTGGAAGCAAAGATGAACATGATTCGATCCTGATCCTTGGGGAACCCCCAGAGCCCTGCAGACCCCTCCTTTCTCATTCTGAACTCCAAGACACTGCCCTCTAAGCTTCCCATCTCTTTAATATCACCAGCTATTCTCATTATTGATAGACTTAAGCTCAATGTATCAATTAGCTGTGCTTTCCTCTCTGCCTTCTGGAGAGGTAGACTGACCCAGGACCAGTAAAGATAAGGGCAGCCCCAGGAGAGAGGGTCTCAGTGTGCCTGCAGCCTAACCCAAAATTTCCAAGCTTCAATTATCTGCACACTCCTATACTATTACTTATTAACATTTTTCTTTAAATTGACTCAGAAAAAATCAGTATAGACATTAATATTTGGAGATGCTAAACTTGGGCGTTCCTGCTGTCCATAGGGCCACCACTCACCCCAGGGGAAGAGCTTTCTTTACACACTGTCCTCAGGGTAGTCAACTTGTTGAAGTGATTTTGAACCTCTCAGTTGGCAAAGTCTTAAAAACCACAGCTTTTGATTGGTGTGAGCTTTCTAAGGAAAAAGAAAGTCTTCAAGAATCAATAGCTTAGTCCATTAGGAAGCAGGGGTATAAAGAAAGTGGGATTATAAGCAATAAGTCCAAAATAAGCAGTTTTTTACTCCAAAGAAAATTAAATGAGATGGGCGGAGAAGGATCAGGGAAGAGGTAACTGGAGCTTGGATATCTCACTGATTACTTCAGAGCAAATCCCAGCTACCACATAATTTCATCTGTAAATATCCTATTATATATCTCAGAAAGATAAAGTCTATTTTATAATAGAACTACAATATCATTATCACACCTGAAACAATGATAATCCCTCACCATCAATAAATATCCAGCATTCAGATTTCTAAGTGTCTTTTTTTTTTAACTGTTTGAATCAGGATCCAAATAAGGACCACATGTTGCGATTGTTTGAAATGTCTTTTACATCTCTTGCAATTTATAGATTCCCTCACCTTTTTTTCTTGCAATTTATGTAATTTTTTAATGATGTATTTGCCTTTCACATTGAACTTCTTTTTCCCAGTTTATATTTTATTCATTTTTAAAATGGTGGTATTGGGGATTGAACCCAGGACCTCATACATGCTAAGCTTGGGCTCTACCACTGAGCTATATACCCCAGCCCCCCACCCCATTTTGTTTGCTTAGTGCAGTTGCTGTGTACTACTTTAAAATCATCTTGCAGTGAGTTGTCCTGTACCTGGAGGAACATTGAGTCTTGGTCAATAGTTGTAACACACTAATGTTTCTGAAGCATAGACAGCTCTCATAGATACAGGGTTGGGAAGAATCACAAGCTAGAGGCATTACTGGGTCCCCCTCCCAGTCTATGGGAGGCTTCATCAAGGACTCCTCTGTTGACTATCCCCACGCAACCAACAATTTCCCCAGATTAGGACTGTCAATGCCTTCTCACAGCTTGTAGGTCAAGTTCATGCTCCTAACAGAGTGAAACAGCAGATTCTAGTCTGATCCAGTCCACCTGTTCAGTTTCTTGCCCAGAGTCACCCTATAAGGAAACTCATCCACGCTCCTGGTTATACAGTCCTCTCTCTCAATACGCCTACTGTCATCCTACTCTGCAGAAGCAACTATTTTTACTGTTTCTTCCATTTATTGTCTTTATATTTATGAATCATAGCTATCATTTTGCAATCATATGCTACCATGTGAAAGCATAAATAATATACTATCATTATGTAGTAATGTGCTATCCTACTGCAGGGAAGGAAAACTTTTCTTTTCTTCCCTTCTAGGTTCTTTGGCTGGTCTAATAATTAAATTGACATAAGACAGATTAACAGGAGAAACAGAAATTTAATTTCATATGTACAGGAATTCATGAAAAATATGAGATACAAAGAAGTGACCAACGGGGGCAGCTTTTATACCTTTTAGGCAAAGATACAATAAATCTGTGCAGAATTGACAAGAAAAAGAAGTTTGGATTTGGGGTAATAAATCAGTGAAGAACTAACAAGGTTTATAGCTTTTTAGAGAGCTCTAAGTTCTCTATCTCTGGTGATGAGGTACATTTCTTCAGTATCTAGTACAGGGAGGGTGCCTTTCACAAGGGAGATTTATTTCCTGCTTTCAGAGGGACAAAGGAGGGTCAGAGTGTTCTCTTGCACTGGCTGTTTCTAGAGTGACTTTAATTCAAAATAATCAATATGCCAAAGTGGCACATTTGGGGTAGCATATTTGGCTCCCCTTCAATATGATAGCATAATATGCTATTAAGTAAATCTCTTGTGGCTCACCCTGGAGACCTAAAAGCTGGTGGCAGACATTTGCAGAGTGTTTATCTGCATGAGTTATCCTAGAGGCTGACATCTTGCTTGGATTGTTAGCACCAAGACCTAGCCCCACCCAACAGCCTGTAGGCTTAAGTGCTGGGAAGCCTCAGGCCAAACAGCTTACTGGGTCAGGCCAAAGTGCTGGGCTGGAATGCAGCCCCACCCATCAGCAGTCCAGAGCAGCCTAGGCACAGCCCTATCCACCAGAGGGCCAGGACCAAGCATAAAAATGGACATAAACATCAGTGGAACAAGATAGAAGGCCCAGAAATAAACCCATGCACTTATGGTCAAATAAACAAAGGAGGCACAAATACACGATTGAGGAAAGACAGTCTCTTCAATAAGCAGTGTTGAGAAAACCGGATAGCTATGTGTAAAGGAATAAAATCAGAACATTCTCTAACATCATATATAAAAATAAATTCAAAGTGGATTAAAGACATAAATGTAATACCAGATACTATAAAACTCCTAAAGGTAAACATAGGCAGAACACTCTTTGACATAAATCGCAGCAATATTTTTTTCGAACCAGCTCCTAGAGTAATGAAAATAAAAACAAAAATAAACAAATGGGATCTAATTAAACTTAAAAGCTTTTGCACAGTTAAGGATACCATCAACAAAATGAAAAGACAATCTACAGAATGGGAGAAAATATTTGCAAATGATGCAAACAACAAAGGACTAGTTTTCAAAATATACAAACAGCTCATTCAGATTAATACTGCAAAAAAAAGCAACCCAATCAAAAAATGGGTAGGAGACCCAAGTAGACATTTATCCAAAGAAGACATCCAGATGGCCAACAAGCACATGAAAAGATGCTCAACATCACTAATTGTTAAAGAAATGCAAATCAAAACTACAATATCACATCACACCAGTCAGAATGGCCATTATTAAAAAGTCCACAAACAATAAATGCTGGAGAGAGTGTGGAGAAAAAGGAACCCTCCTACACTGCTGATGGGAATGGAAATTGGTACAGCCACTATGGAGGACAATATGGAGATTCCCCCAAAAAACGAAAAACAGACTTACCATATGATCCAGCACACCACTCCTGGGCATATATCCAGAGGAAAATATAATTCAAAGAGACACATGTATCCCAATGTTCACAGCAGCACTATTTACAATAGCCAAGACATGGAAACAACCCAAATGTCCATCAACAGATGACTGGATAAAGAAGACACACACAATGGGATACTATTCAGCCATAAAAAGGAATAAAATAATGCCATTTGCAGCAACATAATGGAACTGGAGGCGAGCATTCTAAGTGAAGTAAATCGGAAAGAGGAAGAAAGATATCATACAATATTGCTTATATGTGGAATCTAAAAAAAAAAAGGACAAAAATGAACTTATCTACAAAACAGAAACAGATTCACAGACATAGAGAACAAACTTACGGTTACCAGTGGGTAAAGGGGTTAGGAAGAGATAAATTAGGAATTTGAAATTTGTACCTCTTCCGGAGTCATGGAAATGTTAGCTATCTTGATTGTAATGGTGGTTTCATTGGTATATACATCTATCAAAATTCATCAAATTGTACACTGAAATATATATAGTTTACTGTATAGGAATCATACCATAATAAAAGTGTTTAAAAAAAATGAGGCAATATAAAAGGTCATCTTCAGATCTGTGTTCATGGCAGGGCCTGTCAACTGGAAAGTATCACTTTAGGTGAACAGACAAGGAGAAGCCATTGAGCTTTGGATGTTATAAAATGAAATGAGGAGAGCTGTGTGCTGACAAAGGCACTAATTCACATGCTTACTGCCCAGTCTCTCACCAGACAATTCTTTCCATTTCTTTTGTTTTTTCGGTGTTTATTTTGGTTTTTGGTTTTATGAATTTGTTTAAATTCCTTTTCCCCCAGCTTTATTAATGTATGATTGAAAAATAAAAGTTGCATAAACTTAGGTTGTACAATGTAATTTTTTTCTTCTTGTTACAGTAAGCAATGTGGTGCTTTAGTATATGCATACGCTGTGAAATGATATACAATGGAATATTACTCAGCCATAAATAAGGAAACCCTCCCATTTGCAACAACGGATAAATCTGGAGGACATTTTGCTAAGTAAAATAAGCCAGACACAGAGAGACAAATATTATATGATCTCATTTCTATGTGGAATCTAAAAAAGTCAAACTCAGAATCAGAGAGAAGAATGGTGGTTGTCAGGGGCTGAGGGATGGTGGAAATGGGGAGATACTGTCAAAGGGTACTAACTTTCAGTTGTAAGATGAATAAGTTCTGAGGAGCTAATGTGCAGCATAGTGACTATAGTTAACCATACTGTATGATAGTCTTGAAATTTACTAAAAGTATAGATCTTAAGTGTTCTCACCACACACAAAAAAGAAAAAAAATAGTATCTTTCTATGTCTTTTGAAGTGAAATTAGTCAATGTTTCCCTCACACTCTTGCTCTGTCTCTCTTTCTCTCTTTGCTTGAGGAGAATGAGGCATTCTCTGCAGAGATTCGTATGTATTAAGTGTTTTGCCTACAAACCCTCCAGTAACTCCTCTATTTTCATCCCCATGTTTTGCTGTCTCAGAAGACCTGGCACTTCTGAGTCCTCAGCCTCTCCAGGTTTATGAGGGGAAGTTGTACAGTCTCCTCAACTACAATATTTACCATGCATTTTTTTAAGTGAGGTTTCCTCCCTGCCTCATTAAATACTTACTCCATCACCCACTTTCAGTCTCCAGAAACTTGCTGAAACCTCTGATCAACTGATGCCCTCTATTTATTTTTGTGGGTTTATAACTTTATCCTTTATAGTAATTTTTAGGGATTTGGAGGAAGAGGAGCTAAACACGTGTGCTTAAACCACTATATAGAATTACAAGCCTGAAAGTATAGTTTAGAAATCTTACAATTTCCAGCGCTTTTCTCCTTTCCTGCAAATGCAGGCTCCCATTTGGGATCCCATCTGGGATCATTTCTATTCAGCCCTGGGAACTTCTTAAGTATTTCCTGCAGTGCAGGTCTAGGGCCAACAAATTTCCTTAGCTTGTTTTTCTGAAAATGTCTTTATTTGGCCATCATTTATCTATCATTTAAAATTTTACTTTGAATTAATTTTAAGCTTACAGAAAATTGCAAGAATAGTACAAAGAATTCCCATATACTCTTCCTAACTGATAACATTTACTTGTCAACATTTTGCCACATTTGTTTAATCATTCTCTTTCTGTCTCCCCCTGTCCCTTTGTCCCTGTGTGTGTGTGTGTGTGTGTGTGTGTATAATATAATTTTTGATATTACACATAATATAATTTTGTATACTATACATAATATGATTTTTAACCATTAGAAAGTAAGCTATAGATCTAACAACCCAGATTCAAGGAATTAACACTGAAACAATACTACGATCTAATCTACAGATCCCACTCAAATTTCACTGATTGTTCTGACAATATTCTTTATAAGTCTACAATCCAATCCAGGATCACATGTCACATTTAGTTATGATGCCCCTTTAATTTCTCTCAATCTGGAAGATAATCTCTGTTTTTGTCTTTCAGGAACTTAACATATTTTAGAAATGTACATGCCAATTATTTTGCAGAATATCAATCAGTTTGGGTTTGTCTGATATAATCTTATTTTGAAGGGAGGTTTTTTTTTTTTTTTGGTGGCAGGAATGACACAGAAGTGATGCTATGTTCTGTTCAGTGGATCCTTTCAGGAGGCACACAATGTCAATTGTCCTCATTACTTGTAATGTTAATTTTTATTACTTGGTCAAGGTGGTGTATATCAATCAAACTTGAAAAAGAAGGACAAAGTTGGAGGACTCACACTTTCCAATTACAAAAAAAAAGGTAGTACTGGCATAAAGACAGACATATAAACAAATGCAACAGAACAGAGTCACTGCCCCCCCCCACAAACACACACACAAAAGCTCCTTACACACACAGTCAAATAATCAATTGTGAAAGGACAGTCTTTTCAACAAATGGTGTTGGGAAGCTTGCAAAAGAATGAAGTTGGACCCTTTCCTTACATCATATACAAAATTAACTCAACTTGAATCAAAGACCTAAAGGTAAGAGCCAAAACTATAAAACTCTTAGAAGAAAATAAAAGAGAAGCTTCATAATATTGGATTTTGCAGTGACTTATGAGATATGACATCACAAGCACAGGCAACAAAAGAAAAATTAGATAAATCAGACCACATCAAAATTTAACTTTTGTGCATCCAATGACTCAGTCAACAGAGTATAAAGGCAACCTACCAAATAAGAGAAAATATTTGCAAATCCTATGTCTGATAAGGGGCTAATATTCGGGACACATAAAGATCTCCTACAATTCAAAAAAACCCCCAAACAACCCAATTCAAAAATGCACAAAGGACTTCAATAGACATTTCTCCAAGAAGATATTCATATGGCCAATTAGATACTAAACTTCACTAACCATCAGAGAAATGCACATCAAAACCACAATGAGATACCATTTCACACCCATCAGGATGGATATTATTTTTTTAAAAAAACAGGAAATAATAAGTGTTGGGGAGGATGTAGAAAAACTGGAACTCTTGTGCCCTATTGGTCAGAATATAAAATGTTGCAGCCACTATGGAAAATAGTATGGTAGTTCCTCAAAAAAAATTAAACAGAATTACCATATGATAACAGAGATTTCACTTCCGTGTAAATACCCAAAAGAATTGAAAGCAGGTTCTCAAAGAAATATTTATACACCCATGTTCATAATAGTATCATTCACAATAGCTAAAACATGGAAGCAACCCAAGTATCTATGATGGATAAATGGATGAATAAAATGTGATATATACATACAATTAGATATTACTCAGCTTTAAAAAGAGGAAATTCTGACATATGCTACTACACTGATGAACCTTGAAGACACCATGCTAAGTGAAATAAGCCAATTACAAAAATACAGATACTATATGATTCCACTCATATGAGGTACCTAGAATCATTAAATTCATAGAAATAGAAAGTTGAATGGTGGTTGCCAGGGGCTGCAAGAAGGGGAGAATGAGGTATTATTCTTTAATGGGGGCAGAGTTTTACTTCATGAAGATGAAAAGTTTCTGGAAATAGTGATGATAGCTGCACATCAATATGAATGGACTTAATGGACTTTAAGTGTGAGCTACACACTTAAAAATGGTTACAATGGTAAATTCTGTATTAAATTTTACCACAATAAAAATGTCACATGCTATGTTTCTCTACTGTAAAGTTGGTAAGTGTCTTGTACTTAATACATTTGTAACTTCCTCCTTTAACATTGAAAAGCTGGCTCCCATTATCCTCAAAATACAATTTGTTAATCCTCCTGTATGTTATTAAACATATAGGCCATCCTCTCAGTGCTGCCTCCACCAACCATACAGGCCAAAGCCTTGAGCCTGGCCATACTGATTTTGACAACTGAATTCATGGCTCTGACAAAGATGAAATGAAGGCTGTCAACTTTGAAGGATATTTTCACTGGATATAGAATTTCAGGTTGACTTTTCTTTTCTTTCATCACTTTAAAAATGTCATTCCATTTTGGCTTCCATTGTTTCTGATAAAAAGTCAGCCATCATTCTTATTGTTCTGTGTCTAAATGTATTACCTCTTTTTCCTCTGGATGCTTTTAAGAATTTTTTCTTTGTCTGAGTTTTCAGCAGTTTGACTATGGATGCACTTACGTGTACTCTTCAAAGGATTTATTACACTTGAGGTTCTCTGAATTTCTTGGATCTATAGATTGTTGTTATCTTTTATAAAATTTGGAAAAATCCAAGCTGTTATACCTTCAAATATTTCTTCTACCCCATTCTCTCTCCATCATATACATTATATCATTTGATATGGTCCCACTAGTCTCTGATACTCCGTCTTTTTTTTTTCCACCTTTTACTTCCTCTCCATGCTCTAATTTGGCTAATTTCCATTAGACTGCCTTTAAGTTTCCTCATCCTTTCTTCTGCTATGTCCATTTGCTGTTCAGCCATCCAGTGGAGTCAATTCAGCTACTGTATTTTTCAGTTTTAGAAATTCCACTGGGTTCTTTTAAAGATTTTCCACTTCTTTGCTCCAGTTAATCCATCTCTTCAGCCATTTGTTTAATCTTTTGCTTTAAATATTTTTATGGCTTAAAACACCATTTATCTCACAGTATCTGTGGGTCAGGAATCAGTTTGGCATAGTTGTTTCAGCTGGATGTCTTTGGATCGAGCTGTCTCATGAAGTTGTAGCCAAGATGTCATCCAAGGCTGTGGGTACATATGAAGGCTCAATAGGGGAAAGATCTTTAACATTTTAAAACACATTTATAAGTTTAAAGTCCTTCTTTACTAATTCCAACATCTTGGTCACCTGTGAGTCTCTTCGATTTACTATTTTTTCTCTTAAACTATGAGTTAATTTTCCCCTGCTTCTTCACATGTCCAGTAATTTTTAAAATCTTGTGCTGGACATAGAAAGACTCTAGATTTTGTTATCTTCCTCTGAAGAGTATTGTATTTTATTCTGGCAGAAAGTTAAATTGCTAGGGCATCACTTTGAGTCTGTTGAGGTTTATTTTAGGCTTTCATTGTGGATATATTTCATGTTTTCCTTAGATTAAAGGTTTAGCACTTACTTGTATGTATCAGCCTTACTCCTAGGGCATGGCCTTTTTGAAGTCTCAACAACACATCTCCACTCTGAATGGGCAGTGACTCCAATGTCATCACAGCATTGTACAACTTCTAAAATCTAGGCTTGCTTTCAGCTTCTCCAGCCATTGTTTTCTGACATGCCTTGAAGAGACTCACCCGGCAAATATGAAGCTGAGGATTTGGCCAAGAGTCCGAAGGAAACTTCTGTGCAGATTCCTGGGGCTACTTCTTTGAGGCTTCCTTCTTCTTATGTACCTGTACTGCAACTTCCAACCACTTTAGCAACCTCAATCTCAATTTTTCCTCTCCAATTTCCTGGAAATAGTTTAGAAAATGCCCTCAGGTTGAATATAGAGCTCTTATTTTGTGCTTTTCTCTTAAAGATGACATTGTGCATTGTGTACTGTCTGATGTCTCAAAACAGTTGCTCTGTACGTTTTGTTCAGTTTTGCAAAACTATTAATAAACAGAAATTTCAATTAAATAGAGCTGGGAGACCAGAAGAGGGAGCTCTCACATTCTGTGACAACAGCCGAGCCCAAAAGGAAGAAGAAAGACTTCTTTCTTGGCAATAACTTGACCAAAGAAAAGCTGTCGACTGTTTACTACAGTACTTCCAACTTCCTTTTCCCTCTATAAGAGTTCTTCCCTTGCTAAGTGGGGACTTGGCATGTGATTCACAATGGTTGCAGACCTTAAAGTGCAATTCTCTGCTGATGTTAAATACCCTTTTCTCTCTCTTTCTTTTTATTCCTTCCTTCCTTTCTTTCTTTCCTTTCTTCCTTTTGCTCCTTCTTTCTCTCCTCCTTTCTTTCTTTTTCTTTTTCTTTCTGGAGAAATAACTGGCAGCCTATTTGTTTTAGGCCAACAATTTAATAGTTGTTTATGGCATGAGGAGAGGTCTGGTACTGTTACTCCAACATGTTCAGTGCCAGAAGTCCTCAAATATTTCTTAAGTTCTTATAGATCAAGCTTATATTTATCCAGTGAGAAATTAAAGGTGGGCAAACCTATATCGCATGATTTCCAGTTTAGTTCTGCACACAGTAGGAAACATGTGGACCCTTATCTGTGTGCTTCCTATAACTTTTGTCATCTCAACCTGCACTGAGGATACAGAAAATATGATCGGTAAATTCATTAAAACAGAGCTGAACATCAAGAATCCATCTAAGTCATACCTAAGTACCATTCAGTTTTTATTTTAAGCCACTTAGATTTCAGGGTTTATTACAATGGTATGGCCTGGCTTGTCTTTGATCTACCAATCAAAGATTATTTTTAACAAGTAAAAAAGAAGCTATATGGTACCCATATTGTTATTACTCATGAACAAGAATATCATGAGCATGTGCATTAGTAATTAGATGAAAACTAACTTACACCTATGCACATGCATATACGTGCACATTTAAGTGGCCATGCCACAAAGTACATCTCAGAGATCACTCAAAAAATAACTTCCACATTTAAAAAAGGACTTTCTCATTTCATTTGAGAGTTCAAGTGGCTAATCAATTCTTACATGACCAATAAAACAAAATTATACTTTAATCATTGCATTATCAAAATATATGTATAAATGTCAGTGTCTTTAGGCCAAACATCAGAGTCTAAAACCAAAGCCAGAGCTTCACAATGTAGAAAAATCAAATATTCCTAAGAGGTCATTCCTACCTGTCACAGAGGTATGCGGTCTGCACTTACCACTTAATCATCTACTCCACCTACAAATAAGCAATGTTATTGTTACTGTCAAACGAGAAGACTAATTTGCTTCATATGAGGCTTCAACTTCAATTCTTTCTTATCGCTGAGGCTACGAGTCATAATGATACAAAATTGTGTTGGTCTTGGATAGGCTCAAAATAGAATTAATACTGGAAGTCATCATGGTTTAACGATACAAGTTTTAGCAGTGTAACCATGGATAAGTCAACCTCTTTGTGCCCCAGTTATCTCATCTGTAAAATAATTTTTTGTTGATGGCGCTGGTTCTTGTAAGGAATGCAGAACAAGTTGGTAATTAATAACCATTTAATAAATGTTAGCAATCATCATGTTCAATAATCATTACCACTATAGTATGAACGTTCAGATGTTACTAGTACAGATGACAACTTTGTCATTCACTTTGCATGAGAATGCGACTAAGAATGTAAGCAATATGTTTCATCATTTGGGGCTTTTCCTTTTACCTTCTTTAGTAAAATAAGAGTATTGCTATAAACGGCATACTGAAAACTGGGACAGATGTTTTAAAAGTGAAGTCAAGAAATACATTTCTGAACCAGATTTCTGTTTCAAAAATCAGGATATGCCATCCTGGAAAAGATATTTTTAAATTATGAGGAAAACAGCCTTAAGCAAACCACATACAAGCTTTTTCCTCATACATTTTTAAACTGTTGTTTTGGAATCAGCTTGCCATTCCTTTGTGTTTGCTCTCACACACATTAGACAGAACACAGGGGCTATGTTAACACAGGTACTGCCAATCAGAGCTCAAGGTAAATATATTATAAACTATAATTTCATTAGTTAATCCTGGAGCCTTGGGCTCTTGGAAATATGGTGGAATCCCATTCATCAGAAGGTCTCAGGGGACACATAAAGCTTTCAAATACGTGACGATTTGGATCGGGTAACATGGCAAAGCTTTGAACTTGGCAGCATAGGTTGCTACATCTACGGCACAAATTCACAGAGTATCCTTTCCATCTCCCTTGGTTAACAGACGGCTAACGAATGTGGCCAAATGAGTCCACTAAACAAAGGTGTTATGTTCCCGGACCACTGAATTTGGAGTTTCAAGAGCAGTTTGTTTTTACTTTTCACCAGTTAGCTAGGGTTGGAGAAATCTAAGAGCTGAAATTTTTTTTCCTTTTTTTTTTTTAAGGTCACACTGTCTTCTACCATGAATTGAAAACTTAACTATAATCTCAGGAACTCCAAAGTACAGTGCTGATAAAACCATCCAACTGTTTCTTCAAAGGCTGGCCCCTACACGCTGCTCAACAAAGACTGAATTGATGTGTACCCACATTGTCACAAGACAGCATGCAGAGAAGGTGACCCTAATTAGACTCAGTCAAAAATATATGGCACCCTCTGCATCTGCTAAAAGCATAGTAGGCAAATTAACCCAAGTATTTTAAAGTTTATTCAATACCAACTAAAATATGATGGATATACCATAGCACTAACCAAAATTTTTTGAGAAATTGGTCACAGACAAATCTTCAAGCATAAAACTGCAAATCTGACCTTGGTTTCCTGTACAGGATTCTCAGGCTGGCCAAAGACCTATGGAACTGGAATTTGTCCCTTAAATTGGTATTGCTTAATGCAGTCATAAGGGATTTACAGAGCCCATGGAATTGTTCATTTTTATAAAGCTGGAATGCTGTTGGCTTATGCATTACTTGGGACTTTAAAAAAATCATAAAATAACCTGTTTTTACTTTATTGTTTTTTCTTGAAAAAATCTAATTAGGAAAAAGTAGATCTCATATTTCTGTTCCATTGAAAGGTTTGAGCTTCATGATTAATCGTATTGGCAGCAGATAGTATAAACAGTCCTTCTTGAATGCATTTTGATTAAATGCATTTAGAGTTCCACTTAAGATGCATTTTGTCATGTTCAGCATGGTGCTAGACATGGGGTGGAAAAACAGCAGGTATTTCTCCAAGCAGGAGGCATAAGATTGCTAAGATCTTCAGCCTCCACCACAACATTAATTAGCGTGTTTCACCAACCAAGGCTGTAAGATTTGTAAATGAAATTCTAGAAGGGGCATCAAGCTAAAACAGGATATGGAAGCCAAATGGAAAACATGAACCAATAAAAGAAAAAAGCTAAACTAGCTAGAAGTCTAAGTTTAGTCTTTGAAGTCAGTTCAAGTCCTGCATGCTTTAATTCTGATGTAATCTTAAGATGGTGGGTACAAACAAGAACTCAGAAACAGCTTTTGTAACTTTTGGACGAACTGCACATGAATCAGTTTGTTGATGGCTATAATGATTACACAGTGGTCTTTGCTGAATCACATCTGAATTAAAACCGTCATTCTCCTTACGCTGGAATATAGTAATGAATACTTATCAACAAGAATAGCCATCCTCCAAACACACATACACCCCCTACACACACACTTACAAAAATTGTACATAGTATGTTACATTTCGTTCGTATATCCCATTATTTATCTTAACAACAGTGATGCATAAGCTCTTGCACGCTAGCACATTCTTCCTGTGTGACAGCGTGTTTGTTCCTTGTTTGTCCTGTCATTTGTCTCATATCACATTCTACTTAATGAGATGATTGTTTTTCTGTGTGCGAGAATATTTTTCTGAGAAGAGATAATTCTCTTGATTTGAAAAAAATATTTCTGTCAGGATGGGAACTTCAAACACGTATAGCATAAAAGGACCATGTCCATAATAGTTCTAGCGGACCAAAAAATTCAACTAGACTCACAATCCATTAAGGGTATTCTTCTTGCCTGCTGACAAGTCTTAAAAATGAATAGTACACAAAATGAAAAAATGCACACTGATTTTTTTTGGTAACAATCCACTTAAAACCCTCAGATGGAATAAATGTTATCACTATATTCACATAAGCCAAATTAAGTATTCTTTGAAAAACATGTTATTTTCTTCTTTTGATGATAAATGGAAAAGTTTAGTATATAAATGTTACTTTAACTTAAAAAGAAGGCCTTTTTGATAAAACAGCTTTGATTAAAAACACTATACACAATCTCAGTATTCTCATGATGGGAACTGAAAATGTAGGTTTGTATTTATTTATAGAACATGTATGTGAACAACTAGTGAATAAGTGCTCCCAACTAAGTCTGTTCAGTATTTTGATCAGAAGCATTTATGCTGTAGATAGCTTGCTGCAAGGATTTTTGCTGCAAACATACTACATATGGGTCCCATCAGAGGCAGTTTCTACTGACTAGTTTTCTTCCTGTGTATGGGTCATACTCTTCTATTTCTTTGCACCTCCTTTAATTTTTTGTTGAAAACCTGACATTTTAGATGATATATTGTACTGTCTCTAGATTCCAATTCACTACCCAACCTGGGGGGTTGTTTTCATTTGGTTTATTATTTGTTTATTGGCTCACCTGGGCTAAGTCTATAGAGGCTATCACTTCTACAGTGTGACCACCTGCACAACTTAGTGGTCAGCCAACGATTGGTCAGAAGTTGCACTTAAATACTATGAGCTAGTAAAGTTTTCACTCTTTGCTGATGCGCTGAAGTGTTGCATCACAATGCAGTGGCTTAGGGACTGCATTCAAAGTTTAGGCAGTCTGTAAGTTTGCTTCAACTTTTACTTTCTGAGTAAACAGGCCTCATATTCAACAAAAGATGAGAGATGGTTAGGGTTCTCTCTGACCTCTCTTGAGCATGTGTGCCCACCAGCTTCCAAACCATCAGGGATATGTAAAAGTTTATCAGTGCCACTATGGTTCTTCATTCTGATTTCTGTTCTATTTCTGGCTGGTCTGCTGGTATGTCGCTGGCCCCAACCAGTGGCATGACCTCAGTCTGGCTATGAGGTTGGCCTTCCTGGATATTTGCTCTTGTTCTTGGATTGTCCTACTGTATTGACAAAACTCCTGGGGATGAGGAGTTCCAGTGTAAATCAAATCAGCTCCCTGCAGGCAGCGAGGCTGCTGGTCCTGGCCGACTGCCCACTCCGGTAGAATTACTGCATACGGAACAGCACAGGGGAGAGGAAGCAGCCCTAACCCATGAATCCACAAACCCCCAACTATTCCTATTGAGATTCAGTCATTTTTCCTGAATAAATGTTCCTCAATTTATTATATATTTGAAGTAGTTCTTTTGACAATTTTGTCCAGTTTTATTGTTTTTTTTTTTTTTTTGGTGAGATGATTTACTAAACTTCGCACTCAGCCTATAAGTCCCACCCTATTTAGGAATTAAGTAATTTTTAAAAAGTTACTAAAGACACCAAATTTGATATGTCAAAACTAAGTATATACTTTCTAACACCTCCTTCTGAAAATCCTACATGTATGATAGCACATGAGAATAAACATATCACAGTATTGAGGATCACAAAGGAATTCATCAGGGGACAGAGGTTTTGACACTATAAGGTAAAAAGCTGATGGGACCATATTGACATAGAAACAATGGCAGAGAAAAGAAACAATACAACATGATGGCTTGAAAGGACAATACATAGTAGTCAGAATTCATCGTCTTGGCTAGAATTGTGAAAATACCTTGTGCAATGAACTGAAATTCATACGCTGAAATCCTAATTTCCAGCGTGATGGTACAGTGTGACGGCCTTTGGGAGGTTATTAGGTCATGAGGGGAGGTCCAAATGAATGGGATCAGTGCTTCATAAAACAGACCCAAAGGAGCTCCCGCCTCCTTTCCACCACGTGCGCACCCAGCAAGAAGACAGTCATCTGTGAACAAAGAAGTGGGTTCTCACCAGACACTAAAACTGCTGGCACCTTGATCTTGGACTTTCCAGCCTCCAGAACTGGGAGGAATAAATTTCTGTTGTTTAAAGGGCCACCCACTCAATGGTTCTGTTATAGAAGCCCAAATGAACACACTGTTAGAGCCTGATTCTACTCTGTGAGGGAGAAATTCTCTTGTTCCTACTCCTCTGGGGCCCCTGACTTTGCCTTCTGAGAAAAATTTCCTTACCTATTATCTTGTAGGCCACATCTCAAGTTGGCATTGGAAAGTAGGCCTCTTTGGAGGTTGTATAAATTTCACAGCCTGCTTTCTGATGATGCAAGTTTGGGGGCTGGTGGTTGTTTTATAGACTGAAAAACTACAGGCACTTTCAGGCCAGGTTTGTGGTTTTCTTGAGAATACAATTCCATCAAAATTTAGTAAGCTTTCAGTCTATTTACTACCAGTTGGTTCCATGTCAAAATTTCTTCTTGTCATTGTTTTTAAGCCTGCCAACTCTCTTATTCACTTCTGTGCGCAGCACATATCACTCTTTGTTACTTTAGTGGTGGTCATTTTAAGGTCATTTAAAACAATAGGCTAGATTAGCAAGGCAACACCTCCACTCTGACCTTTGTTATAGGGCCACCATTATTCAGATGAAAAGTCTTAATGAACAGTTTTTGAAAAGGGCACTGACCAAAGGCTCTGCTTTATGAGGCATAGTTGCAGTTGAATTTTCCAGCTTTGAGGAGCCAAATTATCAGATTTTATGTCAGTTTTAACTGTAAGCCACAGTCAGAGAATGTGACTCCCTTTAGCTTTCATTTAACTTATAAATGGGTTAATTCTACCATAATATATCACTCATGGTACCTTGCTAAAATCAACATGGAACAGCCAACACATAAACACACACTAATATTCTATTTTTTTGGGGGGGGGACCACTTCCTTTAGAAAGCTATGGGCACAGCAAGCACATGGTCTACCTTCCAAGTCATCAGAAGTAACAGGTCCACCAAATATTTTTTCATGACGTTACAAAGGTCGCCACCTTTCTACCCTTCAATTATCTGTTTCCTTCTGCCCAAAGACTGACTGATTAACCAATGTCCCATAATTTAGGTTTTTGTTATGGCAGTACTCTACCTTTGATAGCAATTTTTACATTAGTTAAGGTAAAGTATAAGCTGCTATAACTAAAAGGCACAAAAATAAACTCTCTCACATAACAGTCCAGAGCAAGGTGTCTCTTCTTCATGAGGTCATCGAGAGACCCAGGCTATACAATTCCTTAGGAAGGTGCCCCAGCTATGTGGTGGGACCTTGTCAGCCAGCACTGCAACTCTGATCCAGCTTACAGGAAGAGGAAAAGAGAATGGTTGGCAAGCAGTTTCATTTTTAAAAAACTTGAATGGACATTTCACACTTCTGCTTATATACCCCTTGGCCTGACAGTGGTCATATGGCCATATCTAACTGCAAGGTAAACTTGGAAATGACAATTAACTCCAGTTAGGCTTTCATGGGCGCAGCTAGAACTTGGGGATTCCATTACTAAAAGACATAAGTTGGACAGACGTTGGGAAACAGCAATCTCTATCACAATGGGGTTGAAAAGGGTGGTTACCACTTAATAACATCATATACTGTTGAATTTTTTAAATGAAGTATATACATTAGTTTTATAATAATTACAGTAAAGAAGAAGTTTCTAAAATAATAATAATTTCAGGCCAGGCCTATACCTTAAGTATTTTACTCTGGGAAAGGAAACAGTATAGAATTACTTTCATCTTTTACAAAATTATGTAAGATTCAGGTGTGCAGAATTATAATTCAACATTGATATACACTACAAACCTGGTTGCCATCCATTACCACATAGCCAATCTCCTTTGACTCATTTTGCCCACCGTAACCCCCTCCCCCTCTGCTAATTTGTTCTCTGTATCTATGATTTCTTTGTTTTGCTTGCTCAATTTTTTTTGTTAGATTCCACATATGAGTAAATTCATATGGTTTCTGTCTTTCTCTATATCTGGAAGTGGAACAGTGGAGTCATATGGTAGTTATATTCATAATCTTTTGAGGAATCTCCATACTGCTTTCCATAGTAGCTGCACCAATTTACAGTTCCACCAAGGGGGTACAAGAGTTCCTTTTCTCCACATCCACTCCAACATTTGTTATTTCTTGTCTTTTTGATAATAGCCATTCTAAATGATGTGAGGTAATATCTCGTTGTGGTTTTGATTTGCATTTCCCTAATAATTAGTAATGTTGAACATCCTTCCATGTGCCTATTGGTTATCTGTATGTCTTCCTTAGAAAAATGTCTACAGTTTGTTTGTTTTGGCTTTTAAAATAGTTTTACTCTGGCTATTTTCCAATTTATAAAAAGCAATGAGAATAATATGATGAACTCCCAATATCCAGCTTCATGTCAAAGCCAAAAATCAGACATCATATCATTTCATTCACCAATATTTTAGTATCTACAAAATATAACTTTTTGAACATAACCATTGTAGCATTATCCATGCAAAAGTTGTGAATAATTCCTTAGTGAATCAACTTAGTTTTTAAAAAATTTTTTATTGCAGTGCACTTGATTTACAATGTTAGTGTCACATGTACAGCAAAGTGATTGTTATACATACATATATATTCTTTCTTTTCAGATTCTTTTCCATTACATGTTATTACGAGAAGTTGAATATAGTTCACTGTGGTATACAGTAGGTCCTTGTTGTTTATCTGTCTTATACATAGTAATGTGTGTTTGTTAATCCTCAACCCAATTTATCCCTCCCTGCCCATTCCCTTTGGTAACTATAGTTAGTTTACTATGTCCGTAAATCTGGTTTTGGTTTGCAAATAGAATTTGTATCTTTTTTTTTTTTCAGATTCCACATATAAGTGGTATCATATATTTGTCTTTTTCTGTCTGACTTACTTCATTCAATATGATTAATTTCTAGGTCCCATGTTGCTGTGAATGGCATTATTTTTTGTGTGTGTGGCTGAGTTAATATTCCATTGTATATATATATACCACATCTTCATTATCCAGTCATCTGTTGATGGACATTTAGATTGTTTCCATGTCTTGGCTATCGTCAACAGTGCTGCTATGAAAATTTCGGTGCATGTGTCTTTTCAAATTAGTTTTCTCTGGATGTATGTCCAGGAGTGGGATTGCTAGATCATATGGTAAGTCTAGCTTTAGTTTTTTTAATGGATTCTTTACATATTTTGGTATTAACCCCTTATCAAATATATGATTTGCAAATATCTTTTCTCATTAAGTAGATTGTGGAGTCAGGTCCACAAAAACGGTGCTAAGATCACTGTCAATGAAGATATTACCTATGTTTTCTTCTCCGAATTTTATGGTATCAGGTCTTACATGCAAGATTTTAATTCATTTTGAGTTAATTTTTGTATATGGTGTAAGACAGTGATCCAGTTTTCCCAACACTATTGTTTCTTTTTTTTCTTTTTTTTTCTTACTTCCCAACACTATTTGTTTAAAAGGCTGTCGTTTCTCCATTGTATATTCTTGCTTTCCTTGTTGTAAATTAATTGTCCATATATGTATGGGTCTATTTCTGGGCTCTCTATTCTGTTCTATTGATCTGTGTGTGTGTTTTTTGGCCAGTACCATACGTGTTTTGATTGCTGTAGCTTTATAGGAGAGCTTGAAATCAGGGAGTATGATGTCTCCTGTTTTATTCTTCAGTCTCAAGATTGTTTTGGTTATTTGGGTCTTTTACGGTTCTATACAAATTTTAGAATTATTTGTTCTAGTTCTGTGAAATATGCCACTGGAATTTTGATAGGGATTATACTGAATCTGTAGATTGCTTTAGGTAATATGGACATTTTCACAGTATTAATTCTTCTAATCCATGAGCACAGAATACCTTTTCATTTATTTGTCTTCTTCAGTTTCTTTCATCATTGTCTTATAGTTGTCAGTGAATCAATATTTTACCTGGTTCGTTAAATTTATTCCCAGGTATTTTATTATTTTTGATGCCAATTGTAAATGGGAATTTTTAAAATTTCTCTTTCTGCAAGTTATTAGTTTATGCAAAGATCACCGATTTCTGTATATTTTGTATCCTGTGACTTTACTGAAATTCATTAGTTACAACTTTTTTTTTGGTGGACTGTTTAGGGTTTTCTATATATAGTATCATGCAATTGGTAAAGAGTGATAGTTTTGCTTCTTCCTTTCCAATTTGGATTCCTTTATTTATTTTTCTTACCTAACTGCTACAGCTATAACTTCCAATACTATGTTGAGTAAGAGTGGTGATGGGGGTATCCTTGTCTTGGTCCTGATCTTAGAGGAAATGCTTTCGGCTTTTCACTGTTGAGTATGTTGCCTGTGGATGTGTCATATATGGTCTTCATTATGCTTTAGTATGCTCCCTCTATACCCACTTTGTTGAGTGTTTTTTTTAATCATAAATGGGAGTTGAATTTTATCAAATGTTTTTTTCCTGCATCTACTGAGATGATACGATTTTTATTCTTCATTTTGTTAATGTGATGTATCATGTTGATTGATTTGCAGAGGTTGCGTCATCTTTGCATCCCTAAAATAAATCCCACTTGATCAGGGTGTATGATCTTTTTACTGTATTGTTGGAGTTGGTTTGCTAATATTTTGCTGAGGATTTTTGCATCTATGTTCATCAAGGATATTGGCCTGTGACTTTCTTTTTTTTGTAGTTGTCCCTGTCATTGATATCAGGGTAATGCTGGCTTCATAAAATGTATTTGGAAGTGTTCCTTCCTCTTCTTTTTTTTTTTTTTTTTTTTTGGAATAGTTTGAGGATAGGTACTAACTCTTCTTTGAGTGTTTTGCAGAATTTCCCAATGAAGCCATCTGGTCCTGGGCTTTGTTAGGAGAATTTTTATTACTGTTTCAATCTCCTTACTAGTAACTGATGTATTCACATTTTCTATTTCTTCTTGATTGAGTCTTGGAAGATTGTACATTTATAGGAACTTATCCATTTCTTTTAGGGTATTCAATTTTTTGGCACATACTTGTTTGCAGTAGTCTCTTATGATTCCTTATATTTCTGCAGTGCCAGTTGCAACTTCTCTTCCATCTCTAAATTTATTTAAATTCTGTCTCCTTTTTCTTGGTTAATCTAGCTAGAAGTTTTTCAATTTTGTTTTCCTTTTCAAAGAATCAGCTCTTAATTTCATCAATCTTTCCTAGAGTTTTTAAAAATCCCTATTTCATTTATTTCTGCTCTCATATTTATTATTTCTTTCCTTATACTAATTCATTTTTCAGTCCCTTTAGGTGTAAGGTTAGGCTAATTGACACTTTCGTTGTTTCCTGAGGTAGGTTTGCATTCCATGGCCACACTCCCCCTCAGTAAGTATCTTTATTAACATTATTTTTAAAATCTTTATCAGATAGATTGCTTATTTTCATTTCATTTAGTGCCTTTCCTAAGGTTTTTTCTTATTTCTTCAATTGGAATATATTTCTCTATCTTCTAATTTTGCCTGTTCTCTGTTTGTTTTCATGTGTTAGGTATTCAGCTCTGCCTTCCAGTCTTGAAGAAGTGGCCTTATTTAGAAGATGTCCTGTTGGGCTCACAAGTGCAATCCTGCCAGGCACTAACGGTTGTCCCCAATGTAGGTTGCATGTGCCCTCCTGTTACGACAAGGCTGTGGCTGCTGTAGAGCAGTGCTGGATGGCACTATTGCCCAGCCAGCTGTGAGGCTCAGCTGGAACAGAAGGGTAGGCAGGGCTATCAGCACGGCATTCCTACTGACACTAACAGGCTAGTTGGAGAATTCCAAAATGGCGCCCACCACCACTAGTATTAGCAAGGCAGCCTAAGACTGCATTAATGGCTCCTGCCAGTGACTCAATCCCCAGGGAGCGTCCTACTGATTTTTGCCTCTCTGTCAGATGCTTCAAGATTAGTACACAGATCCTTCTCACCCATGTTCCATACACTTTTCCATCTGGTGTTTTTGTGCTGATTTTCAGGTCAAGTGAGTCTATGCACAAGCTCTTTAAGACCAGGTTTTCTGTTTCCTGTAGTTCTGTAGTTTTCCTAGGTATATTCCCCATTGGTTTTCAATGCCAGGTGGTTTGGGGCTTGTCTCTCCTATGCAGGATCTAGAGGCTGGGGCGCCTGACATGGATATTCCTCAGGAAAAAAGACCCATACGTTTGTGATCCCTCGCAGTTGTGGACTGCTGCATCTGGCATGTGGGTTTTCCCTTGCTGAGTCTGTCTCTGCCTCTCCTATTGGTCTTGCTGCTGTCCTTTAACTCTTCATTGCAGAGGCTCTGTTCATCTAGTTTTCTGGTCCCTTTCTGAGGGAATTATTCCATATGTAGTTGTAGATCTGTTTTCTGTGTCATAAGGTGAGTTCAGGATCTTCCTACACTGCCACCTTGAAACCTTCCCCTTCATCTTTCGATCTAAGGCTCTAATTTAAAATAACTGCACATTGAGGAATACACCAAAACTCTATCTGCAGTTATAAATTAAAAAGTTCTAATATCAACTTATAGAATCACAGAATATTAGTGCTAGAAAAATGACCTTTTGTTTCTTATATATAAGTAAACTGAGATTCAAAGAGGTAAAATAATGACTCCAAATCAGAAAGACAGTAATTGATCCAAAATTAGAACCAAATTCTCCTCAATCTTTGGATATATACCAACTGAGATATTTTTGAAGTAGAAAGGTTATGGTAATTTCAAAAAGAATATGTCAATTAAAAAAATTATTCACAGATAATATTCTATAATTTTCAACTATATAACAATTGATAAAGATACATATTTAACAAATACAGCATGAATTAGGTTATCTCTTTAACACTAAATTTGTTTATTAAAAAATAATATACACAAGCTGAATCTGAGCCAATTGGCCAAATTACTTTTGGATTATTTCACTATTGTATTTATTTCAAACTATTCACTCAAAACAATACTGTAAACAAAGTATAAGCTCAATTTTCACATGTTTTGAAGGATGTAAGCTGACATAGTATACGGAATAATTTGTGTTTTTAAAACCTAAGGCTTCGAAAAGTAAACTTTATGAGAACTCAAAGTCAAGAAGCACATTAGATGCAAACATGTAGCACAGTTAGAATTTATTTATTTATTTGTACAAAGCCAAGACAGATTTAAGGGCACTTTTAAGATTACCTAAAATATAGTATATGTTACATTAAATCTAAGGAATTTGTGTGTTATTAATTCAACAAACATTGGCTGAGCATCTCCTTTAGGCATTTTACTTTCAAAGATGATGTAAAAGGAGAAATTATTCAAGTGGCTGTAATAACAGCTACTCACTAAAACAAACAAGCTGTCATCAGTTAGAAGGTGCTGTTGGTAGCATAATGGAGCTAACAGGCATTATACTTTTAAAAAATGATATGCTGGGGAACTAGAATCTGAAGATTCCATTGTAATTAGAGATTTCAAAAAGTAAAATGCAAAAATGTTCCAACGCTAAAGTAGTTCTCAATTAGGGATGATTTGGCAATGTCTGGAGATGTTGTTGGTTGTCACAGCTGGGGAGGGGCTACCAGCATACAGTGAGTAGAAGCCAGGGATATTGTTAAACATTCTACATTGTATAGGACAGCCCTTCACAACAAAAAAAATTAGCTGCCAAAAATGTCAATAGTGCCAAGGTTGAGAAACTCAGGCTGAAAGTGACTTAAGTGATTGAATGTGATTTAATATGTGTTAATTTTTTCTCTGAAAGACACGATGACACATTGGTCTATTTTCATAAATATGAAAAATGGTATAAAATAACCACATTACTGGGCATTTATCATTACAATAATACAAGTGGAAAATTTTTGTGAATAGCATTATACTGACATTCTTAGATGAGCAATACTTTTTACCTTTTGAAGATTTTAGAGTGGAGATATTTCCTTCATTTTTCCAGCAAATATTTAATAAACATCTATTTTCTAGATGTTCTATGTCAGATGCTAGTATTCAAATAACAATAAGAAAATTTTAAAAAGAAGTATAATTGATATGCTAAGAGAGAAAATGGAATCACATAAAATGCTCAATTAAAATCAAAAGAAGGCAGAAAAGGAATGGAATTAAAAAAAAAAGAAGACAAGGGCAATGAATGGAAAACAGATACAAACGTCTTGGCCAATATGGGGTCTAGAGGAGTGTGGGAGCAGAGGGAACTACAGGGTTCCAATGCTTAAAAAAAAAAAAGAGTCCAAAAACCACTGCTTTAGGGAAAAAATGCTCTCTGATGTGTGCCTCCTGATGCTTTCCCCCTTTAAAATGTCCAACTCTTTAGTGAATTAGGAATGGCAGTTTCTACTTGAAAATACTTTCTGGGATCGTAACAGAGTGTAAGTCCAGTGCCTCCAAGCCACTACTCCAGGTCACAGCTTCTGAGTCCCAGGGCCTACGGATGGTGAAGCTTCACCCCCCAGATCACCTCTCACACATTCTCCTTTGCCTCCAGGAAGAGGACAGGAGGATGCGTGTCTGGGTTCTCTCTGCTACAAGTGTAACTCCAGTTAATAAGAGAGCTTTTACCTTTTAAAGCTCTTCTCTTACTACCCTAACAGTTTACGTCAAAGAGTGGACTGTGGAACACCTGTGTCACAGAGACAACGAGGATGTCTGTTAAAGAGGGAGATTCCTGGGTCCTGTCCAAGAACTACTGAATCAGCCTCTCAGAGGGTGAGCCCAGGAATCTGCATTTCTAGCAAATGTTACACTGAGTCTGATGCACACTAAGGTTTGAGAACCACTGCTTTAATGGGGTTTTTTTTTTTTTTAGAATTGTGTATAGGGATAGGGATAAAGTGGGGAAGGGTCTTCCCTTTATGTTTTGGGTCAATTTATTGCTAGCAATATTGGTCCCCTGACCACTTGCTGAATATATCTACTAACCAGATACAGCTGACCATTGAACAACATGGAGGGTAGGGGTACTGACCCTCTGCAAAGTTGAAAATCTGCATATAACTTATAGTAGGCCCCTGTACCGAAGGTTCCTCCATGTATGCAGTTCCGTATCTGTGGATTCATCATACAGAGATCTTATAGTATTGTAGTATTTACTACTGAAAAATATCTGCATATAAGTGGACCTGCGTAGTTCAAACCTGTGTTGTGAAAGGGTCAACTGTACAGTGAATACTCAAGAAACATCTGTTGAAAGACTACTTGAGGAGCAAAACATTTATTGCTCCTTAAGGTCTGTGATAAATGAAACATTTTGACTCTTCTAACCTAGATAGAAGTTGTTTTATTCTAAATAAGTTTAAAAATTTTTTATAGTCTTGTATGTCACGTGTACAGAGTAGCTGTAAGTTTCGAACTGTGGAAGTAAAACAAGCCAAACTTTATTTAGATGATAGGCTTGCTCTAAAGCAGACTGTCAAAAAGCATTTGAGCTTCCATTGTTAGTTAAATTTGGTTTAAAGAATTCCTGCAAAAAAAAAAAAGGAGAAATGATTGAAACATAAACAGCTATAAAAAATTTAAACCCAAAACAACAAAAACAAAAACTTAGAGAGTTGTAACAAGGATCAAAAAAGTTAACACATGTCAGCACACCCTACGTGCCAGAGGCACTGTGAGGTTGGTCTCAAGGGTGGGGGAACTGGCAGCGGGTGCAGAGGCGAGGGCAAATCCGAGGAGAAAAAAGATGAGCAGGCTAAGAACATACAGGCCTGCTCATCAAACCCTCCCGAGAACCAGAAAACTATGGATTTTAAGGAACGAAAATCTAAGCTGCGAGATGGAAGGTAAGAGAATATGGACTTCTGCTGGGTGTTCTAAGTACTGGGTCAGTGCGTTACACAGATTACACCCCTGCGCTACTCTGCACGGGCATCGCTAAACTCTAACATTAGTATCTGACTGAAATTGCATAACCTCATCAGTATCTCTGTGAGAGATGGACTCCAGCTTGAGTTTTGGTTCTTTATTTTCAGTTCCTTCTTATGTTCCTATCTTGGGAAAATGGAACTTAAAAAATTCAGCTTGGGAGAACTTGGGAAACTGAGCAAGAGCCCATTCTTTCATAAATATTCTTTGTGGAAGAGAAGACTAGATAAGAAGTAAACAGAAGCAATAAATGGTCATTCCCCAGAGGCCTTCCTACTCAGGAGGCTGTGTTCAGAAGGCAGGCAAGGTGCTCCTACCCACCAACTTGTTGGTGGGGAGTCTAACTATGTGTGTGTGTGCTTTGTGTGTGCGCTCTGTACAGGTGTGCATGGGCATCAGTGTGTGAGTCAGCGGGACATGGATGGGAGTAATCAATGCAGTCTCTTACTTACCTTGTACCTACAGCAGCTCCCATGAGTGCTGTCACTCTGGGAATGGGGCAAAGGGTTGGGTATAGGCTTAGTCCTTCCTCTTCAGCAGAGGAGAAAAAACAGAGAGACAGGACATGCACACGCACACACACACACGGAATTCTCCTAATGTGTGGATCAGAGCAGTTGGGAGGGAGTTGTTCCTCATCCCTTCCTGCCCTCTATATTCCAGATGGTGAGGTGAGAGGTGAAGCTCTAACAATTAGAAAGAGAGAACCGAAGACAGACTAGCATTTGAAACTCACTCTGGATGTTGTGAGAAGATATGGTCTTTTTCAGAGACATATTGGAAGCAGTAGACTTGAAAGTTGTAAAAGATGGCGTGGCTGCACAAAAAATAAGAGAGAGAAATAAGGAAAATAGTGAAGTAACCATCAGTCAAGCCCTCTAAACTGAACCCATGATAGAAGATAACAAAGCAACTCTGTAAGGAAAAAGCAAAAACTACCTGCAAACAACTTTCTTTCTAGTTCTTCTTGAACTTTAAGAAGAATTCTTTCCTGTTCTAAAGCTTCTATGTACTTCGAGTAGCACCAGGTTGGCTAGAAAAATAATTTTCAAAGTTAATTTGGAAATATTTGCCCCAGGAAGTAAACTGAAGGTAAGATAGCTTCTATCATCCCCTTTATTTAAAACTTTTATTGTAGAATAACACATATAAAGAAAAACACAGGTGATAAATTTATAATCATATGAATTTTCACAAGCAGAACTTGCCCATTTAAACTTTTAACTGGGTGCCACAAATTGTTATTGGTCTACATTTATGTACATATATTTATGATAATGTAAAGGTACTTTTCTATAGCCTTGATCCAAATTTTTAATAATTTAATTTTTCTTCTAGTTTTATTGAGATATAATGACATATAGCACTGTTTAAGTTAAAGGTGTACAACATAATGATGTGATTCACATCATGAAATGATCACAAGAGGTTTAATAAACACTTATCACTCATATACATAAAACATTAAAGAAATATAAAAAACATTTTTCTTATGATGAGAACTCAGGATTTACTCTAACTTTCATTTATAACATACAGCAGTGTTAATTTTATCATGTTGCACATTACACACCTAGTACTTATGTATCTTATAACTGAAGATTTATATTTTTGACTACCTTCATCTAATTCACCTTCCTTTCATCCTCCACCTGTGGTAGCCACAAATACGATCTCTTTTTCTACGAGTTTGTTTGTTTTCTTCTTCATTTCTGAAGTATAATTAACCTACAACACCATGTTAGTTTTGGGTATTTCTATACATTTGGTATTTCATTGGTAGTTTTTGATATTTCTATACATTTCAAAATGATCATGATGATAAATCTAGTTAACATCTGTCACCACACAAAGATATCACCCAACTACTGACTATGTGCCCCATGCTGTACATTTCAAACCTGTGACTGGTTTATTGTGTAACTGAAAGTTTGCACCTCCCACTCTCCCTCACTCATTTCTCTCCTCCCACCAACAACAACCCCTCTGGCAACTACCTGTTTCTTCTGTGTCCACGACTCTGTATCCGTTTGGTTCTGTTTGTTCATTTGTTTCGTTTTTTAGATTCCACATATAAGTGAAACCATGCAATATTTGTCTTTCTCTGCCTGACTTATTTCACTTAGCTTAATACCCTCTAGGTCCATTCATATGTCACAAATAGCAAGACTTCATTCTTTTTTATGGTTGAGTAATATTCCATTGTGTATATATTACATCTTCTTTATCCATTCATCTATTGATGGGCATTTAGGTTGCTTCCAAATCTTGGCTATTGTAAATAACTCTGCAATGAACACAGGAGTGCATCTATCTTTTAGAATTAGTGTTTTTGTTTTCTTCAGATAAATACCTAGAAGTGGAATTGCTGGATTCCACTTGTATGGTAGTTCTAGTTTTAATTTTTTGAGGGGTCTTCATACTGTTTTCCATAGTAGTTACACCAATTTACATTCCCACCAGTAGTGCATGAGGGTTTCCTTCTCCATATCCTTGCCAACACTTGTTATTTGTTTTTTTTTTTTATAATAACCATCAGACAGGTGTGAGGTGATATCTCCTTGTGGTTTATATTTGCATTTTCTGATGATTAGTGATGTTGAGCATCTTTTCATGTGCCTGTTCACCATTTGTATGTGTTCTTTGAAAAAAAAGTCTATGCAGGTCCTCTGTCCCTTTTTACTTGGGTTGTTTACTTTTTTGATGTAGAGTTGTATGAGTTCTTTGTAAATTTTGGATATTACCCCTTCAGATACATTGTTTACAAATATCTTCTCCAGTTCAGTAGGCAGCCTCTTCATTTTGTTGATAGTTTCCTTCCCTGTGCAAAAGCTTAATTTGAAACAAAAAAAAAGTCTGATGTAGTGCCATTTGGTTATTTTTGCCTTTGTTTCCCTTGCCTAAGGAGAGATATCCAAAATTTTCACTACGACAGATGTCAAAGAACATACTGCCTATGTGTTCTAGCAGTTTTATGTACTCAGGTCTCACAGTTGAGTTTTTGAAAATTTTGAGTTTACTTATATATATGGTGTGAGAAAGTAGTCCAGTTTGATTCTTTTGCATGAAGCTGTCCAGTTGCCCCAGAATTATTTATTGAAGAGGCCATTTTCTCTCTTTAGCCTCATTTCCAAACAAACACACCTCTACTACTATAAAATGACTGGATTATTGCACCCTGCTATCCAGTGCTCTGTAGAAGAAATGTTATCTGTGGCATCTTCCCTGCTTACCTGTCGGCCGTACGCTTGCAGGCCTAAACCTGGGTCACTGACTAAAGTGGCTGTTTTGATAGCAGATCCTGAAGTACTCGGATACTGTTTGATTCCATCCTGTAATTATATTAAATTAAATTATTCCCCAAAAGGGAAAAATGCTATATTAATATAAACTTACAGTTCAGAAGTCATATCATGTAAAAAAATATTTTGTGGTGAGCACCATACCTGAGATTTCACCAATATCACTAATATAACACAATCTACTGTTATGATCTTTAATTTTATTTCATACTAGTATAAAAATACTGCAAAATAAATGAAATTATGAAGTAGAATGTAAAAATCACCCCCAAATTCTAGTTTCTAAGAAAAACCACTACAAACATTCATCCAAACTTCTCACTAGAAAGATGCTTAGATATAATCTATAATTTTAATATGTATATTTTATTACATAAATTTCATACACATGGTATTACACTATATGTGCTCCTTTAAAACCTACTTTTTCATGCAAAATATTGTGAAAACATTTCTCTGTGAATAAATATAGAATAGGAATGTAAGGGCATGGTCTTTGTATCATATACCAAATATGCCTACAGTAGAACACATAGTATATACTCAAATATTTGTTGGATGATGAAATGAATAAATTAAATTATTATTTTCTATGGACGAACAGTCTTATGCACACAAATATTTGTTGAATGATAAAAGAATAAACTACATTATCATTTCAATAAGTGAATAATATTCTAGTAAAGGAGTGTACCATAGATAATTTAACCACTGCCTGCTATTAGAAATTCAGGTCACTTAAAATTTTGGTATTACAAATAATGCTATGTACACATCTTTGTGTACTTTTTTGATTCTCTCCTTTACGATAAATTTCTAGAAGTGTATTTGCTAGTTTAAAAAGAATGAATATTTTAAACAATGTAAGTTCTCAAACTGCCCTCCAGAAACCGAGTATCATTTTTATACTTCCTCCAATAATGCATGAATTTGTAGGACTTTTTCTCATACCCTCAACCAACACTGGATTTTTTTTTTTCTGCCACTCTGCATGTCTTTGGTTATCAGTGAGGTTGAACATCTTTTAATGCTTTTAATCATTCGTATTTCTTTTGTGAATTGTATGTTAATGCCCTTTGCCCTATCTTCTGTTTAAAGTATTTATCTTTCATATTTTATTTTTATAACTTGTATCATAAATTTTTTGAAATATCATATATTTTCCTAATTTGTCTTTAACCTTGTTTATTTTTTGCCATTTACAATTTAAAAGATTTAGTTAACTTATTATGATCCTTGTTTAATGAATTTGTCACTGTTCATTTTAAGTACTTGACATTAAACTATATGAAAGCTTTTCATGACATTCTTTCTCCTATCATAACTTTCTTCAGATTACCTAGCTCCATTTGATTCCTTTATAAGAATAATAGATGAAGGATATAATTAACATTAGTATTTTTGTTGTAAGGGACAGTTATTGTTACCTTAAATAAGATAATAACTAACATTTACTTTATGATATTCATTATGCTTCACATGTCATATTTAAGTCTAACCTATATTCTTTATTCAATAAGTATACATTTAAAATCATTCACTAAAATCCTACTTTTTAAGACTAACTCTAATTTACCTTTCCTTTGAGATCCTTTACCATTCCCCACAAATAATTAATTGCTCATTTTCTGTGGTTTCAGTTGTTTGTTTATACCATTTCCAGTTAAGTGTATGTGTGTGTTTACCTACCCTTGCACAATAGGTAAATTATATTCATATCCCTAGCTTATGTAGCAGGGATCAATATGAACAAATGATCCATAAAACTCTATGTAGTAGATAATTAATAAAAGTCCAGTGAAAGAAGGAAGAAAAGGACTAGGATGGGAAGTTCTTTTGAGGCACTATTTAGGCCACATTAGTAGAAAATGCAGCAGAATCACAAGAGACATCTGGTTGGTGAAGTTATTCATGTGCCACAGGTGGAATCAGAACAGAGCTCCTAGTGTACATAAGTTAGACAACATTCTATTTTTTTCCTCCCTCAATCAGCCCTTTAAACCTTCCTGAGGCTACCAACTTAGGATCACATTCATACAGCTCAGCTGGATATGGACTTGCCTCAAGGGACTGGAGAAATTAAATGTGAGGATTTTTATCAACCTCCAGATGATAGAAAACAACCAAAGAGAAGCTTCTGAAAATCTGATATTTTTTGTAGCATCATTCATATAGAAATGTTACTAAATATTAAACACAAAATATTTGTAACACTCACATCAGATATGAATAGTAACAATACCACCAAAGCTTAAGAAGTGCAGTATCACTTTGTATCATTCCTCAACCCCATCATTTAACTCCACTCAACCCACAAAGGTAATGGCTATACGGGATTTTATGTTTCTCATTACTTTTGCTTATTTATAGTCTACCATATTTGTATTAATTAGTTCTGCATGAATTTTTACTTTATATAAGTAGAGGTTACTGCTTCTATTCCTTTGCAACTTTTCCACTCAACATTATACTCCTGCTATACATCTACACTTATTATTGTGGTTATGATTTATTTGCTTTTCATCACAGCACAGGATTCTACCATATGAATTTATTTTTCCAATCCCTTGTTAATAGACATTTGGATAGCTTCCTACTTTTTGCCATTGAAAACATGGTTGCTATAAATCATGTGCACATTTCCTGATGTATGTGTTCATGAATTACTCTAGGATATACGTACATATAAGCCTAGATTTGCTTAGTTGAAGGCTAAGTGCATCTTTAAATTTATTGGATAAAGTCAAACTGTTTTCTGAAGTGACTATCAATTTATACTCCTATTCACAGTGTGTAAGAGTTCTGATTGTTCCACATCCCTATTATTGGTTGTTGAAGAAAATATGACAGTTCAAAATGAGCAGAAAATGGCAGGTGATGGCCATATAAAACCATTATAAGAACAAAAAAGAAAATGAGAACTCCAACACTTTAGTTGATAACAGTACTCTCTAAGAAATCCAATCATGAATCAGAGGAAAACTCTAACGTAGGATCCCAAAATAGATAAAATATTCCTACAAAAATACTTGCATATATAAAATAATACTCCAAATCATAAATACAGAAACTGAGGACAGAAACAGACAAAAAAAAATTTTAAAAAGGAAAATGTAAAACTGACAGTTTACTGAACTGAAAAAAAATTGAAGAAAAAACCAAAATATCTCAGAAATGAAGCTATAAGGTGCCCAAGGGATTATGCATATGGATCAGAAATAAAGTGTATGTATACACACACATATACACACACACACACATATATATATACACACACACACACACACAATGAATATATACACTATGAATATAAATATACTATGAATGTAAATTCCCCTCATCCAATCTTGGCAAAAGATATAAACCTACAGACTCAAGAACCCAAGTAATCCTCAAACAGAATCAACTCCCCAAAATACCACACAAGATACATTATAATCAAAATTATGAAAACTAGAAACAAAGGAAAAATCTTGGAAGAAGTGAGAAACAATACCTTACTCGTAGGGAAAAGAAAGAATAAAATAATAAATCCTGGAACATCAAAAAGGAAGAAAAATGGAAAGAGCAAAGGTACGGGCAAATACAACAGACCCAATAAAGAGGACGAACTATGTGTATACACAACAGTGTGGACAGATCTAAAGGGCATTTATGTTGAGTGAAAAATGCCAATCTCAGAAAGTCACATATTATATGACTCCATTTATATAACATTCTCAAAATGACAAAATTACATAAATAGGGAACAGACATGTGGCTGCAAGACATTAGGGATAATTGGGTGGATATGACTTGTAGTCACAAGGGAGAACTTTGTGGTGCATCTTGGATGTAGTGTTAGCTACTTGAACCTACACATGTGACAAAGTGGCACAGAACTATACACACACTTTGTACCAGTGTCAGTTTCCTGATTTACTACTGTATATAGTTCATGTAAGATGTAGCCACTGGGGGAAACTAGGTGAAGGGAAAGTGGGACTTCCGTACCATCTTTGCAACTTCTTGTGAATGTTAATTATTTCAAAATAAGGTTTTTTCTAAAAAAATCACCTGGAATTGGAAATTTAAAAAATAACAATAGCAATATTTTGAATATGAAATACTTTGGAATACATTTCATAAAATACATTCAAGACCTGTCATTGAAAATGACAAATCATTGATGAGAGAAATTAAAGAACTTAATAGAGATAAACTGTGTTCATGGACTAGAAGACACAATATTGTTATAATGTCAATTCTCAAACTGATCATAGGTTTATTACAATCCTGATCAAAATGTCCAAATAACGTGTGAAAAGTTGTTCCATTTTACCAATAATTAGGTCAATGTAAATAAATGCATTAGCATGATGACATACTGTTTGTCATCAACACATTGGCAAAAATTTCAAAGTCTGAACGTACTAAATGGGGAGAAGCAGTATTCTCATATACCACTGGTAGAAATATAGACTGACACACGTACATACTCTACTACTCAGTCATTCCAGAACATTTTTATACATGTGAATATGGAGACATTTACAGGAACGTTGCCTGCAGTGCTGTCTGTAATGGTGAAAATTGGAAAAAAAAATCCAACAATAAAGAAATAGTTAAATAAAAATAGTATATTTATTCATATGATGGAAATGCAGCAATAAAACTGAATAAACTAGATCTAAGTAGTGCAGTAGAATTAAAAGACAAAATGAATTTAAAAGCAAGATGTAGAAAGCATAATATATGCTATGGAGTGAATTGAGTCTCCCCATATTCATATATTGATGCCCTAACTTCCAGTGAGACTGTACCATGAGATACAGTCTTTAAGAGATTTTTAAGGTTAAATGACGTCATAAGGGTGGGGTGCTAATCCAAAGGAACTGTGGCTTTATATGAAGAGGGAGAGAGAGAGAGATCTCCATCCCTCCTCAACTAGCAAGGACACAAGAAGGTGGCTGTCTACAAGCCAGGAAGAGAGGTCTCACCAAGAATCCAATCAGCTGGCACCTGGATCTGGGACTTCTAGTCTCCAGAACTGTGAGAAAATAAGTTTCTGTTGCTTAAGCCACCCAGTCTGTGTGCTATGGTAGCCTGAACAGACTAAGAGAATATGGTACCATTTACATAACTTAAAATATATACAAAATAGTCCTCTGCATTCTTTATGAATCCATATACCTACATAAAACATCTTTAAGAAGAGCTGGGAGAATGTACCCCAAAATTAACAGTTGCTTTTTGGGATGGGGAGGGTAATAGAACTCAGGACTGGGGTTAAGAGAGTTTACTCTTCTGCAATTTTTCACTTCTTAAGGAAAAATGAAAAGCAAATGAGGAAAATGTTAAGAGTGTTTATTTTGACCTGTGCAAACTGGGGTGTTCATTATATTACTTTTGTTTCTTTTAAATTTCCTTTAAAAAACAGAATAGAAATAAATTTATGAATAGGATTAAATATATTACTTGTTACTCCTTTTCAAGTCAAAGAAAACAGATAAACATAAAGAGAGCTAGATGAATGGATGGATGAATGGATGGACAGAGTAACAGACAGGCAGGCTGGACAATTTATGACTTACATTAATAAGTTTCACAGTTAATGTATCATTCTGTAATTTTAATATTGAAAATGCTGCCCACAGTACATAATATTTTTTCATTCATTCTCTTATTCAGTAAACAATGATTAATAATTGATCATGAGCCGGACAATGGTGAAAGTGTTAAGAGTATCTTTGAGGATCTCAGTCCAGCAAGAAAGACAGATGCAAAAACTTACTCACAAGACAATATAAAGTGTTCTCCAAGAGAGGCAGGACTGCTTTTACAGCAGATGTGAGCTGCTGTGCTAGGAGGGTCCAGAAAGCCTTCCCATAGAAGAGATGACATTTGAGATAAATTTTTAAAAGTTCAAAAACAAGTCTGAAATCTCTGATTGAAAGCATAAAGCCACTAAAATCTGTATTCTATAACTTCTCTGTCTTTTTGCCCAATCCAGATTCTTTAAATTCACACATATCACATACCTTTTAAAGGTCTGATTAAACCCAAAATGATTCTTGTCTCACCTTTGCAGATTTTTCATCTTCTGTGACTGCTGATTTTTTTTTCTGCTTACTATATTCTTGTCTTCTCTCCAAAACACTCATAATTTTTTCATCAGTTAAGTTCTTCCTAAACGCACAAAACTGAGGCCAATATTTAAACAGAACCCCAAAAATTGTCATCTGTATAAAAAACAAAGTATGCCTCAGATTACAATTTTATACAAATGTACCAATTTAAACTCTAATTCACCATAATAATGGATTAACTATTCTATCTTTAATATACAGCATGTTTCTTCCAACTTATTGTCTCCAGACATCTTGGTATAGTTTAGCTCAGCACATGCTTATCATCAATGTTTTTTTACTACCAATGAAAAGTCTTTCTTTCAAAAAAAAAATACACTTAAATACACTTAAAAGTCACTTTATTCTTTATGCTTCTCTAACCAATTGATTGTATTAATAAAGAATCCATTAGGTCTTTCTAAATAAGAAATTTATGTTTTCTTTTATAACATACTAGTTGATCTGCCACACACTCTGTTGTTTTATGCAAGTATTCCAAATATTCAGTTCATCAAGGGGAACTCCTCTCTACCCCCTTTTCCTTCTTTCAGAGAAAGGAAATACCATTTTGCCTCTGGAAAAGCTCTTAAACAAAGCTGCAGACCTAAGAATAAATCTTGAGTAACTTTTAAATGATATAATCTCTCTTTTATGTAAGAGCAAGAAAAGTAACATTTAAAAAGCAGAGTGGTATCCTGGACAAATGCTTTCTATGAGGACACTCTACATTAAGTGATTAATTGTGATATTTATAGAGATAAGAATTGTTGCTCAAATCCCCATGCCAAGTTTTTCCATTAGTTCCAAAGGCACACATTGCTTCCAAGAAGGTAGGACTTGCCACATCAGATGAAATCCAACATCTTGTTGCTAAGAATGGCCTTTACCTCATGCCCTGGAGAAAAGTGAACCATCCCATTAGGCTCTAAGCCAACTCTTCAGGGGGAAAGTGGAATTTTTAAAAAGTAAATGCTGCTGTGATCAACAGAGTCCTGAACTGATACATTTTATTACTCTTCCTTTCTGTACATGAATATCATTAGTAATTGTAAAATTATTTACTCCCTTTAAAATACACTCTTATTGAATTCTATAGCCTCTTGAGATTGTAAGCACAAAAGCTAAAGATACTTTATTTGATGAAACGCAGGCTTTAAGAATGTTTTTCATTTACAGTTATCTGCCATGCATTTAACTAAGTAACCCCCTGCTCCAATGTTATGGGATCATAGTGGTTCTCATATGAACTCCTTAACGTTAAATACTCCTCCTCCTCTATTTACCAACTATTGACACAACTTCTCAGTTATCGCTTCAAAACCTGAGTCATTCCCAGCTCTCAAATATATTTATTTTCATCTAGAAGGCCTTCCAGTAAGTCACCCTATTAGGACACAATTTTTCAAGGCAAACATAAAATTACTCTACTTCTAAAAGTTGCAATTAAGGTTAATGACATACATGTTATTCATGAAAATTGCCCTGTACCTCCAGAACCTTAAAAGATAACCTAACTATGTATGGGTAAGGAAATGTTTTCATAAATAGAGAGCTACTTTGCTCGCTGCCAGCAGATGGCAATGGCTGTAGTTTTATTTAAAAGGGCCAGTGAAAATACGGCTGAGTGATGAAACCTTTCAAGCCATTAGGAATGCAGGCAGAGGCTACAATGATAAGGATGCAAAAACAGGCAAGTTTTTAATTTACTATTCAGCCCTTTTGTTCAGCTTCGCTTTCATTTCCAACTTGATCTATTCCTTTCTGTCATGATGGATCTCTTCTCACACTACTCTTTCATTTATTCAAAAGTGTCAAGTGTCTATTCTGTGCCAGGCACTCAGGCCACAAAGGTAAATAAGAAACACTCCCTACCCTCAAAGACCTTATAGTCCAATGGGGAAGTCAGACATGAGAATAGTCATTTTCAATTTTGTGTGATAAGTGTTCTGACAGGGACAAATACAGGACATTACAGAAGTATAAGGGAGAGAAGATGATACTGCAAAAAGCTCTGGAGGGAAGAAATATTTCAGTACGACTGGGAGATAGATGGCAGCGGGTGGGACGACGTGGTTAGAGAGATATGCAGGAAGGAGTATGGTCTTCATTCTGAGGATGATGGGGAGCAATCGAAATTGAAAACAGAGAAGTGACATGATCAAATATACATTTTGAAAAAGATGGCTCTGTCTGCAGTGAGTTAAATAGTTTCAAGAGAGGCTAGAGGCAGGGAATTTTGCTAGTCAGTGTAAGACACTGCCTTGTGAACTGAGGTAGCAGCATGGAGTTGGAGAAAAGTAGATAAAATAACAGGTAACAAGGAGCCAAGTGGGTATGTTTTAGTGACTGAAGATCACCAAAGGTAAGGGAGTGAAGGAGAGGGAAGCCATGAGGATGGCAACCAGACCTGTGGCTTATACACCCGGGCAGGAGGCAGGCCATCCCTTGAGCGTCCTTAGGCACAGAGGAGTAATAGATTTGGTGAGGTGTTTTCTGATGCTCCAAAGTCCATATTTAAGATATGTCTAGGACTTTGTTTCGGGAACCCAGGGAGAAGGCATAAACTAGGAGACTCCAGGAAATTTCCCAAGCTGCAATCCCTGGACAGTGTGGCAGAACTTACCAATGTAAGCAGCTCTGGACATTCACTGTCAGACTCAAGGTCTACGCTCTAGACGGGCAAGCCCCGGCCTGGGCTGCAGGAGACTGAGGCTAGGCTGAGTGATCTTTTCATTAACAGATGCTACGGTTCTGGCACCATGTTTTCTCTATTTCTCTCTAGCAATCCTCAATCATTCCTTTATATTTTTGCCTATTTTAATGCATAATTTAGATTGTGAGTCTACTTTCAGTTCCTTTTAGGACTTAGAACACAGCTGGCTTGCAAATGCATGTTAAGGAATAATGGCTTTTTTTCCATGCTCAAGGGCAATCATACCCTAAGTCTCTGTTTCATATCACTTAAATCATGACACAGCCTTCCCTGTTACCCTTATTATAATTTATTTTTCTTAATCATTTTTCAGGAACAGCATCACTAAAAGGCTTTTCAAAATGCAAATAAATTATGTTCAACAAAGCAGTGTTTTCTATTATTTACCCAAAAAAGAAGTAACCTGAGCAGGTTAACAGGCCCGACTTTCCTTTCATGAGCTTGTGTACTTTATGTTGGTTGGGTACTTAAATCTCCTCTCACTTATTTTATGAGCTATGTGAATATTCCAATCTTTAAAAATATGCAAATCTTGGGACATACATATTTTATACACATCTGTCATAGCAGATATTTTAAAAGGAAATATGAATGGCGGGAAAGAAAGGAGGAATTAACTGGAGTTTTGTAAGTTAGAAATAAAAATGATAACTATGCAAAGTCAAAGCACAGTATTTAAATAATGGTATTTTCTGTACATTATCATCAACAAAATATTAAGTTACTAGTTTCCATGTTCTGTGGCATATGCAAAGATTTTTTTAATTAAATAGAATAAATCCCAGCATTAGGAGAATTAGAACCTTGCAAAATATGAATAATGCAAAAACTTTAAAAGAATATCTAGACTGTTCATCTGTTTCAAAGTATGCTTAGCCACATGCCCTGACTTCTTACCTGTGCCTCTCTAAATACATATGGTCCTAACTCCTTCCTGTGTTCAATAATCTTCTGGGCTTGCTCTAATGGAATGTCAATTTGTAAAGCTGGTGGAATACTGGAATTAATAAAACAGTTGATAATAGTCATGATCTTCTTGTGGATGACAGACTCATCACAATGAGAATGGCACAAGTCCTAACCAAGGAAGAAAGACAGAACAATACATGATTGATGCGTTACTAGAACACTTTATAGAATGTGTCGATATGTCCTTCAGTTATTATGTACACTTTAACTTCAGGTCAAGAAGGTACTAGGACATGCAGACTACCTTAGATATCGTAGCTTTTATTTCTCTTAGGTTTGAGGAACCTAAGACTTTGATGCATGTACCTTACATAAATACAGGTTTTATTTAATCCTGATTGCTTTTTCTCCTGGCAAAAGAGCAGCTTAGTGTCTACTTTGACTCAGTTAACACATTTATATTAAATGCCTCCTATATGCCAGACACTGAGCTGAGCCCCGAGACACAGCACCTGCCCTTTAAAGGCTCAATATCTATTGGAAGAGAAGCATGAAAACACGTCACTCCGATCTGAGATAGTTACTAAGTGCTCCGTAAAGGTACCCGGGGCCCTGGGAGAGCACTGAGAACAGGCACCTAACTCAACTTACAGGTGGACACAAAAGCTTTTTCCACCATAACTGCTTCTACACCAAGGTGACCTAGGCTCAAAAAGCCTAGCAACATAAGCGGGAATCCTGTGCTGGCAGGTGGGGTATTACACATCTCTTAGTATCTACATTGTTTTAAGTTAACTTATTACATTATCATATTTATAGCTAAAGAACTTAACAATAGTAATTGTACATTTAGAAGACCCAGTTTTATGCCCAGATGTAGGGCTATCGTTTTTTTAAAATAAAGAGGTAGCTTAGCTTGAATCATGATATTTATCTGTCAAAGACACTGCTCTCTAAATCACTAGAAGGTAAACATATTTGGAAACTTGTAATTCTAGGCCAGAAATAAGCCAACATTTACTAAGTACTCACTATATGACAGGCATTGTAATAACTGTCCTATGGACACTATTATAAAGAAAGAAAAATTCTAGTGCTCACCAAATAAAACTTCACATACATAAGTTACAAGTTTGGAATAAGTTATCTGTGAAAAATCTTGATATAAATGTTACATTGAGGCAACAGTTAGCATCTTCTACTCAATTTAGTATCCCCTCAGAATATGCCTATTTATAACACATATGTTTGGTACGTTACCAAAAATTACCATTACTAGTGAAATTATCATATCAGATTATTTGGCAAGCTGGTTTATTATTATTATGGGCTGCAAGACTTGTGAAATAAAAATAAATTTGTGAAGTTATGCAGTTTTAATTTTGAGAGTGTAGAAACAGAATTCTGGAAGAATCAGAATTAATATTCTTTCCTAAGTGTTCTGCCCTACTATACCACTGGTCAAGTTAACTTTCACCCATCATTAAAGTCTCAGTTTGAGCACACAGTTGACCTTTAAACAACATGGGGGTTAGGGGCACAGACTGCCACGCAGTAGAAAATCTACATGTAACTAGAGTTGGCTGTCTGTAACTCAATTCTGCAACCTGGGATTCAACCAACAGTGGATTGTGTAGTACTGTAGTCTGTATTTATTTTTTAGAAATCCAACTATACATGGACCTGCACATTTCAACCCGTGTTATTCAAGGGTCAACTGCAATGTCCCCTAGGAAACGTTCCCTCAGTCCAGGAAAGATGTCCATTGTAGGTAATTCCATTGCATCCTGTGTTTCCTCCACCACTGCACTAATCACACTCTTATAATCGCCTAGTCTATCACTTGTCTGTCCCTCCCACAACAGTGTAAGCCCTAAGAGGAAAGACTGTTCACAGTTGCACCCCTAGGAGTTAGCCTGGCCCTTGATAGGTGCTCAATAAGTATTTGCTGGATGTATATATTCTTCCAGTCTTTTCTCTACGGACACACACACGCACACATGTACAAACATACTTTCGATTAAAATCATACTGTTCTCTAGTAGCTAGGTGTTGAAAAATCAATGAGATGAATATCTTTTCCCATCATTGATTATTCTCCTACAGCACACATTCTAATGGCTACAGAGTATTCTATTGTATAGATGTATCATAATTGAGTAACCCGTGTCCTGTTGCCAAACATCTGGGTTCTTTCTAATTTTTAACAATTCAGAACAATGTTTGAGTAAGATCACTGCAGCCATCTCTTTCCATATTACTACAATCATCAGCGGAACGGAGCATAATTTAGTGGTTAAGGGCACAAGCGTTAGCAATAGAATGGCTTGGTTCAAATTCCAGCTCTACCACTTGATTAGCTGTGTGAGTGATGTCAGGAGTTTCTCAGATTTTTAATGCCTTAGCTTCTTCATCTGTAAACTGGTGAGAATTATAGCTTTGACCTAGGATTCTTATAAAGAATAAATTAGTTATTACATCAAAAGTATTAAGACAATATCTGGCAGACAGTAAACACTCAATAAGTCACATGAAAGCGAGCACAGTAAGACTCTGCTATGTGGAATGCTTTTCCCCTGGCAAACTTCCTCAAGACTCAGTTCAAGTATCATCCCTTCTGCTGAGATCTCCCTGACCTACCAGCCTCCCTGAATCATCCTCTCCTCTGTGCCAAAACTATGCCTAGTTAGAACACGGATCAGAATCAATATTATTTCATGACATTTGTTTTCATGGACGTCTCCTTCCTTGAGGGAAGGCAGTGCATTGTATCCACCTTTTTATTCCTACAATCAGCACAATGACTGGCATATTAGGGACAATATATGCTTATCAAATGAACAAACTTACTCTTACAGCATGATTTTTAACAGCTACCTAGTGTCCTTCATTCTATACCACAGAAAAGATATTTAAATGGGGACCAAAGGCAGCCTTAAAGGAGAATCAGCCACAGAGTTAAGGGTTGACTGTGTATGAGACCATGGTTTTTTAAAAAGCTTGTTCTGCACAGTTTATTTCATTACCTCTTGCCCTAGCAGGGCTGGCCTGACTCATACTCGTTTTAGCTTACAGACTCTTCTGCCCACTCATCATCATTGCCTGTCCTGCAGAACAGACTCTACCCCCTTTCTAATTTTCAAAAAAGTATTTTATTATTACTTAACTTGTGACAGATTTTTTTAAAACTTATTTCAAAATACTTTTTTTTCCTGAGGAAATTTCTTCATTGAGAAAAGTATAAAAACTGTTGATAACAGAAAAGAGTAGAAAACAGTTTCATGGCATGCTGGAGAACGTCTGGAAAGAAGATTGCATTGCACAGCTACCAACTATATAGAACATACATGCTGCAGAGTACTAGCACTGCATAATACATACTAAGATTATGGGCCAATTAAAAGCATTATCCTCTCAAATTCCCGTTTTATTTTTATTCTCAGCTTTTATAATTGGATAAAATAGGTTTCCTGCAAAGAAATGAGCCTGCTAATCTGAGAGTATTTAAGCTGGATGCCTATTCTTAGGTATTTCTGGACAATATTCCTGTATTCAAGTCTAGAATATAGCCTAGAAAGTCCTTTCCTCCTCTTCAATGCAAAGATTCTATATGACTCCATCCAACAATTAAACCTGAAAAAAAAAACTGTTTTGTACCTAAAAACCTGTTCTTTCACTTATTTATTTTGTTACGAATTTGGCCACTCTAATAGAAAATCCTCTCTCATCTCTGTTGGTTTATTTACCTATAGTCCATTATCTTTGATATCAAAGATATTGATAACAAAGCTGCAAATAAGTCAGAAGGAATTCTTGTAAAGAGGTCTTGGTTTAAGTACTGAATATGGATATCTTCAGGAAAAAATGTGCATGGTACATTTATAGATAAGTGATATGCAAAAATTAGTTAAAACTTTTCAGGAAGGTTCTCATTTGATCATAATACATGTGAACACCTTGAAAGGCCTAATACTATCATTTCAGGGCTTGCTGTTAGAATATTACTGTAACTTGCTGTTACTCTTGCTGTTAGAATATTAAATGTATCTAACATAGAACAATAAACACCTCAGTACTGACATATTTGTGTGAAGACATCAAGATTTGGGACACCTTAATCAAATCTTGTCCATAAAATTAGTTAGAAATCTGATATGTTAATGCATTTCCTCTTCAAAAAGAGGTGGTTTTCTCCAGTTTTTAATGTAATACCTTATATTTTTGTACTTCTTGCCAAAAGAGCACCCCATTTTCCAATAAATCTCCTTTCAGAGCCACAAACCGTTGAAATTGTCTTGCGGTAACTGGATTCAACAATGCTTTACGGAAAGCAACGATTTCACATGATGAAGATATCCACTTACTCTCCACAGGCTGTCCAAATCAGAGAATACAGAAAATTAGCTGTGTTCTAAAAATTAATAATAAAGTTACTTATTAGGCTAAAAGTGACCAACTTCTGTCTCCTTTACTTTTGGCTGTTGAAATTCATGGCATGGATGAACAGAATTATGCAAATTTCCCCCTCTGTTCTTCTCTCTTTTTTCTCCTTTATATTTTTATGGCATCATGTTTTTAAGAGGTAGAGGGAAAAAGAAATGACTGGATGATTTAGAACACATAATTACATTAAGAGCGTTAACAATCATTACAGTTTGGGACTAGGATGAAAGACTACAATTTGGTGTACAGTATGAGTTCTGTGCTTAAACAGAACAAAGTAATCATAATGTTATGATTACATATTGTTATTAATTACATGTATTATGTTATATATTATATGTTAATATATAATTCCTGTCTTTTAAAAAGTAAAAGCAGTTAAACACTTAAGAATTTTTTCAAACATTTTAGAAAAAACTACCAATGAATCCTATTAATTTAAATAGAAAATTTACTATAAAGCTTCACTATAATTCTGCCCTAGAAAGACCATGTTTTTAGGTGAGATATCTTTATATTATCTTAATAATAAATTGCTATTAATAATTAACAGCAAGAAGAAATAACTATTAATGGATAGTTTAATAATAAGCTTCCTCTGACTGAGGATTTACTTTATACAGCAAAACAACCAGAAGGAACCCAGGGTGTTTTGCTATGGCTAAAGGTATTATTTACTTCGTATCTTCACAATTTTGAAATATGATGTCTACTTTTTTTACTTTGACCATTTTAGATCACATATTCATCTTCCTTTAGCCTCTCAGATTAAAAAACTTAACAGATTTTATTGCACTCACTGAATTAATTTTTTCACTCAATAAATTTACTGAAGTTCCCTAAATCTGAGTTTAGCCTACAACCATGCAAAGAAGCATCATTTTAAAGGCAATGTTTTAATGAACTTAGGAATTACAGTAACAATCAATGATAAAGATCCACTATGCATGGTAAATATCCACTACTGACAAGGCATAAAATAAGTTTCTTGAAATAAGTCATATGTGATCATCAACATAAGAGTTTAAGAGAGCTGTGTAAAAACTCTATGGGAACACAAAGGAGGGAGTTACTAATTCTGCCTGGAGGAGTTAAGAGCTTGGGGAAGGCCAGAGAAGGGCTTTGAGGATGACATCTGAGTTGGAGACTGAAAAATGAAGGCAACCGAGGCAGTCTAGATGAATGGTGGGTCCTTTACCCAAGATAAAGTGAACAGATGTCTATCACTATTTCAGTGAGGCACATGCGGTGTTCTATGGATAAAAACATTAAGACCCTCACCATATGGTCCCTATTAAAATTACAGCCCCATAAATAGGAACAACTATGTATTAGACCAGGATGTTTATTTAAAACCCACTCAACAAATAATGTTTTAAGACCTGCTTCTTAAGATACTAAAACTTAGCAATTTAACTAAAACCTGTAATTTAACTAAACAGAAAATAACATAATAGATAATGCAAAATAATATGAAGTATAAGCCCATTCTATTTAGTATTTTAAAAAATATAAAGCAAAGGATAAATATAAGGACAGTTTATTTCCTTTCAAGAGGAAAACACAGAAGAAGAGCACCCTAACAGATACATACATTCCTCTAACAGTCTAATAAATTTTTATCTTTGCTAGTTGTAGAGGGTCACCTGGGTCTAGCTTGACATTTTATCAAGACCCGTAGCAAGATGAATACACACGGATTTGCAGGCTCAAAAAGAGGACTGTGTTTAGCATGCTTGTTAAGAAGCAAAATAGGCAATTTCTAATAAGGTATTATATTACAGTGGTTTAAATAATCACCAAAATGATACCTATTTTAATTGTTTTAAAGTTAAAATGTAATTCTAAATCAAGAGGATAATGTAAGATAATCTAAACTGCTGATTCTGCTGCATACTTCTCATTCTTTTTGTGTAATCCACTCCCAATAATAAATAAACTACCACATGCTGGAATGAACAGCTTGTCTCCATAAATCCATCACGAGCAAAATAAATAAAAATATAGATTTAAAGTCCAATTGCACACTTCTTGGGTTGAGCAGGTAAAGGAATTCTTTAAGGTGAGGGCTCCAGTAGACTCACACTTTCCCCTAGATTCCAACAGCCAGTTAAGAACAGTGTCAGCAGTCTGTTGGTAGCTCAGAAAGCAGTGTCTACAATGAGGTTCTTTGTATAAGAAGAAGAAAAACAATCATTTGACAGAGCAGAACTTACAAGAGGAAGAATATAACAAATATTACTTGCCTTCCAGACCCCGATTTTCCTTTCATGCTTCTGTAGTAAAAGCTCTTCAGCTATGTCTCTCATCTGTACCTAGAAGCAAAATCAATGATTTTATCCCAGTTATTCAGAATGTCCCCAGTTTTGAAATTATCTACTAATTTAATAGCTTTTAAAAATGATGTAAAGGTCAGTGCAGATAAAAGACAGAGAACAGGAGAAAGAGGATAAGACTTAGAAATGGAAGCCCTGTCCAGGTTCCTGGGCAAGTCACTCAAATTCTCTGAACAGTTTCTTCATCTGCAAAGTGGAGACAAGAACACCTGAGTGCATTGCGCCAAAGGTAGACAACAGTTTCACTCTGGGTAACATGGAAACTAAAGCTAGAAAGATAATTAGAACTTCCCAGATTTTTGTGCTATTTTCCAGTAAAACAACTAATTTTAGAAGAGCAAAAATGTTACTCAACACAAGGAAGAAATACAGTAGGTATTTCTTGAGGTTATTGCCTATTCACAATATTTTCCCTTTCTTCGGAACCATTCCCACCAAATCTGCACCATGTGACCATACCTCCCTGTCCATCACACATCACATCCAGGAGCTGACCTAGAGAGTGACCCAGAGTCACTGCTGCTGAGTCTTTTGGTAGCCCCAGCCTGGAGAAAAGATCTGAGGATTCTTCTTGCTGGGTTCCCAGGGCTGTCCTGGTCTCTAGCCTTTCTAAAGCTTGTGTGTCAGTTCTTCCCCTAAGTTTGTGAGATGCTCCAGCATCATTTTGTAATAAATACTTGTTCTCTCTTTTCTTTTGCCTTTGGCTTAAGGTTGCCAGAATCAGTTTATGTTGTTGACCATCCAAAGAATTGCTAAGCAGGAAGTGGCTGTAGGTAACAATAAAATTATTGTGGTAAACATAGTGAGAAAACATGGTAAATAATATTAGTAAGCCAAGTATCTTTTTACTTGGCTTTGGATAGAGAATTAGAGTCATCATGAAGAAAGAAAATGAGAAAATCTGAGTTGTCCCAAAGCTTATTTCCAGGAATTTTTTGCCTAAAGCAAATCAGGTCTTCTTCCTCATATAATAAGTCCTATGCTTCCAGCTGTACTGTGTTTTCTATAACTTAAGATATGAAGAAGACTAAGGATATTTCCAGATAAGTAAGACTCAAAGTGTTTGCTAAATTAAATATGGAGAGCAGCTTTTTTACATTCTTCCTGATCAATACTAGCGGCATGTGCACTAAAGTCCAAAATTACATGCTCTTTGCCTCTTGTGTTCTCTTTGTAAAGATCATGTTCACCTATTAAATGTGATAATGGCATTTTAAATTATCAAAGCAATACATGCTTCTTATAACAAAAAAAGCAAAACAGCAACAACAAAAACCCTACTTCACAAAGTAAAAATCCTTTTCACTCCCTAAACCTATTCCCAGGATGCAGATCCTCTTCTGATTTTTGTTCATAAACATAAATATAAATAGAGAAAGAGAAAGAGAGAGCGATGCATTAAATAGACAGATACAGAGATATGAGCATATACAATAGGATTATTTTCTATATATTTTTGTTCTGCATCCTGTTTGTTTCAGTAAATAACATCTTTCATTATCAGGATATGTGGGAATCTCATTTTTATAAACTCATTTACATGGAAATCTGCATAGTTTTCCATAGTATGGAATTATCATAATTCATTTAACTATTCCCCTTTGTACATCCTCCCCATTTATATGAGGACTCAATAATAATAATATAAAAAATAACAACTATATTTAATAGACAATATCTGAGTTTGCTGTGTGCCAGGCACCATGCTAAGAAACTAAACATACGTCATTTCATTTCCTCTTCATAAGTCTTATGAGGCAATTACTCTCATTAACCTCATGTTTTTTCAAATGAGGAACCTAAGGTTATAAAACTTAATGTTGCACAATATGTGACAGTGCTGAGATTAAAACTTGGGAAGTCTGACTCCATGCTCTTAACCACTATGCCACAGAAGTACAATAGCTGGGTCAGCAAGTATGTGCATTCAGTTTTTGAGAGGTGCTGTCAACTGCTATCCCAAGATTACATTAATGTATATACCTTTATCTTTTGACGTGCTGCAAACTGTTCACTTGCAAGAAACAACGGCAACCACACATTTTCTAGCCTATTTAGGACGTGCTTCTGAATTTCAATCAGAACGGCTGCATCAAGCTGCTCATGGAGAATCTTTCCCCAGCCACCACTTAAATTCATTATCTAAGGAAAAAAAAAAGAAACTTCTGTAAAGAAGAGAAGAAATACTAATAGTCATTAATTTATTCATTCACCCCAAAACCATTTGCTGAGCACCTGACAGATGCCATAATTTCCATTTTCTGTAAAGTATCTCCTGGCTTTACTGTGTATAGTAAAGAGAGATAACTCCCCTAACATCAAACAGAGAATTGTGGTCTATGTGATGGTTGTGTCAGATGTATGGTTTTGCATATGGTATGTTTCAAAGAACACAGGGATTTTTATTCTGCATAACAACTGCAATGCCATTTTTTTCTCCATGGCCTCAGTTTCTTCAACTGTAAAATAAGGCATTAGCTTGTGAGTCCTTTTCTAGAACTAATACTTAGTGAATCTGTGATTCTACTCAAATGGACTTGTTTGAGAAAGCATTTTCTTTTGTGTAAGAGAAAAATAAGGCATTAATTACTTAAGAGACGATCTTGACTCAGATATTATAAGTATGTACATCACAAACAAACACTGGGTTGGAGATGGTGGAATGACGGTGGTGGTGGCAATGTAGGGCTGTCCCAGCAACTTCAAAGAAGAAAACAGGCAGCAGGAAGTAGAGGAAAGTCAGGTTATATAGACAACAGTCTCTTACTTGCACGGGTAGCACCTTTTATAAACATAATTCTTTGTGGCCCAAATTGTCCTTCTGCATAATTACTGACTTCAACAATACTAATGGCTACTTCCTGCTATAAATCATTCTGATTTTTTACCTCTTTCTGTGTACAGACCACTCAAAATTTTTGGACTCATCATTAGAAAAATTATCTCTTCTTCATTATTTTTTGATTAATGAGATTAATCAAGTCCTTATAATAATATCATTTCATTAAAAACAAAAGGGAACCACAGAAATACAAAAAACTGTAAGAGAATACTATGAACAATTAAATGTCAACAAATTGGACAACCTAGAAGAAATGGACAAGTTTCTAGAAACATACAGTCCAGCGAAACTGAATCAAGAAGAAATAGATAATTTGAACAGACCGATCATTAGAAAGGAAATAAAATCTGTAATGAAAAAAAAAAATCCCTGCAAACAAAAGTCCAGGACCAGATGGCTTCACTGGAGAAATCTACCAAACAAACAAAGAAGAACTCATACTGATTCTTTTCAAACTCTTCCAAAAGATTGAAGAGGAAGGAACACTCCCAAACTCATTCTCTGAAGCCACCATTACCCTGATACTGAAATCAGACAAAGACACCAACAAAAAAGAAAATTATAGGCCAATATCACTGATGAATACAGATGCAAAAATTCTTAACAAAATATCAGCAAAACAAACCCAACAATACATAAAAGAGATCATATGCTACGATCAAATTGGATTCATCCTAGGGTCACAAGGATGGTTCAAACACACTCACATCAATCAATGTGATATACCACATCAACAAAAGAAGAGACAAAAACCATATGATCATCTCAATAGATGCAGAAAAAGCATTAGATAAAATTCAACATCTATTCATGATAAAAACTTTTACCCAAGTGGGTATAGAGGGAACATATTTCAACATAATAAAAGCTGTTTATGACAAACCCATAGCCAATATAATAGACATGGTAAAAATTTGAAAGCCTTCCCACTAAAATCTGGAAGAAGACAAGGATGCATGCTCTTACCACTTCTATTCAACATAGTGTTGGAAGTCCTAGCCTCAACATTCAGACAAGAAAAAGAAATAAAAGGGATCCAAATTGTCATTGCATGCAGATGACATGATGCTATATATAGAATACCCTAAAGACTCCACACAAAAACTACCAGAGCTGATAAATGAATTCAGCAAGGTAGTAGGTCACCAGATTAACATACAGAAATCTGTTGCATATCTTTACAAAAACAATGAAATATCAGAAAAAGAAACTAAAAAAAAAAATCCCTTTTAAAATTGCATTAAAAAATACTTAGGAATAAACCGGACCAAGGAGGTGAAAAGCTTATATGCTGAGAACTGTAAAAATACTGATAAAGAAAATTAAAGATGACTTAAAGAAACAGAAAGATGTCCTATGGTCTTGGATTGGAAGAATTAATATTGTCAAAATGGTCATACTACCCAAAACAATCTACAGATTTAATGTGATCTCTATCAAATTACCCAGAATATTTTTCACAGAAATAGAACAAAATAATCCTAAAATTTATATGGAATCACAAAAGACTCAGAATTGCCAAAGCAATACTTAGCAAAAGAACAAAGCTGGAGGCATAACTCTTCAAGACTTCAGACAATACTACAAAAGCTACAGTAATCAAAACAGGCTAGTATTGGCACAAAAGCAGACATATGGATGAATGGAACAGAAAAGAGAGTCCAGAAATAAACCCACACACTTACGGTCAATTAATCATTGACAAAGGAGGCAAGATTATACAATGGAGAAAAAGATAGTCTCTTCGGCAAGTGGTGCTGGGAAAGCTGGACAGCCACATGTAAATCAATGAAGTTGGAACACTCCCTCACACCATACACAAAAATAAACTTAAAATGGCTTAAAGATTTAAATATAAGACAGGGCACCATAAAACTCTTAGAAGAGAACATAGGCAAAACATCCTCTGACATAAATTCCTAGGTCAGCCACCCAAGGCAACAGAAATAAAAGCAAAAATAAATACACCAGAAACTAACACATCATTGCAGGTCAATCATACTTCAATTAAAAAAAAAGTAATAAACAAAAGAGAAACCTTCTTAGGCATCCTTTAACAATAGTAATCAAAATTTAAAATAATACTATTTTATATAAAAAGAAGAAGAAAACAGAATCAGGGGAAAGATTACTTTACTACTCAGACTGCAAATTGGCCACACAACTAAAATTAGAACTAGTATGGTCTATATAAAACATAATGTGATGAAGATATACTTAAGTATAAAATAGGTAAAAAAAATTACAATAATAATAGTAAAAGTAAAGACAAAGATGAAGAGGAGGAGTCATTCGGAAAACCCCTCTGTAGTAAGCACAACCATTTGCTATGACAGCAGTGAGTGACTTTTTCCACTGAATTTTAAGTTCTCAGCATGTTTTACTGTGGAGGGTTCACACAGTAGCATCAGATACCATGAAACCTCACGCAATGCAGCACAAGCCAAATAGAAAACAAATGCTTTCCATGTGTTTATTTCATACTTGTGCTTATTGAGATACTCCCAATCACTTTTGCTTAATATATCCCAGATTTGTATCTCCGGGAACTAATGGCAAAGGCATTCTTGTTAAGGTTGCTTAATTCTAGAATTTCTTCTTCCTCTTTTTCCCAAGGACTTTTGCTTATTTTTCCCCAAAAGATCTAGCTTTTTAATGTGGTATGCTCTACTTGTGAACATCTCTAAATTTTTTTTACTTTACTGAATTAATCTGAGATTTTTATTTTATAGATGTTGCCATTAAGATATGCATCCTGTTTAACTACAAAAGAAATCAAATGCTATACATTTGATCTGACAAACTTCTAGGACTAGCAAACTTCAAATTAAATAAATTATAACACTTAATCCTTTATATTTCAAAGCCATAAAAACTGAGTTAAATTTATGTGATCAAAGTGCTACATGAATACTCAAACCCAATGCGGAATCCCAACCTGACATTTTTGATGTAAATAATGACATTGTATAGTTATTAATAAGTTGTGATGAAGGGTATGTGGTTTTGGTTCAACAAAATGGCAGACCTATGTTCCTGGTCAATAAAAACAGCTTTGGAGGACAATACAATGGCAAACGGGATTTTTCAATGATCCGTATGTTTGGAGTAACATCAGCTACGAGAAGAACAGAAAAGAGGTAGAGATGAGGCTTAATGGCTAAAAATGGCTATTTTCTTGCTAACTGAAAGGTGCAAGGACTTTGTTTACCTTGTTTACCACTTATCGTGAGCACCTAGAACAGTGTCTTGCATATCACAGGTACCCATACTTGTCAAATGAATGGGTGAGTGGATGAACAAAGTTACTTTCATTCCATAAGTTACTTTTTAAAATAATACTGCTTTTATAACATGTAACATTTGAGTGAATTGTAAAGACATTTGCAGATACTTATGAATACCTTAAAAAGATATCAAAAGTGTCTAACACACAAATCATAAAAGCAAAAAAAAAAGATCACTTTGAAGTTGTTGGTAAAAAAAAATAAATTACTAGTTTTTATACTTGAATATAGAAAATGTGTTTCCATGTTGATACCTGGTCTTGCTGATAAAGAGAAGCTGGACTGTTGGGTCCAAAGAAATATTTTTTATTAAGATATTTGTTTTTAATATATATAGATTTTGCTTCCCTTTGCTCTCGATCTCTGTAAACTATTCTTCGGAATTGTTCAATGTCCGTCCAGCACATAAGGTCCATGCTAAAATGAAAACAAAAACAAAGTACAGTCCTTCTTAGTTATTTCTTTCAATTATACTGAGCACCAAACAAGCTGTCTTTCTGACAGAACTTAGAAAATGTCATCTTGACTAGTTAGCACATCTGATTAGATCGTGAAATTAATGAGTACAACACTGTCTTCTCCTGGCTAAATATATGAATGAATAAAAGGAGCACTGGGATCAGAAAAGAAATCTCCCACCATATTGGCAGGGTCTCAGTGTTCTTACATTAATGATGAACTAGTACTGTCATTTTCAAATATGTAAAAATTTCCACCTATTGCATGTCTATTTGGCAACATGCTAAATTTAGAATAATCCGCATCACAAAGAAGAGAAGCTGTATATGTGAAATTTGGCTCCCAGGTCTAACCCGTTTTTGCTAACTTGAGAGAAAAGTACTGGAAAAAATATGATTAATGCTTCAGTTTATATTAGGTATATGTGTCATAAGGTTCCAAGATTCTGTGCAAAACTACAATGTTTCACTTATGTATCAGCTAACAAAAATTATAAAATAGTACAGTAATTTCAATAGCTTAGTGAAATATAAAAGAGAATCTTTTCAGAAATAGTAATTAGAGCACTTGTGTAGAAAAATACAAAAGAAGCAGCAGAAAAGGGAAAAAATAAGTCACACTGGTGTTTTCATTTGGCCAATGCTAAAAGTATCAACACATCTTGTTTGATCACTGAAAATAACATTTTGGAGGCAGCTGTTATGAAAATGTGATCTCCACCAAAAAGTTACCCATACAGGTTTGAGACAATTATGCTCATTAATTTTTACTGAAATGGCTAAAATTGAGCACCAAATCACTTTATCAAAATAAGTAGCTCAAAAAGTAAATAGCTTAGAAAAATACCATTTTAAGAGAGAAATAAATTTTAAAATGGTTATGTTCCTCACCTTGAAGAATGAGCTTCAAGAAACTGACGGAAATGTTCAAACTCCAATTTATTGTTAAGCAGATCATTAAAAGTAAAATGCTTATATTCTGCAGGCACATTATTCCAGTATTCTGATTGCTTAGAGACATGAGGAAGTGGTGAAATTCCAGTTCCAATTTCACAAGTGGTGTCCTAGTGGAAAAATATTTTCCATAAAAATCTCTTAAATACAACAAATTACTTTCCAAATTTAAATAGAGAAACTGAAATAAAAGTTAACTATTAGGCCAATGCCATTTATCACTTCAGTAGTAGAACTGGGTAAAGAATATAGAATCTGGTTCTAACTCACATCAAATTCTGTTCTGTTCCTTTTCTTTCCATTCCCTTCTTTTCAGGAACATTTAGTAAACATTTACTATATACCTGCTTATAAAATGTTACTTTTATAATTTTTTGGTACAGAAGTAATATGTCTTTTGTAATAAAAAGAAAACATTAAGCATACACAGTACTACCATTCAGAGGTAACCACCATTAACATGTTCACGTGCATCCTTCTAGTCTTTTTTGTATTCATACATGTAGTTTATCAAAAATGAAGATAGGCTTAAACAATTATGTATGGTTTTGGAACTTGGTTCTTTTCCTTAGTATATTATGAACATAAAACATTATTTTGTCTATAACAATTTTTAAAGTTATCAAGTAATACAAGATACTTTAAATGTAATCTCCTTCATATAACAGTTAACTGTGAGGTATTTTAAAGACTGCTTATGTTTTGGGAACAGTTTATAAGCCCTGCAGGGCAAGAGCTAAAGAGGTTTATTCTTTGGAAATCCCTCCTTATGTAACTTGCTGTATAATTAACTCATCTCCCTATTTGATTTTGAAAAGCATCAGACCATGAGATAAATTACCAATGTTTAAAAAATCAATTTTTGATATGTAGAAGTATTATGAATAGTATTATAAATTAAAAAAAATTTAAATACAACTTTCTAATGTGCTATCTTTATGGACTTTTGTGTATCCTTTCCAGATACTGTGTTTCATACAAAGAACTTCCATGTTAATAAGGCAATATCATGAAGATTCCATTAAAAAAAAACTTTACTGTTTGTGTAAAATTTTACTGTAAAAGAAACAGATTTCAGGTAGGTAAAATTAGAAAGTAAAAAATTCCCTGAAATCTTACCTCTCAGCACTCTCTTTGGTATTTGGATGAACATTTGTCCAGACAGCTCTCTCTGCAAGTATGTATGCAAGTAGAAATGCTGTATAATTTTATATAAATAGGATTATATGATCCCAGTATTTTTGTTCCCTGCATTTTTATATAATAATATTTTCTGGGCATTTTCCATATCAATAAACATGAACCTAAACTGTCATTTTTACATAGATACACACATCTAATCTTACGGCTTTATCAATCTGTCACGGTTTACTTAGCCAATCCAAAAGTTGGCACCTTTATAAATCAAAACAACATTTTAATATCCTAGTCAATTTTATGATCTTTGTACTGACTCTCGCAAGCCCTCTCCATATTTTTTTCTTTATTGTTTAGCTTACTGCTGTCACACAACAGTTCCTTTTCTGTTTGGAAAACTCGATTTAATTCTTTTGTGACTTGACAACAAATAGAGCTGTGGCTATACAGAAAATAACTAGTAACATTCCAAGGAACATAGTGTGGCTTGAAGGCAAGTGAGGATCTTGGCTCCCTATGCAACCTCATCTGCTTTGTTTTTCTGGCTTTGCTGTTAAATTGTCAGTATAATGTGACACCTGTCAAATGCAGCACGCTAGGCAAAGCAGCAGAAAATGAAACCGCCTGTCCCTTACCATATCAATACATGATCTTCTCAATATAGATCCCTCTCCCACCTCCTACCTATGCAGTGATAATCGTCTCCAGGTTAAAATACTTGTTTTTCTAAGTAGAATGTTTCTTACCTCCGCTTTCTTGAAAAGTGTCTCTTTATGCAAAGCCTGTAGTTTTCTGAAGCATGTGGAATCTAGCTGTCGAGTTTCTTCCACCAGCTCCACCTATAATAAAACAATAATAAAGCTTGTAACATCAAAAGAATGTGCATTATGAAGGAGTGGGGAAAGAATGCACAATTTGCCAATAAAACAGTGGGCTAAAAAACAAATACACTTGCCAGTAAAGTAAGCTAGTCTGGAGACAAAAGCAGGAAGACCAACATGGCGAAAAATATTAGAGACAGCAAAGTCAGGATGCAAATGCATGTGATTAAAAATATACATACATTTCTATGTAATGATACAGTGCCACCAAAGATCATTCCTCCTTTCTGGATACCCCATGTGAACTAATAGACAGTGCAAACATGTTGGGTGACATTTCCAGCTTCTATTCACTGTAACAGGATAACAGTCATGGAGGTAGGCACTGCTAGCTTTGGGGACCTAATAATACACAATAGAATAAGAAATGACTGGACTCTACTGTAACTGGTCTGTGAGCAAAGGTTTTATAGCTGTGAGAAGAGAGGAGAGGGTTAATCCTCAAATTAAACCTCACAGTAGGGCTCAGCCTTCAGCGTGTGCCCTGTACTGCTTTAAACGGTCAGGAGAACAAGCTCATTCTCCATCTCTCTGCTGCAGGGAAACACCAGTTTGGCTGACTGAGAACTTCCTGTGTTTAACAGCTAATTTTGGGTAAGTCTCCTCGTTTATCCTTTTTGGGGAAGAGTCTACATAATCCAGTCGGCTGGACTTTTAGAGAAGTCCTCTGGGCTGAATTTAAGTTTCTAGAATTAAGAGAAATTTATTATTCCTCTTATTAAAAATGGTATATAATTTGTCCCAGGCATTTTATAAGAATCACTACTAATGCCCAAACTTTTTGGTTTAGGGAAGTTAGTCATAATTCTAACTGTTTTGTCACCCTAGGACCGTATCTCAGATCCAGTTTCCTCTACATTATACAACTATATTTAAAATAATTACTGGAGAGAATTTTTTTAAAATTTCATTTATGATATCCCAATTTTCCTAGTGTAAAACACGTATTTTTGTAGTAGAAAGGATGTGAAAGCTAATTTTTCAGGATGAAAAGAAATCAGGGATTAAAAACTCATTATTTTGGTCAGTGAATTTAGTAAGTCATAAAGGTTGTTTTGGTCACAATCCAATAGAGTCATTCTATCCAAGGTGTTGTGGTATTAATTTTATCCTAATTACCTAACCCATCCTTCCTGGAAGAAGACATGACTCAGAAGTTGTTGAGGAGATACGAACGAAGAAGGGCAATACAAAGACAGCAGAGTTCCCTTTGAAATGACCTCATGTACAAAGGATAAGCTTTAACTTAATATTAAAAATACACACGAATGGTTTTAATTTGTGATTCAGAATAAACATTTAAAGAAATTTCCTCCACCCATCAAGAGAAAAGTGAAAATATTCAAGCACTGAGGTTTAAAAAAAAATGACCTTTTTTGGAACAAAAAAAAAGATGTGTTGACACTTTTATCCCATCAAGCAGTCTGACCTGATGAACATCTGGGGTGTTTTAAAACAGCAGCACTGAAGTCAGAGAGTATGCCTTCCACAATACATATGAAACGTTTATATTTTCCATGGGTGTAATATTCACTATAACTCATCCAGCAGAAAAATAAACGGGCTTTTTCCATTAATTAAATTAAGGCCACTGCTGAGAAACACAGGAAGGGACAAAGCCACTATATTATCATGGCGTATTTTATTGATTCATAGGAAACCAAAACTCAGGTTTCTCTCTGCTGACATATTTGTAGAGAGAATTAAAAAAATGACATTGATTTTAGTCTTTTGTTAGGAGGCAATAGGGAAACTGATAAATAATTAAGTTAATAAATACTTTCCCTGCCCCAATTTGTGTCTGCCCAAATCTTAACTCTGAGTCCTTGGCCCGTATAAAACCTTTTTCCAGCTTTTCTCTCTTGTGAGTTAACTTATCATCAGTTTTGTAGTAGATCTGAATGGTCCACATACAATTGATCAGAGCCACAATACCTTTCCGTAAGCAACTTGGTCTGATTTTACCATCTTTGTCCAGGGCTCAAGAAGGAGGAGAAGGATATATTCTTCTGCTGTGTCAAAAAGGTCTTCAAATGGTGGCTGTATTTTCATATAAATTTCTTTTTTCTTTTCCTGGTGGAGTCCAATGTCAAGAGTGGCTGAAGGAGCAATGTATGTGGCAAAAAGATACTACAGGAGAATGGGGAGAAAGGAGAGGATATTGGGAGAAAACATAATGGTTAGTAGTTTCCTTAGCAAAAGCATATTTTAAAAGGTAAGAGAAGGCAAACAAGTTCAAGTGATTTTTTTTCTTGAAGAGATGTGCAAACTACTCAAGACAAAGCAATGTGTTTATTCAAAAAACTTTGCCTTTCATTTTTTTTCCTATTTCTTCATTGGAAATTAGTCAATTGGCCAGTGTATCTTGTAAAAGAATGTATGATATGAATATTCCATTTTTTCTCAGATTACTGCTATGTACTATTATGATAGATTCCACACTATATGTCCCCTTTTTTTCTTATGTTCATGACATTTCTAACACATTTGTGCTACTTTCCAAAGTGGTTTGAAATGCCCTTTTGGAAACAAGAGGCAAGAATACACCAGGGCTGAAAACTGGCTATCACTCTTCTAGTCTAGAGACCCAGGAGACCACCTGCCCTCCCTAACTGAGGTGCAGAGTTCTTACACGTCTCCACCTGGTGTCTAATGCAGTGGAAGGGATGCAGAAGGAGATAAGAATGAATGGAACAGATGGAACTTCTAGCTTCCTAGACAAAGCTGCATAAGTATGTATTCCATTTTACTCATTTGTCTTCTCCCTCAATAACAGCCATTTAAATCTGAGAGGTAATTTAATAACATTTTATTTTTTAAATGATATTTACTGGATATGTCATGCCCTGCACATCAGATTTAAATGTAGTTTTACTAAGAATCTCTAATTGTATTTTATTTCAATTTTATTTTTATACTTAGATTTTGGACCTAATAATGCCCAGACTCAACCCAAGTGATAGATATAGATTGGTGCCAAACACCAAATAATAGTCTTATGTAAAAGAGCCTTTCATAAATTTTAATGGTTTCACATTGGTAAGTATTTGCCGAATATCTGCTACATCTTAGACACTTGAGTAGGTGCTGTGTATGCAGAGATTAATGATTAAGACCCAATGCATGCCTGAAGAAGCCTTTTGGTGTGACATGGAGATGAAAACCAGTGGTAACAATATAGCATGGCAAGCACCACAATAAAGGTATTCATTGCAAATAAGATCTTCAATGACTGCCTGTTCATTCTGTTCAAGCTCACCCCTTATCAATCACCTTTTAAGCTTTATGCTCAAACACCGATTTTTCTGTAATTTCCCTAAGCTTTACTGTTTTCTCATTCCATACCACTGCACAAGTTGTTCCTTTAGCCTTGGATATTTGCCCTACCCCATGCACGTAGCCTGCTCAACAAACTCTGAATTATTCTTTAAAAACCAATATGGTGCAGCAACATGGATGGACCTGGAGATCATCATTCTAAGTGAAGTAAGCCAGAAAGAGAAAGAAAAATACCATATGATATTACTTATATGTGGAATCTAAAGAAAAGACAAATCAACTTATTTACAAAACAGAAAAAGACTTACAGACATAGAAAACAAATTTATGGTTACCAGAGAGGGAAGGGAGTGGGAAGGGATAAATTGGGACTTCAAGATTTGCAGATACTAATTCAGCCATAAAAAATGACAACATAACGCCATTTGCAGCAACATGGATGTCCCTGGAGAATGTCATTCTAATTGAAGTAAGCCAGAAAGAGAATGAAAAATACCATGCAAGATTGCTCATATGTGGAATCTAAAAAAAAAGAAAAAAGAAAAAGACAAATGAACATAAATACAAAACAGAAACACTCAGATATAGAATACAAAACCTGTGGTTGCCAGGGGGGAAGAGGGTGGGAAAGGACAGACTGGGAGTTCAAAATTTGTAGATACTGACAGGTATAAATAGAATAGCTAAACAAAATTATACTGTATAGCACAGGGAAATGTATACAAGATCTTGTGGTAGCTCACAGTGAAAAAGAATGCAACAATGAATATATGTATGCTCATGTATAACTGAAAAATTGTGCTCTACACTGGAAATTGGCACAACATTGTAAACTGACTATAACTCAATAAAATAAAATAAATTAAAAAGATTTGCAGATACTAATGTATATAAAATAGACAAACAACAAATTTATACTATATAGCACAGGGAACTATATTCAATATCTTATGGTAACATATGGTAAAAAAATATGAAAACAAATATACGTATGTTCATGTATGACTGAAGCATTAGCTGAACATCAGAAATTGACACAATATTGACTATACTTCAATAAAAAATAAATATACAAAAAAATCCAACATGGATTTCTTCTCTTCCAGGAAGCTTTCACTCACATCTTCCTCCCAAGATCATACTTTTCTACCCTACCAGACTATAATGTGATCATGCATTCATGTGTCTTCTCTTCTAGAACAAGGTCCTTGAGGGCAAATACTGCAGCTTAGTCTTCTGTGATTCTCCAGCTCCTAAAACTGTTCTTGGTAGAGAGCAGATTCCATAAACGTTTATTGAATTGTACTGAATCCACAGAGAAGACCTGTTTTTGTCTTGGAACTGGGGAAGGAAAAGGTCCAGAAACTCTTCAAAGAGAAGAAAAGCTTCTTATCCTTAGTCTTTAATTTGAATTTTTAAAGATGAGTTGGAGTCAGCCAGTAAGAGAAGGGAGTCGACGAGGATAGTTCAAAAAGGAAAACATCGGTCAAGGCAAGGAGGCCTAAGAAGGTTTTATAACCTTGGAGAGTCGAGTCTCCAAGCAGGTAACACTGGCTAAAGGACAGAGGTAGAATGAGAGCGGTTGCTATAATGGGAGGCAGGTACCAGAGCATGGATATGATCTTTTATCCTTTGGTAAGGAATTTGGATTTTTACCTAAAGATATATAATGGGGAAAATCTGAGGAGTGACATCATTACATGAATTTTAGAAATAAATCACTATGGTATCAGAAGGGAGAAATGGTTTCAGTAGATCAAGATTTGAGGCAGTTTGGAAGTTATTTTAACAGCCAAACAAAAAATTACATGCCACCCTCATCTCTAGCCTGTTTTTTTTTTTTTTGCAACAGCCTCTGAACTGGTCTTCTCAGGTTCCTCTTTGCTTTCTTTCAGTCTCTTATTACCACAGCAAAAAGAGTAATTCTTTTGAATATCACTCCTCTAGTCAAACTCTCCAGCAACTTCCCATCTCATACAGAATAACAGTCAAAGTCCTTAAACTCCAATTTGAAAAGATACATGCACCCAATGTTCATAGCAGCACTATGTACAATAGCCAAGACATGGAAACAACCTAAATGTCCATTGACAGATGACTGGATAAAGAAGTTGTGGTTTATTTATACAATGGAATACTACTCAGTCATAAAAAGAGAATAAAATAATGCCATTTGCAGCAACATAGATGAATCTGGAGATCATCATTCTAAGGGAAGTAGGTCAGAAAGAGAAAGAAAAATACCATATGACATCACTCCTATGTGGAATCTTAAAAAAGAAAAAAGCAGACACAAATGAACTTATTTACAAAACAGAAACAGACTCACAGACACAGAAAACAAACTTATGGTTGCCAGGGGGAAAGGGGGTGGGAAGAGATAAATTGGGAGTTCGATATTTGCAAATATTAACTATTATATATAAAATAGATAAACAAAAAGTTTCTTTTGTATAGCACAGGGAACTATACTCAATATTTTGTAGTAATCTATAAAGAAAAAGAAGATGAATACAAATATATGTATGTATACATATGACTGGAACATTACGCTGTACACCAGAAGTTGACACATTATAAACTGACTGTACTTCAATTTCTAAAAACACATTACCAAAAAAACAGTCAAAGTCCTTACAATTACTATAATTGAAGTTTTTGGAAATTTCTCAATGCTGAGGGGATAAGAATTGTAGTTCAGGACCTGTCAGTGAGGAAATACCTACAAAAACCTCAGGCTCTCAAAAAACTCTAAGAGCAGGGGTCGACCAGATATAGACTCTGGCCTTGAGTCTTTAACGTGCCAAAAGAAAATAACTGCTAACCTATAATTCTATACCTAGTAAAAATATCTTTCTAAAATGAAAATAAAGATGTCATAAATCAATAAACAAAACCAGAATTCATCACCAGCAGACCTGCACTAAATAAATAAAAAAAAAAGGGAGGCCTTAGACAAAAGCAGGATGGAATTCAGAACAACAAAAAGCACACATATGTAGGTAAATATCAATAAATATTGATTGGAAAATATAATAATAATGAATAAAGTCAGAGGAAATAGTAAAAGAGCCTACAAAAGAAAAGTCAGAATGGAAGGTGTAGAATTAAAGTGCAATTGAAATGATCTACCATGAGGCCTGTTACAGGTAGGAAAACAAAACAGGTTCGAATCAGGGTAGTAACAAACAATAAGCAGGGCAGAGTATCAAAGAACGAGGAGTGAAGATAGAGGAGGAGCACACGCACCACAGTTAGAAGGGAGTACTATGAAGTTCAGGACATAATAGGCACTCAATAAATATTTGCTAAATGAATGAATGGAAGAGAGGGGCCTGAGATTATGATCTGAAAGGGAAATCTCAGAGTTCAAACATTTTAAGCTGAACTAGTTCCAAATTATGATGAATCCTAGGATATGGCCATCCCTACAGTTAACTTAGGAAAAATGGAGATAAAAGACTTTTGGAACTGGGTAAGTTAAGAAACACTATATAGCACATATGTTGTAAGGATTATTAGTGTGGATGTAGAAAGAGCTTCAAGATGATAAAAGAGAGAAAGTAGGGAGAAATTTCATGAGTCATGTATTGAAAACTCCTAGGAAGATAAATAGAACTTAAAAGGTCTTTAGAAAACATTAATGAGGTTAAGGGGAAGGGAAATTAGCAGATGGAATAGACTTCAAAATTTTTGAAGCTATTAAAAGACGAGTCCTGAACAGCAGCAGAGGACATTTTTTTCCTAAGTGTTGTGAAATATGGGAGAAAGGGCATATTTAAGAGCCACTGGGGATCTTCTATATAATTAGGTCATCTACAGTCTGGAAACTTCCTTCTCTAAAACACAGGTACATAGTCTGCTGGATTTAATAGTCCAAAGTGAACCACGCTCTTACCAAGTGATTCTATAGTATCTAAAATGAAATTTGCTTCACATACACATGACCATTTTTCTTAACCTTGGGAGTTATTCAGAAGAATGACTTGTAAATCTAATCTGTTTGAAAAGCTAGAATTTTATCAGATTCAGTTCTACTATTAAACATTTTCTACACTGGAAGTTTTAAAAACCGCACTAATGAAAATAATGTCTATACTAAATTAAGAAACTAAAGACTAAAATGATCAAATTAACAACACTAAAAAATGTCTCCAGAATTCGTTTCAAATTTCAAATTTACCTCAAAGGAAAGTAAACTTGACTCCCCAAATCACTAAGCTAACATCAGCAGTCAGCTTTCACATTGGCAGGAATATCCTCTCACGGCCAAACCTCTCATGGTCCCCCCTGGCAATCATAAGTTTGTTTTCTATGTCTGTGAGTCTGTTTCTGTTTTGTAAATAAGTTCATTTGTGTCTTCTTTTTTCTCTTTTTAGATTCCACATAGGAGTGATGTCACTGGGTCAGCTGTGTTCAAAGCTGTGCTTTTCAGATGGCCTGATGTGTCACCTGTCAGACTCTATATAGACATCAGGGCGAATCCTCTGACTTAAAAGCATAGTAGTGAAGAGGGTAAAATACAACAGCTGAAATGGTGACTAGAATAAGAGCGAGAGGACTGTCAGATTCCGGTTGATACCCAAATCGATTCCTTTCCTTTTCACTCCCAGTCTTGCCTTCACTCTCGTGTCTTTTAAAATCTGCTGCTACCTCCAGTCCTATGAGAGACTCTGGATGCCATGTACATACTCTGTCACTCACTATACACTGCTGGCCATCTCATGATGTCAGGATAAAGCCAGATCATGTATGCAACTGGATCCAGTTGGCTTGGCCTTTTACCTTCTGGAATTCTGCTCTGTGGTTTTCTTCAGAATGAAAAGCATTTCACTTTAGCACTGACTATATAATAGCACAGCTTCTTCTCTCTGACCATTACTCTTCATCCTTTTATACCTCTCACCAAGATCTGTTACTTTCAGCACAATCTGCAGCTTCTTCATGTCCTCTAAATGAGTCGTGTACCACCTAGTTTCTCATACTTTGTTACACAATTAGGACTGAAGACTGTCCAGCATTTCAACTGCACTCTTAAAACATCCTGAATTCCTCCCACCACGATCTTCTTCTGCCCTGTCAAGGCCCAATTCTGGGTCAGCCTAATCATTCATTTTTCTAATTCTATCTTCAAGCTCCCAATAAAAACTATGATAATTGGCTTCATTATTAACAGATTTTAACAAACAGAAAAAAAAAACCTTAGCTGTGATTGCAAAGCTTGGCAATTTTGCTTATTTCTAATCAGCTCCATCCCCCCATTTCTAAACTTTGCCTCCTCCGTGCTTGTTCACTCAGTGGACTTTATCTTCCACTTAACTCAGAAAAACCACTGGTATGAATGCCCTCAATTTTCCTCTCAAGAGCTTTCTTCCAAATCATTTTCTTTCTCTGTTTCAAAGGACTCTTTTCCAAGGCTAAACAATTCATGTGTGCTGCTGACTCCATTCCCCGAGAACCTCCCAACACCAATTATGTCCTTATCTTTCCATTGATACCATCTCCTTCCTTATCCTACAAAGGTGTTCAAATGAAGCATCTCTCCCATTCTAAAATATTCTTCCTGTTTTGTCCACAAACTACCACCCTTTTGTCTCTTTCCCTTCCCTACAAATCTTCACACTCACTTTCACTCATTTCTCAATCTACCGCAATCTGCTTTTCGTGCCAGTGAAACTGATCTCTAAGATCACTAATAACCACATAGCCAGCAGTTCAATATCTTCTCTCCTTAATCTTAATCCAACTTGACTCCTTATGCAGCTTTAACACTGCTGACTACCCTTCTTGACTCTCCCTTGCTCCACTCTCATCCTCTTTTCCCCTTTAGCTGAGCTTCTCTCCATCCCAAAGGACCAAGTCTCCTGAAGTCTGGCTCAGGAGTCATTCTTATGTATGCCCATGGGACCCTGTATTTGTGTGTTCCTCCCACTGGATCACACGCTTTATGAAGACAGATTGGGTTTACTTTGTTTATTACTGTAATTCTAGCATCTAGCGTAATGCTGAGTTTAGAATGAATGATGGATGAATGAATGAATTAAAGACTTCATCCATTCTCAGAGACTTAACAGTCAACTACAGTGGAATAAGCCCAGATATATATAGCTTTAGACCTGACTTCCCTCTTGAATTCAAAACCTTTGCTTCTGGCTACCTACTTGTTATAGCTACATGGATAGCATACAGCCCTTCAAAGTCAAGGACTCAGTAATGTAAAAAATTACCATTCCCTATCTTCCCAAGCCTGTCATTTCCTTCTGTGTTTCCAGTTTTTATTAATAACATACCACTCATGGCATGATCTTTGACTCCTCCTTTCTCCTCAAATGCAAGTCCTATGAACTTAATTCTCTATAATGAAACAAGCAGAAACTGACAAGACCAAGTGTAAAAATATGAGGAGGAAATACAGGGCACCATTTCCATCCAATTAAAAAGATAAAAAAACTCAGTCCTCTGGCCAAGCTAGGTCAGATCCTTTCCAGGCTACTGTGCCCAACTCGTACTATGCTCTATAAAGCCACAGGGGACTATGTGTAATATTTGTTATTGTTCAACTATTTTGTTCCAGTTTTATTGAGATATAAATGACATATGGCACTGTAAAAGTTTACTGAATACAGCATGATCTGACTTACATATATCATGAAATAATTACCACAGTAAGTTTAGTTAACATCCACCATCTCATATAGATACAAAAACAGAAAAAAAAGAAGGATTTTTTTCCCTTGTGATGAGAACTATTAGGATCTACTCTCTTAACTTTCATACATGCTATACAGCAATGTTAACTATAGTCGTCATGTTGTACGTTACATCCCTAGTACTTATTTATCTTATAACTGGACGTTTGTACCTTCTGACTACCTTCATCCAATTTTCCTTCCCCCCACCCCTATCTCCAGTAACGACAAATCCGATCTCTTTTTATGAGTTTGGTTTTTCTGTATATGATTTAACTGTATATCCTACAGCCTCAAGGAACTACAATTAGGGTAGCCATACAACTTCGTTCTGGTTTAAGCCCACTGTCTTGGCATAATTATTAATCATTCCCCTTTTACACTCAAAAGAATCCTGGTTTAGATGGTAAATTATATGGTCTCCCTATGTTTAACTGTCATCCGTTAGATAAAATTAAAGTTTCTCTAAAACAAGACTCAGGACTGCTTGACACACTTAATGCTGAAAATATAGGAAAGAAAGGCAGAGGATATTCCTTTCTAATAAACACACATTTGTCTAATTTGCAATCATATGAATTGAATAGCTGTTATCAAAAGCCAAAAATCCCAAACCAGGAATATTTTATTTAGAGCTTGGATTTGAAGCTTCATGGACTTTCCTCTTTTGAAAAAATGCAGTAAATGAAAATCTTAATAGAAATTAAAATATTTCCCCTCTCTGTATCTAAATGTAGGTATTTGCTCTTCCATTTTTTTTTCTTTCTTTTTTTTTCTTCCTCACAGCCAGTTTATCAGAACATTGTTCATTATCACCTAAGTAATTCTCTTTGTTCAAGTATCAACACCCGACCCCCATGATAACCAGCATAATCCTTAAGAGCAATATACTCCCTTCACCTCACTGATTGTTTACCAGTCTTATTATAAAATCACAGAAAAGGAAGCATTAGAAAGGGGCTTGAAAGTTCATCCTCCTACGCTGTGCCTACGCTGTGCACCTGTATTGTCTTCCTTTGAGGCTCGGTCTCTGGTCTCTCCCTCTTCCTCACCTCCCCAGGTGGGTAGGGACCAAGGTGGTTAAGGAGGTAAAAAGGAGAAAATTGATTTGATTTGTCAACCCTTAATTAGGCCACACAGTAAACTTTTAGTACATTCAACTTAATTATGCCATTAAAATCTGAGAATGTCTTTCTGATATGTTTCCAATAATCCAGAGATAACTGATGAGTGGACAAGTGACCACTAACTATATATAATAAACACAAAGGATGTAATCATATATATGAAACAAAATTAAGAAGCTAAACAACATCTTTAAGGTCTATATAAAGATGATGAAAATCATTTTTAAGTTGATGTAAGCTGACTTTCCAATGGAATCTAAAGATTATGCTTTATGATCGCTAAATGATAAACTCTAGTTACAGGATAGAAATATTAAATATCCTGGATCATTTGCTTTTTTATTGGCCACCCAGTTCTTCCCTTCTAGCCACTGAGCAAATAACAATGTAGCTAATGTTGGAAAAGAAAATGTTCCCTTCGTTTCGCAGTCAGTTACTCTGATTCACATTAAAGCAGAGATTCACTCATGCACAGCTGTGGCCAACATCATTCCAATTTAAACACTAACCTATGATGCTTTAACAACACAGCAGGAAAGTTTCTGAGAGGGATACAAGCACTGCCTGTCTGTGATCAGACTGCCTGGCACTGCACACAGCATGGCTCTAAACCCCCTCTCTCCTGGAGACACTCAGAGGTTATGTAATCAGGAAATGCACGACGGGCGGCTTGCCCAGCCCTGCTCTACACCTGTGCCTGTGACTCACTTTCTTGGCATCTGTATCAGATAGAAAAAAAAAAAAAAGCAACGCCTCCCCCTAAAACATCTCTTAGTCTTGAAATTCTGCAAGTTAATTTTCTTTTTAAACTAAACTCCCAAGACTAGTAAGAGAAAAAGATGTAGGATGGATACCTTGGAGATGAGAGGAAGAACTGAATTGGAAAGTGGAATGTAGGAACAAATTGGGAGAGATGAAGACGAAGGCAGAGAGAAAAGGAGAGAAATATTTTCATAAATATTTTGCTTTTTCTAAAAGATGTTTAGATGACAAATAACATTTAATTTTATGAAAATGAATTAATGTATGTATACATATGACTGAAACATGCTGTATATCAGAAACTGACACATTGTAACTGACTGTACTTCAATTAAAAATATATTTAATTTAAATTACTATTAATACCCATTAGCTTGTTGGTATTATAGGAAAAAATAAGAAAATATTTCTGTTTGCCTCTTCAAGGAAATCTCAGATGCTTCATTAACTAGAAGTAAAATCCTGAACACAACAGCTGTATTGTACTACATACGAGATGGCTCAAATTAAAATATGACATTTTCCATTTCAATTTACATTTTCACCAATGCTAAGATATTATTCATGTAATATTTCAGCACTTAACAGTTTTCAAAATCATTTTGAAAGTGCATGTTATGAGCATATTCTTGGATGAAAGTGGATCCATACCACATGGAAACAACCTAAATGTCCATCAACAGGTGACTGGATAAAGAAGATGTGGTATATTTATACAATGGAATACTACTCAGCCATAAAAACCGACAACATAATGCCATTTGCAGCAACATGGATGATCCTAGAAAATGTCATTCTAAGTGAAGTAAGCCAGAAAGAGAAAGAAAAATACCATATGAGATCGCTCATATGTGGAATCTAAAAAACAAAAACAAACAAAAACAAAGCATAAATACAGGACAGAAATAGACTCATGGACAGAGAATACAGACTTGTGGTTACCGGGGGGGGGGGGGTAGAGGGTGGGAAGGGATAGACTGGGATTTCAAAATTGTAGAATAGATAAACAAGATTACACTGTATAGCACAGGGAAATATACACAAAATGTTATGATAAATCACAGAGAAAAAAATGTGACAATGAGTGTGTATATGTCCATGAATGACTGAAAAATTGTGCTGAACACTGGAATTTGACACAACACTGTAAAATGATTATGAATCAATAAAAAATGTAAAAAAAAAAGTGGATCCATACCTCCTTTCAAGTGTATGAAAATGCATTCCAGTCTTGGTTTTCGGACATTTTATTGATTCTCATAGACCCTGGAACATATTGATGTTTTCCTACTGCACCATAAAGCCTAGATGAGCATATCTGGGAGAGTAGAATTTGAGGCTTATTGAATTTATTCTTGTTTTTAACAGTGTAATAGAAAGAAAAGAAAGAAAAGAAAGAAAAGAAAGAAAGAGAAAGAAAGAAAGAAAGAAAGAAAGAAAGAAAGAAAGAAAGAAAGAAAGAAAGAAAGAAAGAAAGAAAGAAAACAAACCAAAGAAAGAAAGAAAGAAAGAAAGAAAGAAAGAAAGAAAGAAAGAAAGAAAGAAAAAAGAAAGAAAGGAAAGGAAAGGAAAGAAAGGAAGGAAGGGTTTCCACAACTCTTTGTGCTATTTGGATTTCTCTTTGTACCAGAGACTAAATGATGACAGCTATGGGGTTAGATTCCAATTATCATGCTGTAGAAGCACCCAGCAAAGCATGCTCGCTGTGCCAAAGGTGAGCACAGTCTTTGGGAGAGCATCTTTTCCATAAGTAGGGGCCATTTGATGAGCTGCAGCTTGACACTCAGCTGTGTTCCAATGAAAATAAGAACAATTCCTGTGTAGCCTTAAAAGGCAAAGTCAAGAATAACACCAAATGTTGTAGCACATGTGTTGATTTGCTATGTTACATTTCAGCTGTTAGTTATGTTAATGGAACAGTCTCACATACTTTGTTCTGATGTATTTATTTTAATGATCATGTATATGTATCTTTCTATGATTGCCTGGTAACACTGATTGCATGATGTTCTGCTGTCACCACCAGGCCAGGGCTGGAAGTAAGAAAAGAAATGTAAAAGTTCAAACTTCAGAACTGTATGACTTAAAATGAGTCCCTCAGTACACTAGATACAAGATGTTTCAAAACCTATATGCTGTGAGGTCTTAATACTAGATTACAGGACATTGAGCAGAGCATATTACCAGGTTAAGTAAAACTGGGGACATTTAAAAAGCAGATTTTCAATATAAGTTGTTAAAGTAGTCCAGAGACTAGCTGGTATTTCCTTCTACTTACTGGGAGGTAGCATTAGGGTCCTGCCAGATGGACTGACAGGGTGTTATCAACAAAGATCCAGCTGGCTCCCGGGGAAGAAGAAATATCCTATAAGACCCATGACACTACTTTATATACTTGAAAGATAAAAGAAGAAAAAAAACTTTGGCTACTGAAATATACAAAGATTTTTCACAGGCTCCTTCTTTCAGTTCACAGCAAACAAACGGCAGCCAAGGTTAATATGCTTTCTCTGGTAGGTAAAAGTGAGAAGCTCATGGGCAGTCTCTAAAGGGTGGGAGAAAAATTTGATGGTGGAAGATCAGGGTCTCCAGTTAGAATGTTAGAAAAACCTAAGACTGAAGGATCAGAGTGATTCCTTCCACCACTATGAGCACTGGTATGCTGGAGCCAGCTCGTAACAGCGCACAAGAGCTAATTCATGAATTTTCAGGAATTTGGTAAGTGGGTTGTTAAATTTAGTCATTATCAAAAATTAAATTATATAAACTTACAATTAAAAAAATTATACTAAAAACAAAGATAATACTCACAGCCCACACTTCCTAATGACTTCACTGTTTCACAACTGTCCGTGCTCTGGAGGTCCTTTACCTCCGTGCTGTCTGTCTGGTGGAATACTGTGTAACAATGGGCTGCTGCACCTCTCTTTCCAACTCTAGTAACGCCACGCGGCAGCTATTTACACCCAGAGATCTACGAATGCTACAAATCAGGACTGCTTCCCCAGCCCCAGAGCTGGTTATTAAACATTTATCACCATATCACTGATTACAAGGCAGATATAATTCTCTTTTCCTATCATGATGACTAAAGAAAGAGAAATAAAGTAGGAAAAAAGCAAATGACACTAACTAATTGAAATAATCACTGGAGGCAAAGCACGTACCAGAATATACCAATTCACACTAAAACATGCCAATTTATAACACAGTTTACTTAAATATTATTTAATTGACATCCATTTTTTAAAATATGGATGTAGTAATGTACTTTCTAATAGTTAAAGTCAAACTACAAGAGGAGGGCAAATAAGTTTCTCTTTGAAATTGTTTGTTTATATTCTGAATAGTTTTTATTTAGAAACGGGCAAAGCTAAGCTTCACATGTTAAATTTAACTTCAATCTGATTCGTAAATCAGAAGAGGTAAGAGTTTAGTGGGGAGAAGCTTGTTAGCTTGTCCTCATGAAAAAGTACAAGGAGCAGCTACAGCGAAGAAGCATTAAAGCCTCCTGAGGAATGAAATTGGTACTGATGGGTCCTGATGCAGTGTCTGGACCCCAAGGAGACCAAAATCAATTCACAGATAATCAGACACAACAGAACAGATGTTCCCTACACTGTAACAACAACAAAAAACAGATTACTGTACTTGAAGGCAAATAGCAAGTAATGTGGGATCTTCTCAACTGGGCTCAATGATTCCATCTTTGGAATCTATATTTAAAAAATGAAATGAAACTGTGCTCCAAAAAGCTAAAGGCAAAGAGCCTCTAGAGAGGTTTATAAAGGGAATGTAAATACCCTGATACAGGACACCTTCAGAAATTACAAAATATTCACTTCAGCAAAAAAAAAAAAAAAAATCTGTTTTCATAACGATTCTCAGCTCTAGCAGCACTGAACATCATCATCTGGGTTCATATGAGGCAGAAAAAAAGAAAATAATGAGCAAGTTCAAGCAATCCAATTTTTTTTTCTGCAAAAAGAGGAAAAAATGATGATTTTTAACGATCTCTCACATCCAACTAGGAGCTCAAAAACATCACTGAGGAACTATGCCGAGAGGGAATAAATTACAGATGGAGCTTTCCACAAGTGGATTTTCATGTGAGGGACCTTGGGGTTTTTCAATTAGGAATCTTAAAGATGGGATCTAGAGATTGCAACATTGTGATACTCAGAGGCAAACTACCGCAGAGAGAAACACAAGACGGAGCTGCACAAAAAAGACAACGTGATGACAATCAAACAATTTCTGGCAATTACTCAGACTCTACTACTCAATGCAGAAGAGAAGCTAAGAAAATGCCAATAGGATAAAAGAATAAAACAAACTTGAATCATTTCGGGCAAAATGAAAAATCAAATGGGAAAAGAGCATGTTAAGTAAAGCCAAAAACGAACCACAAACTCAAGGGACAAAATAGAATAGGCTTAAGACCGACTTGGGCCATTGCTTAATGTACTTTAAGCAAAATTGATTAAGTATATGAGGAATAAAATAAACAATTACACAAAGAGTTATTACTAAGCAGTTCAGGCAACCTAAGGAACAAATAAGGATTTTATGCTCATAACTTTTGGATTCAATAAAAAAAAAACCTATTAACTGACAAAAGCAAAATATGTATTTAAACTAATGGAATTATTTAAACTCTAATAAAAATAATTCCTTGAAAATCAGCAAATAAACGATAATTCAGTGAGAAAAGCATGACTATATTAACATTTTTGGCTTAAAAAAAAAACCCTGTCCCTAGAGAAGCCAGTCCATGCTAACAAAGCACAAGAAACTGACACACAAAACCAGAGCATCAAGGGGTCACTTTACAATGAGAAAATCAGCTGTCAAACAGGTGGAGTATTTCTATTCACCAGCACTCCACCTTGGAAAGCAAGCTCAAATGTAGCAGGTTCCTTGGAGTCAGAATAAGGGAAGTTAACTATGATTCTATGGAAAGAATCATCTTTCCTTCTAGATCTATCAGGCTGACCAGGCGTTCTCAGGAGTAGCCAGCTCAGCACAGTGCTTCAAGTGTGTGGTCAAGGACCGCCTCTGTACATTTTCCCTTTCTAAAATGCCACTGCTGACCAATGCCTCTTCTTGCCTGGAACACTCTTTCTTTAGATGTACTGGTACATTCACTGTAAGTCCTGAGACCTGTGAAACCATTCTGTCTCCAGATAATTGCTCATATCCTCTCTGAATTATTACACACTGATTTCATAGTTTAAGTTCAGAAAGCAACCTTATTTTTAAGTTCCTTGAGTGAGGTGGGAGGATACAGGGAGATTTCACTGTTATTTCAGTGAAGCTTGTTAAGAGATCTTTATTAAGAGTAATCTTGGACTATAAACACACTATGTCTGGAAAGATAGAATACTGATCATTGTTAAAGCTGAGTGATGGAAGTTCATTAAGCTTTTTTATTAAAACAAAATTTTTTTAAACTAAAAACATCTGGCTGGCAGTCATATATAGATAATCAATCATTATGTATAATTAGGTCTATAATATGTTGCTAAGAATATAAACACGCCAATGAGTTCATTCAGTCATTCAAAAAATATTACAGCACCTTTTATATGCCAGCTCTATTTCTGAATATACAAGGTATATAAACAAAGCAGACTGTCTTCATGGAACTTACAGTCTACTGGGGGGAAATGTTAAGGGTGAATTTGATATTTAATATTCACAAAAGCTTTAAGATATCAAAGTTAAAATTAAATAAGGTGATTTTTTTCTAGCGACAAGTAATCAGAGAGCAATGACTTAGAGGTTAACTGTATAGGGTCTGGAGTCAGAATACTTGGTTTAATTCCAAGCTCACTAATTGCTAAATGCAAAGTACTGTCTTAGGAAAGTATTCAACTTCTCTAAGTCTGTTTCCTAATCTATAAAATGGAGAGAATACCAGTATCTACCTTTTATAATTGTCAAGAATGAAATAAAATTATCCATGTAAAGTGATTTCCACAGAACCCAACAGATAGTAAACATTAAATAAACATTAGGTATAATAATAATTATGGTTTAGAGAAGTTCAGGTGTTGATTTTTCTGGATACAAGAGGACGAAAAAACGAGCTTTTCTGGTCCATAATCTTATAATAGTCACAATTTTAAAACTGAAGATGGGTAGCTGGTACAAACATGAGGAACAGGGGAAATGAATGACTAACTGAAAGGCAGAAAGCTGGCTGCTACACGTGTTCTTCCTGAGTCCCTGTCACTAGTAAGCACCACAAAATGGGATGCAAGAAGAGAACCCTGCCGATTCTCGGCTCAGTGATTCACAGTGCTTGAGATTCCAAGCCGGACTGCTGCTTGGGACACCATCTCTCTGGTAACAAAAACAAACAATGTAACAAAGCCTGAATAATAACTGGCCCCGCACTCAGAAACAACCTAATTCTGAAGACACTGAAATTTGTCATTAAGCTATAAAGAGGTACATGATTTTTCACATTTAATCATCACCCCAGCCTCACCCCTCACCCATGCCCATTCACCTTTTAGGAAACACAGCTTTATTCTCAATGCTGCTGCTGTATAAAGAAAGAATGATCTCGGTTAGGGCACCTGAAAATACACCATCAGCCTAGAGAAGGAGCACTCAGCTCATAGCACTTTAATGAAAATGTCAGGACCACCCTGAAGTATTTAAGTCTTGTAAATGCCAAGTAAAGAGAGTAGCTAAACAATTAAGGTAATGGATGACAGTGGGCAAAGAAAAACCAGGCTGATTATCAGAAAAATCTTCAACACTGATCTTCTTTGCCATAACATTTTTTTTTCTCGAAGGAATTTGTGGTAACACCCAAGGTTTTGGTTACATAAAATTAGCTCAGACTTCAATGGAAAACATTGTCAGGACAATGCAAATTTTAGAGAAAGAGCTACATGGTCTCTTCTTTCTCAGTCTTTCTAAGGCTTACTGGAAAAGCAGCCAAGAAAAGAGCATATTCTTGAACCTTGACAGCACTTGCATGGCAGCACCTGTGTATGCTTTGCTCCCCAAAGTGTTCCCCAGTGTGGCTTAGAGCCTTGTATATACTAGATGTTTGATAAATGTTTGTATAAATATCTGTGGATTTCTTAGGCTAGGGAAAATGTGCTTATAATAGCTGGTCTAAGGGCTATCCGGTTTATATTAAGTTCCTGTTTCTACAGTAATAGACAACCTGGTACAACCTAATGGAAAATTTAAATGATCTGGGTCCAGAGAGGATGAAAAGGATAGCAATAAATAATTGCTATGATCAATAGGCACATGAAAAACTGCTCAATATCACTAATTATCAGAGAAATGCAAATCAAAACTACAATGAGGTATCACCTCACACCAGTCAGAATGGCCGTCATTCAAAAATCCACAAATGACAAATGCTGGAGAGGCTGCGGAGAAAAGGGAACCCTCCTTCACTGCTGATGGGAATGCAGTTTGGTGCAGCCACTGTGGAAAATAGTATGGAGGTTCCTCAAAAGACTAGGAATGGACTTAGCACATGACCCAGTAATCCCATTCCTGGGCATATATCCAGAAAGAATCCTACTTCAGGATGACTCCTGCACCCCAATGTTCATCACAGCATTATTTACAATAGCCAAGACATGGAAACAGCCCAAATGTCCATCAACAGATGACTGGATAAAGAAGATGTAGTATATTTATACAATGGAATACTATTCAGCCATAAAAACTGACAACATAATGCTATTTGCAGCAACATGGATGCTCCTAGAGAATGTCATTCTAAGTGAAGTAAGCCAGAAAGAGAAAGAAAAATACCATATGAGATTGCTTATATGTGGAATTAAAAAAAAAACAAAGAAAGCATAAATACAAAACAGAAATAAACTCACAGACATAGAATATAAATTTGTGGTTGCCAAGGGGACAGAGGGTGGGAAGGGATAGATGGGATTTCAAAATTGTAGAATAGCTAAACAAGATTATACTGTATAGCACAGGGAAATATACACAAGATCTTATGGTAGCTCACAGAGAAAAAAATGCGACAATGAATATATATATGTTCATGTATAATTGAAAAATTGTGCTCTACACTGGAATTTGACACAACATTGTAAAATGATTACAGATCAATAAAAAAAGTTAAAAAAATAAAAATTTTTAAAAAGGCATTAGACCACAAAAAAAATAGTAATAATTGCTGAGTGAATAAATTAATGAATTCTGCATTATTATTACATCACAACTTATGGTTTCCTAAAAACATCAATACACGGTATAGGTCTGAATACCATAATTGACTCAGTTTTTTTGTTTTATTTCTCTCTTGTGAAATCCTGCAAACATAGGAATAAACTCTTATAGACCCTGGGGAGATAGGGGAGATGGAGTAGTCACTTAACACTGACAATTATTTGCCATCGACCCATCAACTAATTTCTCTGTAGGAATATAAACAGAGGCACAAGAGTCTCTCACTAGAGCATTAGGCCAGAATATTTCCAAGCTGTCAAATTACTGGGTGTAGATTGCAGAAATGGGACATTCAAAGGTCAAGATTTCATCTAGCTACAGTTAAAGATATGGACGAGATTGGAGATTTAGTCTAAAGTCATTGATATGAGTAAAACAGGACAGTACAATTTTTTTGTTTGAAGAACTGTCACCCAAAAGACAGAGATTTATTTTGCATTGCTTCACAGGGCAGAAATAAGACCAAAGGATTAAAAATGTTTTGGCCCAAAAAAAAAAAAAAAAGGAAATAGTTTCCCTTCCTTCTACAGGTATTTGAAAAGAAGTTGATAATTTTAAAAAATGATAACCAACTTTTATCTGCTGGTAAAGAAAGAACTTACTTAATCTCCAATTAAGATGCTGTTATATGTTATTTTATTTCAAATGTGACTGAAGTACTTCAGCAATTATTTCTCTCCCCAATTGGAGTGTGAGCTCTTTAAGCCAAGAACTTTGTCCTAATCATATTTCATATTCATAGAACATTACTTGGCATATAGTAGGCTCTCTGTGAACGTAAATTAATAAGTAAGTAACAGGATATTATAAAATATATCTTAAAAGGTTGTAATTCTATGAAGCGTATTTTAAGTTTTATTTTGAATCTTAGAATAAGTTATAGTAGTGATTAAGTGAATATCTATTGGCTTAGGAGCTGCTGTTTTTCCAGCCTATTTTCTTCAATTTCTTCAAATTCCTGCCTTTCTTCCCCATTAACCAGATAACTGACAGAGCCTTAAGTACTGACTCTAATAATACTACATACTTCTTCCATAGAGTGCTCTACATTAAACTACAGAATACATCCAACTACATCATCTTATGCAGTCCCTGCAAAGTCCTCCGAGGCAGTCATGAGGAGCTTTCATACGCATAGCAGAGAAGGCAAAGTGCAGCACTGAAGCAGGTTCTGCACCACAAGTCTGAGCTCAGTTTTGTTCCCAACTATGAAACCTTGGCAAGGTTAACATTCCAGAGGTCTAGTTTCTCATTTATCCACAAAAAATAGATAAAAATACCTCACATGCTTACCATGGGTATTAAATTAGAAAACATAAGACTGCTTCTTATAAAGACTCCTTTTTTGGTAGGCTAGATTACTTGAAAACCTTTCCTCTATAAATTGCCTAGAAATGTTGGATAGAGTATAACAAATATCCTCTTAAATGCGTGGCTGAGATCATACTGGAAAGTCACCAGGGATCAAAATGAAGGAGTGTACTGAAAATCAGGGTGATAAGCATGAGCTTTTCCCATGAGACAAGACTACCACGGGGTAAGTCAAAGCTGTGGGTTATAAGAGCCACAGGTAAAGGAGACAAGGCCCTGGACCCTCACAAAGTGAAAAGGTGACACTGAGATCCACACACATACACCATGATCCTTGAAGGGGTATAGAAAAAGTGAAATGCAGAGTGGGAAAAATGAACATATATACACCTACCAAACCTAGGAAACAAAAAAGCAGCATGCTTGTCTTGGCCTAGACTCTATGTGGAGGAAAAAAAAATCTCCTGAGAATTCATTATTGTGAGTTTACCATCATTTGGGTTTGATTTTCAAGATTACACTTGGCAAATGAGGAATTTCTCATCTACTTCTCCAAGATGAGAAATTCACATTAAAAACGTGCCCAGCAGAAGCACCACAGATAAAAATCTCACTAAAAAGCTCATAATGCAAAATTAAAAAACTCACAAAGAAAGAATCCATCATTTCAGCAGAAATAATAAATAGCAGAATTAGTTCTCCCAAGAACTACAAATCATGGAATTATTGGATCCTGTAGCAGCCAGACTCTAGGGTGGCTCCCATGAACGTAGTGTCTCCTGGTGTTCATTCCCTTTCAAAACCCTCTCCCCTAAGTGTGAACATACCTATAGCCTGCTTCTAGTCAAGAGAATATAGACACAGTGATGAGATTTATGTGATTACATGTATGTGATTATGTTCATAAAATGGCAATGCTAGTTCTACTGAGAAACTTTCTCCCATGCTGGTTTTGGAGAAGCAAGCTGCCACACTGTTAGCTGCCATGCAGAGAGGGCCACATAGCACAGAGCTGAGGTGGCTGCTAGCTGACAGCCAGCAAAAAATGGAGTTCTTATTCTGGTGGCCTGCAACGAACTGGATGATGCCAACAACCATGTGAGCACTGAAGTAGATCCTTCCTCAGTTGAACTCCAGATGAGAAACCAGCCCTGGACAACATCCTGATTTACAGTTTTGTAGAGGATGCAGCAAAGCTGTGCCCAGACTCCTTACCCATATAAACTGTGAGATGATAAATGCATGTTGTTTAAGCCACAAAGTTAATACCCTTATGCAGGAATAGATAACTAATACAGCTACAGACTACAATATATGTTTAAGATGCTTAGAGACATAAAATAAGAAATAAGAAAAAGAAGAAAAAGTAAGACAAAGAGAAAAAACATCAGGAAAATTTGAAAAACACAAGTAGAATGTCTAAAAACTAATTAAAAGGAAAAAGTAATTCCTTAAATGATTCCTTAAGGAACTCAAAGGATGGGTTAAATAGCAGATTGAAATCTGCTGAAGAAATAATATATGAACTGGAAAATAGATCAAAGGAAAGTGATCGATTTCAGTTTATAACATATAACACAGATATTATAAGGTGGAAAATCTTGAGATTAAGAGAGAGATATGATAGACTGAAAAGCACCCACATTGACCAGAGAATTGAGAATGACAGAATACAGACAGGAAGAATAGAAAGACTGAAAGAAATAATGGCTGAGGATTTTCCAGAACTGATGAAAGACATGATTCCTCAGATTCTAGAAGCAACTTAGACCCAAGAAAGATAATGGTAGTAAACACATGTAGGTGACATACAGAATCCTAAAGTCAAAGGGAACATCATAAAAGTAAACAATGAGAAAAAACATCCTCCTTTAAAAGAGCAACAGCAGACTCTTCAATAATAGCAACAAAAACTAGAAACAAAAGAATAAAATCTGCAAAGTGCTGAGAGAAAATTGTCCACCTAGAATTCTATATTCATCTAAATGATTATTGAGAGAATAAAACAGACATTTTCAGACAAACAAAATCTTAGAAATTTTTACCACCAATAAATCCTGATGAAAAACCTACTAAAAGACACTCTTCAGAAATCAAACCCAGAGGGAGGAAAAGATCCTAAAAGCAATCGTAAACAAAACAAAACAAAACAAAAAAAAACAGTGTGAATAAATCTACATAGCATTGACAAAAACAAAATAGTGAAGACTACTTGGTGGCAATAAAACAAAATCTAAAATGCCATACAAGGGGGAGACATCAAGATGGCGGAGTAGGACACGAAGCTCATCTCCTCCCACAAATACATCAAAAATACATCTATATGTGGAACAGTTCTCACAGAATACCTACTGAATGCAGGCAGAAGACCTCATACGACCAAAACTCCAAGAAAGAGCACCATGGAACTGGGTAGGATGGGGAAAAAAAAAAGGAATCTGGATGGAACCTGCACCCCTGGGAGAGACCTGTGAAAGAGGAAAGGTTCCCTCACCCTGTAAACTCCCTTCATTGGCCGGGAGTTCAGCTGGGACAGACAGGGAGCTTCAGAGGCTTAGAGGAGAGTGCAGCAGCCTGCTCATGGCAGGCAGAACAAAGAAAGACCAGCACGGAGAGTCCTGGCCTCCTTGCTGCAGTCTCTAGCACAAGATGCACGTCTGCTGGGGCGTGTGTGAGCTGGGTGTTGAAACCTGGGCTTCAGTAGAAAGACCTGGAGAAAGCACTGGGGCTGGCTGTGCGGAGATGGCCCGAAGGGGCTCCAGTGTGGCCTGGGCCACAACTGGTGGTACACAGGACAGAGACTGTTAATTTTTCTCTTCCTCCATCTCATTTAATTTTTTTAAAATTTTGAACATGTTTGTGTGTATGTGTGTCTACATACGTGTAAACATGTATAATACTTATGCATCATACAGGTTCACTAATTTTTTTTTAATCTCAATGTATATGCTATAGAGAGTGGTAAATTCTAAATGCATGGTTTCTGTTGGGATACAGTTTATTTGAAAGATTTCCACAAAGATGGAAGAAGTTACAAAAGACAGTGGTACCCACATGTACTTCATTCTACTGTAGTGCTCTGTCACTGGAGCAAGTAGGTAATGTTAAAAAAAAAAAGCAGCAGGACTCCCTGTGGCAGCAATCTGGGCTCCAAATCTTGGCAATGATGGATGGGACCCTGGCAACTTGTTGCTAGAATCAAAGACGGTACCTCTGCACTATAGTGGTGATTCCCTTTCTCCTTGCCGAGACCATTTCATTAGGTTTCTAACCACATTAGTCTGTCTTAAAGCTGTGAAACAAAATCTTCAGGATGTGCCCGGGACTATAGTTCAAACTCTTGGACCAGAGTTAGTCATGGCAAATCACTGTCACTGACCTCCCACCTGGTCTGCCTACAGATATTTCTGTAGTACTTCTTGAGGAAATAAAACTTTAAGATACATAATTTGCCCACCAGCATACAGAAGAGCATATAAGTGTTTTGTAATCAACTCTTGGTCTCCTACCATACAGCTTGTCAGATGTATAAAAACAATATAAAAATCAAGTTCATAGCAACTGTAACACAGTGCCAGCCGATGATATTCTGCCATTGACATGATCAATCCAAAGATCTGTCTTGCAAATGTACCCTTGAATGAAGTCATACAGCATTTCTATTATAAAGAGATGGTGGGAAAAAACAAACAATCCAATCCAAAAATGGGCAGAAGACCTAAACAAGCAATTCTCCAAGGAAGAAATACAAATGATCAATAGGCACATGAAAAAATGCTCAATATCACTAATTATCAGAGAAATGCAAATCAAAACTACAATGAGGTATCACCTCACACCAGTCAGAATGGCCATCATTCAAAAGTACACGAATGACAAATGCTGGAGAGGCTGCGGAGAAAAGGGAACCCTCCTACACTGCTGGTGGGAATGTAGTTTGGTGCAGCCACTGTGGAAAACAGGATGGAGATTCCTCAAAAGACTAGGAATAGACTTATTACCACATGACCCAGTAATCCCACTCCTGGGCATATATCCAGAAGGAACCCTACTTCAAAAAGACACCTGCATCCCAATGTTCACAGCAGCACTATTTATAACAGCCAAGACATGGAAACAGCCTAAATGTCCATCAACAGATGGATAAAGAAGCTGTGGTATATTTATGCAATGGAATACTATTCAGCCATAAAACCAACAACATAACGCCATTTGCAACAACATGGATGTTCCTGGGGAATGTCATTCTAAGTGAAGTAAGCCAGAAAGAGAAAGAAAAATACCATATGAGATTGCTCATATGTGGAATCTAAAAAAAAAAAAAAAGAAGAAGAACATAAATACAAAACAGAAACATACTCATAGACATAGACTACAAACTTCTGGTTGCCAAGGGGGCAGGGGGTGGGAAGGGACACACTGAGAGTTCAAAATTTGTAGATACTGACAGGCATATGCAGAATAGCTAAACAAGATTATACTGTATAGCACAGGGAAATACATACAAGATTTTGTGGTAGCTCATAGCGAAAAAAATGAGACAATGAATATATGCATGTTCATGTATAACTGAAAAATTGTGCTCTACACTGGAAATTGACACAACATTGTAAAATGACTATAACTCAATAAAAATATGTTAAAGAATAAAGAAATGGTGTTTCATACTGTGAAACAAATCCACAGGATTATGGTATTTGAAACAATTCTCAACTGTGGAGGCACAGAAATCTCGAATAATTAAAACCTGAACCAATTTAGACAATTGCTTTGCTAACCAAAAAATAAAGTAACCATAGAAACAAAAAGCAAGCAAGTCCAAAAAAATCACACTACTTGCTCCTTTTATTTCCCTGTATTAACCTAAAAGCAAATGTCTCCATGGCTCTCCTCCCCCTACTCTCCTTTACTCACCAAAAGAGAACGTAGGGAACAGAAAACAGCTTATGGGCCTCGCTAATCCCAAAACAGGATACTCCATCTCAGAATAACCAAAATGGGACTGTATCCTGCTTCATAATCATTTATAGCTGGTTGAATGCCATTACAAAGACTTACTATTTACCATGCTCAAACAGAATTTCCACTTTTACAAGTGCATGGAAATATGGTGATTACAATCATAACAAGAAAATCTGCTTAACTGAGCTGCTGAAGATTTTGAAGGAGTAAGCTTTGTAGCAGTGAAAACATAATAAAAACAGATGGTACTTTAGCAGACAGGGGCAAGAGGTTAGGGAAGGAGGATAAGTAGAGAGTAGATAAGTAAGTACTTTTATAGGTAAAGGATTAACAAGCAGAAGAGCCAATTGTGTGGTCTCAGAAAATGGTATTGGCAAGTTAGAGATATAATTTTATCATTTTACGGAGTCAGATCTGGGCTATGTAGGAGCTGAAGCCCTTATTTTCATGGTAAAAAGTACAAAGATCTGTCGGCTGATTTACAAAACATAGTTATTAATACCGGAGTCAGGGTGGTGGAAGTTACAACGAATAGCCAGCAGTACTCTCTGATGTCCCAAATAAGATAACAGGAAGATAATAAACAGTATGACAGAGCTAATCTGTTCAGCATTGTTCAGGGAAAGGTCCCCTGGAATGGGGTTATTTCAGGTTATAAGAAGCACTTAAGTGGCCAACAGGTACAGAAGTGATTGGCAGTTTTCTAGGCTTAACGATGTCTCTCCATAAAAGATCAGGACAGCCTAAGAATAAAAAACTGAAGACAAGTGAGCTTGAGTCATAATTCCATTCCCTTTCCTTCTCCTCAGAGAATCGTCTGTTCTTCCTCCTCTATTTTGCTTTGGAGAGGTCTTAAGATACTCTTTTCTCCAACTTGGCGTATCTGTGTTACATGGCGTGTAGCACAGAAGCCCAGGCAATGATGCAGGGTCTACACCGCACAGTGTCAGTCAGCATTCTTTCCTCTTCTTTAGACAGGCCAACAGCCTACGTATACCCAACAGCTGATTTCTGCAGGAAGCTCAGAGCACAGCTTTGGTCAATGCCTCCATTCCCAGTCACTTCAATGATTCATTATAAGCCCTCTTTCATGATTCTCTTTTAAATGACTCAGAACTCAACCAAAAAGGCAAAAATTAGGAAAAAAAATAGGATGTCTTTCATTGGAAGAACAATTAATTGGCAGCAAAGAGAAAATAGAGCAAATCAAATAAAACAGATAAAAATGAGAACCCACAAATCAGATTATAAAACAATATTCTGCTGACGTTTAAATAAAGTAATCCAATGGCAACAATTTAACTGCACTTTTTCCCCACACTCCCAGATTTCTCTTGTTTGGGGCTGGAAGCAACTTTTTATTTCTCGGTGTACTCAAAGCTTCACACTAAACCAGCATTATTTACTACTTACTTGCGCTTGCTTGCATACTTTAAAAGGGTGAAGTGTTTCTTGGTAGAAAAGCTGATGATAAGCTTGTAGGTCAAACCAAAAGTACACACTGTTCTTCCACAACTGCAGATGGAAAAAGTACATAAATTATTACCACCCAATCATTAAAGCTCTACAAAGCTTTAATTTCAAATATAAATAATTGTTTAGCTCCTTGGTGTTACTATAAATCATGTTCAATTTAAGATGGTTTAATCTTCTATCACAAACTGGCAACATACAAAATATTTATTGGCATTGTCACTAGAACATTTTATTTCTGCATCTACATTTTTTCACATAATTGGTCATTAAGATAATAAGTGTTCTAGTTAATAATTAAAGAGTAATCACTTACTTCTGGCATAAAACCAAAATCTGAAGGTATTTTGATATCTATGGGCAAAAGTTCATTATACCAGAATCAAACACTACTCTAATAACTGAGCTAGTGTAATACTTTTCATCTGAGCAAAATGAAGACTATTTGTGACAACTAAAAAACATACAACCTGGAAATAAGTTTGTCACTATTCATTGTAATTGTAATTATTAGAATTATTAAAAATAAAAATTAAAGGACTGATAAAAATCAACTGAATTTAATATATATTACATTGAAACAAAGTTACAGGAAAGTTAACAACTGTTAATAATACAAGTCAATCCTTATCTATCTGTATTTTACTTCTCCTTGTAATTTTAGTAGGCTAGTGAACCAAAGAGAATTATTATTAAGACACTTAAATTTTTACTAAATATTTAGCATGAAATTTCTTACCAGGAGATGGGAATTTTAACATCAAATATAATTACTTGAGCCTTAAATTATTTCAAACTCTCATTTTAAAATGAAGTAGAAGTGTAAAGTCAGATTTAAAATAATTATCTTCTACCTTGTTCCCCGAATTCTCGCAGAATTTAGTAAAGAAAAATCCAGCTCTATTTTCTACATACAAAGATTGCAACAAATTTTCCATGTCAAATCCTCCCAAGGCACCATCTGCCATGGTTTTAATCTAGATAACAAAACAGAAGTACATTATCCACCCAGAAACATTGTAATTTTTTATGGCATTGTACAACAACAGGATTTCATAAATTCTGCCAGGCTGTCATTTCCCCATTGAGCTATTTTATTTTATTTTATTTTTGTACCATATATGTAATTAATGCAGTATGTTTGTATCTGACTGTCGCATAAGATTGATTTTTGGAGCCAACCGTAGCAGCAGAGTTCATTCTGTTATAAGCCAATCTGATTTCAAACTTAATGTTACACTGACTTCCCAACCTCAACTATTTTCACATTTCAGGCATAGTGATACCATTTTAGGAGTCTTCCAAATCTCTCTTGGTGGCCTCTTTCCTACATACTTACTGTTGTTTTAGCTGTGAGTTGCTGCTGTAATAGCTACAAGAGAGTTATAAAAAGAAATATCTTCATGGCCTCTTAGCGCTGTTCATTAACTGTCCTTATGGGGTCCCTCTTTGGACAGTCTCACTCCACACAGGTCATGGCCTTCAGAGTATAAATGGCTGGATAAGTTCTCATAAAACTTTACTGTTTATGGGCTTCTCTGCCAAGGACGCTGGCAAGCCTAACACCATTTTTAAGACACAGAAGGCTGGCTATTTCTCCAAGCATAAGAGTAACTCTGCAACAAGCAAAGGCATCCACTATTCACATGAACTCTTCGCTATCTGCTGTGTGGAACTCAGACTTCTTTGTAATTTTAAGATAACTATGGCATGAACAATTTAACATTTAAATCAGGTCCTTGCTCTCTCTTTGTTACAATGTCTCTCTGCCTCTCTATCTTCCTAAACATAAAAAATTTAATGTTTTTATGATGTTTAACCACTGGCATTCCAAAACTACAATAATCTTTTTCGTAGGAAAAGAAATACTAAATAGAAGAAAAGGAGAACTGTTTGCTTACAATAAAATAAATAGTACAAAATTATATCTAAGTGTTCAGGCTATATGAGGACTACCAAGCTTTCTACCTAAAGTATAATTGTTAGAGAATGTGAAATTCTCACTGAGAACTGATGTATTAAATATACATTATCAAGGCAGCCACACTTTGGAAAGATTCTGCTTTATAAAAATTCTAGGGTTCCAAAGTATAACATCAAATTTCATCTTTTTTTAACTGTTAAATATTCAACAAAAATCCTAGAGGATCTTATTTTGTGTCTGAGGTGTGATCATACCAAAACCAGAACATAGGTGTTTTTCAAAACAGTAACCAATGGAGTATATAGCAACATAGTTCTACAAAAGGAAATAACGTGTGTTTTTTTTAATAAAAATCCTTTTGCAAGGAAAAAATAAAATTTTTGTTCAGTAAAGAAAAAATTACTATGGTAAATCAATTAAAAATTCTCTAAAATCAGGGGAAATTGATTAGGTAAATGAAAAATCAGATTAATCGGTCCTCAAAATACTTACCAAAGGTTCTTCTGTATAAGTATACCTTCTATCCAGCTGGGGCTTCAGACATTCAGAAATGTCAGTAAAAGATGTTAAACGAATAACTCTGCTTTCTGACATGTGCCTTGACCTAAATTATAGGGATGAGATCACAAGTATTTTAGGCACCTTTGGTATACATGGCATCAAATATTAGGAGATTTCTTCCAAGCATTGTGAAATAATTAGAAAAAAAAGGTATAAGCATCAGGTCCAGCCCTCAAGAGGTAGTTGAAAAAACGAAGCAGTCATATAGAAAGTTATATATAGTCATATACAAAGACAACTCCCAAGAAGATAACTGCTGATTCAATTCGAGAACATATTATAGATGCCCAATGACTGGGCTGAATAATAGAACTATGCAAGTGTAAGACTGAGAAGTTCCTTTAAGCTATATTAGTAATTAAAGAAATTAGATTCTTCCTGAATAAAAGGGTTAGACATATTCTGTGTGTGTGTGTATTTAGAGGCGTTCTTCAGATAAGAATACTGAACAATATATGAAGGTAGGCAAGGAAAGTCTTGTTTAAAATGCAGCAAGTTAACTAATTTTCTTAAGGTAGGAGGACACTAAGAACTAAACTACAAAGCAATCATTGTGCCAAATAAAATTCATATTATCATATTTAATCCTCACAACAGGTGGGATTCATAAGGGTTTATATTAGCAGTCTGAGATGAGATAATGGAAGACTTTAGAGTTAGAATAATGACTCTGGACATTATCTTTTTATGTTCTCTTATCCAGCTCCCTCTCCCACAGCCCACTGCAATTATTCTAAACCTCATTTTCCAGTGCCACAAAACGTGCCTGTTCCAACACACCAATCTACCCCGACTCCAACTCACCAGCAGATTACTTTGCAGGTTCCTCAGGTTCTTCTCAAACAAAATGTAGGTACAATATGCTTTAGTCTCCACTTCCCCATGTAGCAGACACTGTGAATTGGCTAACTCAACACCCATTTCCAGTGGCACGATTCTATAATGAGCACCACTAAAATACTAAAAAGCTAAACATTCACTTATCAAGACTCCATGCGTGGAGGGGTAGTCATGTAATGCAGTTGTGACTAATGAGATATAAAATGAAGCCTGCTGCAGAGCTTCTATGAGAACTTGCTTTCCTAACCAAGGGAGAGGATTCATGGATATTGCCCCTCCTCATTCTTTATGATGTGAAAGCTTGATGTCAGGAGCTGTAACACCACTGACTATAAAGGAATGGCCAAGAGAATCACAAAGATTCAGGCCTTAATATTCTGAGACAACATTTGTAAACATTTATGTGCCAAATATACAAGCACCTACATATATAAAGCAAATTCACAGACCAAAAAAGAGAAATAGACAGCAATACAACAACAATAAGGAAACTTAATATCCCACTTTCATCAGTGGACACATCATCCAGACAGAAAATCAATAAGGAAATATTGGCCTTAAATGACACACATTAGACCAGATGGATTTAATAGACATTTACAGAACATGCTATCAAAAGCAACAAAATATGCATTCTTCTCAAGCACACACAGAACATTCTCCAGGTAGATCATATGTTAGGCCACAAAACAAGCCTTAATAAATTTAAGAATATTAAAATAATATCAACCATCTCTTTTGACCACAATGGTATGAAACTAAAAATCCATCACAAAACTGAAAAATTCACAAATATCTGGAGATTAAACAACATGCTACTGAACAATCAATGGGTCAAATAAGAAATCAAAAGAGAACTCAAACACCATTTGCTGAAGAGACTGTCTTTATTCCATTGTATATTCTTGCCCCCTTGGTCGAAGATGAGTTGACCAAAAGTTTGTGGGTTCATTTCTGGGTTCTCTATTCTGTTCCATTGGTCTATATGTCTGTTTTGGTACCAATACCATGCTGTCTTGATGACTGTAGCTCTATAGTATTGTCTGAAGTCTGGGAGAGTTATTCCTCCAGCCTCTTTCTTTCTCTTCAGTAATGCTTTAGCAATTCTAGGTCTTTGATGGTTCCATATAAATTTTATTATGATTTGTTCTAGTTCTGTGAAATATGTCCTGGGTAATTGGATAGGGAAAACTGGACAGCAGCATGTAAAACAATGAAGCTAGAACACACCCTTACACCATATACAAAAATCAACTCAAAATGGATTAAAGACTTAAACATAAGACAAGATACAATAAACCTCCTAGAGGAAAACATAGGCAAAACATTATCTGACATACATTTCAAAAATTTTCTCCTAGAAGAAATAAAAGCAAGAATAAACAAATGGGACCTAATGAAACTTACAAGCTTCTGCAGAGCAAAGGAAACCAGAAATAAAACAAGAAGAAAACCTACGGAATGGGAGAAAATTTTTGCAAGTGAAACCGACAAAGGCTTGATCTCCAAAATATATAAGCAGCTCATACGACTCAATAAGGAAAAAATAAACAACCCAATCCAAAAATGGGCAGAAGACCTAAACAAGCAACTCTCCAAGGAAGACATACAAATGATCAAAAAGCACATGAAAAAATGTTCAATATCACTAATTATCAGAGAAATGCAAATCAAAACTACGAGGTATCACCTCACACCAGTCAGAATGGCCATCATTCAAAAATCCAAAAATGACAAATGCTGGAGAGGCTGTGGAGAAAGGGGAACCCTCCTACACTGCTGGTGGGAATGCAGTTTGGTGCAGCCACTATGGAAAACAGTGTGGAGATTCCTCAAAAGACTAGGAATAGACTTACCATATGACCCAGGAATCCCACTCCTGGGCTTGTACCCAGAAGGAAATCTACTTCAGGATGACACCTGCACCCCAATGTTCATAGCAGCACTATTTACAATAGCCAAAACATGGAAACAACCTAAATGTCCATCAACAGGTGACTGGATAAAGAAGAGGTGGTATATTTATACAACGGAATACTACTCAGCCATAAAAACCGACAACATAATGCCATTTGCAGCAACATGGATGATCCTAGAAAATGTCATTCTAAGTGAAGTAAGCCAGAAAGAGAAAGAAAAATACCATATGAGATTGCTCATATGTGGAATCTAAAAAACAAAAACAAACAAAAACAAAGCATAAATACAGGACAGAAATAGACTCATGGACAGAGAATACAGACTTGTGGTTACCGGGGGGGGGGGGGGCGGGTAGAGGGTGGGAAGGGATAGACTGGGATTTCAAAATTGTAGAATAGATAAACAAGATTACACTGTATAGCACAGGGAAATATACACAAAATGTTATGATAAATCACAGAGAAAAAAATGTGACAATGAGTGTGTATATGTCCATGAATGACTGAAAAATTGTGCTGAACACTGGAATTTGACACAACACTGTAAAATGATTATGAATCAATAAAAAATGTAAAAAAAATAAAATAAAATAAAATAAAATATGGTATGCATTACATCCAATTGAAGCCTCAAAAAAAAAGAGAACTCAAAAATATCTTCAAACAAATGAAAATGGCAATATGACATGCTAAAACAGAATATTGTAAAAGTAGTCTAACAAGGAAGTTCATAGGGATAAATGCCTACATCAAAAAAATTAGAAAAATCTTAAATAAACAACCTAACTTAACTCTTCAAGGAACTAGGAGAAGAAGAACAAAGTCCAGAGTTAGAAGAAAGGAAATAACAAAGATCAGAGCAAAAACAAATGAAACAGAAATTAAGAAGACAACAGAAAATATCAATGAAAATAAGAGCTGGTTCTCTGAAAAGATAAAACTGACAAACCTTTAGCTAGGTCACCAAGAAAAGAAGAGAGAGGACTAATAAATACAGTCAGAAGTGAAAGAGGAGACGTTACAACTGACATCACAGAAATACTGAGACTCAGAAGAGACTACTATGAATAATCAAACACCAAAAACTGGACAAACTGGAAGAAATGGATAAATTCCTGGAAACATACAGCCTACCAAGACAGCATCATGAAGATATAGAAAATCTGGATAGACCAACTACTAGTAAGGACATCTGAATCAATAATCAGAACCCCTAACAAACAAAAAGTCCAGGGCCAGATGGCTACACTAGTGAATTCTACCAACATTTAAAGAATACCAATCCTCAAACTCCTCCAAAAAATAGAACCGGAGAGAATACTTGCAAACTCATTTTATGAGGCCAGCATTACCCTGATACCAAAACCAGACAAGAGCACTACAAGAAAAGAAAAGAAAATCATAGTCCAAAATTCCTGACGAGCACAGATGCAAGAGTCCTCAACAAAATACAAAAAAAAACAAAAACAAAAAAACAAATTCAACAATGCATTTAAAAGATCACATGCCATGCTCAAATGGGACTTACTCTAAGGATGGAAGGATGCTTTAATATCTGCAAATCAATCAATATGATATACCACATTAAAAAAATGAAGTATAAAATCATATGATCAATCTCAACAGATGCAGAAGCAGCATCTGACAAAATTCAACATCCATTCATGAGTAAAACTCTCAGCACAGTCAGCGTAGAGGGAACGTACTTTACCATAATGAAGGCAATATACGACAAAGCCACATCTAACCTCGCACTCAACAGTGAAAAGCCGAAAGCTTTTCCTCTAAGGTCAGGAACAAGACAAGGATGCCCACTCTTGCCATTTTTATTGAATGTAGTATATTGGAAGCCCTAGCCAGAGCAACTAGGCAAGAAAATAATCGGCACTCAAATCTGAAAAGAAGAGGTAAAACTGTCATTGTTGGCAGATGACATGATTATAGAGAAAAATCTAGAGACTTGACCAAAAAAACTTTTAGAACTAATAAATGAATTTAGTAAAGTTGAAGGAAACAAAATCGCTACACAAAATCAGTTGACTTTTACACACTAATAATGAACTAAAAAAGGAGAAATTAAGAAAATAATCCTATTTAAAATTGCATGAAAAGGAACAAAATCAGAATTAACCAAGAAGGTGAAAGACTTATATAATGAAAACTACCAAACATTGCTGAAATAATTAGAGGACATAATGGAAATATACCAATGTTCATGGATTGAAAGACTTGATATTGTTAAGATTTCAATACTACACAAACCAGTCTACAGAGTCAATACAACCCCTACCAACTTTCTAAGGATATTTTTTGCAAAAATAGAAAAATCCATCTAAAACTCATATGGAACCTCAACGGACACTGAACAGCCAAAATCAGTATTCAATTTCTATTTAATTTTTAAATTCTTCAAAAATCTTACCATTGCAGAAAAGCACGTCACACAAAAAGCTGCACCTACCCTTTCTCAGTCACATCCTCCTTAGAAGAAACTGGATACAAAGACTCACTCTTCAAAGGTTTTTGAATTGCTGTTTTTACTCTGGGTGGTTTCTTGGGAGATTTCGAAAGTTGCAATAAACTGGATTTTTCTTTCTAAAAAGTAGTAAGATAATGAACAGAATGAAAAATGGGCACAATGGGGGAAAAAGGAGACAAAGAATAAAAGCATAGCTCTCCATATACACTTCAAATTTGTTTTGATCACTAGAGGATTTCTTCCTTCACTCTACCACCTACTATGCTTCTGGCTAGAATAAAAACACTCCCACTTTTATGCAACCAGCAGGCTGAAATCCCTACAACTATTTAAAGTATAAGGGGAAAAAAGCCAAAGGCTTGTATATCCTTGTATCATTGTGAAAAAAGACTCTTTCCTGGAGGAAGAACTTTGCAAAAAAACATTTCTTTATTCCATAACTGAATAGGTTTTAGTGCTGTGTGTGGATGTGGATGGGTGTATGTGGGGAGTGGGGTGGGGAATGCAAGTGGTGGTGTGGTGGGGTGAAGGATGAGGATAGCACTGGTCCATAAGACACCTTTATCTTAACAGGGCTACTTCCTCTCATTTTTGGACATTTTATTTTCATCGGTATTGTTTCCACTTTTAAATGTTCTTTATGGTAAAAGTGAATATTTAAATCTAGAATATGAGATGCTACATGCATGAATCAAAAAAGTACAAACACAAAAAAGTACAAACTGTCCAAAGAGAGGAGAAAGAAATAATTAACTGTGTATGAGATATACATAAATGTAACACTATATAATACTTAAAAGTAAGAGCTATGAAAATTATGACACACATGGAAAAATACTGATGATGTTAAAAGGAATTATCAGAATACAAAAATATAAGTATATTAAAGCTAAACAGTCACAAGCCTAAGAGAAAATAAAGTTGTCTAGAAGTTGGTGAGACAGGTGTAATCTGTCTCTTCAGTTTCCAAATGTACAGTGGTTTTATTATGTTTATAATTTGAAAAACAAACTTCTCTTACATGTCAACTTCAATTAGAATGTGATATATGCTGCTGAAGTGAAAGAAATATATTTGTGATGTTTTATTATCCAGAAGTAATAATAAAAAATCTCGTATACACTCTAGGTGTCTAACAACTACTACTATTTTTTTAAGAATTCTGTAAATTAAATTACTTAAGTACATTTCACATATCACTTCCCATGTCTCAGGGCTCACATCCGTTTTAGTAGTTCATAATACAGCATGACATTAAGAAACGCTCAATAAATGAGTGGGACCCAGGGAGCTGAGATTATTAAAAGTGGTCGAATTCATAGAAACAAAGTAGAATGGTGGTTACCAGGGGCTACAGGAGGATTTGTTTTATGGGTATACAGTTTCAAATTTGCAAAATAAAGCCATTCTGGAGATCTGTTTCACAACAATACAGATATACTTACTACTGTAGTATATATTTTCAGATGGTTAAGATGGTGAATTAAATTCTACGTCATATTTTTTAGCACAAGAAAAAAATTTTAGTATTAAAAAAAAACTTAAGTGTATTACACTTAAAATGAGAGAATGGCCTAAGTTAGAATTTCTGAGATTTCTGGCTTGGGTGAAAGCTAGAAAAGTAAGCCAGAAAGAAACTGATGGGGAAAAAACTGACAAAAGGACACAGCAGAAGTGGGGGGCAGCGGGGGGGGGTGGTAAAGGAGCTGTTCTGTATCATGATTGTGATGGGAGTTACACAATGTATATATTTGTCAAAAATCATAGATCTTGTACATTAAAAAAGGTGAATTTTACTGTACATAAATGATATATTAACTTTTAAAAGAGGAAAATAAAGAAAATGGAATTGAGTTCCATTCCCTGGACAGTTTTCCACCAAGGAGAAACAGAGTGAGATCAGAATGAGTTATCCAACTAGAAAACATCCATGACGACACATGGTGATGATAAGAAAGCGAAGGGAAGTAACAGACGAGGTCAGTCCTGTCTATACCACCACACACAAGCCAGTCTCCCCCCACTCCTCTGGCATTGCTCTTTCATTCAAGTTCCTTTCGTTAACCATACATTACTTGTTTCTCCCTTGCCTCTCAAATGCTGCACAAGTGCCATCTGTTTATGTGTTATGATGTACTTTCTACACTACATGTTTAAGATGTGTATTAACTTGGTGACTAGGTCACAAAGTCACATGGGCTAAGAAGGTAGCACAAATGACATAAAAAAGGCCACCATTAGTTCACTAAAGTGACACTAACTCTAACAGTGGTCCCCAGACCAGCAGCAAGAGGCTCACCTCAGATGGAGCTTGTTAGAAATGTAAATCCTTGGGCCCCACCCCAGACCTACTAAATCTTCTTCCTTAGGTGGAGCCCCAGGATGTCTAGTTTACCAGGCTCGTCCGGTGACTCTTAGGTATGCTGAAGTTTGAGAACCACTAGCCTACAGCAGTGTTATGCATACAAACCACCTAGGAATCTTATTAAAATCCAGTTTCTAAAACGTGACTCTATGTTCAGGCAGGATGAGAACCTCAGTTCTAAGCCAACCCCCTGATTTTACAGAATGACTCCCACCCAGTCTAGATCAATCAAATCAGAATCTCTGAAGATGGGACCTAGGCATCGGTATGGTTAAAAGCTCTCTGTGTGATTCTAATATGTATCTACAGTTAAGAAACCACTGACAGAAAATCTAAGATCTTTCCAGCTCTAAAACACTACTTGTAGATGTAGAATTTTTAAAACTATATTATACGTCTTTCTACCTTTTAAAAATAAGATATCCTAATCATAAAGTAATCTTTGCTGAAGGGGTTGACTACGGCCAATAACACTTAACACTGGGTGACACCTTTAAAGGTTACAAAGATTAATAAGTTTCTCCTCTTTTGAAATGCATATCTTAGCTACATTTATTTTGTAGTTGTGTCAAAGCATGCAGGGTTATTTACTTCTTCTCCATAAATTGGTTAATTTTTCTTCTCTTTCTGGGCTTTTTCCCCAGAAAGAGAAGAAAATTTGTATTATTTTATTCTTCCTTGTTGTGAAAAATTCTCACTCTTTCTAATTTTGCTGTTGCTACTTTTCACTTATTTGTTCAATTTATACTTATTAAGCAATTATTATGTGCTGGGCACTGTTCTAGGCACTGAGGAAAAGCAGTTAACAAAAAAGTCCCTTATATTCTAGTAGGAGGTGAAAGACAATAAACACAAATCATGTGATCCAAAGGACAGTGATGGAGGGTAGCAGTGCTGCTCTACACGCGTGCTTATACAGAAGAGTCAAGGACAGCCTCTCTGATTAAGTGATATTTGAGCAGACGCCAAAATGAGTGAAGGGCAAGTGCTCCAAGTAAAGTGCCAACTCCCAGGCTTTTGCTTGGTGTATTCAAAGGACAGCAATAAGGCCAGTGTGGAGTGGAGTCAGTTACAGAAGAGTGGTAGGAAATGAGGTCAGGAAGTTAGCAGCAGCGTGGACAGCTGTGTAAAGACCTTGGCTCTTATTCTGAATGAGAAAGGAGGCCAACCAGAGAATTCTGAGCAAGTGAGTGCCATAATCATGTATTTTTAAAAGACCACATTGGCTGCTTGATGGAGAACAGACCATCGGTTTTCTTATTTCCTAATTGTTGCACCATGTACATTAACAGCAATATAACAAAAGAACTTATGATTAAACTTAAGTACTAGTGTACAAAATTCAAGCATGCGTATTTTGCTACAAACTTAACAATGAGATTAAAGTATCAATGTACACTCTGCCTGCACCTCAGATATCTGTGGAATGCACGATTTAGGTCTTAATGGCAAGAGCGTTGCCATTTGTGGAAAAGGGTCAACATCCTTCCTTGGTTTCTCTTGACGAAGGTGCCAGAGCTTCAGTTCAGCGCTAGCATGTTTTGTTGAGGATGAATGAGTAATGCAGAATCTTGGTGCCCTAGGTAGAGGAAAAACAAATTTAAGATTAAATTAGGCAACAAGCCTCAAAAATCAAAAGCCTAACAAATGTGTAATACCCATGGTCACAACAACCAGTCTTCCATACCCCTTTCTAATACTTCCTTCTTTTTCTGTTGTCTAAACCCTCCCCAACCAAATGTTATTCTATACCAACTGCCTGAAGTCACATTCACTTATATAAAGAAGCAATATGCATGAAGAAAAAACAATTTATAAAATATCCAAATTATTAAGAGAAAGAAATCTATATATCTATCTGAAGAAGGAATTTTTAAAAATTATTTTTAGTTTATAGCAAAACAAACATAAAATGCACCTGGGACCCATTTTTAAGCAGTTTAGAATTTATCTGTAGTATCAAATAAAAACTGGTGGATGAACAAAAAATAAAATTAAAAAACTGGTAGATGAAATTAATATTTAAAATATATAAACATTTCTTGAAATAAACTTGCTTTCACTTAAATGTATATATATAAACATTTTTATAATGCTTAAGTATACTACTAAAGAGGGTTATAATTCATATGATCTGTTTTCAAGCTTCAAACTTGAAAGTAAGAATTAATTTTACAACAATTTATATACATGAAAGACCAACACTACTGCCAGAAATTTAGGAAAGAGGATGTTGGGCACAATATCAAGGCCGCACTTACTTGGATGGACATTCTGGTACTCAGTCTGTAGGCTAACTCTATACTGGCTACAGGGTTAACTTCAGCTGCCAGGGCCTGTTAATTGCATCTTGGACTAGGTTTTCCCCCTGAGTTTGGATGGCCCAAAGACTAATTCCCACTCCATAGTGCTTCCCTTTAAAATAGGAAGAAAGTAGATACTTCCCGGATGTGAAAACAGATTATGGGTGGAAGAGAAAAGTCCATGATTAGTTTAGGGTCAGAAAACACCTTGTAAAGATCTGCACGGTTGTTTTACACTATATTTCTAAACCTTTACTTGCAGACTTGGAAGCATCTAAAATTATCTCATTTTCATGCTAACAAGTGGGCATATCTACAAGATCCTTATCAAATAAATCATACATGTGCTGGAAAAGAAATCTAGGTACCTCAATTTCTGATTCCCATCACCACAGTATATTCATATGACCCCATAAGTCCCTACTAACCCCTACTAATTTAACCTTGCATTCTAAATTTCATTCATTGCATTAATTTCTTATTAGCCACTATGTGAATTCATCAAATATTGTAGACTACATTTCACAGTCAATACTAAACTGGTATTGGATTTTTTCATGCTTCTGTCATACCAGTTTTCATGTACATTGATTGTACACGTCTTAGTTCTCAAGCCCTCAAGAGTGGGAAAAGATATCTGTCACATAATACCACTAAAGGAACTGTATCCAAGAAACTGTGAGTGTAAACATATGTATATATATTTATGTACGTGTTCATATGTGTGTGTGTGTGTGTGTGTCCATCTATCAATCAATCAGTCAATTTATGTATCTACCAATGGAAACTTGGTCAAAGAAGATAAACAGGCAATTCAAGAAAGTTGAAATCCAAGTGACCAATAAACACTGAAAAGGTTATCAATCTCACCAATAATCCAGGAAATGCAAGTTAAAAACACAGTACACCAATGACATACCAAACACACTGGCAAAAATCTTTAAATCTGAAAATATTAGATGTCATCATGGATTTGTAGCAATGAGTACTCTCATATTCTGTTAGTGGAAGTACAAATTGTTACAACTACTTTGGAAAAATGGATATGTGTACAGTACTGCTTGTAATTGTGAAAAGAGAAAACAACACAAATGTTAGAAATAGCCAGTAAGTTACAGTATAGTCACATACTGGAATACTATACACAACAAGAAAAAGTAATAAAACTCTTAAATACAGTTACAGACAAATCTTACAAATATACTGCTGATAGAAGACACAAAAGATTGCATGCAACATGATTCCATTTTTATAAAGCTGTAGAACAGGCTGATAAAAACATACATTTAGGGATTTATTTGCATACATGGTTGGTAAAACTATAAAGAAAAGCAAGATGATAATCACAAAAGTTAAGATGGGAGTGAGGATGTTGTGATTAGCATGGCACCTTCAAGGGTCTTGGCAATGCTTTATTTCCCAAAGAGCATGGTGGTTACATAGGTTGTTCATGTTTTAGCTTGAATTTTAAAGAATACGCAGGGTTTAGCTAGATCAAGAAAAAAAGGTAAGAGAGGATTCTAGGGAAATGGCACTGTCAGTCATATTGTTTTTTTTACCTCTCAGAATCCCATCATAAAAAGAGACAGCACAACTAGACAGCAAAACCAAAACTCATGGACAACACTTGCAACAAAACCTTCATAAGATAAAGTATCTTTACAAACACCAAAATACAAGCAGGTGGGAACAGACAATCAGCCATAAGACCTGCATGATATTGGTGTGTGGTGAGAGGAAGAAGGAAGTGTCTCATGAAAAGATGCTCAACATCACTAACATAACTAGAAAAATGCATATCAAAAGTTAATACTGTATAACTTAATTTATGACATTCTGAAAAAGATGAAACTATAATGGCAAAGAACAGATTTGTGGTTGCCAGGCTTTAGTTAGGAGTGCAGAAAGCGTATAATGACAAAAGAGAAGTCTGAGAGTTTCTTAGGAGGATAACTGTACATTGATTGTCATGGTGGTTGGTTATGTGAATCTATATAATTCGCTTTTACTGTATGTTAATGTAAAACAAAGAAAGAGGAAAAACAGGCTTTTCAATAAATGAGGATGAGCAATTAGATATCAATAAGCAATTAAAAAAAGAAACCATAACTCAATCTTGACCTAAACTTCATACCTTATATAAAAATTAACTCTAAATGGTCCACAGATCTAAATGTAAAACACAAGACTTACCATATGACCCAGGAATCCCACTCCTGGGCTTGTACCCAGAAGGAAATCTACTTCAGGACGACACCTGCACCCCAATGTTCATAGCAGCACTATTTACAATAGCCAAAACATGGAAACAACCTAAATGTCCATCAACAGGTGACTGGATAAAGAAGAGGTGGTATATTTATACAATGGAATACTACTCAGCCATAAAAACCGACAACATAATGCCATTTGCAGCAACATGGATGCTCCTAGAGAATGTCATTCTAAGTGAAGTAAGCCAGAAAGAGAAAGAAAAATACCATATGAGATCGCTCATATGTGGAATCTAAAAAACAAAAACAAACAAACAAACAAAAACAAAGCATAAATACAGGACAGAAATGGACTCATGGACAGAGAATACAGACTTGTGGTTACCGGGGGGGGGGGCGGGGTAGAGGGTGGGAAAAAAAAATTACAAAGCTTTTAGAAAAAACAAAGAAGAAAATCTTCAGAATACAGCACTAGGCAAAGAGTTCTTACGTTCAACACTAAAGGTATAATCCGTAAAAGGAAGAGCTGAAAAACTGGATCTCAACAAATTTTTAAATTTTGCTCTATTAAAAAACCTTTTTTTTTGGTCTTTAAGATACGGTTATATTTATTCTTAATAGTAGGTGCAGGCAGCAACATTTGACATAGAAAAGTCGCATTCGTTGAATAAACTTGGCCCAAGAGGGTAACTGCTTCTATTCTAATGAAACATTTGGAGTAAAACTTATGTGAAAATCTTCAGTTAGAGAGCCCCCAATACACTCCCCTCCACCAGGGAAAATTTCACACACGATGAACCTTAGACTTTCTCTCACAAGTTGTTTCTTTCTTGTCTGCATGGCCTGTTTGATTTGTCCTGTTTTTTCAGTGTATTAGTCTTCACAATTGAGTATGGTAACTTGAGCTTGTGCAAGATGCATTTTCCATTTGCACCTCTAATTCCAGTTCATCACCACAGGATTCAGTCTGTTCTCTGACACATTTGTAACTCTCTTCCACCTTGATGAGAATTCTGGTTCCCATTATCTACAATATTTTACTTGTTTGCTTAATGTAGATTACTGGCTTTTTGTTAAAGGATATAGCACAGAGAGAGCCAGATAGAAGAAATGCACAGGGCAAGGGCTGTGGATGCACCACCTTCCCAGCACCTCTACGTGCTCACCAACTCAGGAGCTCTGAAAGAACCTTTTAAGAAGTTTAAAGACTGGAAGAAAATATATGCAGACTATATATCTAACTAATGACTAGTACCTAGAATATAAAAATAACTGTAAAAATCAACAAGAAGAAAGAAAACATCCAGTTAGAAAATAGATAAAACAGGTATTTCACTGAAGTGGATGTGCAAATGGAATATAAGTACATACAAAGATGTTCAGTATAATTAACAATTGGAGAATTGCAAAGTAAACCTATAATGAGACATCACTACACACTTAGTAGAAGGGCTAAAAAAGAAAATTGTGACAACATCAAGCATTGCAACGATGCAGAGAAACTGGATCATTTATGCACTGCTGGTGGGAATGTAAAAGGGGACATCACCTCTGGAAAACTAGTTTGGCAGTTTCTTTTGAAACTAAAAACAGACTTACTATATGACCCATTAATCTCACTCTTGGGCATTCATCCCGAGGAGACTTATGTTCATGCAGAAAACTGTACATGAGTGTTCATAGTTGCTTTACTAGTAACGTCAAAAGACTGGAAACAACCCTAATGTCCTTCAATGGGTGAATGAATGTATAACATCCATACAATAGACTACTACTCAGCAATGAAAAAGAACTATTGATACACACAACAATTTGGATGGATCTCAAGTGAATTATGCTGAATGAAAAAAATATCCCCCAAATTACATATTGTATTATTTCATTTATATAATAGATTAGTAGTTTCTAGGAGTTAGAGATGGAAAGAAAGGGGGAAAGGAAAGAGGTAGGTATGGTTGTAAGAGGGCAACACAAGGGATACTTGTGGTAATGCAACTGCTCTGTATCTTGACTGTAATGGAAAATGCACATGATTATACAGAACTAACTATACACACACAGACATAAATGCATGTAAAACTGGTGAAAAAAATGAAAAAAAGATTAGCGAGTTATATCAATGTCAATTTCTTATACTGCAATATTATACTACAGTTATTCAAGATGTTATCACTGAGGAAAACTGGGTGAAAGGTATACAGAATCTCTTTGTATTATTATTATAACTGCATATGAATCTACAATTATTTCAAAATGAAAAGTTAACTTAAAAATGAAAGCTTGTACTGGATTAATATTTTATTAAGTTTGGTAGTTTGTACATAGGTGCCTACTATAGTATACTTTATACCTTTCTGCATGTCTTAAATATTTAAGAATAAAAGTTTTTAAAGAAAGAAAGAGAAAAAGAATATTCTCTCTATATATGGAAAAATACAAAGTATACAAGAAATCTGGAAATCCTAGATGGGAGATAATGCTAGAAGGGTAGGAAAGGGACAAATCATAATGACCTCATATTTGCTAACTTAAGGAATCTGAACTTTATACTGAAAGCTTTGGGGTAACTATTGAAAGATTCAGAGCAGAGAAGTGACACAATCAGCTCCATCATGGCCACAATGGACAGCTCACTGATCCTCATATGACACACATTTCTTCTCTAGGTCCATTCTCTTTTTCTTGCATAGTGTCCCTTGAGTCCCAGGGGAAATATTACTCCTTCTCTGTATCCTGTGCATTCACCACACTTTCTGTATTATACTTATTTCACATGCATGTTCCTCCCACTAGACTAGAATCACTAGACTTGACCATGTTTTACCTTGGTATCTGTAGTACAGCACTTAGCCTACAGTAAGTGCTCAAAAATGTTTATTGAGATGATAAATCTAACTCTAGCTACATGTACACACACAGACACACACATCAATTTGACGAGATACTGAGCATAAAAAACATCAGGTGTAGAAGGACGGGCTCACAAAGTTAAAAAGGAGCTTAAGTAGTCTCCAGTCTTATTATGGATTTAAAGGTTCCCAAACTCCCACTATCTAAAGGATAGATACTTTAAGGAAGGCCAAAGATATAATAATCTTGTCATTTCAAATTTCCATATATAATATATCCTTAAGACAAAAAAAGTATAACTTGTAACTAGCTTAAGAAAAGTGAAAGCAAATAACTTTGATTCACTTTATTTTTCTTACCAATAAAGAAGTAAGGGTTTTACAACCTCAGACTGAATGTTTTTTAAGTGTCCTTCGTTCCACTGAGATCCATCTAGCAGTTTAAATTTTGATAAGATTTCTGCAGAAAGGTAGCAATCTCCACTGCTCACCAGATAGCACTTTTTCATCTTCTCAAGATGTCTGAAATAAAACATATACACATTGATCCAATAGTCAACTAGCCAAATATTTTCACTTCCAAAATGTTTCAGACAAGTAATGAACTATCTTAAAACCAAAAGTGAGTTACAGGGGTACCAATGTGGAGATACAAATATTTCTCATAGGTATGGAAATGGGAAGGGTATTTCTGGTAGGCTGGACAACAAATGGCCTTGCAAAGATGGCAGTATCCTAATCTCCAGAACCTAAGACTATCACCTTACATGACAGAAGGGACTCTGCAGATGTGATTAGGATTTTGAGGAGATTATCCCGGATTATTCAGTTGGCCCTAATGTAATCATAAGTGTCCTTCTAAGAAGGAGGCAGAAGTGAGAGAGAAAAGATGTGAGACAGAAGCAGAGGTCAGAGAGGAGAGATGACGTTATGCTGCCGGCTTTGAAGATGGGAGAAGGGGCCACGAACCAAGCAGGTGGCCTCAGAAGCTGGAAAAGGCAAGGAAATAGCTTCTCCTCCAGAGCGTCCAGAAGGACTGCAGCCTTCATACCCATCTTAGACTTCTAACTTTCTCACTGTAAGAGAATTCATTTGTGCTGCTTAAAGCCTCTAAGTTTGTGGTAGTTTATTACTGCAACAATAGAACTAATACAGCATTAATTCTAAAGAACCAGTGTAGGTGGCTTGCATAATACCTTCCCTAACGTGACTTGGAAAGTGGTAGTGGCCTTCCACCCCAGGATCAATCAGGTCATGCTTCATAATCAACCATTTGGTAACTCCTGCTCTTGTAACTATGTACAACAATAAGCTTTATGATCTGAACGCCACTGAGATAACTGGAATAGCCCAGTCACGAGAACATATTCAGTCAAACCCTTAAATGGGAAGAAGTCTACTCTAGCTGAGCTGTTTCACAGAAGATCCAGAGAACACAGACAATAAAGACTTCCCTAAAACAGGGTCCTCTTAAGGTTCTTAAGACTTACAATGACCCAAAACATATGGAGCAGCCAAAGACCTGCACCCACCCCCTCAGACCTTAACAAGGCTCTCTAGAGGACATATAGCATGCTATCTAGTGGAAATGAACTCATTCAGGTACGAATGTCTAGGTGGCATCCACCTAAAGAGCATAGAATTTGTTAAACCAAGCACACTGCTAGGAACCGTAGTAGATATCTTTCATGTAAGGTATCTTATGCCACTGTGGTCATATAACTGATCATTTTTTTAATAAAAATCTATCATTGGAATATTATAAAAATAAAAAAGAATGATTAATCTCAAATTAAGTTTAGAATCTATGGGGAGAAACATTATGTTTAACAGCAAATAATTGCTACTATTAGCATCTGAAAGCTATGAAATCACAGAACTAGTGAAATCAATATTATAATAAAATAAATCTTATTATTCATTTCTATAAAAGTATAAATTACATTTATATATTATTTCAGGCTTTCTGCCTGTGCTTAAATAACTCAAACTAACATTCTTTAGTTTTAAAACCATTGACAAAAAAAAATAGAAATACCTTTGACGTCTTCCAGGATCCTTAAGAACTTTTAACCTCTCAATATCCATCCATAGCCACCAGTATCTCTCCCCCAAAGTACCTTTTATAAATTTCTTAAATCTTTCGAACTCCTTTCTATTGCCAATGTCATAAGTTTTGTGAGAAACACACCAGTCAGCCCTGCCTTCTGGTCCAATGCTCTCAGTTTTTGAAATTCCTTGTTCTAACATTTCTTCTGACTTTTCCGTTGTGGCTTGAGCCATTTCACTTAGCAAAACATTCCTGCCAGAGGTAGGCCCCAAATACTCATCAAGCTCCACTTCTGTTACATGGTTGAAATTTATATAATCTGGGCTTTCTCTAAGCGGAGCTCCAAGAATTTGATGAATTGCCACCCTCAAAATAAAAGTTATATAAGATTTTAAAAATTCTTCACATGTTGAGAAATGCAGTATCAGGCTTTCATCAACATCCTGTTTCTTTTCAAGGTATATCCTCAGAAGAGCTTGAGAAGGAGTGTCTTGTAGAGATACAGATCCATCTTCTTCAAATTCAGAAATTAATCTAGTGGCTTTAGATGGGTCCTTTTTCATCCTGGGGTGAACTCCATCATCAAAAATAAAACTCTCTGTATTAAATCATAAAAGGCTATTAGGTGAGGTATGAATGTAAACATTTTTTAAATTACTAACTGGATGTTATAGAGCTAGGATGGCAAATGGGTTTAATACAGTTTGTGACTACAGGGACCTATGTTGTGAGGAGTTCTAAACTGCTGGTCCCACATTTGGGACCAGCAGAGAAAAAACTGCCAGCAGGGATTAGCCATGTCTTCCCTGGACGTGAAAGGGGATAATGGTGGCAGATGAACTAAATAATTGATATCTCTAATAAAGAGGATCTCCAAAAAGACATTATACCACTTTTAAAATGCAATAGTTCAGGCTGCTAGAGAATGTCAACATATAAATGCCAAATCTATTAAAGAATTAGAATGTGTACATCAAATAACTACAGTGCTTTAATATTTCATGTATATGGTAAAATAAAATAAGCCACCATCGATGATGAGATGAAAGATCAGAACTGGAGTCATATTAGTAATTTTTTAAAATTCACTATTTTATCAGAAAGATTCAATTACTACTACACTTACAAACTATCATTAAAAATTACAAAATTGCATAAGGCCCTTCTGAAGGCTTACAAATAGAAACGGAATGTTTTTACATCTTTTCTAAAGATACAGTCTAGCTCCTATTTTCTGTCTTTCAGAAATCAGTGAAAAATCTGGTATCAATACTTCACTTCTCATGGCAAACCTTGATGTGCATGCTCAATTTTCTCAGCAAGAGGTTTCAAATCTCAGTGAACCAGAAATGTTTCACCACAATTTTTATTGAAGATAAATATATCAAATTTTGCCAATATTAAGATAAGATTCTCGTAAACCTGTGAAAGGATACTGAGTCTCCACTCAACCCCACTGACGCGGAGGCAGAGCGAAGGCCGGCATTTCTGCTCACCACCTTCCTGTTCACCTTTCTCTTCCTGTTGACTACCTTTACTCTCCAATTTCCTGCTTTACTATTGGGGGAGATAGTAAGAAGATCCATAAATTCAGCTATTTTCAATTAGGAAGGTTATTGTCCTCTTTACCTGGATTTAGGTTCAGTTCCAGAGAATCCAGACTTACCCCTGGAGGTGGCTTATACTTCTCAAAGGAAACATGTAAGAACTATCACTGAACTGCTGAGTTCCCCTCCTGAATCACATTGCTAGATTTCTTTTTTTGCCTAGCAATATTATACATGTTAATCACTCTCATTTCTGGAAGATTCCTTTTATTTAAGAAAAGTCTGTATTCCCACAGTAGAAGTTTATCTGCTTTTCAAGGTGAAAAATAGTCTGAACTTAAAAAAAGGAAAACTCAAGTTCCATGAATCACTATTCACTTTCGGGAGGAGAGAAGGGTTGTATTCTATTTCAAAGGCTTAGTAAGAGTTTGTAAACTGTGATAGGAAATAAAGACAAACATTTATTGACTGTCTATTAGATACCAAACACTAGGCCAGGCATTTTCTATGCATTTAGTATGCATATATCATTATTTTAATCTTACAGATGACAAAGCAAGACTCCCAGAAGTGGAATAATTTACAAAAGTCACAAGCTAATAAGTATCAGAGCTGGGTTTAAACTCACGCTCTTTTCACTATACCAAGCTGTCTCTTGAAAAACAGTAAAAAGTAAAGTTGGAGGGGGAGGCAATTTTTCTCCCCATCCACTAAGTGTCATGCTATAAGTTTAGAACAATAACAAAAGCGGCTTAAAGAGCAGTTTTTAAGTCATTCTCGTCCTTTTTTGCTTACCAGAAACAGATGAAATAACTGGTGATTCAGTTTTATTGTGGAGCACACAAGATGGTAATGAAAAGGTTGATACTGTTTGCTGACTTTGTTTTGCTAATGTAAACCAATCTTTTGTTTGAGTATACGACGCCTACGAAGAAAGGAGCACATTTGTTTAACATAAGATTAGCAGTATTCTTCCAATCACAAACCTGGACAAGTCATTATGATAATATGCCAATTGCATAGTACAATATGTAAACAAAAAATTATGCCATGAAAGAAAAGAATGTTGTATACAGAAAGATTCATTAGCTGCAAATAATGGTAAGGAAATTTCAATCAAGATTATTTTCGCATCAGATGACCAAAGGGAAAAGGTGAGCGCAATACTTATCACATTCTTCACTCTGCCCCCAGAAGCATGTAACCTTGCCTCCTGTAATCACTACAAGCTCATGCCATCTAACTTTAACTTGAGCAGTCACCAAGGCTCATCAGTCTTTGGATGCATCTTTTGCCAGCTGTTCCCATTTACAACTTTCCCAATTATTTCATGCCCCTGATTCTGTCTGGCCTGGCTCAGTGTTTTTAACAATGCGTCCATAATATGACAAAAATTTACTGTCAGTAGCACTGGAAACCTCTCTAAGCTCATCTGCCCCTTTGTCTTAGATTCTGTTTTCCTGACTTGGCTTGGATTGGATGCTTCCTGAAGGCTGATTCCTGACTCACCTGCCCCTGGATGGAGTTTTCAGTTGCTCCTTTCTTTTGTGTACTCTTGAGCCAGCTGACCAATTCCCAAACTGACCTGCAGCTTTTAGGACCCCAGTCCTAAGAAACCCCATCTCAGATTTCTTGGGAAAATTCCTCTTTCTACTTCTCTGGGTAATGTCCTCACCTATCTTTCTGGGATAACCCAAGTTATTCAAGCGAAGCAGAGAAGGCAGTGTCCAGCACTGCCCTCATTTCTCCTTTCTCCAGCTGAGTCAGCTGGTTGCCCCTTCACCCGAGGAACATTCACAGAGGAGGCAGGGCTCAAATGGAGTAGATACAGTTCCCTGGTCATTATGCAGAATTAGCAAGACAAGTTAGGCCACACAGTAAGACCAAAAGCAAGAGAGAGAAGTGACAGGTGCCATCTGTGTAGTCACTGCCCCTCTTCAAGGTAAGGTTTCCTGGGTAGATAAAAGCTTTGAATCTAATTTCCTTTTGTTTCCTCTTCTCCTTCCTCCAAAGCTAAGTCATTTATTATCAATAACATGTTCATTCAAAATATTTATTGAATGACTATTCTATTCCAAGCAGTATCCTAAGCACTGAGAGGAAGCCAGAATAATTAAGGAACTTTCAAGGAATTGAGAAAGACCAACATACAAGAGTCCTTGCTATTTCAACTGCACAAAAAATGATGAAGACAGGGGAGAAAGAAGTAGTTAGCCAAACATAAAAGCAGTTAATTATTCCACTTTATATTCTTAAAAGATGGGTCAATTGTTTGTGTTTAGACAGTAAAACTGAAGACTCAAATATTACCAATTATCATAAAGATTAACCCCTATTTAATAGTCATGGTTTAATGACTTAAGAGCCCAAAGAACACTGAATTCTCAAAGTTCAAAAGCTATTAAAAGGATAATATATAGTTAAAGCATGACTCGAGTCAACAGAAATGAGATTTTTTTCATCACAGAAAATAGCAAAAGTAAACTAGCCTGCGTTTTCATTCTCTTAGATCTGATTCAATTTACAAGTGAGGAATCAGAACTTACTCCACTAGATTGATTATTTCCTTTGCATGTTTACTGATCTCTGTACTCTATATTGATCAGTATATATTTTTGACATTCCTGACATTATTATAATACGTAAGTTAAGAGAAAAAATACTTAAAAATAAGGATAAGAGAGAAGGAAAATATGCCTTTAGTACATCTCCAAGCATCATTCAGAGGAAATAATGGGACTGGCATAATTTTTAACACTTTTGCCAAATATTACCAATAGAAATGCCAAACTACAAAATTAAATAGGAGCTTACACAGAAAAAAAAATGTTAAAAGCAAGATAAGATAAGGATATCTATTCCAACAGAGATGGCAAATAGTTTTTGTCTTGTATGACATCTTTGATCAATTGGAAGTGCCTGCCTAGAGTGTCGTGTTGACAAGAATTTGGAGCCAAGTCCTAGCTCAGCAGGGTAATTGCCATGATTGATTAGCAATGTCTGTCATGAATGGAGAGCAGAAGAAGAGCAACACATGGGCCACATATTTGCAATTCTTGGTTTGTAAAGAACTCTATTTTGGAAATGTGTTCTCAGACAGAAGATGTGAAAATTAGAGGCTAAAGAGAAGCAGAATATGTGACCTCAAAATGTGCCACTTTGGCATGTGGATTATTGTGAGCTGAAGATAATCAAGACCCAGCAGACTCAAGAAAAACTTCTACCTCTCTCTTAACTACGCAAAAGAACTTAGACAGGGGGCCTGGCTCAGAGAGGGCTATTGCCAGAGATAACTTTTATCTGATCGACCTATCTGTAGGCAGGCAAACATCTAATTACCAAAGGTCTGCTCTTCTTACCCTCCCATGAATTACCCTCCTCCCCTTTGAAGCCCCAGGCCCCTACCCTCTTCCTTAGCTGAAGAGGGGACATCAGCCTCACTGCTCAACTTGCTCGTGGGTCTCATATTCTCATAGGACTCCCATACATATGAAATTACATTTGCTTTTCTCCTGTTACTCTGTCTTACGCCAATTTCATTATCAGACCAGCCAAAGAACCTAGAAGGGTGGAAGGAAAAATTCTCCTCCCCAGCAAGGCCAGAGATCAAACAGCAATTTTCACTACACCATGTTTCTCCAACACTTGATTCTAGGTTATATCTCTTCAAACGTACTCATACAACCCAACACTCTCCAACCACGGAGGACAGATTTACCCGACAGCAGTTAAACAGTAAGGCACTTTATTACTGAGGAATAATCTGGACAATAGGGAGGAGAAAACCCAATTTATCAAAAATTAGAGAACCCAAATAATAAAAAATTTGGAATGAACAATGAAACCCTTGCTTCCCAGGTGACACTGGGCACATTCTTCCATCCGGCATTTCTCCTTTGTACACATGAGGATAATAATTCTAATTACATTTCAAGTGAAAGAGTGTAGGGCAAATGGGTCAGCATAAAATAAGTATTTGAAATCATTTTCCTAGTCAAGTGGTGCAAATGAAATTCATGTCCCTAAAACGAGAAGCTTCACTGAAGTGCCACGTCACAAAGAAACACTCACACTTTTACCTCGCCAAGAGAAATGTAGAACTTTTTCAGAATCATAACATTGTCGTCTTCAACAACAGGAGGTGGTGGACTGGGTGGTTTTTTCAGGACCCAGGGAGAAAAATCTGTACCTAGTATGATGTTCATGCCTGATTCACTCCATCTTACTTGTGAAACCAATTTGGCTAACCTGCATTGTAGAAATCATACAAACTTGAAATAAGTTTCAAATATAGTAGAATTCAGGAAAAAAACCCAAAATTTTATTTTATGTATTCAAGCCAACCTCCCTTCCTAACTCTGCAGGATGATTCTCTTAGGATCTGCTAAAACTGATGGCTTATTCATAGAACTGCTAATTAATTAATTAATAATCATTCTGTTATTTTTTAATGATTATTCTGTTTTATTTTATTTTTATTTTAAAAGATGGTTGTTTTAAGCAAAGGTCAAGTTTTAGTAAAAATTCAGAGTGTTTAGGTACTTAAACTTTAAAAGTCAGGGGACACAAAAGAAAAACTTGGCCCTGCACTACAACATTCTTTTTCATGACACTCATGTTTATTTTTTAACACCCTCCACATAAATACCTTCACCACAAATAGAAAAGATTTTAAATATAATGATCAAAGAAGCAGAACTGAAGTACATTTGTTAGGCACTGCTTCTGTGAAATCTCTTTGGAAAAGTTAAATGATTTTCACCAATGCTTCATCACTCTTATATTATAGCAAGTGGAATACAAACTCCAATCAGTTTCAAGGTATACAATTTCATTAAGAAAGTACAGAGAAATGATTTTAGGTGGAAAAAAACCAAGCATTTAAAAATATGTGTAGTGATGAGACTATAATACCTGTATTCAAAGTAGCAATCACTTTCCAGAAATGCTGGAAGTCTTTCTTTTTTGATCCACTGAATACCTTGTTCACGACTGAGACACTATTAGAGAACAAGTGAAAAAGAAAATCACCTTGTAGGACAATTATGGCCTAATCACTGGAGCAACACTACCTCTAGCTCCTCCTGGGAGCCCTGCGTCTACCCTCTCTTTGCACAAGGGAGGGCAAGAACCCTGAGTCACAAATTTGAAGCTATTTCCTGCCTTCCGGTACTTCTTTCTCTCAACAACCCTATATCAACTATTATCTCCACTTTACAGATTAACAAGCTGAATCCGGAGAAGTTAAGTAACTTATTGAAGGAGGAAAAAATGAGGAAAAAAAAGTCAGTTAGTCTCAGTATTTTCAGTCATAAAATCGGTTAAAAATAATCACAAACAGAAAAAGAACTAACCAGAAAACTTGGTAAGGCTGCTAGAGTAACTGCAAGCCCTTGCCCTTCCATATTTAGAAAATTTTGTTAAATATTTAATATCCCCAGGAACTATCCTTGAGGACACCAAGGTTAACAAGAAAGATAAGGCCCTTCTCTTATGGAGTAAAGATACTTCAATAAGCAATAATGGTTGAGTGCTGTTAGTGCCATGAGCGCAGGCTCCCGCGGGAGGCCACAGGGCACGGAGAAAGCAAAGGTTTCCCACAGAACATGGCTGACTGGAAGCATGATGAGCTTTGGTTGAAGAGGGAGCAGGAGAGGAAACATAGATAAGTTTAGTATAACTAGATCACAAACATACTTTCTTACCATAATATTGTAGTTGACGTTAACAGTCTTATCTTCATAGTGGGGGGCATTCACTTGAACAGGTTTGACATTATTCTTTTCTTTTCTTACAACATCATAGATGGGATTCCGAGGTTGCTGGTCTAGCAGAATTTTTTTCAGTTGCTTTTCCAGAAGTTGTGGAGCATTGTTAACTACTTCAAAAACTCCAAAGTCCGCATTAAACCTAATTGCCTCTGAAAAGGTCTGCAAAATTAATTTGTGGGAATATGTTTAAAGATCGTTTAAATCCAGAAATTCACTGTCTCCAAGAAGTTCTGATACTTACATATATGCATATATACTCACACAAAGTTTTGTGTTCTTAATCATTACCTCTTTCCTTTTAGGAGCTTGGAAATCTCTTGACTACAGGTAAGGGAACCCACTGAATCCTTCCTTCCAAATGTACTTATGCTGTAAGTGTCAGGGTATATTATGGAAGAAATTCCCTTTGTATAACTTCTCATCTCTGTGCCTCTTTGGAACTGGAAAGAAATACACACCTGGTCTCTAGGAAGCAATGTTACTCCCTTAGAAGGGGGCAGATTCCCAGGGAAGAATGAGCAAAGAAGAAATAACATTCCTATTGTCTCTTTCACCCCCAGGAACCATGAAAACTAAGTCTTTCTTGCCCAAAAGGAGAAAATTAAGTACAATGTGTTCTTCATTTAAGACTATTTCAACACCATTCCATTCACTGTGACAAAAAAAAAAAGGAGAGAGTGAAAGACAATAACATTTCTGAGTTCTTCTCAGTAATTACTAAATGGTGCCAACTTTTATTTAAAGTCAGTCCGTTAATATACAACAGTCAGCAGTCTTGAGTTTGAATACCAGCTTGCCAATAAGTAGCCCTGTGAGTATGGGTAAATCACTGACATATTTGGGGCCTCCATCTCCACACCAAGTAAAGTGGGGATTGGCTGTGCCTTTTTCCATTTTGCCCTCCAAATCAAGAATTGGGTCCCTTTTTCAGAATATTAATTTATTTTAGGATACCACCAGTGAACTGCATACTCATATAGATTAATCTATATATTTCTAGCCACATGGTAGAAGACATTAAACCCTTCCCTGTGGATCAGTAAGTGTCCTAGGGAGAGTACCAATTCTTCCCAGTTTTACTAAGATATTGCTAAATATACTGCAGTTAAAATCTAATAAATGGCAGGGATGTTTAAATTAGAGTTGGAAATGTATGTGTGAATATGTATAAACCTATTGCTTGTTTGCATATATATTCATATTTTTTTATGTCAGGTCAAATCACATCTCTAACGTCTATTATTTCCCCTCCTTAGGAATTTAAAGTGCACAGAAAACAGAGTTTAATATGAATGTCAGCCCACAGTCCAAAAGGCCTCATGGCTAAGGTTTCCCCTCAAAGGAGTGGGGTGGGGGGATGAGGGAAATAGGTGAGAAAATGAGTAAGTACAAATTTTCAATTACAAAAGAAATGAGTGAAGAAAACGAAATGCACAGTGTGGGGAATACAGTCAATAGTATGTAATACCTTTGTGTCGTGACAGATGGTGTCTAGACTTACTGTGGGGGTCATTTTGAAACGTACAGAGATATCAAATCACTGTGTTGTGTACCAGGAGCTAACATAGTGTTGGAGGACAATTATTCTTCAACAAATGAACAAACCCGTACAAAAAAGATCGAGTTTGTGGTTACCAGAGGTCGGCGAGGTGGGGAGGGGAGAGGAAACTGAATGAAAGTGGTCAAAAGGTACAAACTTCCAGTTATCAGTAAACACTAGTGATGTAATATACCACATAATTAAGGTAATTAACACTACTGCTGTGTGTTATATAGAAAAGTTAGGAGAATAAATCCTAAGAGTTCTCATTAAAAAGAAATTTTTTTTCTTCTATTTTGTATCTATATGAGATGATGGACAGTCACTAAACTTACTGTGGTGATCATTTCAAGATTTATGTAAGTCAAATCATTATGGTGTACACCTTAAATTTATACAGTGCTCTATGTCAATTATATCTCAACTAAGCCAGAAGAAAAAAAGAAATACAAATAAAAGCTAAAAAAAAGATTTCCCCTCAAAATGACAAATACAACTCACTGGATAAGTAACAATAATTAGCAGTAAATTGTGTGTCAGATTTCTTCAATAAATACATTTCATTGGTTTCCCACCACATTTGTCTTTCAAACATGAGATTCTAGTCACCACACACCTGAATGTCAAATATTATCTCCAATTTATACCATCACTAGACTAAAGAGATAAGCAGGTCTGCTGATGTCAGAGACCAGATTCATCCAGTTGGAGTAAGGAACTGAATTAAACTTGATAGAGAGTGGGCATCAGATATTAACTGGGGTGGGGGGAATGCAGCAGTATAATGTGAAGGACCATGTGGAAAAGATTCTTCTAGCTCTGAGCATGGAACAAGAGAACAAGCTTGACCTTCATTTACTGTTTTCTTTTCTTTTTTTCTGACTTTTATCCTCACACCTGTAGCTGAAGGAACACAAAGCTGTGATAGCCCAAAGCAAAAATTGCCAAGTAATTATTTCTATGGACAAATAAAATATTTTCTGTTAATCCAGTAAAAAAAAAAATGCTCAAGTAAAAAAATTTAAAGGCATCGTGACACTCTGAGACCCTCAGTAGCCAATCTTATTAGTAAAGTAGTTAGGGTGCAGTTGGTAGAAATAACAGGAGTGATAAGAACCACAGTTTACCGAACATCTACCAGGGGCCAGGCATGTGACAGTCGCTTTAAATGCACTGTCTTGACTCCTTCCAACATTCCTGCGACTGCTCTTTACAGAAAATGGACGCTCGGGATGGTTACGTGACGGACCACGGACTCAGCTATAAATATAGCTGGTTTGGGACTACAGAACCAAATCTGTCTGGTTCCAAAGATAGCACGTTTCCCCTTCTTTACTATGTAGCCCCACGCATGATAAAACTAGCATGAACTGACCATCTTCTTTATGCAAGGCACTGAAGCAGCAAGATATATGCGGGTAGTTTTAAGCAGTTTAATGCTAATAGAATAGAACTAGAATAGTTTATAGGTGGAAGAGTTTAAGGAACAGAGAGAAGAGACTTGAAGTAGATGAGGTAGATAAGATCAGACCATGGAAGGCTTTGCACGCCATTTTAAGAAGCATAAGCTTATCCAGATCCTCTGAGGAAAAGGGTGGCATGGGCAAACCCTAAGCAGAGGAGTAACGTAGTCCCATTTGTGTTTTAGGAAAATTCTCCCCGTAGCAGTGTGGAGTTTCTCCTGCCGGCGCACGAACTGGTGAGGCAGACTGTCCACTTTGGGGAGATCTCTTAGAAATCACCCAACTCTAATGTTCCTTTGTTTGTTCATGCATTTATTCAATGAGTATTTATTGAATCCTAATTTTTTTAGGAAAGATTTAAAAAAAAAAACAAAATGTTTTATTTAAAAAAGTAATGGATTTAACACACACAAAAATGTTGTATCTTATCACAAGAAACCATGGTCCACTCTGCATACTAAGGGGATAAGAACCAAGCTTAAAGTTTTATGGTTAACATCATCCTCCCAGTCCTGCTGGAGTAGCTCTTTACAGTATTTACTGAATCTTTATTACACACCAGGACAGATGATCTATTGCTACATTGAGTGAGCCGATTCAGAGCATCCTCCACAAGCCCCAACTGAAATGAATGAGACACAGATTTCATCTCAGAACAAACAGAAGAAGAAAGATACGTAAATACGCAGAGAAAATAAAGACTCATCCTTCAGCAAGATGGCAACTTGGGAAGATCCTAAATCTACCTCCTCCAGTGGACACACTGAGTCCACAGCTACATGTGGAACAATTTCCTCTTAAAAAAGCCTAAAGGCTGGCTGAGTGATAACTACACATTGGGCAATCAAGAAGAAAATCACATCAAACAGGTAGGAACAGGTGGGACACAACCTCGCCAGAAAACCCACCCCAGTGCTGTGACCCATAATTGAAAGGGAACTCAAAACCCAGAGCTTCTCCATGAGGAGCAAAGGGTTCGAACTCCAAATCGGGCACCTCAACTTCTAAGACCTGCACCTGCGAGATGAGACTCCAAAACATCTAATTTCGAAAATCAACAAGGCTCACATCCCAAGATGTGTCCTGAGATGCGAGACATGAGAAATGGATTCTACAGTCAGCACATAAGGTGAAACCATATTTAGTCAAAATTATCCCTTGAAATCCTTGAAAACGCATTACACCCATTAAGTACAATGTTGTCCTATCTTTCAAGAAGTTGACCACGGTCATTTTTTCCTCCAACCCTGAAGTGGTCACTAATTCTTTAGTGAGAGACCAGGTGAAGTGGTGGGCATGTGTTTAAAGCTCATGTTCTACAAAAATAGGTATGTTTAACACCAGAATCACCCTTAGCAAGATAAAATGACCACACTATGAGAAGAAAGAAGGGTAAGAGCCACTGAGGGAACTGCAGATGCTCATCTTCCGTCTCACCCGCTCTGGGATACTCACGGAGTGGTCTGCATGTGCCAATGGACTGGAACGACAGAGTCACCCTGGCTCTTTAAATCCCTCTGCAGAGCACTGTTCATTCTGAGTAGTAACGCGTGTATAATGCACGTCCACTTTAACAAATAATAACTACAGTAAAGGTATATACAGATGGAGTAACGGCACAGAAGGACTTGCTAACTATCTTTAGGAAATTAAGGAAGTTGTACGGAGAAAGTTGAGTCTTGAAGAATAAACAGGCATTCTCATCAGAGAAACAAGGGAGAGAAGGGAATTCCGCACCAGAAACAGGTAAAGACAAAGGTCGAAGCCCGCATTCTGTCTGCTACTTCACGCTGACTTCCGTGTATATTCACATACACAGAGGGGCTGGCCATCCACCTTCTCCACACAGGAGAAAGAACCCTGGTCTTCATTCCGCAAAGTCCTGCTGTCTGCTTAGAAAGAATCTCTCTCACACAGCGAGTCCTCTGTTTTTACACTTTCTAAGCTTACCTACAAAATTCCTCAAGTTAGTTTAGTATGCTACAATACAAGACTTGTACAGTGGGGCAGACAGACATGAACGATGGAGGAAGACTTTCCCCGGAAAGCTGAGTAGGCTGATTTAGAGAACACTCAGCTTTTAATCATCCGACAGGAAAAACTGTTCAGTCTGAGCCTCAAACCCAGTCCTCCACAAGTTGTTACAGACTGCTCTTTCCTTTACTGAATTTTCTTATTTCAAGGGTATCATTTTCCAAATGTTCTAAAACGAACTGACCTGAAGGTGGTGAAAGCTAACTTTGTAGTACCAGTCACCCATGTGCGAAAAATATTTTCACAGAAAAAGCAAGTGCATGAAAATATTTTTACCACAATAAATTGCTGGTTCCACATTTCTTTGAAAAGAGGTGGGGGGCGGGGGAGAAGCCTGTGAATAATTAGTGATGTGCTTAAACTGCCAGCCCAGCATCACTGAAACTTACCGGGTGCCAAATTATTTAGCTGAACAGTATTTAAATTAAAAACTAACGACTAGGTTAATTTAATACATGTTCATCTCTACTCCAACTCTGTCTCTACTAATTGAGCTCCAAAGCTGTATTTTACACATGCGTCTTAGTCAGTGAATGAAAAACAGCTGACTGCTTGAATATAACAAGTCAGTTACAAATAACTACTTCTTTTAATGTAAGCTTTATTGTCATTTTAGATGTTTAACCAGAAACTATTTACTGGACATATTCACCAATAGGGTGGAAGGAATAATGTGTCACATAAAATGCACAAAAAATAGTTACATCAGGTAATTTGAGTGCTTTATGTTTGAGCTGCAGGCTTATCAAAACACCCGTAGTTACAAGTGCTGAGCTAAGCAGTACTACGTGGAGAACTGGAACTCCATCAATGCCTTTAAAAATCAATCTCTAAGTATTTAAATTATGGTTGGGGAAGACCCAAGTCCTTCATCCCCCTTTGTCTCACTCATTCCCCAAATCTATACTCTCTCTCTCTCTCTCCTTACTCAACAATCTATCTAACATATAACTTCTTCATAAAGCTGCAAGAAGTTATCACAGTTCACAGATTTTTTTTAAAAAGGGTGGAGAATCATTCCAAAAAAAGAAGTTATGGTAAAATTCCAAAGGCGCATAGCTAAGCATGGTCTGGCAAACACATGACATACTTATCTTTGCAAGGAGGGTATAGAACAGGCCACCCCTTCAGCTTCTGCAAACCATAAATGTCACAAACATTCTAAACCACCCACAGAGGACCAACCTAAATCTGTATGTGGGCTCATCTACTCAGTACCACAATAGTCACTGAGCATAAAAACACACAAAACCAAACCAAAAGGAAAAAAAAATGTTTTCACACTATAGCATAGAAGAAAACTTAATAAGCAAACACTTGTCCATAAAGAGTTGACAGCAAAAAAAAAAAAAAAACCTCCCAGACACCAAATGAAAACAATATCTGAATGTGAACCTGGCACCAGAACAAACGGAATGAAGTTATGAAAGCTAGGATTTGGAAAGTGCCATAATTATTTATAATAGCGGCAACTGTCCCGGATTCCCCTCATCACAAAATGAACATGGAGGCAGGCTACCAGCCACCAGTTTCTGGATCTTACAATGTGTCCCAAGCGGGTAATGGTGTAATGGAAAGAAATGGTGTAGGAGCCAGAAAGCCTGATTCCTGGCCCCATTTCTGCCACCATCCGGTTATGGGACCTTGGGCATATCGCTCCAGATGTGGGAGAAGTCTCAGAAATCTAAACAACCTAAGAGCTCTTCTAGATAGAGAATGTTGTAATATACATCCACACCCTCAGACTTAAAATTGTTGGGAGCTTTGTTTTCTTTTTTTGGAGGGTGGAGGTGATAGAGGAGGGGAGGCAGAAAAAAAGGAGATTAGAAAGTTTGTTTATTTCAAGGATCTCACATGGAAAATGTAAAAATAAAAACAGAATCTTCCTCAAGAAGTTTTGGGAAATACAGAAGAAACGGATCTATCCTTGCCCCCAGCAAATGTGTGGTGTATTTCCTGAGATAAACAGGGAAGAAATTAATCAAATTTTCTTTAGCCGAAGGAGTCTAATCTCCTACCCAATACATATATCCCCTAAAAAATATTCCCCCGAATGACTGCCTAACCTATACCTGAACATCCTCAATCACAGGGAGTTTAGTCCTTCACAAGCCAGCCCATTCTTCTTGTTAGAAAACAATCTATCAACATCTTTCTTCTACTGAGTGAAAATCAATTTCCTCATAAATGCTGGCCCTGGTTCTGCCCTCTAGCTTCACAGAATGTGTTAACCCTTCTTCCTCTGTCAGATCGTCAAATATTTGGAAAGGGCTGACCATTCCCAAGGCAGGTTCAGCACCCACACTTCCTTCCACCCTTACTCATCCGACATGGTTTCCCGAGCATTCATCGGCTGAGCCTTCCTGAGCCTGGTCTGGCAGAGCAACTCTTAACGTGCGGTGCAACACAATATTCCAAATGTGGTCTGACGGTTCGATCCAATTCAGAAAAACATTTATTGAGTGCCTTCTAAGCTCCAGACTAATATTTTTCTTGATCTTAACTATACTTCTATTAATGCATCCTAAAAACATATTAGCGTTGTTTGTTCTAGCCCATTTCAGGCTACCATGATAAAAATGAGACCAGACTCTGTTATCCAAACTATCAGTTTGCTCCCTGGCTCCCAGTTCTATAGGCATTACAGTGTGGTAGGACAAGTTTTGGAATCATGTGGACCTGGGTGGACCATGTCATTTACTAGCTGAGTGACCTCAAGCTGGAAAAACACTAGTTCATTTACAATGTTTCATTCAAGTCTCTGATAAAAAACAATTTTTAAAAGCCAAAGCCAATGTAGCAAAAATTATTCTCTAGAATGACAATGACCCATCAGTCCAATTAAAGAGTGACTGCCCCTCATGTTCAGGTATGGAAGAGGAGATGGTTTAGTTAATGAAGGAAAGAAGAGAAGCACGAATTCTGTGCCAGACACTTAGTATACTGTTACCTCATTTCATAACAATCCTGTAGGATAGTTACATTGTCTTCACATAGAAAGGAATCGAGGAATTAAGTGATTAAGGGATGTGCCTACGATCACGTGGGTAATAAGTAGAGGAGCTGAGCTCAAACAGTTCTGTCTCCCTCCTGTTCCTGTTCCAACCACCGCACCGGGAGAGAAGCACAGGAAGAACGTGTGTGGTCGAGGAGGGTGAGGGGAGGCAGGAAAGGGTGCTCAGGGAGACACAAGTAGCATGAAGCTAGAGATAATGTTGGGAAGGTTAGATTGAGGACAAATGGCAAAGGGTCCATGTTAAGGAATTTGGACTTCAATTGTTGGCGAAGAGTCAACCCCTAGTAGCTACGGTTAGTAATTTCACAGATAATGATAATGATGTGGCTCTGGAAACAAATAAAGCAGCGTAAGTGGAGCAGTGTTGTGTGTATTGTTTTACACAGGGTTGGGAGGGAAGGCTTTCTGAACAGAAGTGATTTAAATCAGGGAGAAAGTGAAACAAGTATCTCAGGGAAGAGCACTCCAGGCTGGAAAGCCCTGAGCACACCTGGCATATTCATGTTTGAAAAACACAATGAAGGCCAAGTCTCCCAGCCAGGCTGGAAAAGCATTAACAAGGGGAAGAAGCATAGGAAGTAAAGACCAACAGACGGCAAGAGCCAGATCATACAAGATTTGGAATTTTAGCCTTAGTTTAATGAGAAGCCACTAGACAAAGTTTTGAGCAGGAAGTAACATGATTCAATTTATCATCAGTACTATTATTTACTGAAATCATAATAAATTAAATTTATGGTTCCCTGAAGTACCAGTCCATAACTATCCAAAAAAGAGAGAGAGAGAAATTAGTTTGGCTCACTAATTCTCAGTAAACCCACGCTGGCTTCTAATTCTTAGTTAAGTGCTCATAAACCAAACACTACTAATCTGTTCTAGAATCTTGCCAGGAACTTGGTGTGAGAATCCATCATTCCTTCTCCTCCCTGCCCCTAAATTCTTTTTGAAAACCTGTGACATTTCCCCTTCTTCCATCTTGTGGTATGAAGTATAGGTAGTTAATAAGTCGTTGTGGTGGTACCAAATGTAGAAGCTAAGGAGACAGACAGACAGGCAGAGAGAATGTAAAAGCAGAAGGATGTGAAGACACAGAAAAGAGGGAGAAGTGGCCCAGGTGGGCTGCATGGGACGTATGAACAGGCCAAACTGCAGGTGTCTGCTGGAGAGGGATGAAAAACATTATCGCACAGAGTTAACAGAAACCACATTCTGTCATTTCACCTAAAGCCTGAAAGAAAACATACAAAAAAAAAAAAAAGGTAACGTCTATTCTAACTAGATGGCAAGACTATGGCTGAATTTTCCTTACATTTGAGGTTAATTTTCTATACTATTGTTATAAGATTTCCATAAGCGATTAAAAAAAAAGTTAAGCACGGGGGTTTATTTTCCAGAGCAAGTAAAAGTCAAGGTAATCAACTCCTGAGACAATAAATATAAATCTTGAGAAGCTGAAATCAGACTCAATATAGATTCTTCTTTTTAAAACTTCACAATAATGTACTTTTTGTTGAGGAAGAATGGAGAATGCAGAGCCTAGAGGAAAGACTACACAATCCAGAAGAGCAACATTCTGACAATTTGGTGACTCTGATGGGTTTTTTTTATAATACACAATTGGATGATGAAAGCTGAAGAGTCAGACCACAAAAGAGCCTCCCGGGGTGCTCAGGCCTGTGGCTGGAAAGGGAGAGGGTGCCTTGGTGTCTCTACTAGACCCCCCTAGTGGTTCCAGAGACCCAGTGGTGCCGCATGGAGGAGAAAGCAAATTCTTTTGTAAAAGAGAATCAAAACAAATACACATACATGCACAGATACATACATATACATAAAGACTAATCTGGGCAAAAAAATGCATCTAGTTTTTTTCTTTCCAAAAACATTTTCAGTGGTTGGGCTTTTAAGAGATTTTGCAGCTTACAGTCGATTCTCTTTAAAAATTGTGTTTTTTTTATATTTCAAATTTTCCCTGCTAAGTATTTGAATTAAAAAAATTTTCATAACAATAATGAAAACCTTTTCTTATCTAACTTCCTTTCATCTGACATTCCCAATGAACTTTATTTCTATACAACAATGTAAGTGTTTTTATGCATCCCCATTTCACTTTTCCCAAACCCTCAACATTTACTCTATCAGTCACTGCTGGCTAAGACCACAAATCTATTATTTGGCATCTACCTATGTTACACCAACACAGTGTCTCAAGGCCTATTTACTATTGACATAAAACTCCAGTTGCCTTAAACACAAATTCCACTTTAAAATCTGTCCAACAGGATGACAACAGTTGCCTACAGGCAAGAAATTTACGTTCTTAAAGTTTTTGATATTCTGCCCTTATCACCTCTGTCCAAAGCCTAAAGTGGTACCAAATACAACTGTATCAGATTTTATACAGAATGCTTTTGATGGTTAGAAAGAATCCAGCTTTCTTTTTCTTCTCTTTATTTACTTTTATTGTTGTATGACGGACCCAGTTTTCTTCAATAAGAGTAATTCCTAAATATGATCAAACCCAAATGATTAACTCCTTAAAAAAGACACAAACTTTACCTAAATGTTTTAATTAGTATTTAAAAAAATATTATCGCTGATAAATCTGTCTCACAAGATAATCTAGTGTTTACAATATTTTGCTTTGATAATATACTCTACAGAACACAGTAATACACTCACTGGAAGGCTTAGGAATTCATTTAAGTAGTCCACAAGGAAATCATCTGTTGCCAAAGAATTTTCCTGCAAAAATATAAAAACACAATATTATGCTTATACTAAGATGTTTTAAAACATGCCAATATTATTCTCTAATTCTGATATTAATACATTATAATGTAGATCTTCAAATCTTTACCAGTCAGCGGTGAACCCCCACTAATAAATAGAACATGGTGCTCTGAGCTCTGGAAGGAAGAAATAAGAAAATAGAATGGAGCATATTCTTAAAAGACCTTGCTACTGGACTCAGCTGGAAAACAGAACACAGGGGAAACGCAGCACAGCACTTAAATAAACTTCAGCAAATACAAAATACTACACGTGGTAAATTTCCCATGGACTTATTAAAATTATTTATTTCATTAAAAAAAAAAGGTAGAGTCAGTAAAGACAGCACCAATGTATGGAGTTAAGTTGAGATTCAGATTAAAATTTCTTAAATCACCTAATGGAATTGTGATCAACTAAGTGAAGAAAGTATTCTACTGCCTCACCTTCAGGATGAGACAGTGTTCGTAACTTGGGTCCTCCTTAACTTTCGCATTAAGAAACTTTGACAGTACATGTGTTCTAAGCATAAGGATTGTATACATTTTTTTCCATAACTATTTCATCCACCAACATAGTCACTTTCAAAGTTGGCAAAATTGGAAAGCCACTGCCAAGAACGAATTCTCTCTTCCAAATAAAACACCTTACCTGATTAGTAATTGTTTCCATTGTGTCAAAAGTACTTCATGGCATACTCTGTTGTATAGCACATGTGTTTATTTTGTTATTCATAATTATATTTCAATTTCACAAATCTAACATGAAAGCTGACAATATGACATAAGGCTATTATTTCCATATGGCTGATTATTTTCTTCTTATACTGGCCAATTTTAAAAAATTTGTTGAAGTACAGTGTGAAATATAAGGAAGAAATTATAATATATTAACACCTACTTTGGAAAACAGATTTTCAGGGTAATTTCTTTAAGTAATTGCAGTGTCAGTACAGAGTTATGAACAATCACTTAGAGGATTTATATCAAGCAATTTAGTAAAAATCTGGTTAAAAATGACAACAAACTAAGGACTTAGTTTACTTAAAAATCTCAACTGATTAAAACAATAACAACAAACTTAGGATCTCACAAACCTACTACCTTTATAGTAGTACCTTAGTAATACATTCTCAAACAAAATTCTGATTGGCAAAGGTCTCCTAAAGCAGAACAGGGCAGAAAACATTTGTGGAGGCTAAAAGGATAATAATAATCTTTCAAGCTTTACCTTTCAAAGCTACTCTAATTTTCTGGACTTCACTTAGTGAACTACCTAGTTCCTGCTAACTCTTAGGAGAAATCTACTGAATTCAAAAAACATTTTTAGGATTTCCTAGGTAAAAGGCATTGTGTTACAAGAAAGGTGGCCAACTTCTACACTACTAGGCTCATGATCAAAAATCCACAGATGGGAAGGGTGAGTATTTTAAGTTAGTAATTGTAATGGAGGGCAGTCCCGTGTTCGTTTTTCTAAAATAGCCATTTTGTTTTAAATTTTTAGCCATAAAACAATGTGTATTTCATGGGTGGTGGACCTAAATATTGCTTAGAATTTGGCCAGCCACATAGCCAGGAATCTCTAGGGAATCCTCAGATTCAGGTATTCATTTCCAGATGCCTCACACTTCTAAGAGACTCAGTGCTTTCCAAACCACTTGGGATGAAGTACCTGTTTTGTTTTGTCTTTTCCCTAATTCATTTCAGACAGATAACTTTTGTAAAATGCCATAGAATGAACTGCTAGAAAATGAAATAAAAATATACATAATACAAGCCCAACTTTTTTTATTATTAAATTCAATAGCTATAAACATACTCTGTCAAATTACCATAAAGTTTCTAAACATTTATTCTTGATTTCTGAACTCATTTCCTGATGGGCGGATAGGAGTTCTCAGGAGGCACAGTCCGCACACCTACTGGAGCAGAGCTTGCCTTACTCCCTGGTGAGCAGGGTGCCCTCAGCTCCCTCAGGTTCCCCCAAAGCAGAACTACAGCGAGAGGGCATTTCCTTGGCATTCAGTCACATCCTCAGGTTTGCACTTACAACCGTGGACCCTTAAAATAGTATTCAAATCCATCAAATTCTGTATTTCTTTTCAGAAATTGTATCTTAATTTCTACCAATATTAAACATCTGTATCTGCTGGTATCGGGGTGGTCAGATCCACAATGGAAATAAGTGTAGCCTCCAAGTGTCATCTGCTCAATCCTCTCATCACCCTTTAATGAGAAGGCCTGCACGTCTCTAAGTAAGTGAGCATATTTTCCTGCTGCAGTCTCTAGTCTGATGTGTTCAGATATCTTGCCACATCAGTAACAAAGTCTTGTGAACCTACGAGGATCTGATATATCCTTTATTCTCAAAACCTCTTAGGTAAAAAGAAAAATAAGTTTAAAGCCTTGATCTGCAGAAGCAGCCCAGTTACTCTCAGTATATTTCCACAATCCAGTCATTTGGCTGTAGTAAAATGAACTAAGTCTCCACATTCAGCTTTAACATCTTCCAAATAACCAATAAACTGCTGATGGTTAGCGGTACAATCAAGAAGAAAACTGAGTTACAATCAATTCCTCCATTACATCATTCCATGAACCTGATTGCAAAGTTTGCAACACAGATTCTCTGCTGAATGATGCAATGGAAGGTAGGAACAGTCTTTCAGAATTGAACACGCTCTTGAAACCAGTTTTTTCATGTATTACAGGTGTGCCATCTGTGAAAGTGAAGTCATCTTTTCCATTTTTAGTCCAAACTTCTCAAATTTCTTCCTGAAAGAGGGTTAAACGAAATAGTTTATATGTGTCTGCTAATTTTTATAGGTAAAATTTTTCATTGTTTAAAAACTCATTTTGCTGGACCCTCAAATGAGATCAACTACAATTTCTTCACAACCCTAAAAGATGCAAGATATACAAAGAAGATCTTCTAAACAAGAGGAAATGGGGTAAATACAGATAAAAGCCATCATCCAAGAAAGAATATAATACATGCCAAGAGAAAATTACAACATAAAAATTTTCTCCTGAAGGAGGCAAAGATATTACTTGGTAAGAGGAATCAGAAAAGACTCAAGTGGGGAAAACGGCATTTGAAATGGATTTCAAATAACTTCGAATTCTGTATTTAGAAATACAGAATGACAGACATACACATGACAGGCAATACAGTGTAAAGAAAGAAAGAGAGGATGGAATGCAAAACATAGTAATGGTGATCACAGTTGGCTAATGGCACAGTAGAAAAATAATCCAAATTTCCAACTTCCTTTCAAGCCATTCACACATTAAACCAAAGCCATTCATCTAATTTCCTATGCAGAATCCTAAACTGACACACTTTAGATTGGGGATGCTATCATCGATCAGGAGATAGGATAGATCGATCATATTTCCAAAATTTTACCTATCAGGATGGACCTCTTTTTTGCTTTTTCTTCCTAAACCACATATAAATTCTATCTTTTCTCCTTTCTAAACAAGCCAATCATTATACCAGAGCTTTCTACCAGGTATGCAATGATAAATAGTGGTGTGCAGACAACGGAATTCAATGGGTCAAGTGAAAGTAGAACTCTTCAGCCCTCATGTCAAACAGGCAGAGTCAGGGATGGCTGGTGCTTCCAGGATTGCAGTTGTGAGCAGCCTTGTTTGGGACTCCTGAGATCCAACTCCCTGCCCTGGAGACGGTGATTTATGAGCCACATCCCACACCCAGATACTGAGCACAGCCAAGGAGTTGCCCAAGCCCCTGGACATGAATTTATTAGCTAGCTGCAAAGTGTACCACTGCCCTGTGAAGCTGCTGGGGAAGTTTCTGTTTGAGATGTCCAAGAAAATAGTTCATAGCTGAAGATGCTGACAGCTTGGAGGAAAGGGGAGGTAGATCCTGCAAGACTACAGATGATGGCCCCAAATCTTCACCTTCACTTATACCAGGTATTTCTGTCTGTTGGCAACTGACGGATTCCTGTAGTAATATACAAGCTAGACATAAAGTGATCACTTGAAAAATGTATGTATATGCTGCAACTGTAGAGTTTCATAATTATTTTAAAATAACTGAAATATTTAACTGACTTCTAAATTTGTTTATTGTAAGAATTTTTAACATTATATTTGTCATAAAAAAAGGAAGTACTGCTAAATTTAAATTTTAATTTCAACTATTGAAATTGTGAATGGTTATAAAGATAGTACAAAAATGTTATTATTTGTTGGGAGCTATCATTTCTCACCAATAGAGACTAATCAAAAATAGTAAAAGATCAACATTAAAAAGTCTTGATTAGGAATTTCACATAGGCACTTCAAGCATAAAACCTAACATGAAAAAGTTACATATATTCAAAAAGGAAACTAAGAAAATAATTCCATTTACAGTAGCAGAGAAAAGAATAATAACCAAGGAGCCAGACTTGTACACTGAAACTAAAAAAATTGCTGAAAGAAATCAGAGAAGATATAAATAAATGGAAAGATATGCCATGTTTATGGATTGAAAGCCCATGCTATTAAGATGACAATACTACCAAAGCAATCTACAGATGTAATACAGTCTCCACCCAAATCCCAATTCCTCATTCCTTTTCTTTTCTTTTTTTTTTTGGCTGAAATGAAAAACCCATTCTAAAATTCATATGGAATTTCAAGGGACCTGGAATAGCCAAAACAATATTGAAAAAGAACAAAAATTGAAGGATTCACATATTGTGATTTCAAAGCTTCCTACAAAACTACAGTAATCAAAACAATGTGGTACTGCCATAAAGACAGATGTATAGAATAGAGACCAGAAATAAATCCTCTCATACATGGTCAAACAATTTTCAACCAGGGTGCCAAGACCATTCAGTGGAGAAAGGAAGCTCTTTTCAACAAACAGTGCTAGGAAAACTAGATACCCACATTTAAAAGAATGAAGTTGGACCTTTTCCTTATAACATACACAAAAATTAGCTCAAAATGGATCAAAGACCTAACATAAGGGCTAAAACTATAAACTACTTTGAAGAAAACATAAGGATAAATCTTCATGACCTTGGATTTGGCAATATATTCCTAAATACAACATGTAAAGCATGAGCAACAAAAGAAAAAATAAATAAATGGGACTTCATAAAAATTAAAAACTTTTATGAATTAAAGGGACCCTACTAAGAAAGTGAAAAGACAACCTACATAATGTGAGAAAATATTTGCATACTAGGTTAGAATAATAATAATATCCTCATGCTTTGGAAATGCTGTGTTTATAACAATTCCATTCAACCTATACAAATAACAGAATATGAATCTGAACAGACTAGCGATTAGCTCAAAAAATACGATTTTTAACAAGGAAAATACAGAAAATACTGCTTGAAACTACAGTCTCAATTTGATGGTAAAAATAAAGGGCATCTGCTTTAGAAAATTTTTTTCTTTTTTTTTTAAATGTCGTCTGTTTTTTAACCTGAAACTGTGGTTGAAAAAGAAAAGCTGAAACTGTGGGTTTTATATATCTGAAAATCTTTAACAAGATATTATATTACAAAATTTTTACTCTACCAAGACTATTTTGAAGCATGGCGTATCTATATGTGTAGTTTCAATTTTTAAGGCACAACAAAAATTATGATTATTTTGGATTTAAGAGTCAAGTACTCACATCTTTAACACTAACTTCTGTTTTAAAGTTAAAAAGAATTTTAGGAGTCACTGTCACTTTAAACTTTTTTCAGTGTATATCTAACATACAATCAAATCCCAATGTATCATAAAGCAGTCTGAACTCCACTATTTTTGCTATGATAGATTTATATTTCAGTTTTTATGGAATACAAAAGAGAGGCTGAGATTTAGGGAAGTAATAAGGAGAAGCATTCACTTTATCACTTTTATTATTTGAATTATTTGTAAGAATGTATTTATATATTGCTTATGTAGTTAAAAATATACCCCCAAAGGAACTAATGAGATAATCAAATATTTAAGTTTTTGGTGTACATTTTTCCTAAGAGAATTATCAAAGACCAATCAAATACAAAGTTAATAAAGACACTAAAGTAGAAAAAAAAAGTCAAGAGAGAAATACTCAGGAAATACAGACTATGTATCAAATTAAGCTTTGCAAAAAATTTAATTATAAGTGAAGCAAATTATATTAATTGTTATCTATGAAAATATCCATCAACCAAAATGGATTATTAATCATCTAATAACATATTCTGGGAATCATGCTACTTACTAAAGGGAATATTAAGGTGTACTCTATAGGAGCTCACAATTTTGTTAAGAAATTGCAAAATTTATAAACAAAAAGTTAAAATTATACAAGGCAATGTGTCCCTGACAACAAATGATTTATCCTAAATGTTATTCTCTCCTTTGAAGATTAAGACCCGACATAAAGGTTACGTATTTTGCAGACATCCATATAGCACTGTGGATTTTAGATCACTGAGTGAGAAAATGCAATACGAAAAAAGTTCCTATGAATATGGAAGCACTTTATATTAACATAGGATTATACTGACAACAATGGAAAACCAAAACAACACTACTTACATAAAATAGAAGTTATTTCTCACATAATTATAAGCAGTTCAGAACTGGCATTGTGGCTTCCCAACGTATCCGGAGCCCAGGGCCCTTTGATCTTGTGACTCTGACATCCTCCAGATACCACTTCTACCTCATGATCCAAGATGACTCAGGGATGAGCTCCAAGATCACATCCTCATTCCAGCCAACAGGAAAAAAGAAAAAGAGTATGTTCTTTCCCTTTACGCTTACCTAAATGTTAGAAGCACAACGACCCAAGTTCTAACTGTGGCTCAACCAGCCACTAGCTGTGTGACCTCTGGGTTAGTTATTTAATCTTTGTAAACATTAGGTTTCCAGAAATAGGACACAACACTTCTGCTTACAGTCTATTAGTCAGAATTTGGTTAAATTTAGTTGCAAAGGAGGCTAGAAAATGTAGTCTTTATTCCGGAGAGCCATGTGTCTAGTATGTATTATGGAAAATGGTAGAATGGACTTTGGGGAACCAGAGACCTCTGCCACACACTTTTTTCTAAGAATATTAATGAGAAAAAGAGAAACTTTTACACTTTTGAAAAAGACAGATAAATATTATCTGTCTGACATATGAATTATTTAATCGACAGATAATGCTTGGTGAGCATATGAATTTGAGGATCTCGTCACATACGGGTCACAAACTGAAAGCTGCACAGGGCTCAAAGGCAATCTGGGTGATTATAGTTTGGAAACGGAGGAGATGAGCTGGACCTCGAAGAATGTGCAAGATTGTGAAATGGATGGGGGAGAGCAACTGAGACAAAACTCGACAGCAAAGGCAAGGAGGCAACCAAGGCAGTTTGGCTGGAACAGAAGGCATGTGGAAGTACTTTATAAACACCAAAAACAGTATGAACATTGTCTTTATCACACAGGAAGTACTGGGAGGTAAGGTTAAAGAAGCCTGAAAAGTTACAGAAAACGATTCTGAACGCTAAAGGAAGGCGTTTGACATTCTGGTTCTGCCAGTTACTAGATGTGTGGCCTCAAGCCAAGTTAGTTAACCTCTGTGAACACTGACTTCCTCATCTGTGAAATGTGGGTGTTAATAACCCCCTAATAGGGTTGTTTTCAGGTTAAATACTAGTAGGTAGTCAGCATTCAATAAATAGTAGGATTAATGAAAGCTCTGAGCAATCGAGTAATGTGATTTTTTAGAGTTAATAGCAATCTGTTAGCTACGGCAGGAGTGAGGGGAGAAAGGAAAAAAAAAAATCTAAAGGCAGAGCAAAGCCACAGCAGGTAATTCGCATAGTTGATGCACAGGAGTTTGCACTTTATGCCTCAGGCAAAGAGAAATTGAAGTCGGCAGAGAGAGTATTGGAGGCAGTGATAATCAGTTAGGACTACTGCCAAAGTCCACGCTCAGGGATGAGGGCTTGAATAAGACAGGAGCTGCAGAGGATGAAGAAAAAGATCTGGCTATGAAAGGAACTTGGTAAATGACTGCAGGTGGCAGGTGAAGAAAAGGGAAGAAAGGTTCTGGCTTAGGTGACTGGCCACTGACACCACTAACCAAAATTATAAAAGAGGAAGAAAGACAGAATGAAGGAGAAGGGATGGGCGTTAGTTCAGTGTAGACTACTGACATGACTCAGGGACATCCAGATCATGAAGGTGCCCAACAACCCAACAGATACAGAATTCTGGCATCAGAAGATGTGTGTGGGCTGGAGGTGTGCGGCGCTGGGTGGGAGTCTGGGACATAAGGGTAGCTGAAGCTATAGGAGGAGAAGAGGAGTGCCCCCAGAGAATCCTGAAGAAGGTCAACACTTTTGTGGGCAAGGAAAAAGAGAAGCCAGAAAGGGGGACTTCAAAATGAGAGACAGGAGAACTAGGGGAGAGTGGCATCAAACAAACCAAGAAAAAGAGGAGTAGCTAATAGTCTTCAAGGCTATGAGTTCCCACAAACTGGGAAAAGACCTGGGGAGGTTAGCAGACAGCTTAAGTGTTAAGTATAATATTGCTAAGTGCTCTTTAGAGAGTTTATGCTGGCGTTGCATGGGAAAGGATTGCCCCCAGAAACGCTTACTCCTGGCTGGGATGAGGAACAGCTCAGGAAGCAGTTTAAAGAAGTTTACCACTGCACAGTGTTATACCAAGGCAACAGGAAGACAGGTGGAGTTTCTGACTGGCTCTCTGTGCCTCTGTCTTGGTCCCCCTCTCTCAGTGGTGGACCAAAGGGTGAAAGTGGAAAGTGCTAGCAGATTCAGCTAGCAGAGACCCTCTCCTCTCGTAGCCCCTCCTAGACAGTGAACTTGTTGAGACTTATCCTCAGCATGGAGCACTGCACTGTGAATACAGAGGCACTCACGTTTGTTGAATAAAAAGCCAAAGCAAATAAGATAATCGACCAGCAAGAGAAATTAAGTGCTGTAGGACATGAGCAAATAATCTAGAGAAGTGGTCAGAGCTCTTGGAATCAAACCTGAGTAGAAATCAGGCTCCACTCCTTCCTATCTAAGTGTATTATTACCTTGGGAAGTTCCTTAAACACACAATGGGAATTATAGTTGAAGCTACCACCCTAGATGCAGCGCTCACCTACACGAAAATGTATATAATGTACTCAGCAAAGTAAAGTACTTACTATTACTCAGCTGTCCAGAAGTCTGACCTGAGAACAAAGTTCAGTACACTTTTAAAGGAATTATGCCTATAAATTGACCACTTATTATCAATCAATTCCACCTACTACTGTTTACTGTAACCAGGAACTGCACAGCCACATCACAATAAAACTATGGAGATAAAATCTACCTCCCAAGGAGTCATTTAAAAGTTCAGCAAAATTAAATGAGACGATTTGTGTAAAAGAACTTTAACAATGAACAGCATCCACCATAAAAATCAATTGGCCCTTTCTTAAAAATGCACCTGTTAAAAAATACAAGACGGCCTTGTACTCAGCACCACTGTTATGAAACCAAAGCTTCTATTTATACCCATTTGGCAAAAAGAAGAAAAGAAAATGCACAGCTTTTTTCTATGATAATTTGCTGTTAAAAAAAGAAAAAGCCAAGAAAAAAAAAAAGCAGCCCTCTAAATTGTACTTACAAACTCCTCTTCTGTAATAGCTGGTGGCTCTGAAACAAGATAAAAAAATGACATTATCTCACTCAAATCTGATTTCCTTTTAAAGTAAATGAAATAATTTGAGACAGTACTTAGCCCTACTTTATACGTGGGCAACTCAGTAAAAATTTTGGCCCTCTGTCCATTCTCTGCACATGGATTGAATTTTAAATTGGAATTCAAGGTGGAAGTGGGGAGGAAAGGCCTCTGGAATCCAGCTTGGTCACTACTTCACTGTGACGCTGGAGTTAGCCTTACTAAATGGAGGTCTCTGTTATTCCCGCTGCAAAACGGAGAATTAAGCAAGATAAAATAAGAGGGTGCCAAGGAGGCACTGTAAAAGCGGCGTGGTTTCGGTAAAATTCGTAATAAAACGCAATGAGAGGGCTTTGAAGCCAGGGCTTCGAATGTTTGGAAGAGGGGACGCCCGGGCAGAGGGGGAAGCCCAGAGGCCGTGCGCGGCGGGGCCGCCCCGCGGGCCAGAGCGGCCGTCCGCGCGCCCCGGCCCCGGCCCACCTACCGGCGGAGAGCCGCTTCTGGGGCATGCCGCCGCCGGTGCCCGCGCCCGGGGCCCCCGAATCGGCGCGGGCCCTGAGGCCCGGGAGCGGAGGGCGACGCGGAGCGGCGCGCGGCCCCGGGCTGCGCCGGCCGCTGTGGCCCCCGCCCGGCCCGAGTTGCTATGGAGCCGAGACAATGCGGGGGCCGACCAGCGGGCCGCTCCGAGCGGTCACACGCCTTTGGGGGGCCCCCTGCGGCCGAAGAAGGGACTCGCCGGCCGCCCCAGCCCGTCCTCCTCCCGGCGGGGGGCCGGCGCCACCGCCAACGCCTGAGGGACGCCGCGCGCCCCGACCCCGGCGCCGCCACCGCGAGGGCCCCGGACACGCGCGTCGCCCTTTGCCCCCGCACCAGCCGGGGCCTCGTTGCCGTGGTGACCGCGGCTCGGCCAGTGCTCCCCGCACGCGCTCCCGCCCGCGCCGTCCAGGAAATGTGGAGTCCGTGGAAACAAAAGATCCGCTCGGAGCGGGTGCGGGAGTGGAGGCCAGACGGGCTGGTCCTCCTGAGATGAGTGGGTAGAAAGGGAAGAGTTTTTTTGATACTAAAGGAGGACGAGTACTCCACACACATACTCTTGCTTGAGCTCATTCACAGTTGTATCAAATGCCTCCATCAAAAGTTAAAATATTCGCGTGCCTTAGGAACCAGGTCTTCCCCACATTTTTCCTCCAGTCGGTTAGGACAGCCGAATTTTCAAGATAGGTAGGCTTTAGCCATTACCAGAGGAGGCAAGAAGACGTAACAGTCAACTGAGGATGCCCACGGTGTGTGTTCTAGGGAAAATTATAATAGAGCAGTTTTAAGTGAAAAGAGAAATTTGCAAAAAGAAAGACAATGCTTCTAATGGGGGGGGAGGGGGGACACTTTTAGAAATGTCGTGGCTAACTCAAATTTCCAACCCAGACCTCTCCCTCGAGCCTCAGAACCCTAAATTCAGTTGCTACCAGTGGCAGATCTTCTTGGATGCTTCCAAACCAAAATGTCCTAAAGGAAATTCACACTCTTCTGATTTCTTATTGTCAAATTTCATCTTCCTACATAAATTCCATGTTCAGTAAATGGTACCTTCATCCACCAAGTGACCCAGGCCAGAAACCCCATATTCAGCCAAGTGCTAGGTTCTGCCAATTCTACCTTAAAGTATTTGTGGAATCTGGAATCTTCTCTGCATTCCCACTAACAACCGCAGCCCTAGCACAGGCTCCCATTTGGACAGCTGTAAGAACTTCCTAACTTGTCTCTTAGACTCTGCTTTTAGTGGAGTTCCCCTTAAAATCCATTCTCCATGCAGAAAGCAAAATAATCTAAATGCAAATCTGACCTACTTAAAAGCTTCAGTGGCTCCACATTCGCCTCCCAGGGACCCACAGGTGTGAATGCTTAAGCAAACAAGGAGTAAGACAATGGGTGCTTGTACTGCCAGGAACTATAACACCTGCTTAGTTATATTTATTGCCTTTTCAACCATACACAGGCAAAGACAAAAAATAAAGCAATGGACTACTCCCTTGGCCAAACAAAATCAGTGTGCCGAACGAAATCAAGGGAGAGTAGTGAAGAGAAGAAAAAGGTGACATGTGAGGGAAATCAGAAAGGGCTTTGTCCGCCCTCAGATGGACTCTCATCCTGCCTAAGATGCGAACTACAGGAGTTGTGAAGAGGCGGGAGGGTATGGCTCAGTGGTAGAGTCCATGCTTAGCATGCACCAGGTCCTGGGTTCAGTCTCCAGTACCTCCTCCATACATACATACATACATACATACATACATACATAAAATAAGTTACTTTCCCCCTCCCAAAAAAAGGAGTTGTAAAGAGAGATTTCACATGTATTTAAAAGGATCACTCTGGGTGCTGTACGGATAGAATAGAGATGGGCCCAGGTAGTAACAGATCTGGCTCAGAGCACGGTGGTAGCAGTAACAGGCTTGAGATGGACTCGGATTCTGCATATATTTTAAAGTTAGAACCAGGATGATTCCCTGACAAATTAGATGTAGGAATGAAAGTAGTTGAGAATAACTCAGAGGTTTCTGCCATGAGCAACCTGAAGGATGGAGTTACAGTCCTTGGAGATGGGGAAAGCTGTGAGTGGACCACAGGTCAGACAGAGGTTAAGCTGCCTCTTAGCCATCCAAGCAAAGATTTTGAGTTTGCAGTTGACATGGGAGCCTGGAATTTGGGAGATATAAATCTGAGAGTCGACATATCAACGGGCTTTTCAGGCATTTGCTTGCAGTGTTTCTGTCACCAGGGAAGTCCGTCTAGCCTTTTTTTACCAGGCTAAATTATCTCATTCTCCAATACTCAGCTTGGGTGTCACCTGCAGGATACCTTCTGATGAATTCCTTTCATTAGCTTCTCCTCTTGCTGCTGTATACTTGGTACAAACTCCTATCTTAAACCTGTATTAATATTAAAATTATCTGTACAGGAAGGTGTACCCTCTACTCTCAGTGCCACTAACCAGACAGTAAACTCCTGGGGGTGAAGGAGATCCATGTTATTTTAAGCACACCCCCTCCAGCACCCACCACTGAACGCATACCGCTCAGTACGTTATGTATTTGTTGAAACATCTCTCCATTACAATCATTCTGCACTGTTCCCTGCTCACAGACAAGACTTCTTAATTCCTGTTTTAGATAGCACATTGATGATGAGTCAATAATTTGTTTTAACATTGTGTGGCTAACACTTATTGCACTCTCACTGTGGACCTCTAACAATAACCCTAAGAGACCAGTATTGTTCTCAACAATTTAAGAAACTGAGACTTGGAAAGGTGAGATGAGTTGCCCAAAGACAAACAATTTGCAAGTGTTGCAGCTACCAGCTGATCCAGTCTGTCTGATCCAAAACCTTTGCTCTTTAACAACTGTGCTAACAACTTAGCCTAAAAATAACCTCATCAGAGATTTTTAAAACAGCCTAAGAATCATAAAAACAGTAACTTGCACCCAAATGCATAGGTTATAAGCTATTTTAATGTTTTGATGATTTTTTTGGTAACAGCTGTATTGATATATAATTCACATGTCATAAAATTCACCTGTTTAAACTGTGTGATTCAGTGGTTTTCAGTATATTCAGAGTTGCAACCATTACCATAATCAATTTCAGAACATTTTCATCACCTCAAAGAAAACTCACACCCTTCAGCTGTCACCTCTTGTCCCACTCCCACCTGCACCCACTAATCTACCTGCTGTCTTTATAGATTTGCCTATTCTGGATACTTCGTATAAATGGGATCACACCATATGTTGGTCTTTTGTGACTGGTTTCTTTCACTTAGCATATTATTTGTAAAATCTAGCCATCTATGTTGTGGCATGAATTGGGTTTTTATTTCTTTTTGATTGCTGAATAAGTACATTCCAGTGTCTGGATATACCACTATTTGCCCACTCACCAGTTAATAGACATTTGGATTGTTTCCACTTTTTAAGCTATTACGAATAATGCTGCTGTTAACATTTGTGTACAAGTTTTTGTGTGGACATATGTTTTCATTCCTCTGGGGTATATACCTAGGAGTGGAATTGCTGGGCAATATGGTAACTCTATGTTTACTTTTTAAGGAACTGCAAGACTATTTTGTCTCTTTTTTTTAGAATTTTTTTCAGGGGAGAGATAATTCATTTATTTTAAATGGAGGTACTGGGGATTGAACCAAGGACCTTGTGCACACTAGGTATGCGCTCCACCACTAAGCTACGCCCTCCTTCCCCTGCAAGACTATGTTCCAAATTGACTGCACCATCTTATATTCCCACCAGCGGTGGATGAGGGTTCTGATTTTCGTACATCTTCACTAATACTTGTTACCATCTGTCTTTCTGATTGCAGCCATCCTGCTGGGTGTGAAGTGGTCTCTCTCTGTGGGTTTGATTTGCATTTCCCTGATGACTAGGTTTGACTAACTTTTAACACATGATGTTTCTGCCCCTAAACTAGCTCGTTTTTCCAAAAAAGCCTTCTTCTACGACCAGTCTTTACCACTGCTGAAAACCAAGGCAGTTCAAAACCACAAGTTTATAGTGAGAACTATAGCTGCATAAATGGACTTAAGTTTTTGTTTATTCTCTTCTGATTCTGGACCTACTGTTAGCAAATTGGAAGGATATGTTTGAGACAGATTTACTTAAACATAGACTTTGTGGTACACCTAAAATTCAATCTGGGTAGAGCGTATCAGACAGTCTCCCTGCAAAACAGTTAAAACTGTGATACGGTGAGAAGCCAACATAACTGTGGAACAGGACGGAAGTGATGCCACATTAACCTGCTGCAGACAAAGAAAAATGATCAGGTTTCCAAATACGAGCCTCAAACCAAATGTCACGAGGGCTGATCTGAGTTGCAAGGATTAATTTGCATTAGGGCTACTCTGTGTAGCCTGCTCGGGGTGAGAAGGGATTTATCCAATGATTCTCCCACGTACTGCTGAAGGGACAGGTGTGTTTGGGTATGTGTATGTGTATATAGCTCCTTGACAACCAAGAGCTTATTTTTAGGCATCCTACCTATTTAATGATTTAAAAGAAGCGGTCCTTCCTGGCATTTAATGTGGTAGGGTCAAACTTAAGCCTAGTTCTAAATCTTTCTAAATGTGAACAGGAAACAGGAATAGCATCAAACAATGAAACTCCTATTATCATTGTGATTTTAACTTCTGATAGTAATGGGATATTTAACAGGCTGAGAGTCTGAATGTACAAATGGACAATGGCTAGACCATTTACGACAACAGAATTTAATAACCTCTGCAGCAACCAGCCTGGGAAGCCAAGCCACACTTCTGCAGCAACAGGCCTGGAATGGTCTGGCTTTGGTCAGTAACTGCCAGTCTCTCTAATTTTTGTCCCCGCTTCCAACTCAGGATCAACCAGAGAAAGCCAAATATGCTTCCCTAACTAACAACAGGACGCCTGCTAGATTCTGGTTGGCCTACTTCCAGCTTCCCCACGCCCACAACCTCCAATCAGAGCACACCTGACGTCTTCCCCTCTTCACTGTACAGCTCTTCCACTCTCTTGCGTGCCTTTGAGCCACTGCCACGTGCAAGTGATGGTGGCCAACGCCTTTGCTGTAGCAAACTCTGAATAAGTAGACTTTTATTTGGGTTATTTTCACTTATTTCCACACAGCCAAACTATATCCTTAACTTTCACATGAATCATTTTTATTCATGAATAAATGAATCAAAATGACAAGACAATGCAATAGAATGTCTCTCCGAGGATCCAGGGGGCAACTCAGCATCTAATGATATATGATGCCATCCCCTACTCCAGTCCCTAAAGCAACTGCTGTTGTGGCAAGGAGATCAGTTACACAGGTTAGAAAATGTATGTTGTTTCCTTCCATCCTCTTTTTGATAATCACTGATTCTTTCCTTTCTGTGAAATTACATATCTTATCTACATTGGATAACAACTGCACACATCCGTATCACATATAACTAGAAAATAGCCATTTTTTTCTATTTCCTAACTTAACAGTTCATAATTTTTTGAAGAAGGAACATAATGAGTTTAATACTGTCATTAGGCAGTTTCTTAATTTATCCAAGATAACTACCAGCTGGACCTGCTGTTTTAGATTTATTCTAATTGTCAATATATTCCATTATATTACTTTGTTTCTTTCACAAACTGATGAAATAATTCAAGTTTTTAACCCTTCCCTGCTTAAAGTTTTAAGTCTAATATTGCTCTAGGATGTTGTAATTTTTACAAATAGAGAATGCATTATTTTTTCTTTTTTCCATTTTTTTCTTCCTCCCCTGTCCCACTTTTTTTAAAAAATGAATTTGAACTCAAAGGGATTTTTTTGACCTGTTTTGGTCTCTCCTGTAGCCCCAGGACCTAGAACAAAGCCTGCCATGATACTGTAAATAACAAATATGTGTTAAATAAGTGGATTATATTTACTGAATAAAGAAATAAAGATTATATTATTGGAAGTTATAAAGTAAAACAACTATGAGATACCACTACACACCTTTTCAAATGGCCAAAATCCAAACCCTGACAACACCAAATGCTGGTGAGAATGTAGAGCAACAGGAACTCACCACGTACACTGCTGGTGGGATGGCAAAAATGGTACAGCCACTTTGGAAGTCAGTTTAATTGTTTTTTATAAACTAAACATACTCTTATCATACAATCCAATAATTGTGCTCATTGGTATTTACCCAAAGGCACTGAAAGCTTATGTCCACACAAAAACCTTCACAAGGATGTTTACAGCAGCTTTATTTATAATCAGCAAAACTTGGAAGCAACTAAGATGCCCTTCAGTACATAAATGAATAAACTGTGGTATATCTAGACAATGGAATATTATTCAGCACTAAAAAGAATTGAGCTATCAAGCCACAAAAAGACATGGAGGAACCTTAACTGCGTATTAGTAAGTAAAATGCAAAACTGAAAAAGGCTACATACTGTATGATTCCAACTATACAACATTCTGGAAAAGGCAAAACATGGAGACAGTAAAAAGATCAGTGGTTGCCAGAAGTCAGTGGGGAGAGAGATGAACAGGTAGAGCACAGAGGGTTCTCAGCTCACCGACACTGCTCCGCACGATACTACAGTGGGGGCTACAAGTCATGTGTTTGTCCAAACCCACAGCGTGTACAACACCAAGAGTGAACCCAAAGGTAAACTATGGGCTTTGGGTGATTATGATGTGTACATGGAGGCTCCTCCATTACAGCAGGTGCACCGCCCTGGTGGGGATGCTGATAACAGGGTGGCTGTGCAGGTGTGAGGACAGGGAGCTTAAGAAACCTCTGCAACTTCCTCTTAATTTTGCTGTCAACCTAGAACTGCTCTAAAAAAGATTTTCTGAAAAGGTATAAAGAACATTAGACTGGTAGATTTTTAAAAAATCTCTTAATTTTTAATCTCCCAATCGGGTACCAGGGATCAGGAAAAATACAAAGTCCAATAGCTTGATTTCCTATCGCCTCACCTGAAGCCAGACCAACAGCACGTGATTCTCTAATCACCAGGGAGCAGGAGCAGCAGAGGCCGCGGCCACGGCCACGGGAGAGGGCACTGCGCTGGTCGGCACGGGCAGGCGGGAAGCTCAGCCTCAACGTCTGGCGGCAAACAGCCACCATGTTAATCGCAGCCCTACATTCACTAGTGGGCTGAACACAGTTTTAAACTCCTCTGAGGCTTTTCTGGGGAAAAAGCAGCAAATACTAACGGTACCACTTTCACAGCATTGCTCTTAATATAATGAGATCGTGTCTGTAAGTTACATGGTTCATTTCCTGACCAAATTAAAAATTAGCCCCAACAATAAAGAGCTGTAAATATTTTAAATTGGGGTCACTGTCTCAGGGTTTCACAGCCCATGTAGTCAACATTTACTGTGTCTCTGGTCACACTAGCAGACACTAGAGCACCAGACAGCGGCAGGAGAAAACAGCCCCTGCCCTTGGGGTATTTACACTCTTCATGAAACAATTCAAAAGCGCTTACAAAGCAACCTGAAAACGAGTGCAGGTCACCGTCTGTATCAGCAGGAAAGGAGAGAGGCAGCAGTGTATGTGGAGGTTCAACAACTACAACCCAGGTACACGGCTCTGGCAGCACAGACTAAGGAAAAAGGAGGCCTCTCCTGACAGCAGCCTTGGCAATCCCTCATTTTTAACAACGACACAGAGCTCCCTCTCTCTGCTCCCCATTGCACCCCACGTAGACCTAACCCAGGCTGGGCGTAGGAGTGATGGCAGGAAAGCCTTTTGGTCCACACTGAACTTCCGTTCAGTGCTGAGGCACTAGATTAAGTGCTGAGGACACAGACACCAACCGGTCAGAGGACCTCCCTGCCTAAGGAGGAAAGCATAAAAGTTCTGATAAAGGCTGCGATAACACAGATACAAACGGTCTCCGGGGAGTGACACAGCCAGCCTGGGAGGGGGGAAGGTGATCAGCCCTGCTGTCCACTGAGCAGAGTTCTAAAAAGCAAATAGGAGTGAGGCAGAGGGGAAGGGAGAGAATGCCGATCAGATCCGAGGGAGGAAGCAGAACAGGCAAACTGTAAGTGGCCAGAGAGCTGGAGCAAAGGGAGCATGAAGCAGGCAGTGGCTCAATTTTAGCTCTCTCAAAAACAAACAACTGTACTTGAAGTTCCCTATGATCTCAGCTGAATAATTAAAGAAAACTGAGATTTGGATAAAATTTATCTCATATGGCAACCAATTATTATTAATTCAGCAAGTCAATTAATTAATATTTAAAGCAAATGAGAGATATACTCAGATTTGTACCTCAGTAAGATCACCTAGATGGTAATTTTTTTGTTCTTAACCCATGGCTTTATTATTAAAGTATTTATTTTAAATATATAAGATTATCCAGCTTTTTTTTTAGGTGACACCTAAATAAGCTTCAAATTATTTTTATTTTTACCAAAATTATTAATATTTACCAAAATGCATGAAAGCATTCAAGAAATCAAATTACATCTAGCTATAAGATTAGCAAGTTCTGGGGATCTTATGTAGAGCATGCTGATTACAGCTAACAATACTGTATTGTATACTTGCAAGTTGCTAAGTGAGTAAATCTTAATTGTTCTCACCACACATACACTAAAAAGTAATTATGTGATGGGATGGAGGTGTTAGCTAATATAATACCATGGTGGTAATCATTTTGCAATATATGTTAAATAAATGTAGTATACCTTAAATTCACAGAATGTTGTATGTCAATTCTTTCTCAATGAAGCTGGAAAAAAAGAAATATTTTCTTCCTTTAATATACTATGTTTTGAACACATATTTCCTTCTTTGTAACAGTAACACACACAAAAATTAAATCTCTTTGCCACCCTAGCACATAAAAATTTGAACGTATGGTTTACTTTCTGCATGTAGTTACGACCACTTAACCATAAATTGATGCATATTTTCCTCTAAAGACCGAAATCCACTGCCCTTAAACATTTAACATATGTATATGTATGTATATATGCATACATGCATACATATCTTAATTCTCATTCATGATATTATCCTATTATATGTCACCGTCATGATTCATTATAATAGCATGTAATAATCATCATTAATTCAGCAATTCAATTAATACTTGCTGCATCCTTTATCATGCACAAGACACTCTGCTAAAAGAGAGAGGTGAATAAAACAATTTGCTTTTAAGGAACTTGGTAATGGTGGAAGACAAGTAAAGAATTTAATACAAATAAGACATGCCAGAAATACCCCAAGAAAGGTATAAATAAACACTAGATTCAAAGAAGGTAAGAATTCCACCTTGGAGAGATCAGAAAATGATTCAGGGAAAGAAACTAAGGATTAGCTGGATTTGGCAGGATTTCGTGCGGCGAGAGAGAGGAAGTGGGAGAAAGCACAGGGGAAGTTTAGAAAACAGTAAGGAGTCTAGTTTGGCTGGAACAAAGTGTGCAGAGTGGAATGGTGGGAGAGATTACTAGAAAGTTAGGACCATTAGGAGATTCTAAATTCTGCTACATTTTTAATAGGAACCAACATAATTGGAGCCACATTTTAGTACAAATAACCTGGCAATGGACACTTAGAACAGAGTCAGATGGGGAGAAAGCAGAAGCAAAGAGACCTGTTAAGAGGCATGGAGCAGAATCTAGGCAGGAAGTGAACCAAGCACCACCTTGCTGCAGAAATGAGAATTCCAGAGGGAAATAGCTGGTAGCGCACCACCACCATTCACAACCAGCGCTCACCTCTGTGTTTCTACTGCTCCTTCTACTCCTCTGGCTCCACAGTCCATGATGAGGGAGCCAGGATGGTAGAGCTGTTGGGCAAGTGAACACAGATGGCCAAGGTACAGACCCGGCTACCAAAAAGCTGCTCTCATTAAGTCATCCCGTAAAATAGTACACTCTTGTAAGCCAGATAAAATATTTTAATTACCAACTCTAAGTATTAACTATTAACAACATTCATTCTATATACACTTAAAAAATTAAAGAACATGGCCCCTATCTGGCAATGCCATAGCACATCAATGTCAAATATATAAAAACTAAATTTACTTTTTTGAAGGGGAGCCAAAATAACCATAAATGAGTCTTTGGCGCCCCCTTGTGGAATGTTTAGTGTGAGCTTTGAAATATTTACCCTCTTCTACACAGAAACAATGGGTATTTCCATCTTTTAAGATATTTAAAGCACTTCCTACATATATTACACTATTTTAAAGAGACACTATTTAAAATAAATCCATATTAATAACTTAATGCAAACTAGGAACATAAGAGGTCAAATGTTGAAAATATTCAGTAAATTTTTGTGTCATAAATTTATGACGGTTTTCCTTTGTGTCATAAATTAAGCAAAGGTAATTGAAAAAATTTTTTAAAACTTAGATTTACACAGTGCTATGTAAGTATCAAAAATATTTTCTCAATAGTACTTCTACCCTTAAATTACTGCTAAGAAATCCGTAAGACTTTGTTAAGTCTTTAAATAGGTGGAATAAATTTAAACATCCATATTTTTGCCCACAGAAATGCTACCATAAAACAATCAGATAGCACTTAAAGTGCTGTTTCACTTTATATACTACTTATCACAAGTTTATTACCATTTTTTTTCCAAATGAGGGGGGTCAGAAATGGGAAATATCTGTCCTTCCTGGAACCAAGTGGAAGTCAAAGAGAAAGAAAATTCCTGCCATTAGATAGCACGGCTGCAGGGGGACACATCACAGGAGGAAAAGACAGATTCTTACCCTAAATCAGTAGAAGGTAAAGCATTTATTGGTTTTCCTCGGAATTAATACTCATTCTTTTCCTTATGCCTTCATTAAGAAACAAAACAAAATACAAAAATAAAGTGCCAAATTTAATCATCCCCCTTGTTTTGAAATCTTGGAAACAGAGTAGTCCCAGCAATAAATGTTTGGTGAACCTTTTCTCATTACTTTCCCTCATCCAGTAATCAAAACCTGTTAAGAATGTAGTCATTACTAGAACGTGGTAATGCTCTTGTCTTCATGCCTTGTGTCTTTTGATTACAAAGGCCTTGGGAGCAGTGGCCTCTGGAACTGAGATCCCAGATAATAATGTATTCATGCAATTCATTAGTTCATCGAAGATACAGTTGTTTAAGCCACTCATGAGCTAACGAACTACTCTATTCAGGCAAAGTTGTTCTAAATTAGAATTATTTTTCTCCGGTATACCAATAATTTTTCCTAATTGGCAAAACAATCCATTTAAGACACAATAATTATATGCATAATGAATTTATCAACAATGGTTCTGCAAAGAGTTTTGTCACATACAAGTGACAGACTCCCTCTGCTAGAATTCTAGCTCCCCTCACTTGCTGTCTGTGCAATCTTAGACAATTACCCTTATTCTTGGTTTCCTGATATAAAAAAAGGAATGATAATAAATGCATTAGAGTCACTTTGAAGAATAAATGAGTTAACTCATGTAAAGAACTTGGAACAGTGCCTGTATATAGTAAATGCTCAATTAATGGTATATTGAAATTTTTTTCAACCATTTTTCACAAGCAGGTTAGAGACGACTTTACAGCTTCATTCAGCATAGTGCTAATGATACCAAGGTCAGACATTCTACCCCAACAAATGTTATTTTGTTTTATTGTATTCATATAGCCAAATGTGTAACACCGGTTGGTGTAACACAGAGTAATTTCGCACTACATCATTTCTTTTAACTTCCCTTATTTACAGTTAAAGAAATATACTCAGAATCAGTAAATGATATGAATAAGGGCACAGCTAGCAGGTGGTTCAGGATGCCAAACCCAGCTTTCTGATTCCTGGTCCAGTGTTCCTTCCACTGCACCCTAACTAATTGTAAGAAAAGTCAACTAAAACAATGAGTAGACCAAACAAATCCACTGATTACATGTTTAAAAGAAACTTAAGAAGTCATTTAGATTCCACTTTTTTGTGTAATCAACTCTTAGTCACTGAAATCAAACATTAAAAAAATTAACACATTATTAAGGTAGAATTATAATGGTTTACTTAAATAGAAAGTAACACTGGTAGCGCTAAAAAAAAATTCCACTCATTCAATGAGTATTTATTGAGCACCTGCTACTTGCCTGGCACTAGACTAGAGATGCAATGGTATTTAAATCAAATACGACACAGTCCAGGCCTTCAAAGAGCTTACAGTCTCTTGGGGAAAAAAAATTAAGGAAACAATTTAAGTAAAGTGCACTAATCCCCATGACAGAGGAAGCACAGGACGCTCCTGGACCCTCCAGCTGGGGCAGCTGCGCTGGCCAGTTACTCTAACACGTGGTGATTTATAATTAGGATATTGATGATTATTTTCTGGATAGCTGGAGAGTTTGCTTATTAAGGTTGTTCATGCCTACCATATGCTTTTCTTCCAGTTAACCTACCTACCTCCTGACTTCATCACAAATGTAAAACCAACCAAGAAGTGTGGAATCAGCTTCATTCATTAACTTGAATTCCCATGCTGATCTTTTTTCTTCAGAAAGTTTCATTATAAACTCATTTAAATATGTGGTACTAAGTCCTTATACTATTCCAGTCATATCTACTTTGTTATAATATTCATTCCACTTTAAAGCCAGAAATATTTTTTAAAAATTGAACTTCCATTGTTTAACAGTACCTGCAGTAGAGAGGAACATATATAGATGACCAGTTTCTAAAACTAAATGTGGTTAAAAATCTACTTTTTCTCCACAGGAGTAAAATAAAAAATTACATTCTAATGGACTGGGTAACCAAAAGATGACAAATGTGATCCCACTGAGAGGGCAGTGTGGTTGCAACACATAAAACAGTAACAAAGTGCCTTGTAATGGGCTAGAAATAGGATTCCAGGTTTCTACATTGCACAACTGACAACTTCATGTGTAAAAGAAATTTATATGTGACTCGTGGCAGGTTAGACTAAGACTCCCATTGTGAATAACCACATATATCTAATAATTTACTCTTTACATCTCCTTAGTTGTCAATTTTAAGTAAGTTTTATTTAACCAGAAGTCTGTCCAAATATGATACTCTTTAAATTAAGAGAAAGATTGAGGTTACAGAGTAAATTCAACAGAACTTCTGAAAACATTTTATTTATATTTCATTTCAGTCAAATAGTCAAAGATTTCAAAATCTGCAAAAGCCATCTGTCTCAAGTTCAAAATTTTAAAAATTATTTGGAAAATTATTTTTTAAAAGTGACTGAAGAACATTTCAACATAGGGTGATGAAATGCACAATCTTCTAATGTTACACAAAACAGTTATATACATATATACGATAACATTGAAAATTCTTTATTTAAAAACACTAAGTTATTAAAATGAGTAAAAATGACATAGTAAAATTAAAATTTCCAAAACTCACTACTTGAAAGAAAACAATGACATGGATTAGAATATATATAAAATAGGAAATAAATCATCATCTGTCATTAATGGGAAGACTTGCATGCTTTCAAAATATTCATAATTTTAAGTCAGACAAACAAAAGTTGCTTAGGGGAGGATGCTTCTTTTATATTTAAAGTCTCTTTAGAGGCGTTTTAGGTTCCGCTTACTCTGGGCACTTCCTGGAAGAGCATCTTTTCTATTTCTTGGCCTTGCTGCTCCTCTACTACATTCTTCAGACCCATGATAAGCACACAAACATAACACACAAAAGTCAAAACCACAGGCGGTGCGACTACACAGTCCCCTTTTCTTATAGGGCTGGTACTTAGCAGGGGATTGGCACCTTGGGCAAGGTTTTAATGCTTCATCAATAAAAAGTGTTTTGGCAACCTGCGGTGAAAGCACACACACTAAGTCTCCTGGTTTCACGTACAGCGTTGCTTTATTTCAAAGTCTGTAAACACTTATTTCTAATAACTTATACTACATACTTACCTTAACATATTCTTCCTGTTTACTACTTAAGGGAGTAACAGCAGAACTTGCTACGGGTGTCAAAACTTCTCCCCAAGGAGAAAATGTTGAAATTTGTTCTCTCTGAAAACCTGGTGTCCTAGCCTGTGCTTGCACAGATCTTAAAGCTGATCGATTTAAAAGATGGAGCCGAGTGGCAGCATCCTCAACATTTAATATAGCCCCCTGTGGTAAAAGACAAGAGGGTCAACACTGTAACAGCAAAAGATCCCGGACAGCTTTACAACGCATGTATTCGAATGTTTGAAAGTGGTCTGACACCACTAGGAATTCCTCCCTAAACCATCCCTTTCTAAAAAAAAAATTTTCTCTCATCTAGCATTTAGAAGTCAAAGAAATATAAAAAGAAACAGATAAAACAATAAATGCTAGCTTTGAGTTTGCAGGATTTCTTAATTTTTCTGTTTAAGGCATGGGTCTGCAACTTCCTGAAAAGGACCAGATAGTTGCAAGCTAATCAACTGTTCTGTTTTTGTCTTTTCCTTTAGCAAAACGCAGCTGTAGAGGTAGAGGTACATAAATGAAGGAACAGGGCTGTGTTTCAATAAAACTTACTTTAAAAACACAGGTAACAGACAGGATTTGGCCCACGGACTGGAGTTTACCAAGCCCCCTTTCAAGCTAAAGTCCAAGTAGAGATGAATCTTTCCAAAGTTTGCTATGCGACATAATTTGAAGGTTTCTTACCTTAGCCACACGTCAGAAGAATAATGGGTGTGATTAGACCATGAAACCCAATCTGTTTGGCTGGTTTTCACAAATACCAAATACTTACAATACTTGTAAATGCCTGATTAATTTTTACCCTTAAGTTTTAAAAAGCTTTGATATTTTAAGAGAAAAAATCTCTTATTTGAACTGGATTTCCACATGACTCAAATATTTAGCCAAGAAATACTCTCAACGAGTAATCCTTATAGCCTTCTACTTCGTTAAAGTTGGGAATGAGAAAAAAAATAGTAAGTTTTTTTTAATAAATTGGCATTCTTAACCAATTATCAAAATAAAATGTACTACACGTGAATTTCCTCAAGTGTCCAGCTCTAATTGCTTCCTCTCCATTGATAGTCTCCCTTTGCCACAACTGGCCCCTAACAACGGGAGAGCTAAAACATGAGAAATTATACTCAGATAAGTATAGGAAATGAGGCTAGCTGGTCACGAAAAATTGTGCAATGAACAGTTTAACAACATATGCATAAGTGTAATGGATGAATATTGGTTTTCAGAAATTAGAATGAATTCAGTTAAACTTACCTAAGGATTCAATCAATATGTCTCTTTATAGTACGTTCTAGAAATGATTTGCAGCCTAGGCCAGAAGCACATGACTTAAGAGCAAGCTAAAAGAACACACCCATTGGATATCAATGTAGTTGGCAAACACAGTGATGAGGTGTACACCAAAAAATCAATAGAGATATATTGCTGAAGCAAATTTCAGCCACAGAAGAAACATTCCTCCATTTAACAAATATTTGTAAGACACCCAATAGCTTCTGAGTGAATCAAACAGTCTAACTCCTGTCCTCCTGGACCTTAAAACGTGTGCTGCTATCTCTGAACAGCAGAAGGCTCAACAGTCATCAAAGGCACGTGTTCGTGAGCAACAACATGTTTCAAAGGATAGTCATCATCACGTTACCAGAAAATATTTAAGGGTAAGAGTGGAGCTGCCTTATTGTTGTTCATTTCCATGTTTATAAGAAAACAGTGAGGACTACAGTAAATTAAGAAATTTAATCGAAAAGGTGTGATCTTCCAATTTTTATGGTCATTCTCATTTTGCAAAGCAAACATAAAATTGAGATCCTATTACATGTAGTTGGTCTGTGCATTTTAATTTCACACATAAGGAACTTTCAGTGATGCTATACAAGCCTGAGGAAAACCACCAAACAATTTTGTTTTACACTTTTTCTGTTTCAGTCAATGACATACACTTGGATAGTTCAGGTAGAAAGCAACCAGTCCATTTCAGAATAAGAAGGCAAAGGGCACCAGGAAGATTGTCTCTGAGGAAAAGAAGGAACCGTTAGAATACCTGATTTATTCAGACTTACACAGAGGAGATTCCCAGTTCTGGTGGATAATAGGAGATGAATCAGGGATCTGTACAGAGAAAACACTAAGCAAAAAAATAAAAAAAAAAGAAAGAAAAAAAGAAACTGGGCAATTATTAACTGAGGAAAAAAGTTATATAAGAAAGAGTGTACAATAGATACAATCATAGTCTACTACATGTTACAGCTGTCAAAAAGTCATAATAATCTCTACACAGTCTTAATAATGTTAGCACCCAATTCAGACTTGCTCCCAAATGATGGCGGAGTTACCTTCATAAGACAGGAGGAAGGATTTCATAGGGAGAGGCAGGTAAGGTGCAGTGAGAAGTTAGAGAACTAAGCTAGTCCCTCTATAGAAACAAAACAAGAAACAGCGGTGAAGCCATGCTGTTTGGAAACATGGAGGTAAACCTCACAAGAAACAACTAAAGAGTTCAAAGTGATTGCTTTGATGAGGCAAGAATCAAGAGTGGGAAGGGACAGGGCAGGACAACGTGTGTTCTCAGCCTCAAAGTCCAATTTAACATTTTAAACCAGGTACTTGTTTTTATTTTTAAAAATTAAAAAGCAAATAAATATAGGAAAAAAGCACAAGGAAAAGGTATAGTCCTTTAAGAAACCAAGTTTAAAAAATAGTGGTAGCTAGCACATGAGGGTAGAATATTTTATCTAGAATTACCCAAAGGTTGCCAACACAACCACATGCTCCTTTCATATAGGATGTAAGGAGGATGTGGAACTAAAAGTTTAATATTAATAGGTACTTGCTTAAAAATTTGGGTTTTTTTTTGGTCTGTCCTTAGCATGTAGGGCAGCATTCTAAAACTTAAGAATTTTTATTAAGAGTTAATAATTAAGAAAGCAATTAATGTCTTCACTATTATAAGCCCCCAGAACCAAGCACTGCAGCAGTAAGTAGCCAAGAGCCGGGAATAAGTCATGAAGGATTACCACAGGTGAAAAGGGAAAACTTTTCTTCAAATAAAATGGAAAGGCAACGTTTTAGTTCATAGCAGTCCCTAATAATTTCTTGGAATGAGAAACGCCCCAATCTGTACCTGGATATTCATGTTTGTCTATGCCGTGCTTCATCTCAATTATTGTATTTAGTCAAAGTATAAATTTACTTATGTTATTAAACACTTTTTACTAGAACAAGGATAAGGAAGTTAACTCTCAGAGTTTCTTTGTTATTGATGTCTAAGAAAGGCCTAAAAGTTGAATATACAGTAAATACGGATGCCAGAGTCATCAGATGCTGTTATGCATAGTGTCCCCAGAAAGAATTAAATCAGCTGTAGGACTTCTTATAATTTCAAAGCTGGACCTCATATCTTCAGGGAATACAGGTTTATGATGCTTTACAAGTACTAATCTGCCACACTCACTCACCTCCAGGCCTTCATATATGCTCCTCCCTCTGCTGAAACAGAGTCCTCACCTGGCTAATGCTAACTCATTATTCAGGTCTCAGCTGAGATGCACTTTTCCCTTCTCTTGATCCCCAAGTATCAAACACTCCTTTTAAATGTTCCAATAGAACTACGTCTGGGCTTCCCCTACCACACCTGTGTTGTAACCACCTGTTTATACCTGTATCCCCCACAGGATATGAGCTCCAAGAGAGCAGGGACCATGTCAAAAATGTTCTCCTTTGTAATCTGAGTGACTGGTCTGTAAGATCCACTCAAAAGACTGGATAGAAAATGCTATAAAGATGCCTAATGACAAATAGGATCCAGCACATCCTAATCGAGTGGTGTTCAAATTCTGCTAACAGCAGATACACTTAAACAACAACAAAATCCAGCAAGACGTTCTTGGCATCACTCAGTCTACTCCACTTACAGACTGGCTAGAAATGGAGTTTGGGGAAAATCAAGAGTTTACAAATGAATGTTGGTAAATGGTGAGGTTAAAAGATAGCAGGAAAACCAAATTAGGTTGTCCAGCAATTTGGGGCTATTAGGTATTTATACAAATCCAGTTTATAATAGTATTACATACATTACCTCAGAATCCGTTTTCAGTTGTGTGATATGAAATTTCCTCCTCCGATTTGCTTTTTTATCTTGAACAATAATTTCACGCCAATTTCTACTCACTTTCCAAACACTGTAACAAAAAGATCAGTCCTAATATTGTATATATTCCACAGAATTAACATTTTTTATACATAGCAATTAATAAGAAAAGCTCATTTTAAAGATTTTGGATAGTTAATTTAAACCTAAAAACTTACAATAAAAATATTACTTGATCTGCCTAGTTGTGAAAGAATACTTCTTAAAATAAAAATATTGAAACATACCAGCACCATATTATTATCTTATAAACGGTTAAGGAAAAAACAAAGTTTCATATAAACTCGATATAAGTCCACTGGGAAACTGATTAAGATAATTTAACTTAAACGTGATACCAAGATTAAAAATGTGGAACATGACATGCAGCAAATGATTATCATGTATAGTGCAAGAGATTTTTGTAAATTTCTCCTCTTATTGTATTTAACAAATCTGTCGTTTTGATTAAATAAACACAAGAACAATCAATCCTTCGCTGCAAGTACTAAGTACCAAATACAGTTGATCCTTGAAAAATATGGGTCTGAACTCTGTGGGTCCACTCATGTGTAGGTTTTTCTCACTAGTAAATACTGCATGGTCCCTCATTGGTTGAATCCATGGAAGGGGAACTGTGGATGTTGAACCTTGGATATGGAAAAACCTCAGCTATGCAGGGTTGACTATAAATTATACAAGGATTTTAGACTGCACGCTGGAGGCTCAGCACCACTAATCCTTGGTTGTTCAAGGTCAATTGTAATAAATATTATGGGCAGCACTACGAAGTTCCTTTTTTATAAAACAAAGTTTATGAGAATGAAACAACTAAAGAAAAAACACAATTTATATCCAGTGATGTATTTACTTATCAATAACTTTGACTATATTAATTATTAAAGAAAAGCTAATCCTTCAACTGTTAATCCGGTCTTTTTTATTACTTTAACTTAACAAGTCACTCAAAGTGAGTAACGTCAGGAGAAGGTTGAAAAACAAGTCACTTGGTATGGAGAGCCCCAGGTTATACTTGAGTTGTCAACACTCCCTAAGCAGATACATGTGCCTTATAGCAGATAGGTGGAGAATAGTCAGAAAGTCACCCATTAATGGGGAAGAAATGAACTACATAATTGCGTATTCGCCCCTCAGCTATTTCAACTGACTAGTCTCTCACATTACCGAGAATAAGCACTGCCAACATCACACATGCATGCCACAGTACAAATACTATAAATTTGGAGGGATGGACAGGAAGGGCAATTATTGAAATATGACTGAATATCATCTGCTCCCCCAAGTGAGCACCCAAAAGTGTCACCCAAGTTTTTAGTTTAACTGGTTGTATCCAAATACTCCAGTATATAAAAATAAAACTCCAATATCTCAGCCATCTCCTTTATTTTTTTAAAAAAAATGTATTTCATTTGAACATTTTTTGAACATTTCTTATTGATTTATAATAATTTTACAATGTTGTGTTAAATTCCAGTGTAGAGCACAATTTTTCAATTATACATGAGCATATATATATTCATTGTCACATTTTTTTCTGTGAGCTACCATAAGATCTTGTATATATTTCCCTGTGCTATACAGTATAATCTTGTTTATTCATCTAAACCTTTTTTAAAGGCACAAGCATATATGTCATTGATCTGCTTATTATCCTACTTGGGTTACACCAAATATATTCCTGATCAAGCCTATTCTGAGAAGCCTTAACCTTAATAAGAGTCTGTGGGACTTAGAAATCAGATGGCTCAGTTGTAGACCTGGATCTATTCCTATCTCCTTGAGTGACTACTGGCAGGTCACTTAACTTCTCTGGAGCTCAGTTTCTGCATCTGCAAAATATGTGACAGGACTAGATATTTTAGAAGACTTCCAGCTATGAGATTCTCCAATTCTCCACAGTAGCCTACATTTAATTTATGGGGAAAAGGTGAAGAAGGGCTTTAATGGAAGTAGGGGCCACAAAAAGAGCAACGACTCTATGAACCAAACTCTTGACATCTACCTGTTACAGAAGAGGTTCGCTACCTCCCTTAGATGCCCTGCCCCAACACCTTGCAGAAATCCTGTTCCACATGACCTCCCTCCTTCCTGCTCAGGGTATACCCAAGGGGCTTGTCTTCTGATAGTCCTGTGCTTCCCAAAATTGCCAGTATAAATGCAGTCTCACTGTAGTTTTTGTCACTTTAGTTAGTTCCCAGCCTCAATTCTCCTATATATGACTTCGTTTCTTTCATTATTAAGCAGCATTCAATATACTGAAATTTCTGTGACATTTCTGTGACACTGAAGAATTTCACTAAATCGCCTTTGATAAAGTATAAGATAACCAAGGTAGAGATAATAAAACAAAACAAATTTAAAAAAAAACCCAGGGTGATTACTCAATTAGCAGAAAAACTTTCCAACTTAAAAAAAGAAAGTGATAAAAGGCAACTGTATTTCAGAAAAAAAATTTCTTACCTGCATAGGCTTTCTACAGTCAAAGAGTCCAAAACCATAGCAAGAATATGCTTTAAATTTCTGCATTTTAATTCTGTTAAGATGTCCAGTTTTTCTATACCCATTTTCTTGCCAATCAGTCCTGCAAGTACATGCTGTAGTACAGCTATTCTCTCCCCGTCCCTTTCTTCTAACAATTCATGGGCACCATTTTGCTGGAATCTTTTCCTTTTGCTTTTCATAAAGAGCTCATGCATTAATTGCAAAGCTGGGGTCTTTGATAAATTTGGAAAGCTTAAAATCAAATCCTCACTCTTATTATCACTGCTTGGCTGACTCTCTGAGCTGTCTGAAGCCACCACTGGTGTTGTTTCAGGACCAGAGTGGTTGACCAGCTGTTCTTCTTCTGTCTCTGATTGTGAGCTTTGCTCTCGAAGGGTGGACAGTCTTCTCAACCTTTCAAGATGCCTTGACTTCCTTACAGTGTCCCCGACTTTGAGAGTTCCCTTATGTTTTTGAAGTAGTTCTTGAAAAGAACCCTCTTCTTCAGAGAGGGAATCTTCTGATTTATCTAAGCAAAGAGAGTTAAAACCACTGTCTTCGGGTGTTGAAATGTTGCGTCTCACTTCAGTTGAAGGAGTAAGCCTTTGACTTACGGTAAATTTAATATTTGCTACAAGATTACTTATTGGAGTCACAAATATGTCCTCATCTGTTCCATATGCTGTTCCACTAACAGAGGAGCCCAGAAGTTTGGGATGTGTATTCTCATCGTTAACACATAGACTGCTATCACTGAAGTCATGTGTGAAAGAATCTTTAAAACCACTGCCCTGAATTGGAGATATACATTCAACTTCAAATAGGCCACCATTATCTTTGGAATCATCAACTGTGGAAGTTTTCTGTTGAGAAAAATTAAGCCTCAATTTTTGACTGCTGGAAGTTGCTTCTTCTGTTTTCAAAGTGCTATTAACTAAAGAATTGAAATTATTTTGCCTTGACAAACCTGAAGCAGTGCCTGGAATATTTTTGTTTAAATTGGGAACTTGGCTTATACTACTTTCAAGAGAACTATTTTGTGATTCAAAGTCCCCCTTTAGAAAAGAGAAAGATATGTCCAATCTTCTGCGCAGTAAAAATTTTTTTCCACTGACTTTAGGAGTTTCGCAAAGTTCTGGAGTTTTATCCTTTTCCTTTCTAGGGAAGACAAATCTTACTTTTTGAGTTGGAGACTCTAAATTAGGTGTTAAGGCCAGGCTTGAAGTTTCGGGATGTTCATGGATTAATGTTGAGCCTTTTTCTTTTTTTCCAAAAAATTCTTTATCTGTATTATCAAAGCTGCAAGATTTTAACAGCTCACTGTAGCCACTATCTTGAAATGAAGATGTGGAACACAAGTCTCCAGAGCTGGAGTCCTTGACATTGACAATAGGAGAGTCTACCTCATTTCCTGCTCCAGTGCCAGCTTGACCTGAATGCCTTTCTGACATCTTCAAAACCCGTTTCTACAAAGTGAAAACAAATTTTATTCTTACTTTGAACAGCGTGGCAACTTACACCAAAATACGCTACTTGTTATGAGCATAGATAATACTGGAAAAGTTAAGGCAATAAAAAAGTTACTTTAAAAACAAATCTACTCTACAATATACTCATGTGTATCTTACTTAAAACAAGGTTTTATCATCATAAAAAACAAAATTTCCAGGATATAAATATTCAGAGATTAACTGACTAAGCATAGTTTAGGCACCATGCACAAATATTTCCTGGAAATACATTTGAAGAGAAAAACCTCTCATGGCATCATTTTTAGATGATTTTATTACCTTATGACTTCAACAGCACTGGAGTAAATTAATGTAGTTTTAATATTCTAGCACATTTGTGCTGGCCTATATCTAGTCAGCTGGATATTTCCCTTCAAAGTTCTGGGATGTAAATATAGCTACTTAAAAAAGTCTATATATGTCTTTGGGAAATGGGACAAATGAGTGCTGCCACTGCACTTAACTGTAACTTGGCTAAGCAACTCCGGGATACTGTTATTCATACTTGTAACACAGGCCTGTCTCAGAAATCCAGTCCTCATGACCATTGACAAGGTCTGAGTTCCCAACTTTCATCTTCGCAAAGACTCTTTGGCTCATTGATAAATCACTAACATATTCTTCTTGAGCCAACCAAAATCAACCACTGCCCCACAAACATGGGGCCATTTCAAACCTGGCATGTTACACTCATTCATATCTCATCTCCTAAATATTTTGAGACATAAGGTCAAGTTGCAGGCTTGAATTCACAGTAAACTGGCAAATATTTGCGGACAACCCACCCTTTATAATATATTCTTGAACTTGCAAATAAAAATTCAAGTAAATTACTTAAAGAAGAAATGCGATTCAGTAATTATATTTGTATGGAATGACACTAGGAAATACTTTACTCTTTAACTTTTTCAACAGTATCATTACATTCCTTCTTTTTAGAAACTTGAATTAAATCTTAACTCAAAGAATAAGAAAAAAACAGAAAGTTATAGTTTTTGATACTTCTCCAGATTATTCAAAGGATACTAAGAAAATTTTCATTCTTTCAAAGTTTTCTCCAGACCAAACACATGATTTTTCTCTATTAAAAGGATCCTGGGAAGATACATTTCAGTTGAGTACAACGGGAAAGTTATTTATGCTTAAGCTACATCAATTAAATATATAAGTGGATGAGATTTTATTTTTAAAAATTGCTATTCTAACCACAAAACCGAATAGTTTCTTTATGGTCTAATGATCATTAGAAGGTCATTATTACTGGGCAAAGTATCTAAGTGTTTTTCAACCTTTAAACCTTATATTCCATTTTGGTAAATCTCATACATGTTCTCTTCTGATTTAGATCTCCCCGGATTGTGAGAACCACGGTTCTCTTCTTTGCATGCTTACCAGCCAAGATGATCAAACTTTGCTTTTTACAATTTGGATTATACTTTAATACAATTTTTGTTTTCAAAATATTAAATAAAATAGAATTTGTTTTCAAATTACACCTCCACTCATAAATGTTTCCCCTCTCTGAGAATCATTCTATTAAAAAATAGTTTTCACTCCTGTCATTTGGAGAACTTAGGTCGAGACTTTTTAAAAGTTAAACGTAACTATTCTTCTACTTCACCACCAGGTGTCTCACCATGATAGAATTTGGGGAACTGAGAGGCAAATGGTTAGAAACAAAAGTCGGGGTACAAATACCATTCTCGTCCCGCTAAAAACCACAGACCTCTTGCTTTAAACATATAAAAAACTAATTTTTTCCAGTTCATCTACACATTTGAGGTTGCCTCCAACATGCCTTCTGCGGTGTCATCATTTTCATCTTTCACATTTTCAACCCAAGATAAAAGGTTGAGAACATGTATCTCTATGATGCTCTTAAAAAAAAAAAACTGGTTAACTCAGAATAAAATACTTGTAATAACATAAGGACAAATTAGAACTAAATTTCCTTCATTTGTTAAAGTGGAAAAATCTTACCATCAGTAAATCTTGAGCTCTAGATGTCAATGTTTTGTAGGATTCCAAAAAAGAAAATTTCTCACTTTGTCTTTAAAATTCATACCAAAGTAAAACCACTTAAAGAGAAAACTTTTGTTTGAAAAAGTAATTGAAACGTGCAGTAGCACGATGCCGGCTAAAATTTTCAGGGTCCATAAACTACATGCTGTAGGGATTATTTCTAACACTCGAAACTGCCTTACTTATTTTGAATTTCCTCCAGCTTTCCAGACAACAGTAATTTTAATATCTTTGATTTCTCCAGCTAGTCCTGGATCTGAGGAAACTCCCCAAATTCGGGTTTCCGACAATGCAGTGTAAGCTGCAGCGCTGTCATCTCCTCCCCCGAGATGCCGAGGGCGGGCGGGTGGTTAATGGTGTCCCCAGGTTGTCAACTAGCCCGCCCGCCCCGCCGCGGACCCTCCCCGGGCCAGGCTGGGAGGGAGGCCCGGCCCGGCCCCGAGGCCCGGAAAGCCACCGAGCGGCCGAGAGTGGGCGGGCGTCACCTGGAGCGGAGAGAGCGGAAAGTGAACGGCGTCGGGGCGCCTCTCTAGTCCCAGGGCCCGGAAAGCAGAGCGGGCGCGGGGCCGGGGGACGCCCGAAGGCCCGCTAGCCGCACACGCCTGGCGTCCGCCGCGCCCGCCCACCTGGACACCACGGCGCGGCCGCACCGACGGGGCCGACGGGCGGGGACACAGGCGGCTGCTGCTGGAGCGCCGGGGAGGAGCCGCGGCCTCGCCCCCAGGGATGCCCCGCTATGGCAACCCCCACGCCGGCTTCGCGTGGGGCCGCCGCGTTTCCCTCCTTCGGTTTGAACCGCCCGCCCCGAGTAACCGCTATGCGCCGCCCCGCGCCGCGCCGCCCCTCCCTCCCGCTCCGCGGCGCCCCCAACGGCCGCCCCGCGACGTGCAGGCCCCCGGCCCCTGCCTCCGCTGGATGAGGTCTGGTCCTCGCTTTTCCACCCTCAGAGGCACAGCGAGGGCTTCCTAGTTTGCTAGGCTTTTCCCTGCCCCATTTTAACTCTGGGAACATTGTATGGAAGGGCTAATAGATCCTACAGCGGGATGCCATCAAAAATTACGTAGAAGAACATTCACTTGAAAATGTTTCCGGAGATGAAATTGAACGTGAGAAGCGGGTTACATAAACTGAATGACTCCTTTTAGGTTATAGATATACATAGCATAACGTCTGAAAGGTATGACTAAGTTGGTTATAGCATCTCTAGATGAGATTATGCTTTTTTTTTTTTTTGGCATCTAAAATGCGATGTTTTATTTTATTTTCTGGCCAGGCCCCATCCTTTTGCTCTTGGCAGCTTCTTTCTAATCTCTTTTTTGTGGCTTCTTTTCTTCTACTTATTCCCTAAATAGGGCGTCCTGCCCAGCATTTTTCTTACTTTACCATTTTGTGCTTACCTAATTCTCAGAGCGACAACCATTGCTTTAAAGCCAGTAACAGCCACTGCTACGACTCTCCTCCAACAGGCCATTTCTCCATCTGGATGCCCCTTAGATATCCTAAATGCCATATATCCAAATCGAACTCACTAACAATTATTAAGCTTTGACTATGTGCCAATTCCTGGGCTCAGTACTGGGAATACAAAGATAGACACAGCTACCCTGAATGCTATAGAATGTGGTAGAGGAATGGTAGTAGCGCAAAAGAAAGACGTATTAACTAACCCTACGCCAGAAGAGGGGCCAGAGCTAACTTTAAAAAGGCTGTGACATGAGATGGATTTTGAAGGACGAGTGGCAGTTTCAAAGACAGATAACAGGTGATTCCAAACTCAAAATGTGCAAGAGCAGGAAAATTGAAACAGTTGGGCACACTAGAGAAACTAAACAATTTGTAATAGCTGGAAACTAAGAATTGTTTGAGGAAAGGGCAAAGAAAATTCTTGAGAAGGAGAAGAAACCAAGCTATGGAGAATTTTGGATGCATATTAAGAGTCTGAAGTTTATCCTTTAGGCAATGCAGAGCATTTTAGAAAGACCACTCTGGTGGCAGAATGGAGGACAAGAGGAAGATAAGTGAGGGTGGCTTAGGAAGCTGCTGCATTACTCTGGAAGATAGTGCGGTGGGGGTGGGGGGGAGAAGAACCTGGACTCACATTCAGTTGGCAGAATCAGCCGTATGGAGCAGGGGGTAAGGAACAAAGAGTACAGGTTTAGGAGAAAGTAAGATGAATTTAGTGTGAGGTTGTTAAGTTTGAGGTACCTGGAGGACTTATGGTATGGAATTGGTAAATTACACATTTTTCAAGACAGCAGCTCCTTGAAGCCTTCCTCACATGCTCAGGGAGAGTAAGTTGTGTTCTTTCTAGCCCCTCAAGCAAGTCTCTTTACAGTAAAGTCTCTATTTTGCCACTCCCTGCCCAGCACTTGCAGTCCTCTGCTTTTGAATTTTCTCCATGCAATTTATCATGTTCTAAAATACATTATTTACTTATATTGTTTATTGTCTGCTCCCCACTACACTGTAAACAGGGCAGGAGATTTTGCCTATGGTTAAGTAAAATCCACATGACCTTAAACACCATTTAAACATTGCCCTTTTCTCTTTCTCTAGTTAATTATTCTTTAGATATTTCACTATGACTGAAGAGTAAAAGAGCATATCATAGCACCCTTTTATTCATTCAAAGAATAATTTTTACACCCCTCCTCCCAAAAAAGGGCAAAAAGACACCTAGTTTCATGTAGCTTGCCCTAGCTTTACTCATATACCCCAAATTTAAGCTACTGAGCTGTATTTTCCTATTCTTTACCCATCACAGTCTTTGGCCTTTTTCCTTCCTTTTCTGTATTGGGTGTCATCCCATTACTGACCTCAGAATTCTAAAGCCTGTATGTTTTCCACAGATCTAATGCTTCTTTTGGGGACCATCTGGTAAAACATAATGGAAGACTTTTCCATCGTGATATTCAAGCTATGCAGATATACTTAAATGAATATGATCAAGGTTAAAGGAAAACAGATATTCAGGGAAAAAAATAGCAACTTGCATCTCCACAACCATATAATAAGGAGTTAAAAGCACTAGTATCCAAGGGCAAGACAACACCCTCATTAGTAGAGAGCAATGCAATGATATCTGGCATAGTGTAAATGCTCAAGAAAAGTTAGCTGTTACCATTGATAAGAGCTTCCACTGACCATGCTCCATAATGATCCTTAAACTACTGGTTCCTGCTGATAGGAGAGAGTGTTGGATTGGAAAGTAGCCTCAACATGAACTCTTGCTGAAATTCTGGATCTCCTTGCTACAACATGTCTTTACCCTACCCCTCCGTAGGGTCCCAGGACCCATTGGTATTCTACATGTGTTGATCCATTCTGATATCCACAGACTGTGTTATGTGCCAGCATCATGCTGATACCTCAAGCTGGAGAGTCAGAATCCAGGTCAGCTTGCAATGATTAAAGTTCCACTTTCTGGATAAGTCCACCAACTTTCTCTTATGATAATAATGGTTTTATTTAGTACTTCTTGGAGGGAAGCTTATTTTGACTGTTCTATTGGATTACCTCTTCCCTTTGGCTAAGAGGAGAGGGACTTCAGAGGAGAGCTGATGGTCAAAATATTTATGTTCTATCTTAGCCTCTCTGTGGGGGAAAAAGCGGGACACTCCACCGTGTTTTCGGGAAATTTAAAAATTGGCATCTAGGAAGACTGGGAGGATCGAGTTAAAGCTCTCAAGTTGGTTTGTGGAGGTGCAACCAGTTGGAACCTCTTCTGGAAATGAAAGGTGAAGCTCTAAGTTTTCGAGTTGCTGGATGGAAGACCGGAAAGCAGCATAGCCTGCTTAATAAGAAACCAAAGTAGTGCGTGTTGCAGAGAAAGAAATCTGCTTCTCCTATTAACTGTTAGTTATTAACAACTGGTTATTTCCTAAATTTTAATAACTTTTCTTCTCCCTCCTTTTGATGTACGTAAAATATTTGCTGTGAAAGAAGCAAACAAATGTTGTGAACCCAACTGATATTCTCACAAATATTTTGAGCTTTTAAAGAACACGCCTCCACTGGGCAGGTCGTTTTGTTCTTCTGGGGAGGTATACATGGGACGAAAGGAGAGTCAGTAGACATTTACCACTACCTAAATCCCTTAAGTGGAAATAATTGATGTAGCTGCCCTCAAGCCCGCCTATGCTTTAAGCGAGTGAAAGGCACAGGTGAGAGGGATGATAGACGTCTAGGCGAGAAAGGGTCAAAAAGGTAAAACGAAATTACACGAAGGATAGGGGGCAGTTGCTCCAGTGCCCCAGCACAGGTACCAAACGATTTGAAATACATAATCTGATAAGTCTTATTCTACGTGAAAATCAGCAGCGGAGCCAATTTCTCTACGTTCCTCTTAGTAACGGTCAGTTTAGAATTCCAAGAGCACTTGCCCTTTGGGTTTCTCTAACCCTCCATCCTCTTGGAAAAGTGTTACTTTCTACCGGCTTCATTTATCAGAAAACAAATCTCCTTGGACACAAGAAACTGCTAAAAATGCTCTGCTTTCCTGAACTGTGAACAACTACACACTTTTGCGCAGCGAGGTTAACAAACAAAAACCCCGCCTTCACCGTTTGTGCTTAATCCAGGTTCCTCGGCCACGCCCTGGGCGGAAGGGGTGGAGACTCCACACTGCGTCATATGCTAGCGCCGGAAGCTGGAGGCGACCCAGCGGCGAGCTGGAATCCGCTTGTAAGTGCAGAGAAGTTCCTCCTTGCTAGGTGGGTAGGGAATTGCCAGTTTGGGGTTTGTGGGGTGGGTATTTGGGCCAAAACTGGAAGGACACTAGAGGTTAAAAAGGTCCGGTGTCGGGTTAAAGTGGGAGAGGCTGGGAATAGAGTTGATGCTGTTAGCCCTTTGCTTGGTTTCTTTCCGTTTAGTTGTTTAGCTGTTGGGAGTTGTTTCATTATTTTTTCCTTGGTTCGTAGGTTCCCGTGTTGAGGGATACAATTTTTTGGTCCTCTCCTGCTAAAGTTTTGAGAAGTAGAACTTGTTCTTGTGTTAAATGAAAACGCGAGTTTCCCAGTTAGATCTAAATCTCTGTGCCTCTTAATAGATGAATAATCCTGCCGAAACTAACGTCCGGAAACCTCGGTTTCTCCATCTGTAAAACTCCATCTGTAAAATAAGAGTATTACCCAGTAAGACTGTTGTAAAGATTATAATGAAATGACGTGTATATATGAAATAACATGTTAAGTGTTTATTATTTCCAGTTTGGGGGTAAATGCGGGGTTACGTTGTTTTTTGTTTCATCCTTTAGATCCACCCATAGGATTTGAAAAAAGTACAGATTAGGAATAGGGACCTTTTTAGCTTTACCTGAGGAGAATGAGGGCTGGTTGGATTTGTGAGGAGCCCCTTTGGGATAGTCAATATTTCAGTCTGTGATTTCAGGGACAATGGACACCCAGAAGGACGTTCAACCCCCAAAGCAGCAGCCAATGATATATATCTGTGGAGGTAAGAGTAGTGCTTACTTAAAGTAAGAGTATTTTACTTCAGTTTTTTTTTTTGTTATTGCATTTATCTTTGGCTTAAATGAGCCATTCATCTTTACAGTTAGAAACGAGAACGCTTTAACAATCATTAAAAAAAAATCCTCTCATTAAGATTTCACTTTCTCTCTTAGTGTTACTGGGAAAAGGAAAATAAGAATTACCTCGGTTCTTAGTCACCCGAAAAAATAATTTTTGACAAGAGACAGAAAGCATGATATAAGCAAGATTTCTATTAGTGAAGTAAAAGTAGTAAAAGATAGTACACCCCTGAGAATTGGGAGCGGACCAATCCAAGAGAGGAAAAATGGCGCTGTTCCTTTGTTTTTCCTGTTTTTATATCCTGGTTTCTTGATTAATTGACTGATTGACCTCTCAGGTTCCCTGCACTCTGGCACGCCCATCCCCTTTTGGGCAGGTTCATTGGGTCAAGTTATACCAAGTCCCCCTCCCATGAACAGCTGCAGCGCTTTGATTTTAACTGGCTTTCTTCAGAAAGTAATTTCTGGAGTCCCTTTTCCTAAATGCAGACACACTGCCATTTTCTGGGTTGTTCCTTTCCCCTTCCTCTCCCCCTGCACAGTCCTCATTTCTATCTAAACGTCCTAACACTAGGAAAAGTGCATTGCCCACCACTCTTTTTTTTTTTTTTGACGCCCTTAGTATATTGGTAATAGCAACATACCCTTGAGATTGAGTGTACATATTTTAGTGCTTTGAGTGAAAAGTATGGTTAAGATAATTTGCTTGTCTGTAATATTTCCATTCTAGACATTGAATAAATGTGTTTTCTTTTCTAGAATGTCACACAGAAAATGAAATAAAATCCAGGGATCCAATACGATGCAGAGAATGTGGATACAGAATAATGTACAAGAAAAGGACTAAAAGATGAATCCTTTTAACTGTGCTTTCTAAATATGAGCTAGGAGGAAGTGAAGGCTTGGGTTGATAGTCAAAGACTAATTTCTGGTAAAAATGGTAACACTGTTTGAATTACTTACCAAAAAAGGGGCATGATTAATTTTTATGGACCAGTATGCCAGTGTATAGGCCTGTGCTAAATAAATACTTGTTGATTTGGGTTTTCATAAGTGTATTTTTCAGGGATTCTATATTTAAGTACTCATTCTTGAGCTTGAATTTGTGGACAAACTAAATTATACAAGGAGAAATACAGATATTGAATATGCTGCCTCATGGGAAAAAAGGAGGCTTACAAATTAGCCCGGAAGATTGAGAGTAAATTGTTACGTAGTAACAGTATTTTTTAAATCACTAAGGTGCCACCTTTAACAGTGCTTCAGTGTTCTTTAGTGCACTGGTCTCTTGCATCATGGGAAGGGGATTAATAAAAATTAAAATAGTTTATATAATTTTAAACTGCTTTTTTTTGTCCTTAACTGAATTTAATGCAGTGGTGGTTTTTGATGCTCGATGAAAGATGGAATTAAGAGGAATATCTTCATTTGGATTTGGATTTGCTGTTAATGTTGTATAGCTTTTGATTAGTTTACTTTATGAATACAACTATATACACATGATTTCATTTAAAAAAACGTTGTGTTTAGGTATCTATTAATAGTTTATATAAAGATATTTTTTGTTCAGTCACATGATTTGTGGTTTTATTGTGCATGTAAACTAACACACAATGAAGGTTAAAAGTGCTTCCCCGGACTACACTTTAATCAAAACCTAGAATCATCTGAGGCCCTTGTTTAAAATGAAGTTTTCTCGGGTCCTCTAAAGGACTGATTAAGTAACTTCCTAAGAGGCCACTGTTTTACATCACCAACTGTAAATTCTCCAGCATCATTCTATGCTGTATGGAGTACACAAATGTACTTAACTGTCAGTGTGCATACCTCATTTTGAGTTTTCATTTAACTTGGCATAGGCCTTTCTGTGTATGTATGTAATGCTTGACTATTTTTTGAATTTTGGGCAAGGGAAAAGAAACTTTAATGGTTGTTTTTTGTAGGGCAAAATCAACCCCAAGTAAAATGGATGAAGTGGACTATTAAGGCAAGTTCAGTTTCCCAGGTATAATCATTCATTAAGTTAAAAAATTCTGCTTTCAGGATATGAAAAGGAGTTGCTTTACACTGAACTATTGGATAAATGTTTAAAGCTTTTGCCTTGATTTTAGGGATATGGATACTTAGATACTTCATCTGTTCCAGGAGTTCATCATTATGGAATGCCATATTGGCCTTCCTAATACTCATTTTGAAGATTAGATCTATTCCAGCTTTATTAATAGCTATGTGTGTCTCTGACATTAAAAAAATTAACTATGCTATTAAAAAAATGTTATTCTATCACTATCCTCAAATACTAAGTTCTATAAATTTATGTGCTATACAAAGTATTATTATGCTCAAAATTTGTACAGTACTTCCTTGGTCCAGGTTTTCCTGGACTGTGGCTTTCATAATTTGGTAATTCTGCCATGTTCCTTCTTGACCTTGTTCTTTTTATATAAAAGAGTTCCAGTAAATATCTTTTTGATAGTACCCTAAACATAACCGAACTCACTGGGCAGCGCTTGCTAATGATTCTGATTTCATCATAGGCCTTTTGCGTATCAGTAGTTTAATTGAATATTGTTATTTGGTTAACTAGACAGTGATTTGATGGGAAAAGTATTACCACTGGAACTCAAGACCATCATTTCAATCAGTTACTTACCCCTTGGTGTCCCCTTCATGTATAAAATGGGTATAATTTTACTTCTTAACCTACCTGGACAGTTTTAAGCAAGGGTAAAATAGATATAAAATAGCTTTAAAAAGATCCTTTTGCATAGTGTTTGAAATATAAAAATCAGTAAATCTGAGCTTGAAGTTAAGTCATAACTTGTCCCCTACTAAACTGCTTACCAGTGTCTCTAGACATGCAGGTCCATCAAAAAAAAGCATGGAAATTGGTTCACATCCAACCCTGCTACTCAGTTACTGGCCAGTTCACTTCATTTCTTTTAACTTCAGCTTCATTGTCAAAGTTGAGGAATTAATGATGGTCAGAACAGTGCTTTGAGATTCTGAAGCTATCTTCAGAGATTGAAGTTAGGAAAAATTCAAAAATAGATGAAATCAGAAATGACCAATTCTAAGGAAGAATAAACTATCGCATAAGGTGAGAAAGTATAAGCTGAGAAGATGTAAGAACAAGTTGCCTCTTCACATATACAAATCCACCCACCCGACCCTCTGCCCAGACTCAAAAGATTTCTCCATCTGTTCTGTGGAAATTGTCACTATAGGGGAAGCCAGTTAGGGGCCACTTGTACTAGTCAATGCTACCATTAACGTGGTGATAGCTGTGGAGGGAGTGAGAAGTAGATGGTTATGACATGTTTTGAAGTTGAGCTAACAGAGCTTACTCATGGGTTGGTTAGTACTTAAAAGAGTACTTAAACAGTATGGACTTTGGTGAAAGGCTTTGGGTCCATATTCCTACAGTGTCCCATGTTAGATGGCAGTGACTTTACCAGGATTTACTTTCCTTATTTGTAACATAGGCATGAAATAATAGCCCTACCTCAGAGGTTTGCTGCAAGATAAAATGAAATAATCCATAAAAACTCTGAACCTAATAGATGTTAACTGTTAACACCTTTACTGTAAGTATTAGCATTTTCTACACGGATTAGCCTTAGGGTTAGTCTCAGCTACTGGTCTTGCTGTCCTCCATACTCTTCAGCTTACCTTTTCTAAAATAGAAATTTCGTGGCGCTGTTCTGCTGAAAGTCCTCAGTAGCTTCGCATTTTGATAAAAACCAAACTGTTGGGAATAGTGTATTTGGTCCTTAATAATCGGAATCCTTTCCTGCCTCTGTCACCACTTGCAACACACCTCTCAATCTTTTGGTTATAAGGAAACATTTGCAGTTCCTTAAGCAGGTAACAGACCTTCTTTCTTTCTTGCCTGTGCCTTTTTTCATGCTTTTCTCTCTGTAAGGACATTTTTGTGTGTTCTTCACCAGCATCAGAATTTTGAGGTATTGCTTTATTGTCTTCTAGCTTTCAGTATTGTTGAAAAGTCCAACGGTGTAGCACAGTTACAGTGTTTTAACTATCTGAAAGCGCGAAAAGTGAGAGAGCTCACACTGCTCCTCTTATTTTTCGGCTTCTGTTCCTTTGTCGGGGTGAAGCTGGGCCTGCAAGGCCAATCAGTGGGGTGTCAGATCGGAGACTAGCCAATCATCCCGCAGATGCCCTAGTCCCCGCCCTCGGCGGTCAGCTGCATGCCCTTGGGTGCCGAGGCGGGGCGACACGCCCTTCCCTCGGTAACTGCTGGGCAGCGGGTAAAGTGTGCGGCTGCGGCCTCCTCTGCACGGCTCGGGCCCAGAACCAGGTGAGTAACTCCCGGCTGGGAGTAAATTACGTCTTCCCATCGCGATCCCTCTCTCCTCGAGCTGGCGTGAAAGACGGACCCAGTGGAGCAAATTCCCTGTCGGACTGGAGTGGGAGGGAGTATGTGGGATAGAACAATCTTCTTGGTCAGGGAAAACAAACTGGGGGCGTTTTGTTTCTCTCTGCCGACAGTGGCGCATGTTGGGGCGTGATGGCAACACGGGGGTTCTCGGGGTCTGCCGGCTGCCACCAGGCCTGGTGAACAAAGCCGGGGAATGGGGAGCAATTTCATGGGGTCCTAAGGGCCTCCTGACCGTTGCAGGTTGGCTGTAGAGCTCCCGGATCCCGGCCAGTCCCTGACCCCGCCGCCCTCTCGCGCCGCGCTGTACATAGAAACCGTTGCTACGGCCGGAGTTTGCCTTTTCCTTTCGGTCTCTGGCTGCAGGGGGCGCTGTGAATGCTGGAAAACGTGCCCAGGTGGAAGAAAGCAACTTTTCGTGTTAAGTAAACCCATCACGGCTTACTCTGAAGGTATTACTGATAAACTGATTAGGAAACATGGGAAATTGATGTGGATCAAGATGATGGAGAAAAAATTAAAACCAACTAGGACCAAAGTTATTCTGAATCAGAGACACAAAGATTGCAAAAAACATGGAAGAGTTCTAAACCGGGCAAATAAAGTATTGTATAACTTATTTTGGGGAACATGAAGATTAACATTTAGTGGTCTTGAGAATGTATATCCTGCCAGAAAAAGAAAAGGTGGTTTTCAAAAAGGATTCTTAGAAACGTTATGAAATTCGTTTGATTAGTTAGGAGCTGTCTTTATCATTTCAAATGTTTTTCACTGTTGTTTTATTCAAATCATGAAATCTCAAGAGTTGCAAGACTCCTTCAATTCGAGGTAATCTGTTTCAATCCCATTAGATGCTTAAATCCCATCAGAGATCCTCTGGCTCTTTGGAAAAATTCTCCTAAAGACAACCCATTTTATTTGGGGCAGCATCAATAATTTAAAAATTCTTCACTTTCCTTCTTGTAACTTCTAGACTTAAGGCTCTCCTTGTGATGAGAGACATTCATCATACTGGTTCCCTGGTGGTATGGTGTGAAAGCCATTCTCATTTCTCAGCTGGATTTCATCCAAAAGCTGACAAACTGTTACCTATTTACTATACCCAAGTCAAAGCCAGCAGGGATATGGAGGAGATGTTGACAGAGCATCCTCTTTTTCTGCAGACATTTGATATATGACCAGACTCCCAGAGGGCAGACACGGTGAAGGAGATACTAATGAGTTAGACCCATTGCTACTTCTTGTTTTAAAATTTATCCAAATATGTTTTAGTGCAGTGGTCTTTAAAAACTTTGACAATAACTCATAATAAAACTTTTTTTTGCAACACGTGCACTGTATACACATATATTTATAATTCTCTTTGTATAGTCATGAAATGAAAGTTTTTACAAAACAGTGTTTAATGGTGTGTGTTAGGTGGTCTGTTTTTATTGCTGTTCTATCATTATAAAACAATGCTGATTGCAACTCACTAGATTTATTTCATGGGTTGCCACCTGCAATTTGAAAAGCGCAGTTAAGTATGATGGTTAAGTATGCGGGCTCTGTAGTTACCTACTGAGATTGAGTTCTTCAGTTCACTACTTAATAGTTTAATGACTTTGAGTAGTTTGTATGCTTGAAATGTCACCTTTCTTATCTGTAAAAAGTAATTTTAATATCTTTCATGAAAGTGGTTTTGAAGATTAAGTGAGATAATCCATGGCATATAGTAATTTAGTTCCATAAATATTAACTGTTACTACTGCTCTGTATTTAAAATAAACCTATATGATGCAGTAGTAGTTGAAGGATTAATGAGGTAATAATACACATAAAATACATTAAGAACGGCATAAGTATTTGTTCTTGTTATTATCATCATTAGTAGCAGTATATCATTAAAGTGAAACTCTCCAAGGCCTTATTGTCAATTCAATTGAATTCAGCAAGTTTTTCTTTCTTAGGGGATATAAGACAGTACTTACTGAAATGTTAGTTCTGAAGCTCTGAGATGAATAAAGTAAAATCTCTCACAATCTAGAAGGGAAGACAAAAAAACATAATTTAGATACATGAAAAGAGGTATGTATAAGATGCCATTAGAACACAGATCTAGGAGCTGTTCATTGTTGGGAGTGGGTAACTGGGAATGTAAGGAGGCAGGGAATGGGGAAGAGGGTGATGTTAAGGCAAGTGACAGAAAGGACATTATTTAAGTTTGTGCTGAATCACAAAATGATGGTTGTGATGTTAACAGCCAAAGTAGAAGGTCATTCAAATCAACATTAAAAGATACCTTAAAAAGCAATCTGAGCATTGAAAGGGATCACAGTATGCCACCACTAGATAGGCCACTTTGGCATAAGGATTATCTTGAGCTTAAGGCAGTTAAGAAACAGCAGCGCTGGAAGAACTCTCTGCCCTCCTCTTTTCTACCTAAAAGCAGGGCATAAATTTCCCTTTATGAAGGTGTCCCCTCCTCTCCTCTCTCCATACCAAAGCAAGGAGAACAACCCTTATCACAGTAGATGGACAGTTAGCACTTAGATGAGTCTGCATAAACAAACCTTACTTAAACAACCCTTATCTTCCATTAGTTTCTCCATATATTTACCTTCTCCTGGAAGCCAGAACTTTTCCTTTGTCTAATCACTTCTGCGCAGTTTATCACCCTCTGCTAAAATGGTATATACGTTAGAGAACCTACATAGGCCTAAAAGTTTCTTTGGGTTTTCACTTTTCTATGAAGCCCCTGTGTGCGTACAAAATAAATCTTTCCTTCTGTTAATGTCTTTCGTCAGTTTAATTTACAGTCCTCAGGTACTGAACCCAAATGACTAGAGGAAAAAAAATTTTTTTCCTCTCCAGCACCAAAATTTGCTTTGTCATTGTATTTCAACTTTGCTTAAGTGAAGATTAATTAAAATAATCCATGTACAGTATATGGTAACTTAGCTTCGTAAATGTTAAATGTTCTTATCAGGGAGAGAGAATTTAAAATAAGTGGCTTCCTCCTTAGAAGAGATACTCCATCTCTTTTTATATGGAAATGAAAAACAAATATTACAGATGTACCTAGATGGTTATTACTATCCGAATTGAGTATACATATATATATTTAGATTCATAATAGTTATGAGTATATATGTATATATAATGAGATTCTATAATTATTTTCCTATATAATATTTCAGCCATGACTGCCAAAGATTATCCATCATTGTGGGGCTTTGGAACAACAAAAACATTTAAAATTCCTGTTGAACACTTGGATTTCAAGTATATTGAAAAATGTTCAGATGTTAAACACTTGGAAAAAATTCTTTGTGTGCTCAGGTAAGCATTTAAAAATCATTTCATATTTCAGTGTACCAACTTAAATTATATTGTTGACTTCTGAAAGTCAAAGCTACATAAGAAATTTTGGAGCAAATTTTCAAATGTTGAGATTGTTGTTTTTGTCCATGATAGGTTCCAAACTAGTGGTTTAGATTCTGTGCTTAGTTTGGAGGGTTCTGGCTAGAGACTTCGGCTAATTTGTATCCAAGAGGGCATTTTTTTGGCTTCCTCCCACTTCCTAGGAAAAGATAAAGCAGCCATTAGGAGGCCCCAGCTTACTCTGATAAAATTCTCTGGGACTCTCCCACTTCATACTACAGCCCACAAATGTGGGTGACTCCCTGGGAGCTGTCACACACAGGATGCTGGGAGGCTAGGAGGGAGGACCTGGAGGCAGGGAATCCAGGCCTTCTTTGGGTAAGAGGCCCGTGGCCGTGATTGTCAAACTTTAATATACACCAAAGAAGGTGGTTAAAAAAAAATGCACATTTGAGGGCCCCTTTCCTAGAGATTCTGACTCAGGAAATCAGGAGTGGGGCTAGGAACATGTGTTTTCACAAGCACACTGGCTGATCAGTGTGCAGGTGGTCAAGGGAACTCTCTACAAACAACACTGTTCCATGGCTGCCAACCTGTGCCACCTATTTTGGGTTTTTTGAGGAGATGTCTTTTGGAGTTGCAGTAGCACTTATGAGCACAAATTGCCCCTTTCCGGAACATCAGTAGTCTTCCTTTTGCTCAGTGGTTCTGTCTTGTCTTTCCTCTGAGGCCCTTCCTTATCACTGTGTCCTTTCCTTTTTCTTTCTCATCACCTTTAACCCCCTGTCCTTCCTAAGCATCCCTTGCTTGTCCGCAGCCAGAGTTGATGTATTATGTCATCAATTTCCCTTTTGTGTTTCTCAACATATAAGAACATTTTCATTTATATTTGGTCAAGAACTAATAAAGGAAATGAGAAGTTTGTAGGATGAAAGAGTTTGAAAGCCGCAGTGATAATGTTGCTTCTAAGACATTTTATGAATAGCCTAATTAAATTGTGTTCACTTGGAATTATTTTTTTTAATTTAATTTGAAAATGGGATTTATTTCTATGGTTCTAAAAATGTAAAAATGAATAGACTTCAAGGGGAAATATTGATTTTCCTTAAAAAAAAAAAGGCAAAAAAGAGCAGGTATGTCCGTTTAACTCTTCAAGGAAGGAATTCTGTTCCTTGAGTGGTAGAATTTAGAGGTGTGTTGTTCTGAACCATTCCTGTGCACTTTCTTCCCATCATTTTGAGGGGGAAAAAAATTGAGTGGCAAATAGTAACTCTGTGTTGGAAAGAAAGTCGGAAGTCTCACTCTTTGTGCGCCTCTAATAATGAATTTCCACTTATAAGTTTAAAATTACCTCACATACAAAATGAACATATGTATGTTAAAGAGGAGAGAAAATGTTATGCAACTTTTAAAGGGTGCGATGAAAATTGGTGTCTTTGGCGCTCCTGTTTTCCTTCATCACATCACTCCATCGTTCCAGACGTGTGGGAAGGCAGCAGCCCAGCCTTCATTCTCGTGCAGGGGCAGACCTTGAGATCCCCATGGAACCCCTGGGCTCCATGGAACCCAGTTTGCAAACCACTGCTCTAGATGATCTCTAAATAAAGCAGTAACTCTAAAACTCTGAATTTTTTTAAAGGTCTGGTGAGGAAGGATATTATCCTGAACTTACAGAATTCTGTGAAAAGCGCCTCACAGGCTTGGCTCCAGAAAGCAGAGCTTTGAGGAAAGATAAGCCAGCAGCAACATCATCCAGTTTTACTGCAGAAGAATGGGAAAAAATTGACGGTGATATAAAGGTACAGGATAGCGTCACTTTTTTGACATTGTCACGAATATATATCTCCTACACTTATCTGAAATCCTAGGCTTCTTATTTGTCAGTAAATGGCTTTTAGTGGTGATCACTGAGGTGGTATTGTTGGCTTCTTAAACCCAGGAGAATATTGTGAATGTGTGTGTTTGTGGATTTGTTATGTGCGTGCGTGCTTGTGCATTTGTGTATATTTTAAATGACAGTAATATTCCATTCTATGGAAGAATCACAATTCAGCCACCATGTATAAAGAGTGCTATCCAAGCATGTTTGTTCATAAAGTTTTTTGGTACCACTCTGCTTATTTCCTAGGGATAAATTATTAAAATTCAAGTTTCTTGATCCAAGGATTTTAATATTTTTAAAGCTTTTGAAATTCATCTCTGTGTTCTCAGAAAGTTGGACCTTTGTACTCTCCTGCTGGCAGTGTATAATAATGCCAGTGTTTCAGATACTCTTTGCTGGATACTATAGTCAGTTTTTACACTTTAAAATCAAATAGTTGAAAAAATTATCATACATAGTGTATTGTTTGATTGCTAGTGGAGATAAATTTTTAATAGTCTGTCACTTGAATTTCTTTTGTTAATGATCTGTATGTATCTTTACTGATTTCTTTTAATCAGCTTTATTGAGGTATAATTTATGTTCAGTAAGAATTAGCTATTTTATGATATTTTGCTGAGTTTTGACAGATGTATATAGAATATTTCCATTACTCCTAAAAGTTCCATTGTGTCCCTTTTCAGTCAATACTGACCCCACATCCTGGCTCCTGGTAACCACTGAACTGCTTTCTATTATTATACATTTGCCTTTTCTAGACTTTCATATAAATAAAATTATGTAGTGTATCTTCCTTTGTGCCTGGATTCTTTCACTTAGCGTAATGCCTTTGCTGAACTTCCAGGTTGTTGCATGTGTCCAGACTGCATTCCTTTTAATTGCTGGTGAATTGCATGATATCTCACACTTTAACCATTTACCAACTGGTGAACAAATGCCAAAATGTTTTCTAGAGGCAATCAGTCCTGCCAATAATGGATAAAAGTTCCAGTTGTTCTAGATCATGGTCAATACATAGTGTTGTCAGTTTTTTTAATTTTATCTATTCTTTAGGTATGTAGTGGTATCTCATTGTGGTTTTCATTTGCATTTCTTAATGACTAATAATGTTGAATGTCTTTTCATGTGCTTACTTTTCATCCCTATTATCTTTTGTGAAGTGTCTTTAAATTCATTGCCTATTTAAAGGAGGACACTAATGAACTCATCTACAAAACAGAAACAGCCTCGCAGACATACTAAACAATCTTATGGTTACTGGGGTAAAGGGGGTGGGAAGGGATAAATTTGGAAGTTTGAGATTTGCAAGTGTTTGCTACTATATATATAAAGATAGATACATGCTGCTGTCCAGTTTTCCCAGCACCACTTGGTGAAGAGACGGTTTTTTCTCCATTGTATCTTATTGCCTCCTTTGTCAAAGGTGAATTGACCATAGGTCTGTGGGTTTATTTCTGGGCTTTATTCTGTTCCATTGATCCATATGTCTGTTTTGATTACTGTAGCTCTGTAGTATTGTCTGAAGTCTTGAGAGGGTTATTCCTCTAACTTCATTCTTTTTCTTCAATATTGCTTTGTCAATTCTGGGTCTTTTGTGATTCCTTGTACATTTTAGGATTATTTGTTTTAGTTCTGTGGAAAATGTCATGGGTAATTTGATACGGATTGCATTAAATCTGTAGATTACCTTGGGCAGTAAGGCCATTTTGATGATACTGATTCTCCCAATCCAAAAGCAGGGATATCTTTCCATTTCTTTAAGTCTTCTTTAACTTCCTTAATCAAGGTTTTATAGTTCTCCATGTATAAGTCTTTCACCTCCTTGGTCAGATTTATTCCTAAGTATTTAATTATCTTAGATGCAATTTTAAAAGGGATTGTTTCTTTATTTTCTTTTCCTCCTAATTCATTGTTAGTGTAAAGAAATGCCACTGATTTCTGTATGTTAATCTTTTATCCTGCTACCTTGCTGAATTCTTTTATCAGCTCTAGTAGTTTGTGTGGAGCGTTTTGGGTTTTCTATATATAGTATCATGTCATCCGCATACAGTGACAATTTTACCTCTTCTCTTCTAATTTGGATCTACCCTCATATACTATTGGTGGGAATGTAATTTGGTGTAGCCATTACGGAAAACAATATGGAGATTCCTCAAAAAACTAAAAGTAGACTTATCATATGATCCAGCAATCCCACTCCAGGGCATTTATCCACAGGGAACTCTAATTCGAAAAGCTACATGCACCCCAGTGTTCACAGCAGTACTATATACAATAGTCAAGACATGAAAACAACCTAAATGTCCATCAACAGATGACTGGAAAAGAAGCTGTGGTATATTTATGCAGTGGAATACTACTTGGCCATAAAAAGAATAAAATAATGCAATTTTCAGCAACGCAGATGGATGGACTTAGTGATCATCATTCTAAGTGAAGTAAGCCAGAAAGAAAAAGAAAAATACCACACGGTATCACTCATGTGGAATCTAAAAAAAAAAAAAATCACAAAACAGAAACAGACTTGCAGATATAGTAAATAGTCTTATGTTTACTGGGGGAAAGGGGGTGGGAAGGGATAAATTTGCAAGTTAGATTTGCAAATGTTAGTCACTATATATAAAAATAGATTTTAAATAGCCAACTTTCTTGTTTATAGCACAAGGAACTATATTCAATATCTTATAATAACCTTTAATGAAAAAGAATATGAAAACAAATATATATATGTATATGCATGACTGGGGCATTGTGCTATATACCAGAGACTGACACATTATAACTGACTGTACTTCAAAAAAAAAAAGATAAATCCTTTGCCTATTTAAAAAAATTGAATTGTGTTCTTATTAAGTTATAAAATAAAAATACATGTCTTTCATATATGTTACACACAAAGATACCTCTTGATAAGTATTTTCTGATACTCTGTAGTTGCTCCCCTTTTCATTTTTTTTTTTAACAGTGTCTTTGGAAGAGCAAAAAATTTTACTTTTTTTTCTTAACATTTTTTATTGATTTATAATCATTTTACAATGTTGTGTCAAATTCCAGTGTTCAGCACAATTTTTCAGTCATTCATGGACATATACACACTCATTGTCACATTTTTTTCTCTGTGATTTATCATAACATTTTGTGTATATTTCCCTGTGCTATACAGTGTAATCTTGTTTATCTATTCTACAATTTTGAAATCCCAGTCTATCCCTTCCCACCCTCTACCCCCCTGGTAACCACAAGTCTGTATTCTCTGTCCATGAGTCTTTAGATTCCACATATGAGCGATCTCATATGGTATTTTTCTTTCTCTTTCTGGCTTACTTCACTTAGAATGACATTCTCTAGGAGCATCCATGTTGCTGCAAATGGCGTTATGTTGTCGGTTTTTATGGCTGAGTAGTATTCCATTGTATAAATATACCACCTCTTCTTTATCCAGTCACCTATTGATGGACATTTAGGCTGTTTCCATGTTTTGGCTACTGTAAATAGTGTTGCTATGAACATTGGACTGCAGGTGTCATCCTGAAGTAGATTTCCTTCTGGATACAAGCCCAGGAGTGGGATTCCTGGGTCATATGGCAAGTCTATTCCTAGTCTTTTGAGGAATCTCCACACTGTTTTCCATAGTGGCTGCACCAAACTGCATTCCCACCAGCAGTGTAGGAGGGTTCCCCTTTCTCCACAGCCTCTCCAGCATTTGTCATTTTTGGATTTTTGAATGACGGCCATTCTGACTGGTGTGAGGTGATACCTCATTGTAGTTTTGATTTGCATTTCTCTGATAATTAGTGATATTGAGCATTTTTTCATGTGTCTATTGATCATTTGTATGTCTTCCTTGGAGAGTTGCTTGTTTAGGTCTTCTGCCCATTTTTGGATTGGGTTGTTTATTTTTTCCTTATTGAGTCGTATGAGCTGCTTATATATTTTGGAGATCAAGCCTTTGTCGGTTTCACTTGCAAAAATTTTCTCCCATTCCGTAGGTTTTCTTCTTGTTTTATTTCTGGTTTCCTTTGCTCTGCAGAAGCTTGTAAGTTTCATTAGGTCCCATTTGTTTATTCTTGCTTTTATTTCTTCTAGGAGAAAATTTTTGAAATGTATGTCAGATAATGTTTTGCCTATGTTTTCCTCTAGGAGGTTTATTGTATCTTGTCTTATGTTTAAGTCTTTAATCCATTTTGAGTTGATTTTGTATATGGTGTAAGGGTGTGTTCTAGCTTCATTGTTTTACATGCTGCTGTCCAGTTTTCCCAACACCATTTGCTGAAGAGACTGTCTTTATTCCATTGTATATTCTTGCCTCCTTTGTCGAAGATGAGTTGACCAAAGGTTTGTGGGTTCATTTCTGGGCTCTCTATTCTGTTCCATTGGTCCATATGTCTGTTTTGGTACCAATACCATGCTGTCTTGATGACTGTAGCTCTATAGTATTGTCTGAAGTCTGGGAGAGTTATTCCTCCAGCCTCTTTCTTTCTCTTCAGTAATGCTTTAGCAATTCTAGGTCTTTGATGGTTCCATATAAATTTTATTATGATTTGTTCTAGTTCTGTGAAATATGTCCTGGGTAATTGGATAGGGATTGCATTAAATCTGTAGATTGCCTTGGGCAGTGTGACCATTTTAACAATATTGATTCTTCCAATCCAAGAGCATGGAATATCTTTCCATTTTTTAAAGTCTTCTTTAATTTCCTTCATCAATGGCTTATAGTTTTCTGTGTATAATTCTTTCACCTCCTTGGTTAGATTTATTCCCAGATATTTTATTACTTTGGGTGCTATTTTAAAGGGGATTGTTTCTTTACTTTCTTTTTCTGTTGATTTATCGTTAGTGTAAAGAAATGCAACTGATTTTTGAACGTTAATTTTGTAACCTGCTACCTTGCTGAATCCTTCAATCAGCTCTAGTAGCTTTTGTGTGGACCTTTTAGGGTTTTCTATATATAGTAACATGTCATCAGCATATAATGACACTTTTACCTCTTCTTTTCCAATTTGGATCCCTTTTATTTCTTTCTCTTGCCTGATTGCTGTGGCTAGGACTACCAGAACTATGTTGAATAGGAGTGGTGATAGTGGGCATCCTTGTCTTGTCTTGTCCCAGATTTTAGTGGGAGGCTTTTGAGTTTTTCACCGTTGAGAACTATGCTGTCTGTAGGTTTGTCATATATAGCTTTTATTATGTTGAGATATGTTCCCTCTATACCCACTTTGGCGAGAGTTTTTATCATAAATGGGTGTTGAATTTTATCAAATGCTTTTTCTGCATCAATTGAGATGATCATGTGTTTTTTGTCCTTTCTCTTGTTGATGTGATGTATTACATTGATTGATTTGCGTATGTTGAACCAGCCTTGTGTCCCTGGGATGAACCCCACTTGGTCATGATGTATAATCTTTTTTTATGTGTTGTTGGATTCTATTTGCTAAAATTTTGGTGAGGATTTTGGCATCTATGTTCATCAGTGATATTGGCCTATAATTCTCTTTTTTTGTAGTGTCTTTGCCTGGTTTTGGTATCAGGGTGATGGTGGCTTCATAGAATGAGTTTGGGAGTATTCCCTCCTTTTCAATCGTCTGGAAGATTTTGAGAAGGACTGGTATGAGTTCTTCTTTGTATGTTTGGTAGAATTCCCCCGTGAAGCCATCCGGTCCTGGACTTTTATTTGTAGGGAGGTTTTTAATTGCTATTTCTATTTCCTTTCTAGTGATCGGATTGTTCAAGTGTTCAGTTTCTTCTTGATTCAGTTTTGGTGGACAGTATGTTTCCAGAAACTTGTCCATCTCCTCTAGGTTATCCAGTTTGGTTCCATATAGTTTTTCATAATATTCTCGTATGATATTCTGTATTTCTATTTTGTTTGTTGTAATTTCTCCATTTTCCTTTCTTATTTTGCTAATTTGTGCTCTCTCTTTTTTCTTCTTTGTGAGTTTGGCCAGAGGTTTGTCGATTTTATTTACTTTTTCAAAAAACCAGCTTTTGGTTTGGTTGATTTTTTCTATGGTCTTGTTAATCTCTATTGTATTTAATTCCTCTCTGATCTTTATTAATAATTTCCTTCCTTCTGCTGCTTTTTGGGGCTTTTTGTTGTTCTTTTTCTAATTGATTCAGGTGGTGGGTTAACTTGTTTATTTGAGATTGTTCTTTTTTGAGGAAGGCCTGTATCGCTATAAACTTCCCTCTTAGCACTGCCTTTGCTGTGTCCCATAGGTTTTGAGTGGTTGTGCTTTCATTATCATTTGTCTCAAGGTATTTTTTAATTTCAGCTTTGATTTCCTCATTGATCCATTGTTTTTTCAATAACATATTGTTTAATCTCCATGCTTTTCTTTTTTTCTCCTTTGTTTCTGTGTTGTTGATTTCCAGTTTCATGGCATTGTGGTCAGTAAAGATGCTTGAGATAATTTCTATCTTCTTAAATTTGTTGAGGTTTCTTTTGTGTCCAAGTGCATGATCGATCCTGGAAAATGTTCCATGTGCACTTGAAAATAATGTATATTCTATTTTTTGGGGGTGTAATGCTCTGAAAATATCCACCAAATCTAGTTTTTCTATTGTAGTATTTAATTTCTCTGTTGCCTTGTTTATTTTCTGTATGGAAGATCTGTCTAGTGATGTTAATGCAGTATTAAAATCTCCAACTATGATTGTATTCCCATCAATATCGCCCTTTATCTCTGTTAGTAATTCTTGTATGTACTTAGGTGCTCCTATAGTGGGTGCATATATATTAACAAGTGTAATGTCTTCATCTTGTATCACTCCTTTAATCATTATAAAATGTCCCTCTTTATCTTTGTTTATGGCCTTTGTTTTAAAGTCTATTTTGTCTGAAATTAGTACTGCAACACCTGCTTTTTTGGCTTTTCCATTTGCATGGAATATCCTTTTCCATCCTTTCACTCTCAATCTATATGTGTCCTTCTCCCTAAAGTGGGTCTCTTGTATGCTGCATATTGAAGGTTCTTGCTTTATTATCCAGTCTGCCACTCTATGTCTTTTGACTGGAGCATTTAGTCCATTAACATTTACAGTAATTAATGATAGATGTGTGTTTATTGCCATTTTGAACTTATCTTTGCAGTTGAATTGGTACATCCTCTTTGTTCCTTTCTTCTTCCTTTTGTGGTTTGGTAATTTTCCTTTGTATTATCATGGATTTTATTTAATTTTTGTGACTCCCTTGTAAATTTTTGACTTGTGGTTACCCTTTTTTGTAAATCTATTAACCTATACCTGTTTTTATTAAACTGATAATAACATGATCTCAAACCCATCCTACTGTTAAAAAATTTTTAAAAAGAAAGAAAAAAAATTCTATATTTCCCTGCCTCCCTCTCCCACTCTCAGTGATTTGTATGGCTTCTTTTATAATTTCGTGTTTTCTTTATTTGTAATTCATGAGTTATCACCTTTCCAGTTGTGAGTTTCTCATTTCTGTAGCATCCTGCTGCTTTTCTATTTAGAATAGCCCTTTCAATATTTCTTTTAGCATGGGTTTAGTGTTGCCAAACTCCTGCAGCTTTTTTTTGTCTGTGAAACTCTTTATTTCTCCTTCTATCCTAAAGGATAGCCTTGCTGGATAAAGTATCCTAGGCTGCATCTTTTTTTCATTCAGGGCTTTGAATATATCTTGCCACTCCCTTCTGGCCTGTAGTGTTTGTGTAGCGAAATCAGCTGAGAGCCTTATGGGGGTTCCCTTGTAATTCACTCTTTGCTTTTCTCTTGCTGCCTTTAGAATCATTTCTTTATCCTTGACTCTGGCCATCTTGATTATGATATGTCTTGGTGTGGGTCTATTTGGATTCTTCCTGTTTGGGACCCTCTGAGCTTCCTGTACTTGGATATCTGATTCCTTCTTTAAGTTTGGGAAGTTTTCAGTCATGATTTCTTCAAAAACCTTTTCAATCCCCTTTGATCCTTCTTCCCCTTCTGGGACCCCTATTATGCGAAGATTGGGACGCTTTATATTATCCCATAGGTCCCTAATGCTATTATCATTATTTTTTATTTGCTTATCTTGTAGTTCTTCTGAATGGGTGCTTTCTATTGCCCTGTTTTCTAGATCACTAATTCGTTCCTCTGCATTAACTAGTTGGCTTTGCACAGCTATTAGATCATTCCTCATCTCTGTCAATGAGTTTACCCATTCTGCTTGGCTCTTCTTTATAGCTTCAATTTCATTTTTGACATATTTTATCTCTCTAAGCACTATCTCTTTTAATTCCTTCAGCAATTTGATCACTCCTTTTTTGAAATCTTGATCTAGTAGGCTATCGATGTCTATTTCATTGATATTTCTTTCAGGGGATTCCTCTTGTTCTTTTAATTGGGAAAGGTTTCTCTGCTTCTTCATCTTGCTCATACCTCTCTGGCACTGGTTTATGGAGTATCAGTTGTCTATTTTGAATCTTAAGGATTTTATCTATCTAATGCCTATTTATGAATAGAACTTAGAAAAAAAAGAAATAATAAGAGAGAGAGAGAAATATTTTTAAAAGAAGGGAGAAAGAGGGTTTGAAGACAGTGTATAATGAATAATAGAAGAGCGAGTTGAAGCAGAGTATTAATCGGGTTGAGACGTCCTTTTAAAACCTTAAAAAAAAAAGAAAAAGAAAAAAAAGGGGTGGGGAGATGAATAGATGTATTTGAAGCCTGTGTCTCATCAATAACAGGACATCAAAACCCAAGAGAAATAGAAATGAATTAAGAAGTAAAAATTAAGAGAGTAATTGAAAATAGAACAGGTAAAAACAGATTTAAGAACAAAACAAAACAAAAAAAGGGGTTGTCGGTGTTCTCCTGGAGTCTGTGTGCTTTTAATGTGAAGTCCTTCTGTCTTTGTCCTGTTTTGGAAGCTCAGCTTGTTTTCATAGGCCCTCCGTTGGCGCCCTCTTCTGTGCTGCTCCCAGCACCTGTCGGCAAGCCGATCGCGCCTCCTCCTAACACGAGGTCAGGTGCAGCTCTCCTCTGCTGTGGGCAGGCGGGTCACTGCCCTTCCGGATGTCGCAGTCAGATGTTGCAGACTGGCCAGGCAGGAGGGCGGGTCGTGCCCCCTCCCAGCACCGTGGTCAGGGGCTGTGTTCCTGCCCGACAGGCGGAGGGGGGGGCGCTCTCCCTCTGCCTGCACCGCCGGTAGCTCCGCTGCACTGTGCGGCTGCGCGCTCTGCCCTGGTCGCGCTCCGCCCTGGCCGCGCTCCGCGGGTGGGCTCCGGGAAGACCGAGGGGCAGCCTCGTTCCTGCTCCGAGCCAAGACCCAGCTCCTTGTTTGTCTTTGTGGAGGAAGTTCTCTGAGGGACCAGGATGGAAGGATCCCACCTGCCCCGGGCTGTAGGCCTGTCTCAGTCTGGCCCTTGAGGCTGCTGAGCCCTTCGGTGCGGATGCAGGTTTCGCCCCTGCCCCGGCCTGGGTGCTAAGCGCCGGAGAATATGGCGGCTGTGCCTGGGCCCCGCCTCTCTTCCCCTGAAAAGTTTCCGCGGGTTTTCAGAGATGGGGGTATGCACCCTTCCCCCGAGAGCACATCAACCTTGCTGTTTTATGGAGGGCCCAGGTTGTTCTGTCCTGTAAGCCCACAGCCACGGCGCCCAGCCCCTTGCAGTCCCCCGGGGCTGCCTCCTTGCAGCCGCCCCCCCGTCCTCCGCCCGGCTTGTGCAGCCTGGCCCTGCCCGCCGCTGCCGTCCCGCATCTCAGGCTGGGTGTCGGGGGGACGCTCTGTGCCCGTTTAACTTAGTTCTGTCAGACAAGGGCTGCTCTGTACAGATCCAAGCCTTGGAGGCTCCCCCTCCGTCCCGCTGTCCTCTCAATTGGAGAGGGGAGACCCAGCGAGCAAGCGCCAGTCCTCCTTTGCCGCTCCCTCCCCGCGGGACCCGTCCCGCGCTGCTTTGCCTTTTGTTCTTTCTTTTTTCCTTTTCTCCTACCAGATTTTTGGCGTCTTTATCTTTTGAAGAGGGCGATGATCTGTTGGAGTTCCGCAGGTGCTTTGGTTGGCTGAGTGGGTCTGTAGATGTGGGTCTTGGTGTATTTGTGGGAGAGGGTGACTTACAAGCGTCCTTCTACTCCACCATCTTGCCTCTTCAGCCAAAAAATTTTACTTTTGATGAAACCAATTTTTCTTTTTATAGTTTGTGCTTTTGTGTCCTATTTAAGAAATCTTTGTCTAATCCAAGATCCCTAAATTTTCTGCTGTGAGTCTTCTAGAAAGTTTATAGTTTTAACTCTTAAATTTAGGTCTAAGATCTGTTTTATTTTTTGGACACACTCATACAAATACATACACACATGTGCACACACACGTTCATACATACTAATATGAATATCCCAGTGTTCAAACATCACTTAATGAAAGATTATCCTTTCCTCACTGAACTTCTTGGTACCATTGTCAAAAATCAACTAGGGGTGAGGATATAGCTCAGTGGTAAAGTGCATGCCTAGCATGCCTGAGGTCATGGATTCAATGCCCAGTACCTTCATTAAAAAAAAATGAATAACCTAATTACCTACCCCCCCAATTATGGAAAATAATTAGTTAAAAAAATAATAGTTGACAAAACAATTTTAGAAATTAAACTTAAAAAAATCAATTGATCATGTATGTGTCGATCTATTTCTGGACTCTATTCTTTTCATTAATCTAAATGTCTGTCTTTACTCCAGTACCTCACTGTCCTGATAACAGTGTCTTGAAATCAGATAGTGCAAGTCTTCCAACTTTGTTGTTCTTCTTCAAAGTTGTTTTGTCTATTCCAGGTCCTTTGCTTGCCAATTTCTGCAAAATAACTTGCTTATATTTGGATTGGGATTGTGTTGAATTTGTGAATCAGTTTTGGAAGAATTGATATCATAACAATATTGAGATTTCTGATTCATGAACATTTTTTTATGTTCATTTAAGTCATTAGTTTTTTGAAGCAATGTCTTGTAGTTTTCAGTGTGTACTTCTTATGTATTTTTGTGAAATTTATTCCTAAATATCTAATATATTTTATGCCATTGTAAAAGTTAATATTTAAAAAATTTTTTTGCTCATTCTGAGTCATTCCAGCTTTGAAATCTTATTGGTTTATTTTCATTGTGGTAAAATACACATATAAAAAGTATCATCTTAACCATTTTAAAGTATACAGTTCGTTAGTGTTAAGTGTATATATTCATATTGTTGTGCAGCCAATCTCAAGGACTTTTTCATCTTGCAGAACTGAAACTCTGTACCCATTAAACAGTAACTCTCCAAACTATTCCTACCACGAGCCTCTGGCAACCACCATTCTACTTTCTGATCCTATGAATTTGACTAAGCTAGATACCTCCTATCAGTGGAATTTTAATTTTAGTTTTTATTTGTACATTGCAAGTTTATAGTTATCTAATTGATCTTTCTATATTGACCTTGCATCCTATGTCTTGTCTAATTCAAATTAGTTCTAGTAGCTTTTTTGTAGTTTCCTTGTATTTTCTTTGTGCAAGATTATGTCATCTGTGAATATTGAGAGATTTTCTTCTTTTCCAGGCTGGCTGCCTTATATTTCTTTTACTTGCTTTATTCCACAGGCTCAGACCTGTAGTGCAATGTAGAAATGAGAGCAGATATCTTTGTCTTGTTCTCAGTCTTAGGAGAGATCATTCAGCTTTTCACCATTCAGTATGTTACTTTTAGATTTGTGTAGATGTTATTTGTCAGGTTGAGGAAGTTCCCTTCTGTTCCTTGTTTGATGAGAATTTTTATCATGAATGGATGTTTAATTTTGTGAAATGCTTTAGTCTGCATTTATTGAGATGAACGTATGGTTTTCTTTGTAGTCTGGTAATAGGGTAAATGATTACACTGCTCTCAAATGTTATAGCCATCTGGCGTTAATGGGATGAATCCTATTGGTCATGATGTATCTTTTTTATATGTTGCTGGATATGATTTGCTAAAATTTTGTAAAGGAGTTTTTGTGTCTAAGAGTCATGAGAGATATCAGTCTGTAGTTTTCTAGTGATGTTGTTGTCTGGTTTTGATAGCCGGGGAATGTTGGCCTCATAGAATGAGTTGGAAAGTGTTCTTTCTTCTATTTCCTAGAAAAGTTTGTGTATAATTGGTATTATTTTCTCCTTAAATATTTTCTAGAATTTACCGTTGATGTCATCTGGGCCTCGAGTTTTCTTTATTGGAAAGATTTTAACTGTGAATTTAGTTTCCTTAGTAGACACAGGGCTATTCAGGTTATCTTCAGAGCTTTCTACCTGTCTAACTCTGTCCTCTCATATCTTGTCCCCCACATCTTTGCAGTCTTGGCCTCCCTGAAGTCTGACCTCTGTTCTTCTAAATTCAGTGAGACCACAGGGTTGCTAGCGTTTCCTTTCCCTGTGCTGCATCCTGGAAACACTAGGCAGTCACTTGGGGGCAAGTGTGTGACTTACTTCGTTTGTTTCCCTTCTTTCAGGAATGATTGTCCTGTGCTACCTATTGCCCAGGGTCTGAAAACCATTGTTACATTCATGTATTTTATCCAGTTTTCTAAAGCTCTAAAGGCAGGAGGGTAAATCCAGTCCCTGTTACTCCATCAGGGCCAGAAGAGGTCCCTTTTTTGATTTTTCTATCGACATGTCTCTTACTTATTTGTAAGAGTTCTGTCCTACATATTCCAGTTCTTCCGTCAATTTGTTATTTGCCTTGTAAATTTTGTGCGTGGTATTTTTCTGTTTATTTTTTTTTATGCAACCACACCTCTTGATTTTATCCTTTGTGATCTTTACATTTGTTTTATACTTAGGAAAACTTTCTTTCTGCCAGACACATATTTACCAATATTTTCTCATAGTTCCTCTGTGGTTCATTTTGCTTACGAAATATATATATATATATATATATATATTTTTTTTTTTTTGGCGTCACTTGGCCACACCCAGCTTCTCCTCGGTGGCACCCCTTGGTCCCAGTGGCAGTGGTGGAGACAGTAGGTCATAGGGACAGGTTCCCCGGGCACTCCCCCATGGAGGAGGCGGCTTGCACAGCTGCAGCGCTGGATGCTTGCAGCTCCCATTGGACTGTGATGAAGGCTCAAGCTCAGAATGGGGTGGCTAGTGTGGCCTGTGTGGGAGTGTTGGCCGAGTTGACCTGGGCCAGAAAGCAGAGGGGATGCCGCTCAGCAGGCCTGCAAACTGGGGCTGGAGCTACTCTGCCAGGGCTTAAAACTTTAAATGAGAATAAAGGGTATTATTTATGAGGAAATGAGAGTGAAGTCATCGCTAACCTCCTCCAGACTTTTTTTCATAAGAGAGACCATATTAAACTTACATGCTCTCCTGGCTGTGACTGAGCTTCAGGTACGCAGAGTGGGCAGAACATCACCTGGTCTGAAAATAGTGAAGCAACTGTTCCTTCCAGGACTCTTCACACTGGTGCCCTGTTTTCAGACTGTTTGAGACTGCATCATCCTGCCTCCAGCACCAGCAGTTCTCTGTTCTTGATCACTGTGATTCACAGTAATTTCTAAAGTAACAGAAGAAATGAGCCAGGGGCCTGGAAAGTATGACTTTTACATTGGTCTGGGATTGGCTATGAGCTCCTGCATTTTCATTGGAGGGTGTTTCATTTTGAAAAAAAGAAAAAAAGGCCTTCTGCGGCTCGCCAGAAAAGGCTCCATGAGGGCAGGTCAGGGCGGCTGTGCATATCTTAAAGAATGGCAGTGCTGGCTGGACTGCTGGCAGTGGGAGCTGGCCAGGTGGCCAACTTTGCTGCATATGCTTTTGCACCAGCCACCTTAGTGACTCCGTTAGGAGCTCTCTGCATGCTAATTAAGTGCCATTCTTTCTTCATACTTTCTAAATGAAAGACGTAATCTTGATGGAAAAACTGAGTGTTTGCTAAGTGTTCTGGGATCTGCAGTTATGGTTATTCATGCTCCAAAAGAAGAGGAGATTGAGACTTTAAATGAAATGTCTCACAAGCTATGGGATCTGGGTTTTGTGGCCTTTGCAACACTTGTGTCATTGTGTCCTTGATACTAATCTTTGTGGCAGGGCCTCGCCATGGACAAACATTCTTGTTATATCACAGTCTCCTCTGTAATTGGAGCATTTTCGGTCTCCTGTGTTAAGGGCCTGGGCGTTGCTATCAAAGAGCTATTCGCTGACAAGCCTGTGCTGCGACATCCCCTGGCCTGGATTCTGCTGCTGAGCATTGTAGTCTGTGTGAGCACACAGATTAACTACCTGAACACGGCCCTGGGCGTGTTCAACACTTCCCTCGTGACTCCAGTATATTACGTATTCTTTACAACATTGGTTTTAACTTATTCAGCTATTTTTTTTAAGGAGTGGCAAGCTATGCCTGTTAATGGTGTCATTGGTACTTTGAGTGGCTTCTTTACAATCATTGTGGGAATATTTTTGTTGCATGCCTTTAAAGACATCAACTTTAGTCTAGCAAGTCTGCCTGTGTCATTCTGGAAAGATGAAAAAGCAACAAATGGCAGTCTCTAATCTGTCTGAGATTCTTATAATAATGAAGAACTCTTAGCCTGTGGAATTTAATAACATACTGGTGAAAACATCTTTCGAAGAAATGGAAATCTGACAGCTTTTTAATCAGAAAGATGTAATTAAAAGGTTAATCTGTAGTTGTGTTATAAAGTGGATTTGAATATCAAAATGTGTCTGAAAAAGCATTGTTCTCAAATAATGTTCTCTAGAGACAATCTTTTTTAAGGTTTCACTAAATTGGACCAAGAAATTACTTTTCTTATATTTAAATGATGGTAACTTACTAAAATGACCTCAGTACATGGCCAATTTCTATTAACGTTGTATTACTGTAGAGATATTTTAAATGTTCCTTCATCAGAATCTAAATGCGCTAATGACAATTTTAAGTCTATAAATATGCTTCATTTTTTTTCCTTGTTAATGAAAGTCTGAAATGTACATTTGTCATCCCCACTCCATCAATCTCTGACCATTATTGGCTTTTTGATTTTAAAAAGAGCAAAATTAATACATTAGCTTATAATTTACCTTACCTATAAAAATGGTATCTGTTTGATGAATTTTGAAATGTTAATTTAAGAGACTCCTAAGTTATTAAGTGAAGAAAACTCATTTATAAAGCAAAAAAGGAACTCACCCAATGGAAATATTTCTCAGGCTGTGACCTGACACCGTGCACATTTGATGGTCTTCCTAGATGGCATCGCGTTAAACCAGCACATCCTTTGTCTTTTGTCTGTCGGGCTGCAGCCTACCTGGATTTATTTTTCAGTTACTCTAATCCCTTGATACCTGGAACCTTGATTACCATTTTACATCAGCTTTAGTACTTTTCAGTATGTTTTCATAATGAGTTAATATTGTCATTTAGCTCTTCTAACAACTCTGGGAAATAAAGTCAGACGACTAGGGTAATTTCTTAAATCTAGCTCATGTTATAATAAAAAGATAAACTGAAACAAAAAAATAATTTTTTAAAAAGACACACTCTGGAAAAATAGTTTTTTCTGTTTTACTTTATTCAGCATATTTTTCTGGGATGAACAAGACATCTGAAAACAATTTTGAGGTTTGGGTATCCTCTACCTCAAAGTGCTAACTTTTATAAAAACTTTCAGCTTTCTCATTTTATCATGTTATTGACTTGAGTTTGAAAATCTGGTAACTAATCTACAAGTAAAAATAGCAGTTCATGCCCAGAATTCCTTGGCTTTATTATCTGGAAGGGAAACAGCTGAGTTTTCATTGCAGGGCCTGCTTTTTCCCCAGTTGTGTGTTCTTTCTCTGTCCCGTCTTGAGTCTGTCTCCTTCTCATCCCCCTTTCTTCATACTTTTCTTGCCGCTCTCCATTGTTCCCCATTCCCTCTTACCCCCTTTCCTCTTCCTCTCTCATTTTACCCTTCTTCCCTGTTGTTTTTCTGTTTCTCTTCCTATTTCTCCTGTTTGCCTCCTTTTCATCCTCCCTGCCTCCTACATAGGTAGGACAGTTAATATGTTTATCCCAGGGCCTATTTTAAGAGTATCTGACAAATATTAGACCCTCCCTATGTATTTGCCGAGTAGTACATAATAGAACTTCACACATAATAAAGACATCTCTTATTCAACTTTTTCTGGTCTCTGACAATTCAGTTTCATAAACATAGTTGTGAACCTAGAATATGCCAGACACTATGTTCGGATTTTGTTCGTTTGTTCATTTTTGTTTTTCTAAGTATTCCAGCTTTTCTTGTATCAATTTTGCTAAGTTGTATTTTTCAGGGAAATTTTTTTTTAATCTAAATTGCAGAATTATCATTATAAACTGTCTAAAACATCCCCTTTCACCCTTTTAATAGCTGTAGAATTATTAGTGATGTACCTCTTTTTTGCCTGATATTGGTAATTTATATTTTTTCTTTCACTTTCTTTTGACTAGTCTTGCTATATGTTTGTCAATTGTATTAATTTATTTCGAAAAGATGAGTTTTTGAGCATTAATTTTCTTTTTTCCATTTTAGGAATTCCTACTCTCATTTATTATTAGTATTATTTCCTTTTTTCTACCTACTTTAGTTTTGTGTTCTCATTCTTTTATTAGCTTTTTGAGGTAGACGCTTAAGTAATTGATTTTAAACCCATCTTCTTGTTTAAAGTTGTAAATTTCCCTATAATACTTTAGCTGTATCCTACGAATTATGATGTCATGTTTTCATTATCCCTTAGTTCAGATTATTTTCCAATTTCCCATCTGATATCCTTTTAAACTATGGGTTCTTTATAAGTGTATTGTTTAATTTCCAATTATTTGGGAATAGTCTAAATACTTACTGAATTCTAGTGTAAGTCTGTTATGGCCAAGTACTGTAATCTGTATAATTTCAAGCCTGTGAAATTTATTAAGACCTTTTTTGCCTATGTTCTTTGTGCTCTTGAAAAGAACATATAATTATAATATTGATGAAGTTGTGTTGTTCAAATCTGCTATTGCATTACTGATTTTTTTTCTGTCTACTCTTTTCCTGTGTCCATTCTACTGTTAATCAAATGAATTATTTATTTTAGATACTGAGTCCTTCATTTTCAGCATTTCCTTTGAATCTTTTTAAAGTTTCCATTCTTCTCCTGAATTTTGCAATTGTTCTTGTATGTTGTCCACCCTTTTCACATATTTACTGCATCTGTTTTCAAGTCCGTGTTTGTTATTCCCAGCATCCATCCACTCTCTGTGTCTGCTTCTATTGACTAGAGGTAACCATTTTTCTGCTTATTTGTCTTTCTTGTTATTTTTATATTTTATGCTGACCATTGTATATATTTAAAAAAAGTGAAATCTGCAGTAATTAATATATAACTATAGAAAAGGGCCCTTCCCTTCTGTAAGACTGCTGGAGTTGGAGACTAGGTCAATCTAATATATAGGTAGGTTGTATCTGATGTCCTAGGCTCTTGAATCACACAAATGAGATTAAGACTTAAGGAATTTACAGTACAGACAGAGGGACAAACAATAAACAGAGGATTTGAAATCTTTATGCTGATACCTGAAGGAGGAGCACTTTTAGCCCAACCAGAAAGTTCAGAGAAAACTTGCTGAAAGGGACATTGAATAAGATCTTGCAAGATAAATAAAAGTAGGAGGGGCGACAACAACATGAACATACTGAGAGTAAGAAGGGCGTTTCAGGTAGAGAATGGCATGATCATATTGTCACCTCAGAACTGACCCGTTGTAAACTATGATGATGTATAGTCCTTTCTAGTGCCTCATGAATTTGATACATTTACCTACCTTTTTTTCTCCCTTCTTCTCAGAGTTGGGTATCAGAAATTAAAAAAGAAGATGATAAAATACACTTTCATGAAACTGAAACATTTCCAGCCATGGAAGATAATTTGCCTCCAGTTCGTGGTTCAAATAGCCATCTTCACGTTGCCAAGGTAGGCCTTTTTGGTAGGGAGAGAAAGTTGTTGTTAAGTAAGGATGTTCTCTCAGTTTAGTCAGTGTAGCCAAAGCATGATGTCCTCCAGGAGAGCTGGAGATTTTTTTTTTCTGCTAACCTTGTGTTATCACCTTGAGAAGGCCTCACTTGCAGATCAAAATGAAACAGTGTTTTCCTTTGAAGACTTGCATCTTGGGTTTACTGCCTTCTCCATTTTTTTCTTTTACTGTTCTGTTTCTTCTCCTCTGACAAGTTTTGATGAGTACATAAGATACAATTCAGGGTGAGAGTTCCAGGGAATAATTTTCTGTATCCAGAGGAGGTATAGAGGGAGTAGTTTATTACATTATTAGGTATACATAATTGAATTTTAAGTATTAAATGGAAACTTTCAAGCAGTTATAGTTGTCATCCCTCTGTCTATTGCATTTTTCCTCCTTATCCCCAGCCCCTCATGGTTATTTCACTGAGATCGGCTCCTGTTTTGCCATGCATATCTCTCCTTTTTAACTGACGTGTTCCATAGACAAGGGGCCTGTTGGAGTTCCAGGTTCACTCTGCTTAACTTCAAGTTAAAAATGAGCTTCTTGGCATCCACTTGACCCTGATATGATGGAACCCAGCCCTCGTCTCCAGTGGGCTTTTGCTTTGGATCATACATTTCATTCCCTCTGCCCTCCTTTATTTTTTTTTTCTTTTATTCCTATCATTTCTCAAAGGATACCTACCTAAGTCTTTTCATTCTGGGTTGTTCTGGGTTGAGTCTTTCCTGTTTGTCTCATCTCTTCTGTGAATCCTCAATTTTATTTGAAAAACATGCATAGCCCTTCATCATTCTGCTCCCTGGAAATTCACCTTCCTGGATCTTTTTACTCCTCATTAAGGTAACTGAGGTACATGGTAAGTAAGTATGGTAAGGATGCCATTACCTGTAATCAGTCAATTTGTATTTACTGCACATTCATTATGTGCTAAGTCTATGTCCCGAAAATATAGCAGTGAGTGACATTTGGTCTCTGTCCGTAGAGAGCTTATCGTCCAGTGTGGATAGACAGACTGGTGGTACAGTGGTTCTCAAAATATGGTCTGTGGATACTGGTTGTCCCAGAGATCCTTCTAGAGGATTCAGAAAGTCAGTGTTATTTAAAAAAAAAAATAATGCTAATACTTTGTCTCTTTCACTGTGTTGACATTTGCACTGAGGGTAAAACTGCTGGTGCTTTACCATGAATCAAGGCAGTGGCACCAGCTGGACTAGTGGTCATTGTTTTCTCCACTGCTGTATACTCGTAGTAAAACATTCCAGTTTAACTTAAAAATGTCCCAATGAAACAATAAAACTTTTGTTTGTTTAATCTTGAATCTTGAGGACACATCTTTTTAGTATTCTGCATCATAACAATGTGGAGTATGCAGAAGACACTTCACTGTGAATTGAAATATGACTGTCATAAGAAAAAGCACTTCTGTGATTGAGTTGCCAGCTAAAGTAGCCACTTTTTCCTGGAACAATTTTTACTTGAAGAAGTGACTGACAAGCTCTGATTATTCAGAGCTGGATTTTTGGCAGACATTTTCTTGGAAGTGAATGAAATGGTCTGTCACTTCAAGGAAAACAATGAACAATATTTGTTGCCAGTGTGAAAATCTGAGCTTTCAAGTAGAATTTAGAGTATTTCATATTCTTATGGGGCTCTCAAATACCTGCTTGTGACAAAAAAATTTCCCCTTAAGGAAGACAGAGATTTTTCTGATGAGCTCTATGAGGATTTTTAAAAAATTTTTTCATACTGAGATGTATTGGATGTACCGTATTTACAAGTTACAGGTGTTACAACATAGCAATTCATAATTTTCAAAGGTTATACTCCATTTATAGTTATTATAAAATATTGGCTATATTCCCTGTGTTGTACAGTATATCTTTGTAACTTATTTTATACATAATAGTTTGTACCTGTTAATCTTGTACTCCTATTTTTCCCCTCCCCCATTCCCTCTCCCTGCTGATAACCACTAGTTTGTTTTCTGTATATGTAAACCTGTTTCCTTTTTGTTAATATTCACTAGTTTGTTTTACTTTTTAGATTCCACACATAAGTGATGTCATACATCTCTGACTTATTTCACTTAGCATAATACCTTCCCAGTCCATCCATGTTGTTGCAAATGGCAAGATTTCATTCTTTTTTATGGCTGAGTAGTATTCCACTGTGCATATATACCACATCTTGTTTATCTATTCATCTGTTGATAGACACTTAGGTTGCTTCCAGAACTTGGTAATTGTACATAATGCTGCTATGAACATTGAGGTGCATTTATCTTTTTGAATTAGTGTTTTGGGTTTTTTTTTTTGGATATACACCCAGGAGAGGAAATGCTGGATTGTATGGTCGTTCTATTTTTAGTTTTTTGAGAAACCACCATTACCATTTTCCACAGTGACTGCACCAGTTTATATTCCCACCAACAGTATATAAGGATTCTCTGTTCTCCACACCCTTGCCAGCATTTGTTGTGTTCTTTTTGATGATAGCTATTCTGACAGTTGGGAGGTGATATCTTGTGGTTTTAATTTGCATTTCTCTGATGGTTAGTGATGTTGAGCATCTTTTCATGTGCCCGTTGGTGAGCTCCATGAAGATTTTAACAGATAAGGTTTTTTAATTGTATAATGAAATGTAGGAATTTTTGGAAGATCTGTATAACTCATAATGACCAATGCACAATGTTAAAAAATTGTGCTTGCATAAATGACCCATTCAGATGGTTTCAAATTATCACTTTTAAGAAACCATGTAAGGAACTATTTGTGAGCATAATTGCTATTGTTTGCTTTCCTCATGTTCCCTTTTGGTGCTTGCAGTGGATGTGTGACCAAATGCTTGGTTAGGGATGGGCACATAACGCAAGCTAGCTAATTAGAGTCCTTCCCTGGGATTTCTCTAACTAAAAATGGAGAGAAGAGTCACTCTTCCTTTTCCTTTCTGGTTGGGAGGCCTGTGAGGTTATCATCCCAGACTGCTTCTGGCCACATCCTACTACATGGAAAAAGCAAGTAGCTAGCAGGGAAATCAAAATCAGACAGAGAACAGCAGAGACTTCTGGGGGCGAGAGGGAGAGTTGCAGAGAGAGGGTATATGAATTCGTTACCCAGCAATACTCCTGCCCTTTCATCAGGTAGGTTATATAAGCCAATAATGTATTCTTTTAAAATAAAATTCATCCAATTTGTGTGTGTGTGTCATTGCAAGCAAAAGAGCTCTGACTAATATAGCAAAGGAGTTATTGTTATTTCTTCAATGCCTAGGTTTTAAAAGAATGATAGTTTAGTAATTTTTTATTATAAGAAAATCAATAATAATCACATTTCATATATGTAAATTTAAAAATTTTGTATATATACTTAAAGTCCTGTTGATCACACTCAGAAATAACTACAGATTTAAAAACAATTTTTTACCTGCTGTGTTTTATTATGTTAATAATTATAACACTGGAGTTGTAACTTCAAGGTTGCCTGTTTTTCTTATTCATTCATTTTGTATATCTTAATCTAATACTTCACATTTACAGGAAAACTTGCTAATCTTATATTAAATATCTCATAAAATATTTTATTCTTTTAGGAAAAAAATTCTAAAAGTAGACCAGCTAAAAAGAAAATTCCGAGGGATTATGCAGAGTGGGATAAGTATGTTTTATGTCTCTTCATTTCAATTTTTGGGGGATAGGTAATTAGGTTTATTTATTTATTTATTTATTTTTATTGAAGGTACTTGGGAGTGAACCCTGGACCTCATACATGCTGAGCATGCACTCTTACCACTAAGCTATACCTACCTCCTTCTATTTTTTTATGTAAAATTGTCACTGAAAAATTCTCCACCATAAAATACTGAAATAACTTAATTATTTTCAGTCTAAACATATCAAAAATACCAAGTTATATCAGTAGAGTTCTAAGAATATCTGCTCTAAGCACTCTTGATTTTATTTTTTCATTAAATAAAAAACTATTGTATCCTTTTGTTTATAGGAATACCAAAAATAACTAATACTTACACCCATCCAGAATAAAAAAGAACAAAATTTTAAATTGAGAGCAATTGTTCACAGTTTTAATTACAAAGTTCTGCACAATTTAGGTCTGATTAATATTTAAGTCCTCACTAAATTCCATGTTTTCTAGGAAAGAATACAGGTGACTCATGAAACAAAGCTATTATGCATTTGTGGAATATTATGTCTAAAGGCACAAGTGATATAAACACAAGAATATCAATAATTTTATTCTCTTGCTATATTGTACTTTTCCCCCTAGTTTTTATTATTCTTTCATTTAAGATTTGACGTGGAAAAGGAATGTTCAAAAATTGATGAAGATTATGAAGAAAAAACTGTAGTAAACAACAAGGCACATTTATCTAAAATTGAGACAAGACTAGACACAGCAGGTAATTGGGGGAAGATAAGAATAATTTAGTAGTCTTTAAATTTTTTAAATTATAAATGCTCTCTGCCCAAAGACATTCTCTTAAAATGCTGCAAATTTCCATTAAATGTTTATGGATTTTCTCTTAGAGTTGAATACCTCTTACAAATTCCATTCTATCCTTTAATTACTTAATTTTATGTGAGTAATAGTTATAATAATTAACTTAAGTAAGACTTTAAAATACATATATAAACCTATTTTTTTACTGTAATTCTTTTAATTCATTTTTCATTCCTTTTTTTTTTTTTTTGGAATCTTCTTTTTCTCCAAAACTCTCAAAAATTTTTCTTTTTGCCTCAAAAAAAAAAAAGATGGAGCACTTTGTTTTCATTTGAAGTCCACAGGTGGATAGTACTGTTAAGGTAAAACCAATCAACCATACAAAATTTAAACCTTCAAATATTCTGAATGATTAAAAAAAAGAAAAGAAGTATCTCTAAACTTAGGAAACCTTCCATTTTCTTTTATTTATTTTACAATTTTCTGCTCCTGTTAAAATAAGCATTCTTGGATTTAAATTTTTTAAAATTCTATTAAATTATATTTTTACTTATAGCAGATAACATCTATTTCTAGGTCTAACTGAGAAGGAAAAGGATTTTCTTGCTACTCATGAAAAGGAAAAAGGAAACGAAGCTTTTAACTCAGGAGATTATGAAGAGGCTGTGATGTATTATACTCGGTGAGCAGATTTTCATTGTGGTTTATACTTGCCATTTAAAAAAATGCTAATATTTAAATTTAGATTGTTGAAATGATATAGATAAGCTAAGTAATCTGCTTCAGAATCACTCAAGATATTATACTTGTGATTTATCAGAAATTCAGTTGTGTTTGCATTCTATTTTCAATACTTTTCTTAAACCTCTAAGCTTCCACTCCACCCCCACTTTTGACAGAGGTCCTAACTTTGCTATTTGAAGAAAAAATAGAAGCAGTCTGAATGGAACTTGACAGGAAGTCCATATAGCATAGGGGTAAAGAGCTCAGGTTCTGCAGTTAAACTGCCTGGATGTAACCCTAACTTATGGTGCCACCTCCCACCACAGGGCCTTTGCATATTCTGGGTCCTCCATCTAGAATACTCCTCCCTTTTCTCATTATCTAGTTAATTTTAGCTTATTCTGCAGGTCTCAGTCTGTGCCTCGCTTCTTTGGGGAGATCTCTCTACCTCTCAGACTAGGTTATATCTCTGCCTACTCCACTTCCTCCCTCCAATTTATGGACTTTTATAGCAATCCTCTCTTTTGTAGTATTTGTTGGCATTACAATTTTAATTTGTGTGATTTGATACTAACTGGACTGTAGGCTCTCTAAGAGCAGAGCCCACTTGTCAGGTTTTTTGGTTTTTGGTTTTTGTCTTTTTTTGTGTGTCACTGTATCTCTAATGCCCAGCAAAGTAGCTAGTTCATAGTAGATGTTCACTATATGTTTGTATGACTTCTGGAGCATTTACAGTCTATGAAAAGTAGACTGATTCCCTAAAATATTTTTAACAAACTACATATATATAGAATCACTAATGCCATCTTAGAACTAAACTCTATACAATCTTTTTCCACCTTTGGAAGGAAGGCATTTTTTAAAATTGTTGTTTGCATCTGTAAAGAAATTTGCTGAACTGTTTAAGTGAATATACAAGGTAAAGAGGATATTGAGGTAGCATTCATTCAGTACAGCCTCCCCTGTTCAGGCCGGTGGAAGTCAGCTCTGATACTGTTACATCTCTTCTTGTAGGATTCCACCAGTGGAGACTCTTGTCTATTACAGGGAAGAAACATTTTTCTTGTCTTCCTCTTTGAAGGAATCATAGAGGTGAAGAATTAAAGCATGGTATAATGGTTAAGGGAACTCAGACTGTCATTTTCTGGCCTTGGGCTGATTCTTCACTTCTCTTGCTCCAGCTTTCTCCATGTGATGAGGCTGTAACAGTGCCTACATCAGAGCAGCTGTGAGAATTAAATAAAACAACATGCTGGAAGGCAGGATGACATGATGGTAAAGAAAGCAAGTGCTGGAGTAGACTGCTGGGTTTTGAATCCTGACTTTATCACTTATAAGCTTCTGGCCTTGGGCATGTTACTTACCCTTTCTGTTCCATTTATTTTCTCATCTGTAAAATCAGAAGAGCAGTAGTACCTCCTCCCTGGATTGTAATGAGGATTAAATGAGTTTAGTGTTCAGTGCCTGGCATGTGGGAAGTACTCACTGTACTTGTGTTATTCTTATGTATATTTTCCATGTTTGGTTTCTACCCAACCATGTAATTTCTCTATATTCTTCGTTAATGATTTTAGTAAACTGATACTTTTTGTGACTTTTCCATTTTTATATTCTCTTCTTCTTCTGGATTTAGAAAATACAGTGCACTGATATCCTTAACTTTCCTATGTGTAGGAATACATTATTTTACAGAATTCCAAGTCAGTTTTTTAAGCAGCATCCAGGTAGGTTATAAATTCTTCTTTTCATTAATTATTGTACATTCATACCCTTAAATGTAGTAAAATTTATTTTCTTAAGGTCTGTATTCCTCAATTACTACTATTCTCTTCTGTTTTCTTCAACTAAATTCCTCTGAAAAAATTATGATCATTTCCTTAGCATTAAATCTACTTATAGATTACAGACTAATTTGTGTCTATTAACACAGTAACAGTAATAAAGAATATTAGTTGTGGCTGATTGCTCCATTTTTTTTGGTACTAGGAAATTGCAAAGAGTAAAAAAAAGTATTTGATACCTCATATTAACTAAACTAGTTTTTAAGAAGTTCTATTTAAATTACCATGTCACTTCTCAAGCCAGAGTCAACTTTAAAACTGGATATTTAAGCATCTGTCCAAAGTATTGATTTAGTATGTTTGTAGAATTGTGTATTATTTTTTGGTGTCATTACTTTTGATGATGCAGGCTGTATTAGTTTGCAGGCTTTTCCATACAAAGTACCGCAGACTGAGCAGCTTAAACAACAGAAATCTATTTTCTCACAGCTCGGGGGGTTAGAGATTAGGTCTGAGATCCAGCCGTCTGGGGTTGCTTCCCTCTGAGGCCTCTCTCCTTGGCTTGTAGGTGGCCGTCTGCTCTCTGTGACTTCAAGCAACCTTCCTTCTGTGCGTATCTGTGTTCTCATCTCCTCTTCTGATAAGGACACCAGTCACACTGGATTAGGGAACACCCTCATGACTTCATTTTAATTTAATCATCTCTTTAAAGACTATCTCTAAGTATAGTTACATTCTGAGGCACTGGGGGTTAAGACTTCAACATATGAATTCTGGGGGACACAATTCTACCCATAACACAAGCCACGATTATTTTACTTACAGCTTTAGCTAACTAAGTTTCTCTGTTTTACGTTTTTCTCTCATCTGCTTGTTGCCATTAAGTCTCTCTTTTACAGGAGCATCTCGGTGCTTCCCAGCGTAGCGGCCTATAACAATCGTGCTCAAGCAGAACTCAAACTGCAAAGCTGGAACAGTGCTTTCCAGGACTGTGAGAAGGTCTTGGAGTTAGAACCTGGAAACATAAAGGGTAAAAAAATGTTTATAGAATGCCTTTAACTTTGCAGCAGGATCTGTTAAAGACCATTTGTAAATGCTCATTATGTTTACACTGAAAATACTTCAGATAAACTCGAATTTCTATCATTACCTTCATAAACTTACTTTTAATTTCAAGTTTAACTTGGAATTTAAGTTCCTAATCATTTACATTGAAGTAGGTAATAATCCCAGATGATTGAATAAAATGTACGTGTGTTTTTAAAGAAATATCTCACACTTGCTTTTGAACTGTTTTTTTTCTTTCAGATTTTTTAATTGTGGTAAAATACACATAACATAAAACTTACCATCTTAATCATTTTTAAGCATATAGTTCAGTGGTACTAAGTATATTGTGTAGTCGTCACTACCATCCATCTTCAGAACTTTTTTAATCTTGCAAAACTGGAAGTGTACCCATTAAACCACAACTCTCAGCTGTCCCCACCCCACTAGCTCTGGCAACCAGCAGTCCACTTTCTGTCTCTGATTTTTACTGTTCTAGTTACCTCATAGAAATGAGATCATACAGTATTTATCTTTTTGTACCTGGTTTATCAAACTGTATCTTTTTATCCAAAAAATAAATTTAAGTATAACTTAATATAGATTTTTTGATATGTATTAATATAATTCACACCAGAGCTCTAGAACTTTCTACCCAGCTGCCTCATTGGTGTTGCTACCTAAATGTCCATTTTTAATGTTTAAATTAAACAGTGTTAAATTAAACATATCCAAAACCAACTACATCTTTCCACCAACACCTGCCTGCTGTTCTGATTTCCTGTCTCAGTGACTGCACCGTCGTGCTGTGGTCCAGGCCTGAAGTATGCAAGTCAGACTGCACTGCCCTTTTCTGTGATCAAGGAGTCATTCCAAAAAGGAGTGGCATAAATTATAATAGACTCGTTCTATTTCTTTAAACATTTATGGATTCAAGTAAATATACACACACAATTTTTTCCCATGGGACGTGTGCTTTTGTGTCTATAAACATGGTGGGCAGGAACCACGGGTGTGCTGAGGGTTCCCAGCAAATCAGCCTGACTGTCAGTGTCATGGATTGCCCTCCTTTCCCCAGTACAGGTCTCCTGTGCCTGTGCTTTGTCTCTGCCACAGAGTACGGGTGGTCTCCCAGCTCTAGGCGGGTGCCCAGCCCTGTGCCATGTCTTACGTGTATTAGCCTCGTTAATTTTCACAACAGCTCAATAAGGGTGCAAATACCGTTACTAGCACACTCATTTTACAAAAGGAAACTGAAGCATAGAAAGATTGACCCTCTCCCCCAAGATCACACAGCTAGTAAATGGCAGAGCTGGGACTCAACACGGGACTCAACTCCAGAGCCCACATGCAGCCATGGCGCCCCTCTCTTGCCAGTACAATGGCCTTCTGTTTCCCTTCTTCCTTGTTGAGTAAATTCTTAAATACCAGAATCTTCACACTATAAACAACAAGTTTGACAGAGCCAAATCTAGTAATCAGTATGGGCATAAAACTTTAAGAAGTGTGGATAAATATCCTCCTCTTCAAACCTTTATTTTTTACTCAAAAAGTAATTGTTCTAAATGCAATGTGGTATTTGGATTACATCCTGAAACAGAAGAAAGACATCAGTGGAAAAATTGATGAAATCCAAATAAAGCCTATAGTTTAGTCAACAGTGTTGTACCAATGTTAACTTCTTGGTTATGGCAAATATACTGTAGTTACATAAGATGTTAGCACTAGGAAAAGCTAGGTGAAGGTATGTGAGAACTACCTGTGTTATCTTTGCCACTTTCTGTCAATCTAAAATTATTTCCAAAATAAAGTTTTAAAAATGGTGATTTTTATGTCATTAATATTTCTTTATGGATATTCCCTTCTGAAATCTGAGTAGTAATAGTAATAGCTAAACGTGCACTTATAGTGCTATAATTTTGATTGAATTTATGACAAAATGATTTATCCTTTAGATAAATTTTCGTGAGTCATTCTAAGACTAAAATCAAATTGGTCAAATTTATGTTTTAAAATATCATATTAAAATATATCAGATTTAAATTTCTCGCCTGATTCTTTTCAAAGTAGTGGCTTAGTACACAGAATTCTCTCACTATATGATTAATAATGATGGGTCCAAGAATGCATTCATTTCAGTTTCAAAAAATTATCTAATTAGACATTGCAACCTACAAAAAAAAAACACTGATACAGATTACTAAAGTGCCCAATTTCTAAACCCAGCTGACTCAATCATCAGGATTTCTTCAGTTCCCTGTGTGAAATAGCTCCTTCCATCCGTTTTAGAGATTGCTACAAAGACTTGACTAATGACCCATATTCTGGGTCAGATGCTGGTCAGTAATGCACTAAATTTGAATGGTTTTCTAAGTTTTCATAAAGTGGCGAAGTAATACTAGTGATGATTATAAGGAGGAAAATACTGTTGTTTAGTGAAAAGCTTCTCAATATTGCAGCACGTCGTGGTGCCTCTGAAGGTTTGAGGTATAAACTCTCAGCCCTTGGGGGAGCTAGCAGGACCTGGGGCTGTCAGCGCGCCAGTTGTTGGAAGGGACAGTTGCCTGATGCAGCCTCTACTGTTTACTTCAGTATCCTTTCCTGTATTTGCAACAATGTGAAAATGGGTGTCATTTGCACAGCTGCATCCTAAACTGTTCCATGCTACGTATAGTCTTCTACTTGAAAAATGTGTGATGATCGTAATACCATATGTTAACAAATATGACTTTTATTTTGGCAAATTTTCAGCTCTCCTGCGCCGTGCCACTACATATAAACATCAAAACAAGCTCCAGGAAGCTATAGAAGATTTGAATAAAGTACTGGATGTTGAACCTCATAACGAGTTGGCCAAAGTGAGTACGGAAAGTGATACCTCCCCTAACTTTCTAGTTTGCTCTATCGGCATTATGTTAGAATGATATCAGTCTTGCTGGATGATAATCCAGCAAGGAAGACTACCTTTACTTTGACTATTCAACACAATTTCATGTTTACATATAATACCTTAACCAAATGCATTTTTATCTTAACCATATGCAAAGATTAACGGAAAGTGGCTCATATAACTTAATATAAAACCTAAACTGTAGAAGTTCTGGAAGAAAACATAAGAGGAAATCTTTATGACCTTGGATGAAAAGATATTCCTTAGATATGGCACAGAGGCACAGTGCGTTAACAAGTCGATAAATCAGCTTTCATCAAAATTAAAAATTTTGCTCTTTGTAAGGTACTATCAGAACGATAAAAAGACAAACCACAGGCTGAGAGAAAATATTTACAAATTGTGTGTCCAACAAAGGGCTAGTAACATGAGTATATACAGAACTCTCTAATAACAAGAAAACAGGCAAATAAAAAATAAGCAAAACATCAAATGACACTTCACCAGAAGAGCTGTGTGGATGGAAAAGAAGCACATAAAGAGTGCTCAGTATCATTAGTCACTAGGGAAATGTAAATTAAAACCACAAGAGATACCACTTCAAATCTGTTAGAACAGCTAAAATGAGAAAGATTGACACTACCAAGTGTTGGCCAAGATGCAGAGGAACTGAAACTCTTGGAAATATAAAATGATCCCACTGCTTTGGAAGGCAGGTTGACAGGTTCATAAAAGTTAAACAAAACAATCATACACCTGCCACCTGACCCACTCCTTCCACTCCTAGTGTTTACCAAGAAAAATGCAAGCATATGTCCATACAAAGATTTATGCACAAACATTCATAATGACTTTGTTGGTAATAGCCAAAAGCTGGAAATAGCCTAAAATGTCCATCAGTAGGTGAATGGATAAGTAAATTGGGTTACATTCATAGAATAGAATACTGCTGAGCAATAAAAAGGAACGAACTGGTAGGTACATACAACAACATGGATGAATTTCAAAATAATTTTGCTGAGTAAAAGAAGCCAGACAAAAAGAGTATACATATAGTATGATTCTACCTCTATAAAATCCTATAAAACGCAAACTAGTTTATCATGACAGAAAGAACAGTGGTTGCAAGGATGAACAAATGGGAAATATAACAGAGACAGGAAGAAATGTTTGCAAATGATGGATATATTTATTATTATGTCAAAGCCAATTAACTTGTACACTTTATAAGTATGTGAGGTTTATGTCAACTGTACCTCAGCTGTTAAAAATGAGGAAGGAAAGGAAAATGGTTTGATATATTTTTTAATTCTAACAGGCATAAAATATTAAAGAACTTTCAAGATTAATTTAAAAACATGTATACTATTTAATTTTCATAAAACTGTGCATCTCTGTGAGTATATATGCACAGGAACATATCCAGGAAGATGATCATCAGACTGTCAGTAGTGTTATCTGAGTGGCAGGATTTCAGATGATTTTTTTCTTCCTTTTTTATACTTGTTATGCTTTAAGTTTTTACAATGGACATATATGATTATAATCAAACAGAGCAATGAAGTTGTTTGAAAAGAAAAAAAAACAACCACCATGAGAAGCCTTATCTTAGTCATCTTTACTTTTTAATATCTTCATATTCTTACCTGCAAGAATAGTTTTTTTTTAATTAAAGGAAAAAATTTTTCTTTGATGTGATTATGTTGCAGAAAACCTTGTCAGAGGTTGAAAGAGATCTGAAAAATTCTGAACCTGCATCTAAGACTCAAGTCAAGGGGAAAAGGATGGTTATTCAGGAAGTAGAAAACTCAGAAGATGAGAGTGGAAAGGACCATGGAAGAAAACATGAAGATGGCAGTGGAGATAAGAGTAAAACATCTTTTCTCTTTTGTTTATGCAAAAAACCCTTCTCTTGTTACGTGATGAGTTGGTTCAAATTTTCTATTTGTAAAAAAATTCTTAGTCTACCAAACTTTCTAGCCTTTACCTTGTAAATCCACAAGTAAGTTTTTCCGTAATACAGCTTGTCTTTTTTTGTTTTCTTATTGATATACAATTAAGTTGTAACATATTAATTTCAGGTGTAGGACATAATGATTCAGTATTTGTATACACTGTGAAATGATCACCATGAGAAGTCTAGTTAAACTCTTTTTCTTAATCTTCAAACCAATTTTTCTTCTTAACCTGACATCATTTCTAGTGCTCAGTTTAATTAATTATTACCTTTAAATGCAAATGGCTGTGTCTGTGTGACACCTACTATTTGCAAGTTCATCTTAAATCCATCTCTTGGATGATCATTTTATATGTAACTACTTGGTTGGAAACATATGTTTTTGGCTTCAGAGGGGTTATATACCTAAAATGAATGCACTGTTGGCAAATTGCTGTGGGTGCCTCTCAAAATTTTTTCATTTTTGATACAATTTTTAAAAAAGAATCTAGAATATATAAAGCTTAACCTTCATGATGTAAAACGATGAAAGTTATATCAGCTTTAAGGGGAAAGTTCTGCCTTTTCACTTGACTGGGGGAGAAAAAGGTTTTCTTCTCTCTTAAGAGCTCTTAGCAGCTAAGAGGGGAATACCAACTTTGAAAATCATTCACAGGTAAATATCAACTGTAAGTATTTTGACAGAATATTTTAATTTTTAGATAGAAATATAAAATGTTCTATTGATTTGACTTAAAAGAAGAACAAGGAGTATATGTTTTTATTTTATTTATTTTTTGAAGTTTTTTAATGGTTAAAAAATATGAAGTGAAATATATACCTCAGGTTAAAATATGATCAGTTAAGCTAGGATGAAAACAAAGGCACACAAAAAAAAAGGGAAGAGAGAAGAAGAGACAGAATAGAGCACCAGAGGGAGATGGGAAAGGAAGGGAGGGCATCAAAGGAGGAGAAAAGGAGAAATTAAGGTAAGCATCTTGTCAAGGATTGAGGCTTACCTTTAAGTAAGTTCTGGTAACAGATGTTTTTCTGTTTATATTTATATTTAGCTTAAGATAATTAGTCAAGCCCCTTACAACGAAAGGAAATCATTTTAAATCTTATCTGGGACAGGATATAGTATAAACTGTATTCAATGCTATTATTTTAAAATTATTTTTAAAATATACATATAGTAAAAATGGACTTTTTTAGTATACAGTTGTAATGTGTATAATTGCATGTAACCACCACAGCAGACAAGGTATAGAACAATTCCATCACACCAGAAAACTCCTTGTTGCTTTCCTTTTAGCCAAACCCTTCCGTCACCCCAACACTTGGTAACCACTGATCAGTTGTTCTCTGTGGTTTTACCTTTTCCAGAATGTCATATAAATGGAATCAGAGAGTATGTAACTTTTTGAGACTAGCTTCCTTTACTTATCATAATATCACTAAGATTGATTCATGTGATTGCGTGTATCTTTGGTTCATTCCTTTTTATTACTGAGTAGTACTCCATTATGTGGTTATCCCTTCATTTGTTCAAGGACATTTGGGTTGTTTCCAGTATTTGGTATTTATGAGGAGAGCTGCTGTTAACACTCATGCACAAGTTTTTAGGTGAACATACGTTTTCATTTCTCTAGAGTAAATAGTAGGATTGCTGAGTCATATGGGAAGTGTATGTTTAACTTTATTAAAAAATCTCCAAACTGTTTTTCCAGAATGGCTGTACCATTTTGCATTCCCATTAACAACATATGAGAGTTCTAGCTACTTCACATTCTTGGCAGCACTTGGTATTTTATTTAACAACAATTTTTAGCCATTTCATTAGGTGTATAGTGGTTTCTCATTGTGGTTTTAATTTGCATTTTACTAATGGCTAATGATATTGAACACTTTTCATGTGCTTATTTGCTGTGTCTGTATCATTTTTGGTGAAGTATCTGCCAAAATCATTCAACCAGTTTTTAAAATTGGCTTGTTCTTTTCTTAACTGTTGAGTTTTGAGAGTTCTTTTTATATTTTTGATACAGGTCCTTTGTTAGGTGTGAGATCTGCGAATATTTTTTTCCTATTTCTAGCTTTTTGTTTTCATTCTTTTTTTAAATTGAAATATAGTTGATTTACAATATTGTGTTAGTTTCGGTATGCAGCAAAATGATTCAGATTTATATATGTATATAATATATATTATTTTTCATTATAGTTATTATGAGATTTGAATATAGCTCCCTGTGCTATATTGTAGGACCTTGTTGTTTATCTGTTTTATATATAATAGTTAATATCTGCAAATGCCAAACTCCTAATTCATCCCTCCATCCCTTTTCCTCTTTGGCAACTACAAGTTTGTTTTCTATGTCTGTGAGTCTGTTTCTGTTTTGTAAATAAGTTCATTTGTATTTTTTTTTAGATTCCACATATAAGTGATATATGATATTTGTCTTTCTCTGACTTACTTCACTTAGTATGATAATCTCTAGGTCCAACTATGTTGCTGCAAATGACATTTCATTCTTTTTTATGGCTGAATAATACTATACTGTGTGTGTGTGTGTGTGTGTCCCCTACAACTTCTTTATCCATTCATCTGTTGATGGACATTTAGATTGCTTCCGTGTTAGCTGTTGTAAATACTGCTGCTGTGAACACTGGGTGGTTTCTTTCCAAATATGAGTTTTCTCCAGATATATGTCCAGGAGTGGGATTGCTGGATCATATGGTAACTCTATTTTTAGTTTTTTAAGTAATCTTCATACTGTTTTCCAGAGTGGCTGCACCAAATTACATTCCCACCAACAGTATAGGAGGGTTTCCTTTTCTCCACACCCTCTCCATCATTTATTATTTGTGGACTTTTTAATGATGGCCATTCTGACCGATTTGAGGTGATACCTCGTTGTTCTGATTTGCATTTCTCTGATAATTAGCAATATTGAGCATCTTTTCATATACCTATTGGCCATCTGTCTATCTTCATTGGAGAAATATATGTTTGGGTCTTCTGCCCATTTTTTGATTGGGTTACTTGTTTTTGTTATTGAGTTGGTATATTCTGGAAGTTAAGCTCTTGTCAGTTGCATCGTTTGCAAATATTTTCTCCCAGTCTTTTCATTTTGTTTATGATTTCCTTTGCTATGCAAAAACTTACCAGTTTGATAAGGTCTCATTTGTTTATTTTTGCTTTTATTTCTGTTGCTTTGGAGACTGACCTAGAATAACATTACTACAATTTGTATCAGAGAATGTTTTGCCTGTGTTCTCTTCTAGGAGATTTATGGTGCCCTATTTTATGTTTAAGTCTTTAAGCCATTTGAGTTTATTTTTGTGTATGGTGTGAGGGAGTGTTCCAACTTCATTGATTTACATGCGGTTGCCCAGCTTTCCCAACACCACTTGCTGAAGAGACTGTCTTTTCTCCACTATATAATCTTGCCTCCTTTGTCAAAGATTAGTTGGTCGCAGGTGTGAGGATTTATATCTGGGGTCTCTATTTTGTTCCATTGACGTCTGTTTTTGTGCCAGTACCATGTTATTCTGATTACTGTAGCTTTGCAGTATTATCTGAAGTCTGGGAGGGTTATGCCTCCAGCTTTGTTTCTTCCCCCTAGGTATTGCTTTGGCAATTCTGGGCCTTTTCTAATTCAAGAGCATGGAATATCTTTCCATTTCTTTAAATCATCTTTAATTTCCTTTATCAGTGTTTTATAGTTCTCAGTGTGTAAGTCTTTCACCTTCTTGGTCAGGTTTATTGCTGAGTATTTTATTTTTTTAATGTGATTTAAAAGGAATTTTTATTTTTTACTTTCCTTTTCTGATATTTATTCTCAGTGTAAAGTAATGCAATAGATTTCTGTATTTTAATCTTGTACCCTGCTGCCTTGCTGAATTGGTTTTATCAGCTCTAGTATTTTTTGTGTAGAGTCTCTAGGATTTTTTATATATAGTATCATGTCATCTGCAAATAGTGACAGTTTTACCTCTTCTCTTCCAATTTGGATTTCTTTTGTTTCTTTTTCTTGTCTGATTGCTCTGGCTAGGACTTCCAATACTGTGTGGAATAGAAGTGATGAGAGTGGGCATCCTTGTCTTGTTCCACATTTTGGTAGGAAAGCCTTCAACTTTTCACCGTTGAGTATTATGTTGGCTGTTAGCTTGTCATAAATAGCTTTTATTATGTTGAGATATGTTCCTTTTATTCCCACTTTGGTGAAAGTTTTTTATCATGAATGGATGTTGAATTTTATCAAATGCTTTTTCTGCATTTGTTGAGATGATACGTGGTTTTTTTGTCTTTTCTTTTGTTGATGTGGTGTATCACATTGGTTGATTTGCATATGTTGAACCGTCCTTGTGATCCCAGGATGAATCCAGCTTGATCGTAGTGCATGATTTTTTTATGTGTTGTTAGATTCGGTTTGCTAATATTTTGTTGAGAATTTTTTGCATCTATATCTGTCAAAGATACTGGCCTGTAATTTTCTGTCTTGGTAATGTATGGTTTTGGTATCAGGGTGATGGTGGCTTCATAGAATGAGTTTGGTAGTGTTCTTTCCTCTTTTGTTTTTTGGAAGAGTTTGAAAAGGATCAGTATAAGTTCTTCTTTGTATATTTGATAGACTTCCCCGGTGAAGCCATCTGGTCTGGGACTTTTGTTTGTAGGGAGGTTTGGTTTTTTTTTTTTAAATTACAGATTCTATTTCACTTCTAGTGCTGGTCTGTAAAAATTATCTATTCCTTCTTGATTCAGTTTTGGTGGACTGTATGTTACTAGAAACTTGTCCATTTCTTCTAGGTTTTCCCATTTGTTGGCATATAGTTGTTCATAATATTCTCTTACAGTTCTTTTTTGTATTTCTGTGGTGTTGGTTATAATTTATCCTCTTTCATTTCTTTTTTTGTTTAGTTGGTTTCTCTCTCTTTTCTTCTTGGTTAGCCTGGCCAAAAGTTTGTTGATTTTGTTTATCCTTTCAAAAACCAGCTCTTGGTTTTATTGATTTTTTTTCTATTTTTTAAATCTCTATTTTATTTATTTTCCCTCTCATCTATTATTTCTCTCCCTCTTCTGACTTTAGGTTTGACTTTAGGTTGTTTGTTCTTCTTTTTCTAATTCTTTTAGGTGGTAGGTTATATTGATAGGGTTTTTTCTAGTTTTTTGAGGAAGGCCTGTATTGCTGTGAACTTCTCTCTTAGGACTACTTTTGCTGCATCCCATATACTTTGTGTTGTTGTGTTCTCATTGTCATTTGTCTCAAGGTATTCTTTAATTTTCTCTTTGATTTTTATTGTTGACCCATTGGTTTTTTAGTAGCACGTTATTTCATCTTCATGCAATTGTTTTTTTCTCATTTCCCTTTCCTGACTGAAAAGTTTTGGGTAACAGTTTTCCTGCCTGACTTCTGTGGACTGTGGTTCTAATGTCAATTTAGTTTCAGAACCTTTGCAGTGCTATTTGGACTTGTCCCACTTGTGCACCACCCTGCTACCAGCTGGAGTCTTGGCAATGGTTTCCCCTTTAATTCACTTCTAAAATTTTTTCATATGATGTTTAGGGTCAGATTTATGCATATGGATCACCTGCAGTGTGACCTTATTTCAGATACAATTTTATGAAATTGTTTTCTTGGGTTCCCTCCTTTCTGTGATTCCTCTCTGCTCTTTCTGCCTTTCAAAGGTTTTCCTTCCTCTTCCTCTGGCTAGAAAACCACACTTTTAATTTCCCCATCCTACTGTACAATTTCCATGAGTATGTGCCTCCAGGACTGAACAGCAAGAGGTCAGAAAGAGAGGGAAAAAAAAAAAAAGCAGTGGAGACATTCTTGGGGCCACAGTTTCTCTAACCAGAGATAAGAGTTCCTCTCCCTCAGTTTTAGGTATCTCCTTGGTTGCTTACTGCCACTGCAGCAGCTGAAGGATTGCCTGGCGGCTGGGATTGGAGACAATGGAAAAACAAAACAAACAAAAAAGAAATAGGCAACTTCCCCAAAGAAGCCAGCTATCTTTCTTGCTTTAGATAAATAATAGCATCTTCTGAAGCTCTTTCTGTCCATACCCAGTGCACAGTCTGGGTTTCAGACTGCCTTTGATTCAGGCTAGAAGATATCAGGGGAAAGAAAAATGAGATACTCACTGCTGTTTGAATAGTATTTCAAATTCTAGTTCCTTTCCCCAGTCAGCCTGCTGCCATTTACTTTTCAGTGTCCTCATGTATCTTCTCCAAGAATTCTGGCCCAGATTTTCAATGGTATTGAGTGTGAGAGACACTCTGTCTCTATCTTGACAGGAATTGTTTATTTAAATAGATATTTACTCTATCTTGACAGGAATTGTCCGTCTCATTAGTTTTTTTTTATCTTGAACAATTAGCACATTTGATGAACTATGAAAGCACTTTACATTGATTATTTCACTTAATCTGCAAGGAAGCTCTACTATTCATACATTATACACTAGACAGTAGAATCTTAGAAAGGCTATTTACCACATTTGAACAGTTGTAAGTCATATGGTTAGGGTGTGGCCCTAAATCTTTGAGATTCCAATGTCTCTCTCTCAAAAGTAGTTATTAGATGTCAACTAAGAAAGTGTAGGTTTTATAAAACACAGGCTGAACATCACTGGGCTACACTGTCAAAGAAAGAGATATAACTTGGTGGTTATCCACTCTTGTGCTCACTGATGTTTTACCAAGAACTCATCAGAGGTTGAATCTATGTTGAGAAGCAAATGACTTAAAGACTAATAAGATCATTTTTTATTAAAAAATGGGCAGAGGAACTGAACAGACATTTTCCAAAGAAAATATTCATATAGCCAACAGGTACATGAAAATATGCTCAACATTACTAATCATCAGTGATCAGAATCAAAACCACAGTGAGATACACCTCACACCTATTTGAATGGCTGTCATCAAGAAGACAAGAGATCAGAAATGTTGGCAAAGATATTGAGAAAAGGGAATTCTTGTGTGCTGTTGGTGGAAATATAGGCACTATGAAAAACAGTATGGAGCTTCCTCAAAAAATTAAAAATTGAACTACCATATGATACAGCCATCTCACTTCTGGGTATATATCCAAAAGAAATGAGATCACTTTCTTGAAGAGATATCCAATGTTCATTGCAGCATTATTGCCAATAGCCAAGACATGGAAACAACCTAAGCGTCCATCAAAGAATGAGTAAAGAAAATGTGACATAGACACACACACACACACACACACACACACACACACACACACACACAGAGGGATATTATTCAGCCATAAAAAGAAGGAAATCCTGCCATTTGCAACAACATGGATGGACCTTGAGGGTACTATGCTAAGTGAAATAAGTCAGACAGAGAAAGACAAATACTATAGGATCTCGCTTGGAATCTTAAAAAGGCTAAATTCATAATAGAGAGTAGAATAGTGGTTGCCAGGGGCAGAGGGGTTAGAGTATTGGGGAGAAGGTGGTCAAAGGGTGTAAACTTCCAGTTATATGGTGAATAAGTACTGGGATTCAGTATTCAGCATGGTGACTATAGTTAATACTGTATTATATACTTGTTGCTAAGAGAGTCAATCTTAAATATTCTTATTACATAAAAATTGTAGTCATATGAAGTGATGGATATGTTAAGTAACCTTATTGTGGTAATAATTTTGTAATATATACATGTATCAAATCACCACATTGTACACCTTAAACTTATACAATGTTGTACGTCAATTGCATCTCAAAGAACATCCTAAAATGCCTTTCTCACAAGTAGAGATAAACAGAAAAGATAAAAAGGAAAGAGATAAACGAAAAATTAGTAATACACTTCCATGATTATAAATCTGAGCCAGGATTGATGTAGTGTAATATCACTTAACAGACTAATTTGTTTCTCTCTGAGTTAGGTGGTTATCCCTAAGGTAAGTTCCACAGAGAATATTCCCATCCAGATCTCCAAGCAGCCAGAGCTGTAAGAGAACCATTTCTGATCCTGTTATTCATGCCCCCCAATAATTATTTTGTAGTTTAGGGAACATATAAAAATATGTAAGAGTCAGAAAAGAAAAATGTCTGGACAGAAAGAATGTAAATTCTAAGACCAGTTAGTTCCCTTTTATTAGGAAAGCAAATCAAGATTAGGTAAATTAAATGGCTGGAAGCCCAGAAGTCATCCTTTTAAGATAAGATCAATGAAACTATCCTATGTTCATCTCTACTAAGTTCTATTGTTAAATGACATGTAAAAATAGGTCCTGGAGCCTTGGACAAGACAGGAGAAATCCAGGTCACTTTTAGGAAAACAAAGTGAAAGCCCAGAGTGAGGTTATCAAGTAGGAATCCTTGCTTGTGGTTCCTCTTCCACCAGATTCCAAGAAAGAATTCTTAGTCATTATGGGGTATGATGCAGGAAGCCCTGAAGACCTTGGGAAGATGCAACATTTAGTGTGTTCCAACCTTGGCTGATAATGCTGCTCCCCCGCTGGCTCCCCTTGGGTTGGCCAGGCCTGGTTCATGCAGACTGAGGTATAGCATAACCAAGGGATTTAATTTAACAGCTGACAGTTACTGAGCACCTACTCTGTGTCACGTACTGAGATTAGACAATTGATAGACGTTCTTTACCTGTCCTTCTAAGGACTGGTATGAAGAAACACCTGCCAATTTGCCAGGCTGATTAGACTGGGGTTCTGAGTTCATGGGCTTTCCCAGAAACTTACCTTCTCTTTGTGCTGTCCTTCCCTCATAGAGAGCATTTGGAAGTGGCCATGAGACAAGAGTTAATGTCTAGACTCCCTTGTAATGTTGTTGCTTATTACTTGCTTAAAAAATGGAATATGAGAAAACTAAAGTCATTAACAGAAGAATAAAATCTAAATAAATACTTACCTTGTCCTAGAATTGGTGGGATCAGGAGGGTGGGAGTATGGGGATTTTAAAGAGTTAAAACAGGAGACAAAATCATAAAGAGAAGGGTAAATGATTTTGATTATGCAAAAACGAAAAACTTGTATAATAAGATGCCATAAAAAAGGCAAATAACAAATTAGGAAAATGGCAAGGAGTTAATAATCTTATAATATGAAGAGCTTTTACAAAACAATAAGAAAAAGTTAAAGAGAACAAAGTATATGAACAGATAAATCACTAATGAAGAAATTAAATCATTAATAAACTATGTATTGCTAAAAAATGAAAATTAAATATAGATCCTTTTTTTCTCCCATCATATGGGCCAAGGTGGGGAAAAAAGTATTTAAATGTCATAAAATTCATCCTTTACAAATTCAGTGGATTTTAGTAAACTCATAGGATTGTACAACCATCACTACTGCCTAATTCCAGAACATTTTTATCATCACAGAAAGAAATCCCATGCCCATCAACAGTTACTCCTATCTTCCCTTCCCCTGGCAACTACTAAGCTACTTTCTGTCTTCATGAATTTGCCTGTTCTGAATATCTCCTGCAAATGGAATCATATAATATGTGGTCCTTTGTGTCTGGCTTCTATCACTTTTCTTAATGTTTTCAGGATTCATCCATGTTGCAGCATGTATCAATTCTCCATTCCTTTTTTCCCTTCAGTTTTATTGAGATATAATTGATATACTGCACTGTGTAAGTTTAAGGTGTACAGCATAATGATTTGACTTACATACATCAAGAAGTGATTACCACATTAAGTTTACAGAACATCCATCATCTCGTACAGATACAAAACTTTAAAAATAGAAAAAAATGTTTTTCCTTCTGATGGGAACTCTTAGGATTTCTTCTCTTAGCAACTTTTATATATAACATACAGCAGTGTTAATTATATTTATCATGTTGTACATTACATCCCTAGTACTTATTAATCTTATCACTGGAAATTTGTACCTTTTGACTACCTTCATTCAATACACTCTCCCCCCACTCCCCACTTCTGGTAACCACAAATCTCTGTTTCTTTGAGTTTGTTTTTTTTTTTTTTGCTTGTTTGTTTTGAAGTATAATTGAAAGCACTATGTTAGTTCCTGGTACACAACATAATGATTCAATATTTCGATACATTTCAAAATGATCATCATGATAAGTCTAGTCATCTGTCATCAAATAAAGATATTACATAATTATTGACTATATTCCCTACACTGTACATTTCATACCTGTGACTCATTTATTTTGTGACTGGAAGTTTGCACCTTTTGATCTCCTTCACCTATATCTGTCCTCCCCCCAACACTCTCCCTTCTGGCAACCACCTATTTGTTCTCTGTATCTATGACTCTGTTTACACTGTTTGGCTATGTTTGTTCATTTATTTTGTTTTTTAGATTCCACACATAAATGAAAACAGACAGTATTTGTATTTCTCTGTCTGACTTATTTCACTTAACGTAATACCTTCTACATCTACCCATGTTGTTGCAGATGTCAAGATTGTGTTCTTTTTTACAGATAGGTAATATTCCATTGTGTGTGTGTGTGTGTGTGTGTGTGTGTGTGTGTATCACATCTTCTTTATCCATTCATCTATGGATGGACATTTAGGTTGCTTTCATATCTTAGCTATTGTAAATAAAGCTGCAATGAACCTAGAGGTGTATATATCTTTTCTAATTAGTGTTTTTGTTTTCTTCAGATAAATGCACAGGAGTGGAATTGCTGTATTGTGGTGGTTCTATTTTTAATATTTGAAGAGCCTCCATACAGTTTTCCATAGTGGCTTCCCCAATTCACATTCCCACCAACAGTGTAGGAGGGTTACCTTTTCTCCATATTCTTGTTAACACTTGTTATTTTTTTTGATAATAGCCATTCTGACATTTGTGAGGTGATAGGTCATTGTGGTTTTTGCATTTCCCTGGTGATTAGTGATGATGAGCATCTTTTCATGTGCCTGTTGGCACATGTCTTTTTTGGAAAAATGTCTATTCAGATCTTCTGCCCATTTTTAAATCTAGTTTGTTTTTTTGCTATTGAGTTGTATGTGTTCTTTGTATATTTTGGATACTGATCCCTTATCAGATATATCACTTATAAATATCTTCTCCCATTCAGTAGGTTGTCTTTTTGTTTTGTCCATAGTTTTCTTTGCTGTGCAAAAAACGCTTTTCCGTTAGATACAACTTCATTTATTTGTTTTCCTTTTGTTTCCCTTGCCTGAGGAGACGTGTTCAAAAAAATATTACTAAGATGGATGTCTTAGTACTTCATTGCTATTTGTGGACAAATAATATTCTTTTGCATGGATAATACCACATTTTCTTTAACAATTAATCAGTTGATGGACAATTGGGTTGTTTCCACTTTCTAGCTGTTATGAATAGCTTCTATGAACTTTCATGTTCAAGTATTTTGGTGTGTGTGTATATGTGTTTTTAACTTTCTTAGGTAGATACTTAGGAGTGGAATACTGGATTATATGGTAACTCTGTTTAACTTCTAGAAGAACTATAAGACTGTTATTCATTTTATATTCCCACCAGCAGTATATAAAGACTCCAATTTCTCCACATCCTTGCAAATACATGTTATGGTTTGCCTTTTTGATTATAGCCATCCTAGGGGGTATAAAGTTGTAACTCCTTATGGTTTTGATTTGCATTTCCCTAGTAACTTATTATGTTGACCATTTTCATGTTTATTAACCATTTGTATATTTTCTGTAGAGAAATGCTTATTCAAGTAATTTTCTCCTTTTAAAATTAGGTTATTTGTCTTTTTATTATTGCATTATAAGTATTCTTTATATATTCTGGGTATTAGACCCTTACCAGATACATTATTTACACAGAATTTCTTCCATTCTGTGCAGTCGTTTTACTGTCTTGATAATATCCTTTGATGCACAGAAGTTTTTAATTTTATTTAAAAATTTTTTTTATTGAAATATAGTTGATTTCCAATGTTTTAATTTCTGGTGTACAGCATAGTGATTCAGTTATACATCTATATACATATTTTTTCCATATTCTTTTTCATTATAGATTAAAAGTTTTTAATTTTAATGAAGTCTAATTTATCTGCTTTTTCTTTTATTGCTTATGCCATGCATCGTATATAAAAATCCATTGTCAAATCCAGGGTCATGTAGATTTACCCCTATGTTTTCTTCTAAGAGTTTTATGGTTTTACCTCTCAGTGGTGAGAGGAAAGGGGAGAGGTGCAGGGTAGGAGTAGGAGACCTAGGGTACAAACTATTATGTATAAAATAGATAAGCTACAAGGATATATTGCACAACACAAGGAATTTAGCCAATATTTTATAGGAACTATAAATGGATTATAACCTTTAAAAATTGTGAATCACTATGTTGTACATGGGAAACTTATATAATATTGTAAGTCAATGATACGTCAATTTAAGAAAGAAACCTGACTGACATGGTCCGTGTGTGGTTTTTAGAAGTTTCATTGTACTCTTACATTGATTTGCATTTGGTAAAAATTAAAACATATTTTAACCCCCCCAAAAAAATCAGTTGGCTGTAGATGTATAGGTTTATTTCTGGACTCTGTTTCGTTCATCTATATGTCTGCCCTTATCCAGTACCACACTGTTTTGATTGCTGTAGCTTTCAGTAAGTTTTGAAATTAGAAGTGTAAGTCCTTTGATTTTGTTCTTTTTCCAGATTGTTTTGGTGATTGTAGGCCCCTTGCAATTCCATATGAATTTGAGGATCAACCTTTCCATTTCTGCCAAAAAGGTTGTGGAGTTTATCATTGATAGAGATTATGCTGAATCTGTAGATTGCTTTGTATAGTACTGATATTTTGATAACGTTAATTCTTCTTATCCATGATCAAGAGATATCTTTCCATTTATTTAATTTCTTTACCCAGTGTTTGCTTTCAGTGTATAAGTCTTTCACCACCTTATTACATCTGTTCCTAAATATTGTATTCCTTTGGAGGCTATTGTAAATGGAATTGTTTCTGTAGTTTGCTTTTAGAATTGTTCAATGCTAGTGTATAGAAACAACTCATTTTTCTATGTTGATCTTGTAACCTGAAATTTTGCTCTATTTGCTTATTAGCTCTAGCAGTAGAGTGTGTGTGTATTCTTTGGGAATGTATGTTAATTCATATATAAACAAATTTTGTAAATATATAATCCCAAGGAATCTATCTTTATATAATCATGTCATCTACAAATAGAGATAGTTTTACTTTTCCCTTTATAATATGGATTCCTTTAATTACTTTTTCTTGCCTAATTGATCAGGCTACACCTTCCAGTACAATTCAGAGCAATTCAGTGAAAACAGCATCTTTCTCTTGTCCCTTTGCTTCAGGGAAAAGCTTTCAGGATTTCACTATTGAGTATGATGCTAGTTTTGCGTTTTTCTTAAATCTACTTTACAATGTTGAGAAATTTTACTTCTGTTCCTAATTTTCTTAGTGTTTTTATCATGAAAGGGTGATGGATTTTGTCAAGTTCTTTTTCAGTGTCAGTTATGATTATGTGGTTTTAAAAATCAGATTAGAATTTGTTACAAGAGAAAGCTGAAAAGTCTGTATTCAGTGCTTTGAAAAGATAAATTGCTTTGTTTTAAATACTGACACCCATCAATGAAATATTTATACGTCATTTACATACTTTAAAGTCAATTCATGTAAACAATACCTAATCATAGAAGTTCTAAAACGAAAATAGCCGAAGAAATTATTCATAGAAAATATTCAGACTTCTGCTGCACACCTACCCCCTAGCAAATCAATTCAATGATCAATTACCAAAGCTGATAATACCTGAAATCTTTCAATCAAGATCAAAGGAATTTTTTAATTTGAATAAGGCGTTGTAATGGAAAATTTCCTGTCTTTTTAAGGTTCACTTTAAACTAAAAATTACGTGCCTGTTTTATGTGAGTTCTTTGCTAAATTGACTTTTCAATGGCTTAAAAAATCACATGGACTTTTTTTTCCCTCAAATTATCTTTTACTCCCAGTCCTTTAACATAAAGAAAGGGGGTATAAAGTGGTAACTGCTTATAGTTTTGATTTGCATTTCCTAACTTTGGGTATCAGGATTGTATTCAAGTGTTAGTAACTTCCTTCATTCATTCATAAATTGTAAATCGAAGAAAAGTACGTATTTAAAGAGCTCCTTCGACACGTATGCTTTGACGAAGGGAGTGATTTTGAAATGCCGGTTTTCACGTTCCAAGCTCTTTCAGCGTCTGAAGAGTTAAGTCCGGATTTGGCTTCCGTCCGTAGCTGGGGAAGGCGCGGGGCCTCGGAGCGCGGCCTCGGCGGTCAACCTTCCGGGAGGACGCGCCCCTGGCGGCGCGGGAACCTCGGGGTTCCGCCCAAGGGGCGGGCCCGCTCCGCCCGGCTGACCTCGCGAACCCGCCCCTCGCCGGCTCCCCCGCGGCCTCCGCGGTAGTTGCTCCCGATGATGCAAACACTCACTTCCCGCATCCACTTCCCGCAGAGGCCGCGGAGCCGGCGGGAGCCGTGCGCGCCGCCGAGCCGAGCGCCATGGGCAACATCCAGAAGAAGCTGACCGGCAAGAGCCAGGGCGGCAAGCGGCCGGAGAAGGGCGCGCCGCGGCGGGGCCGGGCGCCGGGGGCTAGTGCGGACAAGCGGGGCGGACCTCGGGCCCCGGCGACGGCGGGCAGCGTGCGGGGCGCCGGGGACCCCGCGTCCCCCGCGCTCCCCGGGCCCGGAGCGCCGCCGCCCGCCCCCGCCGCCCCGGTGGGCCCCGCCGGCCTGAAGAGCCAGGGCAATGAGCTCTTCAAAACCGGGCAGTTCGCCGAGGCGGCCCTCAAGTACTCGGCGGCGATCGCGCAGCTGGAGCCTGCAGGTGAGTGGGCTGCGCCCACGGGGTCCCAGGCCCTCGAGATGAGGCTCGCGGAACCTAAAGGGGCCACCGCGGGACCGGCGCAGGCCACCTCCCGAATGACAGGCGCTCGCCTCTGTACGTTCCTTCCTGGTGACCGCGGGCAGGGCGGGTGCGACTTGACCTCCCCGAGCAGCATCTTGGAACGCGCAGCATGTGCCCGGGCGAGGCGCGTTCGCAGCTGCCCCTACGGGCTTGGCCTCTGTGACCATTGCGGGCCCAGGCGGCGGCTCGGAGCTGCGTTACCAGCCGCGTGTAGGACCGCGGTGCCGCTGCAGGCCTCTGTCGTCTTATAATTCCGGTGATTTTGCTAACGGATTTTAACTGTGTTTAATTAAATGTGATTTTAGGAAGTGGAAATGCAGAGGATCTAAGTATCTTATATTCTAACAGAGCAGCGTGTTACATAAAAGACGGAAACTGCAGTGGCTGCATTCAAGATTGTAACAGGTAAACTGCCTGGTTTCAGGTTTGTCACGAGATTATCATTTCGATGTAATTAATACAATATTTAATTTGTTCTAAAGTTTTCTGCATTAGAGTCTGATTTTTTCTTTTAGACATTTAAGGGATGTGAATTGATAAACACATAAAGGTCATAAATTCTTTCACATGTATGAAGACAGTTACAAAAAATTGTGCAAACTTTCTTTATTTCCCCTGCTACCACCTGAGTTCATGCTCTTTTCACATCAATCAATCACATCTTTTTCACATCAATCCCTGAGAGGCTAGTTAGAGTACTTCTAACTAGTACTAGGGTACTTCTCACTCTACAGGACTTCTAACTAGTCTCTCTGCTTCCTCCAACCCACTGTGACATCAGAGTAACTTTTCCTGAAACGTTATTTTGTGCGGACTGTTTCAGGGAGCATTCAGTGGCTTAGTATGGTCTTCCAGATAATTATAAGCTCCTCTTTCACCATATTGCCCCCCAGACAAGCTTTCTACTCCCATTTGGTCCACTATATAATGCCCTCTGCACGTTTTTGCTTCTGAAGTCCTCGCTCAGCTGCCCCTCGTCTCTGCCTTCCTGGTCATCTCAGGCTCCCTGGTGATCTACACGACTGTAGCTCCTGCACTGTCACTGTTACACCTGTAGGTACTTGTGTCATCCGCTGCGTTGGATTTTAAGCTCCGTGAGGTCAGGAGTCATGTTTTACGCAGTGTTGCATCTGCCCAGCACAGTAGTCACCCATGGTACTCAACAGGTTACATGCTCAGATGGATGAGTATATTCATATGAATAAAAAGTTTTGGCTTCTTTTACCATTAAGTAATAAGCCTGCTTCAGGAGCCCTTTGGGAAGAAGCTACTATTAGTGCATCTAAGAAAATCAGAAGTCACATGTCCTGGTTTGACCTTCACCGTCCTGGCTTACTCCTGTAGTCTGGGTATAATTATTAATAACACCCCCTTTCACTTTCAGAAGACCTAGTTTGGACAGTAACATGTGTGGACACCTTGATTAGAAGGTGAACAATTTTTTCTCCCATTGATACTATTCATTTATTGATAGGGGTAAAAACTTGCTAGTTTAAACTGTGCCTGCAGTTTTAAAAAGAAGGCCTTGAGCCACTTGCATTTTTTGCCAATTTTGCATGTTCAGATTTAAAATAAATAATATTTGTAGTCACTTTAGTCAGACTCTAGACCCCGTCTACCGTTTTGCTAGCTCACACTAGCTAATTGTTACAGTTTTAGGATTTTGTGAGTTGGTGGAAGTCAAGGTGCTAATTGAAATCTGACGTGGTTGGAGTACTAATACCATGAAAATACGCAGACGCCACAAACCTGGGCCTTTTTCCTAGGAGAGCCAGTTGTTAAACATTTACCACTGCCCATAACTAACAACAAGACCACATGAACTTGCAGATTATCAGGCACGTTGTGATTTGCAGAGAAACACCTTTCAGCTCAAGTGTCTGTTGCTAATACATTACCCCTCAGGCTTGTCTTAGGTCTCCCTTCAGTGAGCGAGCTCAGGACTCTTTAGTTGAAAATTGGGACCCCTTCAGGAAGGGCTACTGCAAAACAGTGGAGTGACTTTGTCCCTATTTGAGATCGTTTAAGGTGGCAGACATTTTCCTGCTAAAATTTGTTGTGTTTTAGTGTAGACCCAGGAGGAAGTTACAAATGAGACTGTCTAGGGAGGCTGGAATGGAGGTTTGTCCTGGAGGAGAGCAGAAGATTGCTTACAGGGAAGGCAGGGAAGTGGGTGATGGTGTAGGTAAGGTGTCCTTAGTTAAGGGCTGTGTTCTAGGCCAAGGAATCTGGCTCTGCTGGTCACTACTGACCTTTCTAGAGCCCGACCTACTTAGATGTTTTTTCTGATATCTGGCCTGTGAGTCTCAGCATAGGGGCATGGGGTGATTCTACTCCAAAGCAGTGATTCTCAAACTCCTCTTTGATGCCAGAGAAACCATGATTTGCTTTTGTGAACATGCTGAAATATGGATGTGTTTATATCTGTATAAACTAGGAATCAGTCATTAGCAGAAACCTTGAGAAGACTGCCTGCATTTTAAAGAAGCCTATTTTTCAGTTTTTTATTAAATTACCTTTGCTTTTTAGGGAGTGGTTTTGTATTCCATGAGCCCTTATTACAAGGCTAGTGGTAGCAGGATTCAGACAGTGAAAAGGAAAAACTCCCTGGGGCAAAATTTAAAACAAGGGGGAGGGGGAACCTATGAAATAGCTTTCATAGATTTACCAATGAAAACAACTTTTTATGTATTTAGGGGGAAAAGGATTTGATTTTAAGTGTGTGCACTTGTGGGGCCTGCTCGGAAGCACGTTCCCTGAGCTGCTTCCCAGGGCCCTTGGAGAGTGAGGAGTTGTCCAAGGAGCTGAGGGTCTGCGAGCTCTGCCCTTTCCTCCATCAGTGGCTCCTGGTTCCCAGTTTAGGCCTCCTGGTGAAACATGGAACAGGGTTTTGACACCTAAGGAAAGTTTAAACTGTTATTCTACAAATTACTTTTTCATTCTCATAGTTGTTTACCAGCTGAAAAAAAAACTGCATTGTTCCCATCTGTCAGAGAACTTTTTCGGGTTATCACCAAAAATCCTTCACCAACTTTCCACGGAAGGTATTTTGACAGACTGAAGACAAATCAGTGTTGCCAAGTGCTTCTCTGCTTTTGCTCCTCTTTTGCTGCTCTCTGATGAACTTGAATGTAGAAGACTTCAGAGTCTTCACTGTGTTAACTTGAATAGTTAAGCTTTCATAAACTCTGGTTGAAAAGTTCTCTGTGTTGGTTTTTATAAATGACTGTGCTTTTTTTCCTGAGTGGAATTCTCATTTATAAGCACGTATAATATAAGATTAATATATGAAACAAAATATAACAAAACTGTTACTTTCAGGATTGTGGTTAAAAAGAAAAAACCTTCCATTTACTAGGCTGGGGAGTGCTAAAAATTAAATGGATTAGATGCATTGTCTCATTCGATTTTAGATTCCATGCCTACCTCACATCCATCTTGCATGGAGAAATAGCAGTTTGGGCACTGGAAGGAAGTCTTTGGTAAAATGAGGGTAGTCATGTATCTGTAACCTATATTTGTAATCACTGTGTAATTAATATTCCCTTAAGCATTAAACTAAGGTTGATTTAAGGCAGTGGTACCGGTGATAGATCCTGATATCCGGAAACCTGTTTTCTAGTGTTTGAGTGTTTTTAGTTGATTTTTTAAATAACTTCTACTGGCTACAAAAGTAACACATACCTATTACAGAAAAAAAAATTAAAACCCAACATAGCACAAAGGAGATCATTCAAATCACCCACAATCCTAACACCGAGGCAGAGCAAAATTGGTTATTTTTCAAAGGCTTGAGGCTAATTAGATTTAATGATGTTGCTAGAACAACTTGCATGGTACAGAGCCCAGGAACACCCCATGTGTGCAGTTGAGTATCTGTACAGTGGAGAGAATTATGAAGGAGTCTGAGTGGCAGATGCCTCTGAATTCCTTTATTTGTGGTGCTTTTGTATGTGTTTGTGGTCAAAAGAGTGTAGGCCCTGAACGTTCGTTCAGGAGGTGTATACTGAGTGCCTCTCGTGGCCCGGGAATGATTTAGGCACTGGGAATATACTGGTGATCAGGACAGGCGATGCCCTTGCTTCCCCGAAGCTTAAATTCAAAAGGCACATGAGCAGATGGCTCCATGTGTCTCTGCATCTCCTCACCTGCAAATGAACACATTAATGTTAACGTGCAGGCTCATTGTGACCCTAGGTGAGGGCGTCCGCAGTGACTCACACTGGCAGATATTCTGTGGGTGCAGCACCCTTGCCAGGTCACGGGAGACAGGATAGATGGCAGATCTTAGGGCTATTGGGAAGAAGCAAAGCAGCCCTTCCTCATGCATTTCCTGAAGCAGGTTGGGTGTCTGATACGTGAACTGCTCGTGCATAAGAATTAGTGGAAGAGCAAACCTCTGCCCCCAGTGTGGACAGTCTGGTGCAGATTCGCTTCGGCGGTTTATAGAGAAAGTAGGCTCTTCAAAGAATCTCTGCACAGAGCACTTCTTTACAGTTTCAGTTGATTTTCTTAAGAGTACAATAGTTTTCATTCATAAATACAGTCTTTGGATTATATGCTTTATTTCAGAATATAATGAAGTGCCTTAAGTAGTGAGGTAGCTTTAAGCAGTTACTTCAAACAAAACCAAGGAACATAACCTTGAAATACATCTCCAGTGATACTGGTGACACTTCATAGACTAAAAAGTACAAGATGAAAATTCATGACTTACAAGAAATCATTGTATACTTACCTCCTTGATTCCCTTTGGTCTGTTTTTGAAGCCCTCGGGCAACAAGTAAATCATAATCAACTATATTAAGTTTTAGACAGCTGATTTTCAAAAGGTCATACAGGTTTTTGTGGGTCTGTGCTAAGGTACCTTATTAAATACCTTGGTTCAAGTCAAAGTTTTCCTTTTAATCTGTCAATAACAAGAACGTGTTGAAAGTCTGCTCTGTGCCTGCTGCCATAGGGGGCTGATCTGTTAGCGCATAGGGGAGGGGGGAGAGGGAGGGCACTGCCTGCTGCCAGGGAGCTCGGTCTCACTGGGGGAAAGAGTAAATGCCAAAGGGCTTTGGTCCTGGTTTAAAAGAAAGGAAGTAGGAGGGAGGTTGTAGCTCAGTAATAGAGCCCATGCTTAGTATGCATGAGGTCCTGGGTTCGATCCCTAGTATCTCCATTAAAAATGTATGTAAATTAAAAAAAAAAGAAAATATTGAAATAAATAAATAAATAAATAAAAGGAAGTAACCACAGATTTGATTGCTCTGCTACTCTGGGTTTGCCTTTCTGGTGTGTTGCCAAGTCCCCAAGGTGAAATATCAGATGTGTATGTATGTGAGGGTCCAGTACTGTTAGTAATTTTCAAAACAAATGACATGTAATATTTCTGTCTCCTTTAGGGCTCTGGAACTTCATCCGTTCTCAGTCAAGCCTCTTCTTCGACGAGCAATGGCCTATGAAACTTTAGAGCAATATCAGAAAGCTTACGTGGATTACAAAACAGTGTTGCAGATAGACTGCGGGATCCAGATAGCAAATGACAGTATTAACAGGTAACCTAACCCGAGGCAGCTGCCTGAGGTCTAGTTGTTTCATAGTTGAATGAGATTTGATTTTCTTCCTCTCCGTCGAGAGTGATGTCAAAGTGTAGACATGTTCTCCATCACTGGCCTTACATGAATGATTGTCTTCTCTCACTGGCGCACGCTCTCTCTAGCTTATCTTTCTATCACATGACACATTTTGAGTTGTCCTCTAATACCTTTATGTTTGTTTCCTGGTCCATTTATTACTGTCCAGTGGATATTCTATATATATATTTATTTTTAATAACACAGGATGTAGCTCTTTTGTGCTGCTCAAAAATGCACAGAATTTGATTTTGATATTTGTAAATATCTGTGGGGTTAGAAAGATGGTTTCAGTGATGTCATAAATCAGTACTAATTATAGGACAAGATCCAAAAATGTAGTGAAAACTGCCATGTTGAATCTTTTCTGGCAGAATTTGCAGGTGTTCATTGGCACCACACCTGTCAGTGGAAACACATCTTGTTTCTCCTCAGGAGAGTGGATGTCTTCATGAGTCTGCTAGCTATTTGTGTTATATGTCCTTTAAATAGACACCCATCTAGGATGAGTATTAACTTAAAATGGTGAAATAGCAAAGAATTTGGGTCTAATTTATGTTGTGACCTATTGATTCCCTGAGTGAGAATGGGCAGGTAAGAATTTCCAGACTTCCATAAGTTGCTTTCAGGTGAAACTTGAAAAGTGACTACTTGGATAACAGTTCTAGTTATGTATACTGTTTTCTGATTCCATTTGTCCAAAGTATAATTGCTTCCAAGTTCCTGTGTGTTACACTGTGCCCTGTGTTGGTCTAGTGCGCATTGCCCCACTCCCCACAAAAAGACAAAAAAAAGAAGAAACTGACGTAGTCTCTGTCTTTGAGCAAAGCAGAACATAGCTGGGGAAAAAACTCAGCGTAAGACAGAGTATCCTCAAGTGTGAACATTTGTTCATGAGGTCGGGGGACCACAGAACGGCCAGCCCCACTCTGTCCGTGTGGCTACAGCTGTTGGAGAGACCGCGCAGGCGTGGTCTGTGAAGGGCCCTGAGAGACCACGAGGAGACCTGGAACAATGCTGTAGAATATGAGGTGGCATGTTTCAAGTAATTCATTTTTTAAAATCCTGCCTTATCCTCCCCACACAGTGTCACTGCACTTTGGAGGAAACGGCTGGAAAGATCTGGGTGGCGAGTGGACAGCCATCTCGGGCACCTCCACTCTGTGGTCACAGGGATCCTGTCTGGTCCCAGGCTAAGTGGAAGAAAGGGATAGATCCTGGCTGTCAGATCTAGAGCGGGACCGGATGGCAGCTTGGGCGTTCCCGGCCTCCTTGGCCTCCATCCTGCACAGTCAGGCGTGCGTGCCTTCCCGCTTTTCGTCTGGCTCATTCCTTCTTGCCCTTTAGGTGAGAACCTTCCCTGATCCACCCGTCTCCCCAGCTCACGCACCTTTCAGAGTCCCCTCCTCGGTGCCTGTGCAACGCTGTGCCCAGCTTCCATGATGTTGGTAAACTCCTTGCCCCTCTCTTTTTGTGAAGTTCTTTTCCTCCCATTCCACTAGGATTGGACTTTATCATCTTTGTAGCTGTGGACCCTTGCACAGGGGTCTCCTCAGTAAAGAGTGTGGAATGAATGCATTCCCCAACAGAGAGGGCAGGGCTGACTCTGCGCTGCGGGCTTCTGCCCTTACCTTGCCCATCCTCAGTCTGGGAGTCTCCCAGGTAGCTGGGGAAACTAGGACTGTCTCACAGAGTTAGGGGTTCCCGTGAAACAGAGCAGGAAGACACCTGAAGTGCCCAGCAGAGACGAGGGCCCTGTTGAAGAGGTATTTTAAGGAAATCTGGCTCATAGAGACAGTGATCACTCACATTTCTGAACTTTCTATGTTACACTTAAAAAAAGAAATAAAATTCACGTGACAACTCAATCAACCATTTTAAAGTGTATACAATTCAGTGGCCTTTAGTACATTCACAGTGTTATGCTACTACCACCTCCATCTATTCCCAAAGGGAATTCCCAAAGGGAAACTCTGTCCCCACTAAGCAGTCCCTCCCCATTCTCTCCTTCCCCAGCCCCTGGCAACCACCAGTCTGCCCTCTTGTCTCTATGGATTGACCTATTCTGGATAGTGTTCATATAAATAGAATCATACAATATGTTCTTTTGTGTCTGGCTTATTTCACTTAACAATGTTTTCAAGGTTGGTCCATGGTGTGTCATGTGTGACGACATCCTTTCTTTTTATGACTGCATAACATTCCATTGTATGGGTATATCACATTGTGTTTATCCATTCATCCGATGATGGATATTTGGGTTGTTTACACCATGTGGCTGTTGCGAATGGTGCTGCTATGAATATTCATGTGCAAGGTCTTATTTGCATACCTGCTTTCAGTTCCCTTTGTTGTATATGTAGGAGTGGAATTGCTGGGTCATATGGTAATTCTGTTTGGCTTTTTCAGGAGTGTATTATAATTTTTATATGTACTCAAGGAGTTTCTTTTATACCAGTTGACTTTTATGACCCATTTATTATTTTATTTTCTTAATTTTTAATTTTTTTAATTGAAGTATGGTTGATTTACAATGTGTTAGTTTCAGGTGTACAGCAGAGTGACTCAGTTACACATATACATGTACATATATCTGTATATACCTTCGTTTTCAGATTCTTTTCCATTACAGATTATTACAAGATACTGAATATAGTTCCCTGTGCTATACAGCAGGTCCTTGTTGTTTATCTGTTTTATATGTAGTAGTGTGTATCTGTTAATACCAAACTCCTAAGTTATCCCTCCTTGCCTTTCCCCTTTGATAACCATAAATTTGTTTTCTATGTCTGTGAATCTGTTTTGGGGGGTTTTTCTTGGTTGTTTTTAAATTGAAGTAAAGTTGATTTACAACGTTGTGTTAGTTTCTGAGGTACAGTATAGGGATTCAGTTATACATCATATATATTTATTCTTTTACATTGTAGATTACAAGTCATTGAATACAGTTCCCTGTGCCACACAATGGGACCTTATTGTTTTTCTATTCTGTATATAGTAGTTCGTATCTGCTAATTCCAAACTCCCAATTTATCCTTCTTCCCCACCCTGCTTTCTCGTTTGGTAACTGTAAGTTTGTTTTCTTTGTCTGTACATCTGCTTCTGTTTTGTAAATAAGTTCATTTGCATCATATTTTAGATTCCACATGTAAGTGATACCATATGATATTTGTCTTTCTCTGACTTACTTCACTTAGTATGATAATCTATAGGTCTGTCCATATTGCTGCAAATGGAATTATTTCATTCTTTTTTATGGCCAAGTAATACTCCAGTGTGTGTGTGTGTGTGTGTGTGTGTGTGTGTGTGTGTGTGTGTGTGTGTATATGTGTGTGTGTATCTTCTTTATCAGTTCATTTGTTGATGGACACTTAGGTTGCTTCCATATCTTGGCTTTTATAAATAGTGTTTCTATGAACATTGGGATGCATGTATCTTTTCGAATTAGAGTTTTGTCTTCCAGATATATGCCCAGGAGTGGCAAGAACCATTCAATTAAAAAAAAATGTTTTATGAGAAGATGAGGCTTTGTCTGTATATATATTTTCTATATAATATCCATTTAAAAATTTCTCTATTCTTTTTCATGAATCCCCATATTTATGCTTGCTTTTCTAAGTAATGATAGCTTTTTTTTTTTAATTTAAACATCTGTGCTTATTTTGTTTGTGTCTTCCATTAACCATATTCCTCTCTTCCTCTCCAGGAATCTTATGTTACATTTCCCCGCATATACTTATTTACTCCCTGGCAACACATGATCTCTTTTCAGCTGCTTCTTCCTTCTTCTCTGCTGGTAATACAGGTTTTGCTTGAAAATTCTTTTTCTAAAGCTGCTTTTTCTTCTGCAGTTGTGGGTGGTTATACATTATTTTTCAAATTTATTTTTTTACACTAAAATATATGAGATTTGGTTATCATAACCAAAGAGCAATATTGAAATTTCAGTTTAAGAACTGTAGGGAAAGTATGTGTATTATATTTGCCTCTATGTAAGGATAAAATTTTTATACACTAAAAGAACTACTGAGTTAACTAATTTGAATGCATTCTATAAATAACCAGTAAACTCTCAGTCTTGGGGAGCACCTTTTTAAAACCAGATGTATCCCAAAGACATAATTCAATTTTGTTTTAAAATGTAAGTATGATATTTTGGATGTCCAGAATGATGAGAAAGTGATAGGAATGTTCATCTGAATTTTATATGTTAGCAAATGGCATTAATACAAGGATCGTCGTCGTAGACACCGGTGTCCTATTCTTCCATCTTATGCATATGAAAACAGAATGAGCGGATAATTTTTTGGGGGGGGAGGTATAAGTGGATAATTTAGAGATAAAAAAATACAAGGTAAAGGAAACTTAACCACATGTAAATGTTTTAAGAAAAAAGCAATATTTCATGCAACGGCAACTCATCACTTTCAGCAGCCAGTGTGCACCTGTCTTTAGTATATAGTTTGGGCATAAAATTCTAAACTACTTCTGATTATTCTCAAGAGTAATACGTTATCAATTTAGTAATTATATTCAATGTTATGTGGGACTGTGTTATTTCTTCTAGGCTTCCTAAATTTTATATATTTATATTTCACTTTTTTAAAAATTAAAATTTTATTGCATATACATTAAAAAATTGTTTAAACAGTTAGAAGTGTCTTAATTTTTCCTTTTGATATAAAAAGGATCGAAAGTTACATAGTTTGGTGCAGCTTTTAAAAGTTCTTTTAAAAGTTTAAGTGGACAGCAGATAGTTCAAGATTATGTGTTTTCTACAGGGAAGTACACACATGCATAGCATTTATAAATTTTACTCTTGATATGACCGTCAGTAATACAAAAAGCAAATTGCATGATCAACAGGAAACTCATTTTCTTTTTAGAATCACAAGAATTTTAATGGCTCTGGATGGACCGAGCTGGCGGGAGAAGCTGTCACCCATTCCCGCTGTGCCCACTTCCGCACAGTTGCGAGCTTGGCGACCTGCAGCAGAGGCGGCCCCAGAGCAAGTGGGAGACTCCTGCAGCCATCAGCAGCCCGGTGCCACAGGTAGGGGAAGCTGAAGGTTATCGTGAGCCGTGTGTCTGTTTTCACGGTAAAGCAGAAGGACAAGGGTATGAACTCAGTCATCAGACCTGGGTTTAAGTTAAAACCCTGTCCTCCCTCTTCCTAACTACAGTCTTAAGAAGTTGCTTCACACCTCCAGTGTCTTAAGTGTATGTGAGAAGGGGGAAATGGGGAAATACGAGTAACTGTCTCATGGTGTTATTCTCAGGAACAAATGGAGGTATGCATATAAAATACTTAGTGCGTGTGCTGACTATGTAAGCTTATAGTAGCCTCTTAGTAAAGGTTAAGTTAGCATTGTTAATAATAAGAAAAAGAAGTAGCGCATAGTTCTTACACACCACGTATGTGGCAGAGCCAGTGTAATGAGATTGATGAAATAATAAAACAAAGACCTACAACACATGTCTAGCAGCACCTCCTGCCCTGTACCGTGGTGGTCCACATCCACACCTGCATCCCACAGTGCTTGCTTTAGTACTTTGTGCGGAGTGTTTAATAGATGTGGCTTCACTCTTGCTTTCTGTTGGAGTCAGCTGAGGCCCCATTTCTGCTGCCTGCTTAGAAGCCCCACTTGTGGCTGGGGTCAGCTTCATCTTGCAGAGTCCCGGAGTCTCCTGAGCCATGATGTCCCAATGGCTAGTGTTAGACCCTCACCCTTTTCATTGTCTAGAAAGAAGGCGCAGGGAACTTCTCTTGGGGATTTTAGGTGGAGGTCTGTAGTCTCTCAAGTGCATTATTAATGGGGCCTGGCTCAAAGTATTTGCTCAATAAAGGGTAGCTATTCATTATTAATGAGGTGCATATACTAACCATCCCATAGATAAATGATAGTAGGTCATAAGTACAAGTAGAATCAGCTCTTTTTTGTTCATATTTGTGTACCAATCATTAGTGAGACTGGATACCCAAGACTTAAAAACAATGTGGGGAGAAAAGCTTGAAGAAAGTTTTTCAGCAAATTAGAGGGAAAAAAACTCCTCTGTAATATTCTGTCTTAGAGCTAATATATACACAAGAATTCTTGGGAAGTGTCATTTGGCACCACAGTGAGATCTTTTGAAACGTGAAACATTAGGCAGAAATGCTCTGTGATTTGAAATAAAGGATGAAAAACCAGTATTTCATGCCATTTGTGCAAAGGGACAAATAAGAGGATTGTACACATTCCAACTTTATACTTTAAATTCAGTGTGTCTATCAAGATTTTTAGATTGAAGCAGAATTTAAAGGTGTATTTTAAGTTTATGGATTTTTATTTTATATCAAATTACTCATACAGTAAAGTTATTTCATGGCTTTAGAGCTTCTAATTTTAATACTTTGTGTGTGTTAGAAAACTTTGGTTGCAATTAAGAGAAAAATCTGTTGACTTAAAGGAATGGTTTTGGCTCAAGTAACTGAAAGGGCCCAGGCAGACTCTAAAATCAAGGCTCAGGCTCTGGCCGGAGACAGTAGAACCATAGCAGTTTTATCATGTCTGTACCTGTCAGTGTTCAAAGGGAGAAAGACGCCGTTGCTTTTGGTGGCCTTAATTTAAGGATGAAGAAATCAGTTGTTCCAAAGACCTAGCTTGTTTAGCCTGTGTTATTCTTCTGGCTCGAATTCCACTGGTACTTATTCTAATGGGTCATGTGCCAGTCCCTGTGATGAAGGAATGCTCTGCCTGATTGGCTTAGGCCTGAGTTTTCCTGGTCAGTGGGATCAGCTTGCCTTGAATACATGGCCTGAACAGGAGAGGAGGGATAGCCGAATGAATATCGAGGTCCCCCGAGGAAGAAGAAAGTGGAACCTGAGCAGGGGTCAGCCATGATCACTGTGAGATAAGAGGTACTAGTAATAGTTGGGACTCTGACTTCAGATATTAGAAAACCCAACCCTTCATGGCCTAAGCAAAAAAGGTTGTTTATCGTGCCTCTTGTAACACAGTCCACAAGAGTAGCTGCAGGGATGGCTGGATTCAGGACTCAGAGGTTAGTCTTTAGTTCTCCATCTTGGCCTCTCTCTTGCTCTGCTGGCCCCATTCTCAGATTCTCCCCTTGTACTGCAGGAATGCAAAATAGCTCCTCCTTTTACACTCCTGTTCCACGGGGGAGAGTAAGAATTACCTTATCAGAAGCTGCCACAAAAATCTTATTGTAGCTCATTGGTTCTCACAGGTCCATCTGTGACCAGTTGGATCATTGTGACCAAGGGGATATAATGTGTTGATTAGTAAAACAAAGATTACCCCCAAAGGGAGGGCTCCGGTGGGATTTGCTTTACCTAAGCTGCAGGAGTAGAGAGTGGAGGTGGTGTGATTTTCCAAGGAAACCTGGAGTGCTGGACAGATGTCTGCTGCAGGGTTTAATGGGTTTGTGTGTTCATTTTTCATGAAATAGTTACTCAAGCAAACACTCTAGCTACTTGTATCTCAAGCAGAGAAACAAAGGCATACCAACATGGATAAGATGAGAGAATCACTCATATTTTATTTTCTAATTTGAAAAAAATAGTGTCATAATGTATAATCACTTTTATTTATAATCAGTTTATCTTTTTAATTTGTGTACAGTTTTATGTTGCATTTCAGCTTTATCTCTGTACAGTGTATAGTCAAGTTAATTTACAGTACATTTAAGATTTGTAGAGATGCTTATGTGAGAATTTCCTCTTTCTTCTGTGTGTCCCATAGATGAAAAAATGTTTAAAACCCTTAAAGAAGAAGGAAATCAGTATGTAAAGGACAAAAACTATAAAGATGCCCTTAGTAAATACAGTGAATGCTTAAAGATTAACAACAAGGAATGTGCCATTTACACTAACAGGCAAGTTCTGTGTAACTTTATGTATTTCTTATGTGAAGACTTTTGATTTAAAAATATAGATGGATTGATTGCGAGAGTCTTTCTTCATGTTTCTGAGAATTTATATGGCAGGTTGTTCTGTTCGTGTATATATATATATAGCAAAGCGAGTGCTTTTCTTTAAAGAGGTAGGGCCATAGGATTTCCAGAGAGGTGGAAAGCGTGGTGGTGTGGCCTGGGAGGCCTGACATGGTCTGCACTAAGGTTCCTGCGCTGCCGTCGCTGCCCGGGGAGCGGGCCTCACTTCGCCCTCCGTGCCGTGGCCAGAGCAGGAAACTTACCCTTCAAACTGGTGTCGTAAGTGCCCCTTTCTCTTGAAGCGCTAAGGGAAGGGACTGGCATCTTTCAGTGTGCAGACTGTTCTAGAATGCTGCTCAGGTGCCACCTTTACCACATTATGGTGGAAAAGATAGTTTCCTAGAATACAGTGATTTGGGGATTTTTAGGGAGTAGATAGAGTCTGGGGTGACAACAAAGAATAAGGTATGGTTCCTAAAGAGTAGGGGCGGGTTTTCCTAGTTATTTCAGATGCATTTTTTAAAACTTAGCCCCCCACTGCTTTGTTTTTGTACGTGTTTTCCTCTCTTGACAACTTTTTGCCCAAACTTTTGTCGCTAAATACGGCAGGTATCTCTCTGTCCCGCTCCTGCTCGGCCTGTGCGGTCTTGGGCCTCCGTGGCCCCTCAGTGTTCCCTGGAGACCCCCTCTCTCTTGGCTGCCGTGCAGACAGCTCGCTTGCTGGGCTCTCCCCTTCCCCCTTTGTGAGGCTTTTCTTTTTCTGGGATTCTCGGGGTTCTAAAGGTGTAAATCCCTTTTTTGCTCTAGTGCTCTCTGGCCCATTTCATCCTCTCCCCAGCTCTGGTCACCGCCTTCCAGTTGTCTCCCAAGTCTCCGTCTCTGATGTGGACCTGAGCCCTGCCCTTTTGCACTCATGGCCAGTCATTGTGCCTGACCGCCGCCTCGCTCTCCCAGTCTGTCAGCAGCTCAGGTGTCCTACCTTCCAAATTCCTCCCTCCACCCTCACCGCCAGTCCCTGCTCTGAGCCATCACCGACTGTCCCCAGATGTCTGCAGTGCCCTCCAGGGTGTCCCTGTGCAGTCTTGTTCCCTATCATTCTCTAAGTTGCAGCTGGAGTGATCTTTCTAAGACCTGGTGAACATGTCAGGCTGTTTAAAAGCCCATCACTGGACTGACATTAAGTTCTGGATAAAGCTCAACCTCCTTGCCATTATTTACAAGGCCCTTCATGTTGCGGCCTCCCACTCTCCCAGCCTCATCCCCACATGCCAGCCATAGGGCTCTTTCCTTAGTCTGTCCAGAACACCGTGTTCACTCTCACTGTAGTACTTGACATGCTGTACCTGTGGCCTCTACTCTCCCTTCCCTGCATCTTAACTCTCAGCCCAGTGCCTTCATACTGGATAATTCTCATGTCATACTCTGGACATCAACTTAAATGTCACTTCTTCTGGGAAGTCTTCCTTGACTACTCCTCCCCTCGCTTCAACTCCACTGGATCTGATGAGAGTCTTAGCTCTATGTTCCCAGAGCATCTAGTACAGATTTTGTGTTTGCTGATTTTAACTGTCTGCCTCTTCCTTCGACTGCAGCCTCCTTGAGGGCCGGTACTGTATTTTGATAGTCATTGTGTCCCAGGGCCATAATTAACATGTATTGCAAGAAAACGCCATAATTGGAGGAAAATGTTAAGTTTCAGTTGCAGCAGCTGTGGTATAGAAACAGACTTCCTTAGCTATTTCTGATTCCTGTTAGCTGTCCAAATGTATAGATAATGTTGTCTTTACCTTTCATAACACCCAGTTCCATTGCATTATACCAGAGCTCTCTGTTACTTGAAGCTGTGCCAGTTTGAAGAGGCAAAGCAGGACTGTGATCAGGCTCTTCAGATAGATAACAGGAATGTGAAAGCATGCTATCGACGAGCCCTTGCTCATAAGGGACTCAAGGTGAGATCTTCATTATAATGTGTAAGTTTCAGCTCTGTGAGCAACTCATGTGGTTTTCATGAACATAACTTGTGGGACCAAGGAATGGGAGTGACATAATCCTGGGATTTAATCTTAGTTCTGTCCTCATCAGTCCTGAAACCTTGGAAGGTGTCTCAGATTTTTCCTAACTGTACCGTGGAGCTAGATAATTTCTGAGATTGCTTCCTACTCAAAAATGATGATTTATTTTCTGATTTTCTAAGGAGTGGTGTTGGTTATAAGTCCACTTTAAGGAACAGGAAGGTTTGTTACTGAATTACTGAAGGAGGGCCACCAGCAATGCCTGGGTTCCTCTAGTGAAGGTTGTCTGTGGGGTGGAAGGAAAGGAAGGTGTCAGAATGGAAGACGTGTTCACCAGAGGAACTTGGTAGAGACATACCAGAGTTTGGGAAGTTCATATGGTCTGGGCCTTAATGGCCTGTGGGCAGTGTGAGTCTACAGAATGACACATATATATGTATGTATGTATTCCTTTTCAGATTCTATTACAAGATATTGAATATAATTCCCTGTGCTTTACAGTAGGTCCTTGTTATTTACCTATTTTATATGTAGTAGTTTGTATCTGCTAATCCCAGACTCCTAATTTATTCCTCTCCCATCCCCTTTCCCCTTTGGTAACCATAAATATGTTTTCTATGTCTGTGAGTCTTTTTCTGTTTTGTAAATAAGTTCATTTGTATCTTTTTTTTTTTTAGATTCCATATATAAGTGACATCATATGGTATTTGTCTTTCTCTTTCTGACTTACTTCATTTAGTACGATAATCTCTAGATCCATCCATGTTGCTGCAGGTAGACTTATTTCATTCTTTTTATTTCGAGTAATATTCCATTGCATACACATACCGCATCTTTAGACATTCATCTGCTGATGTGCATTGTGGTCACTTCCATGTCTTGGCTATTGTAAATAGTGCTGCTGTGACCATTAGGGTGCATGTATCTTTTCAAATTAAGAGTTTTCATCATTTCTGTATATATGCCCAAGAGTGAGATTGCTGGATCATATGGTAACTTTATTTTTTAGTTTTTTAAGGAAACTCCATGCTGTTCACCATGATAGCTGTACCAAATTTACATTTCCACCAACAGTGTAGGAGGGTTCCCTTTTCTCCACACCCTTCTTCATCATTTATTGTTTGTAGATTTTTTGATGATGGCCATTCTGACTGGTGTCAGGTGACACCTCATTGTAGTTTTGATTTGCATTTCTCTGATAATTAGTGATGTTGAGCATCTTTTCATGTGCTTTTTCGTCATCTGTATGTCTTCATCACATCAAAAAGGATAAAATACCTAGGAATAAACCTACCTAAGAAAGCAAAAGACTTGTACTCTGAAAACTATAAGACTGATGAAAGAGACTGAAGGCAACACAGAGGAAAAGAATACACAATGGAGAAAAGACAGTATCTTCAGGAAGTGGTGCTGGGAAAACCGGACAGCTACATGGAAAAGAATGAAATTAGAGCATTCTCTAACACCATATACAAAAATAAACGTAGAGTGGATTAAAGACCTAAATATAAGACCAGATACTATTAAACTCGTAGAGGAAAATACAGGCAGAACACTCTGACATAAATTGCAGCAATATTTTTTGGATCCCTCTCTTAGAGTAATGGAAATAAAAGCAAAAATAAACAAATGGGACCTAATTAAACCTAAAAGCTTTTGCACAGCAAAGGAAATCATAAGCAAAATAAAAAGACAACCTACAAAATGGGAGAAAATATTTGCAAAAGATGCGACCCACAAGGGATTAATTTCCAGAATATACAAACAGCTCATACAGCTCAATATCCAAAAAAAAAAAAAAACCCAATCAAAAGATGGGACAGAAGACCTAAATAGGCATTTTTCCAAAGAAGATATACAGATGGGTTGTTTGGGTTTTTTTGATACCAAGTTGCATGAGTTTTTTATATATTTTGGATATTATTAACCCCTTATCAGATACATCATTTGGAAATATTTTCTCTTACTCAGTAGGTTGCTTTTTCACTTCGTTGATGGTTTCCTTTGCTGTGCAGAAACTTTTTAATTTGATGTAGTCGCATTTGTTTTTGCTTTTGTTGCCTTTGCTTTTGGTGTTAAATACAAAAAATCATTGTCAAGACCAATGTCAGGGAGCTTACTGCCTGTGTTTCCTTCTAGGACTTTTATGGTTTCAGGTCTTACATTCAGTTCTTTAATCCATTTTGAGTTAGTTTTTGTGTATAGTGTAAGAGAGTGGTCCAGTTTCACTCTTTTGCATATGGCTGTCCAGTTTTCCCAACACCATTTTTTGAAGAGACTACTCTTTCCCCATTGAGAATTTTTGGCTTCCCTGTTGTAAATTAATTGACCATATATGCATGGGTTTATTTCTGGGTTCTCTATTCTGTTCCACTGATCTGCGTGACGGTTATGACGGTACCGTACTGTTTTGACTGCTCTGACCTTGTAATGTAGTCTGACATCAGAGAGCATGATGCCTTTACTTTTGTTCTTCTTTCTCAAGATTGCTTTGGCTGTTTGGGGTCTTTTGTGTTACCATACAAATTAAAGGATTGTTTGTTCTGTTTCTGTGAAAAATGCCATTGGAATTTTGATAGGAATTGCATTGAATCCGCAGAGTGCTTTGGATAGTGCAGCCATTTTAACAATATTAATTCTTCCCATCCATGAGCACCGAACATCTTCTTATTTGTGTCATCTTCAGTTTCTTTCATCAGTGTCTTCGTTTTCAGTGAGAGGCCTTTCACCTCCTTAGTGAGGTTTATTCCTAGGTATTTTATTCTTTTTTGATGCAGTTGTAAATGGGATTGTTTTCTTAGTTTAGTCATTGATTTTTGAATAATGTACATTCCTTCGCAGCCACCACTCCAACAAGAAAAGAACATTTCCGTTTCTCCGGAAAGTTCCCTATGTCCATTGACCTTAATCTCCCTCCTTCCACCTAGACCCTAAGGCAACCACTCATCTAATTTCTATCATTAGGGATGTTTGCCTCTTTTTGACATTTACATAAATATAATCATGCAGCATGTCCTCTAGTTTGGCTTCTTTTGCTCAGCATGGCGTCTCAGTTTCATCCTTACTGTATGAGTATCAGGAATTGTTCCTTTTTATTATTGAGTTGTATGAATATACCAGTTTGTTTCACATCTTCACTAGTTTATGACATTTAGGTGTTTCCCGTTTGGGGCTGTCATGAATGAAGCTGCTGTGACATTCTTATGTGTATTTTTATGGCCTTGTTCCTGAACTGGTACAGCTGGATGCCAGGTGTGGGTGGGGGTGGGGAGGGATGGTCAGATCCCAAGAGGCTCAGAGGTCATGCTATGGAGGCTAAGCTTGATCCTGAGGGTGATGGGGGGCCCCCAAAGGGTGGAAAAGGTGCCACAATTGATTCAATTTGGGGATGTTGTAGGTGGTGGATCAGAAGGGTTCCCAGCGTGGAGGAGGGAGATGGGTGAGAGGCCAGCGAGCCGAGCAGAAAGTGCCTACAGGAAAGTAATGGCAGAGGGGAGAGAGAAGGTGTTTAAGTGTGCTCTGACTGCCCTAACAAAGTACGGCAGCTGGTGGCGGAAACAGCAAATTTATCTTCTCAAGGTTCTGAAGACTAGAAGTGTAAGATTACGGTGTGGGCGGGGTTGGTCCCTTCTGGGGGCCGTTCGGGAAGGATGTGTTCCGGCACCTCTCCCTGGCTGTCTTGTCCCTGTGTCTTCACTTCGTCTCTTCTCTGTACACACCTGTGTCCAGATTTCCTCTTCTTATAAAGACGCCAGTCATATTGGACGAGGACCCACCCTAATGACCTCAGGACCCACCCTAATGACCTCATTTTGACTTGATTACCTCTTTAAAGAAACTGTTTCCAAATGTGGTTACATTCCGAGGTACTGTAGGGTAGGACTCCAACCTAGGAATTTTCAGGGGACACAGTTTGGCGCATAACAGAAGGTGAGGGATTAACTGAGGATTGAGGGTCAAGGTGACAGGTCACATGGAGCAGTCAGACATACGGGGAAAGAAGGGGAAGGAACAGAAGGGCTGCTGCCCCCGCCCCCATCTGTGTCAGTGGCCAAGTGGATTTGATGACAGAGGCCGCACAGCAGGAGGGGGAGCCTCGAGGGAGTTTAGACCTTGTTGAGTTTGAGATAGTTCTTTTAATCCCATGCCCATCACTGACAGGGAAATACCTAAAACTGTAGTCCGTAAAACTTAGGTTTAGTTGGGCGAGGGTGATCATGCCTTGTGTCCTCTATCATGAGTTCGATCCGTGCATCGAGCGATGAGGCTTTTCTGGATCCTGGAGCCCTCAGGCTGCAGGAGCCACACCCTGTGTGGATGCCATGATAGGACCCCCATTCCCAGTGGAGCCTGACCTCCCCCCAAGCCCTGCCCGGCCCTTCTGAGTTTGTTGTAAAGGATGCAGACGAACAGCCAGGTGAAGAGGTGCACAGGGTCCAGGAGGGGATCAAGCACAGCAGCGTCTGTCCTCAGGGAGCTGGGGTGTGCCACCCTCCCGGCCCTTGGACGCCCACTCACCAACCCACCAGCTCCCAGCCACGGGATTCTGTGTTCACTGTGTGTTCAAGGCGCCCAGGTGACCGAGCCCTATGGCCCCTTTCTGTTAGTAACATAATAATTTGTTAATGTCACATGAAGATTCCCTGTGTATGTGGCACCATGAGTTAAAGATGCTCTTTGAAAATTTGCTCCACTGCTTTTGAACATAAGGATTTGGGTCCAAGAGGGTTCCGTGTGGTCTGCATGCCTCACGAGTCTATGTGTATCCGGACTCAGCACACTTTCCTATACCCGCTGCCTGACTCTTTGGTCTCGTTTACTTGACTCAGAGTGAGAAGGTGTACCGAGTGAAAGACCAGAATTGAATACTTCCTCAGATGGAGTGCTGAAAATTGTATTGTCACACAGAAGGCTGATCCCAAATTTGAGTAACCCTATCCCCCTGGATTATGAGGCTGGCAGCTTGTTTTTCTGGTTTGACTTTTTATAGCTTGATTTATATCCCCTGTAGTTTGAGTTGTGTGCCAAGTGAATTTAAATTGAGGATCTTCAGAGGCCGTAGCTGCTGGTAAAATGCAGCAGAACTCACGCCTGGCCCCACTTCCCCGTGTGACCGGGGGCAGTGCTCAGGGTCTGGTGGGGAGCAGGGCCTGCCTGTGGCTCCCAGCTGAACCCTCTGCTCTCTCAGATCTTCGGTTTGTTTTCTAGTGGGCTTCTTTTTTCCTCCTGTGTGTCAGTTTTGAAACATAAAGGGCTTTCCTTAATGTATAGCTGTTCTTCATAGGAAAAGATAATGGAACATTTTGCTTTTAATTACAATTTGTGTCTTTTACTGAATGTCATCTGGTGTCAGGCTTTGGGAGCGCAGAGGTGAGTAAGACATGGTGCCCACTTCAGGAGTTTACAGCCAACTGGGGATGCTGTAGGGTCAGAATTATCAAAAATAGTAGTATCTTATAAAATAATTGTAGGTTAAGCACATTTACTAATAGTACGTGTTACTGCAGACACCTGATTATACTTTACCTTTTTTCTTTAAGGCCTAATAAGGTCGTTAGTAACTTTCACTGTCTTCGTTTTTGCCGGAGCCACACTTTCTCTTGGTCTGAGCTCTGCTCTTCCCTCCCCTGTGCGTGGCTGGCTTCCCTCCTTCCCTCCAGGCCCTGTGTTCTCTGACAGCTGCATCAGAACAGAGGCTCCTTCCCCCTCGTTAGTATCCCTCCCAACCCTTGCTTTTCTTAAATGCATGCATGACAGTCCATGCTCCTCTTATTTACTCATTCGTTTGTTTTCTTATTGTTTCCCTTCATAAGACATAAGTTCCCATGAGGGCCAGGGCACGGCTGTCCTTCCCCCGCGTGCTCCCGCTCCTGGCACAGGAGTGTGGAGATGGGTCTTGTCTGTGTGGCTCCGGGATCCAGCCCCTCCTCTTCTCCTGCTGTCCTGCCCTCTGTCCAAACACATAATTAAAGTGCATTTCTTGGTTTCTTAGGTTTCCTCCAACCAAACAGGTTGCTCAGTAGCACAGACATTCCTTGGAAACAGAAAGCCTGCCTGCTCCCGCGGCGTTGGCCTCCCGTTTCCAAGGCTGTGGGCACAGATCTGCACTTCCAGCCTCTCACCTGAGCCAGTGTCTGATCGTCCACCTTCTGCTCGCTGCTGCCTTGCTCATCTCACAGAGTACCTTTCTGTGCCTCAGTCTCCCTCTCTTTAAGTGGGGACAATGAAAGTACTTACAGGGCTATTATGAGAGCACAGTAACACTCCTTGCAAAATGCTGCAAATGGTGAGAATTAGCTTCTGCTCCTCCCTCAGCTGGCCCCGCCACCCCCCTTCCACCTGGCTCCCTGCCTGGAACACTTAGGACGGAAATACGATGTCATTTGTTCTTCTGGGGCAGGTTCCATCTGTGCTGTTGTGACACGGGGCTGTGTGGAGATTTGTTATTAATAGTACTCATGTACTATGGTGTGTAAATAATTTGCCTTTTCAAAAAAGTAAGTTAGATCAGGTTTAAGGTCATCCCTGTAGACATACCACTCTTGCTCTGGTGCGTTACTGGATGGGGGTGGGGGCAGTGGCCTCGCAGCTAGGCCCCAGGAATGTCACGGCACCACTGGCTTGTTCTGCCTGTGCCTGTGTCCCGTGCACGCTGGTTTCAATGTGTCATGAATACTTGAGCTGTTACACATCATTGGAATTCTCCACCTCCTCACAGAATTAATTTTGGTTTAATTAAAACATGGGTGTAGCCCGTAGTTGTAGAATATGGCCTGTCACAGCAGACTGTGATTTTGTGGCATCTGTCTCTGCCACGCTGTGTTTCATTACTTAGATTCCTTTTCATTCCCCTCAACCTCTCCAGTGTATTGTGTGACTCTGTCGATTAATCATTGTTGACGCTGGCCGGTTTGAACAATGAGTAACTTCGAAGGGTTTGTGGAACAAGATATTATGGTAACAACTAATATAACAGCCCTTTATAGGTTTAAACCATTCATTATTTTATTAATTCAGTTATGACTTGGCACAGCCTTGTGAAAACTAGAATAAAGCTTTCGTTTTCCTTATTTTAAAGATGAGAAAACTGGAACTCAGAAAGGTTCTAGGCTTTTGTTCAGGTCGCTGCTGGGAAGTGCTGGTGTGAGGGTGTCCATTCTTTCATCTGTTCGTTAGCAGATGGCACATGCCCGTGTGCGTCAGAGACCATGAAGCTCGTGGTGATACAGACCTGGCCTCACTCCAGGTTCCGTGCTCGCTTTTCTGCAGAGGATGTTCACTGTGATGTGGGTTGTGATATTTCAGCCCAAGACTTAACCCCATAGGCCTTCCTTTGTAACCGTGGTCCTAACGGGAACCCAGCGCACACACACCACACACCCCCCTCACCATTCTCACCCCTACTCGGGCACATCTGTGCTCCTTCTTTTATTTACGGAAATTATTTTCTCTGCCTTTCTACTTTCAGAATTATCAGAAAAGTTTAAATGACCTCAATAAAGTTCTCCTGCTAGACCCAGGTGTTGTCGAGGCAAAGATGGAACTGGAAGAGGTAACCAGAATCCTTAATACTAAGGATGGTGCAGCATCATTCAACAAAGAAAAGGAGAGAAGGAAAATTGAGATTCAAGAGGTAATTTGTATTTGATTATCTTTGGAAGTACTCTTTTGGGGATCCTATATGCATGTTGGTTTCCTAGGTCACATTCCATGAGTTCTACAACAAAAATTTAAAACTTTTTATTCTGATGATCAGTGAAGAAATTTTAACCGATTATAATGTCAAAACGTTTCCTTTGCTGTGATAATTAGCCATTGCACTTCCCAGCGTGGGCCCAGGGAGGTGCTGGGAGTCTGGGGTCTCCCTTCTCTGCTACCTCCCCACACCACCGGGCCTGGGGGGGTGATTGCTTGCACTCCAGATTGCCCTGGGCGCCTGTGGCCGTGGAGAGAACCCTACAACTGATTCAGTTTCAGTGGCCCTGCAGGCCACACCTCACGGAGAGATGTTCCCCTCTCCCCGCTTGATTCAGACCTTTTCAGTACACTGGAACGAGACTGGCCTCGCCAGGGATCCTGGACTTCCCTAGACTCAAACCTCCCTGTGTGACCTCACATAACTCAGGCCTTTGCTTTAGTGAAGGATGTCAGCTCATGAGTTCCTCTGCATTCATGAGTGCCAGTGTCAGACCATCTGTCAGCTTCCATTTCCACTAAGAGTAAGAGGCTAATGTGAGAGACTAGGAAGCTTTTTCCCTCTAAGGAGGGAAGGCAAAACTGTTTTAAGAAAACTGAAAAATATGAGTTCATTTCTCTGTTAAGTGTAAGGAAATAAGTCAATGTAAAATTTATCATGAAGAAGAGAAGGTCGTTATAGGTCTTTTATATGGTAGCTTTTATTCATGGAAAATTATAAAAAAGTTTACTGTCATATTTTCAATGTCAAAAAAGTTTTTAACTTTAAAAGTATGTTTATGAATGGATACTTATACCTTAAAACTTCTCTTCTTGAAAAAAGTAGATTTTATGATTTATTACAAATGAGACATTTTTCACTTAGAACTTGACTAAAATACAGTCCCCTTGTGGTTTTCAGTTCCTTCCCACTTGAAGAAAGGTAACTTAGGATGTGCTCAGTGGCTGTCGTTTGTGTCACACTGCAGTTTTTTTTCCTCATGAAGGTGAATGGAGGCCATAAAGAGCCTGAAAGGACCTCGGAAGAGGTCTCCACCCACTGCCTTGCTTCCGAGAAGGGGGACACGAGCAACGGGCCACGAGAATTCCACGAGCAGGTGCCGATCGCCAAGCCCAACAACGCCTACGAGTTTGGTCAGCTCATCAGCGCCCTCAGCGCTCGGAAGGACAGAGAGGCCTGTGCACACCTTTTAGCCATCACGGAACCGAAAGACTTGCCAGTGTTGTTGAGTAACAAGCTGGAGGGGGATACGTTCCTCCTCCTCATTCAGTCTCTGAAAAATAATCTTATTGATAAAGATCCCTCTTTGGTGTATCAACATCTTTTGTATCTGAGTGAAGCAGAAAGGTTTAAGGTAGGTGGCAGAACATCTTATTCATAGAGATTGATTATTTTTAGGGTTTTTATAACTTTAAAATGTTAATTTGCATGCTAATCTAATTTTCCTCTTTCTTTCAGATGATGTTGACATTGATTAGCATGGGCCAAAAAGAGCAAATTAAACAGCTCTTTGATGACCTCTCAGACACACCAAGCCCACGTTTTACCTTAGAAGATGTACAGGCCCTCAGAAGGCAGTATGAGCTTTAAATCGAGATTATTCTTAAATTTCTTCCATGCATGTATGTGTTCCAGTAATGCTAATGAGATGGTATTGTAATAGAGCTGCACGGATAAAACCTGGCTTAGAAAAGATCCCTTGGTCTGGACTATAAATATTTGACTTATTTTTATACATAGAACACGTATATTCTACAATATGTGCTTTTTATCAGTTGTAAATATTTTCTTATGTACCAGAGCTAACATCTATATATTTAATAATAAGTATATTTGGAACTTGTTAAATGCATTTTAATTTATGTTACACATTTTCTTCTAATTTGTTAAAAATTTGAGTTAAATTACATTTCTCCGGGCTATGAAAGAGTCCTCTTAAGTTTGATAAAACTTCCTTTAAAATTCATTTTTAAAAGTGAAAATCATTAACAATGATGCTCACATCACCTTTGTCTCCTGCTAAGATACGTATATAAATCCCATTGTATACTACTTGCGGATTACAGCCCACTAAGATGAAGTGCAACACCTAAGTCTGCAATATGAAATGATTGTTAAATTGTGATTATTAATTTACAGCTCTAAGAACTTATTTTTTCTAGTACAGAAGCATTGCCTAATAACTAAGAACAAAAATTGCCAAAAATTCTACCACTTTTTACCAGATTTTTAAAAGCTAGTACCCCTCATATACCACTTATATAAGCAATAACAAAACGCCACCATATAAAAGCAGCTAAGCCTGTGTTTCTGTTTGAAGTGTCACTCCCACATTTCCCCCACACATTTAAAATATCTTCTTCCTCTTTTGTTTTCCCTCCGTTAAGCATGATCATATTTATTCCCTTAGAGTAAAAGGGAAAGTGAAGACCTCTTAATTATATTGAGAGCCCCCTTGTTAACTGGGCCAAAGTAAAGGTGTTTCTTACAATAAACCGGTCAGGTGTCTATTAGTGTTCTGTCATTTATTCCTGTAATCTTTAGTCAGTTGTCCTTTTCTGGAACATTTTTTTGTTCTTTACAAGTACAGATGAAAGACGACTGTCACTTTCATTATTACCATATCCATTTTTCTTTAATATTTCATAATTATAGAACATTAAAAAAAACTTGTAGGTAAGTGATTTCAAACAATGCCATTTTTCTTTTAAACTGTTCTTTCCTAAGTTCATAAATGAGAATCTACCATAATGGGTATTTATTTCTAGTCTTCAAACAAACTAGTTTTGTCCTCTTTAATATTATTAAGTTTTTGTACAAGTAAATGATGGAGTGTGTTAGTAACTTTACAGCAGAAACATAAAAAGGAAACATTCTCTTTTGTCGACAGTTGCCTACCAGGTACCAGCTGTGCAGGGCGGCCTCTCCCGTAGAGGAGGTGGGAAGCACGAGCGGGTGCTGGGCTGGCCCAATTGCTTGGGTGGCGCCTGGAGAAACCTGTTTCTCCCCAGCAGCACCCAGAGCCCTGAGGTGGACCTCCATGACTGAAGGAAGGGAAGAGGCAGTGAAGGAAGCAGATAAGAATATCGAGGGCATGAAAGAAGCACGGCTCCTGCTGATTGCTTCAGGACTCCAGCAGGAAGTCTGCCCACCGGCCTCTGGATGTACCCCACTGAGGGATTTCCCCACTGGGTCCGTGGGGCACCGCCAGTACCCCAAGTGCTATACCCACACCTCCTCCCACTCCATGGTCAGATCCTTCTGCACGCTCCTGAGTGCGGCGGTGGGAGCAGGTCTGGTAATCAGAGTGTTCTCAGAAAAATGGACCAGGGTCTGTGGATAAGCGAGAAACTGCACCTGGAGCTATAACACCACCTGCTGGAAAACAAAAGAGAGCCTTCCAGCAACCAGCCTGGTGAGTTCTAAGAGGAGGAGGATACGCAAAAGGTTAAGAACTCTGCAACCAGGCGGAACAAGAAGAGTAGAGCAGACTTGTGAACGGAGGAAACCCCTCGTGGAGTAACAGAGACCATCAGTACCCAGCCTGAGGCAGCCGATAAAGATCTAAGGAGGTGTCTGCTACCTCAAATGCAAAAACAGCAACACAATAACAGGGAGCATGAAAAATCAAGAAAACATGTCACCCCCAAAAGATACCAGGAATTCTCCAACAACTGAGCTCAAAGCCACAGAACACATAACGAACCCAGAAGAGCTGTTCTGAAGAAAGTTAGCTACAAGGAAACTCAGGAAGGTAGTTCAATGATAATAGGATGGAAAAGACCTGAACAAGATGACCTCCTTGCCGAACAGGTAGAAATAATGAACTAAACAAATTCTGGAGCTGAAGGCTGCAGTGAATGAGGTGAAGAGTGCAGCAGAGAGCACCTGCAGCAGCCAGAGCAGGCGGAAGACAGTAAGTGACTGAGGGTTGAGGATCCTGAGATGACTCGGAATAAGAGAGCAGAGAAAGCATGCGTGACCTAGGGGCCCCAATGCAGACAGCATATACTAGAACCGGGGAGCCAGAAAGCTTATTTAAAGAAATATTAGCTGAAAACTTCCCAAACCTGGGGGGAGACCTGGACATCCAAATTCACAGCTAACAGATCACCCTATTTTCTCAATGTGAAACACCTTCTCCAAGACACACTATGGTGAAACTACCAAACATCAAAGAGAAAGAATCCAAAGGCAGCCAGGGGGAGAAGAGTGTAACCTACAAGGGAACACCCATTGGGAAATCAGCTGATTTCTCACCTAAACACCTACAGTCCAGGAGACAGTGGAATTACATATTTTTACATATTCAAAGTGTTGAAAGATAAAAACTGCCAGCCAAGAATACTCTATCTAGCAAAGTTATTCTTCAGATATGAAGGAGAAAAATAAAGACCTTCCCAGACAAAAGCTGAGGGAGGTCACCACACTAGACCTGCCTTGCAAGAAATGCTGAAATGAGAAGAGGCTGATTAGTGACATGAAAACACCTGTGCACTGGTGAAGGCGAAAAATACATACTCAAATTTATAAAACTCTAATTCTATAGTAGGATGGTGTATTAGCCACTTGATTATAGTATAAAGATTAAAGGAAAAGAATATTTAAAATATAGCTAACATTGATGAATATACAATGTAAAAATTGTGACATCAAAAATATAAAAGGGAGAGTAAGGAGGGGGTCTTTATAGGCAAATGACAATAAGCTGCTATCAGCATAAAATGGACTGTTTTATCTATAAAATGTTTTAGATAAGCCTCATGGTAACCACCAAGCAAAAATCTAGAGTAATTCATGTAAGATTTTAGAAAAAGAAAACAAGAGCATATCACTGTAGAAAATCATCAGTTCACAAAGATGGAGAGAAACAGAGTGGGGAAAACACAGAAACAGAGGGGAAAGGAACAGTGGAAATACAAAACAACCAGAAGGTAACCAATGAGATGCCAATAGTAAGTCCTTGTATATCAATAATTACTCCAAACATATGGATTGAATTCACCAATCAAAAGGCAGAGTAGCTGGATTGATTAAAAGTCCCAACTATATGCTTCCTTCATGAGACTTCAGTTTTACAGACACACAGATGGTCCATGGAAATGGAACCACAGAAAGTGGGGATAACCATACTTATTTATCAGACAAAATAGACCTTAAGCCAAAAATATAGCAAGAGGCAGAGAAAGTCGTTACGATAAAGGGGGTCAATAAGCAAGAAGATACAACAATGATAAAGATACATGCATTCAACGTAGGAGCACTTAAATACATGACTAAGTGGAATTTATCCCTGGGATATAAGGATGGTTCAACAGATGCAAGTCAATAAATGTCAAAAAATACATTAGAAGAATGAAAGATAAAAATCACACGACCATCTCAACAGCTGCAGGACAAAAATATGTAACAAAATACAACATCTTTTCATGATAAAAACCCACAACAGATTTGATACGGAAGGAACCCACCTCAGCATAACGAAGGCTTTGTGTGACACGCCCACAGCAAACACACTCAACAATGAAGAATTGAAAGATTTTCCTCTAAGACCAGGAACGAGACAAGGATGCCCTCTCACCACTTACTCAATACGAGGGTTGGAAGTCCTCACTAGAGCAATTGGGCAAGGCAAGGAAAGAAAAGGCATCCAAATCAGAAAGGAAAAAGTGAAATTTTCATTATTTGCAGATGATGGTTTTATACACAGTTAGCCCTCTGTATCCATGGGTTGAATTCTGGGGTCACTTGAATCTGTGGTTTCAGAACCCATGGGTACGGAGGGCCAACGATACTACGCCATTTTATTTAGTGCACATCCATGGATTTTGGTATTGGTGGGGGTTCCTGAAATCAGGCCCCACAGATACCGAGGGATGACTGCATAGAAAATCCCAAAGTCTCAACCAAAAATGGTTACAGCCAATCACCAAATTTACTAAAGTTTCAGGACACAAAGTCAGCATAGAGAAATCGGCTGCATTTCTGTACACCAACAGTGACGCGTCCGAGAAAGAAAGCTGTCCTACTCACAAAAGTGTCAAAACACCAGGAATACGTTTAATCAATGACGTGAAAGATCTTGTCAGTAAATACAAGACTTTCCTGAAAGAAATCAAAAAATGACACAATTGGAAAGATACCCCATGCACATGAGTCAGAAGAATTAATGTTGTTAAAATGTCCATACTACCCAAAGCCATCTATAGGTTCAGTGCAATCCCTATCAAAAGTCAGATGGCATTTTTCACAGAAATAGAAAAGGAATCATAAAAATTTGTATGAAACCACAAAAGACCCCAAATAACTAAAGCAATTATGAGGAAGAAGCGCAAAGCTGGAGGCATCACATTTCCTGATTTCAAACTACACTGTAAACCATGGTGATTAAAACAATATAGTACTGGCATAAAAAGAGACACATGGAGGGTATAACTCAGTGGTAGAGCACATGCCTAGCATGCACCAGGTCCTGGGTTCAACCCCCCGTACCTCTATTAAACAAAAACAGACACAGACCAATGGAATAGACAGTGGACCCCAGAATTAAGACCCCACGTTCATAGCCAACTAGTATTAGACAAGGGAGCCAAGAATAATGGGGAAAGGATAGTTACTGCAACAAATGACATTAGGAAAACTGGATAATAAAATGCAGAAAAAAGGAATTGGACTTCTCTTACACCACTCACAAACATTAACTCAAAATCGAAGACTTAAACATAAGACCTGATCCATAAAACTTCTAGAAGAAAATGAAAGAAGCTCCTCGATACTGGCCTTGGTAATGATTTTTTTTAATATAGGACCTCAAAAACACAACAAAGGCAAAAATTAACGAGTCGGACCTCATCAAACCAAAAAGCTTCTGCACAGCAAAAGAAACCAACAAAATGGAAAGGCAGCCTATAGAATGGGAGAAAATACTTGCAAAGCATATACTGGATAGTTAACATCCAAAATATATAAAGAATTCATACTACTCAGTAACAAAAATCTGTTTAAAAAATAGAAGAACTGGACATTTTCTTAAGGAAGACATACAAATAAATGGTTAAGGACAAGAAAAGACACTCAGTGCCGCTACATCAGGGAAATGCAAGTCAAAACCACAATGTGATACCACCTCACACTTGTAAAAAGAGAGAAGTGTTGTGGAGAGAAAGGAACCCTTGTACACTGTTGATGTATATATATACACATACACACACACACACACACACACACACAATGGAATATTATTCGGCCATGACAGTGAAGGAAATCCTGCCATTTGTGAGTGTGGGTGGACCTTGAGGATATTATACTAAGTGACATAAGTCAGAGACAAATACTGTATGGTATCACTTACATATGGACTCTTAAACCTGAACTCATAAAAACAGCGTAAAATGGTAAATACCAGGGGGGTGGGGATGGGGGAATAAGAGAAACTGTTTAAGGGTACAAACTGGCAACTAGTAGATACATAAGTCCTGGAGATTTAATACACAGTATAGTGATGACAGACAATAACTGTATTGTAATCATCAAACTTGCTAAGAGACTAGATCTTATTTGCACCACAAATGATAATTATGTGATAAAGGTGGTGGCTAACACTACAATGGCAATCATAGCAACACATAAACATATCAAATAACATGTTATACACCTTAAACTTATACAAAATTATATGTGAAACATATTTCAATTAAAAAATTATTGCAGGTGATATTTTTTAGCTTCACTCTGTGCCAGGCACTATGCGTTTATCACACATTGTCTAATTTAATCCTAGTAACAACTCTGTGAGGAAACCATGGCACAGAGAAAATGAAACAGAAAATTTAAATTAAATCCTTGTACATTACCAACGATTACAGATGTAGCAAATGGTCGGTCCAAGGTTCAAATCTTTCTTTTGAACACATAGGTACTGTGTTGTATAATGGAAAGTATTAAATATATAAATGGAATAACAGACCTTCAAGAGTTACAGCTTAGTAGAGGCGATGGATATGTAAATTACCAACCTTGGTACACCTGTGAGGTGCTTATAGTGATGACGCAGAGCAGGAGGAATGCCCAGCCCTGCCTGTGAGACAGGAAAGGTTTCAAGGAGTCAGTGTTGCAGCCTGAGTTCATCATTCGAGTGAGAGAAGAGGATGTGTTGGGCACAGCAAATGGGACACAAAGGCATCAAGATGCTTGTTGAAGGTGCCTGTGGAATGAAGGTGTGAGTAACGGCGTGCTCAGGGAACTGCATGTCATCTCTGTGTTAGTGGAGCATAAGCTTTGTGTGATGAGCCTGAAGGTATGATAGCTGGCTTACCTGCAAAGCTGCATGCTACATATAAAGTGGCAGAGATGTCAGTTGTTTACTTATACAAATAGTTCCTTTCTTTCTCTTCTGGGCATACACAACACTGCTTTTCAGCCCCTTTGTGGTTGGTTAGAGCCATGTGACCACTCCCACCAACAGGGCAGCAGTAGAGTGACCTGTCACCTCGGGGCCAGGTATGCAGGGGCTGGCCACAGCCTCCCCCCGCGCCACGCGGACTGCGGAGCCGCCTGCTCCAGCTCCCAGCTGACAGGCCCGGCCCTGTGCCTGCAGCCTGAGGCAGAGTCCTGCGTCGGCACTGGACAGACAGCGTGAGCAAGAACTCAGCTTTCTATGTTAAGCCACTGAGATTTGGGATGGTTTGTAGGTATATCCCAAGACTCAACCTCTCACAGTCTGTTTCTGTATCTCTTGTCTAAAGCCCTTAAATCTTTCCTGAGCTGACCTGTAAAGCCGACTGCAAACTGTTCATCTCCACAAGGATGCCTCATCACTACACATGTAATATCCCCCAGCTGAACCCTGTTCCCTCAAACTTAGGCCTCACTTGTTTCATGAAAGCCACTAGCACCCGTACACCGGCCCAAGCCAGAAACTCTGGCTTCATCCTGGCCTTTTCTTGCTCTCAGACTCCACGTCCAGTATTTCATCCAGGCAAACTGTTTCCTTACTCAGTCAACACGGCTCACTCAGCACTGATTGCTTCTGCACAGGGTGCTTCTCTGCTCCAGCGCTCTTCTCTCTGACCTCCAAAAACCACAAAGCTAATCCTTAGTCATCTTTTAAAGTCCAGTTCAGATGTCACCTCCCAGAGGCTGCTTCTTACCTGCCTGGGCTGAGTTCCCTCTGTTTTCTTGTGGTGCTATGTACACAGCTCTCTTGTAGCTGTACCCACCTCTTTGGTGTTTTGAGTTGACTTGTCTGTGACAGAAAATGTCTGGTTTAATTCTGTTCCTCATCTTGCTCAGCAAAATGCCCAGTGCATTGGAGAATCAATAAATTTGTTGAATGAGTGAGAAGCATCACTCACTTTGTACCTGGGGTACATGTGTTATTTAAAGTATTTCAGTAGAACGTTAGCACTTGTTACACCTGTTGGGTTGCTGTAAATCATGAATCCGGAACTAGAAAAGTCTCAGAATAATTCTACATGGGGGGAGGAGGGTGATTTAGTATCGAAGTTTAAACTCATACGTTAGGGACCTTATGATCAGTTTCTAGACTAAGAATGAGAGATAAAAAATTAAAATAGAAAAGGAGGGGAAAAAAACAGAGGCTGCTAAATGAAAGCTGCACATGACAACACATACTAGGTGTGTAACACCCAAGCAATCCCCATCCCCATAAGTCTGCGTATTTTTAAATGATTAGTAGATACCATCTGGGTCGAATCATGTTTGTTGTGAAATAACAGACAAAAATACCTTTCAGCTACATACAACAGAAAACACTGTCATTACGTCTGGTTCATGGACAATGTGAAAGCTCCCTAACTGTGGACCATCAGTTCATGTCCAGCCTCTGCGGTTGTTACCACGGGATCCCATGGTCCACTGCCCTGGTCGCCCTCGGCCTCCTAAGCTTAACAGGAGTAACTGAGGCCATCCCATACGACCGCTCCAGTCAGCTTCCCTTTTGACTTGCCACCGAATTTCCCCAGCCCCTCCTCTCTTCCAGAAAGTAGTATTCTTCTCCTTTCTAATGCTGATCCCTGATCCCGTCCCCTCAAGGACTTTCCCCCGAGAATAGCACCTCTCTTGCCTCTGCAGTCTGTCCCCTTCTATTGCTGCCCTCCTCTGAGCCTACAGCCAACTGGACTCTCCCCTCCCAGAGAAAAGTCCCTCTTCTAACCTGCAAACTTCCATCTTTTTCTACACCATTATGTTTTCAAAAATTGGTAATTTTCTCCATTTTCCCTACCTCCTAATTTTTTTTTGAAAGAAATTTGGCTTCTGCTTTCCATCACTATTGAACTTGCTCCCAACAACCTTGCTCAAATCCAGGAGCCTTTTTTTCAGTCATAAAATTGGGTTACATTGTAGCCTGAAGAGAATTTTTTTAGAGATTGGCTCGGCTTATCTAAATCTAATCCCTTTATTTAGAACAAAACCAAAATAAGCACACAACAGAATATTGTATAGTGTGAAATGCTGAGAAATAGTGACTATTGGTTTTGCCCTTTCTCTGAGGTTTGTGGGCGAAGGAGGTGAAATTTGGAAGGCGAAGAAGCAAAGCTTTCAGGGCAGCTACAACACTGAGTCTAAACTGGCTATTCTGTTTCTGAATTGCTCGGAACGAGTGTTAATCTCAGGCAAATTCAGAGTATACTTCCTTCAGGAGCAAGATTTCAAAATTCAAAGGGTGACACTGCACAAAGCGACACTGCAAAATGGTGGATGTTTTGAGAATTTGATGTTTGTCAGGAAAAGTTCAAAAACATGGAGCTGTGAGTTTAACCTTTTCATTTCTATTTCATATGCATCTTGGTGAAAACTCCCTTCATGTGACAATTTGTGGGGCCTCACTGAAAATGGTATACCCTTCACTAGAGGCCTTAGGAGGAAGTAAAAGGGTTGGCGCAATGTTGTATGCAGAGATTAACCATGAGTTACAGCAGAACATTATGCTAAAGTGAATTCAAAGATTTCATTATACTTGCTTTTCTATTATTTTACGGGTTTGCTATCGGACGAAACAAAGGCTGAAATTTGTTTTGCTCTCCTATTAGTTAGTTGGCACCACACAGACCAAAAGGACCCCGAAGGACCGATGTGGACAAGTCACAGAATCCTGCCTCTCTCAATTCTCCACGCAAGAGATGTCTGTTAGCACAAATCTGTCTCCAGACTACAGTGCATTTCATCAAGTTTATAGGTTTTGATGCCTTTGGCCAAAATTCAAATGAAAGAGATGGCTGAAGGTTAATTGATAAGAAAAATCGATAAAGAAGAAGCAGGAGACGAAGTATAAGAGACAGTTGCTCCCTCTTTTTTTCTGGGAAACTGCTTTAGAGCATAGACTTTGGCATCAGATAAACCTGGAATTAAATCCCAACTCAGGATTTAACTGATACTCAGGAGCCATATAGTCTCGACCCCTTTAGGCTCCTCATCTACAAAGTGAGGAGGGGTATCTTCCCACCGTTCAAGGTTGTAGGATTATGTAGTTCATGTAAAATACCTGTAATTACTTAGTAAGTTCCTTACCTTACCTTCCATGTGTATAACTGCTTTCTTCCCAGAAGTATAATGATCTCATCTATGCTGTTATAAAAGGATAATTAAACTCTTTTCAAATATTATGGACACCTTTATATTTACTTACTGGATAAGAGGCCCACAGTAAAACCATGCCAATAGAAACAGTATAGCCAGAGAAGTGGTCTGGTGCCACCTCCTGGAAGTTAGTCATGTTACAACAGCCAAGAGATTACTCCATAGGTTGAGTTTAACAGAGAATCTATTTGTAACAGCACGTGTCATTCTTTTCCAGCCGTCACTGTTGAGGGTGGGCCTGACACAGGCTGGAGGCTGCTTAGTAAATGCTGAATGACTGAATCTAGAGGGTGCTGCCCCGAAAGGTGCCCTGGTTTCCAAAATTCGGATGAAAGAAGTTCCTATTACTGACACTAAATATTTCTCAGTCGTTCTTGGAATATTTGTATCAAAATCACTAGGGAATCTTCGAGTCCAAGGGGTGGGGAATCTAACTTTTAAAGTATTTCTTGTGATTCTTAGTCAAGTTAGAATATACCACCCACTGTCCTAGAAACCGTGTGCAATAACTAATTAATGGCTGAGTTGCATAAGCATTGTAAGTGACCTAAACTATTTATGACCCTATGAATAAAGTATTGTGAGGGATAAATTAAAAAGATAGTAACACAACATTGTAAAATGATTATAAATCAATAAAAATGTTTAAAAAAAAGATAGCTTATGACTAATTTGAAAGAAACAGAAAATAAAACCAAGACTCTAGTAGAAAAAAGCATTAATAGAATGTTCAAAGTTATTAAAACAGCCAAGCAGAGTTAATCAAGAACATTTTCAGGAAGAGGTACAATCTAAGCCAGGTTTTTAAATTGACTGGGGCTGATGAGAAGAGCTGGGTATGGCTGAATTGCTTACCTGTAGACTCTCCAGTATCAGTGCACCAGAAACTTCGCCTGAAACCCTGCCACTGCGGACACTGTGCAGCAGGCAGAAACCAGACAGGTCACTTACAAACCAAACTGGCTTGGTTTTCTATTTTCCCTCACGGTTTTAACGGTGGCCTAAATCAAATCCAGAATAGCTTAAAATTTAATCTGACTAGCTGTTATCTGACCTCTTTTATGTCAGTTTCCCACCTGTAAAATTGGACCAAGTGTTTGCTGTAATTAAACACTGGGTTGGGGAAATTATTTCAACAAACACAATTTTAATCCTAATTCATATTTGTGCTAAACAAGGGCAAAGATTTCACTAAGATGGTTATAATAAAAGACAATAACGAATGTTGGCAAAGATACAGAGAAATTAGAAGCTACATATATTGCTGATGGGAATGTAAAATGGTGCAGCTGCCTTGGAAGACGTTTGGCAGTTCTTCAAAGAGTTAGGCAGTGTTATATGACACAACAGTTCCACTCTTAGCATTATGCCAAAGAGAACTGAAAATACATACTCACACAAAAATGTGTACAGGAAATGTTCATAGTAGCATCATTTATAAGAGCCAGAATTGTGGAAATAACCCAGAAGTCCATCAATTTACTGATGAATGAATAAACAAAATGTGGTTATGTCCTTTCAGTAGAATATTCTTCAGCCACAAAAAAGAATGAAGTACTGATACATGCTGCTCCATAGATGAACCTTGAAAACACTGTTAAGTAAAATCAGCCAAACACAAAAGCCACATATTACATAATTCCACTTATATGACATGTCCAGAATGGACAAATCTATGTAGACAGAAAGTAGATGAGTGGTTGTCAAGGGGTGAGAGGAGGGGGATATGGGAACTGAGTACTAACATGTGCAGGATTTCTTTTTGAAGAGATGAAAGTGTTCTGGAATTAGGTAGTGGTGATGGCTGTATAACCTGTGAATATACTAAAAACTGAATTTTACACTTTGCAAAGATGAATTTTATATGTGAACTGTATCTCAATGTAAAAAACTGAGGGTGAAAAAAAGCAAACCGCCCACAGCAGACAACTTCGGGGCAAATGCCAATCAGCCCAAAAAGGTCACCCACCCCCTTACGGCTTGTCAAGAATTTACAAGAAGGAATAAAAGCTAAGGATGAGTGAAAGACTAGATACTTCCATGCTGTGACTGGAAACAAGGTAAGGATGTCCACTCTAAGCCATTCCCATTGAATGTTGTGGTGGAGGCTGAAGCCTGTAAAATAAGGCCAACCCCCCGCCCCACCAAGGTACTACAGGCATCCAGATTGGAAAGGAAGAAGCAAAGCTGGTTATCTGCAGACATGATTGTCTATGTAGAAAAATCCTATAGAATCTACAAAAAGTTATCAGAATTAATGTGACTTGCAGTGTTTGGAGGATTCAAGATCAACCTGCAAAAATCAGTTGTGTCTGTACACAGGCAATGTGGGAGACATTGCGGGTTGGGTTCTAGACCACTGCAATAAAGTGAGTATCACAATAAAGTGAGTTACATGAATTCTGGGGTTTCCTAGTGCATAAAAAATTTATATTTACACTATACTATAGTCTATTAGGTATGCAATACCATTATGTCTGAAAAATTATACATACCTTAATTAAAAAATACTTCACTGCTAACAAATGTTGACCATCATCTGACAATGCAGGGTTGCAAGAAGACTTCAATTTGTAAAAATATTATCTTCAAAGCACAATAAAGCAAAGTGCAATAAAACGAGCATGTCTGTATACTATTAATGAATAAACAGAAATTGAGATTTTTAAAAAGATCTGCACACTGAAACCACAGAGCATTGTTTAAAGAAATTTTAAAAACTGAATAATGGATAGATACAATGTGTTCAGGGATTAGAAGAACCAATATTGTTAAGATACTGATTTCCCCCCAATTGATCTATAGATTTAATGGGATCACAATCAAAATCCCAGGCTTTCTGGTAGAAATCTAGAGATTCCAATATAAAGATAGCATTTAGATTGGTGGGAAAGAACAGATTATTTAACAGTGCCATCACAAACAGCTTTCCTGTGGGAAGAAAATAAGATCGGGCCTCTGTATGATATACTAAACAAATTAAAGACAGATTAAAGCAAATGTAAAAAATTACATAAAAATCTCACAAGAAAGTGAGGAGTTTTCTCCTAGCTAGAAGACTTACAGGACTATAAGTATCATTTAGGAGCAGAGGAGACCTTAACCATGACTAGAGGGCCTCAAATATACCATTAGACACATTTGAAAATAGAGCTTTCATATGGCAAAAAAAATAATATATAGGGGTAGGGTATGTGGGAAGCCTCTGAGTTATCTCTGAATTAGCCTTTTCTATAAATCTAAAAATATTCTAAACAAAGTTTAAGAATAAAATAAAATGCGCAGCAAAAAAAAAAGTTAAAGTCAATAATCAAATACTAGATTTGGAGAAAACTATAATAAAATATAGTACATAATAAAGCTATCTTTCACAGTGACAAGGAGAAAATAACCCAAAAGAAAATAGGGAACACATATTAAAGTCAATTTAGGGAACAGCAAATCAAGTATCACCATTCCCCGCTCTCCATAAAAAAAGAAAACCACACACAGAGATGTAAAAATGCACTAGTAGTAAAGGATGTGAACAGTCAGGTAACAGGTGTTACTTTATACCAAACAGCCCTGTAAAAGCTAAAGCTTGTAATACCTACTGTTGGAGAAATGCAGGGGAAAGCGGACTCGTGTATGGTTATTAGAATTGTAAGCAGCCTTTTGGGGAAGGCGATCTGGTAATCTCAAGAAAATAAATATATATATACTTCCAACCTAGCCATTTGATATCCATGAATGTATCTCCCATAACCCAAAGTATCAGAAAATAAGGACTTATGGATGAGGATGTTTCTTGCAGTGTTTTGTAGTGAAGAAAACACGAGACACACAAAGTGTACACCCATCAATATACAGCCATCAGAAGAATGAACTGGAGATATACCACCTGACTTGGATTGATTTCTGTAAGATATCGAGAAAATCACAATAACCAATACATATATGCATTGTGTGTGATTATACGCACGTGGAGAAAACTACTTGGTCATTGCAGTGGTTACAGGGGAAGGTAATGTGGGAAGAGGGACAGAGAAGAGAAAGAGGGGAGCAAAGGAAAAAAAGGAGAGGGGGGGAAGGGAAGGGAATTCTTTTGTGCACATTTCATTTGAACTCTCAGTAGTAACTGCCTCTAAAATATTAGTTGCACATTACCTCTAAAGCAGCAATGATTTCATTACTTAGCTGAATGTATTACATTTTCCTTAAACAAAAACACAACAAAAAGCCCCCAGAAAGCAAAATTAAAATGCCTTGGCTACACTAACCCGGAAAACATGTTCCAGTGGCCATCATACATATCTGCAAATTAACCTATTTGGCATTAAACCTTAACAGTGACTGACTCTTCAGCCACTGTCTTATTTCAAAACTTACTCTGGTGTGCAATGCGATGAAGTGACGCTGGTCACCAGCTCTGAGGCCCTGGTTCACAAACATCCTCCTGCCTTTGCTCAGTTGTTCTGTCTCATCTTAGCAAGCTTATCCTCAATTCCCTCTTCACACAGAAAGTACCTATAAGTGCAAACTTATAGGAAAAAATAAAGGAAAGAGAAGGTTCTTGCCCTCGAGCGCCTGTAGTTTCTTTCTAAGGCTACTGTTGCCCCAGTACCCTGAATTCAGAATTTGGAGGCGCTTGGTACACGTGGTGTTGTGAAATATTTAATTTTTACCTCCTTCATCCAGGACAAAAGGTAACAAATAGGTGCTCCGATGCTATGAGGCAAAAGGCTGGAAAGAGAAAGAAAAACAATAAAAGCAGGACGATACTGGCACCAGACACCCAGCAAAATCTACTCCCTCTAGGATTAGCAGACTCTCCCCAAGGAGAGATCTTGCCAGGCCCTGCTGTTCACATTACACAGATGAAAACGAATTGTTTACTAACCCTGACAACCTAGCTCTCTGTGGTATTAAAAAACAAATTCAGGAGGTCCAGACAGCCTTAACAGCAACTTGTATTAAACATTCAAGGAAGACAGAATTCCAATCTTACACACTCTGATACTGAAGTTTATCCCAGGAGGTCAGTTTAACATTTGAAAAATCAAATTCACTGCTACCACATTAAAGGAGTAAGTCACAATTATATGACAGATGCCCCCGCCCCCAAAATAGCAGCCAATAAAATTCAACGTTTCTCAGGATAAAAATTCTTGGCATTAGAAGAGACTTTAATAAGTTTGATAAAGGGTATCTCCAAATATATCTGTAGCAAGTATCATAATTAATGGCTGGAATGTTGAAAGGTTTCCCTTTGAGATTATTAAGTTAACAGTGCATTACTGCTAATCAGCATTATACACTCGAAGTCCTAGCCAGCACAAATGGGCCAGAAAAAAAAATACATAGTGTGAAGAACGAAGATGTGAATCCCTGTTCTGCCACTTACCAGCTATGTAATTCTGGGCAAAGTAATTAACAACTTTGTGTGTCAGTTTCCTCATCTATAAAATAGGGACGATTTGTTCTAAAGAGTAAGTTAGTATTTTAAAAGTACACAAAAAGTCTTTGACACGTCAAAGCACTGTAAAAGTATTTGTTGAATAAATAGAAACAAATTATTTACAGATGATGATTGTGTATAGAGAAATCTCAAAGAACCTAGAAATAAACTCTTGAAAATTAAAGGAGTACTATCCCTCAGATGCAAAATCGTCACACAAAAATCAGTTCTCTCTATGCAGGCTTAGAAACAGACAGAAAATTGTATCTAAAAACATCAAGTACCTGAGAATAAAATTTAATAAAAGATGTGAAAGCTCTCTATAGGGATAATCCTACATTAAACGCAATCCCAGTCAAAACTGGTGGAATGAAACAAGGTTATTCTAAAATGTGTAATGAAATGCAAAATGCTAAGAACAGTCAAGACCATCTCCAAGAAAAACAAGGTGGCTAACTTGCCTTTCTAGATATTAAACAAATTCTAAGACTGATGTCTAAACGGTCCACTAACTCACCTGGGAGGTCTCTTTCTGGAATGTTCATCCAATAGACATCTTCATATTTCCTCCTTCACCTCCTTTAGATCTTTGCAACGTCATCCAACATCTTTCCAGTTTGCTCTGTACAAAACAGCACTGCCCAATACCTCTAGTCACTTTGTTCCCCACACCATATTTTTCACAGCATCCACCACCTGACATTATTTTAAGCTATGTGCATGTTTACTATTTATGTCACTCGCCCAACGATAAGCTTGTTGAAGCCAGAGTGTCTATTTAGTACAATGCTGTATCTCTAGATCTATTTTATTTCTTCGCTGAATGAACAAATCAATCGCAGAAATCACAGAAATTCTGACTGGCATATGAAATGTAGCAATTAAATTCGAACTAAGTGTATAAACCAAACTCTCCTTCACTCTTCATCTACTAAATGATGGCGACCAAAATACTGTAACTCTCCCCAAGTTTAGAGTACCACTTTGGGTATCCTGAAACAACCAGTTTGTAAATACTGACTTTTAGCAATGGTACCTCATAATCAAGGTAAATAAATGACACAACAAACCCATTAAAAGAACCGTATAAAATGCAGCTCTAGAATCCTAATTGACTCTAAAATTGGCAAAATGATGTAGAGCAGTATAGGCATTTTGCTGATATCACGTATGAATTACTAGCTCTGATGATTTTCAAAATATGTTTTATCCTTTTGTGATCAGTTTTTTTTAAATTTTTTAATTGAAATACAGTTGACATATGATATGATGTTAGTTTCAGGGTGTGCTACATAGTGATTTGACATTTACATACATTACAACATGACCACTAAGATAAATCTAGTAACCACACATGTCGCCATACAGTTATTAGAATGCTACTGACCACATTCCTTATGATGTGTATAACAACCCCGTGGCTTGTCTATTTTATAAATGGAAGTTTCTATCTCCTAAATCTCATCACCTCTTTTGCCCAAAGTTCCCCACCCCCAAATCTGGCAACCACTCATTTGTTTTCTGTATCTATGAGCCTGTTTTCACTTTCTCTTGTTTTCTTTTTTAGATTCCACAAATACGTGAGATCATGTATTTGTCTTTCTCTGACTTATTCCACTTAGCACAATACCCTCTACATCCATCCATGTTGTTGCAAACGGCACAATTTCACTTTTTTCATGGCTAATATTCTATCATATATATATGTGTGTGTGTTTACATACACACCCCACATCTTCTCTATCCATTCATCTTTAGGTTGCTTCCATATCTTGGCTACTGTAAATAGCACTGCAATGAATGTAGCATGTATATGTATCTTTCCAAATTAGTGCTCTTGTTTTCTTTGGAAAAATACTCAGAAGTAGAATTGCTGGATCATATGGTAATTCTATTTTCAAGTTTTTGTGAAGCCTCTAAACTGTTTTCCATAGCGGTTGTACCAATTTACATAGCCACCAACAGTGCAGGAGGATTCCCTTTTCTTCACATTCTCACCAATACTTGTTGTTTGTTGTCTTTTTTTGATAAGTCATTCTGACAGGTATGAGATGATGTCTCACTGAAGTTTTGATTTCCATTTCCGTGATGATTAGTGATGTTGAGCATCTTTTCATGTGCCTGTTAGCTCTGTCTTTTCTGGAAAAATGTCTATTCAGGTCCTCTGCCACTTTTTTAGTGGAATTTTTTTCCTTCTGATATTGAGTTGTATGAATTCTTTATATATTTTACATATTAACCTTTTATCAGACATGTCATTTGCAAACATCTTCTCTTATTCAGTAGGCAGCCTTTTTGTTTGATGGTTTCCTTTCTCTGTGCAAAAGCAAGTGGGTCTGATCTGGGCTCCTTTCAAATGTCTGCTTCTGCACTGGGACTCGGAGCAGGTGAGATTCTGCATGCGTCCTCTGAGAGCAGAGTCTCGGTTTCCTGTAGCCCCCCAGCTCTCAAATGGAAGTCCTGCTGTTTAGAACCAGCCTGTTTTTCAAAAAGTCGTTTTTCAAACCAGATGTCCTGGGGGCTCACTTTCCAGCACAGGAGCCCAATGTGGGGCTCAGGCCCCTCACTCCCTGGGGAGGATCTCTGTGCTTGTGACGGTCCTTCAATTTGTGGCTCACTGACCTGGCTGGGGGTGGGAGTCCTGACCGTACCACATCTCTGCTCCTCTACCCACCTTGTTGTGGCTCCTGCTTTATATCTTTAGTTGTGCAAAGTCTTTCCACTAGTCTTCAGGTCATTCACATATAATTGTTCTGTAAATAGTTGTAGTTTTGGTGTGCCTGTGGGAAGAGGTGAGTTCAGGGTCCTCCTCCACCATCGTGGAGAATTTATATTTAACCAGAAAATATGCTATGAAGTCTTACATATTTATAAAGTAACCCAATTTCCAGTGAAAACAAGAGTGATGAATTTTATGAATTCAACATAAGAAGCTAACTAATCCAGCGCCCTGAAGCTGGAAGTTCGTACACTGAAGAGAACCCAGTTAAACTGCTGGCCTCCGTAATGAACAGTAGGTGTGTGGTAATTATCTTTGTATTCTCTACCGTGGAATTCTCCCCACAGGCCTTAAAGGAAGCAAAGTTTAAAGTGTTTTAAAAAGATTTTGGTGAGTTAAGGCCTGTCTTGAACTCTAGAGTATTCTCTTATGCTATGCTAGCCCAGGGTTGAGCTCCAGGGGAATCTGGTTTGGTCCTAATTTAATCCAAGTTTGAAGGACCCCTGGGAGATGAGTTAGCCAGCTGAAAGGTTGAGAGCACTTTCAGAGTGAGACTGAGGTGGTCCTGGCTGAGGGTACAAGCAGGAGAGGCATGGGACGAGCCACCTGCACTCACTCCCACAGGCACCGCTTCCGCCGTCTTCCTCCTAAACCATTTAGCTCTCCATTTAGCCTTTAGCTTTTCACAGAAATGTCATAAGGCTGTCAACATATTCTTATACATTTTTTCATAAAGTATGAATTAACTATGTAACAGGAAAACAGAGAAACCATCTATGCATTTTATAGAGGCTCTGAGAATAGAAAGCACTTCATTACAATTATAGGCTTGAATTTAAATGGCTCTCGTGTCATAACCTAATGTTGCCAGAGTAGAATCTCTTAAAACAGTCTAAGATCTTTTTACTTTTCTGTTAAGATGAGGATTTATAATACTTTTCTCTTCACAATTTAATGGTAGATCTATGTACTTTCCAACCAATTTACTTAAAAAAATGAAATTATGTTGATGAATAAAACAACTTCTTTCTGGAGGAAAGGCAGGTATCAGACATGAAGAAAGGATAGTTTCTAACACTCTTTGTTGAGAAGTTCAGCAGGTGCTCCCTCTGGGCTGAGACTAGGATGCAGGATCATCTCAGTGGCCTGCAATTATTTATGAATAACAACCACATGGCAAATGAATACTCCTGTTCTTATAAAAACACTTGTGCACAAACCATAAGGCAGTGATACATTAGTATTTACATTTATTTCATGTATGCAGTTTACACACTCACTACTGAACAAAACTGGAATGCAAACAAATATACAGAAACCATAATAAGCATTATCAAATAAAATAACTGGCACTAGTGTTATAAGCATATTAATGGACCTAGTGAGAAAAAGTGATGAAAGAAGACTGCAGCCCATATGGCATTTTTCTTTTTGTCAAAAGAAATGCTCAGTAGCACCATAATGGTAATACTTAAAGGAAATACGTAAGATGGAACATTTTAACCGCTATCATTGAGGTTAGCCTGTTTTATTTAAGTGAATTATACAGGAAGTTAGCAGTACAGGCAGTATTTTGGCCAACTTCTGTTTATGTCAGCTAAGTATCTTCCATAAACAAAAGCAAAGGAAAATAAAGCCAGTCGTGTATGGACCCCTCCTTACTACTTGGTACAAACTCTGCACCATGCTTTGATTTCATGACTAGAGAAGATAAACATGTTAAAAACTGAGGTTACGTAAAGTTACTCACTAAAGCCTGAGTGTGTCTTTGGTAGGCTAATACTTTTTCAGCACTGTTATTATTAATCATATTGATGTTTATTTATCGTGTATTTTTCTACATTCTACATAATCCAAGGTGGCTAGAGGGGACGTTGTGGAAAACAATACAGCAAAACCCTCAACAAGCAGGCCCTTTAAATCCAGTCTATTCCAAAGGCACCAAGAATCAATGGGGTGCAAACTTCCCCTTAGTGAAAGGTGACTTTTTCTGTAACACTTGTAAACTAGTGGAATTTTATTCTGCAGTTTGATATGTCTTATTTGGTGCTGTCAGTATACTTAATTACCTACTTTAACACTTTTCTTCTAAGATGGCATCAACAATATACAAGATATATAGAGTACCAGGTATTTCTATTTCAAAGTTGTGCAAAAAGTGCCACAATCTTGCTCGAAGTGTCTAAGTATCCAAATGGTAGCAAATGGGCTGCATTAAGCTTTATATATCCACATTGCATATGAAGAAAAAAAATGAAATTTATGCCCAGTTATGAATAGAAATATTACAAAGAGTATCATATACTGAGAGTAACCTGCAAGTATCCCTTAGTGGTTTCAATAAAATGTCACTAACCACTTATCCCTAAGCCTCAACTCTTCTTCATGAGAATGCTATAGAACTGTATTAGTATTTTATACTGATTATAAATTAAGCCAAATTTCTATCTAACTACACAAGTAAGTGCTTCAAGCAATGTTTTGTGGCAAACACAAAACATAATTCTCTAAAGAATTACTGTCCTTACAATAATGCACTTTTAAAGCCTTCATTTCATAGTTTGGTAATTAAGATCCACATGAAATACAACGCTTTGCTGAACACAGAAAAATGTATCTGCATTATGATTATGTAATCCGGCATCTGCTGGTAACCTGAAACCTAAACGAGTCACATGTAGTTTAACCAGCTCCAAACAAGGTTGTTCAGGGGTAATTATTTTGCAGCATTTACAAGGTCTAAATCTCAGTCTGAATCGCAACTTTTAATTCCATTGTCTGATGTGAGTGGTTGTTATTTGTTTCTTTCAGTGCATTACCAAGATACAAATCAACACTGGGTTTTATTCCACCGTCACCATGCTCTTCAGCAATGTGATTCGACTGCAGGACTTCAGAGCATGAAGCAGTTTGGGCAAGCACAGAAGCAAGCACAGAAGCACTACGCTGATGCGGGGAATTTTCCAGACGGTCACTTTCCACCTCAGGAAGAATGCTAACAGCAGCAAAGCGAGCGTGATAATCAGTGGAACCATGACTACAAGAAGTTTTCATGCTTTCTAGGTCAGAACAGCTAAATTCAGAGAAATGACTAGAGTGGGAATCCGCTACCGATGGCATACTGTCACTGAGGGACGGAGCCTCAAATTCACTTGAGTTCGTGCTTTGCTGTTCTAACAATTGTGCATCCATGTCCTCTCTGGTCTCATTTATCTTCATGTTACCCTTTTTTCTCAATTTACCACTTTTTGATTTCTTTCCTGCTGTTGCTTCTTTGGACCACTTGGTGGCACTGGATTTACCTTCAGGCAGGCCAGTGCATGAGCCACCAGGATGACTTCGGGCTGCACTGCCATCCTCCACACTACTGCTTCCGCTGTTGTGCCTGAATTTGGATGGCTTTGATTCAATATCTACTTGAACCTCCATACTGTTGCCTTCTCTGGAATATAAGAGTAAAAAATACAAATTTCTGATTTCCATTTTTTTAAAAAATTCAAATGACAGCAAAGGGGTAGAGATTTCTGTGTGAAAAAATTCAAAGACTATAAAAGCTATCAGAACAAACTAATACAACGATACATTCTACTAAAGGAAAAAAATGCTTGAAATAAGAAGACTGTCTTTATAATAATGCTTCAATTAAAAAAGCACAATTTTGCTTGTGCTGTTCCAGGTACCATGCTACCTTCTCTGTTTTTTTTCAGAATAGCTTTATTGAGATATAATTTACTTATCATAGAATTTACCTGTTTAAAGTGCAAAATTCAGTGGTTTATAGTATATATTTGTGCAACCATCACCACTACCAAATATTTTCATCATCCCCCAAAGAAACCCTGTACCTATTTAACAGCCAGTTCCCATTCTTCCCTTCCTCGACCCTGGCAATCACTAATCTTTCTGTCCCTCTGGATTTGCCTATTCTGGACATCTCATCATTTTCTTTTTTCGGAGAACCTAATAGTCGATAACCATTATTCATAATAATTCTGCCTAATGATAAGGATAGTTCTTTACAAATTAATTTTAAAAAATACTTCTTTTCTTACTTGTCCAGTGGGATGTAGGAATTCAGAATGGATCCCGCCATGGCCTTGGTGCTGGCGTTGTCACTAACCGTCCCCAGACTGACTGTGCCAGACTCTCCACTTAGACTGTACCGTTCTTTCTGTACATCTGCTTGTACTTCCAGCCTTCAAGAGAGGGGTATCAGGTAAAAACCAGACTTACATATAACATCACCACTGCTATAACAAAAATATTATCTTTAAATAATTCATTTAAGAGCTCTAGTAACAAGAAGCTACTTTAGAAACAATTATAAACATTATTTTTTTAGTTTCCTTTTATTTGATTATTCTAATTCTACTGCAGCACACTGAACAGTAGCAGCTATCCAAGTATGAGAAAATTCGCTGTCTGCCAAGTAAGGTTGTAACAGAAGAACACAAAAAGAACCCAAAGGGTTTTAACTTAAATATGCTCCATTATTCTCACTCAGGATGTAGCATTTTTCTTGCCACATTTCAGTGCAAAACACCAAATCTGAATACAAATAAATACATTAAAAACCACTGTATATATGTGTGTATATGCATGACTGGGACATTGTGCTATACACCAGAGATTGGCACATTGTAATTGACTGCACTTCAATTAATAAAAATATAAAAAAAAACATTCTACATGACAGATCAGTGGATCAAAAAATCCTGGGCATCTATATATTAAAGATGGTTCTAAATTTAACACCTGACTCTTTAGAAAAGATATAATATGCACCGCTGTAATTTAAGAGTTTGTGTTTGAAAGCACATTACCTAAAAATAAAATGAGTATTACTGATTTATCTTTTAATTCATGTACTCTGCCCTATGTTTACACACACACACACAAAGCTAATAAAACAGAAGTAAAGAAAGTGAATTAAAGAGGAAACAAGGGAAGATAAAATGCTTTCACTTGTCCTACTTATCTACATGACTTTGGGTAAAAGACTTCGTGAGAAGGAAATAACCATTAATACACAGAGGGACCCAGGCAGACTACCCCGGCCCTCAGTTCATGTGTTGCCAGGTATCCGGACTCCACCTGCTCCCCCAGGCTTCAGCCAATGTCTCATTTCCTAACGTCCAGCTGCGGTCACCTCCAGAGTCAAGTCCAGTCTTATGGTACTGCCTTTTCTGTGTTAACTGACAGTCCTAGCATTGATTCATAACATAAGATCTGACAAGTGCAGTGGGAAAATGGCATAATGTTATGCCTTAGGCTTAGTTTTTACCTAATCATGGACACACTGTGACAAAAAATTCGAATGAGTAAAACCTTCCCTACTCACTCTTTACCACTAAATTTCATTTTTTGAAACATTACTGTTTTCAACGCTGACACATTAGGGTTATATGTAATCATGCTTTGTGTCCAAAGTTCTCATCTGTTTAATAATTTGGAGTTAACAGAAGGCAAAAACAAAACAAAGCATATCTTTTTTATTTAACATTTTTTTATTGATTTATAATCATTTTACAATGTTGTGTCAAATTCCAGTGTTCAGCACAATTTTTCAGTCATTCATGGGCATATACACACTCAAAACAAAGCACATCTGTCTTACCTGTTAAAACAGTTTACCATGGCACTTCCTGACAGACTCCCCGTTATACTGGCTCCAGCCAGTGCCATGGTGCTGGCCGTCTCACTCAGGTTGTCCCGGATGGCTCCTATTCGATCCATGTGGCTGCCGCTTGCACTCAAACTGCCAGTCAGACCACCAACACTTCCCTCCCCTATGCTAGGGTTGTGTCTTGCTTCTGCTACTGAAGTTGTGTCTAAATGCAAATATTTCAAAGAAATTAAGTACAATTAGTAATTTTCCTCTCAAAGGTCTTCATGATTTCAGATAGAACATATTGCCATATAAAGTATAAAACATACACAGGAGTAGAAGAGACGTCTGGAGCCAGGGACACACAACTACGGGGTAAGAGCAAAGGGAACTATCTCACCGCGTAGAGCTGGATTAGGGACTGACCCTCGGTTTTAAATGGTCACTGCAGGCATACTTGTAGATACTGTGGGTTCAGTTTCAGACCATGGCAATAAAGAAAATATCACAATAAAGTGAGTCACATGAATATCTGGGCTTCCCAGTGCATATGAAAGTTATGTTTATACTATACTACAGTCAAATGTGCAACAGCATTATGTCTTAAAGAAGCCAATGTATGTACCTCGATTAAAAAATACTTTACTGCTGCTGGGCATGGTGGTCGCGCACCTATAGTCCCGGCTACTCGGGAGGCTGAGGCAGGAGGGTCGCTCGGGCCCGGGAGTTCTGGGCTGTAGCGCGCTATGCCGACCGGGTATCTGCACTAAGTTCAGCACCAACATGGTGATCCCCTGGGAGCAAGGCCCACCAGGTTGTCTAAGGAGGGATGAACCGGCCCAAGTTGGAAAAAATACTTTATTGCTAAAAAAAAATGCTAACCATCATCTGACAACTCAGAGTTGCACCAAACCTTCAATTTGTAAAAAAAAATGCAATTATCTTCAAAGTACAATAAAGCTAGGTGCAATAAAATGAGGTATGTTTGTACTTTAGAAAAAAAATATAGAAGATTTAGAAATTCTATGAAGAACCTGGTTGTTAAAATTAATTTAGCTGACTTCAGAAGAAAATTATATGAGTTTTTAATAAGGGTGTCATTTAAAGAGCTTGGTATTCTCTAGGTCAGTAAGAACAAGTTACAAGTTTTCTTGATACAGTCCACAGTTCCTACTGTCTATGAGCAATTACGAGATCTGACACCACTGTATCCCAATCTTATAGTACTTTTCACATGCTTTGTATTGAAGGATTGGCTTATTTGCTTCAATATATGAGCTCCTATTACATACCCAACACTAAAAAGCAGTGAGGACACAGTGAATCAAAGAGACAAACATCCTGCCCTCAAGAAGCTTACATTCTAGTTGGGAAGAGCAATAAGTATATTATATGGTGAGAAATGCCATGAGAAAAAATAAAGCAGAGTAAAGGGGGGTGAGTACGACAGTGAGAGTGACAAGGTATGTCTATGTGCCTGCGTGCTGCTTTCTACCATGGGGGCAGAGAAGGCCTCTCGGATAAGGTGACACTTGTAAAAACCCAAAGGAAGTGCAGGTGTAAGCCATGATCTTATCTGGGGGAAGAGTATTCCAGACAGAGGGAACTGCAAGTTTAAAAACCTAGAAGTGGAAATATGTCTGGCATCAACGTCAAGGATGGGCGGTATAATACAGAGGGACAAGGGATGAGTTCAGAGATGTAGCTCAGAAATGATCATGGGGTACTTACAGGCCATGATAAGGATTTTGGATTCCATCCCCCTCGCCCTCAGGATAGTTAAGAAGCACTGGGAAAGTTGTGAACATAAGAAAGACATGATTTAACTCATGTTTTAACTCATGTTTTAGAAGTATCTAAATAGTGAGTGGAATAGTGAGTGGAAGGGGAGAAGCTGAAGGATCAGTTAAGAATATTACTACAGGCCAAGGAAGAAGAGAGTGGCCTAGACTAGTGGAGTAGCAGTAGAGAGGGTGAGAAAGGTCTGTATGGCTAAATATTGAAGGAAGCAGCAGAATTTGCTAATGGATCATATGTAGGGTAAAAAGGGAAAAGGGAGAGTAACACTAAGTGAAGTTTTGGCACAGCAATGGCAAGAATGGAGAAGATACCTGACGACGTGAGGATGACTGACAGAACACAGGTTGTGGAGTCAAGAGTGTAGTCACAGAGAAGTTAAGCTTGAAATCCTTGTTAGACATTCAAGTACAGATTAAAGATGAGAGTTAGATGTACAAGTATGAAGTTCAGAGGACAGTTCTAGCCCAGATATAAACTGAAGAGTGGTCAGTCTATATATTATTTACCAGAGGAGATTACCTAGATAAGGAAGAGAAATATGAGAACTGAACCCTGGGAAACCTCAAAATTTAGAGGTTAGCAGAGGAAAATGAATCAGCAAAGAAGACTGGAGTGGCCAGGAGACACGATGAGATGAGAAGTTGTTTTCCAGAAGACAAGCAGAGAAAATGTGTCAATAAAGAGGGCGTGGTCTACCATGTCAGGTGTACTGTTATATTAAAATGAAAACCAAGAACTGGCCAGTATATCTGATGACACGGAAGTGACTGATGACTCTGCTTTGGTGGAGTGGCAGAGGTGAAATTCTGGAATAGCAGGGACCAAAATCTGACTGAAGTGAGTTCATGAGAGTTAAGAAAGAGAACATTATTTTGCACAAACGCTCAACTACACACAAACCTCATTTTACTGCACTTCACAGTTACTGAGTTTTCGTTTTGTTTTTAACAAGTTAAGGGTGTGGCAATTCTGCTTTGACCAAGTCTACCAGTACCATTTTTCCAACATCATTTGCTCACTTTGTGTCTCTGTGTCACAATATGGTAATTCTTGCAATATTTTAAACCTTTTCAAACAATATTTAACAATATTATCTTTCTTGTGGTGATGTGTGATCTTTGATGTTACTATTGTCATTGTTTTGGGGCACCATGAACTGTGCCCACATATGACAGTGAACTTAATTAATAAATGTGTGTTGTGTGCATATTCTGACTGCTCCACCAATGGGCTGTTCCCCGTCTCTCTCCCCTCTCCTCAGGCCTCCCTATTCTCTGAGACCCAATATTGAAATTAGGCCAATTAACAAACCTACAATGACCTCCAAGTTTTCAAGTAAAAGGAAGAGTCGCACATATCTCACTTTAAATCAAAAGCTAGAAATGATTAAGCTCAGTGAGGAAGGCACATCAAAAGCTGAAGCAGGCCAAAGGCTAGGCCTCTTGTACTGGTTAGCCAAGTTACAAATGCAAAGAAAAAATTCTTGAAGGAAATTAAAAGCCCCACTCCAGTGAACACATGAATTATCACAAAGCACAACAGCTTTATTGCTGATACGGAGAAAGTTGTAGTAGTTTGGATAGAAGATCAAACCAGTCCCAACATTCCCCTAAACCAAAGCCTAATTAACAGCAAGGCCCTAACTCTCTTCACCTCCAGGTGAACACTATAGGGCTAGTAAGAGGGAAATGCAAATTCTGCCTTGCGTCTTATCTACAGCCTCCATTCATGCATACTGCTAGTAAGTACGTTTTCCTCCTTTGTAGGACTTACCTACAGCCGTGTTAGTTCCACCAACATTTATATCATTTTCATCATCAAATTCAATCCTGACTCCTTTTCCATTTCCTGCTGAGACTCCACAACCTCCACTTCGGCAGAGAGAAATTGGAACAACGCCATAGACGTAAGCTAACATAATAGGAACACCAATCCCTAAAGAGGAATTAAACTAGTCACTACAAACCAAAAAGTAAATCACAGACACACATGCTTTATTAAGTCTTTCTAAGAGAAGTGTACAGGAGAAAAGTGTTAGGGTTCTGCAACCCTTCCCAAAAGTGAATTTACCAGCTGTTAAATGATGCAAACAGACACAAAGCTTCTAGCTTATCGGTAACACATGAGGGAAAAAAAAAAATAACGCAGATCTTTTTCTTTTTCAGTGCCAGGGCTCTAAATTGTATTCTGATGGGGACGAAGGGACATTAGCCACTAATAATCTACCAACTGTCCCGAAGGCTAGGTTCTTGGGTTCATACTACTTTTAACCAACATGGCTACTGAATGGGAGGCTCTCAGTAGGCCCAGCTTAAATTGTCCTTAAATTAATAAAAATGTAACTCTCTTATCTTCAACAATATAATGCTTTGTTTTTTAAAAATTTCCACAAACTAATTCTATAAAATTTGAGGTAATTAGTATTTTTAAGCATTTCTTACCTACAGTTACTGCAGCTACAACTGGAGATACAATTACAGACAATGTTACACCACCTGCTATGGCCAGATTCCGCTTGTGCTTTGAAACATCCTTGCCTTCATATCGATTGTGAATCTGAAATTAAAAATAAAAATGGGGGTGATGGATTAAACAAAAAATATATTATATACATATTTAAATGAAATAGGCCTACATTTCCTAGAAATTCCCAGAATAATTTCATAGTTAAGTATCCTAATTCAAGGTAAACATACTATTGTTCTTAAATCATATTCTTACACATAATTTGCTTATTAATAATTTGCTTACATAAGACAGTGATTTAATAGATTTTACTTTGTTTACTTTTAAATAGTCTTGAGTAAAACTAATCCTTTTAATGTTATTCAAGAACAGTATAAATCATATTTTGAGCAAAGAAGAAGGAATTAAGAATATTGTTTTCAACATAGTTATGAGTTAGATGTTGGACTAACAGGATTAATTCTAAGAAATTTAGCATTCCACAGGTTTCTAAACAAACAACCCTAAATGGTAAAAATTGGCTCCTAGGAGAAGTGTTTACAATCCTTTTTAAAAAAAAATTAACCATAAAAGCAGTACTAATAAACAAATAATACTAAACAGAAACAATTTTTTTCTCATATCCCTTTTTATGGAGAAAAATATTATCAAATGACTCAGGTTCCTGGGCTCCCATTTATAGCTCAAAGTAAGGGGTAGAAAAAGAATAAAAGAATGATGCTGCCAGAGGACAGGAGATGGATCTACTTAGTATCTTTGTAGAGGACAGGTGTTAATAAACAGAACTTAATATCACCATGGAAGTGTCTTGTGAGATACCATATGAACTTGAGGAAATAGCTCAGTGTCTTTGTTCTCCTGGTTTCCAAGGGCTAAAGCTAATAAAGTACATTTCCCCTTGGTTTCGAGACAGATTCAAAACAGCTTCAAAAGTGTACAGGTAGTCTCTCAAAATACTTCACTTGTTTATAAACAGTATTACAGACAAGGCATAATAAAATAATCTATCATTATGCAGTTATTTTGAAGGCTGTAGAGTACAACGAATCTTGTGGGATGTATTAAATAGTGAAAAGGCTGGGATGGGGAATGGGCAAAGCATGCATGGGACAAGGAACACTTATATTTCCTAGTCAGAATCCTGTTCCCCAAAATTGACTATATGTTCCCAGGGAATGGGCCTCTACATTTCCTAAATAGTCCGCGCAGACATAGATGGCAGACTTTCCCAAGGTACCTTTCATTCAACCATTTGAGTACATGTTTGAAAAAAGGAGACTTGTTACTGTACCTAAGATTGAACAATGAGGTAAATAATCTCTCCTCTATAAATTATTCGTAGGTGTGTGCAATACAACAGCCTCTCTTTTCCTTCTACTTCTAAGTAAACAGTTTTGTTTTCAGCCAAACCTTTGGACAACTGTATGAAAATTACTATAATCAGCTACTATGTTTGGGACTTTAAATTTAGTTACTTAAAATCTTTTGAAATAAACATTTGGCTCATCAATATCTTTGTCCTCTGTCCCAAAGCTAACTTAAAAAAAACAGTATGTATTGTTATTTTTCTGATTTTAAAAGTAATATATATTGAACATAAAAAAAAAAGTGGCTGTTATATGAGGGAGGATTAGCCTTGTACTGAGTTTGGTTCCAAAAGACAGAACTAGAATTAAATGAAATAATTTAAAGGGAAACAGATTCTGACTCACTGTAAGAATTTTCTAACACTTACAGCTCCCTGGCAACAGAATTGGCTGTCCCACCATTGAAATGCCCAAATGGCTAGTTTGAAATTTATCAAAAATCTTATATTAAGGGTTTATGCATTTGGGTTTACATCCCAGTTCTGTTTCTTTCTGTGTATCTGAAGATAAGTTACATAAATTTTCCTAAACTTCAAAAGTTTAACATATAAATTGCTGTGAGGTTAAAATGAGTCAAAGTACATAAAACACCCACCATATAATTAGAACTCAACACATGCTATTTCCCTTTTTAAAAAATTCCTATACTTTGTTCTGCTTGGCTGCATGGTTGGGATTAGATAATTTCTGAAGTTACTTCTCAATTCTGAGATTCTGTTAACTTAGGCAACAGCAGACTTCTTAGCCACTTCCTAAATTATCCCTTTAATCTTTCAAAAAAATTATTTGCTTGACTCATGAAGCATAATTCATCATTCAGGCCAGTGGTAAGTATTGGTGTTCTGACTTGTACAAGATTGTTATAATCTACAAAACAGCATATTTACTAATAACAGTAATCCGAGGGGAAAAAAAACCCTTGAATTAAAGTTGGAAATAATTCAGGAACTGGCTGATTATTCTTTATCTGAGGGCATATGTTATTTAGCTATTAACTTTTTACAGACCTGACTTTATAAGGATCTACCCATGAGAAAAATGTCAGATGTGCACACTTAAGTATTTTATACTTAAAGTTGATTTATAATGTAAATGTACTAAAGGTTTTAGATTCATATAATTTTAAAGCAAGTCTACTTTTTATGCATACATACAAGCTTGTAAAACACTGAGAATTTACTCTTATGAAAAAACAGTAATTGTTTTATACTTATGATACTGAAAGTAACCCTTGTCTTTCAAATAAATAAAAAATAAAATAAAAAAGCAAAACCATCAATCCTAAATCTAAACATTTAAAATAAGATAATAAATCAGCAAGGAAGTATGCAGTTTACCTTACGGCCCACATACACAGGAATGCCAATAATCATTGCAGGGATAGCAATGCCAGCTATTAAAGCAATTCCTACAGGAGCACCAACAAGTGTTCCCAGCTGCCACAGTATTTTCTTCTTTCGGCTCCAGGGTTTCTTCCCCCAAAAAGTACATCCCGATGGACTAAAGGAAAAAATTATAATGTAAAGTAACTGCTGCAAAACATCAGAACAATAACTTACTATAGTACGTTCAGCAATGACTGTAAAAGAAGCCTCAAGCTTAGGAATGAGTTTTTTCCCCCCTTTCTTTGAATTCTGAGTTCATTAAAAGTCAAAAAATCAAGGTAAAAGCCACCATAAACTATAGTAAAAGGATACTGATAACTGGGATTGAGGTTAAATATTTATCCTTAGTCCTCCATTAGCCTCAAAACCTTACATTAGTTTTTGAAAAGTAAATTAATGTAAAATACACTTATTTTATCCCTGTTTTCGGCACAGAATTATCTGATTATATCAATAAACTCATTCTGTGGCCTAAATGAAGAAATTTATATATGAGAAAATTAAATGGAAATATTTATGACCTAGCATAATTACATAAGGTATTAAATGCTAGCTTTCAAGTTAAACAAAAAACAAAACAAAACAAAAAAAGAAGCAATTTCTGTTTCTTATTTTTGACTATTAATTCCAAGTGACTAGCATAATAATTGGGCTCCGGTTAAATTCATGTAATTAGAATAAAACAGATCCCTTCAAGCATCTTATAAATCCCAAGTTCAAAAATACCTAGGATAATACTTTTCCCAGAAAAGTCTTTTTGTCTTGCAATATAGAATTATATTTAGATATAAACAGCCCCTTCTATAAGCTTACCTTAGGTAATGTAAATCTGAGATCTCTTTCATACACAACCAACAAAACTCACAACCACAGACAGCACATGTCATGTGATTACAGCTCCCATCATTCATCTTTATTATATAAGCAGCACATCGTGGACATGGCTTTATATCATCAGCTATCAGGAAAACAAAGAGACATTTAGTATATGAAACTGGTCTAAAAATAATTTTTAGTAGTTTATCAATTGTAGTCCTGCCAAAGAATCTTAACATGTACTGTTAGTTTTAGTATATAATGCACTTTTCCTTCTGAGAAAGGAACATATTTTAGATTAAATTTTCAAACTGTAAACATTTTCCAAACACAGTAGGAGAAAACTGAGGACAAAGAATAACAGAATAGTCACAAGAGAAATGAGAACCAAGGACAGCTCTAGGCAAACTGCGAACTATATGAAATTTATCTTTGTCCCGACCCCACAGCTGTGTCAATGAGTGGCTTTTCATATTCTCTCTTCTAACCGTTTCCACTTAACGTGCAGATATTCTGTATACTGTTCCTTTAGTGAATGAACACAGGAAATGACAATTTGATAGTAATCTGAAGCACTATATACAAAAAGCACTATGAGTTTACTTCTCTCTTCTAAGTAACATCAACTTTGAACACTGTAAAAATAACAATACAGACATCTGTAGAAGAGCAGCCTTTTTCTCATATTTTAATTCATACAATAGACAGGTGGGCCTTGCAAAGAATCAGAGCCTAAATAAAAGGGAAAAACTAAGAGGCTAAGGAAGGATTATAAACACTTAATGGAAAAGTTTCAGAATTAAAGCAACCATATGTTGATCATGCTCCTGATTGCTTTTAATTAATCATCTTTGTCCATTTTATTCATTTGTTCAAATGCTGTTGTTATATACTTTGTGCATAGTAATATGGTTACAATGTACAAATTGCCAAGTTAAAATCAAGTGGTACATAACTTTAGGAATCACTGACACAGGATAAGAGTTATTTCCAATTATACGACGATTTTGAACTTTGGCATCAATTTAACTAGCAACTACCAATTATTCACTGTCACTAGTAGCCACCTGTATTTTGTAACTACTATAGACAGTTAAGAAAAGATATGTATACTGCTAGTCACGGAATTCAAGTATTCGCTCCAATTTCTTACATGGTAAGCATTAAGCTACATTTTATTTTCCTTTCTACAAGTTTTATGGTCAAATTTTACCTGTGTTTTATCAGTGATCTTGGGCTTCCTCAGTGCTTCACTTAGCTGTTTTTTATCTTAAGAACTGGTCAATGCTCACAACTAGTATTTTAATAATTCAAGCAATTTTGAGAAAACTGATAACTTGATGTAGCCAAACCAAGACAAATGATAATTACTAGAATATGCAAATTAAAAATATCCATGAGTCAAAACTGGACAGCTGCATGTAAATCAATGAAGTTAGAATACATCCTCACACCATACACAAAAATAAACTAAAAATGTCTTAAAGACTTAAACATATGACAAGACACAATAAATCTCCTAGAAGAAAACATAGGCAAAACATTATCTCACATACATCTCAGCAATGTTCTCCTAGAGCAGTCTACCCAAGCAATAGAAATAAAAGCAAAAAAACCCCAAATGGGACCTAATGAAACTTACAAGCTTTTGTACAGCGAAGGAAATCATAAGCAAAACAACCACCTATGGAATGGGACAAAATATTTGCAAAAGATTAGACTGACAAGAGCTTATTTTCCAGAATATATAAATAGCTCGTATGACTTAAGAAAAAAACAAACAACTCAATCCAAAAATGGGCAGAAGACCTAAACAAGTAATTCTCCAATGAAGACATACGAATGACCAATAGGTACGTGAAAAAATGCTCAATATCACTAATTATCAGAGAAATGCAAATCAAAAACTACAATGAGGTATCACCTCACACCAATCAGAATGGCCATAATTCAAAAGGCCACAAATTATAAATGTTGCAGAGGCTGTGGAGAAAAGGAAATCCTCCTACACTGTTGGTGGGAATGCAATTTGATGCAGTCATTGTGGAAAACAGTATGGAAATTTTTCAAAAGACTAAAATTACACTTAGCATATAACCCCAGCAATCCCACTCTTGGGCATATAACCAGTGGGAACCTTAATGAAAAAAAGACACCTGCACCCCAATGTTCATAGCAGCACTATTTACAATAGCCAAGACACAGAAACATTCTAAATGTCCATCGACAGATGATCAGATAAAGAAGTTGTGGTTTATTTATACAATGGACTACTACTTAACCATAAAAAATGATAAAAATAATGCCATTTATAGCAACGTGGATGGCCCTGGAGAATGTCATTCTACATGAAGTAAGCCAGAAAGAGAAAGAAAAATACCATATGGTATCACTCATATGTGGAATTTAAAAAAAAGACAAAAGAATTTATATATAAAACAGAAACAGACTCACAGACAGAATACAGATTGTCGTTGCCGGGGGGAGGGGGATGGGAAGGGATAAACTGGGAGTTTGAGATTTGCAGACACTGATTGGTATATATAAAATAGATAAGCAAGTTCATACTGTATGACACAGGGAACTATATTCAGTATCTTGTAGTAGCTTACAGTGAAAAAGAATGTGAAAATGAATATACGTATGTTCATGTATGGCTGGGGCATTGTGCTGTACGCCAGAAACTGACACAACATTGTAAACTGACTGTGCCTCAATAAAAAAAAAAATCTGTAAGTCATGATTTAAATGATCCAAAGAACATAAAATTCTGCTCTAAAATTTTTTTAACATTGGGGCATGAATGAAAAAAAGCTGGCTTTTATAGCTAATATAATGTCTAGTACATCAAATTAAAGAAATGCTAATTCTGTCTGCTTAAGTGATCTATTAATTGATAAACTTCCTCATCCCAGAGTATACTCAAGCAGTACATATCCTAATTAGAGATGACAGTAGAGACTCAGGCTTTGGTTCTGATATATGCATTCAGAACAAACTGAAAGTTGACATCTCCATTTATTCTATGGTTCTAAAAAACACAAAACAGCCTTTTAATATGCTACAACTACATGTTAGAGAATTAATATCGTAATCAATATATTTTTGATATGTCTCTTTACATATCTGTACCTGCAAATTTTCACTCTCTGTATACTTATTTTTCTACAAAAAGCTTTTTTGTCTTTGTCTCTTTTCCTAAAAGCAAACTAGAAAAAAAAATTTACTGTGCACATTAGATAATATATTTCTCTCAAAATAGTGTCAAAAAGCAAAAATCCTAAATAAAACTGTTTTACTGATTATATGGTCAAATAATGCCTCATTCTCTAAACAACAATTAATCTACAGCTCATTTGTATTAAAAAAAAAGCTTGCCATTTCTATTCAAAGTATTTGGCAAAGCTTGTGTATTTTTTTAAATTACAATATTTCTACTTATTGTTAAAATATGGGCTATTGTCATGTTAAAAAAAAACAGGTTACAAATACTATGTTCTTAAAATTTGTTTTAAAACTTTCCCCATCCCACCTCTCCACATCACCTGTAAAAACTTACAGCAAAATATTAACAGTGGTTATCTCTAGGGGTGGTTGTAGTAGGGGATAGAGGTGACGGTGGGGAGTCAAATATACTTTTATAAAGGGGTAAAAATATGGTAACAAAAACGAAAAGTATGTGTCTCATTTAAAGTGCAACTCTAAGTGTATTAACGCCCTAGCTCTAAGTCTCATGCTGATGTAGTACTAATACAGTTTAAAGACAAATATAATCATAATATAAATAATTTAATGTATCATATGATTAAGCATACTTATTTATCTTCAGGTGACTGATTAGAAACAGCCAACCAATTATAACTATTACACCAAGCAATTATTAAAAGTGCAGACTATTTTTTAAAGTATAATGATAATGAGACACACAAAAAATACCAAAATACCTGGAATAACAGGAATTCATAAAACTATTTTGGATGGTAATTCCCTTTTTTCTTTTCAGAAGTCAGCAAGAAACCAAGTTCAAGTTTTAAATTTTTTATAGATTAAATCAGAAGAAACTGTCACATAAACATCTATTCTGAGAGCTCTGAGTTTTGGAGCACTGTAGGTAAAAATGCATCTACTTTGAATTTTCTGAATTATGAGGTAAAGATTTTTAAACCAACATGGAAAAATTTCAAATAAAGTTTAAAGTAATCATCCTGGGAGGCAATTTATTCCAACAATGCCACTATTTAACTCAAATCATTTGGAAGTTTGTCTTTCATAACTCCTTTCAAAGCTACTTTACATTAAAAGAAGTCACCCTCATGATCATATAATCATATCTTACTTCGGATCTACCCCAAACCAATGTTTCAACTTGGTATGTTACCCTAGTTGTTAAGACTTAGTCATCCCCAGAAACCAAACTGATGTTAAGAGGATAATTTAAAGTGAATGTATGAGGATCTAAAGGTTATGGCCAAACATAACAAACAGTTTAAGCACTGCTTAAACAAACATAAAATCTCCCATGGTGACTACAATAAGGAAGACCAAGATTCATCTGGATGACTAAATCACGATGTTTACTTTAAAATTAATAACAAAAGACATCTTTTAGTCATTAAAAAAAAAAAAGATGGTCCAGATAAATGTGTATCTCTAGCAGGTGACTGTGGTTTCTTTAAGTTTCCCTATTTCATATAGCCAGAGCACTTACTCTGAGCCTGGAAAAGTTTCAACCTTATGGACCTAAGTATTAGTATCTTCATTTTACAGATAAGGCAAGTTAACTTGCTCAGGGTCACACAGAGAATAAGTGGAGAAGCTAGAATTTGAATCCAGACAGTCTGATTCCACAGTCCATTCTCTTACTCTATGTGTCTTTGTGTCCTGTAACCTTAATAAATATCCATCTCCACTTAGAGAAAAGGGGTATCATTTCCAAGTTGACCATTTAATAGCTATAGCTGACTCTGCAGAAGAAAGTTTAGGTGTATTCAGGTTCTCTCTGAATTGCTTTTGAACCAATACTGACAAATTATTATTAGTATCTTTGGAGTTCCACCCCAAATCTTCAGGAAAGGAAATAAGTCAATTAGCAAACACATGTGAAAATCCACGTCCATTATGTAAAATATTAAGTGTTGAATTTAAAGTTTATTTAATTTTAAATTCAACTTTAAATACCAAGTAAGACTTTTTTTCTTTCTAGTAGCATAAAGTGTGTGACTATCTCAGTACACTGCTGGTAGGAATGTAAATTTTTTTCATAAATTTCTGTATATTCCAAATTTTTCCCTTTTACAATCAATAAGAAAAGTGAATTTTTTAAAAAAAATGACTGAAATTCCAATAAACAACGAAAATTCTATGAATGTAAAATATTAATTTTTTGAATTTTTATTCAAAGAACATTAAGATGGTCAGATTTTTTTTTAATTTTTGAGATTTATGAGATGCATGTTTGTTCATGTATAGAACTCCAGGTAATTTTTAAATTCCCAGCCAAAGACACAAAGTTCTTAGTGTACTCCCCACTATGGTATGAATCCTTGGTCCTACAGTATCTGTAAATAAAAGAATTATTTTGCAAAAAATGTAAATGAAAAGAATTCCAAAAGTAAATACTGTTTTAAATCTGTAACTCTGTGATATTTTTACAACTAGAAATAATTTAAGGGTGATACATTCAAAAGTAATATTTTAATGAAAACATTTGCTAATAAGCTTTGCATAAAACACCTTCACAGTTTCAGACCATCTTCAGCTATCAGTTACATAAGTTATTATTGACACTTCCTTTTTTTTAACAATAAAATCTCTCCAATCTCAATACCACTTTCTTCCACAGGAAAGAATGTTTCTGGGACAGAAATACTAACATGTAAAACACTTCTGAAAACTAAAAGGAGAACAGGGACTGAATATGGAATTTTTTATCAAAATAATTCCTGTATGTGTCAAAATTTTACTAAAAAAAGTTAGATGTAAATACCTGCTGCTCCAGACTCTTGACTATAACTGATAGAGGAAGAACGTATAGTTCTCAGACGTAAACTCTGGGCTCTCTCCTGTCGAGCAGCATCACAGGTCTGATTGGGGTGCCAAATCTGTTTACAATGGTAGCAAAACTCTGTTCCACAGCCTTCTCGCCCACAAGTTAATTTTGGACAGCTAGCACATCCAAATGCTATCACAGCATACCTTGAAAGAACAGGAAAAAAGATTTAAAATATGATGTAAAATAAGAGATATTCATTAAGTAAAAATATTTTCCAACTTAAATGTATTCCTGAAAAAGTTTTCTATTTATGCATGAGCTAACAGTCATAAACCTAACACTAATAATGTCATCTACAAATGATGACATATAAATAACTAAAAAATATTATTAAAGTTTAATTTTTAACTTTTAGCTTTCAACTTTTAACCAGGACATCAAACTATATATTTGGCCTAATCCCAATTTTATAAGAATTTTATTAAATTAGTATTGTATACATATAGAAAAGACTAAGAGGAAACACACCAAAAATCCCAACAGTAGTTTTTCTGGTATTAGGGCTTTTCTTCTTTATATTTCTACATTTCTAATTTTTACAGTTATTTGTTACTTTTAAAATCAGAAAGATAAAAAAATTATCTATTTAAAATGATAATAACTATGAATGTTACATCTGTCACTCAATAGTGAGGCCAATTCTTACATCTTGTGAGTATCTTATATTTACACATAAATTCTCATATTTTTGTTTATTAGATGCATGGCAGAAGTGGTCTCTGGTGCCAATCTTCTACCAAAAAGTACACAAATTTTAATTTCTCAATTAGGAAATTTGGTCTTTTGCTTCAGATAAGACTGAGAACAGTAAGTAGATTTGTGATTAGACCTAATATCTATTTTCTGAGTTAATATTTTTGGCACTTAAAATTTTTTTCTGACTTAAATTCTGGGCACTCTTGGTATTTATCTCAGAGCAATGAAAACTTACATTCACACAAATGTTTACAGTGGCTTTGTTTGTGATAGCCCCAAAAAGGAAACAGCCCAGATGTTCTTCAACAGGTGAATGGTTAAACAAACTATGATGCATACATACCATGGGATACTACTTAACAACAAAAATGAACTACTGATACACTTAACAACTTAGGTGAATCTCTGGGGAATTATGCTGAGTGAAAAAATTCAATCTTAAAAAGTTAACTTATTTTGTGATTCCATTTACATAACATTTTTGAAACAATAACATTTTAGAAATGGAAAACAGATTAGTGGTAGTCAGAGATGAGGTAGGGGTGGGAGTGGACAAGAGAGAGATGGATGTATTTAAAATGAGCAATATGAGGGTTTTTTGTTGTGATGGACTGTTCAGTACCTTGACTGTGGTGGTAGATAAATCTACAGGTGATAAAATGGTATATAACTAAATATACACACACAAATAAGTACAAGTAAAACTGGGGAAATCTGAATAAGATAGGTAGATTGTATCAATGCCAATATCCTGGTTGTAATACTATTTTATAGCTTTGCAAAATGGTAACACTGAGGCAAACTGGGTGAAGGATACACAGAATTTCTTTATTATTTCTTACAACTACACATAAACCCACAATTATCTCAATAAAATTTTCAATTAAAAAGTCTAGGGGCTTCTGGTTCTCTTTGTAAAAGAAACAAGTCATTTATGTATAAGAGGCTTTTGTAAATATCAAACATTTCCTTTTGCCTAGAAATTTAGGGGAATTTTCAGGGTTTCTCTTGTTAAAGGCAATAAATTTTAAATAATAGTTATAAGTGAGATTTTACTGAATTTCAAGATAATCTATTAAATTATGCAAAATTTTAAGTCAAGAAGTTCCTCTATTTGTGGACCTATTGCTCCCTTAGCATCTCATTCTTTAAAATTAAATTTTGTAACTTTTTTCTTTTTTTGGAGCAAAGAAAGGTTTATTGCAGGGCCAAACAAGGAGGACAAACACATGGCCTGTGCTAAAAACAAAACAAAAACAAAAACAAAAACAAAAAAACCTCGAACTCCAAATTTTACATTTTAAATTCCAATTTATTTCTGACAGACCAATTCTCCAATTACCACTGTCTATCATAAATACTTTCAAACGCGACTGAACTGAAGACAATTTAAATCAACATGGGGTAATCTAGCAAAGTTTCATTTCCCTGAGCTTTAAGATTTCCCTGAGGGCTTATTCACTGCAATCTCAATAAAAAGAAAAAAATTCTTCAAAGCCTATCTTCTCCCAACTCATAATCTAAAGCAGTCTCTTTAACAGTAATTTCAATGAAAAGGAAATGACATTCTCTTCTAAACCTCTTCTTTATTCCACTTTTTCTTGAAGGAAGAAGGGAAGAGGAATGACAGAATGGGGAAGTCTGTGTGTGTACAGAGGACAACGCTAAGCCCAACTTTTTTTTTGTTTTTAAGTCAGTCGCAATTTATAATGGCAGAAGAAAAGTTTTGTTTGTTTGGTTGTTTATTTTGTGGGGGGGAAGGTAATTAGGTTTACTTATTTACAGATTACTACTATTATTATTCTGGGGGGAGGCAATTAGGCTTATTTATTTTTAGAGGAGGTACTGGGGATTGAACCCAGGACCTAGTGCATGCTAAGCATGTGCTCTACCACATGAGCTATACCTTCCCCCTAGAAGAAAAGTTTAGACTACCTGGTTCAAGTTCCACTTCCACTACTTATTACCTGCATAATTTTATATAAGTAACGTAATCTCCCTACAGCTAAGTATTCCCAAACATATAAAAGGGATTCACTGACTTTGGCTTAGCCTCAATATTCAGCCAAAAATCAGCTTCAGTCCTGGCCTTGATCTGTAGTAGGCCAAATAAGCAAATGATGGCTTCATTGACATTTCTAGTACTTCTGCATTTATGTTTGATTAATGACCATGTGATCATATAAGTTATGATCATTTCTACATCAATATAAATAAATGTATGTCAATTAGACTGAACATTAATATCTGAATATCCATTTAAGAATAAACATTGATAGCCATTCTAGAGATAAGAGTAAAAATCTTATTGCTTTATACAGTGAAATTTTACTGGACAACTGAAGTATAAGTATACATTGTGTTGTCAGAATAAAATGCAATCATTCTTAGTATGATTGTGAGAGCCAACTTTAGATACAAACTTAAAATTTTTCAAATAATTAAATAAGGAAACAGATTTACAGTAAAGATCAATATAGAGTGTTAAACTAGATAAATTAAGAACTTATCCTTTCTAAGCAAATTAATATTTATAAAACAGATGAGGCAGATTAATAAAATTAGGCTATATCATAATTCTAATCTTTGTAGAGTATACTAGTATATCACTAAACAAAACTTTAAAGAACTGACTTAATTTCTACTTAGTGATTTAGGCTACTAGAGATAGCCTTTCAAGAGAAAGTTCTATTAGGGAATTCTTCACATCTGGACAAGAAGAATTAAAAGCAAAAGGTCAGAAAAAAAAAAAAGCAGGTCAATTTTGCCATTTCAAAATTTCATTAACAAGAGAAGTTCCAAAATCTAGCAAATTATCCATAATAAAATGAAAGGGTATGGCAAGAAAACAGAGAAAACTGAGGACTCAAAATGCATTTTCTTCTCAATAAACTTCCAAACAGCTTCATAAATTGCTTTAATATGAAAATTCCTTATAGTTTGGGGTCTAGATACTTAAGCTTGTTGAAAATGACTGCTTATAGATAACGACTATCAATCTAGAATTTTTCAAATATGCAGCATAATTTTCAGGAGCAAACTAACAGCTGACATGTGGAGTAATTATATCTGCATTATTATGTCAAACATTTAATATCTGATCACTAATTTCATAAAAATATTTCTTGAAATTTTATATTTATTCTTGTATCCCAGAAGTTCATCACATCAGTCAAATTGATGATATTTGACTTTAGCCTTGGATGAGTATCAATTAACATATGGCCACTTGGCTTTTGCTGAAAATTTAGGTTTTGATGCATCTCAAAAACTGGAATAAAAACACACAACACATGTGTTTGTGTGTGCACACACATGCATGCAGGGAGGGAGGAAGATAGCGAAAGAGAGGAGAGGACAGGTGGGAGAGAGAAAGAGAATTAGTTCACAGCATATCATATATACTCAAACGTTACAGTACATCAAACTTGTTTTATGCTACTTCACAGTACTTATTAATAGAAAAGCTAAGATACCATACCCCAGAGCTAAACAATTTAGTCCCATTCAATCTGAGCAAATTCCAAAGAAAAATAGGATTATATTTAATAGTACTAACCAAATATTTTCACAAATGTGTATATTTATAACTACAAAAGTTAAGGTAGTTTGTCTAGAAGTTTATTCTTATGCAAACAGTTGTTGAGTGCTTACTATGTAAGTGTTCCATGTTTATACATATTCAATCCTAATAATAACCGTGTTAGGCACATTCTGTAATACATCAAGGAATTAAATGTACACAGCATTCATATATTTTGAAAACAAAATGTTAGGACTCTTGAAAGTGACTTTCACTGTGTGGGAGCCAAATTTATTTTTCACTGAAAAATAGCTCTCAAATTGTAATGGAAATAAATAGTAAAATTAAATTAAACACAAAATATTTGCTTTAAAGAAAAATTTCAGGAGTCTCTCTGCTCTGGTGCATTACTATTTGGGGAAAGAATAGGCTCAGAAGAAGGTCACAGAAATAACTGAATAATACTAATTAACTAACTAAATATCTCTGGCTTAACCAGTACCCAAACCTTGGTTTAGAAGATAGTTCCATTTCCTTCTATGACCCCTTGTTTAACTCAAGTCTTACTTTCTGTCTCTATTCTTCAGCTGGAGGGCTCTAGCTACCTGAAATGCTTAAACCTTCCTACTTAGCAGGAGTGGAGGGATAGGAAGAAAGTGGGGAAATAGGAAGGGACTGAAATAAGGCAGTTTTTCGAGAAATATTTTCTATTCTCTGGATTGTTAATAGGTGACCCAGACTAAGGAAGAACTCAGTGGTCAAGTTAGGGACCTGGTAAGCAAAATTAAAGCGCTTTTTTGTTTGTTTACTTACTACAGGATTTGCTAAAATAACTTTTAACATACCAATGTTACATATAGAGTGTACATATATGGTAAACATTATTTCCCAAATTTATTTGACCATGACTTCTATATTCTGGGAGTGCTTCGCAGTACTAGAGTCCTACCAATTAGCACTGAGAAAGCAAGGATAACAACTAGAACAGTATATTCGGCCCAGAGCAAATTCCTTATGAAGACACAAGCAAGAAGAACAACCTATAACTAACATGAAATGTAATCCTAAGAAATACCAAACAGTCTCAATAAAAATTTTAATTAAAAAATGAGAAACAAGAATAAAAGATTATCCAGGGGTCTCGATAACTTTTTTTTCCAAAAGCACAAAGCTTTAACACAACCTTTAAAGAACGAAGAAAATATAATCAGAAATATCAAAATTATTTGATCCAGTTAAGGGGGAAAGTCAAGTTTTATATCCAAATCAACAGGCTCATGTTTCCACTAGCAAGAAGTTACTATTACTCCAGTGGGAAAGGAGTGACTTGCTTGATTGACTACATTTGAGAGACGGTCTAGACAAAGTGAGGCTCATCTCCTGGTTCTCTCTTTCAGGATCTGCTTTCCCAGAGAAGATGCATTCTGCTCTGCTGCCCACTACATGCTGCAGGAGAATCCTACAGTTACAGAGAATTATCCCAGACTATTTGCAGAAGTCTGTCTAGTTTAGGGGTGGGAGCCATTTTGCATATATACCTAAAGCTAACTTCTTTAGCTAACTAATTAGAGAAAGCAGATACGTTTCCTGTGTCTTACATATCAATCTGGTTCTTGTTTTCTAAGACACAAGTACTTGTTTCCTTGGGAGAAAATCAAAGTTGGATCTGTTCTCTGCATAAAATTTCTAAAAGGTTAGCCTACAAGAGCATTTCCAGCATGTCAAAAGATGGGTAAGTTATGGCTAAAACCCTTCTTTGTAGGATGGGAATGACAGTCATATGGAAAGAAAAACAATTCTAAAAATACACATTATTTAGTTCCTAAGCCTATAGTGCCATTTTTTAAACTCCATTGTGAATTCTATCTTCCACCAGAATAAGTTATTATTTAGTCATTTAAGTGTCAGCAAATTAGCTCAAAGTTAAACACACCTGATTACAGTTGAGCACACTGCTTTAAATGGTTTGTTAACTGTTCCTAAGATATATGACACGTTAATGGCATATAGTCAGATTTGTTCATTCGACAAGTCTTTATTAAGCAGGGAGTTAACTTATGGTTACACGGAAAAAATACTTTTTTTTGCTCTTGAGAGGCTCACAGACATGAAATCATTAATTATATTCCAGTATAATTAATGCCCTTGCATAATCAAAGCTCCCCAGCAAAGTCAGAAGCACTTGCATGAGATGACAGGGATAATGTGTGCTAGCAGAAGGGTGGTCTTAGCCAATTAAAACAAGTGATGACAGAAACCAGAATGCCAATTTTTAGCTATCTTCCTAGACAATGTACAAACTAGGACCACTAGGCAGAAAGTAATCAGATACTTTTATCCAAGACAAGTTTTATGCTTTCCCTCCCACATGCCCCTCACCCTAGTTCTTCTCCCCAGCCATGGCCAGACTTTCCTCTGAACCTGTGTGCATCAGCATGTTCTAGAAACAGTCTAGCTAACTTCACCCTGGTTAATCACAGCATACAGGTTTGGCCTTCTAGGCCCCTTCTCAAGAGGGGTTTTTAGAAATATGTACTGTCCTTTAAACTAGCTTAATCTGCCCCGGCCCTGAAAAAAGAATATTAGGTCAGAAACCCTCAGAGATCTCAAGTAGAAACCAGGTCAGTTTTTCTCTCTACTCTGAGCTAAGGGCAGTATTTCTCAAAGTGTGTTACATGTTTAAAAACACTGATATCAGATGCGGAAAATGGTTATATTGGTAAGTATCAAATGCAAAGGAGAAAACTTACAATTTCACATTTATTTCAGGAAAAAAGAAACCTTCCAAGTGTGCTGTATAATAAAAGGGGTTAAAATGCTACACACGCACTTATGGTCCTAGCCCTGCTGCCTAAGTACTGCTATGAATAACTGCCAAACAGTCAGATATTTACCAGTGTTCCTTGTGCTAGATTTAAACAATAAATGGAGTTTAAATTAGAAATTTCCCTCCGCACATCCAAAGATTTTAATAAGTTCCAAGAGGGCAGGGATTTTCATCTTTTCTTCATTAAAAATCTCCAGTACCTGGCACATAGGTGTATCAAATATTTGAATGAATGACTGATTGAAGAAAAATAATAACAAAACTTCAGAAATGAAGATAAGGGATGATAAACAGCTATAAAAAGCTTACTGTGTGCTAGGAATTATGCCAGCAATAACATTAAAGACTTATTTCAATCCTTATAACAACATGATAGGATAGAGATTCAAAGTCAGGTCTGTCCATGCTCATGATAAGTAAAACTGTAACTTTTAATGACAGCTTATGCAGTATTCTATATTTTCAAAGTATACATATAAATTTTTTGTTACTGGGTAACATTTACATAACACAACCATAAAATCTATAATGTAATCAAGTATATAAAATATGCTCTTAACAATTTACAAAGCCAGCATAAATCAAATATAAATGAAAATACGTAAGTAAAAATAATCTCTGTAACATATTTTCTTTGTCATTTGTAGGTAAGACTATTGATAATCACCTAAACAAAAAAATTAATTTATAGCCAAATTAATCAAGGGTTTTTAAATTAAACTTATATGACAATATAGTGGTTGTCTTCCCAATAACAATCTATTAATGAAGGTGTTTCCATTATTTTATGGTATTTTATACTTAACATTTAAGTTACTCTCTCCTAAATATTTAGAATACTAAGCCATTTTACTTTTAAACAATGAAGTCTCGAAAAAAAATGTGCAAAATACCTCAAAGTATGAGATTATGAAAAAATTTACTGAGAAATGTCATACATACTAAATGATTCATAAAGAACAATAAAACAAATACCCACCTGCATCTACCACACAAGAACAGTGTCACTAGGGTGATCATCTAATGCACAAACTAAACTGTAACACTTGAGAAAAAAGGTAATGCTGGTAAAACTTACATCAGTACCATAAGCATGAATTGGAACTATCCTGGGCAAATCAGAACTTATGATTATCTTATTTATCTGTGAGTTCAGAAGTTCCCTGATTGCCCCTCAAAGTTCATATCGCTTCTTCCTCCTTGCAAGAGGTAACCATGAAAATAAATGTATGTATCCATTTTACTGAATGAACATTTGTCAGGTTTTTGTTTGTTATTATGAACATTCTTAAACATGTCTCCTAACCAGATGTCTCCCGGCACACAAGTAGAGTTTCTCTAATGTATTTAACTAGGAGTAGATCTTCTAAGTTGTAAGGGTTAAGTGTGCGTTCAGTTTTCATAAATATTATGCAGTAGGTGAGCTAATCATTCACTAATATTTTCTTTTAGCTTAATTTTTTCTTTTATTTATATAACTTACCTCTGTAATCTGTTTTGATTTTTTGATTTATTATGTGTGGTGACAATCTAATTTTTTCCCTTCAAATAGCTAATTTTCACAGTTGTATATATTGAATCATCAATCCTTTCTCAGTTGGTTTGGCATGCTTCCCCCCAAATCAAGTTCTTATACAAGCTAGAATCTATGTCAGCCCTATCTATTGTGTTCTATTGGGTTAACAGCACTGATGTTATTCATTATGATGATATGGTCCATCAACCAGCACAAGAGAATATACCTGTTTAGTGACCAGAAAGCTTGTGCTCCTGGATTTATCCTCTCAATCTCTCCTGGTCACAAGTTCTGACAATTATGCCTCCTTTTAATTTGTCCCATTATTTGCACACTATAAAGTTACTAAATGCTTGAAGAAACTTGTGAAATATCTGTTACCCTGGGGTTCCAAGAAAGACAGAAAATCACACTTTTTCTCAAAATTAAAACCAATATATTTCTTACTATTTGAACCCTTACTATAGGAGTATTTGCTATAATGATTTGCAAAAGGAATTTTTTAACCCAAAATATGCTATCCAAATTGAAATCCACTCTAATGAATGTGCACTCGCACCAGTAAAAATGTGCAGGTGTCCAAGGGATCAAGAGTGATACAATTTTATCTAAGCTGTTGTCTGACAGAATACTGTCTCCCGCTCAAGTTATTTAGAGGTATTGCTCATTATCCCTGTTTTTTCCCCACCTTTTTCTTTGAAGAGTTTAGCCTTTTATGGGTCCCAGAGTTAGCTTCTACTATATACCTGGAAGCACAGTCTATCTTGGCCCAGTTTAAATAGTATCTCTAACATATTATTTTGTTATTTATGTTATAGTACACGCAGTACAGGAGAGCATAGCACTAATTTGATACTGAACAGAATCTCTGAGTCCTTCATACAACTAATGAATTCATAAAATGTTAAATAGCATGATGACTTTTCTCATTTAAAATTATGGAATTCATAGACTAGATGCAATCTGAAAATCTGCTACTACACAAGCTTTTGATAATTAACTTGATTGGAGTCCTGACATTGTCATTTGGTAAATTATAAACTCACATCCCAGCCTTGTCTCTGATTACACCCAGGTGATCTTGAAGTTCTGGGTTTTCCCAAACTCTTACAATCTCTGGTTTACTAATGGTACGCTAAATCACATTCAGTGTTTATGGCTCTCATTAGTCTTGAGAAGCATATGACTGTTTCTTCCTAGTTTGGACAACTGTACATAGTAAATGCTCTATAAACAGGGGCTGCTGTTAACATAATAATCAAATATAAGTAAATTATTTTATTTTAAATATTGGAAAAACGGTATTTGTAGTTAAAAAAACTTTAGGCAGTGAAGTTATTACATAACCTCTAGATCTCGATACTCACAATACTTATGTATTCCAACATGAACGCATCATACTGCGGCACATGTGAAGGTACCTTTCAAAAAGGTCATTTAAGTTTATATAACTGACACCCCTACCAAAAGCAAACATGATCATTTCATCTATTATACCAAAATAAAAGTTCTCCAAATAGTTGGGGAAAATCAATTTGTTCATGACTAGATCCTATATTCTATCATCTTATCCTTTTCTTCTGACAATGCTCTTAAGTGAATATGTGATGCAGAGACAATATAAAAATGAGTAAGAAAAGATTCCTGCTTTTAACATCTAACCCTGTACTTGACACATGGTACGTGTCAAATATGTTTGTCTAGTCAATGAAAAGAATTACCTGGCACGCTAAGATTTTTCTTTTGAGTAAAGCTGAGCAAATTCTTATTTTATCCACAGAGAAAAAATTAACTCAAGAAAAATCAAACAAAATCTTCTTACCCACAGTCTGGAGCTGGACACCACCTACAATCAGGATCTGCAACGAGCCACCGTCTTAGCATAAATTCTTCATATTTTTCCATTAAGACATCATCACTTAATATCAAGCGAATATCATGGGGATTAAATCGTTCAGTACATTCTGGGCAACTGATATTAACTCTACTTTCAGAAATTTCTATCCTTAGATATTGTCGTAAGCAATCCACACAAGATCTATGATGACAAGTCATTATTTCAGGAAATCTGTCTTTAGAATGCCGCAAAAGGCACAAGGGGCACTCAATAAAGTCTCCAATTTGTTTGCTGATGGAAGTTAATCCATTGTCAGAGGAGGTATTTGTAGAGAAAATGGAGTTCTTATCAGTACACATTTCAGAATGTATACTTTCAATACTTGCAATTCCATCCACCCCGCCATTTAGCTCCCTTGATTTACGTTTGTTATCCTTTTTCCTCCGAAACAGAGAGCCTATTGAAATTCTTCTTTTTTTGGGTGCCTTTTTGACTGAAGGCAAGCTCACAGATGAAGCAGAAGATTGAAGATCTCGATCTGAACCCATTTGCCGATGTAAACTCATGTCTAAAATACTCATTAGAATTGAGTCAGGGTCTGTGTTTACACACAGCCCTTCATTATATTTAGAGATAAAACTTATTTCTTGTTCTTGCATTCAGATTAAGTCATGATGTTAGAAAATCCTACTTGGTTCCTTCAGAGAGTTCTTGAGAAAGTTCAATTTACCGAAAACTGTTATCATAGATGTTCTGAAAAAACAAAACAAAACAAAACAAAACACCAAGATTATTTCATTATATTCTTAGTATGAATGTTTTTTAATAAACTTATAAACTCTCTATGAAACTTCAAACAAGTATGTTCTTTAACACGTAGCTTTTAAAAAAAACAAAAATAAGGCCAGTTGGGTAGCATACAAGAGAATATGTAAGACCAATGCTGAAATAACAAGGACATTCTTTAGTCTTAATAAAAGAGTCTAGATTTGTGTGACCTTATTAAAATCTTGTACAAAACTTTTGATCATTATCACACTCAGACCTCAATGATTCCCATTGCCTTTATGAGTTTTAAAAAAATTGACAATAAAATGTATGCACAAATACAAAGAGTTAAGCAGAGCTTACATAATCTTGAACAAACTGTGTATGTATGGAGGGGGGAGTGTGCTCTTACACTGTCAGATACGTTATAGTAAATTAAGAAGACACTGTGGTACATCACAAACATGGACATAAAGACCAATGGAACAGAACACAGTCCAGAAAAAAAAAGTCCCATATATACACAAGGATATTTGATTTACTATCAAAAATAACACTGCTGAGCAATAAGAATGGTCTTGTCAAAGACAAAACAAAAACAACATAATACTGTTTTACTGGTAACCATCTGAGAGACAAAAGGAACTTAATCTGTAACCTACAGCTAACCCCCTGCATAAAGGTCAATTTCAGATGGTTTATAGATCTAAATGTGAGAAGTAAAATCATAAAGCTTCTAGGAGTCAATAGAAGAGAATATTTCAATAAAAAGATTTCTTAAACGGAACATACTAAAGAACTTACCATAAAATAAAAGATTGTTAAAAAGGACTATAATAAAACAAAGAGACAGTATTCAGATTAAGGGAGTGGGAGAAGACATTTGCCACACATAACTAATAAAGAACCAGTATCTAGAATATGGAAAGAATCCTTACAAATCCTTACAAGCAGACAATCCAATAGAAAAATGGACAAGGGACATTAACAGACACTTCACAAAAGAATATGAAGAAGTGCTCAACTTCATTCATAATACACATTAAAGCTACACTGAGAGACCACTACACACCCAGCAGGATGGCTAAAATTCAGACTGACGTTTCCAAACATTAGCAAAGATGTGGACTGCTGGTAGGAGTGTTAGATGGCACAACTACTTTGGAAAACTGTTAAACAGTATCTACCAAATATGAACATATGGATACTCTATTACCCAATTTATACGCCTAGATATGAATGCACATATGCATTAAAATATATACATAACAATATTCATAGCAGCACTAGTTATAATAAGCCAGAACACTGGACACAACCCATATTCCTTCAGTAGTAAAGTGGATAAATAAATTGTGGTATATTCATTCACACTCTAGGATACCAGAAAGCAATGAAAATGAACAAAATACTGCTACAAACAAAACAAGGATGAATTTCACACAAAAGGATGGATACTGTATAATTCCATTTAAGTAACATTCAAAACCAGGCAGAACTAATCTATGATGTTACAAAAGTCAGGACTGTAGCTACCTTTTGAGGAGGTACAAGTATACAAGTATAGTGGTTACAAAGACATGTACTCTTTGTGAGAAATCACTGACCTACAAACTCACGATTAACGCACTTCTTTGGATGACTGTTTTACCACAAATAAAGGTTAAACAACAACAACCACCTGAGCTGATATCCATACACATCCTTGAGAAAGTCATACTGATTTTGTCAATGCAAAATCTAGCAAAACATTTCACTCAGGCAAACTCTATTCATGGCCATCAATTTATATTTTTCCCATCATTTGCAGCACCCTCCCTTAATTCTGAGGAAAATATAGAGTGTAATGATAGATTTTACTAAAATTTTATACGTATTTTCTTCTTTATATTTTCTCTTGCATCTCAAAATGCTCTCTGTACTCGAGGGTTCAATATATGTATCACAGACCAGAACTGGACCCCTGGGAATCTATCTTGGGTATCTTGTCCTAAGAATTTATCGCTTAAAATATAAAACCAGTGGTACTTGATGAGTATCACCCTGTGGACTTTCTCAAAATACACACTTTTAGAAATTTGATAGCCAATTTGATAGAAATTTATTACCCAAATGAGAACCTGGTAAGAATGAATGGAGGTGCTGTTAATATTTAAACTAGGATAACAGGGGCAAACTAGAACATATGGTCATCCCACTTAGGAGGCTGTTCTAAAATATGGTGCCAATAAACACATATGCCTCAAAGGAAAATAAACGAATTTGAATACTAAAAATTTACTATTTTTACATGATAAAAAATACTATAAAGTTGAAAGACATGATAAATTAGTAAAAGACATATATAAAACAAACAAATTTCCTTACTATCCACATTAGTAAGAAAAAATGTACAACCTAATAGTAAAATAAGTAAAGATATAAGGAGAAAGAGAATTAGAAAAATTAGGAAGAAAGGATAAACAGTGTTCAACAACAATAACCACCACAGAAATGAAAATTCAAACATTAGGTATCATCTTTGTACACATTAGACTGACAAAGGTTGAAAGGGTTGGTGAGTGTGTACTCGAAGAAGCAAGCACCTCGCTGTTGGGAGGACTGCAAATCAGCACAGCTTTGGGGAATCAATTTGGCATTATTTATTAACTTCAAAACGGAACTACTCTTTAATAGCAATCCTCGTGAAATTTATCTTCCAGAAAAATATAAGAACATAAGTGTGCAAAGACATATTGTGCAAGGAAGTCACAGCAGTGCAGTTGGTAGAAGCAAACAAAACAAAGCAAAAAACCCCACACAAAATCTGGAAATAAATTGTCCAATAGGGGACTGGTAAAAAATAAATGAACCAACTACAATCTATGTGTAATGATAAGGAAAGATCTCTCTATATAGTACCGAGTGAACAATAATAATGCAAAAGTACTATTTATAGTATGAACCAATTTGTGGAAAAAACACACACATACAGTCCTACATGTACACACACAATTTCGGAAAACTGTTAAGAAAGCATTAACAATGCTACCTTGGGAGAACAATGTTTAGTATTCACTTTCTGCATCCTGCATAGTTTATAATTTTTTCATGAGCCTCTATTGCCTACAGTTTAAAAATAAAAACCTAACTGAACCCCACAAACAGTAACAAAAAACATAATCTACTTTAGAGCTACCCAGTCAATGAGGCTGTAGCCCTGAATTTGTATATTCTGAAAATGTTTCTCTGTACTTTAGTTGCACGCTATGGTCAAAAACTACTAATACTAAAGAGACTGCTAAGCACTCTGACTTAAAAACAGAATTCTATATAGACTTGGTCTCTAAATCAAGGCTCCTTGTTTTTCATTACTTTAGGTTGACTTAAAAACAGAATTCTATATAGACTTGGTCTCTAAATCAAGGCTCCTTGTTTTTCATTACTTTAGGTACTAAAAATAAAAGTTCCACTTAAAAAAAAAACAGTTTATAGTCATTGTCCACCTATGGGGTTACAGTTAGGTGTACTTAACCACCAATGGTACAGAGTTAGAGAAACATTAAAAAAAAACCAAACACATAATTTAGTGACTAATCTTTTGTAGAAATAATCCACAAAAGGTGTTTGCAAGCATGTGACTGAAGAGTTATCTCAATCAAGGGGTCTTTGGCCTAATTTCAGAGTTAAAATCTGGCCCAGTATGTGCTGAACCTGAGGTTATCACCATGAACAAGACAGACACCGTCTCCATCCTCAATGTGGTATGTCTGGAGAAGAAATACCTACCACAAATCCAATTATTATAAACCTATACACATTAAATTTGTCTCTGTAACTACATCTCTTGAATCAACTTTTACCAGATTTAGATGGAGTCTTTGAGACATTACAGCAAACTACAGGCTATTACAGAATTTACCTTAAAAAGAGAGGAAGCCATCTTGCAAGCCAGCTAAAGCAAAATTAATAGGAGGTCTTACATAACAGCAGATTCAGAAGATACGGTCAATATTTCATTCCACCGCCCTGAAGTGTAGGCATATCCATATCTCCCTTCTCCTCCTCGCAATGATTTACAATTTACAAGTTTTAGCCATATACATTTTTTCACTACTCTGATTTTGCAGATGGACAACCAGAGATTCAGAGTATTAAGAACTAAACCTAACAATTTTATTGGTACATGAAATTGAGATTATATGGGTCACCCATACAAAGAGTTTTTAATCAAACTGTTTATTTGCATAAACATTTTAGAAATTAGTAAACTGACTTGGATTTCTAAGACTACACTCTAAACCACTTAAAAAAAAAAAACCACTATAGAAATTCTGCCAATGTGAACAGGACAAAATATGTGAAGAATCTTTCAGTGATTCAAGAACTTTACTTATTTTTAGAAAAAGCAGATTTCATTCTCCAGTGGGGAAAAAAATCTATTACTTGCATCATTTAATATAGCACTATTCTTTTTTAACTCAGCTTTTCAAAGTAAACTATCAGCTGTATGAATCTGTAAGTGCTATTGTTATGTTCTGCCTCAAAAATGCACTCACCATTAAGACAAAAATATTATTTGAATTTTAAAACAAATAGTTGGGTTGCTGATTGGAAAAATAAGGGAAAATATGTTGTATATAATATTATCACTAGACAGTAGAGGTTTTAAAGTGCTTTTTATTTGTGTCTTAATTTAAATCTCACTCCCCTATGGAATGGGTATTACTATCCCTATCTGATAGATGAGAAAACTGAAGTTCAGAGAAGGGTAAATATTACAGAGTTAGTAAATGACAGGATTAGGTGTCAAATTCAGGTCTTCTGATATCTAAGTCTCAGTACTGTCATTTGTCAGCAGTCACCTTCATGAAACAACCTTTCTAATAACTAAGAAGATATCAAAAATTATCTCAGAAAATGAAAGACAATTCTTTTTTTCATATCATCTAGGGCTGGTCTTAACTATTCCTCAACTCCAAGCCTCACTCAAGCTATTCCCTTTTCTCTCCTCCTAACCAAACTGTACTCAAGTTTTATAACTCAGATAAAATTTCACTGTTTTTCTTCCGATTACCACCTTCAATGTTTTAATAAGGTTTTAAAGGTAGAACTTGAATATTTGTGATTTCTTTAGCACAACACAGAGCCAAGATAGTGAGTGTCATGAAAATAAACATTGTGAATAAATACCAAAGAAGTATTTCTTAAAAATGACACAATATCACTAAAGTGATGATACTATTCCATAGCCACAAGAAAGTATCAATCTAGTTATTTCATTGTCATACCTCCTAAGAATATACATGTTTTATTTTTTTTAAGTCCAATTAATTCATACTGGGTTTACAAAGACAAATACGAAGTCTGCTGGATTAAATACAGGATAAATTATATATAAAAACCTAAAATAGTTCATACCATTTCAGAGCAGGAATAAATTATAAGAGGCAGTAAATATACTTAATGATATAATTTGAAAAATATCCAACTCCTAATAATCCCCAACTTAGCAAGCTCTTTAAAATGACTTACTATCACAAGGATTTGTCAAAATACAGTGCCTTAATAACACGAAGAAAAGTGGTTGGGGAAAAAGATAACTGAGGTTGACCTCAGTTTGGCTTAGTGGGAATACCTTCCTCCCCAAATAAAAGTATGGATCTGTAATTAAAAACGCTAGAAGAATTTAGTTACTGAAACAGAAAAGGAGGGTCAAATACAAATAGATCCCATATTATGTATTTTCAACTAAGTATCTAAAATCATAAAGGAGGCAATTCTCTAACACCAATGTCACAAGAAATTTCAGTCACCTCTTTAGTGAAATATGAGAAATGTCTTTTTTCCCCTCTTTCCCAGTCTAGCACAACTCCAGCAAGTAACCAAGACTCTGCCAACTGCTGTTACACACTTTCATCCCCCTGAAGAAACTGGTTGGAGAATTAGTTTTTAATCACTGGCAAAGAAGCCCCACTCAATGTACTTCAATTGAAGAGCAGCACCTGAGATTGGTATTAAGGACAAAGACCTGAATCTGCTTACCTGACCTTCTCTAGTCCATAGTGCTTACATCTCTTTAAAGTCAAGATCTCTTGATTCGTACTTTTTTGTACCTCTTTAGGAATATGTGTGAAATTAAGAAATAAGAATAACTCAAAACAAAAGTATTTCTACCACACATATCAAAACTTTGTGGACCGTAGGTTTAGTAGAAGTGCTGGTAACTTTGTATTAACTCATCATAAAATACATCTAATTTGGCAGCATGCTATTTTTTTATATTTCATAAAAATTACAGAAGTTGACCATTTCAAGTGAAGTATATAACCAACAATTACCATATTGTTTTAAGTGAAAATGTGTTTCAGATTTTAAATGCTCAAGTTTTAAACACAGGATACATAAGCACAGTCAGAAAGTTCAAATCCATAGGAACAGTAGCCCATTTTTTAATAAAAGCTGTATGTATCAGTCAAGGTCCCGGCAAAAAAAAAAAAAAAAAGCATTTTCAAAGAGCTAACTGAAGGGCTATTCAGTATCTGCTAGTGCTTCACATAAATCCAATGAGAAATCAACAAAGTAGCCCAAGTGAGGCAGTCCTTAGAGGTCAACCCCTTCTGGGAAGGCAGAGCAAGGCAGGGAAGGGTAAGGAGTAAAGCTCGAGGGGCTAATAAAAAACATCCAGTCTGGATGTATAAAGAAGAGAATTTGGGAGTCAAGACATGGCCAGCCAGTATTAGTTATAAAATCCTAGATAAAGTACACTCCTGAGTCTGTGATCTCCACTACAAAATATGAATGATACCACTTACTTCAAATAGATGTTACAAGAAGAAAGTGAAATTGACATGTGCTGAAAGTACCTAACAAAGCCTGGGACTATACTAAATGTTAGTTGAAATGAAATGTAAGACAAGCTCTGTATCTCTAGTACCTAACACAATGTGTAACTTACAGTAGGTGCCAAATAAGCTTTGGCTAAATAAATTATGATAGAGAACACATATAAGTGGAAGTGAGGAATTGAGGATTCTGTTCACATCTTTGCTTTCACCTTGTTATTGCTGTGAAATCCTTATTAAGTGATATAACCCTACTACATCCAGCTTTTTAAACTGAAAACACAAGAATCTTTACCTCATAAAGGATAAAGGATATTGCTATAGGATAAATAAGACATGTTGACATGATACAACTTCGAGAATTACAGATTTAAAATATCAACCAATAACCATCTCCTAACCATAAACACTTTAGTAGCATCTTCTAGCCACCCATGAGTCTAAAGGATTTAAGACTCATGAGAGGGTACTGTGGAGATAGAAGACTGGGCAACAAAAGTACATAGACAATAAAGAAATTATTTCCCAAGAGAAAATCACACTATACTCTCGAATATCTGTTTTTGTCTGTTACTCAACTAAAATTAGGTTTCTTCTGTTACTGCTCAAAAAGGTAAAAATGTGAAGAAAATCCAATAATTCTGTGTAGATAAATACTAAGGATAAAAGCAGAGTACCTACAGCTTCTAATTTTAATTTCTTTTACTGATGTCTGACACACACGATGTCTAGCACCTATAAAACATGCATGTAATAAAAGTAGCATATAAAAATACTTACTAGCACTGTTGAAGAAAATGAAAAGAGGGCTAAGTATAAAGTTATTTTTTGTTTGTGTGAGGAGAGAATAGGTACAGAGATTCCCAGCAGAGTTTCTACTGAGCATTAATTCTGGTGGCTAGTGAAGCCTAAAAAGAAACAAGGCTTTCTATTTTATATGCTACTAAAATACTCTTTTATATTAAAAAAATGCTATTAAACTTCTTCAGTAATATATGCCTATGTTGAGAGGTGAAGAGAAGATGATGAATAAGGCAAAATTTAAATTTTAATAACTATATATTTGGTATTATAATATAATATTTGGTTTTCTCCCATGTTTACAAGTCACATTTCACTTTTTGTGAACTAACCACATGTTCATATTCTGCTGTTAGGCTTTTCTTTATTGATGTATAAGATCTATTTACCTATAAAGGAATTTTGCTATTATATGTCAAATACATTCATTTTTTAAAAACTGTATTTGTATGTTTTTTTTCCAGTGTAGAAATTTCAAAATATTTTGTGTGTCAAATTCACATAACTTTCTCCTTATTATCTTTGGGATCTATATCTGTCTTGGAACTACCTTGTTCATTCCAAGATTATATTTTTAAAATTTGCTGTTTTTTTCCTATAATTTATTTATTGCTTAAATCTCTCATCCATTTCAATTTACTTTCACATTAGAAATAAGTAGCTATCAAAATTTGATTTTTTTCTAAATGGCTAGCCAGTTATTTCACACCACTTATTGAATAATGATCTCCCTTTCTACCTACTTCTGACTTTTGATAAGTTACTTCTTGGTGTATGAATTTCCTGCTATCTAGATGGCATGGACTTCTAAAATACGCTCTTGAAACAAACTACAAAACTGTTTTGCTCCAATTTCTGTTTCAATCAGCCAGAAAGATACTTATTTCCCTGAATTCTCATCAACATCCTATATTATTTCAATAGCTCTAAGTGACCAAAAAAACCAAAAAAAACCAAAAGTAAATACTTACACTTCCTCTTTCAGTACTAAACAAATGGAACATTGTTACACTTACAGCTCTCTTTAATCTTTCAATGATTTATCTACTCATATTTTTTGCCTATTTTTACACTGGAACATTAATGTCCCCCTTTAGTTAACAAATGTAACTAAACCATTTACTGGGCAAAACTATTGAAAAGATTATCACGCTTAAGGTTAGAAATAAACTGAAACAAATTGCTGGCTCTGAAATAGCTTTTCTAATGCAATTAGAATCGTTAGCCACTTGCAAGTTTGGAATATATCATTATTGTACATGAATTTATCTAAGGGAAATATGAATAATGTTTTCAGCCTTCTTTATATACCTACAAACCTACCACAAGTGGTCTAATGTTAAAAAGGGAATAAATAATTTCAACTCAATTTCCTATAAATGGGGGAAGTAAAAGTAATTCAGCAGATCATTAACATAGGCAGGTATCACTTTCCAGCAAGTTTTTTGGAAAGTGAATGCTTACCAGGACTCAGACTATCTTGAGCTCTAGCCTTTAGATAGTATCTATGATCTCCTAGAAACACAAAGCTGAAAGTTCAGAATAAACTACTCCCATATGCCACAAAGCCTCCCTAAAGGGTTCTTAAACAGCTTCATAAGCACACACCTGCCACATTTACCTATTTAAGCCAATTCTTATTTGGGAAGTAGAATAGAATGGTATTTTGTGGCTTTAATAACACATTACAAATTGTATTAATAACTCAATCCACTACAAAAAATAAGGTGCTACAGAATGAAAAAGCATTATTTGTTCCATTTTTCCAATACAAAAGATTTAAAACATTTAGACTAGGTCATTCCAGGGACCCTTTGTTCAGAGGAACAAACAATATACCAATAGGGAAATGGTAGGAAAAGGATAGTGCAAAACGGCAGGTATGAGGGAGTGTCCAGAGACATGCAGGTTTTAAAATTGGTTTTAAAAAAGATACCCAGGTGTCAAAAAATTTTTTTGAACTGGTTAAAATATTCACTGCTACAGATCAACAGAAGGGAAACACTAGTCTGAGATCTTAGTCAAGTCTGTCTACTTTTTGTATTTCAATTTCCTTATTTGAAAGCTGAAGTGGCTGGATGAGATAATGTTTAAGGTCTTTTAGTTCTAAAAGAATATGATTCTAATATACAAATATACAGACAGCTATAATACAGAGTATACTCTAGGGTTAAAAGTGGATAATTACTGTTTTCTGAGATAATTTTTGTTTCTGTTCTTAAAAAAACATCTCCAAAATCTCTCAAATGTTAGTATACTCTTTTGTCTTAGTAAATCCATTGAAGTACTATTACCTTTGCAAGTTAAATCTTACAAGTTTCATCATTAATCTGAATAATTCCACTATTTGTACAATTACAAGTATTAAGTGTTTGGGCTAATTCTGTCCTAACCATTTTTTTGGAAGTTTTTTTTTTTTTAAATAAAATGTATTGATAACAGCAGTATCCTGCCTCTCCAATTTTGGAAGTTCACTTGTCTCTTTCTCCTAAAGACTATGAGGGGTTGGGGAAGAGGAAACCTGGTTAGGGTAAAGCATTACGTGTTTCTTTCATTTTCCGACGTTCGTACATAAGGAGATAGCGTACAGGCTGGAAGGGCTATTTGGTAGAAGTTCTGAAAGCTATTTATAAAACTTTCTTCAAATTATAGAGTAATTCTCAGAAGGAACAATATCTCTTGGGAAACAGGCACAATGAGCGAAATGTGTCCGTTTTTCTTTGGATACAAAGCATTCATACAGCCTCTCTCTAAACACGTCCCCTCAAATAAAACCAAAACTAAAAAACAAATGAAATATTAACTTCATAAGGGAAGAAAACAAATAAGGAAGTATATTATAAAGAAACCATAAGAGTTCAGGTAAGAATTACACAATAGGTAAACAATCAAAAGGTTTATCATTGTTATGGTTTTCTCATTAAGAATTCAAAAGAAACAAAACAGGTTTAACTGAAGTCATGAAACATATTACTAAATGAGATACATTAGATATTTTACTACAGAAATCCAACTATAGATATTTAACTGTAGGGAGCATCAACCTAAAGACAAATTTGAAAAATCAGCAATCGAGACTGAATCTCAAGTAAGTTATGAAGATACAAAGAATGAAAAGGGTACAAACCTGGCACTATTTCATAAATGCTAGTCACGCACAGGTGCACCTGCCAGACACGTGATTGCTCGTCCCAGATCACAACACCAACTTTATTCTGGCTGCAGAACCCATCCTTCTAGTGAAACTAGTGTTCTAATCTAATCTTAACATTTTTAAGTGAGAAAATTGTAGTCGAGAGCTACTCAGTTCAAGATATCATCACTAGCTACATGAAACTATGTAAGTTTAAACTAAAAAAATTTTTAATTTCAATTCCTCAGTTGCACTAGTCACATTCCAAATACTCTACAGCCATATGTGGCCACTGGCTATCATATTGGACAATAAAGGTCTAGAACATTTCCATCACTGCAGTCCTGGTCTAGAGATTATTTGATTTATCCATATAGCTAACGTGGCAGAGCCAAAGTCTCAAGTTCTCTTTCTACTATCTTATTTCCTAAACAAGGCCTTCATTAATCACCTGGTTTCTGAATGATCACATTGGCCTTTCTGTTAAGCTCTGCATACAAATCTCCATTTGCTTCCTATAGATAAATAAATCTCAAACTTTGCATGACATTCAAAGCCTTTCACAATGTAACCTTAGTCTCTTACCATTCCCCAACATAAAACACAATCTAGTCAACTGATCTACTTGTTAAATATATTAACAAAACATAGTTTCACCTCCATGATGTTTTCTACGCCTTTGTCTCTGCCTGGAATACTCTTTTTCATCTTCTCTGTTCTGCTTCAAGTCCTACTCTTCTTCCAAGGCCCAACTCCTGTCTTATTTCCACAAATCATTCTAGGTCAGTAATTACAGTATTAAAGTATGAAAAATTATTTCATACTCATATAGAAGTTTACAATTTTCTAACTATGTCATCTAAATATTTTATTTTGACTGTTTGCTAGAATGTGGGGGGAAGTTAAGCAGAGTAAAGGTGATCAGGATTGTGTGTATGTGTGATGATTACAATTTTTTAAAGAGTGATCAAAACTTACTGAATGAAAAGATTACATTTAAACAAAGATTTGCAGAAGGTAAGGGAGTTAGCCATGTGGAAATCTAGGGAAAGAGCATCCAAAGTAGAGGCAACAGCCACTGCAAAGGCCCTACGGTGGAAATGTGCCTGATATGTTTAAGGAAGAGCTAGGGGCCAGAATGTGGCCAAAGGGAAATGAGCAAGACAAAGAATATATGAGATAGGTCAGAATGTTTTGGAGCCAGGTTGCACAGGGAGTTACAAGCCACTGTAAGAACTCTGGTTTTTATTTTAAGTAAGATGCGAAAACATTTGGGGGCTTCTAAACAGAGATAATTAAGAATTTAGGTAATTTAAAAGGATAATTCTTCTGTTAACAGAATGGGAAGGAAGAGGTAAGGTAGTGACATGGAGAACAGTTTAAAGGCTACTATAATACTCTAGGAGAGAGATGATGATGGGCATAAGGATATGTTTTGATGCATCTTTTTATTATTATTTTTAATTGAAGTGTAGTTGATGTACAATACTACATGCCACAGGTGCACAATATAGTGATACACAATTTTTAAAGGTTATACTCCATTTATAGCTATTATAAAATATTATAAAATATTGACTATATTGCCTGTGTTGTACCTAATAGTTTGTACCTCTTTATCTTTTACCCAATATTGCCCCTCCCCTCTTCTGTCTCTCCACTGGTAATCACCAGTTTGTTCTCTGCATCTGTGAATCTGTTTCTTTTTTGTTATAATCACTAGTTTGTTGTATTTTTTTAGACTCCACATATGATATCAGGTATTTGCCTTCCTCTGATTTATTTCACTTAGCGCAATGCCCTCCACTGTAGCAGCAATAGGAAAATTTTCACTCTTTTTTATGGTTGAGCAGTATTTCACTATAGATATACATCACATCTTCTTTATCCATTCATCAGCTGATGGACATTTAAATAATACTGCTATGAACATTGGGTGCATGTATCACATCAAATTAGTGTTTGTTTTTCATGGATACATACCCAGGAGTGAAATTGTTGGATCATATGGTAGTTCTATTTTTAGTTTTGAGAAACATCCATACTATTTTCCACAGTGGCTGCTCCAATTTATATTCCCACCAACAGTGTATGGGGGCTCCTTTTTCCCCAGACCCTTGCCAACATTTGTTATTTGTAGTCTTTTTGATGATAGCCATTCTGACAGGTGTGAAGTGATATCTCATTGTGGCTCTGATATTCATTTACCTGTTGATTAGCTATGCTGCGTGTATTTTCCTGTGCCTGTAGGCCATCTGCATTTCCTCTTTGGAAAAATGTCTACTCAGGTCTTCTATCCATTTTTCAATCAGGTTGTTTTGTTGATGTTAGTTGTATGAGCTGTTTACACATGTTGGGTATTAACCCCCTTATCAGTCATATCACTTGCAAATATTTTCTCCCATTCAATAGGTGTTTTTTTTGTTTTGTTATAGTTTCTTTTGCTGTGCAAAAGCTTTTTTTAAAACATTTTTTATTGATTTATAATCACTCTACAATGTTGTGTCAAATTCCAGTGTTCAGCAAAATTTTTCAGTCATACATGGACATATACACACTCATTGTCACTTTTTTTCTCTGTGAGCTACCATAACGTTTTGTGTATATTTCCCTGTGTTATACAGTATAATCTTGTTTATCTATTCTACAATTTTGAAATCCCAGTCTATTCCTTCCCACCCTCCGCCCCCCTGGCAACCACAAGTCTGTATTCTCTGTCTGTGAGTCTATTTCTGTCCTGTATTTACGCTTTGTTTTTGTTTTTTAGATTCCACATATGAGCAATCTCATATGGTATTTTTCTTTCTCTTTCTGGCTTACTTCACTTAGAATGACATTCTCCAGGAGCATCCATGTTGCTGCAAATGGCATTATGTTGTAGGTTTTTATGGCTGAGTAGTATTCCATTGTATAAATATACCACCTCTTCTTTATCCAGTCACCTGTTGATGGACATTTAGGCTGTTTCCATGTTTTGGCTATTATAAATAGTGCTGCTATGAACATGGGGGTGCAAGTGTCATCCTGAAGTAGGGTTCCTTCTGGATATATGCCTAGAAGTGGGATTCCTGAGTCATATGGTAAGTCTATTCCTAGTCTTTTGAGGAGTCTCCACACTGTTTTCCATAGTGGCTGCACCAAACTGCATTCCCACCAGCAGTGTAGGAGGGTTCCCTTTTCTCCACAGCCTCTCCAGCATTTGTCATTTGTGGATTTTTGAATGACGGCCATTCTGACTGGTGTGAGGTGATACCTCATTGTAGTTTTGATTTGCATTTCTCTGATAATTAGTGATATTGAGCATTTTTTCATGTGTCTTTTGATCATTTGTATGTCTTCCTTGGAGAATTGCTTGTTTAGGTCTTCTGCCCATTTTTGGATTGGGTTGTTTATTTTTTTCTTATTGACTCGTATGAGCTGCTTATATATTCTAGAGATCAAGCCTTTGTCGGTTTTATTTGCAAAAATTTTCTCCCATTCCGTAGGTTGTCTTCTTGTTTTACTTATGGTTTCCTTTGCTGTGCAGAAGCTTGTAAGTTTCATTAGGTCCCATTTGTTTATTCTTGCTTTTATTTCTTCAAAGGAGAAAATTTTTGAAATGTATGTCAGATAATGTTTTGCCTATGTTCTCCTCCAGGAGGTTTATTGTATCTTGTCTTATGTTTAAGTCTTTGATCCATTTTGAGTTGATTTTTGTATATGGTGGAAGGGAGTGTTCTAGCTTCATTGTTTTACATGCTGCCGTCTAGTTTTCCCAGCACCATTTGCTGAAGAGACTGTCTATTCCATTGTATATTCTTGCCTCCTTTGTCGAAGATTAGTTGACCAAAAGTTTGTGGGTTCATTTCTGGGCTCTCTATTCTGTTCCATTGGTCTATATGTCTGTTTTTGTACCAATACCATGCTGTCTTGATGCCTGTAGCTCTATAGTATTGTCTGAAGTCTGGGAGAGTTATTCCTCCAGCTTTTCTTTCTTTCTCTTCAATAATGCTTTGGCAATTCTAGGTCTTTGATGGTTCCATATAAATTTTATTATGATTTGTTCTAGTTCTGTGAAATATGTCGTGGGTAATTGGATAGGGATTGCATTAAATCTGCAGATTGCCTTGGGCAGTGTGACCATTTTAACAATATTGATTCTTCCAATCCAAGAGCATGGGATATCTTTCCATTTTTTAAAGTCTTCTTTAATTTCCTTCATCAATGGTTTATAGTTTTCTGTGTAATATTCTTTCACCTCCTTAGTTGGATTTATTCCCAGATATTTTATTACTTTGGGTGCTACTTTAAAGGGGATTGTTTCTTTACTTTCTTTTTCTGTTGATTCATTGTTAGTGTAAAGAAATGCAACTGATTTTTGAACGTTAATTTTGTAACCTGCTACCTTGCTGAATTCTTCAATCAGCTCTAGCAGCTTTTGTGTGGACCTTTTAGGGTTTTCTATATTATAGTAACATGTCATCGGCATATAGTGACACTTTTACCTCTTCTTTTCCAATTTGGATCCCTTTTATTTCTCTCTCTGGCCTGATTGCTGTGGCTAGGACTTCCAGGACTATGTTGAATAGGAGTGATGATAGTGGGCATCCTTGTCTTGTCCCAGATTTTAGTGGGAAGCTTTTGAGTTTTTCACTGTTGAGTACTATGCTGTCTGTAGGTTTGTCATATATAGCTTTTATTATGTTGAGATATGTTCCCTCTATACCCACTTTGGCGAGAGTTTTTATCATAAATGGATGTTGAATTTTATCAAATGCTTTTTCTGCATCGATTGAGATGATCATGTGGTTTTTGTCCTTTCTCTTGTTGATATGATGTATTACATTGATTGATTTGTGTTTGTTGAACCACCCTTGTGTCCCTGGGATGAACCCCACTTCGTCATGATGTATAACCTTTTTTATGTGTTGTTGGATTCTATTTGCTAAAATTTTGGTGAGGATTTTGGCGTCTATGCTCATCAGTGATATTGGCCTATAATTCTCTTTTTTTGTAGTGTCTTTGCCTGGTTTTGGTATTGCAAAAGCTTTTAAGTTTAAATAGGTCTCATTTGTTTATTTTTGCATTTATTTCCTTTGCCACAGGAAACAGACCCCTAAAATATTGCTACAACTTATGTCCAAGAGTGTTCTGCTTATGTTTTCCTCTACAACTTTTATGGTTTCTGGTCTTACACTTAGGTCTTTAATCTATTTTGAATTTATTTTTGTTTATGGTCTTATAGAATGTCCTAATCTCATTCTTTTACATGTTCCTGTCCAGTTTTCCCAGCACCACTTATAGAAAAGACTATCTTTCCTCCATTGTATATTCTTATTCTTGACTCCTTTGTCATAGATTAATTGACCGTAAGTGCATGGGTTTATTTCTGGGTTTTGATGCATGTTTTGAAGGCAAAACTGATGGGACTTCCTGATGGATTCCTAGACGATTTTGGTCTGATTAACCAGAAGGTTGAAACTGCTATCCTTTGAAATGGAGAAGGCTGTGAAAAGAACAAGTTTTAGGGAGGAGCAGAGAGTAGGGGTTCATTTCCAGACATTTAAGTCTGAAATGCTTTTTGTATCTTAGGTGAGAATGTACACTCAAATAACCATATGACAAACCTGGAGAGTTCAGGGAAAAAGTCTGGCCTAGAGAAACAATTTTGGGAAGACTTGTTATTTGGATGGTGTGTAAAATCATGAACATGGATGAAATCCCCAAAGGAGTAACTAAAGAAGGGTTAAGGACTGAGCCCTGTGGCATTCCGACATTAAGATATAGGAAAGAAGAGGAGGATCCAGTAAAGGAGACAGCAAAGGTGGCAGTCGTCCTCTCCCTTAAATATAAACTGTATCTTAAGAAGTCAAAAATCAAATAAGAGGGAAATTGGGAAGAGTGGAAGAATGACAGGAGAGACAATAACAATGTATCTTAAATGATACAAACTATTTCTTAGGCCTATTCAGATTTGAGGGTATTAAGACACTTCCTCTGGTATTTCTAAGAAAGGATTAGAATTCTAAAGGAAGGGATGTCTAGTCTCTGATAGTCACAATGCATGATATAAAACAAAGATAAACACAGATCTTTGGCTTACTAAAGACTTTAGACTGCATATTAGCTTCCTGTAACAAATTACCACTAAGTGGGTGGCTTAAGACAACAGAAATGTATTTTCTCACAGTTCTGGAGGCTAAAAGCCCCAAATTCAGCAAGGTTATGATCCCTTTTGGGGTTACACTGGAGAATCTGTTCTTTGCCTCTTCCAGCTTCTGGTGATTAGAAGCATTCATTGGCTTGTGGCCACATCACTCCCATCTGCCTCCATGGTCACACTGCCTCCTCTTCTTCTGGGTATCTTCCCCTCTTCTGCCTGTCTGTTTCCCTCTGCTTTCCCTTATAAGGACAACTTACTGAATTTTGGACCCACTCATAATTTGGGATGATCTCCTCATCTCAAGATCCTTAATTACATCTGCAAAGACTCCTTTTTCCAAATAAGGTATCATTCACAGGTTCCAGAGATTAGAGTGTGAACATATCTTTTTGAGGGCCATCATACAACCTACTACATGATTCCAGAAATTTTTGCTAAGGACATCAGTTAAGTGTGTTATGTTTATGCAAAAAGCCAAAGGATGTTCATCCATAATTTTTTAAAGTTATTAATATTCTTAATAAGGAGGCATCTATTTGATTTGGCTATGTATTTGATTTAGCTATATTTGGCTATGAATAACTGCTTACCAGGTAACCAGTGCAACCCCTGATCTGGATAAGAGTCAGTCATTGTGCTATACAGTACATATCCTGTGATGACAGGCTTTTCTATATGGTTGTTTTGCTTTTCCTACTCCAATGCACTTAATTAGTCTCTACCTCTTCTTTTTTGGTTGAAGTCTACCACCAGATGTGTTTAGCAAAGGAATATTATCCCTCAGTCTTTAGCTATGCAGGTGTGGTTACATACAGTTATGTCAGTGCTATACAAAGCTAACAAAAATTGATATCTCATGACTTTAAAAAGCCAAAGAAAAATAATAATTACTGATTGGAAAAAAAACCATCTAAGGAAAATTTAGCTGATCTCCATAAGTAATGAGATTAACATTTTGCTAAAAAAGTATCAACCCAAAACCTTTCAGCTCAAGTACTTCACATATGATCATGGATCCTTTAAGACCATCATTAAACTACTTGTGCTAGTTAGCCAAACACAATGCAAATACAACCAAATATAAATTTAGAAACTCAGTTTTCTTTGGCCTTCAGTCCAATAAGGCCAAATTTTTATACAGGCTTCAAACAATAAAAGAGCATAAAGCTTAGCAAGAAACCAGCCTTGCATATGACAATCAATTGGCACTTGTTAGTAGCATCAGAAAAACAAACAACAATTCTCTAAGATTTCCCTTATAACCTGAGTAGGGAAGACATATAAGGAGGCAATTCAGATGTAAAAGCAACCAAATTTATCCACAGCTTACTCTCTGCCAAGCGCTTAACTTTTATGTGTTATTACAAATACCTCTCTCCCTTCTCTCCCCTTGAAAAATTCAGAAAACTACATTTTTCAATCCTCAGTGACCTCCAAATTGGGGTAGGGGAGGCGGGAGGCAAGGATGATTAGAAACCAAAGAATTTCTGTAATAAGTCTAAATAAGTGTTTAAGATAAAATCAGAAACTGCCATAATATACAAGAGATTCTCTCAAATGTTAAAAAGAGTTTGCTTCAATTATCTGTATTTAATTCCATCTAACACTCCCATAAGAATAGTATCATTCAATCTGATCCCATTAAGGAGAGGCAACCCCAAGTGTCTTAATTCATAACTGCAAAAATATGATTTTATGACTTCCCCTATTTCAAAGTTGTTTAGTGCATTTATTTTCCACTAATGAAGTACTTCTAAAAACAGATACTAACCTTCGTATCTTTCATGTGGTAGGTAGGAAAAAAAAATCGTTCATTTAGTCAAGTAAAAAGGCACCCAAGATTCTACCAATCACCACAAAAATTTTTAAAACTCCAATACTGATCAGAAAACACTAAAATGGACTGTTCTTTATATAAATTCTATTGATCAACTGAGGCATCATCCAAATAAAACAAGAATATTTCAAGTAGTTACTATTTGGAGACTAAAAATTGGGTTGTGTTTCAACTTCTAAAATAATGTTTCAGTTTTCAAAGTTAATCTTATTGGAATCCTCCTGGAAGTCAGAGATACTGGAAAAATATACTAACATTGTTGCCAAACGAATTTTTTTCCTCAGAAAGACACTCAGCATGACATTAAATTAGTTTCTGAGGACACATGAAATTTAAATTTCAGTCATGTTGTATATAGTAATAAAAAGGAAAATATTTAACAAAGAAAGCGTTTTGTTGTTGTTGCATAATTTGGTCTATTAAGCCTCATGACTTAATTCTAAATCTTTACCAAGGAATTGCATGTAGGAAGCAAAGAACATTCGAAAATAAACGTTAACAACAGAACATCGCCATTTTCTAAATAGAGATAAGTATTTACATTTTGATTCAGTTCTGACAGTTGGTTATGGGTATTAAGGAAGTATAAACAGGCAAATGTGACAATAATAGCCTGACATAAACACAAGTGGAAAGATGCTCATTAAGATGGCTAATGGCAAAACTAAAAATGAAATTTGGGCATACCGTCAGACTTCATACAAACAAAGAGTCAAGGAATTAGGTTAAAATTAAAATAAAAAATGTAAATAAAAAGAGCCGTATTCTTACAAAAAAAAATGTGGAATGGAAAGGAAAGACCACATTTTTGCTTTATTCCCCCACTGTTTACCAACATTTAAGACTAGCATTTCCAGCCAAAACCTGGGTTTGAAAATTGCAGCGGCATTTAAACGCTATCCTCTCCAACGTCAACCCATCAAGACCGCAACATTCTGAATAGTAAACATTAACCAGAATAAAGCATCGTTGGTATATTTCTACCTTCAAGGGCCAATACGAAAAAAATTAAGACCTTTCTCCCTTATCTCCCACAAAGAGCCTTACCCAATCTCTCTCTCTTATTTACTGCTCTTGTCGCGAGGTTAATGAACCCTCAACTTATTTTCCTTCTTTCCATTAATGAAAATGGGGGTGGGGTCGGAAGCAACGGCAGAAAGGAACCCAGATGATAGGAAAAACTGTAAATTAAAAACAGTGGCATTACTTGCTGAGTGAAGGCTGAGAACTCCCTGAAGGTTTAACATGAGGGAGACAATCCTTAAGACCCTTCTTAGACATACTTTACCCCACGACCACACCATTTTTCGTCTGTTTAGTTTCTGTTTTTGAACGGGGTGGCAGTTCTCCCGGATGCACGTTCCCGGGTGCATGCCTCCATTTTCCCCCGGACCCCCGGCCGTAAGGGTTGGGGGCGTTGGCCCCGGCTCCGAATTTGCAGCGAGGCCCGGAATCGGTCCCGTTAGAGCCGATTTCACCCATCAGGAATGCGCTCCGCCCCCGCCACCTCCCGGCGGCGGCCCCCCTCCGCGTCGCCTGCTTCAGAGGCCGGGGAAGTGCGGGAGGGGACCGCCGCCTCCGCCCGTCACAACACCGCCGGGTCGGCCGCCGTCTCCCCAGACTGCCGGGCCAGGAGGACAGGGCTCGGGGCGGATCCCACGCTCCGCCTCCGCCCCCGCCCGCGCGGCCGAAGGGGCGCCAGCGCTCGGGCCGGGCGGGGGACGCGGAACCAGCCCGAGGTCTGACCCCCGGCGCCGCCCCAGCCCCGCGCCGAGCACCGTAAGGAGTGCCTTTTCAGTGGGGTTTCCGAATCCGTTTCCGTCCCGGGCAGAGGCGCCTGGGCAGTGGCCGGAGCTCCCCGTGTCGGAAACGGGAGCCGCCCCGGCCCTCCGGCTCCCGGGCGCAGCCTCCCCCCGCGTCCGCCCGTACCTTCAACTCCTCAGCGCGGCGGCCGGAGCAGGGCTGCGGGCGAACAGGCCCATCTCCCGGCCGCGGCGGCAGAAGCCGGAGGAAGTACGGAGGAGGGACCCTCAGCCCCGCCGAGGCGCCTCTCAGCTGGGGCGGAGGGAACGGAGAGGAAGGGTTCGGACGGCCGCTTTCCCGAACTCCTCCTCCGCAGTTCTGCCTTGACTGCTGTTCCCAGGAATCAGCGCCGCAACTGCCATTCTCCCCCTCCCTCAGCCCCCGCTGTCTCCGCCCCCTCCTCCCACTGCTTCCTCCCGCCCCCAGCCCGCCCCGCCCCGCCCCTGCGCGCCGCCCGCGTGCCGTGCGTCATGGCGTCACGCCCACCGGGCCCGTCGCGGGCGGCTCTGGGACGTGGTCATTCGCTCGCACACGTTCGCCCCACGCCCGCCCTGGGCTCCTCGCCGGCGACTCCGGTGGTGGCCAAGAGTGTGGCCTATCCCTCCCCCGCCTGTCCCCGGAGCGGGGCAGTCAGCAGTCCTTCCTGCCCCTCAGCCCGCAGGACTTTTCCCGGAGCTGCCGGACCTGTGGGGCAGGTGTCTCTTCCAAGGACGGGTTGGGGAGGCCGGAGCTGCTCCCGAGGTGTAGGGAGATGCTGGACTTGGGGTCCCTGGCTTTTGGCGTTTCCTATTCATTCCTTTGTGTTCCCACGGTTCACCTGCTAGATTGGCAGCCCCAGGGAGAGCAAGGCCGGACTGTTGCACAGAGTTTCTGTCGCTCTCCGTGAGGAAATGTCCTTCTCCGAGAGTGGCGGTGTCCCCACCCCTTCTTAGTTTTAAAAGTCGTCAGTTTTCCGCAGGGGCTTCTAGGAGCAGCACTTAGCCACAGTTAAACACCCTATGTGCGGGTTCTGAGAACATCTTCCACTCACCTTTTTTTCCCTCCTCCATGTCACAGTCGCTTAAGTATTCAGAATTCATATTTCAGTCCTTTTAGAAACATTCTGAATTTCTTTAATCCACCTTTATCTGTTACATCCCTTCATATCCTTTAAGCCAGTCAACCCTTTGAAATTTTTAGCCTACACGCGACTGGGTATCAATTCTTATCTGAATAAACACATTCAGTCCATTCCTTTCTGGTAGATTTCAAGATTTAGTTGCTTTTTTGGAGTACTGAGAAACAGGAATGTGATAGATGCTGGACAGAATGTCCTTTCGCCATCTGTTACTTAACTGAATATATCACTCTATCAATCCTTATTTTAGTGTGTCTAATTTAAATTAGAAACGAAGTAAAGTTATGGTCTTTCAGAGGGTACTTGGTATCTTTGGTAACCCAGTAAGTGTTCACCAATTAGAACACTAAACAAGCTAGGCAGTTTAGATCTAAGTATCTGACTATGAATTTTAACCGAAGTAATGGTGGATGTGGCTGTTTTCATTTGTTGGAAATTTTAAAGCTGTTATATATCCCTTTAAATGCTATTTGAAAGCTGCCAGCAATTTAATCAATGGGATACATTAAGCCTACAGGTGGTACAAGAATAGTTCAGTTAAATGGATTTTAGGAAGTTACCCATACATAATATAATCCTTCTTGGCAATATATCAACATGTTGAACAACATTTCAGAACAGATGGGGCACTAGTTTGGAAGGGAGTTTTGAGTAAAGAGGCTGTGCAGAGTGGGAATGGTCTTGTACTCTGTACAACTGTCATAATTTCCAGAGATGCCTTTTCCTACTTCTCTTGTCTTCTTGAAAATTAGAGGGATTTCCTATTCTCCACTAGGGTAAAGTAAATCTATTAAGAAACAATTATCTATTGGACATCGTCACTCAAATCACCCCAGGCACTTCAAACTGAACCTGTCCAGGTCAGAATTTGTTATCTTTTCCTCAAAACTTGCCTCTGTCTTTCACCCAGGCCCAAGCCAGATCTAGGATTCTTCCTAGGCACCCACCTTTCGATCACTTCCAATTCATAATTAACCACCAAGTCCTGCTTTTGTGTGTCCTAAACATCCTTGCACTGTCTCTTCTCTATCCCCCTTCTGCCTTTAGGACAATGGTTTCAACTTTGGCTGCAAGTTAGAATATCTTGCGGAGCTTTTAAAATCCTGATGCCCAGGCTGCAGCCACCAATTAAATCAAGAGCGTTGAGGATGGCACTCAGGCATCAGTAGTTTAAAAAATTCTCCAGGTGATGCCAGTGCATATCCAAGGTTGAAAACCACACCTAGGGCCTCATCATTTCTCACTGGGTTACTGCAAAAGCATAATAATTGGCCCCAGGTGCCTTAATTTTTGGCGCTTTCTTCTTTCCCTACTCTAATTCATTCAATATCAATTCAATAAATATTTATTGGGTGCCTAGCACTTTGGATGGAGGGTTTTGCTATTATAGAAACTGAGAATACAGGAATGAAAAAGACAGGCCTGGTTTCTCTCTCATGGAACTTAACTTCTAGGGGGCAAGGTTGGAGACAGGCAGAAAAAATAACAACAAAGACATAAACAAAAGCAAATAAACTTACCAGAGTAGCACGTAGAAACCAGCGAGCCTGTTACCTTAGTTTGGTGTCTCAAACTAAAGTCCATTCTTCTGACATTTGAGCTGGGTTCTACAAGAAGGAGGCAAACGAGTTAAGGGGTGGGAAAGGCAGAGGGAACAGCAAGTGCAAAGGTTCTAGAGAGACAAACTTAACCAAGTTCAAGGCAACCGGAAGCATAGTGAGTAAGAGGGAGTATGATGTGGGTAAGAGGGAGCCAGGTTAGTTGAGGCCTTTTGAGGTCATGGTAAGGAGATTTCTAAATGGTTGGGATGATGTGTGATGAGACACAATAGATTTTTTTTAGTGCCTAACACCCAGTTTACATTTGAAAAGGATCGCTCTAATTGTTCTGTGGATCAGATTGTGACAGAGCAAGTGTGGGAGCAGAGAGACCAGTTAGGAGACTACCACAAGAATCCAGGAAAGAAATTACAGTCCTTTGGACCAAGGTGGAAACAGAAGAGGATGGTTTGGGTGTTTGTTTTAGAGGCAGAATTGCTAAGACTTGCTTGGAATGGAGTTAAGAGTAGGGAATGAGAGAAAGAGGACAATGGGGTTACAATAAGAGATATTCTTTATTGAATACATATTATATGACAGGCACTGTTTTAAGTACTTTGTAAGTATTATAAAATATATATAAGCTGGGATTTGGATCACACAGGCCGTCTGGCTCCAGGGCTCCTACCCTTCTCCCAGCCCTCTCCCAGCCCTCTCCCAGCCCTCTCCATTGGAGACACAAAGGGAAAATTTCTTCAGCAACACAGAGCTACTTCCAGTACCACACATCCTCTCCTTTCTCCCTTCCTCTCCTCCATCTTCCCCCACCCCCACCCCCCACACAAGCATCTATTTTTCTTGTATGTGTCACTACTCTGCTTGGAGTGCCCCCTCCCATCTCCTTCTCCATCTGACTCAGTTTATCGACCTCCGCTTGTTCTTTAAGGCTAGGCTAAGCCCTTCTTCTCTGGCTCCACAGCAACCCTGTGCTTATCTCTATAATTTTCTGTGTAAAACATTTTCTTATCATTTATAGGTCTTTCCCTCTAAACTTTAAAAGCAGGTAGCTTAATGCCTGACACTTACGGAAGAGAGGAAGGACTCCAAGATGCCCAGCTACACGCCTTCCCTAGGGGACGGGAAACACAAATATGGTAAAACATTGTCCCTGGGCTGCTAACTAAGCTAGATTTCTGGGGGTCCTGGAAGCTACTTTTTAACAAGCTCCTCAGGTAACTCGTATTACATGTTTGAGAACTATAGCTTAAGTGCTTCAGCCACAATGACAATATCTCAACTTTCAGTAGTTTCTTCCACTAGATCTCTCACTGAGCCCTTCAGGAAGGAGTGTACCTTTTCCCTCCTCATGGTACCTTCAGTTACCTAAAGCCTGATTCATTCTCCCTCCCACACGTTATGCAGAAGTGACATCTCCTTTCTCCTCTTCACATTGGAGACCAGATCCTCAGGGCACCATTGCCCGTTGCTGACTCTAATATTTCTTGATCACCTTCCCTATTTGGCTGACTCGTGAGCAAATCAACCCCATGCTGGTGACCTGGGCCAGAAACCCTCAGAGTGCCCTATAACTAGAGCTGGTTAGTCTCACTCCATGTTGGACAGGATGAGTTTGGCTGACTAGGTCCACAGTGGTGGGCTGCATGGAAATAGGATGTCAATGGGGGATAAACAAGGACTTAGTATTGTATGTCCTGGTTGGCGCAGGACATTCCTGGCTTACATTAATGGTACCACCTTGCACTCTCAAAGGATTCTGGTCATCCTGATAATGAGCCTAATGTCAAGACCACAGTAGCAATGCTATAGCCTCTGAATTGTTCCTAGACCACAGACTTCCTACCTTCCCAGCCTCCAATCCCATGCTGTGGCTCTTAATGAACCTACTCTGGTATCATTACTTTGGGCTTACATTAAGGGATTTATAAGAAAGCACCATGACATTTGTTGCTATATTTACTCTCTCTGACAATTTCTGGAAAATATTTTTCTTTCATTTTAGCACCTGGTATAGTTGTATTTCCCTTGTTTATTATCACTATTTGTTTTGTCTTCAGGATACAATTGTGGAACTGACAGTGTTTTCCTTGGCTGTGAGGAAGCTTAGAGTCGTGTATTCGGAATCCTTCTGGCTTGTGTATCAGATTGAACAGGATGTGCTTTACATACTTAACTCTTACTTAAATCCTTTGTTTTCATTTCTTCATAGAATTCAGATTTAATTTTTCTGGTGTTAGGTGTATCTGCACCCATCTTTTATCCTTTTTGAAATGACAGGTACAAAAAAATGTGTATGAACACATGCCCACAAACTGGTACTGATTGGTAGTTATATAACTGAAAGGGATTATTTTTAAACATACCCAAAGAATACTTTTCTCACTTACAACACAGAATATTAACAAATAAATAGCACTTGAAGTACTGCCGGATATCGCATTCTTCAGCTACATTATTATCTAGAAAGTGAAAAGATTCCACACTAAAGCAAACAAACAAGAGATTAGATTAATTTTCAAGCTGAAATATTTTTAGCTGTGACCCAGAACCTTGTACCAGAGTCACGTAATGAAGAACGCACACTACCGAAACCACATGGCCCAATTAGACAGCAATCAGGAGTGTTTGCCTTCACAGCGAAGCCCTGTGCTGTTGGAGATGAAGAAAGGGAGAGGAAGGAAGTGGGCAGGGAATCAGATGTGGGGGTGTACAGTGCAGATAATAATGATGATCCATGAGGAGTAGTCTTTGGCCAGAAGCGTGTGGCCTGTAAGAGTCTCCAGACAACTGTTGGCTTTGATAATATTGCAGGGGTCTTGTGGGACCCAGGGGGAGGCCCTTTGTGGTTTGCAGCTAACAAAACCACATAAATAAATTCACCTTAATGAAATGATTGAAGAATACATTTTATGACTAGTTTATTTTGGAGGTTGCACGGAGTTTATAAGACTCAAAGCTAGCTATTCTACGGATGGTATATGGAGTTATTTTATGGATAAATTGGGCATCTAGTTAAATCTGCTTCAGAAAAACTTTACACCAAAATACACAGATAATGCTCTGTGTAGTGCTTCCTACCTTTTGACAGCATGAATATACCTATTTATCTTTCTTAAGATGGAAGAATTTTTTTTAAATACAAAAAATTTCAAAGAATAAGGGAACAAACCATGTAGCTCCTGGTGGAACAAATGTTAACATTTTCTCATATTGTATTATTTTCTAATGCAAAAGAAAGGAGACATTATAGAGTTGAAGCCTACTTTGTACCTTCCCCCCATCCTATTCCTTTCCTCCCAAGATAACTTATCCTGAAAGTTTTACCTTTCTGGTTCCTATTTGTATCCTTTTACTTTGAAAAATGCATATTCACAAATAACATATTCTGTTGTTTTGTGTTCCAAACATAGGTTTTACTATACAAATTTTTACATAAATGATGTAAATTCATATCATTCTACATGTTTTTTTTTCCTACACAACATTGCTTTTAAGAGCTACCCATGTTGATACATGAAAATCTAGTTTATTCATTTTAACTGCTATGAAAATGAGCATTCCCCTTTTGCATATATGGGAGTTTCTCTGGGGTATATACTTAGAAGTAGAATTACTAAAGATGCTCTTTAATCATTTAAAAATACTGTAACCCATCTTGTGGCTCCTTCTCCACTCTGATACACTTGTAGGTGTTAGTAGTCAATAGGTGAAAAAATACATGTGTGCATTTGGATTCTCAAAGCCCTTCCAGTAAAAGGTCTAAAATTATTAACACAGGGAGATAAACGCACAGAGACCAAGGTCCCATCACATCTCTTTCCTCATCTTTACAAAATGAGGGTAATAAAAAAAAGCTCTTTCTTAGAGCTTCTGTGAGATATAGATGAAATAATAAATGTAAAGCCTTTAGCACTGTGCTTGGCCATTAGTAATAGCTCAGTAAATGTTAGCAATTGTCAATAGTATTATTTTAAAATGAGTGGATAGTGGATTCAGTGGCTTTTATTGGAAGATAGTATATCATAGAAAAATAGAATTTTAAGGAAGAAAGGAAATTTTCTTCCTCCCTGTAATACCATTTTTGGAAGTTTTATCTATATGTTTTCCTTTTCCTTTCAAATTGTGTTTAATATTTTTGGCAGACTCTCAGCACTGAAAGAGTAAGAAGACACAAAACATTTCAGCAGGGAGAGAACAGCGGGGAGAGGCAACTGATATGAACTAAGCCCTGCTGCCAGTGGACAGCCTGTTCTGCGGCTGCCATCTTTCGCCCTTTCTCTGCCATCCATTCTGTTTGATGGAATCATCACTTTATCTCCATGTATGCTAGCCAGGAAACTCTTCAGCAATTACCAAAAACAATTCTGTTTCTAGTATGGTTCCAATTTTAAAAATCCCATCTACCTTTGCCAGGGGAATCCCATCAAAAGTGTGTTAGGAGAAGACAGATTTAAGCAGTTATTTCCTAGCAAATGTGGTCAGAATCCAAAATGGCTAATTCAAAGTCTGTGCAATATAAAAAGATGGACAAGACATGACATGTAATATCTTGAGTGCATCAACTGATATTTAGGGCTAGAGGGGGGAATTTGACTTCGTTAACTTGTTGAAATTCATACTTGGGAGTTTTTTTTTTTTTAATCACAAGTTTGGAGCTAAAATGACTCTTTCAAGCCAACATTCCTATCAATGATCAAAGAGAATAAGATTTTAAACTCATTGGGTAACTGAGCAAGGGAGAAAAATATCTGAAGTCTCAGGGCCAGAGATCTGTATTCAATTTCAAATTGTTTCTAGGGGTTTTATATCCTGTGATAAAAGCAAACATTTTAGACAATATATCTTGAGGACAGGAGGGGAAAACTAAACAAAATTGCTTTGGTGCTGTGCTTTTGAGAGGGCTTTGTTCAAATAAAAATTCCCACACACTAAAGTTGTATTATAACTTTTTTTAAAACCAAGAACAGGAATGTGCCCAAGCCAGACTTTGTATAATGTTGGTTTCACACATCACATGAGCTCTTTTAAATTATCTTGTCTATGTTTTGGTGTTGAATAAAAGAAAAATAATTTAGTAGTAAGCACTTTAGGATTTAGAAGTAATACTTGAGACATACTATTTTTGGAAGTACAAATCTGCAACACAATCAAATTCAAGGACTTACATGACTGAAGTAGATGATCAGCTGCAAAGAGGAATTTCTGTTGTTTACCACCTTAATATTTTATTGATTTATAGACCTAATAGGAAAACAAGTGTAGAGTTTTTGCTTTCCTTTACAATGAACAATGGATTCCCTTGAAACATTATAGTTTGAAGACTCAGGAAATCTGGAAGAGAGTGGAAGTTCCTTTCATTCTCTTCTCCCTCTACCTCACTTCCCATCTAACAATAAGTCACTGTTTCTCTTAATTAGGCTTCTCATGCACCTTTGCATTGAGATTTCCTAAGAATTTCCAACCTGAGAATCCTATGTATACAAGTATTTGCAAAAGAAATGGCATGAACAAAATTTAAAATAAAATAAAATAGAAGAATCTTCTAGTAAGACATTTCAAGAAGAGGTGATAAGAAAATTAATTCAAAAGATTCATCTTTAAAATTGAAAATTCTAGACAGGAAAATACGTTTGATATTGAAGGCAGAGAATTTAAACGGCTGATGGGTTTTAGCAAAGTGTTTGATTCTTGAGCCTTCCAAAGAGGCAAACACAGAGCATTTCTGGATTTTCACTTTCTGTATGGTACCTACTAATTTGCCCCTCTGCTTGACCTGGCCAATCCTATGGTCTTTGATCCTGTGTCACTTCCAGGCCCTTTCCTTTTAGTAACTGACCTCTGGACAAGATGCCTGTACCCAGGAATTTGGTTCTGATTCTTTGCCCTCAGCAGCTCCAAATCTCCAGCCTGTCCCCTGGGTCCTCAAGCCCAGTGTTTACCAAATCTTGGTCCCATCCTACTGCATAGAAGATAGAACAAAACTCAACTAATTGACAGCTTTTCCAGTCACTGTTGTCAACCCCAATACTGCAGAAAACATATGGAGAGGTTTATGGTGGCATGTGCATTTGTGAGTAGTATTATACACCCCCCCAACTATTTATACATTTATAGAAACATAAAATGTGAATAGCTCATAATTTTAATAGATATAACACATGTCAATCATGTCATCCTTTCTTCTCTCTTCCCTTTTTTATCCATTTAATTAACAAACTGGACTATAAGAGTTTGAGCTACAAGATACAGTTCACATCTGAACATTCACAGAATTTAGAGTAAAAATTTGAGTTAGATCCTTAGCCTGTTACAAAACTATATGCTATACTGGTGTTTTAAAGGGCTCTTTGCCTAACACACTCAGAAGTACTTGTAATCTTGTGAACTTGGCAGTCCATTACTGCTTTCAGTCTGTCTCCACCCTTGACCCCATTTGCAGCCCAGCCTTCATCACCCTCACATGACTACTAGAACTTGTTACACTTTTTCCATTCCACTCTCTTGGTCACGCCAGTTTCCATCTAACTGCTTTTCTGTTCTTGCTTCTGAACTTCAGAGAAATGCCAATTCCATTTAAATGCATACCACCTAACCTCAGATTTACAACCCCATTGTTCATTTCTTGTTGATTCCTAATATAGCTATTCCCAGCAATTGTCCCGAATGACCACACTCTTTCATTCATCTTATTCAATGAATACTAACTGAGAATCAACAATATGCCATGCACTGTGCTAAGTGGCAGAGAAGGCAGTAGGGGACAAAACAGATCCAGTCCTTGCCCTGACAGATCTTACAGTCTAGCAGGGAAAACAGGTAGCTTTCTGCCCTTCTGGCTTTACTGGAAACATCCAGGCCTTAGGGGAACCATCAGCCCTCTCATCTTTCCTTTCTCTGTTACCTCCCTCCGTCTTCTTCAACTCTCTCTACCTTTCCTCCTTTATCAGAAGAAGAGCCAATCTTATATTCTTTCCCAGGCATTCTTAAATTCACTCCTTCTTCCCTCTTCCAAGACCTTACTCCCTATGGCTCTAAATATTGTTTATTCTAAAATAAATTCTATTTATCCTAAATCCTTTAAACAGCCTGTATTAAATACAAAGCTGTACTTTGACTCTGTCTGATGAAAGAAATGCTGAGTACATTTGCTAATATCTTCAAATTCAAAATTGGCAGAGTTTCTTTGAATACTATCTTGTGTTTTTTCCTTTTGAAATTTGTGTTCTGGCCCAAAATAATCAACATAGGAGCCAGTGGACTGACATTCTTGGATGTGGTCTCAACATTCTGATGAACAGTTCCTCAGCAGATGTGTCAGCATTACTTCTTTCTAAATGATTTGATTTGGATTGCCTTCCAGGTACTTTTTATTTTGCTATGAAAAAGTCCCACACAGCTAAGCTTGGTTTTTCAGTTTTCAGTCTTAGACTGGCTGGCAGATATAAAGAAAAAACTATTTTAATTTTCTGATCTACTAGCTATAAATTGGTAAGGAAGATTTTTTCAGTATCTAGAAATTCTTACAAAATTTCCTGTTAGATTTAGTAATTTCTTCTTCTTCTCCTTCTTCTTCTTCTTCTTCTTCTGTAATTACTTCTTATACACTCTTTATTCCATTGAGTCATGAAAGCCTCTCTCCTCTATGTGATAGCATCCATTACTTTATTGTGGTCATAACCTGGAAAATCCTGAGTGTATGGTCCCTCAATTCCAGTGTCTCATTTTTCGGAAAAAGGGTGTTAGACGTTTCCCCTTAGGAAAACATGTGGTTCCTCTTTTTAAAATAATACAAAAAGGGCATCACAAAAAACAAGTTTGGAAAGGTGATGAGAGGATCACTGATGGTTTTGCTTTACCACTGCTCTTCAAGCCAGCATTTCTTCTTCAGTGACACAGAATATGTGAGCCAGAAGCACAAATATGTCATCTCTCTACTACTTTTGACACAATCTGACAATGGGCTCTTTTAGAGATTCGTGGGAAAACTAAGAAATAAATCCTGACAAACAGGTAGGCTTTTCATATGTTTGAGGTGTGAGCCCTATCTTGTAGGGAGAGTCAGACCTCAGTCCTTCTTCTTTAAGGGTGACTGAATTGGGTCTTAAATGCATATATTACAAGAGACAGGATGAAAGGGCAGCTGGTATCTACCTCCGGCCCAATGTACCACCTTTCTTTGGGTCAGGGAAGTGGTGCCGATTTTGACCACACCCTTAGTGTCATAGTTGCACATTTTCTTTAATTCTCATAATTGGCACTTTTCAAGAACCCCAAGTACTTAACATCTCCTGGTACAGAAGCAGGCTCAAGTTGATAGAGGGTGGCGGTGCTGGGACTGAGAGAACAGTGGAGACTGATCGAGCAAGGAGTTATACTCTATCTGGGAGCAGTCAGCATTCAAAATCAAATCCAAAATAAAACAAAAACAAACCCCCACCCCAAATCATCAAGTCAAAGGGACAAGGTGAATGCTAGTTCACTTTGGAGCATCTATATGCAAAAGGTCTAGTCCAAGGGTCCTAGGGTGATGTGTAGGAGAAGGCGTCTAGATGTTAGCATGTTAAGACAGCAAGTAGGTGTAAAAATCTTAGATTAAGGAGGCCCTTCCCAATTCTGGGGGCATATGTAAAGCCCCTTGAAAAGTATCTTCTGTGAATGCAATGAGGGGTTCATAAGGGAATCAGGACCCTTGATGACACAGCAAAAGTCAAGTGGGCTTCAGTTCCAGTAAGGATTGGGGTGAGGGAGGGGTTGAGCATCTAGGAATCTAGGACTTGTGTCGAAGGTGCATCAGCCAGTCTGGCTACAAAGTGATGGTTAATTAGGGCTCTGACAGCCCTACTTTAAAGCCCAGGCCAGATGGGACTGATTCTAAATCCTTCTGGAGCTGACAGGGCTGCTGCCATTTCACTGGCCATGGGAGAGGGTTGGAACAACATACTGGCACCAGTGTCTGCTCATCTAGAACAGCTGGCACAAAGCTGGCAGTGACTGCCCTGAAACACAGGCCAAAGCTCATCACCATCATCTCACACACACACACACACACAGCTATGGACTAGAAAGCCTGCCCACTTGTTGGTGGTGCACCATATGACCAAAGCATCATCAAAGAACAGAAACCAGATTATTTAGGAATCAGGTGTGAGAGCTAGCCCATGTGTAAGCCAAAAGACCAGCTGGGTTAATGGCCAGAGGGTGGTTCTTCTTTTGTGGTAAGATCTCCAGGCCTTACACCACTGAATTATAAAGGGTCACCTTTTGGCAGAGCAAGTAACAGGTTGGAGTCTGAAAGAAACAACAAGAAGAGATTTAAAAGAAAAAAATTAGGAAGTTCCATTCTTCTGGCTCAAAGTAAAAATACCACCTCATAGTTAGAAAAGGCCTGACTTGGCAACCATTCATGAGAAAAAAATACCTGGGGATTTTATTGGTAACAGGCTCAAAACAGGTGACTGTACAGAGTGTTGCAAAAAAAAAAAGCCAATTAAATCTGAAATTGCATTAGCAAAATATGGTGTCCAGATAAAGGGAGGCAACAAAGAGAAAAAGAAATAGAGAAAGACAATTAGTCTGTAGAAAAAGCTGGTAACCAACTTGTCTGATATGCGGTCAAAAGAACAGGTTGGATTTGGCCTAAAGAGAAGAGGTGGGGGCAGGAATGTAAGTGTCTTCCAATAAAAGGAACGTCCAATGAAAGTTGTAGCCTTAAAACTTGTTAATCCAGAGGGCAAACTGAGAACTAGATTTCAGCTCAATGAAAAGCACACATTTTTAAAGAATTAAACCTGTATGACAATAAAATTAGATACTTTCTGAAATCATGAGCTAACCATTATGCATATGTTCAAGCAGAGTTCAAATGGTCCTGTAAGGGGTCCTAACTTGCGTGTGTGGAGTCGGGTGGGGAGGCTTGCAGAAGAGATGCAGGGGAGCTGCATTAGGTGGCCTCCATGACCCTTCCCAGCCCTGCGAGTCTGTAACTATTCTTTTCCATCAATGTTTCCATCTGAACACCATCCCTGCCCATTTCTTTCAGAGTTTCCTCCCACAATTTCCCCCACCATCTCTAGCATCTTAACATTTTCTCCCTTGAAAGATTCTTTCCAATTTTTATTCTTAAAGAATGGAAAAATATTCATTTGATCTTTTGTTTTCGCTTAGAGCACTATTCTTGTTTTTACTTGTTCAGCATCTTTGTCTTTGGAAACAGAATCCTGATTTCTTTGGGGGACTACCCCCTTCCTCACTCTTAGTTCATTAGATTAGAGTGGGATTAACCCTTTAGGGGAGATCATATGACCCTTGCCTGGTCTACTAGTATTTTTGAACAAGATTGTTTCAGGGATAGGTATGTGATTCAAGTTGTCCAACAAGTATCAGTTCTAAGATATTTCACTAGAACTAGTAGGACTGCTGGGGCCACTTGTTTGTTCTCTGTAAAACTGGAGTTGTCAGAAGCCAGAATGTGTGAAGAGTCTATGAGAGAATAAAGCCAGCACAGAAAAGTCGGTGTGGGAGTGGAGAAAGAAAAATAATATCCTAATGATATTGTTGAAGCTCTGGACTTTCCAGCTACACAAGCCAATAAATTCCCTCTTTGGTTCAGATCTCTGTCTCTTGAAGCCAAAGTAGTCTGAACAATATTTGGACTTTCAGTTTCTTTCTAACTTCCCTTATTCATTCTTCTCACCCCTTTACGTGGTGTCTGGGGCCCATGGCAACGTGGCCCCGCCCACCTGTCCCTCTTCCTCTCCACTGTCGTGGACAACGGCGCAGGCACAGAAAGGGCAGGCTAGCTCTGAGCCAGTCCTTCCGAAGCCCGACTGCCTTGCAACATTTTTGCAAGTTACCTTCTTTTCACTCCTAAGTGCTTTTATCTCTGAGTCTCCCTTTCACATTGGTCTGTCTCTCTCTGTGGCTCTTCCATTTTTCTATTCTTTAGCTTAGAATCCTGGTAGGCACCTAAGACATATTTATAAAGTACCTCCCATCTGGGCTAGATGCTCGTGATTCAACCGGGACGTCAACGATGACAGCCCCTACCATCTCGGGCTTACAGTCCAGAGCAGAACGCTAACTGATGGAGCTTCTTCCGAATCACATCTTGGAGAGAATCCAAGCAGCTTCCCTTTTGAACCTTAATTTTACACAATGTAGAAAAGCCATCATCATACTCTTAACAGTCACATTTTCCCATTGTAGTTATGTGACACAAAATTCAAAAGAAACATTAGGGATAGAGCAAAATTCCTCTTTTTTATCTCTGCCCTTCAGTTCCCACAATACCCCTCCCTCAGGCAACTGTTACTGTCAGTGACTTACACATCAATCCAAAACAAGTGTGTGCACACAGAAGCAAGTGAACACCTACCCTCCCCACCCTCACCACTTTTACAGAGTGGAAGCCTTTGCACCTTGCTTTTTCACTCAATAATATATCTTGGCGAAATGCTATATCAGTACCTACAAAGGCACACTGTTCTTTTTAATGGATGCATAATATTCAATTGTACAGATATACCATATATTATTTAAATAATCCCCTACTGACACATCTTAGGTTGTTTCTAATATTATGCTCCTATAAACAAATTTGCAATAATTATCTGGGTTATATATTGTTTCATATATATTATGAATTATCTGTAGGATAAATTTCAGAAGTGGAATTATTTGGTCAAAGGATACACCTATTTTCCACATTGGTATCTATTGTCCAATTATCCCCTAAAGGGATATCTAAATTAACAGTATATCAGCAATGGAGGAATGCCTGCTTTCCAACATCCTCTTTGACAAAGTCTACTATTAAACATTTCGGTCTTTGCATATCTAAGTGGAAACACTATCACATTTTCATTTTCACTTGCATACTTTATGGTAAGTAAGGTTGAGTATCAGTTTGTATGTAAAGTCTACCTGTGTTTCATTTTCTAGAGCTGTTTGTCATATTTTTCCCCCCATTTTTCTGTTAGGTTGTTGACCCATTGATTGGTATAAGTTCTTGTATTTTTTGGAAATTAAACTCTTTTCTACCGTATGTGTTGCAATTTTTTTCTAGATTGCTATCTAACCTTTCATTTCATTTATGGGTTTTTTTCCCCCTTGCTTTGTCTTGTTCATTTTGCCAAGAACATGACAACTTTGAATCTTCTCTCTTTTTCATCCTCAGTACATTGCTAATGATTAAAATTTGTTCTTTCTAACTATTTCTATTTGGGAAAAAGAGAATGGACAAATCATTCATACAAGTGGCTAACAAGCACATAGAGGTCAACCTCACAAATGTAAAAAAAAAAAATACAAATTAGATTTCATTTTTTACTCCAGAAAATTTGGAAAGCTAATTAGAGTGAAACCAGCATTGCTATACTCTGCTGGCTGGAGTGCAAAGTAGTTCAATATGTTGGAAGCAAATGCTCAGTAAATATTAAGAGTTTTAAATTAAAAAAACTTTATTCAGTAATTGGATATCTAGGAATTTATCCTAAAGATAATCACCAAGATGGACAGATTAATGCATAGGGATGTACTTCTACACAGCATTGATTTAACAAGGGAAGAATTGAAAGAAATTTGAAATATATTATCCTACAAATAAATCACAGTGCAATAAAGACAACACAGCTACAATAATAAAGCTTAACGCTATTAATGGCAGAAAAATTCTCACACATATTATATTAAAGATAGGATACAAAATTGCTTAGTGAGGTCACAACTGCATAAAAATATGCAAAAAAACTGGAAAGAAGTATGTCAAAGCATTGGTTTAGAGAGATAATGCACTTTTCTCCTTATTTTCCTGTGATTTCTTAAATTTTATAATGTGCATGCATTATATGGTCTGATAAAAATCAAAATAAGTACATACAAAAGGAATGTAAACCTATTTCTAGGATTTATTCTTTTTCTTTATCTAGTTCTACTATGACCACATAGGCCTTCTTACCCCCCTCCCCCCAATTGGGACTATTGCAACAGTCACTATTACCCAGTCTTGCTATTTCTGGTCTCCTCCACTATTCTGTTAGATTACTCAAAAACATTGCCTGTCATTACTCAAGACCCCAGGACAGCATCTGTACTGCATGATGTTTAAATTACTCAGGCCAGTACAGCAGCCCCACTCTACTTAATCCCAGTGTACTTGCTACTACTTCCCAGGAATATCCTGCACCCTCAGTAGAGCGGTCTTGTCACTGTTTGTGCCACCCAATGCCCTCTCTTTGACTCTGTTCATTCTGTTCACTGTCCTTGTAACCACCTTCCTCAGGCTCCCTTTGTGCCCAGATCTTATTCATCCTCAGGGGGTCTCATCTTCTGCATATTGACCTTCACCTCGCCCTTGGCTGAACTCTCAGAGCATGTCCTTCTAATCACAGCCACAAAGGAATGCTTCACAGCCCTAGGACCATTTCTGGTGTGCTAATATTGACTCTCCAACTGTTCTGAAAGCTCTGTGAAGGTGGGCAACACTATTCACAATCTTCTTTTCTCCTCCTCACTTGGTTTCTACAGTGTTGAGCAGAGGGTAAGGCCTGGCTGACTCCTGAGGAGGCTGCAATGATGAGCAAGCTCTTGGGCAATGTCTTCTTTTCTCCTTTCCTCTGTTCCTGCCCGGAAGCCTCTCTTCTGAGGAGGGCCTGCCGCGTGGCAGAAACAAATTAGAAGAAGCCTTGGTGGGGTTCTCAATCGTGACTACACATTATAAGCATTTGGGGAGCTTTAAAAATATGGTTTCTTACTGTCTCTCATACCCCGCCCCACCCCTGAGGTTTAGAATTTAATTGGTCTAAGGTGGGACCAGCATTGATGTGTTTTCTGAAGCTCCCTGGCTGATTCTAATAATTCACTGAGTCATATTCCTTTCTGGCCTCAGCCCTTTTGGCGTTTCATTCCAGCACTTTCCTGTCTTGTTTTCAGACAGGAAGTCATCCTAGAACTGGCCAGAGACTCAAAGAAACTGACTTTAGATAAATCCTTTGGCATCAGCTTTAGCCTTTGTTGTTTCTCAAAGGTGTTTAGTTTCAAACTGACAACTGTCTGCGTTGGGGCCTGCTCTGAAGAATGCTTTGCAGGGCTTGCCTTTCAGCCCAGGCATCAAGATAAGCTAACAGATAGACCAGCACTAGGGTTAAAATAAGCTCAGATCCCCCCCAGACAAAACACTGGTGCTGTACAGTACGGCAAGCTGGCTGAAGCAGTTTGCTTCATGTGGAATTGCAATACACAACTTATGTGACAGAGCTAGAACCAAATGTCAGAGACTACATATGCACAAAGAGGCCCATCTCAACCGTTATCAACCACTACGAAAATTCTCCTACTGCATTAGTACATAGCTCCCTTATTTATACAATAACAAAACAATAGCAGAAATAATAATAATTAACAATTTTTAGCACTAACTATGCGCTAGGTACCCATTCCGAAGGTTTTATTTGGATTATTTTATTTAATCTGACAGCTCTACAAGATAAGTACTATTATTACCTTCATTTTATAGATGAGGCAGTTGAGGAACTGATTTACTAAAGAATTTGCTGCTGGTAAGTGGCAGAGCCAGGATTAAAAAACTTTCCAGGCTTCTGTTCTTAACTTTGTAGGACTAATTCCTATTTCAATGGAAAATGAGATTTATTATTATTATTATTTATAATTTTTATTATTTTTACTATCCAAGGTTTCTCAAATATCTGAGTACACATTAAATACCTTCTATTATTTTTAATTTCATAATTTTAAATAGAAATTCTTCCAAAGGGTACTGTACATATCACTGATCCCTTAGATTGAGGCCACTGTACACAATTTACCTTTTTCTTAAAGACTCTGTGTTAGTATCAGAGACTTTATTTCAAGAGGCTAAATGCAACCTGATTTTCTAAGGCTTTTTAAGTTTTCCAGAGCTAGGGACCTCAGACTCACTACATTGGTCAATTACGGGGTCTGCCTTTTCCCCAGCCCCTTCTAAAGGTAACTGTGCTGCTCACAGACCCTGCTGAGGTGCCAGACAGCTGTGCTCTGTTCTTTGCTGGCCTTGCAGCCCCTCAGCCACAGCTGCTGACATGGTGTGGACTCCTGACCTAAAGCTGCCATACTCTATGCTGGCCAGTAGTCTACACCATTAACCAGTGGGAAACGTTTAGCCAAATATGGGCAAAATGGTCCAGATTCTCCCTTTGGGGCATTTGAACTGGGAATTACTGGTTAGCAGGGGGAGCTAAAAGGATGTACAGAGAGAGCCAATGGGGTAGCATAAGCCAAAGTTATGAGGAAGCAGGTATGATGACAAGCAGAAGCTGTGAGGCAGGAAAGAAATAAAAGCAAAAATAAGTGAATGGGACCTGATTAAACTTACAGGCTTTTGCACAGCAAAAGAAACCATAAGTAAAACAAAACAATAACCTACAGAATAGGAGAAAATATTTGCAAATGATGTGACTGACAAAGGCTTAATTTCTAGAATATATAAACAGCTCATACAACTTAATAACAAACAAACAAAAATACCCAATCCAAAAATGAGTAGAAGATTTAAATAGGCAATTCTCCCATAAAGACATACAAATGGCCAATAGGCATGTGAAAAAATGCTCAATATCACTAATTATCAGAGAAATGCAAATCAAAACTACAATGAGGTATCACCTCACACCAGTCAGAATGGCCATCATTCAAAAGTCCACAAATGACAAATGCTGGAGAGGGTGTGGAGAAAAGGGAACCCTCCTACACTGCTGGTAGGAATGTAATTTGGTGCAGTCACTATGGAAAATATGGAGATTCCTCAAAAACCTAAAAACAGACTTACCATATGATCTAGCAGTCCCACTCTTGGGCATATATCTGGAGGGAACTCTAATTTGAAAATATACATGCACCCCAATGTTCATAGTGGCACTATATACAATAGCCAAGACATGGAAGCAACCTAAATGTCTATCAACAGATGACTGGATAAAGAAGTTGTATATTTATACAATAGAATACTACTCAGCCATAAAAAAGAATAAAATAATGCCATTTGCAGCAACATGGATGGAACTAGAGATTATCATTCTAAGTGAAATAAGCCAGAAAGAGAAAGAAATAAATACCTTATGATATCACTAATATGTGGAATCTAAAAAAAAGAGGATACTAATGAACTCATCTACAAAACAGAAACAGACTTGCAGACATAATAAACAATCTTATGGCTGGTTACCAGGGGAAAGGGGGTGGGAAGGAATAAATTTGGGAACTTGAGATTTGCAAAAGTTAGCCACTATATATAAAAATAGATTTTAAAAAAATCGATTAAAATTTTTCTTCTGTATAGCACAGGAAACTATATTCAATATCTTGTAAAAACCTTTAATGAAAGAGAAAATGAAAATGAATATATGTATGTATATGCATGACTGGGACATTGTGCTGTACACCAGAAACTGACACATTGTAACTGACTGTACTTCAATTGGAAAAAAAAAACAAAACGTAGAGCCCAGGCGTCACAGACTCCCTACCTATGGCAGGGTGCAGACTATGAGAATGAGAGGAGAGAAGAGAGTATGGAGAAGGTAGCGGGGGCTTGGCAAGGATTCCGGCTACTGCCAAGTTCATGCCCCACCCAAAGACTTTGGAATTTTAAACAGTGAAGGCACCATACCAGCCAAACAGAATGAGTCTGCAGGTTGCAATAGGTCAAGAGCTAGCAGTTTACAAATTCCATAGAGGGGTGAGGAAGCAGTTTAGGGGAGGCAGAGAAACCACAAGACACTGCCAAGAGCAGCCAGAGGGAAGAGCTGAGGCTCATAAATAAACTGATCGCTGAGGTGACGATGTGCGAACTCCCGATGCTGAAGTCCTGGAGTAACCTTGGGTTCTTGATGGCGTCCTGGTTCAGTCTTCCTGAGGCCTGGCTCCGATACAGCGCCTGTTCTTCCAGAACCTCAGTGCTTTGGCCTTTGGTGGTTCCCACGAGGCCCTGTGGGGTTGAGATCCTTGTTTTCTTCATTCCTTACAACTCCTTCCCCTAATATTAGATGTAACTTGAGCTGTTCCTCGGAACTCAAAGAGCCTGACGAAAACACTCTTTGCGGCCCCAGATTGCTCTTTTTTTCCCCTCCAGAATTATTGTTTTCCTATTTATAGTTTTTCTATTTCCTCCTTTGCTGCTAGGCTGTCAACTGTCACTTTTTATTGTGTAGCGTGCTTGCTTCCACCAGCCGTTCTCTTTGTGATGAAGGCTAATCATAGACCGGGACACGAGATCTGGAAGCTTGGGGAAATTAAAAAAAATCCAAAGTAAAGAGGCAGTTAAAGAAGGGTGAATTTTATAGGATGTGAATTTTATCTCAGTAAAGCTGCTATAAAAAATTAAATAAGCAGTGAAAGACTTTTAGTGTCACTGAGCTTTAGGAGATAGTATTTTGGAAATGTAATTTGACAGTTCAGATGCCTTTCTTGTTTACTTTTTGACTTTTGGCTCTAGTCCAGTCAGTGGATGGCTTATTAAACTATCCCTTGATTATGCAGAACCAAAACATTCTGGAGACAGTACAAGGAAAGGAAAGGAGATTTATTTTAAGACATTTACAGAACTCAACTGAAGGAAGTATGCATGGTCAGAGAGCTTCTCTCTCATTCTGTTTCTCCTTCTGTCTCTCCCTCTAGCTACTTGGTTCCCTAATCTCTCTCCATCCTTGTTTCATATCTGCTCAGTTTTCCACTCTGCAGGTTAGTTATTCTGCTTCTCTATCCAGTTTTTTAGTTTATTTTCCTTCATAAAACTGGCTTGCACATGGCTTTGGGCTGCATGCTGCCGATTCTGGCAACAACTCTTCATGACCTTGCATCTTCAATGCCAATTCAGCCTTCGTGTCTCTGAGAATATGACTGACTCAGCTTGAGCCAAGTGTCTGTCCATGGTCAAATAAGCTGGTCAGAGAGCAGGGCAGGACCACTCCTCCTTAAGGAATGCTCTTCCAGTCTGCAGGCAACTGGCTCTCTGAGGAGATTGTGGCAGTGAGAAAATGATTGGCATTTCAACCAGTGAAAGATCGAAACATTTGAACTCTGATAGGTGATGTGTTATTACATATTTATATTTCTTCTTCTTTGTTATTCTCGTTAGTGCTTAGAGTCCTGCTAACAGTAAACAAATTGTTGATGATATTACCTACCATCGTCCAGAGTTAGATGATCTAGCCTAGTCAATAGTCATTATCTTGGTTTTCATTCCTGTACAAATCCCAAAAATATTTAGCATTCAGTTGTGGTTTCATTGTAGTCGCAAGGAGAGGCAAGCTCGTGGTCCTACCACTCTGTCATCTTGACCGGAACTCACAAATCCAAAAACTATTAGAGTCAATTCTTCCCTCCAGTTCTTTTGTGTCATCTCTTAGGTTCCTATTCCTCGGTTATCTTTGTAAAACGTTAGTCCATGTTAAACCAAATATAATGAAAATTTAATTTTTAACAACATAGCTAAAAGCTGTTGTTGATATCAACACTGAAAAACCACGTGCATCTACACAGAGATATTTTCCTGACCAAAAGTGGTCACTAATCTAGGGGTGATTTGACAATCTGTCTAAAATCACAATTTTTAAAATCATGTAGGCTTCCCTTCGCCAAGGTATGAAATAATTATGAGTCAATCATGGGTGGAAGGGTTTATTATTTGTTTTTCAAAAGATGCCAAGTGTTAAAGGAAAATTTTCTCCTAGGGCAACACAAAAACAGTTTTATTTTAAAAACAATAAAATGCAAATTAAATGTTCCTCCATTTTTAGTCTAGCATTTGAATGGCACTAAACAGTTTTCAAACATTTTTTCATGCATGATTGAACTTAATACTCAGAAGAGTGTTCTGAGGTCGGTAGTGTCATTTTGTAGCTGGAAAACAGGCTCAGGGAAGCTACGTGACTTGTCCAAAGTCACAGTGCTATGTGCTCAGGGAAGAGTTAGTCATTTTATTCTGTCTTGTTGGTTTTGAATGGTACTTTGCCCTCCTTTTACATTGTCCCTAAGAATTTGGGGGTGGGGCGCAGCAGGTAGGCATCAGTTAAGTGTTGCATCTAAGTGTTTCAAGATCCACAAATCCTCAGTATAAACTCTTCAGTATAATCCAGATTTGTTTCTCTAATTCCAAGGCCCATACACTTGATGACATAACAAAACTACCATCTAATTATTTATGAAAAATGGAAAGTGACAGACTGAGGGTTACCACAGCCTAAGACAATGCTTGACTCTGTCCCTCAAAGTTAAAATCATGTATACTATTTAGTTCAGTGTATCCCTTTCTAACCCTTTCTAATTTTGTTGGAGATGCAACCCTAATTCTTGGGATTAAAATAAAATGCAAATCTCTAACGAAATCATTCTTGGAATGAATAACTCAATGCTAGCCAAACAGAGGAAATTGGTCCTCTAAGTGAGACTATGATCGTGTGGTTGTGGTGTAAAAGCCTATGTAAAAGAAACATTTTAAAGGAGATTTGTGCATTTGCTATACTTATACGTAAACTGATCCTACTAACTACCCCAAGTGTTATTTGATCGTTAGAGTAGGTGAAACTTAGAAAGCCCTCCTTAGCAGTTCAAGTTATTCTAGGGATAGGAAAATAATGCAATGATTTAGCTTTTTAAAATAGTCCCTAATTCAGACTTTCCATAGATTTAGATTTGTTTTTCCCCCTACTAAGTCTAAAATGAGCAAGATTTTGCACTGTTAATTATTATACAAAGGGAAGTCATTAGATTGGAATTTAGGTCCTCTGTGTGCACTATTTACAAAACTTTGTTTGTTAATATTACATTTAGTGCTCATAACAGGATTCTCAGGACTGTGCCAAGCAGAGGAATTCTAATGGTTCTTACGGTCTAAAGAGTACAAGCAAGAAATGGTCCACTAAGCAACAAAGGGTACCTGCCAACACATGAGTTACTTTTATTTCTAATTCTTACTTCTTTATGTTGACTGTATTCCTAATCTCATTGCTTAAAGGCGTTTAGGATCACATTGGGAAAAAAAATCATCTAGACATTTAGGCAACATTTTAGGGGAAAGGAAAGCAAGTACAACTGACAGAAAAGAATGAAAGTATGAGAGCTGCAGTTTGGAACAAAGGAAAAGTTAGAGATAAACACAGAGGGATAGCAGCAGTTGATTTCTCTTAAGAGTAAAAGGATTAAGGTGGGTGTTAGGAAAAAATGAGAAAATTTATTAAAAGAAGAGCACAAGATCTGAGAACTGTGAATGTAGAGGTAGAATCCCGTTTTCATATATGAGATTGGGAAAATGTGAATTAAAGTAAAATGTATGAGGATATGAAAATGAATATGTGAAATCCCAGTCTATCCCTTTCAAAACTGTAGAATAGATAAACAAGATTACACTGTATAGCACAGGGAAATATACACAAAATGTTATAACTCACAGAGAAAAAAATGTGACAATGAGTGTGTATATGTCCATGAATGACTGAAAAATTGTGCTGAACACTGGAATTTGACACAACATTGTAAAATGATTATAAATCAATAAAAAAATGTTAAAAAAAAAAAAAGAAAATGAATATGTGTATGTATATGTGCGACTGGGATGTTATGCTGTACACCAGAGACTGACACATTATAACTGACTATACTTCAATTAGGAAAAGAGAAGTAAAATGGGTAAGGTAAACAACATAATTTTACGTTTTAAGGGGAGATGAAATCCTGTGTGTGTGTGTGTGTGTGTGTGTATGCTTCTTAGATCTAATCTTTGATGATATGGCTTTAGCATTTTACGCATATTCTCAATTTTGCATTTTTCCATCACAACTGGGTAAGAACTAACCAGTTGAAGTCTAGAAAGCATCTGAGTAGTCTGAAGATTTGCTCCTTTCTGACAGTCATGGCTGTATTACGTTTATAAGACCAATGCTTCTTATTCCTCTCATCAACTTTTTTATTTTATATTTTACACTCTTTTAATAAAATAAAGGCAAACTGCAATAATCTATTCAACTATTTGTCCAAACAGTGTGAGGCAGAGAAAGACGGCAATATATTTGAAGCTGACCTGTTGCCTACCAGCCACCTTCCCTCTCTGACCTCAAATAATCATTTGTTAGCTGAAACACAAAGGATCTAAGTTTGGCACATGGAGGAAACTTGGGAGCATCAGTTAATATATGATAGTAGGTTGACGTCAGGGAAGTCAAAGACAGAAAGTGTTGAAATTATTTTTTCATAAATATCTGTAATGTATTTGGATGTATATTAATTAAAAAAAAAACAAGAGATTAGGTGGAAGGGGGATTTTTCATTTTTTAAGTAAAGGAAAAGACAGTGGAAATTTAGCTATCCTGAAAAGGCAAATGCTTTAGTAAAAGTTCAAAGGATTTTGTGCATTTTTATCATAATCTCCATGGGGCTAAGTGCCTTGGACTTGAGAAGTCCTGAGTGACCCCAGGCAAGTCCTTCCCTTCAATGGGCTTCATTTTCCAAACCAAATAAATGGGAAAGTTATTCCTTGACTGATGTAAAGATCTGTAGGAAAAATAGTTGAAACACCAGTGGAGAGACTGTCACTTAGGTACTTGATAAATGTTAGTGATTTTCTGTTAGATATTCTAAAGAATAATGACCTGTGATTATCACAGACAGTTCTGCACTGTTATCACAGTTAGCGGAAGGCCAGCCCGGCTGGCATTGGGGGAAGTCACGGCAGCAGCAGCAGCAATCACTCCATGGCTTAGGTCTCGAAAGGCTGGTTTAGGGGTGATGCTTTACAAAGACAGGAACCATATGGTAATAATATTTCCAGGACACTTTCTCTTCATCACCCTCTGAAATGGTTCTTGAATTCATCCTCTTCTTTCCCTTCCTGCCACTGCCCATATTTACGCTCATGCTGTTTAGCCAAAACCATGGCAAAATCTTCTAACTAATTCCCATCACTAATCTCTTCCCCCTAACCATGGCCTCTAGTCACATCCTTATAAAACTGATTTATATTAGTTACTTGCTTCTTCAGAGCCTGTGATGGCTCCCCACTGCTTACAGAATAAAGTCCATCTTCCTTGCTGTTTTATGCAGCCTTCCACAAGGAGACCCCAGCGCACCTCTGAAGCCGTCTCACCCTGGCCTTGAAAACCTCATCCTACTGCCACAAGAAAAATGAGATCTTTGAAGAATTAAATCCTATACTTTCTAACTTCTGAATCCTAGCCTTTTCTGTTTTCTATGTTCTTAGTGTACAACGTCACTTTCCTGGGTAAAACTCCAATCATCCATCAGAGTTCAACTCAAACCCTATATCCTCGGATTAGAATGTCAAGTAGGAATCAGTTGCTTCCCTCACTGCTCCCATCACGTGCCACCTTTAAGTCCAAAAATGTGCTGCATATTGTGACTATGAATTTCTGTTTTCCTTTCTAGACTGTAAGTTCCTTAAGAGCAGGGAATATTCTTATTCATCTTTGTAAAATTGTCTCCTGGAAACCACTGAAAGATGACTGAAGTCATGTCCATGTTAGATGACTGAGGTGTAGCCACTCCTTAAGGCCAGGAACTGGATCTGAAGTCCCTTTCATGGCTGTAGGTTCCTGTAGGTTCATACTAAGGTACTTTTCTAAAAGCATTAGGCGACAGACACTGAAAGTTGACTGCTCAACAGCCCTTCAACCTTGCTGGCAAATCATCGCCAATTGTAGAAACTGGGAGCCCTGTTACTGGCTTTTCTAGCCGCCATGCTGTATGGTACAGGCGGGTGACTGGGTCCTGGCCAGTGGGAGCAGAGTGAAATCTTGTGAGGAGAGGAATTTCAGGAAATATTTTCCTTCATGTTAAGAGGAGACACATGGGGATAAACTCTTTTCTTCCTTTACTTTTGAATATGGCCATGAAAAGATGTGCTTGGAATTCTGATAGCCATTTTACAATTGTGAGGGTAACCAAGACAATCGCAGAGATACTGCCCCGGAATCCCCACACCGTTGTGCCACTTCTTTAACCACTTCCAGAGCTTCCCACCTGTAGACTTCTTGTTATGTGAGAAAATGGGGTAAAAAATCTGTTATCTAAGTCATGTCTTGGGGGGTGGACTTTTACTTGCAGCCAAATGCACCCTAACTGATATACAGAATATGTAATGTATCCTGTAAACAAAAAGCATAGAAGAATCATTGGATTGCAGGTTTGCTTTTCAACCTCAACCAGAGCTATAGTGCCTGTAACCTTCCTTATTGTCTATGAGTACCTCCTGGATGCATTTTCTTTTCTGTCCAAACTCCACATCAATTTTTCACTGCATTCACCCTCTTTCCACTGCCAAGTCCCTCCTTGTGTTGGCCTTCAGCACTTGTACACTGTAGATATTGAGCAATATAAGTAAGGGAAATTGCCCAACTGTGCAATTGAAACTAGTTTCAAGGTTTCCACACATACCTGGGCCCCTAACACCATTTAGCTTCTTTTTCATTTGTTACTGGTTACTTCTCTTTCCCATTCTCCTTAACATCTCTTCCTAGATCTATTCTTCTCCAATCTATTTTTCAGCCCTGTCTCCCTTCTCTTATCAGACCATCTTTTCTCCTTTGCAAGGCCAAGAGGCCAGAGGTATGAGACCATTTAACTTTCTACTCCCTTACTTACAAGTTTTGTTTTAATTTCTTTCTCTTCTATTTTAGTGGGAGAAGGAATGCATTTCTGCCATTGTAAGCATCTTTTCCAATCTCCTTCTACCTCTTTTACAACATTGCTATATCATCTACTTCCAACACCCCCTCTCTCTTTCACTATAAATATGTTCAAATCGCCTCTCCTCTAATTTATGTCTTGGCTCCAGATCAAAATGGTAGTGTAGGAAGATCCTGAGCTCATCTCTTCCCATGGACACACCAAAACTACAACTGCATATAGAACTATCTCGAAGAATGACCTGAAGATTAGCCAGATTTTCTACAACTGAAAATATGAACAAAAGGCCACATTAAAATGGGTAGGAGGGACAGAGATGAGGTCTAATCAGAGCCCATACTCCCAGTGTGGCAATCCCAAAGTGGGAGGGAGATCCCAACCATGGACTTCTTCCCTCAGGAGTGAGGAATCCAAGCACCTCCTTGGGATCCCCAGCCCAGGGCACCTGCAGCAGGAAAATGAGCCCCATAATGCCTGGCTTTGAAAACCACCAGGGCTTATGTTTGGGAGAGTTGGAAAACTGGAGGAAATGAGACTCCACTCTTGAAAGGCTCACACACAAACTCACCTACTTCAAGTCCCATCACAGAGGCAATAGTTTGGAAAGCACCTGGGTCATACGAGAAGATTTATTGACTAACATTTGGGCAGGTGCCAGTGGGATAGAGATCTGCTGGAACTTTCTCCGGGGATGGAAGCACCGGCGGATGCCATTTTTTCCTTTACTCTCCTTCCACCTAGCTGGTCTGGCACTGGCAGGTACCATTTCTGTCATTCTCAATCAACCTAGCTAACACTGTGCACCCCACCCCAGTGTTCTCCTGAGGACAGGCCATGCCTAACCTGCCACCCTCTAAAGTGACTGTCACCCTGCCCCATCTAGTGGGAAGCCCTAGCTGGCATCAGTGGGGCTCTCTCCAAAGGGGCTCCTGCTCTGAATATGACACAAAAATTTGCACCAGCAACAAAAGCAAAAATTAATGAATGGGACTACATTAGACTAAAAAGCTTCTGCACAGCAAAAGAAACAATCCACAATCCACAAAATGAAAAGGCAACCTACTGAATGGGAGAAAATATTTTCAAATTATGTGTCTGATAAAGGGTTAATATCTAAAATAAAGAACTCATACAACTTAACAGTAAAACAATTAAAAACGGGCAGAGGAACTGAAAAGTTGTTTTCTAAAAGAATGCACACAAATGGCCAACAGGTACATGAAAAGGTGCTCGACATCACTAGACATCAAGGAAATGCAAATCAAAGCCACAGTGAGATATCAGCTCACATCTGTTAGAATGGCTATCATCGACAAAGACAACAAATAACAAGTGTTGGAGAGAATTAGAAGAAAAAGGAATGCTTGTGCACTTTTAGTGGGGATCTAAATTGGTACAGCCACTATGGAAAATAGTATCAAGTTTCCCCAAGAAATGGAAAATAGAACTATCATATAATTCCCACAATCCCACTTCTGAGGATATATCCAAAGGAAATAAAATCAGGATCTTGAAGAAATACCTGTATTCCCATGTACATTGTAGCATCATTAACAATAGCCAAGATATGGAAACAACCTATGTGTCCACCAACGGATAAATGGATAAAGATGATGTGATATATATAGATAGATAGATAGATAGATAGATAGATAGATAGATAGATAGATAGATATAGATAGATCTAATACTATATATGTATAATAGAATATTATTCAGACACGAGGAAGAAAGAAATCCTGCCATTTGTGATAGATGGATGGACCTTGAGGGCGTTATGCTAAGTAAAATAAGTCTGAAAGAGAAAGACAAATACTGTATGATATCACTTATCTGTGTAATCTAAAAAGGCTTAAATTATAAAAACAGAGAGTAGGACGGTGATTACCAGGGGCTGGGAGAGTAGGGGATATGGGGAGCCAATGATCAAAAGGTATAGACTTCCAGACCTAAAGTAGAGCATAGTGATTATAGTTAACAACACTGTATTATATACTTGAAAGTTGCTAGGAGAGTAGATCTTAAATGTTCTCACTACAAAAAGAAATGATAATTACATACAGTGATGGAGGTGTTAGCTAACACTACAGTGGTAATCATTTCAAATTATATAACTATGTCATATCAACATATTGTGCCTTAAATGTGCACAATAAGCCAATTATATCTCAATAAGCTGAAAAATAAAATTAGTAAAAACTTAAAAAGATATTTCAGCAAAGAAGAGGTACAAATGGCAAATAAAATACGAAAAAATGCTCAGGATAATTAGCAGAGTGCAAACACAATAGGAAAGATAAATTAAAACCAAAATGAGACAGCACTATGCATGTATCAGAATGGTGAAACTTTAAAAAATTGACAATACGAAGTGCTGTGAAAAAACACAAAGCAACAGGAACTGTCATATGTTGTTGGAATGCAATGCGGTAGAGCCACTTAGGAAAACTTTGGCAGTTTCTTATGAAGTTAAACTTAAACCCAGCAATCCCAGTCCCAAGGATCTCTCAAGAGAAATGAAAACATATGTCCACACAAAGCCCTGTGTACAAATGTTTACAGCGTTTTTATTTGTAATTGCCCCAAACTGGAAGTAACCCAATATTCATCAACTGAGAAACAGATGGACAAGTTGTGATATATCTTTACAATGGACTACTATTCACCAACAAAAAGGAATGAACTACTGAAGCATACAACAGCGTAGATGAATCTCAGAAGCATTATAGTAAATGAAATGAGCCAGAAACAAAAGGCTCCTGTTCAATTCCACTTACATGATATTCTGAAGAAGGCAAAGTTTATGGGGACAGAAGTCAGATCAGTGGTTTCCAAGGACTGGGGGATAGGGAAAGGGTACACGGGGACTTTTTGAGATGATGGAAATACTTTTTGAGATGATGGAAAATGACAGTATATGTTTGTCAAAACACATACAGCTGTATGCCTAATGCAATAAACCTGAAAAATATATGTATCTTATCTAAAAAAACCACTCCTTCACCACGCATCTTACTCCATTTGTTTATTTATTTACCTGACTATGAGGTTTCTCAGGGAAGGGACTTCTCCTGTCTAGTTTGCATTCTGCTGGTGTGTATTCACTGCTTGCCATGTGCCAATGTCTGCTAGCTGCTGGAAAACCACGGTGAACAAGACGGTTTTCTCTATTCTCAATACATTGTCTTAGGATTAGTTATAGCCTGATCCCCTTCCTTTTTGTTTCTAGCAAGCTTTACAGAAGAATCATCTAAACTTAATGCTCATATTTCATCTTCCTGCAGTCCGGATTCCCCCTCCATTTCAATAAAATTCCTCTAGGTAGGTGACTAAGGACCTCTCATGGCCAAAGTCAATGGAGGCTCTTCAGTTTTATCTCATTCAACCTTATTATGATATTTGAACTGTTCACTCTGTTCTCCCTTCAACCTCTTTCTTCCTTCATTTTGGAGGCACCATTCTGTCCTAATGTATGATTTTTTTCCACAGACTTCTACACTGACTACTTTACTGTGCAGCAATTCTCAGTATCCTTCAGGGCCCTAATCCTTAGCCCTTCTCTCTTCTTACACCATGCTCTTCCTAGGAAGCTGCCTCCACTTTCCCAAAGATTTAACAGCTATGTATGCATCTAGCCAGAAATCTTTGTTCATCTTTAAGGAAAGTCACCATTTTTGCAACCAACATAGTAAAAATTGATCTGGACAAGAATCATCAGAGTGCTCAATCCAGGGAGGAAAGTTTGCTGCAGAGCAGAACACTTATATGGCCTTAAAGTATTTTTCCACAGATTGTGTCTTGGTCACAAAGGGGAAAATAGTAACCATACCCTGGAGGAACCAGACAACACCCTGACCGGGTGATCGAGGTTAACACAACCCACGAGGAGCAGACAGACATCATGTGGCCTCCAGATGTGACCCCGTGAGGGACACGACATTGCATATGTGGCCTTCCAGCTGGAAACGCATAGCCTGAGTCGAATCATGAGAAAACCAAAATTAAGGAACATGAAGGAGCGGACCTGTACGTTTCAAAACTGTCAGTGTCATGAAAGATAATGAAAAGCTGATAAACTGTTCCAGATTAAAGGAGGCTAAAGAGACATAACCATCAAATACAATACGTGATCCCGGACTGGATCAAAACAAAAGGCTCTAAAGGACACTATTGGGACGTTTGACTAAACTGGTAGAGATACTTCAGAGAGAGAATGAACAGGACCTGATGACTAGTCTTGCATCTGTTTTCTTCTTTCTATCCCCAAAGCCACTGTCTCAGTTCAGTTTCTCAGCATTTCTCCCCTCAGCCTATTTCTAGAGTCTTCCAAATAAAGTCCATTGTCCTTCCCTTCCAATCTGTCCTCCATATTGTCAGCAGAGTGATTTTTCTGAAACACAAATCTGATTATGCCACATTCCCTGTCTTAGTCCATTTGGACTGCTATCACAAAAATAGCATAAACTGGATGGCTTTTAAACAACAAAAATTTACTTCTCATAGTTCTGGAGGCTGGGAAGTCTAAGATTCTAGTGCCAGCAGGTTTGATGCCCGATGAGAGCTCGTAGTCTCATTAAGATCATTAAGCTTGTTCTCCACGCAACCTCACAGGGAGGAAGGGGCAAGGGTGCTTGCTTGGCCAAGATCTTTTATAAGGGCACTAACTCTATGCATGCGGACGCAAACCACATGGCCCAGTCATCTCCCAAAGTCTCCACCTCTTAATACCATCATGCTGGGGGTAAGCATTTCACCACGTCAGTTGGAGAAGGCACAAAAAGCCCATCTATCGCTCTCCTAATCAGAAATTATCTGGGGCCTAACCCTGGCCGTTGGAGATCCTTCTCTGCATGGATACATGGATTCAGAGTTCCTTATGGGGCATTTTTTCTCCCTCACTCCCATCTCACATGGTGCCAGTGACTGACTGGTCCCCACACCCTCGGTGGTCATGACACAATGCCCAGGATGACATAATGAGGACAAGGATGGGATGGAATAAGCCAGCCAGAGAGGGAGATATTTTAAAGCTCTTACCTCATTTGAAATATAGGCTGGACTACCATGTGAAATGACTCCATTAAAGTTTTTTAAAGGAATTAATTTTTCAGAGAAATAAATAAGTGTCTACTGTTTGAGCCAACTCAAAGGAAAGGGCAAATGAAGATGGGCTTGTTGGCTGACTTCCACCCTAAAATTTCCTGTGAGGCTATTAAGATGCAGCCAGCTAAGGATCTCATTATCTTAAGCCGAATTATTCTATCAACAGCCCTTTTTCTCTGTCACAGCTGGTGCTGAGAGCCATATGTCATAAAACTCCCTGTACTCCCAAACTTTAGAAGTTCTGCTGAAATGAAAATAAATCACTGTTGTTGAATCAAGTGACCTATGGGGTTCCCAGGAGAATTACCCTTTATATTTTATAGTTAGGTGGTAAAAACTCATAATTTTTCTTACCCATGTGGCTTTTCTCCCATTTCCCGTCTGTTTACTCCCTATAATTTTTCCAAAATGTTATTCCATCAATCTGTTCAATAAAAAAAGAAAGATTGCTTACCTCACTTGCTCTCAGGAATAAGAAAGCTTCACATGAATTGCATTTAGTGATGAGCTGACATAATTCTTTTCCTCTGGACTTATCAAATAAGACTGCCAGCAAATGAATACTCATCTAGAATTCAAGACAGTAGATCTGTTGTATAATATCTATTCCATAGAGACATGTCTTTACCCAAACTCACATTTTTTAAGGCATCAGTTTCAACTGTGGTCAAGTATTCCCTTTAAAGTCAAGTCTGTATAACGTAATAAACAGGGAGGGGGGATTAGGAGTTTAATTGTGAATTGCTTGAGTGAAGATTATTCCCTCTGCGCCATGTGTTCTCTCCAGGGGAAGTCTAATTTGTGACCAAACACCATGTTCATTTCCACATAGGAGAGATGGTCTATGGAGCTCCTAGTAGCTTTGTCTTTCAGAGGGATGCTGCTACATCATTTTAGACCTAATCTGTGAACTGGAATGCCTATTTCCTCTTTGCTGTGTGAATTTGAAAAGTCTCTTACTTTGTATTCTTGGAGTAAGTAAAGGAATATATTATTTGTGACAGCAGCAATTTCTAAGCTATGGATCCATTTAATATAAGTTATTGTACTTAGACTTGAAATCATGCAAGATTTTCAATTAGATTCCAGTAAATTGATGGAAAAAATCTGATAACTCTCTTACCTTCCCAGAGGAAGGTTCATCAATGTCTATGCAAGTTTCCAAACAACTGCCAAAAATCTCACGTTTGACGCTCCTAAATACACTAAATTAGTGATCCCTCTTTTAAGGGAATAACTGCTCTCCCTACCTCACAGGCTTGTGAGAATCTTTTGAAATAATTTACAGGAAAAAATATTAAGTGTTTTTCTAATGTTAAGCACTATAATTAAAAATGACAGTTACTTAAGTTGCATATCTGATTAGAGAAACATAAATCTTGAGAAATCATCTAATATTATTTTCCGATAGTAGGTAGCCATGTATTCTGTTCACAAACCAGGAAGAGTAAGTTCCAAAGCCCAGTGTGCCTTTGTTCACTGCCAAGGTGGGATCAACAGAGCTCGGAAACTCGTCTTGGGGTGAGACTTCTAGGGCCTGGATTTGACCTGAATCATGCTCCCTGCCCCTTTGCTTCATTGAAACTATCTAAGGGAGCATCTTTTACTAACCTTATTTTCCCCATTCTCTAAAACAGTCACCAACTGCAACGGATTCAGCCCTGGAGGGGGAGGGATGGTGGTAGAGTCCTATGTCCAGTATAGCCATGCTGATTGTTTAAGGCTGGCATTCGTTCTGATTGATCAGAGCCTGTCTTACACACCTTATGAGGCAGATGTCATTTATTGTTGTTATTATCCTCATCATCCCTATTTAAAAATTAGGGAATTGAGAGGTTAAATAATTCTCAAGGTCACAGAGCGAGTAAGTGCTAGAGCCAGTGTTTGAGCTCAGACAGTCAGGCTCCAGGATCTGTGCTCTTAACCTTGACACTGTTGACAAGTAGCTGAGTACAAGGGCCTGTGGAAAAGAGTCATATCCGGGATGTGCAGGGGAATCAGACGCGTGGAGAGGGTACAAAGGGGAGATGGCAGAATCCCAGAGGTAACTCTGTCTGCCCTACCCCTAGGAAAGGCCTGGATGGAATATCTGTAACTGAATATTATGCATTCAAGGAGCACTTGAACAGATGGAAACTTGAGAAAACACACTAATGCCTTCTTTTCACAGATGAGGAAAATACAGTACCAGAGAGGTTGTGTGAGTCACCTAGGGTCACATAGCTCATTCATTCATTTAATAATTCATTTAGTCAAGTACCATGCTAGGTTCCAGAGGAAAAAAGATAGCAGGTCACCTTGCCTGCTTTCAAGAAAGTTATATTTTAGTCAGAAAATCATGTACAGAAACCAAATATAGCAAAAATACTATAAAAGAAATATGAAAAAAGCGTATGAGAACCCAGAGACTTTCCCTGGGGGAGTCCTTAAAGGCTTCTCAGAGGAGGTGGCATTTGAGCAGAGTCTTGAAAGATGAGCAGGAGTTTCCCTGATGGACAATGAGAAGAAAGTCATTTCCAGCAGTCCAGTTAATTAAGACTAATTAATTAGTCAAGTGCAAAACTCAGACTCCTGTATCCTCGCTCAGTCCAGCACCCACCTTCCCATACTGCCAGAGAAAGAAATCCCCAGTCTTGGGAAGCAGTCTTGACAGGACTGTTCTAGATCACTGGAGAATGCATGCCAGAAAGACATACACAATCAGTGGTAACTGTGAATATTTTAAATCATTTCTACTTCCTAATCCAAGAGTTTCACGTCTCTTGCTACTGACTTAATTATAACTTGCAGCTCTATGTAAATTACATGTAGAAGACATTTTAACGTATCTATTTTCTCCCTATTTTAAAATGGCAGAGATAATTTATTATACAACGGTCTCAAATTACTCTTATGATTTTTCGCTCAAAGAATTCATGGGGGAAATTTTGTTATTACTGTTCTTTTAGGCCTCATCTGTGATTGGTGAGAGTAACCGCTATTTTTCAATTCCAATCTCTGTTTGGCAAAGCATTTATCAACATTTCCTTCAAAGAACAATCACATATTTTGTTCTCTACTTAGGATCCTATTCTCTTAAGACAGTGAGACTGGCCCCAGCTTTTAGGATTCAGTCTCCCTTGTCCTGAATAGTTGCCAAAATTGCTGTAAAATCCATAGACTTTCTTATTTTTTAATTAAATGATATTTTTCTTCCCAGTTTTTTTCCCTTCAAATTAAAATAGTAACTAAATTGGTTAACTATGTTCAGAGTATATGTGTCAAGGTTATATGCTGACCAAGGGCTCCTGGAAAGGGGGTGAATTAGGAGTAAAGTCCAGCCTGAGTGTTGGCAGGCTTAGGAAATGAAGTCTTTCCCTGATTTGCAAGGAAGTGTCTGTTGGGCTAGCAGACCTTATTGTTCTTCAAACATAGATTTCATCTTCTGTGCAAACTTAGGAAGACTTAGAATACCAATTCCAGTTCAACTTTGGGCTTTTAGAAGAAGGATTATCACGCAGGGCTGGGTTCTAATTACACCATTAGACCAGCTTTGACCCCATGGTAGACTAGGACTTGAAATCAGACAGTCTGACTCCAGAACCCTTGCTTGGAATCATCAAGATGTGTTGACCCCACTGTGCAACTCTGCCTCTAATAAAAATATACAAGTCAAGTCACATCATAGCATTGGTGCCCGAAGCCCCCGTGCCTGCAGTCTGTCCATCTCCAATCTCCACCCCCACCCCAAGACCCCACCAAATAAAGGACCTTCTTCCCTGGCTATTTCTGGCAATTCGCTAAGATAGGGGACGAAGGATGAAAGTGCTCACAAACTTTCCTGTTGACACTGTTCCTTCTCGTCTGTTTCTGTTCCCTTCATCAATGTGTGCTGTCTAGGAAGGTGCTTAAAGGGGCCTCACTATTGCCACAGGCAATGGTGTCTTTCCAAAGAGTGTTATAACAAGCAGCAAATACCTGGATAGCAGTTACCATGTTCAGGCACTATTCTAAGGGCTGGACAAATATAATTGGTTTGATCCTTTAAATGACCCTGTGAGGTGGATATTATACTTATCCTCCTATTTTATAGATGACAAAATGGAAGCACAGAAAGATTAACTTGCCCAATAAGGTAATAATAAATAATAAAGAAAGCTAGTCTGAGGGCAGTGCCCATTATGTACTGATGTCCCGAGACACATTCCTGATGCGTCCAACAGTTGAGGTGAAAGAAAGGCTCTGTATTCCTTTCACGAGTGATAAGAAGGGAATGCTCCCAACTGGGGCCACAATACTCAGTCCTCTCAACTCCAGGGCATCACCTGTGCTCAGATTCTTTCCAGCCCTTTGATGCAAAAGCTCCTTGGTTTTCTTGAGTAAATGCTTCCTACAAAGTATTCACGTCTCCATAAGCACAGGCAATGGTTTACCTGCACTTACAGATCCCTGTCCCACACACAAAACTTGAAATCAGACACAAGTAAAGTCTGTAACCATGCAGCAGCCAATGGCAACCCAATTATTTTATGTTCATTTATTCACTTTTTCCTCCAACAAATATTTACTGAGCACCTACAATGTATTCCGGCAACATAGTGGTAAGTCACGTAGCCCAAATTCCTGCCTTTATGCAAGTCATATTCTTAAGCAGAGCAGTTGAGCTCCTTGGA